>NC_136465.1:104811584-106154584 GCF_902686455.1 Sciurus vulgaris
TGTATAATAATAAGAATAAAATCTAAGAAGATTTCCAGCAGAATTCCAGTTAGCAGTCCACTATCCTGTAAACCCCATTAGTTGATATGTTGGGTTTAGGCATGGAAATCATTGGCTGAAATGTGCAGTGATCTGGAAGAGTGATATAATATTGATATTTAACTCTTTGCTAAAAGGTTAAGGATTTAGCATAAATTGGTCAATCAGATTAGCTAGTGAGTGATAAGGTTGCACAAAGTTAATTGGAGCTTTGGTTTGAAGACCAGTGAGACAGTATAAGTAAGAGCCACTCTAGAAAGAACACCCTATGGGGACCAACAGGATACCATGGAGTCATTTGACATCTAAGAGGAAAAAAGGCAGGGAAGAAGTTCGCTGTTTTCACAATATTCCTTTGGGTCAGCCCTGACTGTAAACCTTGATGAAGCTAAGCCTTTATCTGAGGTTTAAACATCACATTTTAGACTATTTCATAAAAACATGTCACTGATGTGCTATACAGACCTCTAATATAAAACTTTATCCATTCATCCTCAGAAAGTAGGGCAAAAGTAATCAGTCTATTTAGGCACAGCGGGATCCATGGAGACCAGAGGCAGGAATGTTTTGTAAATATCAAAGCTGACCTAAAAACACATTTAACAATGAATCTTTCATAAGAATAAGGGCTATCAGAAGTACTGCATGAGGTATTGAAATACTATTCACTCAATGTCAGGTAATTACTATAAATGTCTTGAAGAATCATAATATTTACAGGCTTGTTAATATGTTGGTTTTAGGTATAATTGTGTAAGGTCATTTGCATAGAATTCTTTATAGTCTATAGCCTTTCTTCCTTCAAAACTCATTTCAGCTATGTAGCTCGCAATACCATAAGTGTGTAGAAACAGCTAGATCCATCTGAGGGTACCATTCAGCACAAAAAGAAAACAAGAGTACAAACAAAAAACTAGAGTATTAATGTAAATAATATTGGATCTCTTGAATGAGAAAATGTATTAGTAAGTGGACTGAAATACTCATCATCCATATTTAACCTAATGCATCAAAAAAAGTGCTGAGAAAGTTTGATTTTGCAGTCTTAGCAAAAGCTAAACATTGACTTAATGGGTGAGGAAAGAAACAGAAGAACCTTGCTACCAAATGCAAACAAAAAGGAGACTTCCTCTGAGCCCTCAATGAGGTGACAACCCAGGTGGGACCGGATGGCTGCCTCAGCCCTCTGAGCCTCCATCCAGTTCTTCTCAGGCCTCTTGTAGGTCTTTGATGACATCTTTCCAGTCCCTCACAGGTACCCCATCATGACCTTGCTCTCTTTCCTCCCTCAATTTACTCTGGGAATCCACCTCTAGCCCAACTCATCTTAAAATACAAATTCTTAAAGTATAAATCGCTAAGAAAATAGAATATCTGATTGGCTAACCCCAATTGGTATGGCACAACTTCAGGCGAGAACAAATTTTATTCCTCCAGTGCTTCTATTTCCTTTGATTTTTCATTTTGAACACAAACAGGACATTTTTTTTTTATTAGCCCATCCAATGAGAATGACAAGAGTTTTTAAATTTGCTACTATTGGACTAATATTTGCCCGAATATCTCTGACTCTTTCCTTCAACAGTATCTCCCTGAATGGAGTCTGAATTTCTGTATTATCTTTATTGGATAATTCACCACTTACCAATGCCAGTATTTCATGAGAACACAAGAGGCCTGCTAATTACAGATCTAGAGCATTCATTAAACAATTCTGAAACACTACAAGCACCACTCTATAACATAAAATAAGGGACAGTGCATAAGTCCAGGCCTGCTTATTTAGTGGTAATATAGATTTTAGTGTGCACTTGTCACCCACTTTAGGTTCTCGTTATTGTCCCGCTTACTCTAATTCAGTGATGTATCATCTTCCTGCATTTGTCTAAATCAGTTCAGCAGCAGATAAATCAAAGCTTTTCTTGTCCTTGCCCTTCCAAGCTGTTCAAATCATCCATCTGACCATGGCAAAAAAGGACGTAAATGCTTGCTCAGGAGAAGAAAATGTCTGCATAAACTCTAAAGCAAACCATTTCTGCATCAATGTGTGCAAACACACATGCCCACACTTGCAGGTAAGTGTATATGCTGACCAAGTGCACCTTGGAGCAGAAAGAAAAACATCAAAGTCACAAAATGTTGCTCTTTTTTCCTTTTAGAAAGAAACCCAGAGTATCCATCTCTTTTCTTAAAAGACGAGAGTGTATATACAACATTTCAAAAGCCATATAAGATCCTATTTTTATATCCTTGTGAGCTGTAGGAGCTGAAAATTAATTGCTTCTTTAACTGGCAAATCCTCTGTCACACAATGTGCCCCAGCATTTGGAGGTCTAACACATTTTTCTCTTTGTGGTTCAACAGAGGGAGAATCTACACCAGGAAAGACCTCCTGGGTGGACCTAAAGAATGCAGCACCCCCTCTTGCCCCTTTCATTCCCTTTCTTCAACCCACACACACTTTTTGATATTTTATTTTACTTTTTTTTTTTTTTTTTTTTTTTTTTTGGTCCCTGGAGATTTTCTCTCTTCTTCTAGGAAACATGATATTGGAAAAGAAAAAATTGTAAAGCTCAAGCGATATAACTGTGACAAGGAGATTAAAGAGCACTTGGAGTGTCCACTACAGCCTCTGACTGCCCTTCAGGAGGCTGCTCTAGGAAACACAGGTATACACTCTGTTTCCAACACCTCTCTCAGGATGGTGGCTATGTCAGTCCTTCATTCTGTGCAGAATTTTCTGTTACTCTTACAGTACTTGCTGCATATCCTTCACATTCTGTAGAGAATCATATAAAACTCCTGTTTTTTTTCTTCCAAAAATCAATAAAGTAAATGGATGGAAGTCTTCCTATGTTCTGGAAGGAATTAAAACATGCTTCTCTGAACTGAATTTTCTGTGTGCCTGGAACTGACTCTAAGTTGAGCTATGTAAACTTTCTTGTAGGACTTTGATTTTTCTCTGGAGACAAAAAAGAACAGAATGTGGTTGTACATTCAAGTATTTCCATTTATAATTTTACTTAAAATAGCACTTCTTTTCCCCACCCTGCCCGTTTTTTAAATTTTTAACACAATTACTCATTTTTTCAGCTATGAACTTAACTTTTTGAAGTGGGTTGATAAAAGGTGATGTCATACAATTTCTCTAATGCCTTCACACAATGTATCTATGCTAGGCACCCAAACATATACACAAACACAAGCACTTCTGCCTGATTTTGGAGGGCTTTCTTGAGTCTGTGTGGTTTCACCAATAGCCTTCAGCTCATTGCCTCTGGGTTATTCCCTTTGTATACTAACCGTGTCTTCTCTTTTTTTGTCCTAAGAAATTGTGTCCTCACCTTCACCAGTCATCACTCAGAGGAGAGAAAACCTGGGTGATCCTGGAGGTTGACATCTTCCTTGGATTTGGTAACTTAGGAGACAGTTGATTTAACATATCTGAGTTAGTACAAGAAGAACAATAGAAGAACAAGCTATAGGATTCACTGGGTTCCAGAGGCTTCCTCTTTCAGACAAAGGAACACTGGCCATGGTGTATGGCAGTGTACCCCCACTCAGCATGAGCCATGGATGACAAGGTTTTGTAAATTTGCCCTCAATAAAGTTGATTGTATCTTCATCACCAGTGGTTCTGGTGATGTACTTCCTGTTCCTCCTTGCACAAACATTCTAATCTCCAGTTGGTGCCTCTTTACCTGACTCCTCATGAAGCATTCCTCACGATCTAGAGCATTAGTTTATAAACCATGTTGCACACATTTCTCAGGCAAACACATTAATAGTATTAATGCACATATTGCACCTTGTTTCTGCTTCAACTCGTTTTCTGGTAACATCCCTCATGAGGAAATCATCAGGCAAGGCCTATTTTTATAAGATAGGGGTGATTTTGAACACAAGACTGAAACAGTGAACAGCATAGGTTTTGTTCTGCCATCCTTATACACAGATTTAAGGACATTTACCTTTGGCTACACAGATTTTACCCTTGTTTTTCCTCTCCTAGTTGACTTGTTCCCTTGGCTTAAGTCAAGTATATGTGTGTTAGAGGCAGGGTGGGAAAACAGAATATTTTAGTAATGATTCTAACGTTCTTTAAATTTGTCAAAGCAATTATTTAGAATATTCACCAGTTAGTGCCTGCTGGATCTAAAAATGAATACTCATCCAGGAATATTTCAAATAATCAAACAGAACAGAAAGACACCAAGCTGTTATGCATTCTCCTTTACACCACAACCCCAATTAAAAATGGTAGCTAGAGGTGTCAAACATAGACATAAAAATTAAATAATGGTTTGTGCTTTAAAAAAAAAAAGTTTAAATAAAGATATCAGCAACTCACTAAATATTTTATATACTAAAGGGAATTTAAGGAAATGGAATTCCTTATTCTTTATACGTTTCAATGAAATCTTACAGCAGCACATGTTCCACACAATTTAGTTGTAGATCTCAGAGGATTCAGAAATATAATCATGGGAAGAGTACTGTTCCAGAATAAAGTCTCAACAAGCAGTGAAGAGAAAATAAATGGATTACAACAAGCATACTAAAAAGGAAAAATAATGTTAGATAAATTTTCCCCAAGAAACCAGTGATAAAGGAATAGATTTTACTGTGTTTCTCTAGTCTGCTTTGCTTTTATTTCCAAATAACATGTTCAGCTCAAAAAAAAAGATAAAATCAAATAGAATTATTTGCCAGTTTATTTCAGAAGAGCTTAGTATTTTCAAATAACAATAACAAACAATAGTGCATTTCAGGTCTTTGCATTGATTTACTAAAAAGTTTGGGTTATAGAAATCTAAAACAGAGAGAGGCATGGACAAAGGTCATGGTTCATTAGTAATTCTTTGTAAGTTGCAAGCATTTCTAATGGGGAAATAATTTAATTAACATAAAAGCCCTGAACAATTAGTGGTCCTTATCTGGTTTAGGACCCATGAACTCAATTATCACTAGTCATCCCATTAACTTGAGTTTAAATTTCAGGAACTTCAGAAACTGTTTAATTTTTTAAAGAAGTTTAGAGAAAAAAAAAACAGTCAATTGTTACAGTCAGATATATCACCACTAGCAGAAGGCTAAATGACCACATTCTTCAGAGACGAATGTGATTAAACTTCAATATTTACCAAGTTTGCACATGAAGTACCAGGTTAGGTAGGTCAAAGCTTCACCCACTTCTCGCCTCTGCACATTACAGATGAACTGTGGCACTGATACCTGCCGAACAACAAAGCCTCCAGTGGGGGCTAGAATAACACGGGGAGCAGAGGCAGAGTTTATTTTTGTTTGAGGGGTAGAGTTTTAGAAGGCAGGTGTGACAAGTTCAAAACACTAACATACACCACTGCTACTTTCCTGTCACCTCTTTGAGAGCCAACTGAAACATCTTCAGGACCTCTGCTGTGACGTTGGCTCACAAGCCGTGGTTGGACAGCAAGAGCAAATGAGGAGCATAGGGGGCGGGGGGCAGGCGCAGATAAGGGAAATATTTCTAAAATCCACTATCAAAGAAAAAGTGATGTTAATATCATCATCCTACCACATTAGACAGCATTGCATGCAGGCTACAATAATGATTTTGGTGTCCTCCTAAAAGCATCAGGTAACCACTAAAAGATTTATGTAATGCAGTCTATCTCACTGATGATTTATTGAGTGTGAAAAATAGTCAGACCCTTGAAAGCACGAGGTCTATCCACAGATGCGCCCCTGGAACTCAGCCATGCTTGGGTATGGACATGAAGCCCAGGCTGCTGTCCCTGAAGGCAGCATGACATGTGCTGCTTGTGCAAGATAACGTGCCCACAATAGATGTAAAGCAAATACATCCACCTACAGAAATGGAACCAGAGGAACAGAGTCCATTTGGATGTCATTGCCATGCATGATTCAGAAAATCAGACAAAACCATGAACATGGCCACCAGTCTGCATCAAGACATGACAAGCCACATCACAGAGTATGTGGGATGCCCACAGGGGTCATTCTGGCCTCACTCTGAGCCTGTCCCCACTCTGGTACCTTTTTAAACACAACTTGTACAGGATCTTCTCGGCCCTTCTTCAAACCTGCCTTCCCATTTCACTCATGATCTGGAAACAGGATGTTTTATAAAAATTGAAAACCACCTTTTTAAAAAATGAAAAAATAAGGAAAACAAAATTCTTAAATCATAGGCCCTCTTTTTTCAGATTCAAACTAATTAACAATAATTTTGTAATGAAGTTTCTCATTTTTTTAACTGTCATGATTTCTTATAGAATTCATATGCTTGGATTAGAAATAACGAGTACTGTTTTCATATTAGCTTAGCTAATATATATTTTCCTGATTGTACTTCCCCTTACACTGACTGTTACATTTGTCTTTAAGGGTATTTTTAACCGACATGTAAAAATTGTACATACTCATGGAATATAGTGGTATATTTTGACACATATATATTACATGCAATGATCAAATCAGGGTAATTAGCATATCTATCACCTCAAATATTTAACAATTCTTTGTGCTGGGAAAATGTAAAAACATCACTTCTAGCTATCTTGAAATATACAGTAAATTATTATTACTCTTGTTACTCGGCTTGCCATACAGCTCTAGAATTTAATCCTCCTATCCAAGTATATTTGCATACTCATTAGCTCAACCCCTTTCTATCCTTCCTTCCGATTACCCTTCCCATCTCCTGGTAACTCTACTTCTGTGAGACAATGTTTTTAGCTTCTACATATGAGTGAGAACATATGATTTTTGTCTTTCTGTACCTGACTGATTTTAGTTAATAAAACGTCCTCCAGCTCCACCCATGTTGCCTCATGACAGGATTTAATTCTTGTTTATGACTGAGCAATTTTCCATTGTGAAGATGCACCACGTTTCCTTATCCATTCAACCATCAGTAGACACCTAGATTATACTATTTCTTGGCTCTTGTAAGCAATGCTGAAGTGAACAAGAGAGTGCAGGTGTCTCTTCCACATACAAACTTCATGTCCTTTGGTTGTGTACCAAGTAGTGGAATTGCTGGATCATATGGGGGATGTTTTCAGAGACTTGTTTTTTTTTATTAATAGCTAGAAAATTATCTTTTCCAAAAAGTTCCTTAATGTATGTGATATGAATTTTTAAAATAATTACCAAAGGTCAAGGTAGCAGCTCAAGCACAGATGCAAAACAAAAAAGACTCTTCCTCTCCAAACCTGAATCAGGATCCTCCAAGTCCTTTTGTAGACCAGCACCAACCTTAGCTCTGTTCAGTTTCAGCAAGAATTCTACTAGGTCTCTTTAGCAAAAGTCCCCCATCTTTGATATATGATCAAATTCTTCATGCCCCACCCTCCTATTTGATCACCCTGGCCCTCCTCCAAGAAGACTTCTGCCCAGTCAGTTTATCCAGAAGCCTCCTTTACCCCCATGTTTCCTCTCAGAAAGCTTTCTCTCCACTGACTCCTGCCCTCTTTGTCTTTTTGAATTTGCAGTTGAGTTCCATCTCTCTCTCCTACTTTAAAACCCCCATGGTGGTAGTCTTTCTTGAATCAAGTCTTTCTCAGAACCTTTAACAAGTGCCAAGAATGATTTTTTTTTTTCACCTTTAACACCAGGACTCTTCGAAATGCATATAGAAATGGTAGAGAATGTTCAGAGAAAAAAGTCTTCATCCTTATTGCCAATTAGGAATCATCATCACAAGTACCAGGAGTATGGATGAATTTCAGTCAGATGCCATCCCTGTGGTGGGAGATGGCAAAGGGGAGTGAACACCATTGTTAGAGTAGACACTGATCACCACCATGGATGCCAGCCAGAGCTAAAGAGAGGGCCAGAGGGGCACTTTGGCTTCGCCACCCAGTAAGAAACAGACAAGAGAGAATCTTTCTCTGACAATACTCTGTGTTCATAACCTTAAAACCTCTCTGCAATGGCTCTGGTTCCTCTGTATCCCCAATTCCTCTGAACTGCTAAATCTATGAATGGCTGTCCCCTGCTTTTTCCTTTTTCTAAATTCTGAATCTGGAAGTCTTTTTAAAAAAATTGTTGGAGAAACATACATCTCATCTACATTTGAAACCAGCCTAACCTGCTTGAAGGAAAGTCACTGGAAGTACAACCACTTTGGAAAGCCATTTAGCAGTTTTTCATCAAGTTAGACACATACTTAGCACATAACCCAGCAATCCCATTCCCAGGAACTGACCCATGGTTAGTCTTCTTTGACCGCTCTTACAGATGATCACAAATTTAGCAACATAAACCACCAGAGTGTATTATATTACAATTCAAAAATCAAAAGCTCATCACGCTAAACTCTCAGCTAAAATTGTGGTGTCAAGGTTACATTCCATTCTGTTAACAGAGGAAACTCCACTCCCTTGCCTTTTCTAGCTTCTAGAGAATGGTGTGCTCCTTTGTATTTTCCAATTCAGCAATAGAGAGTCAAGTCCTTCTCAAGGTACTACTCCTCTGGTTCTTGACAAGAACCACCTCTGCTTTTAATATCTTATGTGATTGCACCAAAGGTGTCATGTAGAAAATCCCAAATAGAATCCCTGTTTTCAGTCAGCTCATGAGCAACATTCATTACCAACCTTAACTTCCTTCTACCATGCAATGTAACATATTCACAGTTTCCTAGATTAGGGAATAGGCATTACTGGGGAGGGGACATTATTCTTCTGAAATAAAAATAAATGTCCACTCAAAGACTTGTATTGAAATATTCACAACAGCAGAGCAGCTTCATTCAAAATAGTGAAACTATCCAGATGTCCATCAACCAGTGAATGGGTGAAAAATTATGGCACATCCATACAGGTGAATACTACTTAGCAATGAAAATGAGCAAACTACTGATATGCAAAACCTGAATAACTCTCCAAAGAACTGTGCGGAGTGAAAGAAACAGGACACAAAAGGCTATAAACCCTATGACTGATTCACATGGAAAATGCCAGGGAATGCAAAAGCATGCTGACAGAAAGCAGATCATAGTATTCAGAAGGAGGGAGAAGGAACTTACTGTAACAAAACAAAAAGAACTTCATGAGCAGGCTGAAGTTGTGGCTCAGTGATAGACTACTTGCCTGGCATGTGTGACACCCTGGGTTCAATCCTCAGCATTGCATACAAATAAATAAATTAAATAAAAGATTCATTGACAACTAAAAATATATATAAAATAAAATAACTTTGTAGAATGATAGGCACATTGTATATCATGATGTTCTGATGGTAGCACAATTATATATGTGCATCACCCATCAAACCATAACTTTAAAACTGGTAATCTTTCTGTGAATAAAATCCCAAAAATAGAAAAATGCATAAAATAAAATATATAAGTTAAATTATATCTATAAATAGAATGGGATAAAAATGATATTAAAAACCTATAAGAAGGCAATCACAGGCTTTCTTAAGCATGAAGAGAGTTATGAGACCTATGAAAAATTCTGCAATTCAAAGGATATATTCAAAAAAGGAGAACCATGGAAACTGATATTTTCTGGAGTAAATCTGCTAAGTGGACCAAAAAGAAATGAAAATAACATTTAATTTATTCTCACATAGAAACACTGAACCTATAAAATCTAGAGGACACCATCAAAAAAAAGTAGGGATCTAAACCAAAGAAGAACTAGACCAAGATGTTGAAATACAAAATCTTACAGAAACCAAAATCCACCAAGAGGACAGTTTCTCCAGATGAGCTAATGTTGTTAACCATTTGTCTTCCTGGCAACCGACTCCCCTGGGTCACCCACATGCTCCACAGAAGCTGTCCTCTATGGTCACCATTCTGCCCTCAGTACCTAGCACAGAACTTTGCTTGTGACAGGAACTCCACAATATTGCTTAAATTAAGGATCATGTTTTTTTAATTATCAAAAAAATTATTCCACAATAATAATACACAACGAAGAAAACATCAGCCCCTCCATATTAAGTCAGTGTTACCTGTCAGCAATAAGAGAAAGAAAACAAAAACGAGCTCATGTTTTCCAGGCAACCTCTGTAACCCCTTCAAACACATGTGACCAGCACCTTCTGCATGTGGACTTTATGAAGTTGACTAACTTATGATCACCAAGTTCCCTTTTCCTACCCCCACTGAGTGTTTGAGGTCTTCTCATCTCCTCAGTGGGGTCACAGACCCCACGCCCCTTGATGGCCATAAGGCAATCTTGGAAAAAGTTTTTCATTGTTCTCAGATGCAAGAAAAGCCTGAGCGTGAAGAGATTGGGAGCCTGGCGCTGAGACACGAGGGCTCGCCTCAATTCCTACACTGTGCTCTTATTTTCCACAAGAGCAGCCATTAAGATGATGTCCCTCTAAAACTTTTTCCTAAGGATAATGCTTAGGATATGACATTAAATTTTTAAGAAGCACTAAATTAAAAATACACAGAAAAGTACTGGGAGAAAATTAACCACATAGTTAATCATTGTTGTTTCTAAGTGGTAGAACTGAGCCCATTTAAATTTTTTATCTTTATACTTTTCTAGTGTTTATTATTATTCATGGAAAGAAAATGGCAAACAAAATAATACAGGCATTCTATTTGAGATGTGGTTTACAAAAGAATATCGATTCTCTTTGTCTTTTTTAATATTGAGCACCAGCTATGCATAAACACTGCAGAGTCACACTTCTTAAAGTGTGACCACAAATACATACTTATACCTACAGTAATAGGTAGAATGTAGTAAGCACACAGAGAATACCCCATGGAAGTTCTGAGGGGGATAGATATATGTGAATATATATCTGTGAGATATATACATATTATATATATATATATATATATATATATATATATATCAATGTCTGAAGACATGCTGTCACCTCTGTGGGTGTGGGGTGCCACTAACATAGGAGTGGAAAGTCCAGAGATGCCACTAAACTTCCTGAAATACTAGGGACAGTGCGCCCCGCCCCCAAGGAATTCTACAGCCAAAAGGCAAACAGTGGTGAGAGGAGAATGGAGGAACTTTGGATTATGTAGAGGGAAATGAGGGAGAGGAGGTGGCGGGGGCATGAAAAATAGTGGGATGAGACAGATATTATTACCCTATGTACATGTATAATTACACAAATGGTATGAATCTACATCGTCACAATGATGTACCCCATTTGTGTACAATGAATCAAAATGCAGTCTGTAAAAATAATTTTTTTTTATTTTAAAAAATGCAAACAGTGCCAAGTTTGAAAAATTCTGAATTAGATAGATGATAGCAAATACACCCGTAGTTGTATAATGGAAAATTTCTTTCAGGAGAATTTTCCATTTGTTGTGTATATAATACCAGTGTCTTTGTTGTGAGATGACTAGCAGGTAGTTGAGTAATATTGCCAAAACAAATGATCCCCATTGACCACATCCTAAAGGATTTGGAAGGACTCAAATTCCTATACTAACATCAGATCAAAATCAGACTGCTTAGCTTAATACCATGGCTGCTGCCCAGCAATACAGTAAGTGGATACAAAAACATGAATGGTTGAGAAAGAATATCTGTCTTATTTGCCTCAGATAGGATATTTATCCTACAATTACAGATTAGGAGGTAAAATAGTGGAGAAAGATCCCACTGTTGTCTAGAGACTTTTTTTCAAATATTTATCGTTCCCCAGGAGTAAGCTTTTGTTTATAAGATAGCAAAGTTGTGCAGCATGCGGGACTGTCATTAAACATTTGCCTGAAGATCTGAGTGTTAACATCAGTGACAGGGGTTCCTAAATATGTCACATTTCCTCTGACTGTCACGAAGAATTATAGCTTCTGTGACTCGCACTATAATAGCAGCTATTTGTGATATTTTAACCTAATGTACAGCCCCAGAGGAGAAACAACAGAAACAATAAAACATCTGCCAGGGACTCGCTTGAAGGGAGGGATTCTGCATGTTATGAGGATCCCAAATTAAAGAGCAAAACCTTGGTGTCAACTGCCAAAGGACCTGCGTTCATTAACTTCCCTGTAATTTATGTCTCGGTTATCTCCACGTCCCAAAAGGGGAAATTCAAATCTACCTATGTTGGCTTTATTGGGCAACATCATAGGCAAAGTCAGACAATGTAAAGAAGCCTAATTTTTTTTCTCTACCTTTATGGCCTGAGATGGAGGAGGGAACACATTAAAATCAAATACAAAGGATGCCTTTTAATGAGAGTCTCATTCTTCTGTGTAGATTCTTGCCATGGCTTGGTTTTCATTTTGTGGCAGGAAGGGAGAGTGGCAGGGGAATTGGCTGTTTTCTTTCTTAATGAGAAACCCCATGTCAAAACGATCGTCAGGATTTCTTTCTTCCCCTCCAGCCTATCAGAGTCGAATATTCACAACAGGCTCAGGAGCAACCAGCACCAGCTTTGTAAAGACCGAGTCTTCTAAACAAAATAAACCATGTCATTTCATGCTAATTCAAAGACTCACTCCAACTGCTGTGTGACGGAGGAAGCCAAGAACTGAACTGTAACCCAAACATAAACACATCGCATTGCCAGGGAATGGCTAATGCGGCCTCCATTACACAGAGCTTTCAAACTGCTTTAAGCATAGAGGAATACATCATTTTGGAAAGAGTTCAAACATATGCAGCATTAAGCGTACAAATATATCTTTCCTACCAAAATAATCCCACTTGCTTTGAATATGAATAGGGAAATAAAGCATTTGGGTTGAGACACATAACTGGGGCTTCATTGTAATTTGCTCACCCATAGCACTGTGCTTAGTTACTATAACCTCTGTGAAGCGTCTCCCCCTCTTTTTCTCTTTCAGAAAAGAGCCCAACCACTCTAGATTCTCACCTTCAAAAATGGAAGACACACTGGAAACCTTCGCAGGGCGTTTGCATGAGCTTCAGTGAGAGACACTTGGGTGTGCACCTTACAAACTCATTTTTGGAAAGGAGAAGTGATGCCCTTCCCATAGAAAGAAGCATATAAGAAGGGACAATCTTCTTTTGCCCAGAAAGGTGTGGCAAAATCTAGAGGCATAGGAACATAGTAAATTAGTATTTACCTGATACCATTTGCAAAAATAAAGTTGCCCCTAAAAGAAGAAATGGACAGAGGAATCCTGACACAACAAAAAAAATTCCTTCTTGGAGACCCCAGCACTTGCCAACACTACATTTGAAATACCCACTTTGCAACAATTCCAAACTGAGCTGAACGCCAGACCTATTTCAGTCTAGACTAAGACAAGTGGAGCTGCTTTCAAACCTCAGGTGGACTCAAGAAGGCCTTCTTCCCAAAGGGCTCTAAGTGGGGAAATGGTCAGAGGGAAGACCACTGGCAGGGCCCTCCAAACAGGAAGCCATTCCAGGCTGCTGAGCACTAAGACCATGGGGCGTTCCAACTTGTGTCTGTCCAGGTATTTGCCTGTTCTTCTCTGCTCTGAGTGCAGCCCTCTGTCCTCTGCTCTCTGAAGCCCAGACTAGATCTGCGCACTGGCTCCCCATGATGTCCTGACAGTGTGAGGGCAGTCAACTGATAGGTGGGAGGAGGTGCCAGCTGTCCTGTTCCCACCGCATCACTGGGGTGATTATGGACTCCAGCAGCAGCATGTGGCCACAGCCCCTGGCGTCTTGGGGCACTGTCAGGCCAGACTCGGCAGCGGTCAGGTGGTGCATCAGAAATCTGAACCCCAACTGGATTAGGCTCGCATTCCAAGTTCCAAGTGAAAGAATGGACATTTTTTTAAGCTGTCTGTTTTATCTCAACTCCCTAAGGTCTCCCTCCCAGTGATGGGAACAAAGCCCTTAAAGCTGTTCCAGGAAACAGCCCCAAACAGAGAGTAAAAGGGTAAATTGAGCAAAATAGTGCTCAGACAGTTAAGATATATAGGATGTTATCAGCAAACCCAGACCCCCTTTGGAATTGCCCAGCAGCTTTGTTCCCCTTTTCCCTTCCGTGTGCGACCCCTCCCGATGTGTGGTTTCTGCCTTTATAAACTTGTAAGATTTTCTGCTAGGGACTCGACTCCTCCACTCCTGGACTCCTGCGTGAGTCACGAGTTGGGTCCCAGCGCGCTGGAATAAAAGCCTTTTACGGTTTGCATCAAGTGACGCCTCCTGCGGTTGATTGGGGTTGCCATTGATCCATGGGACAGAATTAGGGTCTCCTTTTTGGGGGTCTTACACAAGTTCTGGGTGATTCTACATCTTTTTCGTTTCCCTCAGTTCCCAGAGTGGTAGCTATTTCCTGTTACTATCTATGGTGTTCTGGTTCATATTTGTTATTGTTGTTGTTGTGGTTGTTGTTGTTATTTTGGGGGGGCTGGGGATTAAACTCAGGGGCACTCAACGACTCAGCCACATCCCCAGCCCTTTTTATTTTTTGAGACAGGTATCTAAGTTGCTTAGCTTAGGTCCTTGCTAAATTGCTGCAGCTGGCTTTGAACTCCCAATCTTCCTACCTCAACCTCCAGAGCTGCTGGATTACAGGCATGAACCACCATGCCTGGCCTCTGTTTTGCTTTTGCTCTCTCAACCCACTAATGCCTGTGTAATGAATTCTCCGTATTAAATCCCAGTCGCAATTCCTTGTACCACAGGAGGTACTCTCCATTTTCATTTTACGGCATAGGAGGCTAACCTATGCAGTAAAGCTTGATGGAAGCCGAGGTTTTGGAGGAGAGGAGACAAAGGAATCCTGGATTTATAGGAAGGCCTAAATTGTCCATTTGTTGAAGGATCAGTTAGAAGAGAGGATCTAGCCATGAAGTGTCCAATGGGGTAGCCCTTAAAATATGCCTAGTGTGATGGAGAGACCGAATGTAATTATTTTTTTTCTTTTACTGTTCAGTTGTTGTAACACTTGTTTGGTATGTTTGAAACAACTTAAGTAACTGAGTCTACTTATTTTTAGTTTTTTTTTTTTTAATCTAAATAAAGATCAATTATCTCTGGTAAGAAGTTATCATATGAATCCAGTTATGCTATATAAGTGTATAATCCAGCTGAATTTAATATTTTGGACAAAAAAGAATATAAATAAACATCTTAATTTTTAAATGATTCTACATTGAAATGATAGCATTTTGGATGACTGAGCTAAATTAAATATAGTTAAAATCAATTTTAGTTTCTTTTAACTTTTTTAATGGAGCTACTAGAAATTTTAAAATGACATCTGTGGTTTCTACTTGTGGTGGAAAGTGCTGCTCTGGGCTCCTGTTTTTCGTACTTTAATGTTCAGGTTCTTCATTAAAACACATTATATTAATTACCAATCATTTGTTAGCATGTAACAAAAGTCAACTCCAGATAGAATAACTCCAGATGTTTTACCGCTTGTGTGTGTGTGTGTGTGTGTGTGTGTGTGTGTGTGTGTGTGTGTGTGTTGGGGAGAGGAGATGTTCCATAGTGAAATAAACTAACAAAACAGCATTTTCTAATCCAATCTTGAACATACACTATTTTATTAAAACTATGAGGATTCTAGCAGCAAGAAAACCTTCCTACCTGCACTATACCAAGCACTTGCCAAACCTATTTGACCACAGAAATCTGATTTCTCTCAATTTGTGGGACACACACAGACAACAAAGCAAGCAGAGATGAAGGCTGAAGTAATAACAGGAATATTTTTTAAAAGTCTGAAAAAAAAAAACAGCATTTGCCTTAATTTGGCACCAAAGGACACAACCTCTGTATGTACACTTCCTAACTTCCCAGCATGTTATTGTTTGGCCAGATGGCAAGTCAAATAACAGAAACACATAAACAGCAAAAGCCAGATAAAAGAATATCCCTCTAAATTCAATCTAACAGTTGCAGATAATTAGCTTATGATGTCTGAGTCATTCAATATGCTTTCAAATTTCACAACAAAGCCATCCAAATGATTACAACTCATTTGTTATACGTCAAGGTTTGCTAAGAAAATGGAGGGAGGGTTCTGGATTTGAGGTTGTGAAGAAAGAAATACGGTAAGATAGCATCAGCAATTATACCATACTCTTAAATTGTACATTTCTACATATTTCCACAAGAAAGATTTCCTATTAATGTTGTCTCTTTTCTAATGATAAGAAAACTGGTTTGCATACAGAGTTTTCTATGTTATAGCCAATATGTCTCCACTGCAATTCTTTAACTTCTATAACAACCTTAAGATCAATCAAGTAATGTGCAAATGCTTATTAAATATCTGCTATGAGACAAAGCCCTGGGTGAGGGTATAAGGGTGTTGATGACATATCTTCCTGGCAAGGAGCATGTAAACAAGAGATAAAATATGAGACTTTGGAAGGGACCTTGAAAGTCACCTAATACAATCTTCTAGTTGATGGATAATTCAACCCCTACAACTCTGCCTGGGAGTCTCCAGCTTCTGCTAGTTACACAGAAACAGAGAATTCACTACCTCAGGAGGATGTCTACTCCATCTCTGTACTCCTTTGATTTATAACAAGATCTTCATGTTTAATAAAAAAAAAATGCACCTTTAGAAATGCTACTTACTGGTCCTTTCTGTGTCTTCCTCTACAGACAACAGTTCTTCAAGTATTTAAAACTCCCTTTTATATCCCCTGCTCTCCTTTTACTGACAGCATTACCCTATGATGCTTCACTGCCCAAGGGCAGGGGGAGTTTCATAGTGAGACACACTTAGACAATAGCATATTCTAATCCTATCTTGAAAATACACTATTGAATTAAAACTGTGAGGGTTCCAGCAGCAAGAAAACCTACCTACCTGCACTATACCAAGCACTTGCCAAATCCTTTTGACCACAGAAATCTGATTTCTCTCAATTTCAACCTAACAACATTACACAGAATTGCAGTGCAGTAGGAAATATATCCATTCATTCACTCACTCAACAAATATTCATTAAGCACCTATTTTGTACCAGGTGCTGGAGACATTATAGTAGTCAAAACAGAAATGATCTTTGACATCCCAGGGCATTGAAAGCTCTGGTGTGAAAGATGAACAATTAAATTACAATATAAAGTTGACATCGAAATTGGAGAAGTATAATTTTATGAGAACACATTTTAGTTATTTCTGCTCTGTACTGCACAATCTCAGAGCTTTCTGTGGTTCTTTGTACATGATGGTTTTCAGATTCTTTTTCTCTGGCCATAGTCCTTTCACATATTCAATGTCCTGCAAATGAACTATCTGACCAGGACAGCCTCAAGTAAGATAATACTCCTCTTTGTTCTGGACACTGAATTTCTATTAATGAAGCCTGTAATGCAAATATAAAACACTAAAAATAACAATAAAAGAAAGAATGACTTTTCACAATAAAATTAAGAGATTTTTCCAAGAAAGTCCTGTAGGTTAAGTACCAATGAAATGATAGAACAAAGAAAGCTCATCTCCATCAATAGCAGACCAGATAAGGCTTCAAGAAATATTTGGGTTGAATTTTGGTAAGTAGGGAAGGCATTGAGAATTTTCACAAAAACTAGGTGAGATTTGAAAAACCCACACTTAACCAGGGACCCCATAAACTTCTTAGAAACATTGAAAACAAACTCAGGGTTCAAAGCAAACTTATAGCAACCAATTATAGATCCAAAGATTTACAACAAAAGTGAATAGTATATCACAAATTCATGTTTAGAAAGGCATTGCCTAATCTTTCACATGTCCTCAGAGGATAGAAGAATCTGCATCCTTTTCAGTAATGGAAACTACCAGTGAGTACAAACTGGGATTCTTCATCAATTCAAGGTAGGAGAGGATCATTGGTACTGTCTATGCTGCAAGGAACACAGACCTTTACCTAACTTTAAGGACGTAACCTTAATCTATAAGTAATGTGTCACTACTCTCAATAGGTAAAAACAAGTCTGGAAGGTCAAATGTGACACCAACTCACACAGATGAAATTGAAGAACAACTTCCCCCATTGCCCACTTCACCCTCTGGAAATCTTGATGTAAACCAGTACTATGCTTGCTAAAATCTTTCCCAGAATTTGCAAAGAAAAGAATAGACAATGATATCCATTCTGCTCCTCTTTTAGCTCTGATTAAATGGTAGAGTATATTCAAAGTAATAGTTCATGTGCATTTTTTAATAATTAGCACTATCATTGTAGTTTTCCTTCCTCCATGCTTCCTGTCTCCCCATTAGCATGGTTAATTGAGAACTGGCTACAGTGTGCTGCATTTAAATCAGTAATATTTTACACTAATAGCCTGATTCTAATGCCTCTTCCTGACCTCACACCATCTGACTGCACCTAGTAACTTTGAAGGACCCGAATGTCCTAATATCATAATTGGTCACAACTTATTGGTTACACATGAGAGGCCCTACTCTGTTTACTTTTAATTTGAGTTTCAGAAATGGTTCTATTCATCATCATCAATGGAGAATCCACAAGGGCAAACCGAAAGCTATATGCCAAACACTGTGATGAAAATTAAAATTTTAAACAATCATCTGGAGGAGTTTTCCATACTTAGTTATACCTTCAAAAGTATGAGTCCTTCTGGATAGCTTGCTTGCATGTTCCACATGTAATTCAGTCACTTGACCTCAGAATTTATTTTCTTTCCCAACGAGGGTATGCCAATACTCTAAATTAACTGTGAAAATGACCAGTAGCAACCAGATATATTTTATTTCCATCCATTTTACCTGCTAGGTAGAAATATGGTAAGATGGAAGGGATACAGGGAGACAAATGGGACAGAAATGGGTGAAAGGAAGAAAGAAAAAGAGAAAAACATGTCCCAGTTCTGACACATGTATGGTAGCCATACAAAACCTTTATAATTTTTTCCTAAGAGCTTGTTCATTTATTTAATTGATGAGGCTTTCTGTTAATCCTTGTATGTGTGATTCAGTAATGTTATAAATGGATGCAAGAGAAAATGAGAGCTATTTTCTTGCCATTAGATAATTAAAAAGGGAGTTGTAATTTGTTTTTAATCTTTATGTGGTATGCTGAATAACACCCCCCAAAGAAATCTGTGTCCTAATCCCTGGGACCTGTGAATGTTTTCCTTGTGTAGAAAAAGGTCTTTGCAAACATGACTGAATCAAGGATTCTGAGATGAGAATACCCTGGATTATTCAGGCTGGCCCTAAAGGCAATCACAAGTGTTCTTGTATGAGAGAGGCAGAGGCAGATTTGACCACAGACACAAACAGACACAGACCAAAAAGGAAGAGTTACAGCCATGTGACCACGAGCAGAGGAGTGCTAGTCAGTCACCAGCACCTGGAGGAGCACGGAACAGATTCTTCCCTGGGCTTCCACAGGAAAACAGTCCTACTGACACCCTGAGTTCAGCCCAGTGAAACTGAGTTTGACTTTTGACCTCCAAAATCCTCAGAGAATTTTGATGTTTCAAGTCTCTAAACTCAGGGGCCTTGGTTATAGCAATAATAGGAAACTAATCCACCCATTTATTTTTTAAGCAAGTATCCAGTAGCTTCCAAAATAATTCCAAGATACCAAGTACCCTTGACAAAGAAAGTCCTCTGCAGAGCCTCAAGCTATGGATCTCAAGAGTTACCTGTATATTTAGACCCAGGGGATCACTTAATTCTCCTGGGAAAATAGCCAATGTGGGTTGCCCATCAACAGTGAAAGATGATAGAGGTGAACTAAATATACAAATACTCAGATAATATAAAATATGTTTCAAAGACTTTATGAGTCAGGAAAAATATCATCAAAAAGTTATGAAATCATGAAACTTCAAAAAAGGATAGAGACACAAATGAATGAAGAAAGAAATGTCCTAGGAATATAAGACATAAGTGTACTCCAGATAGGTGCTGATCAATAATTCTAAAGAAACTTCCAATTTCCCTATGAAATCCTCCCTAAGGGTGAATCCGATTTTCCCTTTCATCTCCTCCACAATGCAGTGAAATGTAGAAGTCAATGACTGAGAGGTAGCTAATTAAAATGTACTGAGAAAAGCAGGAGAGCTGTGCAGCTCACCACTGGAGTTTTCAGTAGGGCTAAAGATGCCTGGATCTGAAACAAATCATTTCACAGGAAAGCAGGGTTATTTCCTGCAATAAATCCCCATCAGGACAAATTCTCTCTGCTGCCAGCAGGGTGACGGATGATGCTCTCTAGGCCGCCTGTGCGCACTGGATTTGGATGGGCCACCACGAGTGCAGATGCTTATCTGAAACTTATCTGAACAAGCCAAATCTCCGGGGTCTGCAAAATTATGCTGGCATTCTTTCAAGATCAGCCTCTCTCGTGAGATGGCTGGCACTCTAGCTTGGGGACTTGGCTGCATGTCCAGTGAGGATGGATTTTTTTCTTCACATTTTTTGGCATTCCTGATGCAGAAAAAAATGAAGCCCTTGTGCACACAGACGTATTTAATAAGCAACACAAAAACTACATTGCTAAGATTTGAGCCTCCTGCATGCCTTATGGCTCCTGCTCAGAAGAGTTTATAATCAAACTAGAGGGCAAAAGTCAGTCATAAAATACTAGAAGAAACTTCTCAATTACAAATAGCCAGAAAAGAGAATTATCAGCACAGGTCACTTGAAAAGTATTCTTGGCAACTATGCATTTTAAACTGGACTGTACACCAGAGTAAGATTCAGGGGTCAAAGAAAAAAAGAGCCATTTATACTAAAATATACAACTATTATTTGATGAATGCTTATTGTGTGCCAAGCAATGTTTGAAAACACACATTATTATTTCATTTAATTGTTTTAGCAACATTTTGTAGGTAAGAATTTTTAAACTCCTCTTACCCATGAAAAGAAACAAACTATAGAAAAGCTAAATTTCCCAAGCCAATTTAACCAACATGCTGCAGAATCAGGATTTAACCCAAGGTCTGGAAAAAAAAGAACTCTTAATTAATACTCTCCAGGTGTTTTGTCAGGATGCAAAATCATGGCAGTTAGTTATTTCTGATAAACAAAACATGAGTGCAGTGCAGACTAGAAGGAAACAGAAAAAGGAGACTCCTTGTTGTTTGAATGAAATCATAAACATAGTCTCTAGTCAAGAAGCAGGATTTGGGAAGAATTAGCTTTTCTTAAGTAAATGTTTTTCTTGTTAAATACATAAAACATTGTCTTCCTGAGAGACCTAAAGAAAGCACACCAGTTTTAGGCTTGTGCTTGGTATATTTGCTTTGTTTGTTTGCTCTAGGTTTTGTTGTATCAGTGTTTAAAGTTCATCCTTTGAACATCTCCAGTGTGCAGGGAATCGAGGACTCATTTTGTAGTATTAAGTTCCTTTGCATTTGTATTCATTTTCCATTGCTGCTATAACTAACCACCAAAAACTTTGTGATGTAAGTCAATATAATTTCATCTTACAGGGTTGTGTAGGTCAGAAGTCCATGTTGACTAAGCAGTTTCTGCTCAAAGTATGACAGATCAAGATCAGGCTCAATAGACACAAATGTCCTTCTGGAGGTTCCAAGAATGGATCAGCTTCCCAAATCATCCACATTGTTGAAAACACTCAGTTTCATGCTAATATTAGGATGGAGGTCCCCATTTCCTTGCTGGTTGTTGGAACAGATGGTAGAGGTTCTTTCTCAGCTCCTAGAGACTGCCCACTCATGGTCCTAGCTCACCTTCCCATCTTCAAAAGTCAAATCTTTGTCATCCTGCTAATCTCACCAACATCCCCCCTCCTACATCATTCCTCTACTACTTCCTCTTCTGACATTTCTCTGACTTGACTCTTCTGCTTTCCTCCTTCTTCTTGTTCATATGGTTACATTGTCCTCCCAGATAACCTCCCTATTTGAAGGTCAGCAGACTAGTAACCGTAATTCCATTTGCAGTATCTTGATTAGTGTTTGACTGAATAATCAGGGGCAGGAATCTTGGAGAGAGACAGTTTTGGAATTCTACTACAGCATTTATCAGCTAGTTCACTTACTGCAGTTACTTTGTTTTACTAATAACATGAAATGAATTGTATTCAGCAACATTATGTTATTTCCACTTCTTCCAACTACAAGTTCTCTACACTGTCCTGAGGGATTGAAATCCCTCCTGCAAAAATAGATCATGAGCTTTGAGAAGACAAGAAATCCTCAAAAACAAGTTGATATTATCACATGAAGGTTTTTGTTTTGTTTTGTTTTGTTTTTCTTGAAACAAGTAGTTCTCTAGAGAAAATGCAAATTTAAAAACCAACCTTAATTTCCAGGCCATATCTGTGGAGGTCTTAATTACCTAAATAACTCCCTCAAATCTTCATTCTGTGTCCTTATTGAAGCCCATTTAAATGCTTCTGGTTGGAAAAAAAAATTCTTGCTGTTTCTAAAATCCTTCATTCTTAATCTATTAGTGTATTTTCTATATAGGAGGCAAGAGAAATCTCTGTTCTTAAAGTCCTTAAAATTTGAATAATCTTCTTTGGTCCTTTCTTCACTTCCAAGGTCACCCCAGATAATGGTGAAGAAAAAAAATGACTTTGGCAAAATTCTTGCCAAGTTCCAATTATTTATAAGGTATTGATAGACTCTGAAAATACAGAGCGTAGATCTTTCCCATTTTAACAGTTCTTGGGGTACAAAATTCCTACCCCAACATTCAGGTACTCATGAAATAATCCCAGTTCACTGCTCTAAAAGGATTTCTGCCTTTAGCTGCTAATCAGTTTAGCACATAATTAAAAGAGCTTTAAAAATCATCAGTCATCTTGCTTAGAGTAAGTAATAATTTATGCCAAGGGAGTTGGAAAGAATGCTGATTTCATTTATTTTATCTCCTTGGAGGCAAGGTGGGCTGATAAAACCCTGTGCGAGATGGTAAATTTTAGACTTATTCCAAAGGCTAAATTAAAACAGCAGACATATTGATGATTTGTGAATATCTTTAATCTCTCTCCGTCCTCCTTTTGGGGGAAGAAAAGGTTTTACATAAATACAACTGCTCTTCCCAATTATCCCTCATTTCTGGTGATGGTTAAGTTTTTAAAAATGTTTTTTTTAAAGTCAGCATCTACTTTTTTTCCCCATTGGTGAATAAATAATATATGTATAGCAGATATTTAAAATTTAGATACATTTAGATTGTGTAAGTGCTGGCTCACCCACATATTCTCCTGAAAAATATCACAGCAGCCTCACTTGGGAGAAATGAGTAGTTTCAGTAGTTAATCATTTGTGCAGAGTGAGGTGGGAACTGGGAGATAGGACACACATGCTTCAGGAGTCTGGAGCCACCAAGGGAAAGTGCAGTCAGAGTGTTAGTAATTTGCATTGAGTACACACAGTGGCCCTACCTAATTAAACCATCTCACTGAAACAGATTCAAAGTCGGCCTACTTTGGCATTAAAATTAGTTTAACCCTACCTTTAGAAGGGTATGTCGAGATGATAATTTTGCCATGTTAGATATACAAACATATCTATTGTGTATCTGCTTTTTTCAAAAAGAGCTAAAATACAGTACTTTAGTCAAGATGCAGATATATATTTTTTCATCCACTGAACAAATAGCAATTGCATATTAATGAGCAAGGAATGGTACTAAGAGGGATTCCAAGATGTGGAAACTAAGCCATCATGAGTCACAGTTTTCTCTACTATGTGTCCGTGGTTACCCAGACCTCTTCACGCTCTCTTTTTTCTTCCCTAAAAGCAAAAGTATTTACATGTGAACAGGATGCACATGCTTCAGAAGCCTTGGGTATGACAAAAACACAACTCGAACAGGCTCACCCAGAAAAAGAAACTCATTATCGAGAAGCCCAGGCAACATTTTGTCATTGAATTCTGTTTATTTCTGAGAAGTTGATCCATGTCACCAAGTCTCTTCATCTCTAGGCTGTGCCTTGCACTGGGGTGAACTCCATTCTCAGGCACTGCGTGGTGATCCTGTTCTGGCTCACATGTCTTTATTGCCTGCAGTCCCAGCAGAAAGAGCACCTGCCTCTTTCTTAATATCCAAATATGTCTCTTTGCAAGGCATTGCTCTGAATGGATGATGTGCTAGCACTGGGCTGTAGCTAGAGAATGTGAAGCACACACGTGAAGCTAGAGACAACAACAGCTCCCCTGAAGAGACTGGGCAAAATGAGAGTTGGTAGTACAGAGAAAAACCAGAAGACTTCTGTGAACACATGCCACATTTTGCTGGCTTGCTGAAATGAAAAGTTCAGACCAGAAAATCTAACTGATTCCTTGCAATGCTGCTCTTCTGATATATGCTAAACTGTGAATTATAAGCCTAACCTGTCATCGTCAGAATGTGACTATATATGGAGATAGGACCTTTCAAGGGAATTAATGCAGAATGAGGTCATACAGGTAGACACTAAATCAATCTGGCTGGTGTCCTTATATGCAGAGATTAGGACACACAGGGAGACACAGACATTTGGATGC
The DNA here is from genome assembly GCF_902686455.1 of Sciurus vulgaris. Classification (NCBI taxonomy): domain Eukaryota; kingdom Metazoa; phylum Chordata; class Mammalia; order Rodentia; family Sciuridae; genus Sciurus; species Sciurus vulgaris. The sequence goes on from NC_136465.1 coordinate 104,835,971, forward strand.
AAAAAAAGATAATATGAGGACACAGCAAGAAGGTTATTATCTAGAAGCCAAAAGAAATAGTCCTGAGAAGATACCAAACTTGCCAAAACCCTTATCTTGAACTTCAAACCTTCAGAACTCTGAGAAAATACATTTATGTTGTTCAAAGTACCCAGCCTGTGGTAATTTTGTTACAGGAGTCCTAGCAAACTAATACATCTTCTGAGTAAAGAGAAACACATGTACAGTCCCAGCTTTACACACACACACACACACACACACACACACTCAATATCCAACTGTGAGGTAGTTTTTGGATGAATGCCATGAGTGATGCAAGAGTCCAAGAGAGAGAAGGCATAGTCCCTATTTTCAGACACTTCCTAGTTGGCGCTCCAGGTTAAGGAGAGATTTAGGCTATGTATGCAGTTTGAAGAACTGGTTCTCAACCATCTATGTTCAAGGCACACTGGATCACTGTAGTGGATATTTGGCCATTCTGCATCTGAAGCTTCTTATATTTGGAGAATTTTCCACCTTATAGATCCCAATGGACAAGCTCATAGAGACAGATACAATCATTTCTCGGGACCATAGAGGATTGGTCCCAGGACCCACCCCTCCATCATGGATACCAAAATCAGAGGATGCTCAAGTCTCTTATATAAAATGGCAAAGTATTTACATATAACATCCACACATCCTCCCATATATGTTAAATCATCTCTAGGTTATCTATAATACCTAATACAATATAAATGCTATGTAAATAGCTGTTATGTTGTATTTTTAGGAAATGCTAATTTCCTAAATACATGACATTTTAAGAAACAACAAGGAAAACTTTAAGTACAGACACTTTTTAAAAAAATATTTGCCACCCATGACTAGTGGAAGGGACAGCTATATTTGCTTTCTCAACCTTCTTTGCTGCTGGGTCCAGGAAGAGTCCTAAGTTCTGTTAACTAGACACACCTGCCTGTACTAAATCTGTACATAGTGAGTAAAACAAGACAGAACTGTAGGAACTTCTCTGGAAGGGGCGACAGTTGCAGGCAGTAGCAGAGGGTTCCTGGGGTAGAAAATGGCAGCAGTTTTGGCAGCACTAGGGAGGGCCAGATGTCAGCTGCATCCATGGGTCCAGCTGCAGTGTCCGAGATCTGTCCTGACACAACCAGTCTGCCTATGTGATTCCAAATGGCATTCTTGGCCCCAGCCCAGCCTCAGATCTCCTTTTCCAGCCTTCCATGATGGATCAAGCTGCCCCAAATCTCTTCAACAAATGTTTTCTTCTCAAAACCAGAGTCCCTCTGTGATAAGACTAAAAACCCTAACTGAAAACATTGCTACTTAAGTGAACTTTTTAACACCTCCAGCTGCCTGAACTATAGTGTTCTGTATTATTCTTCTTACCACAAAAGGTATCTCATGAGACCACAGGAGCCATTTGACTCAGAGCCAATCCACCATAACAGTATAAAAATACACATCTTCATTTAAAGCAAAAATACATTTTTTTCAAATTGAATTCAGTGCACATCTATGAACTGTGAGAAGTACCAAAATCTTAAGCAATGCTAGGTCAGAATTCAGATTGACCTACCAAAGTTCTACAAGAGAGATACAGTAGTTACATCAGGAGAGCATTGGAGTCTTCTGAGGACTTCTGTTTGTAAACATAGATACCAACTGCGTCCCCCTTCAAAGACCTTATGTGTTACATCCAACATGTGACCCAGGAATAAGAGCTATATGATTTTCCCCAAAGTCCAACAGTACCATCCAAATTGAACTAATAAGAACAGAGGCCCAAGTAGTGAAGGTAAACAGTAAACCCACTCAAAACTCATCAGAGGTGAGGTAGAGAAGGGATCTATTCTAAGAGAGCTAAATACCTTAATTTCCTGGTGAAGAATCAATGAACAATAATTAAAGCTGATGAGTCAAGAATAAAACTCAAGCTGGGTGCAGTGGCACACACCTGTAATCCCAGCAGCTCAGGAGGCTAAGGCAGGAGGATCGAGAGTTCAAAGCCAGCCTCAGCAAAAGCAAGGCGCTAAGCAACTCAGTGAGACCCTGTCTCTAAATAAAATACAAAATAGGACTGGGGATATGGCTCAGTGGTCAAGTGCCCCTGAGTTCAATCTCTAGTACCAAAAAAAAAAAAAAAAAAAAAAAAAAAAATCGAATAAAACTCACATATTACTCAGGATTATGGCAGCAACAATCAGGAAAAAACTAAAACTGAAATGTTTCAAGTTTCTGGCTTAATTAACTCTCCATCCACAGTCACTTCATAGCCATTCGATTTTTTTCTTTCCTTTTTTTCTATTCCTTTTCATACATTCTGGAATCTTTTTGTTTACACCCAAAGTTAAAAGCCCTCTTAGGCAAGTATCTTGTCTGTCTTATCACTATGTCCCCTAATTGAAAGAGCGTTCAGTATATTACTATTGCACATTACTAGGTGCTTAATAAATAATTGATGAGGGAAGAAGGAAGCAAAGGGACAAGAAGTGGAAGGGAGGGAGAGTACAAGACAGGACAGAAATCCTCGAAGAATAGAAAAAATTAGTGAAATTTTGCTTTATTTAATGCTATTCTGAAGAATTTGAACTTTTTTTTAACCATTAAATATTTTCTTTTCTAATAAAATACTTTAGATTGCCCCTTAGTACTTCTAATGCATAGTCAGGTTTGACACTAGACTGATACCAAAGAAAATATCTGCAAAGGTGGAGGATAAATTAGAATTCACTATGGGTAGGTGGAGGAAGATAGCTGATTTTATTAGTAGGTTTTTTTGTTGTTGTTTTAATATTTATTCCATTTTTCGTTTTTTTATTGTTGTTTTACTAGCCTTCCCTTTTATCACACAAAGTGAGTTGCCTCAGAAAGGCCAGACCCAATCTTTGCCTAACACTTTACAATTATTCATTCCATTATTCAAATATCTTTTCCAGATGGATCAGTCTAGTTGGATGCCCACTTCGGTACCCTTTTAAAATGCACACATTCCACAAAGGGGTCACTAACACTGTGTCATCAGTACCTTCACATGAATTTCTAGAGCTGTTCAATCACCTTTTCACCCTGCTGAGTACCTATAGAATGCATGCTCTGTGACATGAGGACACAATCTCCATTGTGGCCCACTAGTGCCGCCCTCTGATCTGCTCCCAAAGACTGGGACTGGGGGAAGATTCTCTCTGAGGCCTTTGCTTGTCCTACTCAGTATGTCTACAATGCATAGGCTATTTGCCATAGCAATTCATTGCTTGCATTTACAGATAACTTCAAGTGAATTATAATAATCATCTAGAATTTTCAGAATTTCATTTTGCTTTGACATTTGGGTAAGAGAATGGGGATGGACTATTAAACTATCATTGGACCCCTCCAGGGAATAAAGCAAGGTTTTCTGTGAGAGTTTAATCCGGTTTTTTTTTAAATGCCAGAGCAAAGAAAATGAAGATCATAAACCACTCTAAGAATTCTAGCTATAGATGCTTTGTGTGATGAAGGACATGAGTTTAATCTTCTCTTTAATCATTTGTCATTACACACAAGCTGAAAGCAAATATGGAACACACAGCTCTGCCCTTTTTTCTTTTTCCAGAGACTGATTTTAATATTATGGTAGTGAGGGTCTTTGCAGAGTCTGCCTTATATCTGTATGAACTCAATTTGGAGCCAGTCTCAAATATTCACATTTACTGACAATCCAGTATTTTAAAGGGAAGGCAGAGAAAGTGAATGTCATGGCTCGTTCCTGCTGATGTCCTTTCCTTATCCGCTCTGCTCTGAAGGAGAGGAAAGCTAAAGTACTCTGAAAATGCTACAGCACAGAGATGCCTTGGCACATTCTCAAATGACTTTCCTTCTGAATGGAAGATCAAGAATCTTGCCCACGACAAGACGGATTCAGGGCCAGGGATTCAAGGCCCCAGGAACAGGCAGGTCAGGTCTCAGAACTTATTATACAGGTTGCTGAAAATAACAAGGTCACATCTCATTTAATTTATCTGTTTTATTTACTTTCAGGTAAGCCAATTTGCTTTTCTTCTATATATCTTCCAAGATAATAATCTAAATACAAGAATATTTTTATTAATCCTACAAGAATTTATACCACTTTCCAAAGCTCTACCCCCAAACACCAAAGATGGATCAAGTTTCCACCCTCTTAATACCTTACAATGGTGAATAAATTGCAACACTGGAAGATTTTAGAGAGCACACTCTAACTATATTCAAACCATAGATTTTGAGAGATGAACATTAATTCCACGAGTGTACCATATCTCAGTATGTTTCAGAAATCTTCCTTGGAAATTGCCTTCAGGGCACAGAGTACATCTTTTTAGAAGTTCACAAGGGTAGCAGGTAGTTCTTCAGGGATGTAAATGAGTTAGAGTACCTTTCTCAAAATTTTTGGTCTTGGGATCCTTTCATACAATTCAGAGTTATTGAAAATTCCAAGGAGCTTTTGTTTTGTGAACCGCATATCAGTAGTTACCATATTAGAAATTAAAATACAAATTTGTAAGACATTTATTAATTCAATTATAAATAATAAACAAATTATGTTAACAAATATCTTAATGAAAAAAATTACTGTTTTCCCAAACAAATTTGTGTGAGAAGGGTAGCATTATTTTACACTTTTTGTAAATCACGGGTTCAATTGAACACAGCTGGATTTTTAAGTGATTCTACCATCGATCTGTTGCAATGTCATTTTAATTTAATCATATGAAGAAAATCCAGATGTTCACACATTTGTAATTAGAATAAAAGAGACTTATAATAATCTTTTTAGATAATTGTAATATTCTTCTTTGATAGTATGCCAAAACTCAACAAGTGGTAGTTTCTTGATGGTTTGTGGCAAAGTGAAATTTGAAACAAAATCAATAAACTTTTTGTATTCTACTACATTAAAATCCATCAGTCTGTCTTGTACTTTGGAAGAATCCTTTAACTATGCAAAATTTTATAACATCATGCATTGGTTATTTAGGAACTATTGGCTCACTGCCTAATGCAAATCTTCTAAATATTGCCATTTTATTATCTTGTACCATATCATCACACACCATGAAACTGTGGAAAACACTGTACTCTGGCGAGAGTAAGAATGAAAAAAGTAAATAACATCTCAGCATTATCAAAAAGAGACTTAACTTCATGGGCCCCCAAGAAAGTCTCAGGATCCTCACAGTTTCCAGACCACACTTTGGAAAGGAAGCTTGGAGGATAAGTTAAAGTCTTTCAGCATCAAGTCTTTAACAGATCTATTTACAAATTAGGTAAGTGAAACATGTCATTTATAACAATAATTTCAGACACTTGAATGTTTATGGGGGTAGAAGAATTTTCTCTGTTGTTGGCAGGGATTTTGACTGAAATCATTTCATCCTTTTACATTATATAATTCATGAAGTTGACCCACTGTAGGTATCAGGGTTATCCCCAAATCACAGTTAGAAACTGCACTAGGTCAAAGTCCACAAAGCCTAACACTGACACAACAAAAATATTCTCATTTTCTAAAACTCCAATGGGCCTCATTTACTTTAAGCAATATTTAAAAGTCTATGTTTAATATAAGAAATAATTTGGATATCCTATGGGGTCTACTAAAAAAGGATTTCCTATTACTCTAGAGCAAATATTTCTTTCTGTTCTCTCTTTTTAAACTGTGATTTATGGTTATAGAATTTAAAAGTTATGAATAATTAAGAGGCCATCTAGTCCAATTACCTCACTTTACAAAGGATGAAAGTAAAAAATCAGAAAAGCAAAACCGGATAATCATTCTGAGGCTGAGCTGAACAAAATCTAGGTCACATGACATCCTACCCCACATCCTCTTCATAGAATGTTCCAAAAGAAAATATTCATGTTATTTGTTTTTTTCCCTGCCTACCCATTCCCAATTGGAGAAGTATAAAAATGTGTCCATTCATTCTCAAAAATTTGACTTATTTTTATCCAAAACTAAGTGACAAATTTTAAGTTTTAATTTTGTAGCCCACCCATAAATTATAAGTGACATCACAGGGACAAGGAAATATTGAAATAACCTAGTGCAGATTGCAAAGCTAACCACAATCAGAAAAATATTATCTATTTTATCTGCCTTGGTGATACTCTTTCAAATGTCATAAACTGAGGTTCAGGGTCTTGAAATAGGCAATAAAAATGATACTTACAAAAATGACTAAGAATAGGTGGAGTGCCATTAATTAAGCAATAATCCCTTTGAAATCAGTCATTACCAGCAGTTTTTTGCTATGGGCCATTAACACTCTAACTAGCAAGTCATTAATAGTGGTAATAACCAATTCTAAGGGGATTATTGCTCGAATAAACTATATATAATGATTTTTAAGCTTTGTAAAAATTTTCAGACTTTTATGTTAACCTTTGAATAACAAGTAAGTATGGACAGAATTGGCTGAAAATATTACTGGCTCATTTTTCAAAACTGGGAAAATATCTTTCTCCATCTAGCCCTTCCTTATATTTTCCCATCGTGTCCTCAACATTTGAGAACTGTTTGGATACTGCAGTGTATAGAGTTTTGCTTCCCTCTTTTCATGCAATATCTGCAGACTGAGTGGTGGTTTGCAACTGCTTTCACTCACTGACAGCCGAACATTACTGCTGAATTCATCTTTCAAAGTCCAAGCACACTTGAAGTTAATTTTTGTCTAATGTCATATAGCTCACTTTGCTGATTTTATTTTTGGGTTTGGGGGGTATACCAGAATACTGTCTTCAGTAATCAAAGTACGTGTAGAGCCTCTGCAGCTTGCTGTAGGTACAAAAGACTATAACCAATATAGAAACAGATCCATTTCAGGAGAAAAGGTGACTGAAAGGGTACTTGATTATTTGATCACTTGAGTAGCCCAGAAGTAAACACCTTGACCCTTTTGCTCCCTCCCACTGCCTCAGGCCAAGAAGCTTCAACAGAGATTTGGGTAGTAGCTTTTACCCCCAAGGTCATTGCAACTTGTTCTTACATTTCCCTCCTTTGTTCTGGATCTTGATAGGAGGGTACATCCCTCTGATATATTTGGTTAAGAACACACTTTGACTCTTAATTTTGCAAATTATAGAACAACATTAGGTAAACTTAGACACAAGCCCCAAACAGAATAAACTAAATAAAAAAAAAAAAATCATAGGATGTATGAAAAGATCCTGGGGAGAAAAAAAAAAAAAATGAGTGGGAAGAACCTTCTTCAAAAGGAATCATGAAATTTTAGCCAGGTAGGGTGGAGCACACCTGTAATCCTAGCAGTTTAGGAGGCTGAAGCAGCAAGATTCAAAGTTCAAAGCCATCTTCAGCAATTTAGCAAGGCCCTAAGCAACTTATCAAGACTCTGTCTCAAAATAAAAAATAGAGCAGGGGATGTGGCTCAGTGACAAACATCACTGGGTTCAATCCCCAGTACTAAAAATAAAAAAAAATTATGAAATCTTTGCTCAGGAAGAACTAAGGCATAATGTGAGTCTTTTATTAAATATGTGCTTAATGTTGTCTTCAATATTCAAGATACTGCCTTTGGGAAATTGGTAACATAGAAAAAAACAATCCAAGACGAAGCATGACTACTGATCTAAAGCCACATAAAAGAAATGAAGTATAAATTCAGTATTAGGGAAAATGAACCAATGAATTAGAAGGTAAACTTGTAAAGTTTCTTAGCTAAAAGGTCTAAAATAAAACTAAAAGATAATATACATAAAAACTGGAAACTTCTGTCTATAACCAAACTTTATAAATTGAATTTTTAAAAAACTATGAAATATTTGCCAAAAATATAGTATTAATTTTAAGAAACCATACCAAACAATTAGAAAATGTTGATTCTGATAAAAGATGAGGGGACAATAAACAAGAGAAAAAACATGAAAAACAATAATTTCCCTCAGTAGCAAAGATACATAAATTAAATTAAAACATATTTTTACTATCAAATTAGGAAAAACATAAAAGCCTATACCACCATTAGCCAAAAAAAAAAAAAGAGTCAATGGCAGTTTTGTCCTGCTGCAGGACAGGAAAGGAACCAAACCATGTCACTTTTGCTCAAAAAGCATTTTTGGCAATTTGGGAATACAGCAATATACTTTGAGACTCAGAAGTCTAAAATCTTTATGTAAGTAATGGGATAGATGCTTCACTCTTAAAGTTGAAGTCTGTGTTCTCTCCCTTTGAACCTGAGTTTGTGACCTCTCTGACCAATAAAACATGAAAGAAGTAATGCTTTTTACCTTGCAAAGTTCAGACATAGTAAGGACATAACTTCCACCTGATTCTCTAATTTGTGATGCTCACTCTTGGAACTCAGTCACCATGAGATAAGGAAGGCCAAGCAGTCACAAGCCACATTACAGCTACAGCCTCAGCTGTCTTAGTCTCCCCATCAACTTCTATCCACAATTGCAAGCCATCTGTGGGTGCAAGTGAAGAGATGAACTTTCTCCACTGAGGCCTCTCCAAATTGCAGATTCATTAGCAAAATGTTTTCTACATATCTACAACTTGAAGCCAGGTTTAAAGTCTTCATCCCCCATAAAAGAATGCTTCCAATATATAATACAAAAAGTGTGCCATTGAACTAGAAGTTAATACTGCCACATAGTCCCATTCTTGTCTTCACAAAACTTCTAAATCAATAGGCAAAATAAGCAGGGAAGGTATGTGCTAGTGATGTAGGACAGATGAAGCTGGACGCCTGAGGAATTTTTTGGAAGTAAGTTTATTTAGGCTGCAGTGATCCAGAGGGACTAATGCCTAAACATTTCTGGACCCCAAGTCTGGAAATTCTTTACTTTATACTCAGTGGGTGATTACCTGTCAGTGGGTGGGTACATAGCAATTACTCTTTGTCCCGAATTCTTAGGCTAGACAGAGGTTTTACAAAATTTTGCCAAGAAAACAGAGATAGTATCTTTTTGCACAACAAGCATGACTGCAGACTCTCTCACACCTTTGTCTGCAAACCTGGCACTTAGAAGAAAGAAGAAGCTTCAAACCCCAATGTCCTCTGCAGAAACCCTGCTGACATTCTTTGTAAAAATCTTTCTGACAAGAAGAGAAGCTTAATTATAGCAAGGGTCTTTGGGTGGGTTACCTGGTCTGCTTCACTAGCCTAGATAATTTAGTCTTTATTAACAAGGTGAAATGAGTCGCTGCTATACATTGTTTGGAGAATAGCCAATGTCTGGAACTCAGGGTACTCCAGGGTAACACCTAGAAGTTTCTACGTACTTTCTAGGATTATGGTTACTGACAGTATATATCAGAGATTTACAAATTTCCCAAATAAACTAATCATATCTTTTAGTACTTAAAAAAGACTAAAGGGACAATCTCAGTCACCAATTTTACACAGAGTCAGGAAACAAGAGCCTATGCACAAGAGGAGACAGCCACATAGATCCTAGACGAGTAATCCTCTCTGTTATGATTTGAATCTGGAATGTCCCCCAAAAGGCTCTTGTGTTGAATCCATGGTCTCTAATACATCATGGTTCAGAAGTGGTGCTTTTAGACAATGATTGAATCATGAAGTATCTGACCCATGGATGGATTTATCCATTTGTTATCTAATCCATTTATTCATTCATGGATTAATCCATTGATAGCTGAATGGATTACTGGGAAGTAGAACAAAGTAATTGGAGGAAGTAGGTCACTGGAGACATACCCTGGGAGGGATCTTCCCTTAGCCTCACTCTCCTCTGCTTCCTGGCTTCCATGAGCTGAGCAACTTTCCTCTACCATGCCCTTCCACCTTGGGGTTTCCACCTTGGAACGAACTGACCACAGATTGGATCAGCTGAAACCATAAGCCAAAATAAAGCTTTCCTCATCTGAATGGTTCTGTCGGGTATTTTGGTCATAGTGATGCAAAGCTGATTGACCAAACTCAGAAGATCCTCTCTGAAGCCTCAAATTCCAAGTCCAGATGGTCAGATTGGATGGAAGGAGGAAGAGGACACAGTTGCTTATCATCTGCCACGACATACCGCCACATTTCAGCGTTATAACTCCAGTATGGGTAACTTTTTTTCCTTTTTCGTAACAGCTCAATATGGTTTACAAAAACATCTTATGTGCTATTGTGCTCACTCATAAAAATTAAAATACATTTTCCTTTTCTTTATGAAGATATTCAAATATTCAGTATCTGGTTTCTAAACAGGATTTCATTATTAAAGAAAAGAACTCTTTTATGTTTCCTGCAAGTTTTAAGTACAGAAGTTGAATAGATATTTAAGTAGAAATTCCTCTTCCATTTGGATTCAGCAATAAAAAGTGATTTTATTACCTAATATGCCTGAATGCATAATCTTTAAAAATCAATTGTCACATTACGATCTATTAAAAAACAATAATAATTAAACCTTGTTTTCTGAGCTGCAAGAATTTAAAAAGTCAGACAAAGCTATAGTTCAATACAAGATCACTTAAAAGTTCAAAGACAATATCATATTAAAAATCAAAGCTTCAGACATTTAGCTTTACTTAAAAGCCACCCAATATTAAACTGGAACGTTTCACTTATTTAAATTTCCTTTAATGAATATCTTTGTAACATCTTCTCATCTATATTAGTCCCTGATGATTACACCCCAAGGATATTAAAATCCCAAGCTGACAAAATCACCAGAAAATATCTTCAAATGTACATTTGACAGTCCTTGTATTACTGAGATGGTAATGCATAGTATTATTTATCACTAGGATGCTGCATTTTCTATTCTGAAAATGAGCTTTCAATTAGCAGCAGATTGCTGACTTGCTCTGGAAGACTGGATCTGAAGAAAAGTTAGAACCTTAAACACTGGAGTCATTGTTGAAGATGCTCACGACCAAAGAGATGCATGTGGCACCTGAATAGATATGGAAAAAGAAATGAAAGTTGACAAAGGCCTGTGTAAAGTAAAACATCTGAGAGAAATGAAGGAAAGAAAGGAAGCACAATTGAATTGTCTTTGTCTGACTTTCTCTGAATCTTTCATGTAGGTTTCAAACTGACAATTCATGTTAAATCACAATTCCCAGCCAAAAAATTAACCAAAGTATGTAAATAGTACTTAAACACAATACCATGTAATTAATTTTTAATCTTTCCTAACTTCATGGGTCCTCTTTTCTATCTTAATTCTCTTTATGTTTTTCTGTATATTTACCCTTTAAAGGAATTTTGAAAACCAGTATATTCTTTGCCTATGCATTTGGTTGAAAATTAATATTTTCATCACACTTTTTCATAGTTGCAATGGATCTAATTTCTAGAGTTAAAAAATACTAACAGTTTTAGGTAAAATTTTTACCTTATTTTTTTAAGTCTCTCCAGTGGACTCCAGATATTTATGCATTATGTTTCAAATTTTAACCTATCTGAAATTGGAATTACTCTTATTATTGCTCTGATCAGGTAGCAAACATACCTGTTTGTCAAGAGTGTTGGGGACAATTTTTAGAAAAAAAAAAAAAGAAGTATTTAGGAAATGCTATAGCATCAACACTCTTGATTACCCTCCTTGCCAACGCCAACTCACAAAGTCTCTGGCATTTCTAACAACTTCCCATAGGGGCTGAGTAGATAACCCATACACGTACATGGTTACCGCTCCAAAGGACAAGCTTTGAGTAGTGAAAAGCAGATATGTTTAGGAGCCCATATACAAATCCCTGCCCTTTCTCTTCCTAACAGACCATCTGAGACACAGGGGCTGCATACAATATCTCCAGAAATGCAGAAATCCCTTCTATAACAAAGTACCTGCAGGATTTCTTATGAGACTATAGTCCATATAAGAATACACCACCCGGTACTTACTGTCCATCCTTCACCACTTCATTTATCTTTGGCCCTCACTTGATGACCTTGAATTTACCCATTCACCCAACCAAATAAAATAATAGCACCTACACCTGTTTAAAGCTTTGTTTCCTTGAGAACTCAAACTAAGATAGTCATATAAATAAGTAGAAGAGAATGAGAGGAGTTCTCTTATAGAGAGCGAGCTCAATATTTTAAACTCCTTGATGGATATTGCCCAAAATTAATACCATGACACATCACCAAATTATTTTGTAAAGACCATTAGTACACATTTAAAATAGGCTTTCCTTTGATACTTTTGAAAGAAGAGAATTACATAACAACTTACAAAAAGTTGTGTTGTCAGCCATTAGAATATCCACTTTCCTGACACCTACATCAGTATTTCAAATTGTTTCTTTGTCTGGTGATCTAATACACCCAAGAACAATGCACCAAGTAATATATCATACTAAGATTTAAAAAATGAAAGGCTTGACTTTCTTTAGTAAATTGGGAGGAAAACAAGTCTACAGCTCAAGCAAATCTAATTAAGAATCTCTTCTTTCCTTTTCCCTTCAACTCCTCCTTAAGCATCTGCTAGATTCATAATGTTCATACCATGAACCCACAATCCACCCTTATCCTTGATGGTGCTGGCCTCACTGGAGAGCTGATATGGGAAAGCCCTACCCATTCCTTTGGAGTATATTTCCTTAATTCTCTTGAACTACACTAGCAGAAGGCATTGCATACCAAGTTTTTAGAACTGAGAAGCTATGGGCAACCAGAGAAAATGCAAAACAGAAGAAAGAACTTGAAACTTCACTCTTCCCACAATCCAGAAAAAATGCAAAATAAAACAGACACAAAGCCACAACCTTCCTCAGGTGCTGTAGTAGACACAGTTGCCTCCCTATCTCAAGAATCGGCCTTCTCTCCTCCTATCTGAAACAGATCCAGTTTGCGCAGTGTAACATCTTACTTTTGCTGCATTTAGAAAATTTATTCTTCAACTGAGAGGAAATAACCATGTTTTAATATGTCTTCCCTCCCAATGGGGCATTCCAAGACAAAAATAGCCATCAGCACTACCTTTCCCCAAGCCTAAGCTAATTAACTGAGAACAGGATCATGAAAGGCCTCAGCTAACCAATCTGAGTGGGTTTTGTTACCCAAATGTCGAGTGCCAGTCAAGATCACTCTGCCAGTGAGATTTATTTATATTCAACCCTCATTCTTCCTCTAGTCTAGTGATTGGTAAGTATTGAACCAAGGATGCATGGGAACATACACACATACATCTAAGAAAAAAAATTTCAGAGACAGTACAGTCTAAATTTATATTAAAATAGTGTATTCATGAAGAAAACGATTAATCACATATAACCAAAAATCCAAAGAAGTAGATTCAACAATAGAAAGATTTATTTCTTTAAAGAAGTAAAGAAGTCTGGAAAAAAACAGTCCTAAACTGGTATGGTCAGGACCTGGGCCGTTTCTTTTCTTCTTTTTTTATTAGGGTATTACAGTTATACATAACAGTGGGCTTCATTGTTACACATTTGTACATGCACACAGCATACTTGGTCATACTTTTGAGTATCTTCCTTTCTTCCTTCCCTCCTCCCTCCCTCTTGGACCTGGGCCCTTTCTAACTCTCCACTTCACCTCCCCAAATCTGGCCTTCATCTTCATGGTTACATTAGTGAATTAGTTATACTTAACAGTGGGGTTCATTGTTACAAAACAGCTGTTTGAGCTTCAGCCATCATATATAAGAACACAGCCACAGAATAAAGGCCTTCCCTCTGAAAGAAGACCTCCCAGAAATTCCACTACATTTTCCCTTATATGTCACTGGCCACAATTTTTGTCACTGGCCACAGTTTTTGATGTCATGTGTCCCAGATGCAGTATGTGGAGCTACCAGATTGTTTACCCAGGTGGATTTCAGTCTTGCTTTGGTCCTGTCCCTTCTTTCTATACCCTAATTTTGTGAATGGAAATGTTTACTCTGTACCATTATATACTGGATACTTGTAAATTGCTTTTAATTTTACAGGTGCTCACATTTCGAGATTGCCTTGAGCCTCAGAGAAGACTTTAGACTTAAACTTTGAGCAATCTTGGAATTATTGAGACTATGGAGACTCTTGGAAAAGGAATACATGTATTTTGCACTGTAAGAAGAGTGTAAGCTTTGAGGGGTCAGGGGCAGAATGTTATGGTTCAGATGTGGTGTCCCCCAAAAGCTCACGTGTAAGACAATGCGAGAAAGTTCCAAGAAGAAATGATTGGGTTATAGCTAACCTAATCTGTGAATTAATCCCTGATGGGATTAACTGAGTGGTAACTGAAGGCAGGTGGGGTGTGGCTGGAGGAAGAGGCTCATTGAGGGCGTGGCTATGGTGTATACATTTTGTATCTGGATAATGGAGTCTCTCTCTCTCTCTCTCTCTCTCTCTCTCTCTCTCTCTCTCCCTGCTTTCTGATTGACATGTGAGGTGTTTCCCTTTGACACCCTCTTCCACCATGATGTCCTGCCTCACCTCAAAAACAGAGGAATAGAACCTGCTGTCCATGACAGACCGTTGAAACTGTGAGACCCCAAATAAACTTTTCCTCCTCTACAATTGTTCTGGTCAAATCTTTTAGTCACAGCAGCAAAAAAAGTTAACTAAAACACTGTCCATAAAGGGAAAAATGTTTTATATTATTATAACAATTATTAGATCAATATCTGAGTCACCTCATAAAAATAGTATCTATCACAGTGTCTTTCTGAAAGAAAAGTTTTATCTTTAAGGTATTTCTAAGCCTGAGAAAAGCACTAAAGAAAGTGAGGGGTGGAGAAGTTCATATTAGGTTTATTCACATATTACTACCTTCTTAGTTTTCTTATCCTTAAACTGGATTTATCTAATAAGAATCAACTTCTTTTCTCTATTACATGGATTGGACTTCCCAGGGTAATATCTGAAAAGTAAATTTTAAATTAGGAAAATTATAGGTTAGTATGAAAAGTAGTAGATAACAAAAGATTTAATAATGTAAATGGTAAACATGAGTCAACAACTTCTGCAAAATGGGAGATGTCTCCAGTTAATCAACAAACTGGAAGTTTTCAACTTTCCACCAAAAGCAAAAAAGTATCCACTGATACATCACAGAAAATGAGAAATTCATCTCAGGCCTGCAGAATCTGTTTCAGGCATTTTTCAGAAAGCTCACTGAAGCAAAACTTTCAGCATTTCAGTATAGCGTAGATCTGTACAATAGCAAATTGTGAAGTTTAGAAATAAAGTGAAAAACCTCCCATAGTCAAAATGTGAGTTTTCAAGGAATAAGTATAGAGGGTCTGAGAATTCTGTCTCCTCTGCTACCTGAAAATGAGTGAAATCTGGACTAGCAAGGAAAGAAGGTAACTGGCAGCTGATTGAAAACCTCTTGAAAAAGAAGAGAAAACTCAGGAAGAGTTAGAACACAGATATTTTTCTAAAACAAATTTAACATAGTATATATTTAATTATATAGTGAAAAAATATTAAACAAACCCAGACACAGTGGCACACACACACCTGTAATCCCAGTGGCTCAGAAAGCTGAGATAGGGGAATCATGAGTTCAAAGCCAGCCTTAGCAATTTAGCGAGGCACTGAGCAACTTGGTGAGACCTGGTCTCTAAACTAAAAATACAAAAAAGGATGGGGATGCAGTGGTTAAGCACCCTTGAATTCAAAATTTAGTCACTGGTGTCAAATATATACATATATATATGTGTGTGTGTGTGTGTGTGTGTGTGTGTGTGTGTATAAAACAACAAAATAACATACCACATTGTGTGTTGTTTTTGCTTTGCTATATGTGAATAATATTTAAAATATTGGCCTTAGGTTTAACATATATAGTTTTTACAGTGTTGAGATATGTTCCTACTATTCCTAGTTTTTCTAGTGTTCTGAACATGGATAGATGCTGTATTTTGCCAAATGCTTTTTCTGTATTTATTGAGATAATCATGTGATTCTTCTCTTTAAGTCTTTGATGCAATGAATTACATTTATTGATTTCCAGATGTTGAACCAAACTTACCTTCCCTGGGATGAACCCCACTTGATCGTGGTGCACTATCTTTTTAATAAGTTTTTATTTGCAATTTGCCAGTATTTTATTAAGAATTTTTGCATCTATGTTCATCAGGAATATTGGTCTGAAGTTTTCTTTCCTTGATGTGTCTTTATCTGGTTTGGGTATTAGGGTGATAATAGTCACATAGAATGAGTTTGGAAGGGCTCCCTTCTTTTCTATTTCATGGAATAATTTGAGCAGGAATGGTTTTGTTTCTTCTTTGAAAGTCTGGTAGAATTCTGCTGAGAATCTGTCTGGTCCTGAGTGGGCTTTTCTATCTTGGTAGGCTTTTAATGGCATCTTCAATTTCATTGCTTGAAATTAATTTTCTATGTCCTCCTGATTCTATGTCTCTAGAAATTTGTTGATTTCTTCAAAATTTTATATTTTATTAGAGTACATATTTTCAAAATTGTTTCTGATTATCATCTATATTTCACTAGTGTGTTGTGATATTTCCTTTCAGGTCATGAATTTTAGTAATTTGAGTTTTTTCTCTCTTTCTTTATTAGATTTATCAATTTTATTTAGTTTTTCAAAGAACCAACTTTTTGTTTCATTGATTTTTTTAATATATATATATTTTTCAATTTCATTGATTTCAGTTCTGATCTTAATTAGTTCTTGCTCTTTACTGCTTTTAGTGTTTATTTGCTCTTCTTTATCTAGGGCTTTGAGATGTAATGTTAAATTACTTATTTGGTGATTTTCTATGCTTTTAATGAATGAGCTCAATGCAACAAACTTTTCCTGTTAGAACTGCCTTTATAGTGCTTCAAAGATTTTGATATGCTGTGTCACAATTCTCATTTACCTCTAAGTATTTTTTTTGTTTCATCCCTGGTTTCTTCTGCTAACCATTGGCCATTCAATAGCATATTATTACATGTAACACATAGTTCTCCAAATCACACAAAACTGGGAGTACAAGTTTGCTCATCTAAACGGAATGATGGTGAAAAGAATAGCCTATACACAAGCAGGATATGTGACTGAAGGACAAAAAAGGACAAAGCGTCCAGAACCAACTCACACAAATATAGCCATCTATTTATGACAAAGTTTACACCACTTGCTGTAGAGGGAAAACATGTTCTTTCCGATAAATGGTGCTGAACCAACTGGACATTTGTGTGGGGAAAAAAATGTACCTTTATTCCCAATCTCACACCATATATCCAATCACGTCCAAAGATATTATAGACTGAGTGTGAAAGGTATGCAGCAAACTCAAGAAAATACCTTTGTGACCACAGAGTAGACAAAGATTCCTGAAGAAGAATGCAAAAAAGTGCTAACTATAAAAAAAACAATTAATAAACTGCACTATGTTAACTTAAGACTGTTCTTGTTCTTCACAGTGGTGGGGATTGAACCTAGGGCCTTGTGCATGCTAGGCAAGCACCCTATCGACTGAGCTATATCCCCAGCCCCTTTGTGTTGTCTTTTTAGTACACCATAAGAAAGTGAAAGGTAATCCATTGAAACAGAACGTTTGTGTGGGGGAAAAAAATGGACCTTTATTCCCAATCTCACACCATATATCCAATCACGTCCAGAGAGATTATAGACTGAGTGTGAAAGGTATGCAGCAAACTCAAGAAAATACCTTTGTGACCACAGAGTAGACAAAGATTCCTGAAGAAGAATGCAAAAAAGTGCTAACTATAGACAGATAATGTGATAGGAAAATGAACAAAAGGCTTAATCAGAGTCTTCACAAGAAAGAATATAAAATAACCAATAAACACTTGAACGCATACAAGGAAAAGAAAATTAAAACTAACAACAGCAAAATGTTTATTGCTCTACATGCACCAAGATGGTTAAAATGAAAAAGAGAAAAAATACCAGTTGTCAACAATATGAAGCAACCACAACACTCAAGCACTGTTGATGGGGAAGTAAAATGGTTCAATTACTTAGAAAAGCTGATTGATAATACCTACTAAGGATGAACATACATCTACTCTACTACATAGCAATTCTACTCCTCAGTAAATAACCACAGAAACATAAATATATTTACCTAAAGACTTGATTCAGAAATTCATAACAGTACTATCACTAATATCCAAACCTAAAAACTACCCAAACACTGACCAATAGAATGTTGATCAAATAGAGTATGTCCAAACAATTAAATACTATACAGCAATAGGAATTAACCCACTTCGACAGCATGGACGCAGTTAGAGCTTACAGCAACAGGAATGTGTTTCACAAGCACTTGAGTAAAAGAAGTCGCTTACAAAAAATTTCACTTACAAAGTACAAAAAAGGCAAAACTACTCCATGCAAATAGTCAAAAGCCAAGAGCATAGTTGCTCTTCTGAGAAGCTAAAAGGAGGTGGGGGTTTCCTGGGACGCTGAATGACCTGCCTTTCACCTGGGTGCTGGTCACACATGGTATTAAGTTTGTGACTTCATCAATCTGTACACTTAAGATACAGATACTACTCTGTGTGTGTATGTATGTGTGTGTGTGTGTGTGTGTGTGTGTACGATACACTAATTTTTTAATGTCCTTTTTTTTTTTCTTTTTTAAGCTGGGCACAGTGGTGCACACTTGTAATCCCAGTGGTTTAGGAGGCTGAAGGAGTATTCAAAATTCAATGTCTGCCTCAGCAACTTAGTAAGGCACTAAGCAACTTAGCCTGAGACCCTGTCTCTAAATAAAATATAAAAATATGATGTCTGTCTCATTCCACCATCAGACATCATTACCTTATGTACATGTATGATTACATGAATGGTATGAATCTACATCATGCACAACCATAGAAATGAAAAGTTGTACCCCATTTGTGTACAATGAATCAAAATACAGTCTGTAAAAATAAATAAATAAATAAATAAGACTGGGGATGTGGCTTAGTGGTTAAGTGCCCCTGGGTTCAAATTTCTAGTACCAAAAACAAAGGCGGGAGGGAACTTTTTTAAGAACACATTATGGACTTAGCCAGAGTTCACAATTGTTATCTGTGTGATTTTGAGCAAAATTACTTACTCTTAGAACTTCATGCTGGTAAAATGAGAATAAAAGTAGTACCTATTTCACAGCACTGTAGAGAAGATTAAAACTTTTCCATACTGTAATAAATAGAATTCCCAAATTCAAATAATTTATGTAGGTCATACCAAAAAGTTAATGCAATGATGGCAAACCCAGGCAGCTTGCCAGCTGGTGGTTCTGAAAGTCTAATTATGTAATCCAAATCCATCTCAGTCCTGGGTTTAGTTTGTCACCACTTGATAGCAAATGTCTGCACTGGTTTTAATATTAATAGAGGTAATTGTGAATTCTGTGGATAGCCAGAATTTCTAAGACAAGGAGTTAATTGGTACATAGTCATGGAGAGACTGGGCTGAAAGGGTACTAGTGTCTCTGTCTTCCTGCTTCCTGAGTCAAAACTGTCTTCTATTTCCTAAGTTAGCATTTCCCTCCACTCCATTTTCCCTCTTTCATCAAAGAGGGGAAGAATTTTAACCTACCTTTGTTTGAGAACATGGGCTAGGCCAAGGACACGAAAGAAGTATCGACCACCTAATATCTGATTTTGCATTTTGAAGATGGAAACTTATTAAATATGTATACCATTTAAGTGACTAATAAGCAGTCAATAAAGAATTTATCAGTTTCCCCCATAATTGGCTGTTAACTAACCTACTGTGTTTGTCAGCTTTTTGTCTCTAAGACCCAAGTATCTGACAAAATCAACATAGAGGAGGAAAAGTTTATTTTGGCTCATGGTTTCAGAGGTTCGGTTCATGGTTGGATGACTCCATATCTCTGGGTTCAAGGTGAGGCAGAACATCATGGCAGAAGGGCATGGTGGGGGAGAAGCTGCTCTGTTCATGACAACCAGGAATCAGAGAGAAAACTTTAGTGCAAGAATCCAGGGCTAATATAATCCCCAGTGACCTACTTCCTCCAGCCATGCCCTACCTAACTATAGTTACCACCCATTAATCCATTCAAATTTTAATCCATGAAATTGATGAATCCACTGACTAGTTTACAGCTCTTATAATCTAATCTTTTCGTCTCTGAATGTTCCTGCATTAACTCACACCTGAGTATTCACAGGACACCTCATACTCAAACTATAACACCTACTTTGCAAGACCTAAAACACTCTTCAGGATTTTTCCAATTTCCTGTAGGCCCCAGAGGACATATGGGATTTTCTGTTATGCACTGGGTTTCTTTACCCTCTGAGTCATGGGAACTCTTTACATGTCAAACCATCATACACCTGTCAATGCAAAATAACAACTGTGCTTTAAAGGAATAAAATAGTTTATTCTGACCATGACCCAGGAACACAGATTTGAGTTATCATGAATAATGTGTTCTTCTGTGAAAGAAGTTGAAGTTTTATAGCCACAGAACAAAGAATAGCCACAAACAAATCAATACATTTAACAAATATATTGGTGGGGGCATTAGATAGGCAGGCTAAGAAAATACAGGAAAACTTTTCTGAGTTTCTGATGTTATACCATCCTTAACTTTATGGTTGCTGGAGGACAGAGGTCTGCTAAGTTTAACAATACAGTCATGAGAATGTCAGATCGGATAATCATTTACTTTTTTTAATTTTTTTTATTTTTACAGACTGCATTTTGATTCATTGTACACAAATAGGGTACAACTTTTTGTTTCTATGGTTGTACATGATATAGAATCATACCATGCGTGTAATCATGCGTGTATATAAGGTAATGATGTCTGTCTCATTCTACCATCTTTCATACCCCTAGCCTCTCCTCCCTCTTATTTCCTTTTACGTAATTTAAATAATCAGTCACCTCAGTCAAGGGACTGAGCTAGCCCAAGATAATTTGGGCTATCAACCAGCAACACTCCATCTCTTCTTGATCCCAGTGTTCTACTCGGTCAAACTGACTGCAGGATCTTTCATACAGATGTGGCTTCTTCAGAGAACTTCAACTCCACATACCCTCTAGAGTCTGCAAAATACCACAGCCAGGCTGTTCAATGCCTCTCTTCCCCTTTTGAATTTTAGAAGGAAAACAAAGTAACCCTGCCCTACATAACAATACCTTGCAAAGTTTTTTTTTTGTTGTTTTTGTTTTTTGTTTTTTGTTTTGAGAGGGGGAGCAACTCTAAACTTAGGGTTTTAGGGGATTGTTGTTTTATCATCTTTTCTTCTTTCCAATGTGTAGAACCATTCAGTAATACAAGAGGCCATGGGGACCAGACCTCATACTGTATGGAACTCAGCCCCTCCCCTCAGACCACTGACACCTTGTCTTTGAACTCAGCCCAATAGTTCTTTCCTTAAGAAGATATCATTTCTAGGGCTGGGGAGATAGCTCAGCTGGTAGAGTCCTTGCCTCACAAGCACAAGGCCCTGAGTTCGATCCCCAGTACCGCAAAATAAATAAATAAGTAAAAATAAAAGAAGATATCATTTCTTGTTGCATACATACTTCTGGCAAACTTACCATTCTGGCCCATTAGACACACTAGAAACGTCTGATTTCCAAGAAAGAGCATAAAGAGAAACTCCCACAAAACATTTCATTATAAACTACTGGCTTTGTAAAACTCAGAGCTTAAAGAACGGTTCATACAGCTCTAAAGATGGATGTCTTTAGAGACATTAGGTGGATCCAGTTGACAAACAGGATGAAGATTCTGGGAATCCAAATAGTCTGCAGTACTTGGGAACTTCCTGGTAATAGACATCAGTCTCTCCATAAGATCACATCTTCCTGGCGCATGATACATTTTCAGAGTCCATACAACTCCCAGGGCACCCACTGCAACTCCATTCCTTCTCTTCCACTCAAGAAGACATGTCAGAATGTATAAGAAAAGATATTTGATTATAGATGTAGCATTGATGGAATTCCAATCTAAAGTAGTAAAACATTCACAAGTGGTAATCCCCACCCACCATACCTTTTGATCACTGAGTATATCACACTCCTATGAGAGTGAAAACCTCGACCAGCATAAGACTCAGTTCATCAAGATTCATCAGCTGACAAGGACAGAATGCTACTCAAACTCGCTTGGGGGGAAAGGAGCTTGTCGAAATTATATAGAATCTCACGAATGCAGGAAAGGTGGGGAACAGCTGTGCCTCAGGTTCTTCAGAAAGCTGCCCAGTTTCTGCTCTCTGTTTTTCATACTGTTTTTGTCTCCTAGGGATGGGTTTCCTCCACATTGTAGAGAATGTGGCCACTCTAAGTCCTTATGGCTGTCACAGCCAGAGAGAGGATATACCCTTGGTTACTACATGAAAATCCACAAAAGTACCTGCTTGGCAGCACTTCTGCCAGGCTGGACCCCTAAAGCCGATCAGCAAGGGCCACAGGGCCTGGGTGCCAGGGTACAGCAGCCTTGCACACTGAGGCAAATCCACAGGAGGGAACATTGTTGATATCTGTTACAAATACACATTTCTTTCTGGATGTGGCAGTTTTTATTCTGATGATGACATTTATCAAATGCAGGGGATAAAATTGACAGAATAAGTCACAAAAGGAGCCAAAATCAAAACTGAAGAAGGAGAGACCAATAAGTGGTTTTCTCAGTTAAAAATAGCCAGACATTAGGTTCAAATCAGAGTTGGATTGAACATCACAGCAGTAGGAAAACGAGTGAAAGGAAGCTGTCTGTGACAGTCTGACGGCGCCCCACGATTCGCCACTGATCCCCATCTTTAATAATAACCAATAATAAGCACCCTGCATGACTCGTCTCTCTTTCTAATATTATGGGTAAGATTGTGCAGGCTGAATCAAATGCAATTACTGCTTAAGGCGGAATGGATGAAAACCCACAGCTCCTACACATTAAAAAGATTCAGTGGGTGAAAGACCTAAAGAAGAAAGATGTAATAATGTTTTTTATGATTATTACTTCCATTGTTATTATTTTGGTTCGGGTCATTATAATTATTATGATAATTACTTTTTTATTGATACTTCCCCTTACGTTTATCTTGAGATGAAAACAATAACTGCCCAGCTCTCCTGGTAAAAGTGCCCAGGGAGTAGTTGGAAGTAATGATGAAAAAGTCTTTTTCTTTTATATTAGCCCTGCTATAAAAGGGGTGGTTACTCTTTCTGTAAAGGTAGCTTGCCGTTGCACAAAATAAAGGCATGTATCTTTTCCAAAGCTGCTCACTCAAATCTGGAAGTCACTTCTTATTCCTTATAAAAAGGCATAGTTTTGTGATTATCAATCAAACCTTCCAAACTTCCCTTTCTCATATTATATGCAGAGTGAATACAGAGTGCATAGCTTAGATTTCTGGGCCTGGTTATCTTTTCCATCTGTGTTCTGGTGCTCCTTTGACTACTTCATAAAGAGCTCACATAGCTGGGTGTTGTGTGATGGGTGTTTTTTTTTTTGTTTTTTTTTTTTTTGTTTTTTTTTTTTTGAAGAAGAACAGTAATTAATTGATCTTTTGTCTCTGAATAATACTATTTGATGGAAATTTAATAGGAATTGGTGGATTTTAATATTACCAGAAAGCCATAGAGAACTTGACATTTCAATTTGTTTCTGAATCATTCATATAGCCAAAGAGCCAGGAATATACATACGTTAATAAGCTTTCTGACAGAGCAATGAGGAGGAGAAGGGAAGAAATAACTACACGAATCATTCATCCATAGGAAACACAGCAAGAAATGAGTTTGACCTGTATGGAGAGATTTCTTTTCAGTCATCTTTACCAGCTAGGAATAAATAAGTATATTACTCTGGGGGATTATTCTACTGAAAACCTAAATTTAAGGTTATGCACACTTGCAAGATATTAGAGGACTTAGCAAAGTTTCTTGATTGCTTTGCCTCCCAGCTGCACTGGGCCTGGACAGTGAAGGCAGCTGGTGCTCAGAGCCTCCAGTGCATCTTGCAGTAGCCTCCTTATTAACTCACACCTGTCTTCTGCAGTACTTTCCCCTCCCACTATCTCACAACCTCCTCAATACCAGCCCCTTTCGTCACAGAAGGCAACAACCTATGTCACCCTCTCTTCCGGGCAGTAATAGCTGAAAGTGTCACCTCTGAAGCATGTGTGCTCAACATGGGAGAAGACCCTGTAGTGTGGATTCTCCTGCATCAAGTCAGCCTGATGCCTGACAAGTTCTACTATAGGGGCTACTGGCTGCCACAAAATGTCCTATTCAGAAAAACTTTGCTTCTGTGTTAGTCAGATTTTCCTCATTATGACCAAAATATCTGACAAGAACAATTTAGAGGAGGAAAAGTTTATTTGAGCTCATGATTTCATTAGTTCAGTCCATGGTCAGCCAACTCCATTACACTGGGTCTGAAGTGAGACAGAACTCATGCAGGAAGGATGGCAGAGAAAAACTTCACAGTTCATGGCAGCCAGGAAGTGAAGACAAAGAGGGAAGAACCAGGGGGACAAGACCCAATCCCCAAGGGCACAACCAGCAATCTACCTTCTCCGGCCACACCCCACCTGCTTGCAATTACCAATAGCATAGTAGTTCTTTCAAACTAGGCTGGACTAATTAAGTTACAGCTCTCACAATCACCTCACTTTTGAATATTCTTGCATTAACACAGGAGCTTTTGGAGAAAACCTCATATCCAAACAGCAACTGCTTCTAATCTGAATTTAAAATTTTATTTTTCCTAATATGCCTTTTACAGAGAACACACATGAACTCTCCTTACACAACCATGATAATTCACTTTTTAGAAAGATGTGATTAACATTTTTTTAGAGTAGGTATAAGAAAGTTTATTTAAGTAAAGGTCTGGTTTATTTTAAAAATTAATGGACACATAACTTTTAAAGGCAAAAGGTCTTGCATGCAAACATCCATACTTGTTAGACAGAAAATGATGAAAAACTGACAATTTGATCACCTCCTTTTAAGATGCCTCCATCATGGAAACTAACCAACCACTGAGGCTCTCTCTGATCTCACGAGGTCTTCACACCTGGGACAGTTTTTGCAAATTATAATTAATCACCACACATCACCAAGTTTCCCTCACTACCTAACAGATGAGCCCTTGTAACCTGATGGTTTTCCACATTTGTTTAGATTCATTTGTCCTTCTGTGTAGTGCAGTTGAATGAATCTATATCTCAAGGTACTTGACTTTCAGTTTTGCTTTTTCATTTGAATAATAATTAACCAGGAATGTTAGGCTGAAAAATATCTATGTCCTAATGCCCACACCCACTGAATGCACTCCTCATGTGAGAAAACACTTCCGCAGATGTGATCAAGTTAAAGATCTTGAGATGGAGTGATCTTCTGCATTGCCTAGAGGGACCTAGTGATGGAATCACTGAACCCTTATAAGAGGAAGACAGAAGAAGACACTTCCACCAAGGGAAGAGCTGAGGGGCAGTCAGCAGAGGTTGGAGATGAAGGAAGGGGCCTTAAAACAAGGCATACAGGTGACCACCAGATGCTGAAAAGGTAAGGAAATTAATTCTTCCATCAGAGCTTCCAGAAAGAACCAGCCCTGCCAATACCTTGAATGAAATGATTTCAGACCTCTGACCTCCAGAACTATGAGAGAATAAATTTGTGTTGTTTTAAGTCACTAAATTTGTGGCATTTGTTAGAGTAGAAAAAGAAAACTAATATGCCAAGTCTTAAATATTTTATTATCCCATAAACATACAAAGAATCTTAAAATTAGGAGGGCATTTTTAACCTCCAGTGATCTTTTTTGGGGGAGAAGCTTATAAATAACACAGGAATTCAGGGTAAAAATGTCAGCAGCCTATCTCATAGTTATATGGGTAATTGATCAAAAAGTATTTACCGAATACCTATTATGTGCAAGGCATCATACCGTGAGAAACAGTGGCATGAGGCACATTGATCTTGAGAATGTTTTTTAAATGATAGGAAAGAAAAAATATGTTATAAAATTAAAGTACCATGAGCATTGTATCTAAATCACTCCAAAATATTTTCTGGTAAATAGTAGATGGTATATGATTTCTATCAATCTATACAAATTAAGCCCAAAACTCAAAATTAAGCCCAGAACTCAAAAAACTCTACACCAAGAATACAAATAATCCAATCAACAAATGGGCTAAAGATATGAACAGACACTTCACAGAACAAGATCTACAAGCAATCAACAAACATATGAAAAAATGTTCACCATCTTTAGTAATAAGAGAAATGCAAATCAAAACTACACTAAGATTCCATCTCACCCCAATTAGAATGGTGATTATCAAGAATACAAGCAACAATAGGTGTTGGCGAGGATGTGGGGAAAAAGGTACACTCATACATTGCTGGTGGGGTTGCAAATTAGTGCAGCCACTCTGGAAAGCAGCATGGAGATTCCTTAGAAAACTTGGAATGGACCTACCATTTGACCCAGCTATCCCACTCCTTGGCCTATATCCAAAGGACTTAAAATCAGCATACTACAGAGATACAGCCACATCAATGTTCATAGCTGCTCAATTCACAATAGCCAGGTTGTGGAACCAACCTAGATGCCCTTCAACTGATGAATGAATAAAGAAACCGTGGTATATGTATACAATGGAATATTACTCAGCTATAAAGAATAATAAAATTATGGCATTTGCAGGCAAATGGATGAAATTGGAGAATATCATGCTAAGTGAGATAAGCCAATCTCAAAAATCCAAAAGACGAATGATCTCACTGATAAGCGGATGATGACACATAATGGGGGGTGGGAGAAGGGCAAGAATGGAGGAAGGAGGGACTGTGTAGAGGGAAAAGAGAGGTGGGAGGGGTGGGGGGGAAGGAAAAAATAACAGAATGAATCAAACAACATTACCCTATGTAAATGTATGATTATGCAAATGTTATGCTGTTACTCCATGTACAAACAGAAACAACATGTATCCCATTTGTTTACAATAAAAATAAATTAAAGAAAAATAAAAATAATTAATTGAAAAAAAATTATTTTACATGAATAAGTACATACCAAACTTTTGAGAGCTGTTGTGCTAATCTATTTCTCTGCACATCATTTATTACGTATCTGTTAATCTAATAAAATTGAGTCATGCTTATTCAAAAAAATTGAAATAAAAATTTGAATTGAAAAATTAAAAATTAAAATAAAAAACTCAAAAAATAACAAAAGAATACAAAACAAAACTACAATATACTAATTAAACAAACTAGTCCTGAAAATACTGATCCCCATGAAAAAGAACTGCCTTCCCAAAATGCTAGAAATGAGAAAAAAGAAACAAATATGTATATGTATAAGACTGTGACAGGAGGATAGTGAGTTTAAAACCAGCCTCAGCAAAAGTGAGGCACTAAGCAACTTAATGATGCTGTTTCTAAATACAATAAAAAATAGGGTTGTGAATGTGGTTCAGTGGTCAAGTTCCCCTGAGTTCAATCTCTGGTATCAAAAAAATATATATATTATTTCGTATTTTTTTCTCTTACTTATCTGTTTCCCTTGATTCTCTTTCTATCTTTTCTTCTGCTAATAGCCAATGTCTATTGTTCTGTCTTTCACACTTCCTTTAATTTATTTCTATCTTCTCTCTTCCTCCTCATAATCATCACATCCTACATCACTTCTGTTCTCTCCCTGTTCATCATTCAAAATTGTGAACCCTTTTGCAAATTTACTGTTTTTACCAAGGGCAATAACTGACCACATCATTTCTATTCGTTGTGACAATTAACACTGTAGATGTCATAGCAGGAACTATTTGATTTAATGCTGTAATTATTTGCATTGGTTGTTGTTATTTGTTTTCCCCTAAATGTTAAGGTACTAGAAACCTTCAGGGACACTATTAGTCCACAAGGTAGAAACTCTACTGCCTCAGATCCATACTGTTAGATGAGCAGACAAACAATGTGAAAAGCAAGGAGAAAAATCACCCCACACAAACCAAAATACTTCATTAACAGAATCCATTGACATGACATTGGAAGAAATGTCAGAGAAATTTAGTCATTAGTAAACCAAATTTAAAATTCAATGGAAAGAATTACAAATAGACCCTTGGAAGACAGAGTTTCAGGCAATGAAAACAAAATATGTAATCTTGAAAATAAAATTGACTATGGAGTAAAGATATTATGAGACCATAAGCAGAACTTCCAAGAAATATGGGATAACCTGAAAATACCAGACATAAGATTTATCAGGATAGATGAAGGATTGGATATACAAACCAAAGTAATGCATAATCTTTTCAATTAAACAGTATCAAAAAATTTCCCAAACCTAAAGAATTAAATGGAAAATCAAATGCAGGGAGCTTACAGGACCCCAAATACACAAAATTACCACATACCCACACCAAAGCACATTATTATGAAAATACCTAACATTCAGAACAAGGATAGGATTTTAGAACCTGCCAGAAAAAAATGGCCATTCAAATTTAGAGGAAAATTAACTCAGATCACAGCTGATTTCTCATCCCATACTCAAGTAGTGAGGAGGTCTTAGCATAATATATACCAAGCTTTGAAAGAAAATGGTTACCAACCAAGAATACTATACCTACCAAAATTAAGCTTCAGAATTGATGATGAAATACAAACTTTCCATGATAAAGGCGAACTGCCCTGTGGCCCAATAACCACACTCTTTGACAGAGATCTAACCGAAATGTATACATCCACTCACCAAAAAGCTTACAAAAGAATATGCAAAGGAGCACTACATATAATAGCAAAACCCAGGAAAAAAAAGTATATTCATCTACAACAGAATAGATCAATGTCATATTTGGTTGCCCAGAATAGTCACATCACCAAATACCATGCAGCAACAAGAATGAACACACACAGCTTACATGAATCTCATAGTACTGAGGGAAAGGATCTAGATACAAAGTAAGACATACTATTTGATTCCAGAACTAATTTTTTTATTATTTATTTATTTTAAATAAAAACCATAAATTTATATAAGGCAATATTGTTTGATTCATTCTGTTATTTTTTTCCCTTTCCCCCACTCCTCCCACCCCTCTTTTCCCTCTATATAGTCCTTCCTTCCTCCATTCTTACCACCCTCCTTATCCCTAACCCTAAACCTAACCCTAACCCTAACCCCTACTACCCCCCATTATATGTCCTCATCCGCTTATCAGTGAGATCATTCGTCTTTTGGATATTGAGATTGGCTTATCTCACTTAGCATGATATTCTCCAATTTCATCCATTTGCCTGCAAATGCCATAATTTTATCATTCTTCATGGCGGAGTAATATTCCATTGTATATATATGCCACAGTTTCTTCAACCATTCATCAACTGAAGGGCATCTAGGTTGGTTCCATAATCTGGCTACAGTGAATTGAGCAGCGATGAACATTGATATGGCTGTATCTCTGTAGTATGCTGATTTTAAGTCCTTTGGGTATAGGCCAAGGAGTGGGATAGCTGGGTCAAAAGGTGGTTCCATTCCACGTTTTCTAAGGAATCTCCACACTGCTTTCCAGAGTGGCTGCACTAATTTGCAGCCCCACCACCAATGTATGAGTGTACCTTTTTCCCCACATCCTCACCAGCACCTATTGTTGCTTGTGTTCTTGATAATCGCCATTCTAATTGGGGTGAGATGAAATCTTACAGTAGTTTTGATTTGCATTTCTCTTATTACTAGAGATGTTGAACATTTTTTCATATATCTGTTGATTGCTTGTAGATCTTCTTCTGTGAAGTGTCTGTTCATTTCCTTAGCCCATTTGTTGATTGGATTATTTGTATTCTTGGTGTAGAGTTTTTTGAGTTCTTTATAGATTCTGGAAATTAGCGCTCTATCTGAAGTATGAGTGGCAAAGATATTCTCCCACTCTGTAGGCTCTCTCTTCACATTACTGATAGTTTCCTTTAATGAGAGAAAGCTTTTCAGTTTGAATCTCTCCCAGTTGAGATTCTTGCTTTTATTTCTTGGGCTACGGGAGTCCTGTTAAGGAAGTCTGATCCTAAGCCAACAAGTTGAAGGTTTGGACCTACTTTTTCTTCTATAAGATGCAGGGTCTCTGGTCTGATTCCGAGGTCCTTGATCCATTTTGAGTTGAGTTTTGTGCAGGGTGAGAGATAGGGATTTAATTTCATTCTATTGCATATGGATTTCCAGTTTTCCCAGCACTATTTGTTGAAGAGGCTATCTTTTCTCCATTGCATATTTTTGGCCCCTTTGTCTAGTATGAGAAAACTGTATTTATTTGGGTTTGTATCCATGTCCTCTATTCTGTACCATTGATCTACCTGTCTATTTTGGTACCAATACCATGCCGTTTTTGTTACTATTGCTTTGTAATAGAGTTGGAGATCTGGTATTGCGATACCCCTGCTTCGTTCTTTCTACTGAGGATTGCTTTAGCTACTCTGGGTTTCTTATTCTTCCAGATGAATTTCATAATTGCTTGCTCTATTTCTGTAAGGTACATCATTGGAATTTTAATTGGAATTGCATTAAATCTGTATAGCACTTTTGGTAGTATGGCCATTTTGACAATATTAATTCTGTCTATCCAAGAACATGGGAGATCGTTCCATCTTCTAAGGTTTTCTTTAATTTCTTTCTTTAGTGTTCTGTAGTTCTCATTGTAGAGTTCTTTCACCTCTTTTGTGAGATTGATTCCCAAGTATTTTATTTTTTTCGAGGCTATTGTGAATGGGGTAGTTTTCCTAATTTCTCTTTCTGAAGATTCATCACTTATGTATAAAAATGCATTGGATTTATGAGCATTGATCTTGTAAACTGCTACATTACTGAATTCACTTATGAGTTCTAAGAGTTTTCTGGTGGAATTTCCAGGTTCCTCTAAATATATAATCATGTCATCAGCGAACAGGGATAGTTTGAGTTCCTCTTTTCCAATTCGTATCCCTTTAATTTCTTTGGTTTGTCTAATTGCTCTGGCTAGAGTCTCAAGAACGATATTGAATAGAAGTGGTGAAAGAGGGCATCCCTGCCTTGTTCCAGTTTTTAGGGGGAATGCTTTCAGTTTTTCACCATTTAGAATGATATTGGCCATGGGCTTAGCGTAGATGGCCTTTACAATGTTAAGGAATGTTCCCACTACCCCAATTTTCTCTAGTGTTTTGAGCATGAAGGGATGCTGTATTTTATCAAATGCTTTTTCTGCATCTATTGAAATAATCATGTGATTCTTAACTTTTAGTCTGTTGATATGGTGAATGACATTTACTGATTTCTGGATGTTGAACCAACCTTGCATCCCTGGGATAAAACCCACTTGATCATGGTGCACTATCTTTTTAATATATTTTTGTATGTGATTTGCTAAAATTTTGTTGAGAATTTTTGCACCGATGTTCAATAAGGCTATTGGTCTGAATTTTCTTTCCTCAATGTGTCTCTATCTGGTTTAGGTATCAGGGTGACATTGGCTTTATAGAATGAGTTTGGGAGGGTTCCCTCCTCTTCTATTTTATGGAATACTTTGAGGAGTATTGGAATGAGCTCTTGTTTAAAGGTTTTGTAGAACTCGGCTGAGAACCCATCTGGTCCCAGACTTTTCTTTGTTGGTAAGCTTTTGATGACCTCTTCTATTTCATTGCTTGAAATTGATTTATTTAAGTTGTGTATGTCCTCCTCGTTCAGTTTAGGTAATTCATATGTCTCTAGAAACTTGTTGATGTCTTCAAGGTTTTCTGTTTTGTTGGAGTACAGATTTTCAAGATAGCTTCTAACTATGTTTTGTATTTCACTCGTGTCTGTTGTGATATTTCCTTGTTCATTCCGAATTTTAGTAATTTGAGTTTTCTCCCTCTTTCTCTTTGTTCGTGTGGCTAAGGGTTTATCAATTTTGTTTATTTTTTCAAAGAACCAATTATTTATTTTGTTAATTTTTCTGACTGTTTCTTTTGTTTCAATTTCGTTGATTTCAGCTCTGATTTTAACTATTTCCTGTCTTCTACTACTTTTGGTGTTGGTCTGCTCTTCTTTTTCTAGGACTTTGATCTGTAGTGTTAAGTCGTTTATTTGTTGATTTCTACTTCTTTTGTTGAATGCACCCCATGAAATAAATCTTCTTCTAAGTACTGCTT
This sequence comes from Sciurus vulgaris, assembly GCF_902686455.1. Lineage (NCBI taxonomy): Eukaryota > Metazoa > Chordata > Mammalia > Rodentia > Sciuridae > Sciurus > Sciurus vulgaris. Next base: position 104,867,995 of record NC_136465.1, read on the forward strand.
TCATAGTGTCCCATAGATTTTGATATGATGTGTCTTTGTTCTCGTTTACTTCTAAGAATTTTTTTATTTCCCTCCTGATGTCGTCTGTTATCCGTTCATCATATAATAGCGTATTATTTAATCTCCAGGTATTGGAGAAGTTTCTGTTTTTTATTCTGTCATTTATTTCTAATTTCAGTCCATTATGATCTGATAGAGTACAAGGTAGTATCTCTATCTTCTTGTATTTGCTAACAGTAGCTTTGTGGCATAAGACACGGTCTATTTTAGAGACGGATCCATGTGCTGCTGAAAAGAAAGTGTATTCGTTCTTTGTTGGATGGTATATTCTATATAAGTCAGTTAAGTCTAAATTGTTGATTGTGTTATTGAGATCTATGGTTTCTTTATTCAATTTTTGTTTGGACGATCTATCCAGCGGTGAGAGAGGTGTGTTAAAATCACCTAGTATTATTGTGTTGTGGTCTATTTGATTTCTGGAATTGAGAAGGATTTGTTTGACATACATGGATGAGCCAATGTTCGGGGCATAGATATTTATGATTGTTATGTCTTGCTGATTTATGCTTCCCTTAAGCAGTATGTAATGTCCTTCTTTATCCCTTCTGACTAGTTTTGGCTTGAAGTCCACATTATCTGAAATGAGGATGGATACTCCAGCTTTTTTGCTGTTTCCATGTGCATGGTATGTTTTTTCCCATCCTTTCACCTTTAGTCTATGGGTATCTCTTTCTATGAGATGAGTCTCTTGCAGGCAGCATATTGTTGGATTTTTCTTTTTAATCCATTCTGCCAGTCTATGTCTTTTGATTGTTGAGTTCAGGCCATTAACATTCAGGGTTATGATTGTGATATGATTTGTATTCCCAGTCATTTGACTCATTTTTGTTTTTTGACATGATTTGGTTTCCCCTTTATTTGGCTATTCCTTTAGTCTAGTTCCTCCCGTTGCTGATTTGCATCATTGATTTTCATCTCTTCCTCATGGAATATTTTGCTGAGAATGTTCTGCAATGCTGGCTTTCTTTTTGTAAGTTCCTTTAGCTTTTGTTTATCATGGAAGGATCTTATTTCGTTGTCAAATCTGAAAGAAAGTTTTGTTGGGTATAAGATTCTTGACTGGCATCCATTTTCTTTCAGGGCGTGGTAAATGTTGTTCTAGGCCCTTCTAGCTTTTAGGGTCTGGATTGGAAAATCTGCTGATATTCTTATTGGTTTCCACCTGAATGTAATCTGATTCTTTTCTCTCGCGGCCTTTAAAATTCTGTCTTTATTTTGTATGTTAGGTATTTTCATAATAATGTGCCTTGGTGTGGGTCTGTTGTAATTTTGTATATTTGGAGTCCTATGAGCCTCTCGAACTTGATTTTCCATTTCATTCTTCAGATTTGGGAAATTTTCTAATATTATTTCATTGAATAGATTGTTCATTCCTTTGGTTCGTTTCTCTAAGCCTTCCTCAATCCCAATAATTCTTAAATTTGGCCTTTTCATGATATCCCATAATTCTTGTAGATTCTGTTCATGATTTCTTACCATCTTCTCTGTTTGGTCAACTTTGTTTTCAAGATTAAATATTTTTCTTCAATATCTGAGGTTCTATCTTCCAGGTGTTCTATCCCATTGGTTATGCTTTCTATGGAGTTTTTAACTTGGTTTATTGTTTCCTTCATTTCAAGGATATCTGTTTGGTTTTTTTTTTTTTTCAATTGAAATGATCTCTTGCTTCCCGTATTTGCTCCTTTAACTGTTGATTGGTGCAAACATTTAATGCCTGCATTTGCTCTTTCATTTCCTCCTTCAATGCCTGCATTTGCTCTTTCATCTCCTCCTTTGGTTCCCTGATTGTTTTAATTATGTACATTCTGAACTCCCTTTCTGACATTTCTTCTGCTTGCTGTTATTGGGTTGTATTGATATAGTATCTAGGTTTGTTTGGGACATTTTCTTCCCTTGTTTTCTCATATTGGTCAGATGTCAGTGGGACTTTGTGATATTGCAGAATTCTTCTATTGGCTTATATTGTCCTTGTAGGTTTCCAGTGTATCACCTTCCTGCCTTAAGTAGCCTGAAGTCTTGGAGTAACTTGATAATGCAGTGCTTCCAAGGAAAGCTGTCCCTAGCCCGCTACTGGTTCCAGGACTTGGAGCTGGCTCTGTGTGGAAAGGCTCTCACTGGAGGGGCCTGCCCCGAGAAGCTAGCCTGGAAAGGCGCTTCCCTCTGGAGGGGGCCAGGCTGCGGGCTGCTTGGGGAAGTCCCTGGCTGCCCTGTCCTGGTCCCTGAAGCAACCTATTGGCAGGAACTCGCTGCCCTGGTTCAGGGACTTGAAGCTTGGTTCTGTGCAGGAAGGCTCTCCCTGGGGGGCCTGCTCCGAGATGCTGGAGAATCTGGCCCTGTGAGAGGAGCCCACCGCCAGAGTGCGCAGGGCTGCCTGGGGAGGACTCTAGCTGCTCTGCCTTACTCTAATAAGCCACCCGAATCCAGGCCTGCCGCCTGGGCAGTGCTTCACCGGGAGGGGGAGACTCACCCCACGGCTATATTTTAGTCCGAGTCTCTCAGTGCCTCCCCTTCTTGAATCCTGGGTTCTGGAGCGACTGGAGATGCAGTCACCCTCTAGTCCACCATCTTGGATCCCAGAATTAATTTTTGATGGTAGAAGTCAATGTAGATTTCCCTTTGTGGAAGGGAAAAGTAAGTGATGGGAAAAAAGGACACATGGGAATTTAGGAAGCTGGTGATATTCTGTTTCCAGAACTGCATACTGAAAATATAGTGCTTTTACTTTTCCATTGATTTAGGTACTTTTGAATAGTTACTTGTATATACCATATTCATATTAGAATATTTAGGTAGAGATGCTTCTTGACTTATGATTATATAGTAGTCAAAACTCATTTACTGTGAAAAATTTCTGAGATAATCAACTTAAAAGAGAAAATTTATATTTAGATTCAGTTTTTGAGGTTTTACACCATGACCCATTGGTACCATTGCTTTTGTGCCTGTGGCAAGGAAGCACCTCATGGCTGCGAGCACATGGTGGAGCAAAGCCATTCACCTCATGCTTCTGGTAGATGCTGGCATTCCTTAGCTTGTGGCAGCATAATTCCAATTTCTATTTTTGTCTTCATATGGTATTGTCTCTGCACTTCCATGCCTTCTCTTTTGCTGTTCCTTATTTGGATATTTTCCTTTGGATTCAGGGTCCACCCTAATCCAAGATGACCTCATCTCAAGGCCCTTACCTTAATTATATATCTGAAAATACCTTTAATACAAATAAAATCACATTGTGAGAGTGCAGTTTTACAAAGCTTTTTGGGGCCTCATTCAGCCAGCTACAAGTATTTTCTTATCCCCAGACCTTAATTCAGTACTGAATAAAGTATTTCCTTAATGTTGACTAATTGGGTGAGCAAATGACTGATAAATTCATTCTCTTTAAATTTTCAAGGGACAGATTTATGCACTAAAATAGTGGGATGTGTTATAGGGCTGGTTGTCAGTGAAAACAGAGGAGGTCAGTGGGATAAAAGTCCTGGATCATGAGGTCAGCACAGGATTAAGACAGAAAAAACTAAGGGTATGTAGACCATTATGGCCTCTGTGGAGAGAGGAATTAGTGGCAGGATTCACATGAAAGCAAAAACCAAGCATATGATATGCAAGAAAAAAGGGTAATGGAGAACAGATAATGTCTCCAAGAAAGAAATAAAGTGCAAGTAAAATCATAAGGCAAACTCATAAATCTAATTGGCTTCACAGATAGAGACAAGAAAGGGATGGATCTCCTGCACCTTGCTATAATGAGCTGAATTTATGGTGCTGTGTAAGCATATAAACTTAATGGGATAGTTTAATAAAAATTCATGATTCAGAATTTAAAGTAATTTCTGTTGTGATACAATTGCATGTGATTATTGATTACATTGACTATGTAGTTTTACAATTAAGATAATGATACAAACTTCTAGGCTTTCCCTCACTTTGCAAGAGAAAAATGTAAAGAACAAATAGGTCACTAAGCATCACCATTCATATACCTTAACTACATTAGTGACTTAGGCCGGCTGATGATTGTAGAATCTGTCTTGTATGTCTGATGAAAGTTTTTCTCTCAATCACACTAGCAGATAACCTAAGGATAGTCCTGATAATAGTAAACAGGAGCCCCATCCTCCAAGGATCCAGTTTGAAAAAATTTTGAGGGAGTCAAAATCCTTTAGCTTTAGATTTGTATGTGATCTCAGGAAGCACAAATTTAAAAAGCCCAAGATATTTTGTGATGTGGCAAAATGTAAACTTTAGAAATGTTTCTTTTCTTCGAAAACATCTATACCTCTAATATAACCACATGATACTAAGGCAAGAGTCTGACTATAAATCCACAAATAAGACTAGAATAATATTTTCCTTAGGCACAAAATAACTGAGATCCTGATCCCAGAACCTAATGAAATCTAAAATATTTGCAAGTTTCCTTGGATATTTAATAACAACTCTGATATTGTTCAGCTGATTCTGAAAACCTGAGTAACATCCACTGAAGATGTTCTGCTTTTAGAAATGCTCAAGGCCCTCTGTGAATGATCAACTCTATTCCTGCCCATTTTCTTAATCCCTCAAACATGGCTCGGTCTGTTTGGACAGAATGTAATCTGTCCTATTTTTAAAATGAAAAATGCTTAACTTTACAAAAATTAAATGCCTATTCATTTTTTTTAAGCATGGGAAACAAGAGAGGACCGGGCTTGAAGATATTCTATGCAAATGTGCACTGAATTATCTCAACTCCAATCCCTCAAGCCACTACTGCTTATAAGGAGCAGATATTTGGGCTCTGCTCAAAACGGACCCATTATAGATCACTGCTAACACTTGACCATCTTAACGAGAAACCTCCTAAGAATTACATTGAATTTGTGTAATATTTAATTAAGTCTTCAATCTTTGACTATAAGTTAGATGTCAGATTTTATCTTTTCATCCTAGGTCCCAAGACTAGTTGCTCGCTACCCCTGCATTCCAAAATGAGTTGTCAGATCACTCAGAGAATTTACAAAGAAAGTGTACCAAAAAAATGTTATGGTTCTTTGTTGACCATTTAATTCCAATGTATAGAAGTGGCTGGTAAAGCTGAAAAAGGAGTTGGGAATTTAGAGCTCTTTATATTCATCTGTTGGATTTGGGTGAGATGGTGGGGAGTTACATTGAACTACACTCAAAATATAAGCAGAAAACCAAGAGCTATCTCATAGTTAAAGGAAAATCAACAAGATAAAAGAATAACAAAGATGAATGAGTAGAACACTACATTTCAGGAAACGGACAACATTAAAAAAAACTTTTAAATATGTCGAATATCCTCAGAGACATGGGAAAATATTTTGTACCCGTGAAATAAAGAACAGGCTTCCATGAAAGGGAAATCAGAAAATAAAAATTAAATGTGAAAAAAGGGTGTAAAACATGAATTAAATAATAAAATCAAATATGCAATAGAAGTCCTGAAAGAAGTTGAGGAAATCTCTTAGACTATCAAACAACAAAATAAATGAATTAAGTGCAAGAACAATGTGGGAATATAGGGATGAGTTTAGGATATCCATTATTGGGGTTCTAGAAAAAGTTGAGAAAGTTTAGGTAGAAAATGAGAAAATTCCCTAAAATTGAAGGGGGAAAAAAAGTGATTCTTCAGATAGAAGGTCTACCAAATGCCAAGAAAAATGAATGAGAAAGGGCCTCCACCTAGACAGAGCTTTATGCAGTTTAAGAATACCATGGGACAATGTCCCAAATGCTTTCCCCTGAAAATTTGTCTATAAATCGGTGGAAATCACAGTGACACCGAATTCTTGATAACAACAAATAACAGATGGTAATTAAAATTTCAAGGTCTCCAATAGTTTGAGAAAAAAAGTACTTTGACTCTCAATGTTGACAATTCTAGATTTATATTAAACTATCCCCAAATGGGGGACAAAATAAAGAGAACACAGAAATATTTACCTCATAGGTATTCTTTCTGAAATATTTACTTGAGGGTGTGCTCCAATAATATAGAAAAATAGCCACTCTTTCTTAGATCCAAGAATAAAAAGATATGAGACCACATACACACACACACACACACACACACACACACACACACACACACAGTGTATCTAACCCATCAGTGTCTTAAAGAGTAATGTTGGGCTGATGGTTATGCAGCAGCGTGGAAGGCCGCTCATGCAAAATCATGGCAGAAAGTGTGTGGAGAAGGGATAATTTCCAGGGGAAAATCATAAAGAAAAGAAGAAAGCCAACTTTAATATGTAGTTAACACATAGTTATTGTTAGGTTAATAATTTTGGTGATAAGTGAAGGCATTCACTTGCTTCTTTTACAGGAACAGAAACACAAACATCAGAAACCTAAAAACTACAGGGGAAACTTATACTGAAATATGAAACAAACAAAACATGGTGTTATTTTAGAGCCTTTAATGGAATATGAAAGAATTTATTTGCCCTTAATCATCTTTTTTTATTTTTTTATTTTTTTATTTTTTATAGACTGTGTTTTGGTTCATTGTACACAAATGGGGTACATCTTTTCATTTCTATGGTTGTGCATGATGTAGATTCATACCATTTGTGTAATCATACACATACATAGGGTAATGATGTCTGTCTCATTCCATGATTTTCCATACCCTGCCTCCCTCTCATTTCCTTCTACATAATCTAAATTTCCTCCATTCTTCTCTAATTCCCCAGCCCCTACCCCATTATATATCATCATCCACTTATCAGGGAAAACATTCCACCTTAATTTTTTTGGGATTGGCTTATTTTGCTTAGCATGATATTCTCCAACTCCATCCATTTGCCTGCAAATGTCATAATATTATTCTTCTTTATGGCTGAATAATATTCCATTGTGTATATATACAGCACAGTTTCCTTATCCATTCCTCTTTGATCATCTTAACATTTTTCTTCTAAGTGAATAGGTTTAGTAAAATGGCATGTGATTCCCTCTCTATGGTTTAAGCCATTTTAGTTCCATACCAAACAATATTTATTTATCATTTGAATCTAATAATCTTAATTCATTTTATAGTTTTAGAGTAACTTATTAAAGCATAAAATATATAATAAAAATCAGTGTAAATATTATAACCCTTGATAATATAAAACACATAGAATATATATGAAAGAAGATAGTATATGATAAAGAATTATAAAGGAAAGCACAGAGAAGGAAAATGTGGGTGTGATAATTTTTCTCATAATTTTTTCAAGTGCATATTTGATAATTTGTACATTTATTAGGGTAAGAAATAAAACTAAAATTCTAAAAGGCTATGAAAGATATTTTTGTAAAACAATGTTATGCATGGTAGAGGATAGGCAATGAGCATCTGACTTCTTTAGAAATATGAACATCCAACATATATATGAAAAAATGCTTAATGTCCTTAGCAGACAGGGAAATGCAAATAAAAACTGTTCTGAAATTTTATCTCATTCCAAGTAAAATGGCAGTGATCAAGAACACCAATAATGATAAATGCTGGCCTAGATGCAGAAAAAAAGGAAAATGTGCAGACTGCTACTGGACTTGCATACTAGTAAAACCACTCTGGAAATTAGTAAGAAGTTTCCTCAAAAGATTAGGTATGAAATCACTATATAACCCAGCTATACCAGTCCTCAATATTTATCCAAAAGAATTAAACTCAGCCAGCATTCTACAGTGATACACTCAGTGATGCATGCGTGACCTTGTTTATAACAGCAAAATTCACAATAACCAAACTATGGAACCAAGCTAGGAGTCTGTGGACAGATGAATGGATAATAAATGGGTGTATACACGATGGGTTTTATTCAGCCACAAAGAAGAATGAAATCATGTCATTTGCAGAAAAATGAAGGGAACTGGAGAACTTCAAGCTAGGTGAGATTAGTCCAACCCAGAAAACCAAGGATCGTGTTTTCTCTAATATGTGGAAGCTACAGTAAAAAAGGGGAAGAAAAGGTCTCTCATGAAAATAGACTAGAGGAAGGAGATGGCAGAGGGAGAAGGAAAGGAAAAGGGGACATTGGAGGAATGAAACAGACCAAATTATGCATTGTTCATGTATGAATACATCACAATGAATTCCGTTATTATGTATAATTATAAGTACCAGCAAAAAAATGTTTTTAAAGAATTTGGCTTCTTTTTACACTCTTCTGAAAGGTTTGAATTCAATTTTTTATAACATACCTGGCATTACTTTTAGTGATGAGAAACAACTGAGAGCATTGATCAAAACCGTAGGCTCCAGAGATAAAATGTGTTCAACTCTCAATTCTGCCAATTCCTGTGTGTGTTTTACCAACCAGTATGATCAATGGTGCTGTGCCCCATCTGTTAAATGGACCAATAACAAAATCTACTTCACAGAGATATTGTGAAGACTAATTCCTTTTTAGGATGATAATTTTCAACCATAAAGAGGCGTGAACATAATGACATTCACAAACCCCGTGTTCAATTTTAGTATATTTCCTTTAGTATATTTGTTTTGGATTGCTGGGTGGTTTTTTTTATTTTTTTAACCAAAACAGAATAAATATTGTGAAGGCTCTGAACTGACTCTAGTGCATCCGCTCCCTCTTAGAGATAACCATCAACAGAAGTTTGGTATATTTTATATTCTTCCTTTTATAATTTTTACTATATATATGGACACAAATAATATATAGCATTGTATATGTTCCTAGATTATTGCATGGTATCTAACTCTATAGATCCCTTTTCAACTTGCTTTTTCCTTTAGGTGTTTGAAAACAGATGTAGCTCAATCATTTTCACTTGCTATAAAATATTCTATGGTGCAAGTGTACTATAGTATAGGTAGCCACTGCCAACTAATGGGCATTTATATTTTTCCAGTATAATCTCTTTGGGCTCTAAAATATTTGTAAAAATATTTTATTTTTTATTTATTTTTCTAAATATTTTATAAATATCCTAAATTTTTATAAATATTTCTCTAAAGTAGTTGTCATTATGTGCATTTGCATCAAATTTGTCCTAGTGGATCTATTATACTTCAAAGCTTCTATTCCTAGTGCCATCAGAATGATTTTCCTGTAGATGAATCATGTGAAACCACTCCTTAAGTACTTTATAATCTCTAAAAATGAAGCCCAAACTCCTTAGCTTGGTGTGTGAATCCCTTCAGGACCTGACCTCTGCCCAATCTCATCTCCTCCCACTCCTCTGTCTCCTCCTCAGGTCCTTACTTCGGACACAGGACACTACTGTGGAGCTAAAAGGCACCATGATTTTTCTATGCCTGTGCTTTCACTTACTAGGAAAGTCCTAGAAAATCCTTGTTGCTGCTGTTTTTGCCACTGTTGCTGCCGAGTTTTTGGCCTGGAAGAGACCTCTCTCCTCCTCAGGCAGAAGTAAATGCTTCTTCTTCTCCACTCCCTTAAGACATGGTGTGTGCCTGACTCTGTTACAATGCTTCCACGAGGCCATGCCATTTTCCTCACCTGTGTCCTCTGCTAACCCATACATTCCAGCAAGGGAGGAATTGTATCCTGGCTATCTTTGTATCCTTAGCATCTACTGCTCCGAAACAGGGTAGCAGCTTAATAAGTGTTTCTGAAGGAATAAATGCATGAATAGAACTTTTTCTGTAGAAAATGAAAACAGTTGAATGTTTTTGATAAAGGGAAATGAGGAAGGTCCAGGGTCTATGCTTGAAAGTTTCTTAAAACAGAGACTGGAGGGACAAAATGTAGTCAGGCATTGCATTTTAACAAGGTTTCACTATGTGCGGTTGCTGTGTATCAAGGGATGTGATTTAAAAGCGTTATGTCTTAATGTGTAATCCTAAACCAACTATCACTGGTTCTAATGCATTGAGGCAGGAGGCTAATTACAGTTCTGTTCATTATCATTTCATTTCATATGGTACTGTGGTGCACCCCTAAGCTCCCTCTTCATTTCCTCCATGGAACAGGTGCCATTTATAGTTTTCCAATCTCCAAAAAGCTATTCCATGGCAACAAATTGTGAGCTTCTAGGAAAGGCCTTAAGGCACTCATTGAAGGGCTGCTATGTTCTAATCAGTGTTCCCTAAAATGACATGGAAGCCACAGTTTGGGTGATTTGTGTGCTTATTCATAGAGGCGTCATTCATAAAGCTTTTTTAGGAACAAATGTGTCCATGTGTACAATGCAACTGGACAGCAGCTTAGAATGTCAGGTATGCATCATGCTTATTTTACAGATGAGAAAACAGATAGTGAGAGATGGTGATAGATTGCAGATTTCCCAGCTGACACTGTAACAAAGTTTTAATAATAATGGCTGGCACTTCTGGAGGGTGCATCAGGCTCTGGGCTGAGCACTTTATACACATTATCATTTCATTAAACCCAGACCACAAATATACGAAGTAGGCATATTAATGGCCAGTTTCATAAACTACGAAGTTGAGGCTGTGGGGTTAAATAACTGGCTTCAAGTCACTCAACTTGTGGATGATACAAGTGGTTTTCACTGGATTTTTCTGACTCTGACACCTTTGCTCTTACCTGCTTCCACGACATGATGGCAGCAGCTGTTTCCACCACATGGGGCCAGATCCACACTGCTCTTTTTCATCTTATCCACTGCTCAAAGAATGCTGCTGATGCGGATGCTATTCCATGGCAACAAATTGTGAGCTTCTAGGAAAGGCCCAGGCTTCGTTTCCTCCTTTCTGATGGTATGGGCTTTCCCATTGCTGAAGCCAAGAGTTCCTGGTGTCCTTCCATCTGAATCTGTCCTCTCAGGACAGTCAGGGGTAGCCCTGAACAAAGCTCAACCCATCCTGGTTCTCCCAGGAATCTAAACAACCAAAGGGCCACCAACACCAAGGAAACCACCAGAGCTGACTCGTTCTAGGGAAATTGCTGAACAGGTTCATAAAGACCCAGTTGAGCTGTCCAGGCCTGTACCTCCCAGACCTGGCTCTTCATTCTTCCTGTCAACTAGTGGGAGCCTTTATTTCTTTTGAAGGGGTACTGATTTTGCTTAAAATACTGATTCTTTTTCTGTGACTTACAACCAAATAACTAAAACAATGATAGTGATTTCCTATCCCTATGGACATTTCCTTAAATATCCCCTTAGAGACATACAATATGAGTACTCCAAGGCAGAAAATAAGCATAAGGCAACACTCAAAACTGTGTGAGGAGTAGTCCAAGGTATGTGAATCCTGTTATGTCCTCGACATCATAACCTTCTCAACTGAGACCACAGAGCACCCCTGGCTATATGAGGAGGGAACCCCCACCTCTGAGCTTCTCGACTGGGAAGTGCAATGAGACTTTAACCTTCAGCTGTCAATTGCTTGGGGAAGGGAAAAAAAAAAAAAAAACATGAGAAGGCAGTGGTGGTGATCCCACCTCTGAAGGTGCTAACGAGAGGAAGGACAGAATAAAATTGTGCACTGGGAAGAAAAAGTCAACTTAGGGATCCAAAATAAGCTGAATGAGGAGGGACATCTTAAGACATAGACTAGGAAAGTAAGGCAAGGAACGAACAAATAGGCTTTGTACAGAAGTGTAGGAGCCATGAAGAGAAAGCCATTGGCTAGCAGGACACAGCAAAAAGTAAGTGTGAGGGTTCGCAGTTAGCAACCCAGTCATCTTCCCTGTGGCAGGATAGAGGTAACGCAAATGACTTCACTCCCATCATATTAGGAAAGCATCATAGAAATAGCCAGTGAATGGAATTAAAATAGGAAAAAAGACTGCAAGGCCAACACCAACATTTTACCAGCAATCATTCCAGGTAGTGAGATAATAGGTGATTTTTATTCTATGCTTTTTATTTTTCTAAATGCTCAACGAGAAAATGTGGGGCAACCATCCTATCTAATAAGCTGGTTCTGAAATTCTAATTACTTAGCATGTCAGGGTGGCCCAGGACTTGGGGATGATCACTACCAAATGTAATGTTTTGTAATATCCACTGTCTAGGAAGTGTTTTTCTGCCACTTTTAAAGTGGAAAAATAAATTGTACCACAATCTGAATTGTTCCTGGTCTATTTCTGCAACCCTCCTCCAAGAGTTTGCCAGTGAAGTTGGCCAATTCATTTAACTTCAACTCTCATTCTTCCAATACCTATACCATGTTGGTCTGCTTTCTCTTACTATGACAAAATACCTGAGATAATAAACTTATGAGGAAGAAAGGTTTATTTTGGTTCATGGTTTCAGAAGTTTCATTTCATGGTCACTTGGTCCTATTCCTTTGGGTCTATGGCAACTCAATACATTAGGGCAAGAGCATATGGTAGATGCCAGTTCACCTAATGACAGCCAGACATGACAGCAAAGACAAAAAAAAAAAAAAAAAAAAAAAAAAACCCAGGGTCCCAGGATGCCCTTCAAAGGCACACCCACAATAATGTAACTTCCTTATACAAAGCTCCACCTCCTAAAAGTTTCAGCACCTCCCCATATCTTCACAAGCTGAGACCAAGCCTTTAGCAAATGGACCTTTGGGGGACATTTCATAGGCAAACTTTAAAATTTACTATAGAACATATTCTAGTTGGAATAACTGCCATTTAGTGCAGGAATTAGGCCTTATTGTGAACTGATTTCCTTGAATTGCCACAGTCCTAATTCATTCAACAAACATCTAGTTTTAACACGTAGTGGGTGAAAAGTGAATGGCCTGGATACACTACACTTAGCACTATGAAAATGACCACCTAGTGGTCAGAAAAAAAACTATTGTACCTCCTTTCACCTGCAAGAGGCAGGTTTCATTGTGTGAGATGAGAAACATGCTTGTTAATCACTGATAGTTACTTTTACAACTAAAGTTACTTTTTTAGTTACTTTTACAACTAAAGTTTACTGGAACACAGCCATGCCTGTTTACTTATTGTCTATGCATATTTTTATATTATAACTTCAGAATGGAGTCATTGTGATAGAATAACACAAACCGCCTAAAATATTTACTGTTCAAACCCTTTGCAGAAAAAGTTTGCCAACCCCTAGTTCAGTCAAACCAAAATATAAGCTGTAGATGGTGGTGTGCTGGTAAATGTTAAATGGTCTCTCCTGGAAGGGGAGGGAAGGAGTCCTGATTTGTAGCTTTTCCAATATCCTTGGTGTAAATATTTGCATCCAGGCTAATTTCAAGTACCAATGTGAGGTCACTGACTGCAGACCTGGGGAGAGAGGCACACAGTTGTAGCTTCGAGCTAGTGCAAGCCTGTTTGGCACAGCACTCAACATAGAAAGCACTTTAAATGAGAGCCCTAAGTGTGTCAGGAACCATAAACCCTGGATTCATGTATAACCTGCCTCGAAGTTGCCCAAATTTGGCCTAAGCTTCAAATGGTTTTTAACCCGGCAAAAGTTCAACTCTACCTCCTTTTCTGGCTACATTTGTACTTTCAGTGCTTCCTTCTGAGTAAGGGTCGTTCTTTACATGGTACTTTATGCGTATCCACTATTTAAGCCTCACATAACCTTATGAGGTGCATGCAACTATGACATCCATTAAATAGATGAGGACACTGAAACAGAGAGGTCACACAATCTGACCAAGAAAAGAAAAGCTTTCATGACAAAGCAGATGACGTGGGACAGTTCCTTGGGTTGAGTGGTGTTTCTGTACTCTTACATACTTTACCATTCAATATCAAAAATACCAATATGAGAGTATTTTTCCTCAGATTCATGAGAGAAAGAGTTATTTTCTGGATTTTTTTTTTCTTCAGGAAAACTGAAAGAATCCCAGAAAGACTATACTCATAAGAAAAGAGGCAAAGAACCAAGGGAGGCAGATAGAGCCTCAGGGGAAGAGAAAGAGGAGCCAGCAGAGTTGAGACTTTAAAGAATTTTGAAGGAGACCAGACAAGAAAATAGAGGTAGCTGCCATACTGTGATATGCAAAGTGCTGGGAGACAAAACACAAAGAGGATTTTAGCTTCACCGGATATAAAGGGATTTCCATCAGGGAGCTGCATGAAGAGACATAAGTGAAGGCTAAACAGTTTTTCTAAGATTTATTTTTATATTAGTCTAAGACTTTTTTTTAATACACTGTGTTGAGACTTTTCAAAATATACTAAGATCAGTAAGCTACCAATATTCAATCTAATGCTAAAGAGAATGAAAAAAATTTTAAGACAAAGCAGCTGAATTACAGTTTTTATGATCTATGATTTTTAAAAAGTCATTCAATGTACTCAGTACAGAGAGCAGAACGAGGGCACATTGCTGGACTTGGTGGTTGAACAGACAAAGCCCACTGTCTCCATAGGAGACTCTTTGAAGGTGTGTCAGGGGCTATAAAAGGCATTGTGCTCAAGACTCAGTCTCTATTGATAAGAGCACTCAGTCTGACAGGACAGACCAGACCCATAAATGACTATAGTAAGTAGTTGCTGTGATAATGCTATGGAGTCTCTGCATTCCTGCCTGGACTCTCTTCTACTTTCATACTGCCTATTGATGGTGTGGGATGGCTGCTCATGCAGTCACAGCTGACCCAGTTATTCACAGACATGAAGTTGGGAGCGTTTCTTGTATGAGTCATCTTCTCATTCCATGTCTTTTCATTCTTTATGGGCATCTTCTCCATCTTCCCCCAGCACCTTCTTGGGAAACAACTGTATACAAATATGATGCTTAGAATTATGCCAGCTGTGCCGTGAGCATGAAAAAGGAACAAGAGAATATCAGTCACCAGCCCAATGTCCTGACATCATAGGGCTCATGAATGAATCAACACTAAATCCACTACTTGCTAGGTTTCTCATGTGAAATAATGGTTTCTATTATTTCAGCCACTGAAAATCTGGCTCTGCAATTGACTATTTGTATGATGCTGCAAAAATAATTCAAACTTTTGGTACTTTTTCTTCATCCAAAAAAAGTCAGTGATAATAATAATTACCTCATAGTGTTGTTGTGATAAATGTAACTACATGTAAATGGTATATTCCCTAATCACAGTTAAATTGTCAATAAATATTAGTTATTAATATTTGCAATACTAGTTAGATGTTTAACTACATAAACTATTCCTAATTAATACAGACATTTACCTAAAGATGTAAGCAATTCCTAATGACTCCTAGCATTATTCTGCAAGCTCCTAACCTACCATTCTTTAATAAGTCAATGAGATTTATTAATCCCTTTTTTATGCATAAGACTGCTTTCTAGACACCAAAGAAATGAATATCTGGAACTGGAATTTCTAGACTCAGTACATCAATTGGTGAGATATTTGGGAGGGACAGAGGAATGTTCCTGTTAGGTTGCTAGATCAGATAGGACACCCTGATCCCTTTAGACATAGAGAGTTGACACGTGCTCTGCCCTCTGTTTGTCTATATGCTACTAGAGACAAGGCTCTCCACTTACACACAGCACCTCACACTGTGGCATTGCCACGTCCCCAGGCTTCACTGACACTTGGTCCCTTAATGCACCTTCTTTCTTTGCAGCACACTCTGTGGAATAGTGCTTCAATATCCAGTAATCCCAAAGAGTTTTGTTCTCCACCCCAGGCTATTCAAGTTTAATACCACATATGGCTTCAGATCTCCTGCTAGAGATTGGACTAGGGGACCTTGATCTTCAAGTCAATCTGCTTTGGTTTCAACACAGAAGAATAAACTTAACACCTGGGCCAGAACTTTGTAGCCCCATTCCCTTTTGGCATCACTAGACTTAAATTTTATAGAATTGGATAAAACCATGAATCTGACAGAATTTCTTAGTGGTGGCAACGATTGGTGCTAGGTTACATTCCTCCCAACATTTGATAGCTTATACAAGTTGTTCACAAAAGCCTTGTCAATCTCTTTCTATAATGTCTTTAGAGTCACCTAAACAGGTCTACCAATTCTTCATTTCTTTTCTCCCTTCTTCCAAGGATTATTTTTCTTCTTCCCATTTGCTTTCTTCTGAATACTCCAGCTTTTCTCTGGCAGCTGCAAGAAGACACCTGCTATCACCCTTATCCACTCTCTCTTACACACACACACACACACACCCTGGCATTGGGAGAGTTCAGAACCACCTGGGAGATGCCCCTAAAGACAGTGGACTACCACTTGGGGCTGCTCACCTCTGACGATCAGCTTTAATATGTCCACAAATGTGCAGGCAAGCTCCACTTCCCTGCTGGTGAGGGGGCTGGGCTCCAACCTACCTCAGTCCAAGCTCTCCTCACTCTGACCTTCACCCATTCCTCATGGACCATACTCTTCCCCAGGTCAGTAATCCTGAATGCAAACTACAACCGGTGACAAATTGGTATATATATATATATATCACATATCCCTTTGCATTCTGCAGATTCCAAAAATAAATTATTAGGACTTAGGTCAACTGACAATCCAGAAAAACTGGGATTCCTGGGCAAGTGATGATACATTTCAACAAAATGACCCGGTTCTTTTATACTGTAGTCCCTGTTCCAGGAAGTGAAGAAAGGCTCAATACCAGGCCTTGTCAGGGCTGGATGGAGAAATGACCTCTGGGTCTATCTTTCAGAGTACTGGGGGCAGAGGGAGCTAAAATTAAGGATACATGTAGAATTTATTTTGTGTCTACCTTGGTGGCTTTTGCAGGCCTGGATTCTGGGGAGCAGCCCCTGGGCTGTGAGCTGGCATGCAGGCCTTGGGTTTCCACTCTAAACAAGTGATATAAAAAAGTGGTGAGAATAAAACAAATACACACACACACACACACACACACACACACACACGCACGCACAGATACACACACCCATATTGGCAAGGAAAGAAAAGCAATGTATTTGAGTAACTGCTCGGCCTTCCAATGACCTGAAGGTTTTCTACTACTCTCTCTTTCCACATAGGCCTCCCATAAAACTAAATAAATGTGGCAATTACTTAATTACTTATTGTGTCTGGTGACTCTGGTAACCTGAACCTCTATCAACAACTGCAAGAGAAAGATGTAGCAGCACTTAAAAGAAATATTCTGTATATTTAGGAAATTGTTTTTGTTAAAAAACAATGGAAATCAGTGGCATTAGAACATTCTGCTTTGTCTACATTTAGTCCCTATTGACTTTCTGATTTTTCTGCCCAGGCCCCCCATTACCTGAGCCCAGTCACCCTTGTCTCTGCACTTTCGGGGTGAGGCTTTCTGCCCATTTGCTCCATTTTGATCAGTCAAAACCAGGTTCTCTCGGAGATCCTTATGGTCTGGCAGGTCCTGGGGCATTCCTCAGGGGACAAGGCTAATCTTTCAGTCCCCCTGCCTTGTTCTTTCTATCCAGAATCCCAGTTGCCTCACTTGTAAAATGAGGAGTGATGAAGAAAAGCAGAATCAGAAATAACTTATTTCAGCAATTGTTTTGATAAAATTTGATTCGTAGAATTCTTTCAACATGCATAAACTCTCATTGAACTCTTGGCAAGTAAGCACTTCAAAGGCAGCGACCACATATTTTGCTTTCCAATTCATATGAACCTAATACCTAAACCAGATAGTGCAGAGAATGGTGACAGCTGGGAACAGGGGTGATGTTCATTTTTGTTCTGTTTTTCAGTCCAAGGAGAAGTCTACAACAAAACTTCCACTATTGATCTTGTCATGCCGGTAGTCTTCTGGGGATTCGATAAGGTATTTGTCTATGGCTGGTGGGAGTTTTCTTTAAGACTACCAATATAATGAAAAAAAAAAGTGGAAATAATCCTAGATGAGGGCAGAGTTGAAAATATTGGTTCTAGTCAAATAACAACAGAAAGCTTCCATTTCCCCTTTGTCAATAGCTCTCCAGTTGACTAAAAAGCATTTATTACCAAGAAGGAAGACAAAAGAAGGAAGCACCAGAGTTACTTCACCTACTTTGACTCTTGCTCTATGTCTAGCACCTTTTACCTGTTGTCCCGTAGACTGATCCAAACGACTTTTCAAAGTTTTCTAACCATAACCAAAAAGGAGAGATTTATTTTATATCTTGACCCAGTATATTTTCTACTTTATTTTTGAATGCAGGCAATGACCCACTAAATTGATTTTGTGACCCCACAAATATATTGCATCCTGCAGTTTTGAAATTATTGAACCAGACTGTGTGAGAATGCCTTAGAAATTGTATTAAAATGCATTTATTATCCTTATCCAGTGTTAGTTGGGATGACTTTGTTGATCAGTCTCTGAGAAGGGACCAAATCTCTTATTTGTATCCCACTCTTCCCCCAGGAAGAAAAATCACCCTCTAGACTCTGCCAGTGAGTGGAGTGTCAAGAGATTGAGTGGCTGAGCAAATGTGAGAGAACAAGAGCATCCTCAAGCAAGGTCCAGAGGGGCAATGGGGCACATCCTTCCCAGGCCTTTGAAGAACTTTCACTAACTTCCCTCTGCTCTTCTCTCGGCTGGGGGATATTCCACCTTGGACTGGCATAATGCAAATTTAGGGACAGTAGCAGGCAGAGTGGTTCTTTCAGCCCTCTTGGGTTGGCCTTCAGATGGGCCAACATAGGTATCATTTCTTGATACAGTGTTGTGTCTGGGGATTCTCAATAATGCTATAAACATGTCTCTCAAAATGGGAAATTTCTGGTGAGTAAAAAAAAAAATCAAAACATCTAGGGTTTCTAGAATTTCTACCCAACCCCCAGCCCATCCCCAAGGTCTAAAGGCTGCTGGAGACAGCATTATTGTTAGGTTGATGATTTAGACAAGGAAATTATCTTGTAATTATTCTCTGCTTCATGTTTAATGAAGAAAGTGGGTCATCTTTGATGAACTTTAATGTGAAGTGAAGACAAGTCAAAAGGGATCTTTTTACCTCCTAAAATCTGACATCTGGGATTTCTTAATTCACATGGCCTACCATCTAAAAATGAAAGATCTTTAGATAATTCTGTTACGTCCTAAATTATCTCTGTTAACATATCTAAACTATCCAGGCTCAAATACTATGCAATACGACTGATTGCAAAGCGCAGGTAGTTAAATAATTCTCTTTGGTTCTAACACATGGGGAAAAATGGAGCTTTGTGAGGATAACAAGTGTGACTATTTCTTTGTTACCGAATTGTCAACCCCCAGCAACAGTGCCTAGTTTAGAAACAACATCCAATAAATGTTTGTTGAATGAATATGAACAAGATGAATAAATAATAATAAGTAAGAGGAACTAAAGAGGATCTGTTTGACCAGGACCCAATAGATCCTCAGGGCTGAGGAATAGGGTTATTTCAGAGCTGTCAAATCTATTCCCACTCCACCCAACCAGAACCCAGCAAGGTGGAACCAGAACACGAGCTGGGTATCCTGCCAGCCTCTGCCAATTGCACAGTCTTCTAAATAACTCATTAATCACAAACATTTGCGGAACATTAATGACATATTGAACCCAGCTTCAAACACAGAATTAGAGTCAGCGCCTCCTTATAAAGCAAATCCTAGGAGCCCCCAAAACACCATCAAATAGTAACTTTCAACCTTAATATCTTGAGACAAATATGGATATGACCACAAAGGTTAAGAGCTCTGCTCCCAATTACTAAAGGGTGCCAGTCTTCTTCATTTTTAATCATCTGTTTTATTGCCACTACATTGTCAGAGTCATCTCCATGGTGCCTAGCACATTTTTTATACAGTTAATACAGATCTTTATCAAGTGTGAGAAGTGTGCTCATTTCCCCCTCTTAACGCCAGGCTCCCTCTATGAATTGTCTCTGACAGTTGAGATGGGATGGATGCTGTGTGGTATTAATGAGAAACCACTATCCCCTCTGCAAACCTTTCATTTATGGGCCCACTTGAACATTAATATGATCAAAGGATTTCAAAGAGGCCAGGACCACAATTCACACCAAAGCAAGAGTCGATCCAAAGAACCCATCTAAAGAAGAAGGGCTTTTAAAAACAAACGTAAAAGCCTCTTCTCAAAATTTAAACAGAATAGTGAATCTTAAACAGCCTCACATACAACTCGGTGTTTATTAACCAAATGACAAAGATAAGAAGATTAAAAGAGATTTGCCCATCCAGATTCCCTGGTCTCTTCATACAGCTCCAAGACTGCTTTTGCTAGCTGTGCTTTAACAAGGGAACTACCTGTCACACTCAGAAAGCAGCATGGTGATTTCAAATTGATAAATCATATGCATGTATCGGTATCTGAATACATTAGGTCAAAAAGCAAGCATTATTTTAATGCAGGCACATGAGTGGGCTTTGAATAGAATTTCTAGCAATCAGTAGTACCTTAAAAGGAAAATGTCAGGGACAGAAATTTTTGTCCTTCGAATAAATAAAAGAATTTTAGTGAAATAGGACTTGTCTTATTTCTTTCTTGACTTATTGCTGCCTAATGGCTGCAGGCCATCTTCTAGATTTTTGCATTTAATATTTTGAGAAAAGTCCACTGTTTCACAGGGCTATTTGACTCTGACTGAAAACCACGATATTTGAATTGGGCCGGGGGGGTGGGTGCGTGAAGCATAATTGGTTTGAAGGTAGGGGAAGCTGTTATTTTTAAGACTTCCTGCAGTTTTTCTGCTTTTCAGGTCAGAAAGACTTAAATTCCTCTTTGGGGCCAAACTGCTCCTGTGATTTTAAAACATCCTTTCAGTGAACTTTTGGTTACATGAATATCTTGGATGAAGCAAAGAGCTTGCTCAGGGATAGGGTGGTTATGGGCTCTATTGCTGAACTACTCCAAGCGGCCTCATGATGAGCAGTCGGAGAGGGGCAGTGTAGGTCAGTGGTCATACTTTAGACCATGGGTCACACTGCCAGGTTCTTCTGTTTACTAGCTATGTGGTTTCCCTGCAATTTGCTCATCTCTTTATGCCTCTGTTTTCTCATTTGTGAAACTGGATAATGATCCTCCTCATAGGACTGGTTGAAGATGATGTGAATTGACATATAAGAAACTTTGAACAAAACCTGTAATACAGTGACCTCCACTTATGGACTAGCTCATTATTCTCTGTTGGTCAAGTTCCATCTCACAAATTATTTCATTTCAGGAAAGAAAAGAAGCTCAAAGCAGGGAGATGAAGACTGCCCCAATAGGGCAGCCAACTGGGCTGGAGGACAGAGCCCCAGGTGGCAGCCCACAAGTGAGGTTTCATTCAAGTAACAGCCATGTCTGAGTGCATTTAGATTTTCTCAATTCTAATAGCTTAGATTTGTCTTGAATAATCAATAAAATGTCTTTAACTTTGCAACCTCGTTTTAACCATCACTGTGGATGAGATGATCATTTGAAGAAAGAAGGAAAGACCCCGAGTCACACGATTCATAAGGGACAAGGAACAATCAGAAAGTTCTAGCAAGAGCAGGTGTGTGCCCTGGGGATTTCAGGAGAGAGGCAAATTGAAAATTCTGTTAGAGGACTGGGTTTTTTGCAAACAAACAGAACAGGGGCTCATACCCTACAGATATGGGCATAAAATAAAAGCATGATTTTATTCTGGGGTCGTGTGTGGATGTTGACCTTCTTGGCTGCCTGCTTCCATCTCTGGTGTTTAAGGGATTCCTGTGAACCTCAATCCCAAATGTTTGCCTTTCCTATTCCTAAAACTTAGTGCCTTCCCAACCCCTAAACAATAGTTGACTTCAGCCAGTTGGTACCCCGATTTGTGATCCTTAATCTGATGACATAAATATGGAAGGCAGCAGCCCAGAGAACCACTAGGGGCCTGGACCATGGCCTGAGCAACCTGTCCCAGGGTTTGGTGTCAACGGTGGTCCTGGTTGCTCAGCTTTCCTCACACCTACTTCTCCCTAAGACTGGCTCTTTAGAATTCTATGCTCTACCCATGTCCTTCAAAAAATAACCTGATCAATGAAAGAAATCATTTACCAGTCCTCTATCAGATAAGGCACTAATAGCCAAAGCACATAAGGAACTCAAACATAATAGTAGGGGAAAAAAATCTTGAAAATTGGACAAAGAACTTGGATAGACATTTCTTAAAAGATATACACGTATCTAACAGATATACAAAAATTGCTCACTGATGAACATCACTAAGCAGAGAAAAGCAAATTAAAACCACAGTGAGATAGTCCCTCGTGACTTTTAGAATGGTTATTATCAAAATAGCAAGAGCGAACAAGAGTTGGCAAGGATGCAGAGAAAAGGGAACCTTCACACACTGTTGGTGAGAAAGTAAATTAGCACAGCCATCATGGAAAATAGTACGTAAGGCCCTCGAAAATTAAAAATCTGACTACCATGTGATCCAGCTATCCTGCTATGGGGTATATATTCAAGGGGAATAAAATTAGTATATCAAAGAGAATCTGTACTCCATATTCACTGCAGCAATATTCACAATAGCAAAGATATGGAATCAATCCAGTGTTCACCAGTGGGTGAATGAATAAAGAAAAAACAGGAAAGATATACAATGGAATATTACTCAGCCATTAAAAAGAAGGAAATCTAATCATTTGGATGAGTGGATGAATTTTGAACAAATTATATTAAGTAAAATAAGCCATGCATAGAAAGACAAATACTGTGTGATCTTGCTTATAAGTAGAACCTAAAGAAGTTGAAGTCATAGAAGCACAGGGTGGAACGAGGTTAACAAGGGCCTAGAAGCAGGGGAAAGTAGAAAGTGTTCATTAAAGAGTATAGAATTTCAGTTAAACAGATGGAATAAGTTCAAGAACTTTATTGTACAACACAGTAGCTATAGCTAACAATATTTAAATATTGCTAAAAGAATAGACATTAGATATTTTCACCACACAAAAAAAAATGAGGAAATGCATATTACCTAGCTCGTTTTAGCCACTCTACAATGTATATATATGCATATCAAAATATAGTACAGTACATCATAAATACATATATTGTGTCTATAAAAATAAATACTTTTAGAATTTCCTTATCTGATTGAATTAACATAAGTTGGTTTCTCTTTTTATATATTCATGTTTACAGCCCTGAATCTCTTGGCAGTTACAATCAGATAACCTAGATTATCCTCAAACATGAAACATGAAAACAATTTACCTTGGGTCTTCCTCATAAATGAAACTAAAACACCAAAAGCAAAATATCTTGTAAAGGGGCAATTTAAATTTGGCTCAAAAATGCAGACCTGGAGATTGGACCACAGAGTTAGTCCAGCAATTGAACTGCCATGTCAAAAATACCTTTCCAGACTCAGCAATCCCTCTTAGATTTACCTGCCCTTAGTGGCTTCATCTGACTTTAGTGACTTCATTATGATGACATCTCCACAGAACATCATTAGCCGAGAGAAATACTGTACAATTCAAATTGCAAATATGTGTAAATCCTGTTACCTGGTGACCAGCTGACTAGCCATATCCTCTGTCCAAGTGATGTCCTGCGGGCCCCAGAATCCAGGTCTGGGCAGCCCTCTTCTACCATAGAGCCCTCAGCTGCCCAGTTCTGCACTGGAGTGATTGGTTGCCTTCTGATTACTAATCTTTGCCAAAAATTTTTGCTACAGCACAATAGGGGTAAAAGTAATATATTCATAGAGCTGAATTTATTGTTTATAGAATTGTTCTTTGTTAAAATAACTAGGTCTTTCACTAACTTTTTAACTCCCAAATGTTTCTAAATCTTTGTGAAATAATGATGAATATGAACAGGATTTCTTTACTTCACAAAGTACAGAGTCGGAAAGCACATTTTTTTTTTTTTTTTTTTTTTGTAGCTCAAGAAATCCAAAAGATAAGGAGCCCCTGATATGGCAGACCAACACACCCACTTCTGCATGTACTATTTCCTGCTGTTACTCATACTCCACTGAATTCTCGAGTGACCACCACACTCAAAGAGTGAAACTTTTATGAAATGCAGTCTTAGTAGAGAAATGCAAGGGCAACAATCGGAAGCCCTAGACCCAAAGAGTCAGAGAGCTCAAAAGGAGAGGGAGAGGGGTTAACAACGACCAGGAATAAAGGGTAGCTCTCCTTCAGAGAAACCATCACACAGCCTGGTCAGTCTCTGCCCAGTAGCACTTGCCCACTGGGATTTTTTTAAACACTTGTTCTCATTTCTAACAAATTGTTTACTTCTCTCTTTTCTCTCTTTTTATTTTTACTGGTTCTTTTTAGTTATACATAACAGTAGAATCCATTCTGACATAATTATACAAGCATGGAATATCCTATTTCAATTCAGACCCCAGTACCTCTCCTTCCCTTTCCTCTCCCCAAACCCTGCTCCCTTCTCTCTGCTGATCTTTCTGCCATTTACCCATAGTTATTATTATTTTTAATTAATTTCTTGTGAATGTATACAATGGTGAGATGCACTCTTGTGTATTCGTATATGTATATAAAAGTTATGTCAGATTCATTCCACTGTCTTCCCTTTTCCCATCCCCCTTCCCTTTCCTTCATTCCTTTTGTCTAATCCACTAACTGCTATTCTCCCCCACACACTTACTGTGGGTTAGCTTCAACATACCAGAGGGAAAAAAAATTGATCTTTGGTTTCTGGGAATTGGCTTAGTTTACTTAGCATGGTAGTCTCTAGATCCATCCATGTGCTGGCAAATGTCATAAAGTCATTCTTCTTTATGTCTGAGTAATATTCCATTGAGTATATATGCCACATTTTCTTTACTCATTCATCTGTTGAAGGACACCTAGGTTGGCTACATAGCTTAGCTATTATGAATTGGGCTGCTATAAACATTGATGAGCCTGTATCACTGTAGTGTGCTGATTTTAAAATCTTTGAATATATACTAAGGAGAGGGATAGCTGGGTCAAATGGTAGTTCCATTCCTAGTTTTCTGAGGAATCTCCATACTGCTTTCTGGAGTGATTGCACCAATATGCAGTCCCACCAGCAATGTATGAGTGTACCCTTTCCCCCACATCCTCACCAATACTTATTTTTACTTGTATTCTTGATAATTGCCTTGACTGGAGTATTTCTCTAATGTCATACATACCCAAGGAAGAAGCATACAGATCACATTGCTCTTAGCTATACTTCCAATGCACACACATATCCTGGAACTAAATTCATCTCAAGATTTCTCCTTCCTGGCAGACACTAACCAGGTTCTGCTGCTTTCCCATTATCCTAGAAAATGCCTCCCAAGCACAAGATGTGTAAGACAGTGCTCAGACTCTCATGAATACAAGTAATTGCATAGAATTTTTCCTTTGCCTGAATATTTTGGGGGGGGTGTACCAGGGATTGAACTCAGGGGTACTCTACCACTGAGTCACATCCCCAGCCCTATTTTGTATTTTATTTAGAAACAAGGTCTCACTGAGTTGCATAGCACCTCGCTTTTGCTGAGGCTGGCTTTGAAATCATTATCCTCCTGCCTCAGCCTCCCAAGTCACAGGGATTACAGGCATGCACCACTGCACCCAGCTCCTTTGCCTGATTTTTCATTTACTCACTCAACACTAATTGAGCACCTACTATATACCTGGCAATAAGATGAACAAAAGTATGGAGGACACAAGGTTCCTGCTCGCCAACAGCTGTTGCATCTTTAAGAGCTAATTTGATTTCCTTCCACTGGGACCCTTAGAATCAACCTAATATGTTATAAGTTTTAATAATGAAAAATGTAAAAATACTTATTATTTATCACTTCAGAAAAATTAAGAATCTACACAGTATATTTATATTCGGTAAACACCCAGTGTAATCTATAAAGTGGCCAAATCCAAAAACCCAAGAGAAACTTGTAGGAAAGGTAAGTGTAAACATTATTTAGAGTGTCAGACTAAGGACACCATCTCTTTCCAGCTTCAAGTGATGGCCATGCAAGATGTCTTAGGTAAGAGTCAACAGGGGTACAGGACACTATGGAAAACAGTATGGAGATTCCTTAGAAAACCTGAAATGAAACCACCATTTGACCCAGCTATCCCACTCCTCAGTTTCTACCCAAAGGACTTAAAGTCAGCATACTACAGTGACACAGCCACATAAGTGTTTATAGCAGCTCAATTCACAATAAACTGTGGACCAACCTAGATGCCCTTCAGTAGATGAATGGGTAAAGAAATGGTGGTATATATACACAATGACATCTTTTTATGAAACAAATACTCTTCCATATTCCCTTAATCACAAGAGACCTTCTTAGCAACAACCCTTTAGTCATGAGCATGTTAACTAGAGCCAGACAAAGGCCTGTGTAAGAAATTTAATTTTGCCCAGCAGTTGCTGTATTCATGATGTCCCTCTTTATATCATTTAAACTCCTTACCAAATTAGAAGACATTCTGTAATAGGGTTAGTTTCTACATGGCTGCATCTGACAGCTACAATGAATAAAAACAGAAGCTTTTTCAAATGCTCGCTCCATCCCAACGTACTCAGCGTGGCTTAGGTGACAATTAAATGAAAAGCCAAGCCAATGTGCATTCCCTGAGGTAGAATGAATCATGATATGTACAAGATATATCAAACAGATCAAGCAAAACTTTCAGCACATCAGCCCCTCCAACACTCTGCACAGCCTCCCTCAAAATCACACTCTATTGTCTTAGAAAATTCTCAGAACAAAGCTGTAAGTTGTCAAGGTGGGTATTATTAGCCCCGTTTTTAGTGAAACTTTGAGAGGCGGCAAGCTCAAGATCACAGAACTACTATCACTTGGAACCCAAAGTAATAAGCTATCTCTACCGTGGTTAAAACACACCACAGGATTTGTGCATCTGAATGAATATTAACTGTTCTTGCCAGTGGTCACAGGTTGATACTTAGCCTAGTGACAACTATGTGTTCCTAATGGAAAAATTTGCACACATGGAAATCAGTGGCAATTCCAGATCGACAGGATGCTCTTTGAATTTTTTCAGTGATTATAAAGAGTGGATATCTGTATTTGTAGCTGGCTCAACTGAGACTAAAAACACTATTGTTTAATGTGTTTTTATAATTCATAGAAAATGAAATGTAAGAGGTACCCTGTTTCTTCCCCCACCATATTTTCTTGGTGTATTACAGATGTACATAATGGTGGGATTCGTTGTTACATATTCATACACGCACATGATACAGCAATATAATTTGGTCAATATCTTTCACCAGTATTTCCCCTCCCCCTCCACTCCATCTCTAGGTCTTCTGTTTCTTATTTTCTTATTCTATTACTCTTAAATGACAGATTTTTGAAACACTACAAATTCTAATAAATGTTGCGGCTATTTTATATCTTCCTCTCCACCTAGACTATCTACTGACTCTAAGCACAACATGAACAAAATGCAAGTAAATGATCTCTCTGCTCCATAGGGTCTCTCTCATTGAGCAGGCTAGCCTGAACTTCTTCACATGGCAGGGTCCAAAGAGCAGCAAGAGAGGTGAAGCCCCAAAGCACAAACACTGCAACCCTCTAACTGAATCTCATTGGTTTTTCTCCAGCAGCCGGAGCAAGTCATGTGCCCAGTCCCAGGATGGGAGGGGACTATCCACACACAGACACAGGGAGGTGTGAACAGACTGGATGGACCCTGCCAAAACCATTTATGCTGAGGTTCATAGATGAACAAACTGACCATATCCTTATCCTCATGGAACTTGTTTCTTCACAGTCTTGGATCTTCTCAACTTCCTGTTTTTCCAAAAAGATAAAT
Source organism: Sciurus vulgaris (assembly GCF_902686455.1). Classification (NCBI taxonomy): domain Eukaryota; kingdom Metazoa; phylum Chordata; class Mammalia; order Rodentia; family Sciuridae; genus Sciurus; species Sciurus vulgaris. The sequence goes on from NC_136465.1 coordinate 104,895,625, forward strand.
ATAAGCCGGTATTTTTCTGATTATGTGAATGACTATTTCTTCATACAATTAACTGCCCCCTTCTGTAATTGACTAGTTGGGTCGTGCCTATTTATGTCCTATTTTTCCATTGATTTCCTGTGTTTTTCTTAGTGACTGTAGAAGTGGCTTGTGTTTTAGGTAATAAGTTTATATATTCAAAGAGGAAGGAATGATTGTAATGGCCCAAAACATCCTTAGGCCGATAAACATGATTGTCACAAACTGTACATTATTTTATTGAAAATATATCGGGCGACGATCCAGATGGCGGACTAGGGGGTGACGGCATCTCCAGTCCCTCCAGAACCCCGGATTCAAGAAGGGGAGGCATTCAGAGACTCAGAATAAAATAGAGCCACGGGGTGAGTCTCCCCGTCCCGGTGAAGCACTGCCCGGGTGACAGGCCTGGATTCGGGTGGCTTATTAGAGTAGGGCAGAGCAGCTAGAGTCCTCCCCAGGCAGCCCTACGCACTCTGGCGGTGGGCTCCTCCCACAGGGCCAGATTCTCCAGCATCTCGGAGCAGGTCCCCCAGTGAGAGCCTTTCTGCACAGAACCAAGCTTCAAGTCCCTGAACCAGGGTGGCGAGTTCCTGCTCACAGGTTGCTTCAAGGACCAGGACAGGGCAGCCAGGAACTTCTGCAAGCAGCCCGCAGCCTGGCCCCCTCGGATGGGAAGCACCTTTCCAGGCTAGCTTCTTGGACCAGGCCCCCCAGTGAGAGCCTTTCCACACAGAGCCAGCTCCAAGTCCTGGAACCAGTAGAGGACTAGGGGCAGCTTTCCTTGGAAGCACTGCATTATCAAGTAACTCCAAGACTTCAGGCTACTGAAGGCAGGAAAGTGATACACTGGAAATCTACAGGGACACTATAAGCAAATAGAAGAATTCTGCAATATCACAAAGTCCCACTGACAACTGACCAATATGAGAAAACAAGGGAAGAAAATGTCCCAAACAAACCTAGATACTGTATCAATACAACCCAATGACAGCAAGCAGAAGAAATGTCAGAAAGGGAGTTCAGAATGTACATAATTAAAACAATCAGGGAAGCAAACGAAGAGATGAAAAAGCAAATGCAAGCACTGAAAGAGGAGATGAAAGAGCAAATACAGGCATTAAATGATCACACCAATCAACAGTTAAAGGAGCAAATACAGGAAGCAAGAGATCATTTCAATAAAGAGTTAGAGATATTGAAACAAAACCAAACAGAAATCCTTGAAATGAAGGAAACAATAAACCAGGTTAAAAACTCCATAGGAAGCATAACCAATGGGATAGAACACCTGGAAGACAGAACCTCAGATATTGAAGAAAAATATTTAATCTTGAAAACAAAGTTGATCAAACAGAAAAGATGGTAAGAAATCATGAACAGAATCTACAAGGATCATGGGATATCATGAAAAGGCCAAATTTAAGAATTATTGGGATTGAGGAAGGCTTAGAGAAACAAACCAAAGGAATGAATAATCTATTCAATGACATAACATCAGAAAATTTCCCAAATCTGAAGAATGAAATGGAAAACCAAGTACAAGAGGCTTATAGGACTCCAAATATACAAAATTACAACAGACCTACACCAAGGCACATTATTATGAAAATACCTAACATACAAAATAAAGACAGAATTTTAAAGGCCACGAGAGAAAAGAATCAGATTACATTCAGGGGGAAACCAATAAGAATATCAGCAGATTTTTCAATCCAGACCCTAAAAGCTAGAAGGGCCTGGAACAACATTTACCAAGCCCTGAAAGAAAATGGATGCCAGCCAAGAATCTTATACCCAGCAAAACTTACTTTCAGATTTGATGATGAAATAAGATCCTTCCATGATAAACAAAAGCTAAAGGAATTTACATAAAGCAAGCCAGCATTGCAGAACATTCTCAGCAAAATATTCCATGAGGAAGAGATGAAAAACAAAGAAGCAAATCAGCAACGGGAGGAACTAGACTAAAGGAATAGCCAAATAAAGGAGAAACCACATCATGTCAAAAAACAAAAATGAGTCAAATGACTGGGAATACAAATCATATCACAATCATAACCCTGAATGTTAATGGCCTGAACTCATCAGTCAAAAGACATAGACTGGCAGAATGGATTAAAAAGAAAAATCCAACAATATGCTGCCTGCAAGAGACTCATCTCATAGAAAGAGATACCCATAGACTAAAGGTGAAAGGATGGGAAAAAAACATACCATGCACACAGACACAGCAAAAAAGCTGGGGTATCCATCCTCATTTCACATAATGTGGACTTTAAGCCAAAACTAGTCAGAAGGGATAAAGAAGGACATTACATACTGCATAAGGGAAGCATAAATCAGGAAGACATAACAATCATAAATATCTATGCCCCAAACATTGGCTCATCCATGTACATCAAACAAGTCCTTCTCAATTCCAGAAATCAAATAGACCACAACACAATAATACTAGGCGATTTTAACACACCTCTCTCACTGCTGGATAGATCATCCAAACAAAAATTGAATAAAGAAACCATAGATCTCAATAACACAATCAACAATTTAGTCTTAACCGACTTATATAGAATATACCATCCAACAAAGAACAAATACACTTTCTTCTCAGCAGCACATGGATCCTTCTCTAAAATAGACCGTGTCTTATGCCACAAACCTACTGTTAGCAAATACAAGAAGATAGAGATATTACCTTGTACTCTATCAGATTATAATGGATTGAAATTAGAAATAAATCACAGAATAAAAAGCAGAAACTTCTCCAATACCTGGAGATTAAATAATACACTATTATATGATGAATGGATAACAGAAGACATCAGGAGGGAAATAAAAAAATTCTTAGAAGTAAACGAGAACAAAGACACATCATATCAAAATCTCTGGGACACTATGAAAGCAGTACTTAGAGGAAGATTTATTTCATGGGGCGCATTCAACAAAAGAAGTAGAAATCAACAAATACACGACTTAACACTATAGCTCAAAGCCCTAGAAAAAGAAGAGCAGACCAACACCAAAAGTAGTAAAAGACAGGAAATAGTTAAACTCAGAGCTGAAATCAATGAAATTGAAACAAAAGAAACAATTGGAAAAATTAACAAAATAAATAGTTGGTTCTTTGAAAAAATAAACAAAATTGAAAAACCCTTAGTCACACTAACAAAGAGAAAGAGGGAGAAAACTCAAATTACTAAAATTCGGAATGAACAAGGAAATATCACAACAGACACAAGTGAAATACAAAACATAATTAGAAGCTATTTTGAAAATCTATACTCCAACAAAACAGAAAACCTCGAAGACATCAACAAGTTTCTAGAGACATATGAACTACCTAAACTGAACGAGGAGGACATACACAACTTAAATAAATCAATTTCAAGCAATGAAATAGAAGAGGTCATCAAAAGCCTACCAACAAAGAAAACTCCGGGACCAGATGGGTTCTCAGCCAAGTTCTACAAAACCTTTAAACAAGAGCTTATTCTAATACTCCTCAAAGTATTCCATGAAATAGAAGAGGAGGGAACCCTCCCAAACTCATTCTCTGAAGCCAATATCACCCTGATACCTAAACCAGACAGAGACACATCAAGGAAAGAAAATTTCAGACAAATACCCTTAATGAACATCGATGCAAAAATTCTCAACAAAATTTTAGCAACTCACATACAAAAATATATTAAAAAGATAGTGCACCATGATCAAGTGGTTTTTATCCCTGGGATGCAAGGTTGGTTCAACATCCAGATTTCAATAAATGTCACTCACCATATCAACAAAATAAAAGTTAAGAATCACATGATTATTTCAATAGATGTAGAAAAAGCATTTGATAAAATACAGCATCCCTTCATGCTCAAAACACTAGAGAAAATTGGGGTAGTGAGAACATTCCTTAACATTGTAAAGGACATCTACGCTAAGCCCATGGCCAATATCATTCTAAATGGTGAAAAACTGAAAGCATTCCCCCTAAAAACTGGAACAAGGCAGGGATGCCCTCTTTCACCACTTCTATTCAATATCGTTCTTGAGACTCTAGCCAGAGCAATTAGACAAACCAAAGAAATTAAAGGGATACGAATTGGAAAAGTGGAACTCAAACTATCCCTGTTCGCTGATGACATGATTATATATTTAGAGGAACCTGGAAATTCCACCAGAAAACTCTTAAACTCATAAGTGAATTCAGTAATGTAGCAGGTTACAAGATCAATGCTCATAAATACAATGCATTTTTATACATAAGTGATGAATCTTCAGAAAGAGAAATTAGGAAAACTACCCCATTCACAATAGCATCGAAAAAAATAAAATACTTGGGAATCAATCTCACAGAAGAGGTGAAAGACCTCTACAATGAGAACTACAGAACACTAAAGAAAGAAATTAAAGAACACCTTAGAAGATGGAAAGATCTCCCATGTTCTTGGATAGGCAGAATTAATATTGTCAAAATGGCCATACTACCAAAAGTGCTATACAGATTCAATGCAATTCCAATTAAAATTCCAATGATGTACCTTACAGAAATAGAGCAAGCAATTATGAAATTCATCTGGAAGAATAAGAAACCCAGAATAGCTAAAGCAATCCTCAGTAGAAAGAGCGAAGCAGGGGGTATTGCAATACCAGATCTTCAACTCTATTACAAAGCAATAGTAACAAAAACGGCATGGTATTGGTACCAAAATAGACAGGTAGATCAATGGTACAGAATAGAGGACATGGACACAAACACAAATAAATACAATATTCTCATACTACACAAAGGGGCCAAAAATATGCAATGGAGAAAAGATAGCCTTTTCAACAAATGGTACTGGGAAAACTGGAAATCCATATGCAACAGAATGATACTAAACCCCTATTTCTCACCCTGCACAAAACTCAACTCAAGTGGATTAAGGACCTCGGAATCAGACCAGAGACCCTGCATCTTATAGAAGAAAAAGTAGGTCCAAACCTTCAACTTGTTGGCTTAGGATCAGACTTCCTTAACAGGACTCCCATAGCACAAGAAATAAAAGCTAGAATCAACCACTGGGATAGATTCAAACTAAAAAGCTTTCTCTCAGCAAAGGAAACTATCAATAATGTGAAGAGAGAGCCTACAGAGTGGGAGAAAATCTTTGCCACTCATACTTCAGATAGAGCGCTATTTTCCAGAATCTGTAAGGAACTCAAAAAACTCTACACCAAGAATACAAATAGTCCAATCAACAAATGGGCTAAGGAAATGAACAGACACTTCACAGAAGAAGATCTACAAGCAATCAACATATATATAAAAAAATGTTCAACATCTCTAGTAATAAGAGAAATGTAATTCAAAACTACCCTAAGATTCCATCTCACCCCAATTAGAATGGCAATTACCAAGAATACAAGCAACAATAGGTGTTGGCGAAGATGTGGGGAAAAAGGTACACTCATACATTGCTGTTGGGGTTGCAAACTAGTGCAGCCACTCTGGAAAACAGTATGGAGTTTCCTCAGAAAGCTTGGAATGGAACCACCATTTGACCTAGCTATCCCACTCCTTGGCCTATACCCAAAGGACTTAAAATCAGCATACTACAGAGATACAGCCACATCAATGTTCATAGCTGCTCAGTTCACCATAGCCAGATTGTGGAACCAACCTAGATGCCCTTCAGTTGATGAATGGATAAAGAAACTGTGGCATATATATACAATGGAATATTACTCCACCATGAAGAATGATAAAATTATGGCATTTGCAGGCAAATGGATGAAATTGGAGGATATCATGCTAAGTGAGATAAGCCAATCTCAAAAAACTAAAGGACGAATGATCTTGCTGATGAGTGAATGAGGACATATAATGGGGGGTAGGAGGGGTTAGCGTTAGGGTTAGGGTTAGGTTTAGGGTTAGGGAAAAGGAGGGTGGTAAGAAAGGAGGAAGGAAGGACTGCATAGAGGGAAAAGAGGGGTGGGAGGGGTGGGAGGAAGGGAAAAAATAACAGAATGAATCAAACGATATTGCCCTCTGTAAATTTATGATTTTTAATTAAAATAAATAAATAATAAAAAATAAAAATAAAAAAATTTAAAAAATATCGTGAATCTATGTACAATATAAGGAGACAGAGAGAGAGAGGTAACATATATGTAAAATAATTTAAGTCATGATTATAAGATTCAGGTACCATTGCCCCAGTGATCTCAACACCATTTATTATTTCTCTCTGATTTGAGATGCCACTTTTGGCATATACTGTTGTCATTTACTACTTAGATCTCTTTTATTCCTCATTTTTTTAGTGTTTTTATCAAGAATGGGTGTCGACTTTTGTCAAGTTCTCTTTCATTATAGACAAAGATGGTCGTATGACTTTTGCCTTGAATGAACTTCTTTTCACATTCCTAACATAAACTCCATTTGTTCATGTTATCTCATTATATCTGTGGAGCTCTCCTTGTGGATCTTTAACTTAAGATTTTTGTCACAATATTTACAAATGAAGTTGACCCAAAGTTTTTGTTTTTGTGCATTATTTGCCAGAATTTGTTAGACTTTCTATAGTTGGCTTTCTTTGATCTGGCATACTTTAAATGGATTGGATTATAGTACATAAGGGTAAGGAAGACTTCCCTGATGATTTTGCAAGTTTGGCAACTTGATATTTTCTATGAAAATCAGTCTATTAAGAGTTACAATCTTTTCTGGCGTTATTACAAGTACATTGCATTTTCTAGAAATTTATACTTCTTATTTAATTTTCTAATTTGTGGAGATTTGATCAAAATACTCCTGCTTTTTAATTTGCTTTGTTTTTATGTTTTGCCCCTTAATCATTCCTCATTTTTATATTTGCACTTAGTCCCCTTTTATTTGGTTCAAATAGCTTTCAGCTTATCTAATATACTATTTCTTTCAAAGAACACACTTTTGATTGTATTTATTAGACGTCCATTTGTCTGTTTTATAACTCATCAGAATTTATTCTGATACCTTTATGAACTTCTCTGATTACTTTCTTTTATTTTATTGTCTGTTTTAAACTTCTTGAGTTGAATGCTGTTATGGTTTGGACGTGAGGTGTCCCCAAAAGCTCACATGTGAGACAATGCAGGAAGGTTCAGAGAAGAAATGATTGGGTGGTAAAAAGTCTTAATCAGTGAATTAATCCCATATGGGATTAATTGAATGGTAGGGTGTGACTGGGGGGATGAGAGAATTGGGGCGTGGCTTTGGGGTATATATTTTGTATCTGGAGAGTGGAGACTCTCTCTTTCTCTGCTTCCTGATGATGTGAGCTACTTCCCTCTGCCACACTCTTCCGCCTTGCTGTCCTGCCTCACCTGGAGTCCCAAGGATTGGAGCTGGGCTTCTATGGACTAAGACCTCTGAAACCATGAACCCTCAAATAAACCTTTCCTTCTCTATAATTGTGCTGGTCAGATCATTTAGTCACAGCAGCAAAAAAGCTGACTAAAACAAATGCTTAATTCAATTTTGCTCCCTTCTATATTGTATATAGGTATTTAAGATTATATCTTCCTTAGATACAGCTTACCATATTTCACAATTTAACAAAGTTTTCACTATTTTTATTTTTTGGATCCTCTGTAATTTTGATTTACATCTTTTTCTTGAACTAAGAGATGTTTACTCTTCAGCCTGACCTCTTCACTTTTAATAGGTCAAAGCTTTGGTTCTTGAGCTTTTACCTTTTTTTTTTTTTTTTTTTTCTCTTTTTTTTTTTTTTTTTTTTGTGTGTGTGTGTGTGAGTATTTCTGGTTTTCCTATATTATGATAAAAGAATTTGTTATGTAATTTTTTTTATTTTTTTCTGGATAGCAGTATAATTTTCCCTCTTAGTTCATCATGATTGTCAACTTCTGACAGTAATTCATGGGCATTTGAAAATAAAATATGCTATTTTCAAGTTATAGAATTTTACACAAATATGTGTACAGATATAAAATTCGTGAACATTAGCATTGACACCAATTTTCTGTGCATGAATTAGGTCTGCTTAACATCTTATTAAAGTATCTTATGCTCTATCTGGCTGATTTTTATTTTCAAGTGTTTTTCGAATCCTTTGTAGTAGAACTAGTAGTGGTGGTGCTGCTGACCGTAAGAGACATTTACCGAGTGTCTACTATGTGCTGGATAATGCTCTAAGTTCTCAGCTGGATTATCTCATTATCCCAGTTGTGCACACTTATTCAAGTTTTATCTTTCACCCACACTATTATGATAGCCTCCTTGTTTGTCTCCCCATTTGGCTCTGTCCCACTTATATCCCTGCTCATCACAGCAGATATCCAAGTTGTGCTTTTAAAACTGGAAATCGTGTTATTCAGGGTATGCTCCACTAATCAGACTCACTGAAGTAAGGAAGTTCATTTTTAAAGAACTGATGGAAGATCATTATGCAGATTAGCCAATATCTTTTGGATATAGCAAATATTATATCTCGAAAGAAATAATTATAATTACTCAAGTAATATTAATTTATCACTTGGGTAATATATAACAGAATATACAGAATAAACAATGAAAATCTCCCTTCACAATCCAAATCTCTTTCCTCTCCCTAGAGATAGTTAACGTCACTATTTGGTGAGCAGCCACACAGTCCCTACTTATTTAGATACATACGAATGTGCCTATGTAAACTTACAATATGTATATTAGAAGTAAATAAATGTCTAACTGATTCTGCTTAATAGTGGTATGGTGCTCAATGTATGGTTCTATAATAATTCATTTAATAGACATTTAGGGTTTTTTCCAGTTTTCGTTTATTACAAACAGTGCTGCAATAAACATTCTTGTGCACATATCCAAATATTGCCTTACACTAGAGTCATAAAAGTTAAATTACTTGGTAAAAGTGTATATGTTCATATGTCACTCAGGAATCTCTGGGCTGCAAGTAATAGAACACTCAACATAGACCAAAGTAAGAAAAAAGGGAGATTAGACTAATCTGATGCAAAATCAGGGGAGGAACTTGCTTTAGGAAAGGTTTGATCCAATGGCACCATTTTTTCCCATTTGCTCTTCGGCCTTCCCGACCATTCACTTCCTCCTAAGGATAAGGAACTTTAGTGATCTCAGATGGCTGCCAACAGCTTCTGGAGCAATATGTTTCCCCACCCATGCCAGCAAGAACAGAGAGAGTGCTCTGACCCTGATTCTAAGCAAGAATCCTGAGATTCTCTCTGATTTGTTTAGCTTAGGTCATATGTCCACTCCTGCACCATCCAGAGACAGAGACTGACCTGACTGACTTCAGTCATGTGCTACTGCTCTGCAGCTGTGGATGGAGCCAGCCCACCTGGAAGTGCTTTGACTCCCAAGTAGCAATCACAGATGGTTGCTACGAATGTTCACCAGAGTACATTATTTATTTGAATAGATGAACTCCAAGTTACCTTCCAGAAAGCCTGGACTAATTTACACTACCAGCAAATACATATGAAAGTTGCTATTTCCCAATATTCCCAACAAAATTTTCTATTATTTATACTACTCCTTTATAGGCATCTAATTCAGTGTTGATGAGCATCTTTTTGTGTGTTTATTGACTTTGGAGAATTGTTGTATAAATTGTCCATTTAAAACCTGCACTCATATTTATAGTTTGGGATGATTTATAGAAGCTCTCTCTATATTCTACACAATAACCGGTCATCCATTAAAAATGCTGCAAAGACTTTTCTTGGCATGGTACCCATCTTTTAACTTTATCATGACTTTTATTGTTCCGAGATGATTTTTAATTTGTATGAGGTTTTATTTGTCGATCATTTTCTTTTATGGCTTCTGGTACTTGTATCTTATTTAAAGGTCTTTTCCACCTCCAATGTTATAAAAATACACTCCTATATGGTCTCCAAATACTTTCAAGTATTTTTTGTTGTTATTTTATTTTCAGTTGCTTAACTCATCTGAAGTTTGTTTTATGGATAGTATAAGGTAATAGTCTTTTTCCATTTTTCTGAATCAAAAACTAATTTTCCTAACACAATTTATGGCATAGGTTATGCTTTACCCCATGGATTTAAAATACCACCTTTATCATAACCTGTATTGGGACAGTTGATACATGGATCTGTTCTGGTGTCTATTGCATTGATTTCCACTCTCCATCTTCCCACTGTTTTGATCACAGATTTAGCACATGTTTTAGCATCTCTAGGACATGGCCAAGACCTAATTCATAAGCATGGCATATAAGAACTGCTAAGAGGGGCTGGGGTTGTAGCTCAGGGGTAGAGTACTTGCCTAGCACATTTGAGGAACTGGGTTTGATCCTCAGCACCACATAAAAATATAGATGAATAAAATAAATGCATTGTGTCCATCTAAAACTAAAAATATTAAAAAAAAAAAAACAGTAAGCCTCATTGTGAGCCTCATTGATTTCTCCACCTCCTCACCATCATCAAGCCCTCGCCTTTGAGCTGTTAGTAAAACTTAAATGCAGACCATCCCAACAGACACAACTCTGGAACACAGCTTTGTTGTTCCTTATGTTTCTTCCACCTGGAATGTCCTGCCCTCCTTCTTTAGGCAAATGACCTTCAATCCTCCTTTAGCGCTCAATTCAGTCAGAATTATTTCCTGGAGACCTTGCCTGAAACCCCAGGTAGGCTTCTTTACCCACCATGCTCCAGTTATGTTGTCAATGCTGCTAGACAGAGAGGACCTCTTCACACATGGGTCTCTCCCACCAGCCTTTCTGTGGCAAGCATAGCTTATTCCTCTTCATACATACAGCACCTAGTCCAGTACCTTGCTCACAGGAGATGCTTAGAGAACATTTGTTGAACTGAACTACATTCTTCTCTTCATTCTTACAAGTTATAGTCTATAAAGGTATGCTATCAGTGTGTCTCACTATTCTCTCTGATGTATCTTCTCTGGATAACAGATTCAGAATAAACATTAAGGTTCCTCTCCCTTTTCTCCTCAACCCCCACTGTTTATGTTCTTTGACATTTGTTGGAGGACTTTGAGAAAGCTATTTGATCATTCTGTACCTCAGTTTCCTCCTATCCAGAATGCAGTTAAAAGCAGTACATTACCTCACAAGACTAAAATATTAATAAATATTAATCACAAAACAGTTTAAGCAGAAAAAATAATTTAAAATTTTTAAAAAGATTAAAATATAATTCAAGGATTAAAAGAGTAACATAAAGCACTAAGAATAGGGCTTAACACATGATAAGCTCTCAAAAAATGCTGGCTATAATCATCATGCCTCTCTCTCTCTCTCTCTCTCTCTCTCTCTCTCTCTCTCTCTCTCTCTCTCTCTCTCTCTCTCCCCCCCCCCCCACTACCACTTGCTCAAATTCTCTCTCTCTCACTCTTTCCTCTCTTACTTCACAAGACAAAATGACTCTGGGGATTCTTCCCTTTCTTGTCACCTGCCCCTTCACCACCACAAAGGCCCAGGGATGGTTCACCATCTTAGCTCTGCTGTAGGACTTTAGTGGAAATATATCCTTGTGTGAACCCTTGGATTATGTTGGTTTCAGGCCTGAGGACAACTTCATGAAGGCAGAGGTATTTTGTAGGATCCAGCATAGAAGTGTCTGCATCACAAGGTTTACAGCCAAAGCCACAGCAGGTTTTAAAAATGCTTTGTTTTATTTAATTCCACACAATTAAGGGACAAGTAGCTAATAAAGGGAAGACCCAGGTGTTTGTGTCCACTGGATTGTTGCCAACAAAATCTCTTCACCACCATCCTCTTCAACAACCCTATTGAATCATTAAAAAAGAGGAAAAAAAATTCCCATATTTAGAAACACCCTGCTTTTATTTATTATTACTGATGATAGTTAGTTCTTTGTTGCTAGCTATGAAGTTGTAATTTTAACAAGTTTATGGATACCAATTTACAGATACAACATTGTGCTAAAATTTGAATATGTTCTTTTCTGAATTGGAAATTCATAAACATTCACATTACTTTTTTCTAACATTCTATTCTAACAAAAAACTTACAACTAGACTAGAATTACCTAAAGGTAGTCAGTAACCAACAGTTCAGGTACAGTTTAGCAACACAGGTGCAAGCACCTGTCAAAGTCTCTGGCACCAAATGTGTATAAATGGGCCACACACCAGCCCATTCACTGGGCAGGCACTGAGGATACAATGATAGATGCCTCTTCTGCAAGACCACACATTTCCATTATAGGTGATAGAACATTTAAGGAAATAATGATAGAACAATTGGATATATTGACATGTGATATGACAGCTGGAAAGTAACTGCAATACTATTGAATGAATGAGAGTATTACAGAATATATTAAATACAAGAAGTGAAGTACATTACAGTGTAGGAAACAAGTAACTCTACAAGTAGATAGGAGGATTAGAAAGATGGTAACAAGGAGCATTTTGAATGAGGAAAAGGACTCAGGAGAATGAGAACAAAGTGGGGTATTTCAGGAAAGGAAGCAAATCCAAAAATACAGATATAGAGATAAGCTTTCAATAAGGTAGGTATGCACAGAATGACAAACCCTCAAAAATAATGAGGAAAAAAGTAGTAGAGGCACATGATGGAAATTGAGCTAATAAAACAAGAAGGGAGAGAAGGAAGAAAATGAGGAATACAGCCAGGCACTTTTTGGGTAATTTTTCATATATTATCTCATAAAAATATAAAAATCCTGTGAGTACTGCTACTGATATTCCATTTCACAGATGACAAAAAACACTAAGTTGTTCTTGTCGGGTATTTTGATTACAGTGATGAAATGTTGACTAACTTCAGGGAGAGGTTTTTCAAGATAGAGAAATAGAGAAGGTCACTTTCCTGGCTGCCCAGTGGCATAAAACAAAAGATAGCAGACAAACAGCTTCTCAGCAAGGTGGGTAAACAATATGGGGAGGGGCTTTACTGGAATTAATACTGGAAAGCAAATCAAGGACTCAGGAGGTTGGATATAATAAAATAAGGAAGGCCTCTGGGACCAGGGCGGGGCAGCCAGAGACTTCTCCAGGTAGCCCTGTCCCCACCCCCTCTGGCCGCAGGCTCTTTCCACAGGGCGATCCAAGATGGCAGACTAGAGGGTGACTGCATCTCCAGTCGCTCCAGAACCCAGGATTCAAGAAGGGGAGGCATTGAGAGACTCAGACTAAAATAGAGCCATGGGGTGAGTCTCCCCCACCAGGTGAAGCTCGGCCTGGGCAGCAGGCACAGATAGGGGCAGCTTATCAGAGTAGGGCAGGGCAGCTAGAGTCTTCCCCAGGCAGCCCTGCACACTCTGGCAGTGGGCTTCTCCCACACGGCCAGTTTCTCCAGCTTCTCGGAGCAGGCCCCCCAGTGAGAGCCTTTCTGAACAGAGCCAGCTCCAAGTCCCAGAGCCAGCGCAGTGAGCTCCAGCCAGCAGGCAGCGTCAGGAACCAGAACAGGGCAGTCAGGGACTTCCCCAAGCAGCCCGGCTACCTCCAGCGGGAGGCACCATTCAAGGCTAGCTTCTCGGAGCAGACCGCCCAGTGAGAGCCTTTCTACACAGAGCCAGCCACAAGTCCCCAAGCCAATAGAGAGCTCCAACCCACAGGCAGCCTCTGGGACCAGGGAAGGGCAACCAGAGACCCTCCAGGTGGCCCTGCCCCCTCTGGCCGCAGGCTCCTTCCACGGGGTGAACCAAGATGGCGGAATAGAGGGTGACTACATCTCTAGTTGCTCCAGAACCCAGGACTCAAGAAGGGGAGGCATTGAGGGACTCAGACTAAAATAGAGCCACGGGGTGAGACTCCCCCACCGGGAGAAACATGGCCAGGGCAGCAGACATGGATAGGGGCACCTTACCAGAGCAGGGCAGGGCAGCTAAAGTCTTCCAAAGGTAGTCCTACTACTCCAGCAGGGGGCTCCTCCCACACAGCCAGCTTCTTGGAACAGGCCACCCAGTGAGAGCCTTTCCACACAGAGCCAGCTCCAAGCCCTGGAACCACTAGCAGACTAGGGGCAGCTTTCTTCGGAAGCACTGCATTTTCAAGTTCCTCCAAGACTTCAGGCTACTGAAGGCTGGTAGGAGATACACTGGAAATCTACAGGGACACTATAAGCCAATAAAGGAAACCTGCAATATCTCAGAGTCCCATTGACATCTGGCCATATGAGAAAACAAGGGAAGAAAATGTCCCAAACAAACCTAGATACTATATCAATAAAACCCAATGACAGCACAGCAAAGGAATGTCAGAAAGGGAGTTCAGAATGTGCATAATTAAAACAATCAGGGAAGCAAACTAGGAGATGAAAGAGCAAATGCAGGCATTAAATGGTCACACCAATCAACAGAGAAAAGAGCAAATATGAGAAGTGAGAGATCATTTCAATAAAGAGTTAGAGAGACTGAAAAAAAAAAAACCAGAAATCCTTGAAGTGAAGGAAACAATAAACCAAGTTAAAAACTCCATAGAAAGCATAACCAACAGGATAGAACACCTAGAAGACAGAACCTCAGATATTGAAGACAAAATATTTAATCTTGAAAACAAAATTGACCAAACAGAAAAGATGGTAAGAAATCATGAACAGATTATACAAGAATTATGGGATATCATGAAAAGGCCAAATTTAACAATTATTGGGATTGAGGAAGGATTAGAGAAACAAACCAAAGGAATGAACAATCTATTCAACGAAATAATATCAGAAAATTTCCCAAATCTGAAGAATGAAATGGAAAATCAAGTACAAGAGGCTTATAGGACTCCAAATATACAAAATTACAACAGACCCACACCAAGGCACATTATAATGAAAATACCTAACAAACAAAATAAAGACAGAATTTTAAAGCCGCGAGAGGAAAGAATCAAATTACAATCAGGGAGAAACCAATAAGAATATGAGCAGATTTTTCAATCCAGACCCTAAATGCTAGAAGGGCCTGGAACAACATTTACCAAGCCCTGAAAGAAAATGGATGCCAACCAAGAATCTTATACCCAGCAAAACTTACTTTCAGATTTGACAATGAAATAAGATCCTTCCATGATAAACAAAAGCTGAAGGAATATACAAAGAAAGCCGGCATTACAGAACATTCTCAGCAAAATATTCCCTGAGGAAGAGATGAAAAACAACAATGCAAATCAGCAACGGGAGGAACTAGCCTAAAAGAATAGCCAAATAAAGGAGAAACCACATCATGTCAAAAAACAAAAATGAGTCAAATGACTGGGAATACTAATCATATCACAATAATAAACCTGAATGTTAATGGCGTGAACTCATCAATCAAAAGACATAGACTGGCAGAATGGATTAAAAAGAAAAATCCAACAATATGCTGCCTGCAAGAGACTCATCTCATAGAAAGAGATACCCATAGACTAAAGGTGAAAGGATGGGAAAAAAACATACCATGCACAGGGACACAGCAAAAAAGCTGGGGTATCCATCCTCATTTCAGATAATGTGGACTTCAAGCCAAAACTAGTCAGAAGGGATAAAGAAGGACATTACATACTGCTTAAGGGAAGCATAAATCAGCAAGACATAACAATCATAAATATCTATGCCCTGAAAATGGGCACATCCATGTACATCAAACAAATTCTTCTCAATTCCAGAAATCAAATAGACCACAACACAATAATACTAGGTGATTTTAACACACCTCTCTCACTGCTGGATAGATCGTCCAAACAAAAATTGAATAAAGAAACCATAGATCTCAATAACACAATCAACAATTTAGACTTAACCGACTTATACAGAACATACCATCCAACAAAGAACGAATACACTTCCTTCTCAGCAGAACATGGATCCTTCTCTAAAATAGACCATGTTTTATGCCACAAAGCTACTGTTAGCAAATACAAGAAGATAAAGATACTACCTTGTACTCTATCAGATCATAATGGATTGAAATACAAATAAATGACAGAATAAAAAATGGAATCTTCTCCAATACCTGGAGATTAAATAATACACTATTATATGATGAATGGACAACAGAAGACATCAGGAGGGAAATAAAAAAAAATTTTAGAAGTAAACGAGAACAAAGACACATCATATCAAAATCTCTGGGACACTATGAAAGCAGTACTTAGAGGAAGATTTATTTCATGGGGTGCATTCAACAAAAGAAGTAGAAATCAACAAATAAACGACTTAACATTACAGCTCAAAGCCCTAGAAAAAGAAGAGCAGACCAACACCAAAAGTAGTAGAAGACAGGAAATAGTTAAAATCAGAGCCGAAATCAACGAAATTGAAACAAAAGAAACAATCGGAAAAATTAACAAAATAAATAGTTGGTTCTTTGAAAAAATAAACAAAGTTGATAAACCCTTAGCCACACGAACAAAGAAAAAGAGAGAGAAAACTCAAATTACTAAAATTCGGAATGAACAAGGAAATATCACAACAGACACAAGTGAAATACAAAACACAATTAGAAGCTATTTTGAAAATATATACTCCAACAAAACAGAAAACCTCGAAGACATCAACAGGTTTCTAGAGACTTAAGAATTCCCTAAACTGAATGAGGAGGACATACACGACTTAAATAAATCAATTTCAAGCAATGAAATAGAAGAGGTCATCAAAAGCTTACCAACAAAGAAAAGTCTGGGACCAGATGGGTTCTCAGCCGAGTTCTACAAAACCTTTAAAGAAGAGCTCATTCCAATATTCCTCAAAGTATTCCATGAAATAGAAGAGGAGGGAACCCTCCCAAACTCATTCTATGAAGCCAATATCACACTGATGGATACGTTGGTTAGCTTACTCCTTTCTGCCCGTGGATGCCGCCGAGAAAGCATCGTTGAAGTCTCTGTTCCTGCTGCCATCATGTCTAAATCAGAGTCCCCTAAAGAGCCCGAACAGCTGCGGAAGCTATTCATCGGAGGGCTGAGCTTTGAAACAACTGATGAGAGTCTGAGAAGCCATTTTGAGCAATGGGGAACACTCACGGTCTGTGTGGTAATGAGAGACCCAAACACCAAGCGCTCCAGGGGCTTTGGGTTTGTCACTTATGCCACTGTGGAGGAAGTGGATGCAGCCATGAATGCTAGACCTCACAAGGTGGATGGAAGAGTTGTGGAACCAAAGAGAGCTGTCTCAAGAGAAGATTCTCAGAAACCAGGGGCCCACTTAACTGTGAAAAAGATCTTTGTTGGTGGCATTAAAGAAGACACTGAAGAACATCATCTACGAGATTATTTTGAACAGTATGGGAAAATTGAAGTTATTGAAATCATGACTGACAGAGGCAGCGGAAAGAAGAGGGGCTTTGCTTTCGTAACTTTTGACGACCATGACTCTGTGGATAAGATTGTCATTCAGAAATACCATACTGTGAATGGCCACAACTGTGAAGTGAGGAAAGCCCTGTCAAAGCAAGAGATGGCTAGTGCTTCATCTAGTCAAAGAGGTCGAAGTGGTTCTGGAAACTTTGGTGGTGGTCGTGGAGGTGGTTTTGGTGGAAATGACAATTTTGGTCGTGGAGGAAACTTCAGTGGTCGTGGTGGCTTTGGTGTCAGACGTGGTGGTGGTGGATATGATGGCAGCGGGGATGGCTACAATGGATTTGGTAATGATGGAAGCAATTTTGGAGGTGGTGGAAGCTACAATGATTTTGGCAATTACAACAATCAGTCATCAAATTTTGGACCCATGAAGGGTGGAAACTTTGGAGGCAGAAGCTCTGGACCTTACGGTGGTGGAGGTCAATACTTTGCCAAACCACGAAACCAAGGTGGCTATGGCGGTTCCAGCAGCAGCAGTAGCTATGGCAGTGGCAGAAGGTTTTAATATTGCCAGGAAACAAAGCTTAGCAGGAGAGGGGAGCCAGAGAAGTGACAGGGAAGCTACAGGTTACAACAGATTTGTGAACTCAGCCAAGCACAGTGGTGGCAGGGCCTAGCTGCTACAAAGAAGACATGGTTTAGACAATACTCATGTGTATGGGCAAAAAAAACTCGAGGACTGTATTTGTGACTAATTGTATAACAGGTTATTTTAGTTTCTGTTCTGTGGAAAGTGTAAAGCATTCCAACAAAGGGTTTTAACGTAGACTTTTCTTTTTTTCTTTTTTTTTTTTTTTTTTTTTTTGCACCCATGCTGTTGATTGCTAAATGTAATAGTCTGATCATGACGCTGAATAAATGTGTCTTTTTTTAAATGTGCTGTGTAAAGTTAGTCTACTCTGAAGCCATCTTGGTAAAACTTCCCCAACAGTGTGAAGTTAGAATTCATTCAGGATGATGCCAGGCTCAGAAACCTTGGTTGTAGTTCTTGTGACCTGAAGTTCACCATTGAAAGGGTCACCCAAGCACAGTTATGGAATTATTTGGTTATAAAAATGATTGTTGGCACATCCTATGCAATACCTAAATTGAATAATGGTACCAGATAAATAATAGATGGGAATGAAGCTTGTGTATCATCCATTATCATGTGTAATCAATAAAAGATTTAATTCTCTTGAAAAAAAAAAAAAATATCACACTGATACCTAAACCAGACAGAGACACTTCGAGGAAAGAAAATTTCAGACCAATATCCTTAATGAACATCGATGCAAAAATTCTCAACAAAATTTTAGCAAATCGCATACAAAAATATATTAAAAAGATAGTGCACCATGATCAAGTGGGTTTTATCCCTGGGATGCAAGGTTGGTTCAACATCCGGATTTCAATAAATGTCACTCACCATATCAACAGAATAAAAGTTAAGAATCACATGATTATTTCAATAGATGCAGAAAAAGCATTTGATAAAATAGAGCATCCCTTCATGCTCAAAACACTAGAAAAAATTGGGGTAGTGGGAACATTCCTTAACATTGTAAAGGCCATCTATGCTAAGCCCATGGCCAATATCATTCTAAATGGTGAAAAACTGAAAGAATTCCCCCTAAAAACTGGAACAAGGCAGGGATGCCCTCTTTCACCACTTCTATTCAATATCGTTCTTGAGACTCTAGCCAGAGCAATTAGACAAACCAAAGAAATTAAAGGGATACGAATTGGAAAAGAACTCAAACTATCCCTGTTCGCTGATGACATGATTATATATTTAGAGGAACCTGGAAATTCCACCAGAAAACTTTTAGAACTCATAAGTGAATTCAGTAATGTAGCAGGTTACAAGATCAATGCTCATAAATACAATGCATTTTTATACATAAGTGATGAATCTTCAGAAAGAGAAATTAGGAAAACTACCCCATTCACAATGGCATCGAAAAAAATAAAATACTTGGGAATCAATCTCACAGAAGAGGTGAAAGACCTCTACAATGAGAACTACAGAACACTAAAGAAAGAAATTAAAGAAAACCTTAGAAGATGGAAAGATCTCCCATGTTCTTGGATAGGCAGAATTAATATTGTCAAAATGGCCATACTACCAAAAGTGGTATACAGATTCAATGCAATTCCAGTTAAAATCCCAATGATGTACCTTACAGAAATAGAGCAAGCAATTATGAAATTCATCTGGAAGAATAAGAAACCCAGAATAGCTAAAGCTATCCTCAGTAGAAAGAGAGAAGCAGGGGTATTGCAATACAAGATCTTCAACTCTATTACAAAGCAATAGTAACAAAAATGGCATGGTATTGGTACCAAAATAGACAGGTAGATCAATGGTACAGAATAGAGGACATGGACACAAACACAAATAAATACAATATTCTCATACTACACAAAGGGGCCAAAAATATGCAATGGAGAAAAGATAGCCTCTTCAACAAATGGTGCTGGGAAAACTGGAGAACCATATGCAATAGAATGAAATTAAACCCCTATCTCTCACCCTGCACAAAACTCAACTCGAAATGGATCAAGGACCTCGGAATCAAACCAGAGACCCTGTATCTTATAGAAGAAAAAGTAGGTCCAAACCTTCAACTTGTTGGCTTAGGATCAGACTTCCTTAACAGGACTCCCGTAGCCCAAGAAATAAAAGCAAGAATCTCAACTGGGAGAGATTCAAACTAAAAAGCTTTCTCTCAGCAAAGGAAACTATCAGTAATGTGAAGAGAGAGCCTACAGAGTGGGAAAATATCTTTGCCACTCATACTTCAGATAGAGTGCTAATTTTCAGAATCTATAAAGAACTCAAAAAACTCTACACCAAGAATACAAATAATCCAATCAACAAATGGGCTAAGGAAATGAACAGACACTTCACAGAAGAAGATGTACAAGCAATCAACAGATATATGAAAAAATGTTCAACATCTCTAGTAATAAGAGAAATGCAAATCAAAACTACCGTAAGATTTCATCTCACCCCAATTAGAATGGCGATTATCAGGAACACAAGCAACAATAGGTGCTGGTGAGGATGTGGGGGAAAAGGTACACTCATACATTGCTGGTGGGGTTGCAAATTAGTGCAGCCACTCTGGAAAGCAGTATGGAGATTCCTCAGAAAGCTTGGAATGGAACCACCATTTGACCCAGCTATCCCACTCCTTGGCCTATACCCAAAGGACTTAAAATCAGCATACTACAGAGATACAGCCACATCAATGTTCATAGCTGCTCAATTCACAATAGCCAGATTGTGGAACCAACCTAGATGCCCTTCAGTTGATGAATGGATAAAGAAACTGTGTCATATATATATATATACACACAATGGAATATTACTCCGCCATGAAGAATTAAAGGAACCCACATTTTTGAGGACTCAGGCATGTCTGGGTTAGGAGAGTTCAGAGATCAAAGACACTGCCTTATTAAACTCAAAGGTGTTCTGCACAAAATCCTTGTGTGGGAAAGAAGCCCCATCTCTCCCAGCTGCTTGTGAGGACAGAAGAAGGAACCATTGTGCAGTCACAGTCTGGGGGGAAGCTGAGGAAGCTGATTCCTGGAAAACCCATGTTTGGCCTGAAATATAAGCCTGGCAAACCCATACCTCATGATATAGAGTGTGCCTAAGAGACCAGGAGAAAATCAAATGTGGAGAGAGGTTTACAGACACTGGCTCTTGCTGTTCCCTTCCAATCCAGCTGCTTGCAGGACCAATTTGGAGAGACATGCCTGGCCAGAAATTCAAAAGGGCAGGGGTGAAAGAGATTTATTTGGAAACTGAACCCAGGAGCAGGAAAAGTGGAATCCACAGGTGATGTAGTGGACTAAGAATGGCTCCTCCACCACATGAGTACAACACAGGGGAGATGCCTGGGGTGCAGTCTTCCAGTATAGACCAGCAATTTCTGGGCCCTGGAGGTACACCGATTTAAGATCTTCAGACCGACTGGCATTCGGCAAAGAACCTGGATCCTTCCCAAATCTAAACCCTGCTGTCAGGAAGGAGCTCTGCCTGAGGGATTAGCTCTGTCACCCCTAAGGGTGAGGCAAGCATCACACTCCAGATGACTCCACCTAATACAGTTGAGAATCTTTTGAACTCCAATAGAAACACTCTTTAACTTTTTACTGAGTTTTTTTTTTTGTTTTTTTGTTTTTTTTTTTTTTTTTTCTTTTTCTGTTTGTGACCTTAATGGTTCATGGACATTTATACATATACATATTTGGGGTTTTTTTTTTTTTTCTCATTTCTAGCATTTTGAAGTCACTTATTTTTCTTGGATCAGTATTTTAAGGACTAGGGTGCTTGATTAGTATATTTCAGTTTTGCTTTGTATTCTTTTATTTTTTATTTTCTAAATTTTTACTTCATGTGTATTTTTTCTCATACTTATCTGTTTCCCTTGATTCTCTTTCTCTCTTTTCTTCTGCTAATAGCCAATCTCTATTGTTCTTTCACACTTCCTTTAATTTTTTTTTACCTCTACCCTCTCTCTTCCTCCTTCATTAATCATCACATCCTACATCACTTCTGTTTTCTCCCTGCCCACAATTCTTCCCCTAAATATTGAGGGACTAGAAGCCTTCAGGGAAACTGTAAGTCAACAGGGCAGAACCTACTGCTCTGTAGGAAGAAATGTCAGAGAAGGAGTTTAGATGTACATAGTTAAACTGATCTGTGAGGTAAAGGATGATGTAAGGAGTGAAATCAGAAAGAAAATACAGGAAGTGAAAAATCACTTCAATAAAGAGGCCAGAGTCTGAAAAAAAAAAACAAGGAGAAATCCTCAAAATTAAGAAATCAATAAACCAAATTAAAATTCAATGGAAAGCATCACCAACAGACTAGACCACTTGGAAGATAGTTTTAGGAAATGAAGACAAAAATATATAATGTTGAATATAAAGTTGAACATGGAGAAAGATGTTAAGAGACCATGAATATAACTTCCAAGATATGTGCAATACCCAAACTTAATATTTATTGGGATAGATGAAGGCTTGGAGACATAAGCGAAGTGAATGCAAAATCTTTTCAATGAAATAATATCAGAAAATTTCCCAGCCTAATGATTGAAATGGAAAATCAAATACAGGAGGCTTACAGGACCCCCAAATACACAAAATTACAACAGACCCAAACTAAGGCACATTATTATGAAAATGCCTAACATATAGAATAAGGATAGACTTTTTAAGGCTGTCAGAGAAAAACAACAGGTCACATTTAGAGGGAAGCCTCAGCTGATCTCTCATCCCAGACCCTCAAAACTAGCAGGTCTTGGAATAATATATACCAACCTAAGAAAGAAAATGAATGCCAGTCTAGAATACTATGCCTAGCAAAATTAAGTACAGAATTGACAATGAAATAAAAACTTTCCACGATAAACAAAAGTTAAAAGAATTTACTACTATAAATCCTGCAATACAGAACATTCTCAATAAAATATTTCATGAAGAAAAAATGAAAAATAAAACTGAAAATAGCAAAGGGAGGAACTACACTAGAATAATTGTCAACCAATGGGGAAGCTAATTCAAATTAAAAACCAGAAACAAATCAAGACAACAGGTAATAAAGATAATTTCTTAATAATAATATTGAATGTAAATGACTTAAGCTCATCAACTGAAACTGTAGATGGAGAGATGGATTAAAAGAAAAAAAAAAAAAAAGACCCAAATATACGCGGTCTCCAAGAGACTCACCTTACAGGCAAAGACATCCACAGACTGAAGGTAAAGGGATGGGGAAAAAACTTTTCACATGAATCTTGTAAACAAGCAAGGGTTTCTAGCCTCATATCAGATAAAGTGGACTTCAAGTCAAAGTTAATCAGAAGGGACAGAGAAAGACATTTCATATTGCTTAAGAGAATTATACATGAACAAGACATAACAATAATAAGCCCCAACCAATACAGCATCTATGTACCTCAGACAAATCCTTTTCAATTTCAAGAATCAAATAGACCATAACACAATCATAGTGGGTGACTTTACCACACCTTTCTTATTACTGGATAGATCCTCCAAACAAAAACTAAATAAATAAGTTATAGAATTAAAAAATACAATTAACACTTTAGACTAACAGATATATATATAGAATATTTCATCCATCAATGACTGAATACACCTCCTTCTCAGCAACACACAGATCATTCTCTAAAATAGACCATACATAGGCCACAAAGAAACTCTTAGAAAATACAAAAAAATTAGTGAAAATACCTTGCATTCTATCAGATCAAAATGGAATGAAATTAGAAATTAATGATGAAATTAAAAAGAGAAGCTATTCTAACACTTAAAGACTAAATAATATGCTATTGAATGACCAATGGATAGTAGAAGAAATAGGGGAAGAAATAAAAAAAACACTTAGTGGTAAATGAGAATAGTCATACAAAATATCAAAATCTCTGGGACACTATGAAGGCAGTTCTAAGAGGAAAATTCATTGCATTTTGCTCATTCTTTAAAAGAATACAAAGTCGTTAAATAAATAACCTAACATTACATCTCAAAGTCCTAGAAAAAGAAAAACAAATCAATACCAAAGCAGTAGAAGACAAAAAATAATTAAAATCAGAGCTGAAATCAATGAAATTGAAACAACAAAAAAAATCCAAAAAATTGAGAAATGAAAATTTAGTTCTTTGATAAAATAAATAAAATTGATAAACCCTTAGCCAAACTAATGAAGAGAAAGAGGGAGAAAACTCAGATTACTAAAATTTGTTATGAAAAAGGAAATATCCTAATGGACACTACTGAAATACAGATAATAATCAAAAGCTATTTCGAAAATTTATACTCTAATAAAAGAGTAAATTGTGAAGACATTGACAAATTTCTAGAGACATATGACCTACACAAATTGATTCAGCATGACATAGAAAATTCAAACAGATGAATTTCAAGCAATGAAATTGAAGATGCCATCAAAAGTCTACCAACAAAGAAAAGCCCAAAACCAGACTGATTCTCAGCCAAGTTCTACCAAACCTTCAAAGAAGAACTAACACCAATATTCCTCAAGTTATTCCATGAAATAGAAAAGAAGGCAACCTGTCCAAACTCATTCTATGAAACTAGCATCACCCTGATACCAAAACCAGACAAATACACATCAAGGAAAGAAAACTTCCAGACCAACATTCCTGTTAAACATAGATGCAAAAATTCTTAATAAAATTCTGGCAAGTCACATACAAAAACACATTAAAAATATAGTGCACCATGATCAAGTGGGGTTCATCTCAGAGATGCAAGTTTGATCTAACATACAGAAATCAATAAACATTATTCATCACATCATAAACTTAAAGACAAGAATCATATGATCATCTCAATAGATGCAGATAAAGCATTTGGCAAAATACATCATCCATTCATGTTCAAAACACTAGAAAACTGGAAATAGTAGGAACATACCTTAACATTGTAAAAGCTATATATGCTGAATCTAAATCCAACGTTATTCTAAATGGAGAAAAATTGAAAGCAGTCACTCTAAGAACTGGAACAATATAAGGATGCCCTCTTTCACTACTTTTATTCAACATAGTTCTAGAAACTCAAACAGAGTTTGACAATTAGACAAAAGAAAGAAATTAAAGGGAAATAAATAGGAAAAGAAGATCTAAAACTATCCCTATTTTCCAGTGACATGATTCTGTATTTATGAGATGCAAAAACTCCACCAGAAAACTTCTAGAACTCAAATGAATTCAGCAAAGTAGCAGGATATAAAATTAACACCCACAAATCACTTGCATTCCTATACATCAGTGATGAATCATCTGAAAGAGAAATTAGGAATGTGAGGAATTCCATTCAAGATGCCCTCAAAAAATAAAAATTGGGAACTCAATCTAACAAAAGAGATGAAAGACCTCTACAATGCAAACGACAGAACATTAAAGAAAGAAATTGAAGACGACCTTAGAAGATGGAAAGGCCTCCCATGCTCCTGGATAAGCAGAATTAATATTATCAAAATGGTCATACTACCCAAAGTGCTATACAGATTTAACGCATTTCCTATTAAAATTCCAATGATATTCTTCATAGAAACAGGAAAGGCAATCATGAAATTCATTTGGAAAAATAAGAGACCCAGAATAATCAGAGCAATCCTTAGCAAGAAAAGTAAAGTAAGAGGAATCACAATACCAGACCTTAAACTATATTATAGAGACATAGTAATAAAAAGGGCATGGTATTGGCCCCAAAAAAAAAAAAAAAAAAA
This sequence comes from Sciurus vulgaris, assembly GCF_902686455.1. Classification (NCBI taxonomy): domain Eukaryota; kingdom Metazoa; phylum Chordata; class Mammalia; order Rodentia; family Sciuridae; genus Sciurus; species Sciurus vulgaris. The sequence continues at coordinate 104,921,223 of NC_136465.1, forward strand.
CAAAACAAAACATGAAAACCAATGCTACAGAATAGAAGACACAGAGACAAACTCACATAAATACATTTCTCATACTAGACAAAGGTGCTATACATTGGCATACATACATTGGAGAAAAGATAGCCTCTTCAACAAATGGTGCTAGGAAAACTGGAAATCCATATGTAGCAAAATGAAATTAAACCCCTGTGTCTCACCCTGCATAAAACTCAACCCAAAGTATATCAAGAACCTAGGCATTAGACTAAAGACCCTGTGCTTATTCAAGGAAAAATAATGTAGGCACAAACCTCCATCACGTCAGCTTGGAACTGAATTCCTCAACAAGACTCCTAAAGTGCAAGATCATAAAGATCATGGAAAAGATCATAAAATATTATCTAGGTGCTTTCACTCCAAGGATGCAAGGATGATTCAGCATGTGCATATCAATAAATGGAATACAGCACATAAATAGAATCAAGGATAAAACTCACATGATCTAGCTGGGGTTGCGGTTCAGTGGTAGAGCATTTGCCTAGCATGTGCGAGGCACTGGGTTTAATTCTCAGCACCACATATAAATAAATAAACAATAAAGGTTCATTGACAACTAAAAAAATATTTTTTAAAAGACTCATCATCATCTCAATGGATGCAGAAAAATAATTTGAAAAAATTCAACATCATTTCATGACAAAATTCATGAACAAATTATGTGTAGAAGGATCATACCTCAAGATAATAAAACAATAATATGACAAACCCACAGCCAGCAGCAGACTGAATGGGAAAATCTGAAAGCATTTTCTCCAAGATAAGGAACAAGACAAGGGTATCTACTCTCACTGCTCTTAATTAATGTAGCACTAGGAATTTTAGCCAGAGCAATTAGGCAAAAGAAATAAATAAAAGGCATACAAATAGGAAAGGAAGAAGTCAAATTATCCCTGTTTGAAGATGATATATTATACATAGAAAAACCAACAATGAATTTGTTGAAAAAGAAATCATGAAAACAATCCTATTCACAATAGACACACACACACACACACACACACACACACACGGAATAAACTAAACTAAGGAAGTAAAAGACATCTACAATGAAAATTACACTAAAGGAAGACATCTAAGAAGACACCAGAAATTGGAAAGAACTTTCATATTCATGAATTTGATTTAATGTTGTTAAAATGTCCATACTATCCAATACAGTCTACAGATTCAATGAAAATTCCAATCAAAATACCAATAGCATTCTTCAGAGATTAATAAAAAACAAATTCTAAAATTCATATAGAAGCACAAAAGACACCAAATATCCAAAGCAATCTTGAACAAAGAAATACCAATGCTACAGGCATCACAGAACCTGATTTCAAGACATACTATAAAGCAATAGTGACCAAAACAGCATGGTCTTGTCATAAATGTAGACTTGCAGAACAATGGAATGGAACAGAGAATCCAGAAATAAACACAACTTACAACCAACTGATTCTTGATGAAGGTGCCAAAAACATACATTGAAAAAAAGACAGCCTCTCAACAAATGGTGCAAGGAAACCTGAATATCTACAGGAAGAATACTGAATCTTGACCCCTATTTCTAACCTTGTTCAAAAATCAACTCAAAATGGATTGAAGATCTTAATGTAAAACTTGAAACTCTGAAACTAACAGAGGAAAATGCAGGAGGAACACTTTAAGACATGGTACAGACAATGAGTTTCTGGATAAGAGTTCAAAAGCACAAGAAACAAAACAAAAATTGACTAATGAAATTCCATCAAACTAAAAACCTTCTTTACACAGCAAAGGGAACAAGCAACAGAATGAAGAGAATCTAGAGAATGGGAGAAAACCTTTGCTAGAACCTGGTGCTATGATGCACACCTGTAATCTCAGCTTCTTGGGAGCCTGAGGCAGGATAATTACAAGTTCAAGACCAGTCTTAGCAACTCAGTGAGGTCCTAAGCAACTTAGCAAGACCCTGTCTCAAAATAAACAATAAAAAGACCTGGGAATGTGGTCAGTGGTTAAGTGTCCCTGGGTTCAATCCCCAGTATGAAACAAAAAAAAATTATTTGTCAGTTATTCATCTGAAAGAACATTAATATCCAGAATATTTTTAAAAGCTTAAGAAAAAATATGCAATCCAACTTTAAAATGAGCAAATGACCTGAAAAGATACTTATCAAAGAAGAAATATAACAGGTCAAAAAATACATGAAAAATGTTCAATACAATTACCCATCAGGGAAATGCAAATCAAAACTACAATGAAATACCTTCTCACTCCAATTAGAATGGCTACTACCAAAATAAATAAATAATAAATGCAAGCAAGGAGAAAACGGAATTCATTCACTGTTGGTAGGAAAGTAAAGCAATGTAGCCACTATGGAGAACAGTGTGGAAGTTCCTCAAAACACTAAAAATAGAATTACCATAGTATCCCTTTCCCTGTCCTGGGTATATGTCCAAAGGAAATAAAGTCAGCATACAAAAGAGATACTTGCATGTCTATGTTTATTGTGGCACTATCACATAGATGAGATGTAAAATCAGTCTAAGTGCCCATCATCAGATAAATGGCCAAAGAAAATATGGTACATCTATATAATTTAGTATTATTTAGCTATAAAGAAGAACTAAATACTGTCATTTGTAGGACGCATGGAACTGAAGGACATCATGTTAAGTGAAATAAGCCATACAGAAAAAAACAAGGAAGGAAGGAAGGAAGGAAGGAAGAAAGGAAGGAAGGAAGGAAGGAAGGAAGGAAGGAAGGAAGGAAGGAAGGAAGGAAGGAAGGAAGGAAGGAAGGAAAGAAGGAAGGAAAGGAGGGAAGGAGGGAGGGAGGGAGGAGAAAGACAAGGAGGCTGACCTGAAAATAGAAGAGGGATTACTAGGGATTGGCAAGGATCCCGGCAGAAACGAGGAGTTGAAGAGAGTCAATAGGCATGATCAATGTAAAATGTATGCATGTATGGAAATATCACAGTGAATCCAATTGTTTTAGTCAGCTTTTCATCACTGTGACCAATACACCCAAATAGAACAACTTAATGTAAAGTTTATTTGGGCTCATGGTTTCAGAGGTTTAATCCATGGTCAGCCAGATTCATAGCTGAGCCCGAGGTGAGGCAGGACATCATGGCAGAAGAATATGGCAGAGGAAAGCTACTTAGTTCATGATAACCAGGAATCAAGCTTCAGTGCAAAGAGGCATGGATAATATAATCCCCAAGCTCACATTCACAAGGACCTACTTCCTCCAGCCTCACTCTACCTGCCTACAATTACCACCCATTAATTCATTCAAATTATTATTCCATCAAATGGATTGATTCACTGATTAGGTTACAATTTTCATAATCTAATCATTTGATCTCTGAACATACCTGCACTATCACATTAACTTATTGGAGGATACCTCACATCTAAATCATAATGCCCCCCAATTGCACAATTAATGTGTTAATAATTATAATTTTAAGATTAACCTTAAAGAAAAAGCAACTCTCCCTCTGTAGATCATATGCAACTAAGTCTCTCTGTCTCAGGCTCTGCCAAGGTAGACCAAGAGAGATTCAACCTAACATTCCCTCTAGCTACTACACTATTTGTCTGCTGCATCAAAACTTCTTGAGAGGGTCACCTAAGCTCACTTTCTCTGACTTCTCTACTTTTATCCCCTCTTAAAGCTATTCCAATAAGATTTTCATGCCCATCACTCCATCAAAACAGTTCTTGGTTACAATTCCCACTTTCCTAACTCTAAATGTCTTTTGTTCAACATTCATCTTCTTCAATCCACTAGAGAGCTATATTTGACACAATTTATTATTATTTCCTCCTTGGGATCCTGGCTTCTCTGTGCTCCCAGGAAAACATGTTCTTTCAATTCCCCTCTTCACTCTTCCTTTATCTCTTTTGCTACTTCCTCCTTAGCTCTCTAATATCCATATTTTGGAAATTCCCTCAGGGTTTGATTCTTGAACTTCCTCTACTTCTTCACCTATATTAACAACCTGTGTGCTACATTATCTGGGGTCATAACTGACATGCCCAAATTTATATCCTGAACCCTGACTTCTCCCCAAGTCCCAGAGGAATTCAATATATGTATTTGAATGTCTGTAGATATCTCAAATTTAGTTATGTTCAACACCAAATTCACAATGCATGACCAAATCCTGACCCAAAAATGCTTTCTTCCCACATTGCACCATCTCAGTGTCAATTCTATTACTCAAACCATAAACCTATGAATCATTTTTTTTTCTCTTTCTTTTAGTCTCCATACATAGAATTTGTTGAAAAATCCATTCAGTTCTGCCTGTAAAGCATAAGCAAAATTAACTCTTCTCCAATCATGTGCTTCCATGAGCCTAGTCCAAACCATCACATTTTTCCTAAATTATTGAAGTTGTATCCTAACAGTCTCCTTGCCTCTACCTTTATACTTATAGTCTATTATCCACAGAGCATCCAGTATAGTTTTTAAGTCAAATCACAATATTCCTATGCTTAACTTCCTCCAATAGCATGGTGTAGTGACTAAATAGGATTAATATGAAGTATGGGAGAAAGGACACTTGAGAATGTTATTGGGGGGCGGGTGTGCTGGGGATCGAACCCAGGGCCTTGTGCTTACAAGGCAAGCACTCTACCGACTGAGCTATCTCCCCAGCCCCCGAGAATGTTATTTTAAGATACTTGTGAAGATGAAAGCCGGCATAGGATTGTCACCCCAAAAAGCAGAAAAGAAAACACAAAAGGAGGAATTGGTTTGAGGAGGAATACAACAAAATAAAGTTTAGAAGCAAGCCAACGTTGACATGGCCTATCTGGCAGGCAGTTGGAGATTCACCTTATTCATGAGAAAAATCAGAACTGTAATTGTGGTTTTGAAAATCACCACTGAAGACTCATTCAGAGCCACAGGAAGTGTACAGATGAAAGGGAAGATTTTAAAAGGAAAGAAGAACAAGAATGTCTTTAAAAGGGCTGAAATGTATGTAAAACAATGGTAACTTCTGAAGTGATATAAATTGGTTCAGAAACTTTGTCAATCATGTCAAAAGTCCCTAAAATCAAGCTGGAGCCTGAATTTCATCTTCAGCACTGGGGCAGTGGCCAGGGGCAAGGGGTAGGGGGGTGTAGAGTGACAGAACATAGGAATTTCATTCCTCCTGACAAGACTGAGCAAATGGGGATTTTTTGCTAACTGGTCTAGAAACAAGGTCTTCAGGTGCTTCCCCATCTTGTAGAGGGGATCAATCTCTAATTTGTGTTTCAAGACACTCAGGATTGCTATATGTCTAATACAGACAGTTATATTTTCATTATCCCATTACCCTCTGCTTTGGCTTTCAGGATTTGCTTCTCTAATAATGTTCTGAATGGTTTGACAAAGACTCATTTCATTAACCCTATTTTGTTCCAGAAATGTAATCATTTTGTGATCACTATTTTCCCACAGTCTATAACTAAAACCTTTTGGTTTTTGTTTATTATTAACAGCATGTTCAGAATTGAACACTTCTTTCTACCTTCCCTACCTTTTGTCTTAAGAAATTATTAATTCATGATACCTAAGTACCCACATATTTTGTACCTAACAAGCTATCTTAAGCAATGATGCAAATGGTAAATATTTATTCTGGAAGGGCTGCCAAGGTTACTGTTAAATCATTGCCATGCTATTAAATTGGACTGGGAGGTGACTTCCTTTTCTGCTATTGATCTTAAGAGTGCATTACCCCAAAAAAACTTTTCAGTGTGCTACTGGCTAATTCATTGCAGTGCAATATATATTAAGTTGAATGTGAATAGCATATATCTTATTTATAATATGTTTTAGATGCACCAATTTGGAATTTATGACAATGTTCTCAATTTATGACAATGTTCATCAATGCAATATAGATGAAACAATTTCCAATGTAATATCCAGTGTTTGTAAATATGCCATCTTGGAAATTAAAATAAGCAATACACAAAGTAAGGAAATCAATGGACTCTGGGCACTAATGCTGTTCCTCAGGACAAAGGTCTGTTTTGTGTGACGATAAACACACCTCTGTCCTAATAAGGAAAGTACCATGTTGAAAGAATGACTATACCATTTATACCATTTATGTTTTAATGCCCTCACTGTCAAAAATCTGAGATAGGAGCAGGATTTCATAGCTGTTAATCCACATGTTGTCACAGTGGAGGTTAGGGGGCAGCAGGATAGTCATAGAAGTAGTAAATGTCTGGGGACCCGACAGAATGGGGCCATGATCCTGCTAACCTACCCTCAATTAATACTAACTTCCAAAGTTAACTTTTTGAAATTACATATATGAATATCATGTAGTTCCATATATACTTGATTCTTTTGTAGGAAAATTATGGCTTCAATCATTCACTCCACACACACTTATTGGGTGTATCCATATGCTAAGCACCACACAAGGCTCCAAGAAAGGATCAGTGAATAAGATGACCAAAGGTTCTGATGTCACCCATCTTATAGTCTAGATCAATTGAGCAAGTAAGCAAACCAATAATTGCTACCACCTTGTCTATGTGCAAAACATGAGTGATAGACTCAAAGTAGGGCCATTGTATATTCATTTATTTATTCAACATGCACTACCTGGTTTATATATAGTGTGTGTAAGGATATCAACAGTGCAAAATTAGTAAAATATACAGTCCTTGTCTCATGATTTCCAGTGTACTGAAGGAAATAAATACTCGTTCAATGGACCTGGGAAAAGAATTCCAAAGAAAAACATATGTACAATGTCTAAGGATACAACAGGAACATGTGGAGTAACAATGATCTCATTTCCTACCACTCTCTCTGTCATGATCCATTCAGGTTACCATAACAAAATATCTTAGACTGAGTAATTTATAAAAGATAAGAACTTATTGCCTATATTTCTTGGAGCTGGAAAGTTCAAATCCAAGGTGCCAGAAGATGCAGTGTCTGTGTAGGGCTGTTCCTCATAGGTAGCACCTTCTCTTTGTAAGAGTATGATAAAAATACAAAAGGAGTAACAAGCTCACTCAGACCTCTTTTGTAAGAATACTAATCCCACTCATAAGAACAAATCCCTCATGAACTAACCACCTTCCAAAAGCCCAATCTCTTAATATTATCACTTTGGGAATTATGTTTCAACTTACGAATTTAGGAGACACAAACATTCAGACCACAGCATTATTCTTTGTTCCATACCTTTCACCTCGCTCTCCTGCCTGTAGGTGCTTGCATTGGCTATTTCCTCTGACCTGAATACTTTTCCCCATATATCTACGTGAAAAACTCCTTTATTAGTACCAGTTCTTCGCTCAAATACCTTTTCAGTGGGGCCTACCTTGATCACATGCACTGGTCTCTGACATTTCTGATCCTACCCTGTTCTACTTTCTCTTTTTTCAGAACATCTAACACCTTTGAGTGCACCTGATAATTTAGTTTACTTCCATATCATATTTACCATTTATTTTTTGTGTCCCCTGTTAGAATGTAAGCTCCACAAAGGCAGAGATCTATGTTTAGTTCACTGGTGAATCCATAGCACCCAGAACAGTGTCCAGCACATAACAATTACTTAGAAAGTATTTATTAAATAAAAACAGATGATCATATCAACATATATTTAGCATTGAATATGTGCCAAAATTTTGCTGAGCAAACTAAAATGCATGGCCTCTTTTAATCCTCATAATACATTATTTCTTTTTTAAACCTCAGAAGATACTAGATTCTGCTTTTGGATATAGACAACTGAAAAGTAATTTCAGCCTGAAGAATTTCCTTTGGCATCTCTTGTGAACAAATCTCTTAGTTTTAATTTCCTTGAAAATGTATTTTTTCCTTCATTTTTTGAAATATATGTCCACTTGATATAGAATTCTATGTTGGCAAGTGTTTGGTTGAAGAACTTTAAAGACACCACTTCTATGGTTTCTATTGTTTATAATGGAAGGTCAACATTACTCTTATTAATGTTCTCCTGAATGCAAAATACCTTTTTTCTCTCTGGCTACTTTTCAGATTTTTTTTCTTTATCTTTCATTTTCAGCAATTTGATAATTGTATGTTTAGGTAAGGCTAGTCTTTTGTAATCCTGTTTGGGTTTATCAAACTTCCTTGATATATAAGCTGAATTTTTGGTCAAATTTGTAAAATTTGATGGTTTGATATTTTTAAAATATTTTCAATGACCAATTCTCTCTTTCCTCACTTTTTAAGATTCCATCTACACATATGATAGATAACTTGATAATTTCTACCAGGTCATTAAAGTTCTGTTTGTTTTTTCAATGTTTTTTCTATGTACTTTAGTTTGAACAATCTCAATTGATCTGCCTCCAAATTGATCCTCTCTTCTGTTGTAGCCAATCTGCTGTTAATCCCATGCAGAAATTATAAATACAATTTGTCAGTGCTAGGTATTTAGTTCTTTTTTAGAGTTTCCAAAACCTTTCTGAAATTTTCTACCATTTTACCCATTGTAGATTTAAAACTGAGAATGATAAATCTTCAGCAAGACTCATAAAAGAGATAGAGACAAAGAAGCTACAGACTATCAATATCAGAAATAAAAGCAGATACTTTGCTACACCATCCTGAAGATAGTAAATAACAATAAGAAGTAGTTAATACAATATTATGTTAATACATTAGATAATTTTTTTGCAGTACTAGAGATCGAACTCAGAGGTGCATTACCACTGAGCTATATCCCAGTCCTTTTTATTTTTTATTCTAAGGCAGGGTTTGTGAAATTGGCCATTTTGGTCTCAAATTTGTGATCTTCCTGCCTCAACTTCCCAAGTAACTGGTATTACAGGCATGAGCCACCACACCCAAATAAATTTAAGTGAAATGTACAAATTCTTTTAGAAACATAATCTCCTGAAGTCAACCCAGAAGAAATACGAAATCTGAATAGCCTGGTAACTATTAAAGAAATTGAAGTAACCATTTAAAATCTTCCCACAAATGAAACTCAGGACACATATGTCTTCACTGGTGAACGCTACAGAAATTTAATAATACTGAACTTTAACTAACTTCTTCAGAAAACAGAAAAAGAATAAACACTCCCAATATATTTTATAAGCTCAATATAATGCTGATGCCAAAATTAACAATGGCATTACAATAAGATCAATAGGCCCCATGATCATAAACATAAAATTTCTCAGCAAGTTTCAAATCAAATCCAGCAATATATGAAAAATAGAGTATAACCAATGAAGTTTATCCTACATATGCAATGTCAGTTCACTCATTAATATAACTCACTACACTACTAGAATCTTAAAATCATATGATCATCTCAATAGATACAGAAATAAAATTGCACAAAAACCAACACCTATTATGATGAAAAAAGAACACTTTCCCTCTGATACAGAAAACATATCAAGGATACCATCTCTCTGTTCTTAGAATCAGAGACTCTAGACTAGAAAATAAATTTTTTAAATGAAATAAAAGCACTGTGATTGCAAAGAAAAAAAAGAAAGTAATCATGTAAGTAAGAAAGTATCATGTAAGTTGATTACATATGCAGAAAATCCAGAGGAACCTACATATCTCTAGAACTACAATGAATTTGCAATTTTCAAGGCACACTGTCACTGTACAAGAAAATCAAGAGCAGCAGACAGGCAATTAAAAAATAAAATTTAACAACTACTTTTAGCAGTAGCATCAAAAATATTAAAAATAATTAGAAATAAGTTTAATTTTTAAAGAAGTAATACTTTTATGTTAGAAACTACAAAACACTGCAGAGGTAATTTTTTAAAACCTAACTAAATATAGAGATATGTCATATTCTGGGGAATGAAAGACATGCTGTTAAGATGAGAATTCTAAATAAATCTATACATTCAATTATATCTCAATATAATTGTAGTAATAAAGAGGATGTGGTATATTCATGGGAATAGACAAATAAATGGAATAGAGACTCTAGAAATAGCCCCACACATAGATGGTTAATTGCAATGATGATGGCAATGTGATTTTTAAAATAGTCTTTTCAGCAAATGTTGCAGTAACAGCTGAGAAATGTGCATGCATACATACACACACACAAATGACCATCAACTTTTTCCGTGTGCCATACACATAAACTCAAAATGGACCAAAGATATAAATATATAAATAAAAGATAAGATAATAAACTTTCTAGGAGAAAGTCTTTGCGACTTTGGGGAAGAAGAAGATTTCAAAGAATACAGAAAATACAAATCATTAAAGAAAAAAAGGTAAGCTGAACTTTGTTACAGTAAAAAATGTGTGTCCTTTGGAAGACACTACTAAGAAAACGAAAAGGCAAGCCACAAGCTTGCAATATGGATATCTAACAAAGATTGGATCCAGAATATGTAGGAGAACTTACAAATTAACAAAAAAGGAAAAAAAAATTAAAAGGGCAAAAGACTTGAACAATATTTCACATATAAATGGTAAGTACGTAAGGTGCTGAACATTGTAATTTAGGGATATGCCAATAAAACCACAATGATGTATTACTTCACACTAACTTAAATGTTTAAAACTACAAAAACACAATAGTAAGTATTGGTCAGGATGTGCAGCTGTTAAAATTCTCATACTTTGTTGGTGAAAGCATAAAATGGTACAACCACTGTGGAAAATATTTTGGCAGTTTCTTATGAAGTTAAATTTATGCTTACTGTCTCATCTAGCCATTTCCTTTCTATATAGGCCATTTCTATCTAGGAGAAATGACAATGTGTTCCCAAATGATGAATGTTCATACAACTTTATTTCTCAAATTGGAAATGACCTAAATGTCTATCAACAGATGAGCAAAGAAATAAATCATGGCATATTCATAAAAATAGGATAGTATTCAGAAATTAAAAAAAAAAAGAACAAACTACTGAACCACACAACATAGATGAACCACATGACTCAGCCATCCCCACATAGGTATAGATCCAAGAGTAAATACCTTGGTGTTTATAGATGTATCAAACTACAATTCAGGAATATTCATAGCAATGCTGTCATAACAGCCAAAACCCATAATAAGCCAAACACTTTTCAAAAATATAATGAACAAATGGTAGAATATTCATTCAATGAAAACATATGAAAAGAAATCAAGAGAATAATCCAATTTATAATAGCTATAAAAATAATTCAAAATAAATTCTGCCAAGGAGATGAAAGACCTATACACTAAAAATTATAAAACATTGATGAAAGAAGACAAAAATAAATGGAAAGATATCTCGAGTTCATGAATTGGAAGAATTAATGTTGTTAAAATGTCCATGCTACCCAAAGCAATCTAAAACTTCAGTGCAGTCCCTATCCAAATTCTAATGATGTTTTCATAGCAATAGAAAAAGCAGTCCTAAAATTCATATGGAACCAGAAAAATTCCAAATGGAGATATCACACACCTAATTTTAATCTTCATAGAACTATAATAATTAAAACAGCATGGCACTATTTAAAAAACATATTGACCAATGGAGCAGAATAGAAAGTGCAGAAATGTACTCACTCATGTATGGTCTATTGATTTTTGACAAATGTGCCAAGAATACACAATAGGAAGAGGATAGTCTCTTCAACAAATGGTGCTAGGAAAGCTAAACCCACATGCAAAAGAACAAAACTGAAACCTTATATCACATAATATACAAACACTCAACTAAAAGTATAATAAAGACATAAATGTGAAACATGAAACTATAAAACTGCTAGACAAACCATAAGGGAAAAGCTGTATGCATCATTCTGAATGGAACAATGGATTTTGGATTTGACCCCAAACACACAGACAACAAGTAAAAATAAACAAATGGGATTACATCAAGTTAAAAAGTTTCCACACAGTAAAGGATACAACATTTTTTGGGAGACAAATTAGGAGAAAATATGTGCCAATCATATATCCAGTAAGTGGTTAACACCCAAATTACATAAGGAATGCAAACAATTCAATAGCAATAATAATAATAATAATAATCCAATTTTTAAATGGGCAAAAGACCTGAATAGACATTTCTCAAAAGAAGACATACCGAATGACCAACATACATATGAAAAAAAAATGTTCAACATCATTAATAGCCTAGAAAAATGTAAATTAAAACCACAATGAAATATAATCTCATGCCTATCAGAATGGCTGTTATCAAAAAAGATGAAAGATCGCAAGTGGCAAGGATGTAGAGAAAGGGGGATACTTATACACTGTTGGTTATAATGTTAATCAGTACAGCCATTATGTAAAATAGTATGGAGGTTCCTCAAAAACTAAAAATAGAACTACCATGTGATCCATAATCCCACTTCTGGGTATTTACCCAAAATATTTAAAAGTCAGTATGTCAAAGAGATGTCTGCACTATTTTAGCACTATTCACAACAGCCAAGTTATGGAATCAACTTAAGTCAGTACACATAAATAGATAAATGAACAAAGAAAATGAGGTATACACACACAGAGATACATGCACTCAGATACATACACACAAAATTGAATACTATTCAGGCTTTAAAAAAAGGAAATTCTGTCACTTGTGTAACATGAATGAAATCGGAGCACATTATCTTCATAAGTCAGGCACAGAAAGACAAATACTACATATTCACGCTTGTATGTGGAATTTAAACCAAACTCTTAGAAGCAGCAGATAGAATGGTGGTTTCAGAGGCTGAAGGTTAGCAGGGATGGGAAGATGAGTATCAATGAAGGTAAATTTTCAATACTCTTACTATGGAAAATAAGTATTTGAGGTACGAATTATGTTGATTAGCTCAATTCAGTTATTCCACATTGAATTCATGAATCATAACATCACTTTTGCCCAATAAATATATACAATTATAAATTATCAATTTATAATTAATTTTTAAAATTTTTCATTTAAAAAAGTATAAACTGTTGCATGCAACAATATAAATGACTCACAGCCCAGTGTTGATGGAACAAAGTCTCTGTATGCTTCTATTTATATAAACTTCAAAAACAGGCAAAACTAACATGTGGTCACTGAAGTTAGGCTAGAAGTTCTAACGTAGAAGATTTCAGGGTATAAGGAGTGTCCTCTGTACTGATCTGGGATATGATTCCACAATGATCCTTTTTTTAAGTCAATTAGCTGTACACAAGATTTCCACTCTTTATTGTATGTGGAATATACTTGAGAAACAAAAAAAGTAAAACACAGGGGCTGGGGCTGTAGCTCAGTGGCAGAGTGCTTGCCTCACACGTGTGAGGCACTAGGTTTGAACCTCAGCACCACATAAAATTAAATAAAGATATTGTGTCCACATACAATTAAAACAATTATTTAAAGTAAAATGCAAAAAAAGAATGATAGCTTTACATCACTGTTTTTAGTCCTATGTGAAGCAATATAGACAATCCTAAATGAGCACAGGGGTCCTAGTTCTCTAGGGACTTAGGGTGCAGCTAAAGGGCCAATGGTAACATACATACATTTAATTAAAAGTATTAATAGATTTCTTGTAGGGTTGCCTGAATGAATAAATTACCACAAGCTCGATGATTTATAATGATAGAAATTTTTTCTCCTACAGTTCTGGAAGCCAAAAGTTCAAAATAAAAATGTCAGAAGGGTCACACTCCTGTGAAAGGCTCTAGGATTCTTCCTTCCTACTGCAGAGTGTTGCCTGGGCTACTGGAAGCTTCCCTCTAACTGCTGCCTCTGTCTTCACAAGGTCTTTATCACTGTATGTCTCCCTGTGTTACCTCCATGAACACCAGTCATTGGACTTAGGTCATCCTAAGCCAGATGGTCTCATCTTAACAACTTACATCTGCTAGGACCCTACATAAAAATAAGATCACATTCTGAGGTTCTGGGTAGACATGAATCTAGGTGGGACATTACTTGCTATAGTTTGGATCTAGACTCTCCCCCAAAGACCTATATGCTAAAGGTTTGGACACTAACCTGTGACACTATTGGGAAGTGGTGGAATCTTTAGGAGGCGGGGCCTAGTGAAAGGAAGTTAGGTCTTAGGGGTTGTGTCCTTGAATGGGATACTGGCATCCTGGTCCCTTCCTCTTTCTCTTTCTGTTTCTCCACTGCTGGAAGGTAATAGACCTTCTCTGCCACATGCTCTCATTATGATGTATTTTGCTGGCATAGGTCCAAAGCAACAAAGCCTAGTAACTGAAACTTCTGAAATCCTGAACTAAAATAGACCTTTTCTCCTTTGAAGATGACTTTTCTCAGGTATGTCACAGTAATAGAAAGCTGACTAGCATACTACTCAACCTACTACACAAACCATTTTAAATTTAAATTAGGTGCTAAATTGTTTGACCACAGGAATTCAGATTAAGATGTGATCACTGCAATCTTAAAAAGTTAGAACATCACAGGAGGGTCAGACTTGAATTCCCTCCCTACAAAAATGGAGCAAGATTCAGGTGACAACAGCACAGCATGTCCTGGTACTAGGAGCGGTGAGGGAAGCGGCTCAGAGGTGGAGCTGACTGACAGAGAGAGCTCTGGCTAAGAAGTGGGAGAAAATAAGATTGAATAAATAGAGTAAGCCAAGTTATGAGAGTCCTTGAAAGCTTGGCAGATGAATTTAGACTTGACCCAATAGGAAATAGGAAATGACTGTAAATTCTCAAGCAGGGAAGTGACATGGTGAAGGCAGTGTTTCAGGAAGATTATGTTGGTGACAGTATGCTGGATGGATGGGAGGTAAAAAGGACTGAAGGCTGATGTATTTTGTCTTTCCTGTTCTGGATAAATGTAGGGTAGCATGAGATATGTGGTTTAATTTTTAAAAAGAAAGGGCACCACTACAATGACTCTCCTAAATCTTATTAAGATTCCTGAACTCATTCTGAAATGGAAAAGTAGCCCATAGCATCTGAAAATGCTAATTGTTTCTCAGGTTGAAATTCCCATTGAAGAAGCAGCAGTAAGAGTGTATCATTAAAGTGCAGGGCTGGAGTCACCTGGGGACCCTTCAGAAATGTAGAACCTCATGCCCAACCCAGATTCTGCATTTCTAAGATCCCCAGGAGATCAATGTGCTTTTAAACTTTGTGTTCAAGTTTGAGCACCACCATAGTACATTTCTAATGAACTTCTGTTTGTTATTTGTGAGAAATGTGGATAGGTAACTGTTGAAACTGTTAGCATAACTTGAAAAACCAATTATGAATCCCTTGTTTCGTCTGATGAGGCTGTCACATTGAGGCACTTGCCAGTCCCAGAGTTGGGGTGTTTGTTCACCCACTTACAGCTCTCATGGGGAATAACTGTTACATGGTTGAAATGGAGACATCTGGTTGCCTTGTGGAATGTGTCACTGAGTGCATGCAGTTGAAATTGAGAAATCTGCTTGTGTCCCCACCATCCTGTGTCACTCTAGCTCTAAAGTGACACTTTTTTTTTTTTTTTTGGTCATTTAAAATATATATTCATTCCATAAGGTTTCATTTCCTTGCTATGCAAATATGAGAATGGGAGAACCACATTGGTGCAGATGACAACAATCAGCAGACAATCCACTTATCTGGAGCCATAGCAGGATCACTTGCCTTGGGAACATGGTTTTGACCCAGTTGAGCAACATTTTTCTCTGGCACTCCATTCTCTAATTGCGAGTGTCCTGGGTTGCCTCAGGACATGAGTAGAGTGAACAATCCTTGTGACTTTCCCCTCCATGTCCAGATTGCAAGGAAGAAATAAATTTTCAAGACCACATTGAAGCAGCATTTCTCAAACTCTCATACACACTTCTGCAGATCTGCAGAAACATGGATTCTGAAACAGTAGGCCTAAGTGAGGGCTGAAATCCTACTCCCGAAAAGGCTGACAGGTGTTGCTAACCATGGTACACTAAAGACCACACTCTGAGCAGCAAGGTCACTTGATTGGCAAAGTCAGATTACGCAAGTAGAGAAAGCAATAGCAGAATAGAATCATGGCAGAAAGATCTCTGTGGGTAGGAAGAAATAAAGTCAAAGATAAAAAGAGACTTGAAATGGAAGAACAGAGTTTTTTTTTTTTTTTTTTTTTTTTTAAACTGCTGTTTTTAAACAAAGAAGAGCTGATAAAGATGAAAACACAGAGGGGGTTTTACAAACATTAGAATTGAGCTAGTCAAGGAATCCAGAATTTGGTTAGCAAAACTTCTACCAAAGACATCCACAGCTAGCAATACTTGATGGGATTTCCAAATCCCTGGCCCAGCAGAATGATAGGAAAAAAATATTGACTCTGGCAGGCCAGATCTTTCTCACTGATCCTGGACATCTGGTCACTAAATCTTTCAGAAGGGCAGATTAGAGATGGTGAATTGAAAGCCCCTCCAACAGAGGCACCGATAGTGATTTTTAAATGAGTATGGAAGGTAGCCAATCTCTTGCCATCCAACATGCAGAAACATTACAAATTCAGTCTTACAAATAGAAACAAGAGGAAAAAATTACCAGACCATATTTGTTAAAGCCCTGAAGGGGTACAAAGGTAGGGAAAAGAGTAAAATGAAGACATGTATCCACCCAACCAAAATGCATCAAGATTCAACTACATCAAGCAACCATTAGTGAGATAACTTCCATAGGACAATAGGAAATCTGTGATACAAGCTTATCACTGGAAACAAGTACTGAATATCTTAAAGATATGGCTCATGGACAATGACATCCTAAACTGGACATTCAGCAATCAGCAGATGTCACACTTAGTTTTTTGTAATGAAGTAAACAAACAGCTAAGGTACTTAGCTTATAATTTTGTTGGAGGTTCATAATATACCTTCCTCAAGAACTGAGAGCGAGTCTAAGCTTCACTCACAATCTGTCTTTCTGTAATAATATTATAAAAAAGAAGAGAACAAGATAACATAAAAATCAAAAATCAATCAACTCAGAGAATTTCCCAACACCATTATCCCTTCACCTAATACTGTGACTAACAGGGGAAGCAGGTGATGGAATCTAATTAGCAGCACAATGTAAGCTGTCAGTAAAACTCTATTTCCCAATGAGAACAAGCTTTATTCCAATTGAATGCTGAAATGAATTTACCTACTTGGTTACATGTTCTGATGTTACCTTCCCTGATTCAACTTGAAGTCTAAAATGGGCCTTGATCTAGTTTACCCCAGGAGTACAACACAACATGATCCTGTGCCTGTCTTCCGGATTCTGTCTTCATGCCACCCAGTGATGGTGAATTGTACCTGCATCTGCTGACAGCGAGGGTTGCTCCCTTCTATCTCATCCCTTATTCATCATCAGAGACAGACCTTTAATCATGGAAAGAAACAACGAGGTGGAATAATCATAAACCACACCCTCTCTCTCCTTCCCATTTTGCACCCCCAGCAGAGGCAGCATGCAAGACCTCCAGCACATTCTAAGACCCCTCTCAGGTGACATGCCCATAATCCAGGTCTTGATTCAGATATAAAATTGATTAGAAGCCCTGGCCCCCAAATCAAAAATAATTATATATAGTAGTATGTAGCATGAAAAGGGGGAGGGAACATTTGGACATGAAGCTGTGGTACAAGACTGTGGAGTCAGAGCCCATGCCCTGCTCTCTGGGTTCAGATCCCAGATCCACCACTTCGCAGCCTTGACAAAAAAGCATAGTGCTTTACCTCTGAGCTGTTGTTTTCTCATCTATAAAACAGAGATAATAATATGAATATCAGTGTTTAAGGATCAAATAAGTGTATTTTAAAGCAGCTAACACACCACCACTGGCTCTACAAAATCTTTAAAAGAAGCCCAACACAGAAAACAAGTCAAAGATGCTTACAATCGGAGTCAACAATGGTTCACCTGTTATTAAACCTCCCTCCCTCCCAAAAAAAGTCATCTTTGTCCAAAGAGTCTCTTCTCTAACAGACAAAATGTCCATAACTTTTCTCTGATTTTTAATATTCCTTTGAGCCTGTCCTTAATTATTTAGGCCTTATAGCTAAGGCCATTATCATTTTTCTTAGATCTTTTAACATTTTCTGTTTGAGAATTTTATCAATCTTAGAATCTCAAAGACCACATTTGATGGATTAAATTAATGATGACCACCAGAGGTTGCCACATGAATTAAACTTTGTCCGTAAAATGAGGATTTTTTTTCCTCCATCGTTTTCTGAAAGTAGGGCATTACTCCCTCCTTCCCTGCCATACCCTCACAGACGGCGACTCGCAATTCCTCCACCTCCTTCCAAGCACAGAGACAGCACTGAACAGATTGCGAAGCCTGCTTTGGGGTTGGAAAGCGGCAAGCCACAGCCTCGTGGCTTAAGGAGGGATTCAGACGCTTGTGCTGGAGGCCTCGCTTGCCAGCAAAGCAGCAGACATCCAAAGGCTTCAGCGACAGAAGCTGCGCAGCAGGCCTCCAGCGTCCAACACGTGGGGCTCCCTCAGGCCCGCCCGCGCGCCACGCACGTGTCTCTCCCCAGTCCCCATCTGGCTGTTCTGCACAACAGCTTTGCTGACTTCACGCTCAACGTCTTGGGCCTTCCTGCTATGGGCCATGGGACCTTATTCAGAACCATTTCTTCCCACCAAGGAGCTAATCGTACGTGTTTTCAACAATACAACCATCTGGGCATCTGACACCATTCACCAAGTAATTAGTGGGAAATGTGGCAACATATCCTGGGATATTTAATAAATATTTCTTAAAGGAAAAAAGGAGACTCAGAAATTCCTCATTGGTTCCCTCCAGAAGAGAATAATGGAGAAGCTTCTTGCACTTCTCTGGGCCCTTCTAGGGTGTTCTTTGAGGGCCCCCATGCCTCTGCCTACACCACCAGGGCCATCTGTAGCAACCCTGGTGTGCCATCGTTGGGCTTCTTCTCAACTCCTCAGCTCTCTTCAGCAATCCCATCCATTAGCTCTGCTTCAAGTAACACCAGTATTATTCCAGTATTATTGCCAATATTATTTCTAGCTCCCAAGACTTCCCTTGCAGACTTGAAAACCAAATGTTCTACTCCTCATTTCCATCAGTCATTCTTGGGCACCTCAAACTTTACACAACCAATACTGAATTCATTTTTTTAGCCCTAATGTGTTCTTCTACCTTGATATTCTTTTTCAGCTGGCAATCTTACCATCCACTCTGACAACCCTAGAAGATATCCTCAGCTTCACTAATCCTTCCCCCATTCCCACGCACTCAGTTTCCAGGTTCCACTGATTTTACTTCCTAAGTTTTATCTGGCATTCTCTTTCTTTCCTTCTGATTTCCCCAGTTCTGCCCCAAACCCTGGTTGACCAGTCTGCAGTGCTCCGTGAGCCTCCTGATTAGTACACATTTACTTAAATCCCTACAAAGATATTAGAATGACATATAAATACAAACTAGATCTTGCATGCCCTTTTTTGGAAACATTAAATAGTTTATCTTCAGTTAACTATAAAGCTCAAAGTTCATGTACAAAGGTACACACAACACACCTTCCTGGATTATCAGTTCTTCTCAAAGACATGGCAGGGTAAATGTCATTTTTATACAAAATTAAGCATTGTTGTATAATAGAGTTCAATGCAAAATTTGCATAAAGCTTAATTATGATACTTGGCAATTATAGCCCACTATGTTAGTAGCCCATATCTATGTAGAATCAAACATAACTTTGATCCTTCCAGCTTCCGTCTTCCTTCTCCCACAAAGTTCCATTTGCTAGTTCTTGTCATTCTCAAGAGATACCTCCCATGTATTCCACAGCAGCCTGGAGTTTTTTATGTTTTATGTTCTTCTGTAGTCCCAGAGCTTGAAATAAGATCTAGTGCATAGTAGACACTCAAATAAATATTGAATAAACAAATGAATCCCAAAACCAATCTTCCAATCAGAATCACCACCAAGCTAGATGGCCACCTTGTTCTTTTTATTTGGCTCTGTTTTCCACTTATCCACATATGCAAACTGCACAGCTGCTCAGGAAATTCTCCTGTGACTCACCAACAAGTTTGGTGACTGTTGGCACTGTTGTCCATGTCAAAGGTTGAACCCAGAAAAAAGCTGGATTCCATGCAGATGTAAGGAAATGGTTACCTAAGCTCTCAAACAGTTCTGTCTGTGCCAGGATTCCCAATACCCTGGGGGTTCCACCAATTCCCGGCTATGACTCTCCATAGGGGACTCAAAATTAATCCACAGGACCCTATTGACTCCACAAAAAAGTTCCTCTCTTCAAAACCAGTTATAAAATAAAGACATTCATGTGTGTATAACTACAAGAACAAATACCCCAAAGGAAGCAGTAAACCAAATGTGCCCTGTTACAAAACTGAAAAGAAATTCTATGGTATGGGCAAGTCCCACTTCAATTTGGAGAGTTCATTCTCCTACTCAATCTCTAGACCTGCCTTCTTTCAGGAAGTATCTGGTCACTGCCTTTTCTTTACTACCCCATTTCAGAAGAGCAGACTCCCTCAAGAGAGACTGCCTTCCTCTACCACAGCAGGGTGCAAATTCCAGGTTGTGGGTTCTGAAGCTAGTGCAATTTTCACAACCCTCTTTAAATGAATACAAAATTAGGATGCAAAATAAATATTATTTATAATGAAAAAGCACTCAAATTACAAACTTTAAAAGGCTAAAAATACATCATCTATCAGAAAAACAGAAAAAAAAAAACATTGTGTTTAGCTAATTGACTGGCTGACACTTCTAGAATAACTTTCCTACTTGTTTTCTCTCTTTTTGGTTGCATGCTCTTTATTGCCTCTTCATATGACATTGATTTTGCAATATCATTTTCTATACAGGGAGGAGAAATGAAATTAAGTCTTTCCTCTGCCACTTGATCAAATTTTTAATTAATGAGACTTGGGCTTCACAAAATGTTAAATTATTCACAAACTCTATTACTACAAAGAATTTCTTAAAAATCCTATTCTGTATGATCCTCATGAAAAAAAAAAGTTGTTTATAATTAGGTATGACAGATCTTCTGTTTAAACTAGACATCTAGAAGGGAGACCCATGTAGCAGAAGAGGACCAGAGGTTGGGAGGAGAGAAAGGAAAGGAGAGGTACTGGCAAATGAAATGGACCAAATTATACTATTATAATGTATGCATGTATAAATATATAGCAAAAAAACCCACTACTATGTATATTTATAATATACCAGTGTTTTAATTAAAAATAAAAATAAACTAGACATTAATAAGAAAAACAAAGTCTTGACTTATAATTTTATATAATGAATGATTGGGAGAATTTCAACAGATTACCTTTTGGTTCCACACATTTTCAAATCTTCTTTTATCTCCACCAACATTCTTTTTGTGCTAGAGCTGGAGAACATATTCATAACATCTCACAACTCTATCCCTACACCTTCACGTGACAAGATCCAGTCAGTTGACACAGTAGGCAACACAAGCATTCCTAGAAGCCATTTCTACATTGAGAGGATCAGATGTCTTAAATATACATGAAAGTGACTTAAAAACACATAACTATATCATACTAAGTGCAAACTAACTATATCATCAACTTGACTTCCCCTTATTCAAATCCCAAAATGCTTGCTGCTAGTCTTATGCTACTTAACTGGGGAGGGAGTGAGATATATGGTAAGCCAGAGTATAAAGAGTATGCTCTTACTTGAGTTATGGCTGAAATAGCTAACAGTTGCAAATTTTATAAAATCATGATCATGCAAACACTTTGCCTGGGCTTTGGAACAGGCCCAACAAATGAGAGTACTAAAGTTTAAGCTTCATTAACTTCACAGAAAATCTATTTCTAATCACTGCTCTTACCAGACTTTATATTAATTAATTAATTATGGTGGCTTGGAAATGATGGCTGATGGAGAGGAAGAAATCAAGCCAATCTTGCAGAAATTGCAGGAATTGGTGGATCAGCTCTAATCATTTCAAAGCTGCTATTTTCAGACACATAGTATTGAGGAAGCTGGAGGAAGCAACAGGATGTGCAGAGGGGTTTAAGAAGACCCTGAAGCAGATGAAGGAGATGGTAGGTTCTGTCCAGGGCAAAGTAAACATTCTGATGCTAACAGGGAAGACACTGATTGTGGTCCTCATTATAGCATAAGATTGAGAAGTTTCTGTAAAAGGTTGTGAAGCTGGAGTCTGAGTTGGTGGGAGGCTGGAACCAGTTCAGTGAGGTGCACTGTAAAAAAGGAGATGCTGCACCTGCCCACACCTATTCTTGGGAACCCTCACCCATTGCACAGGCAAAGTCTCCCTTTGAAAAACTTGTCAGTGATGCTTTACCAACGATAGACTGATGCTGAAGATGAAATTCTTACCATGGCATGGATAGTGTTCAGCAGGATAAATTGACTGTAAAGATGTATGCCTGTGGTGATTGTTCCTAGTATATTCTGAGAAATGCATACTGGCTGTTTTGGTCAGTTTTCTCACAGCTAATGCTAAAAGATGTGACCAGAACTATTTTAAAGGAGGAAAAGTTTATTTGAGGGCTCACAGTTTTAGGGATCTTAGTCCATAGAACGCTGGCTCCATTCCTTGGGACTTGAGATGAGGCTGAACATCATGGACAGAGTGTGTGGCAGAGGGAAGCAGCTCACATGAGATTAGGAAGCAGAGAGAAACTCCATGCCCCAGACACAAATATATACCAAAGCCACACCCCCAATTCCCACCTCCTCCAGCCACACCCTACCACTTCAGTTACTATTCAGTTAATCCTTTTCAGGAGATTAAATCACTGATTGGGTAAGACTCTTACAACCCAATCGTTTCTCCTCTGAACCTTCTTGCATTGTCTCACACATGAGCTGTGGAGGGACACCTCATATCTAAACCATAACACTGTCCAAGACCCTAAGATAGCCCAGCAAGTCTTCAGTACCCAAGCAGACAAGGCTGACAGGACAGCTTCCAGTAAAACTGAATTTCATCTGAACAGGGAAGGACATTACAAAAATATGAAGTGGGTTACGGTAAGGCCCTGTAGAGCCTCTCCTGGGTTCTGCATGGCCAGAGCCTCAATAAAGAGAGCAACAACTCCTGGGATTCCTGAATAGATGAAGCAGCCCCCTTGAAAACAAGGGAAAAGTGAAGACTGAAAAGAGGTACAGCATGCCGGGAAGCCCTTTGGTGATGGATGCTATCTAGTCAACCTCTGGACAGAAGGTAACTGTGAACCTCAAGCTACTGAGTGGGCAACAGCATGGTGTGAAGGGTGTGCTGTAGTCCTGAAAAAAGTATTTAACCTTACCACCAGGGAAAAGTTTCCCTTTACATTGGGCACAGTAGACTCTGATGGATCCTATAATGTAGCAACAGTATATAATGTGCTGCAGAACTGAGGAGAGCTCATGGGAACTTGCACCCATCCCTGAGCCCATCTTCAACACAAGGGAAAGGACTACTCCTTTTGCAGTATTCATGTGAAGATGCCCCTCCTGCTAGTGGTGAATAGGAAGCTTATGGACTGCAACCACCTCACTGCTACCATAGGGTCATCACAGCAATATTGTAAATGACCTTCCCTGAGTCGTATGCCAAAGAGGGAATGGAGATGCAGAGAGAGCTCAGTGCACTCAGCAGCTGGACGAGTGACAACCAGTGACTCAACCAAGATGGCAAAGGGGTGTTAAATGAAGACTTTCCCTTCCTCTGCCCTGTAAGATATTTTATGTCCTGTTATCAGCATGTTCTAGCTCTCTTCAGGCCACACACTCCCCTGATATACCTCTCCTTCCTCTTTCACTGCTCTCTACTTTAAACAAAGAGCATGAACTGGCAGACATGTTGGGTTCTTGCCATGGAACAGAGTCCCAAGGGTTCCTGATCTTGTCCCTTTCCTGAGACTCATGTGTCTTTATCAATTCAGTATGTATGGCTAAGGCAGGGGAATTAATTTTTAATGCCTTCATTTTTGAGCATTATTTTTATGTTTAAAATATAGGTCCTCCTCCTTCTCTAAGGTTAAAACAGAATTAAATTTGCTTGAGGAAAATATGTGTCTATCTTCTCCAAAGTCAAAATTGATTAAAAGTAGGATTCTGTCCTATTCATCTTCACATTTTCAAACCTTGACACTGCATTGCATGCAGTAGAGACTTGATAAATATGTGTTAACTGAGCTGAATTGAGATGGCAAAGAAACCAGAACACTTACTAGTGCCATGTATGTCAATTTTAGGGCATTTAATCCTTTCTTGCTTTAAAAAGAAAAGCATGCTGGTGTCAATCAGACATTTCACATTTAGCAAAAGATGACTGACCAAGCACAAGTTTAACAAGGGAAAAAGCACTGAAAAAAAGTCATTGGAGAATCACGAATTTCAACAGGCAGTATTATGCACATCAGACCAAAGTACAGTGGAGTCTGTCCACCTGGCAAAGCAACAAAGACCAAAACAAATAAGACAATAGAGACAAATTCCAGAGGTAGTAGAATATTGAAAAGAACCATAGCACAATTACAAATGAAATTTGGCAGTGTCTTCATGTGTTTTGATTACACTGTATTAGTCTGTTCAGAATGCTCTAACGAGTGACCCTTAGATTAGATGGCTAATAAACAACAAATATTTCTCACAGTTCTGGAGGCTGGGAAATCCAAGATAAAGGCACCATCAGATTTGGTGACTGGAGAATCTCTTTATAAACAGTTTCCACACTACACCTTCACTTAGTGGAAGGAGAAAATTCCCTTGGGCTTTTTTTTTTTTTTTTTTTTTTTTTTTCCTTGAGATGGGGCTTGCTATGTTGCCCAGGCTGGTCTCAAATTCACAGGCTTACATGACCCAACCACCTCAGCTTCTGGAGTAGCTGGGACTTCAGATGTGCACCACCTCTAGGCCTACTTTATAAAGGTACTAATCCCATTCATGCAATCTTCACCTTCATCTCATCTCCTCCTCAAAATCCCTGCTTCTTAATATTTAGGAGTTAGAACTTCAACATGAATTTGGAGGGGAAGGAGCACAAACATTCAAGCCATAATATACATATTTTTGTCTACTTATGCAGCAGGAATGTAGTGAATTTCTACTATATGCTGGGCATTGTGTGCTAGAACCTAGGGATTCCACCATGAGTTAAAACAGACATAGGCCCCAGACAAGAGAAGTACAGAGCATCATGTAGCATACATACCTTGATTAAAATCTTCCCTAAGAAATAAAACAGAGGAGCTGAGGTTTGAAGAATGAAGAGGAATTAACTAGTTAAAGATGATGCCAAGAAAGGCAATCAGAAAAACAACATGTGCAAAATTGCCAAGGTGAGAAGGAGCTAGAAATTATCCACTGACCTTCCTGGTTCACTTGCTACCCTTCTCTACCCTGCCCTATACCCCCAAAAGTTAACCTCTCTATATGAACTATATTCTTTGTCCTATAGCTTCTTCTTACTTTTAGCCCATTGTTTAGGGTATATAATCTCTTCACTTTCCTCTTGATGAATCTTGGGTTGACAATAAATGTGATCTTCATTCTATAAGGCTCACTTCCAGTTGGGTAGACTGGTCCTATAGTTACAGGTCAGGATAGCTCAGGAACCTGTAATTATTCCTTCTTATTATACCTATAGAGACTAAATTATTGGTAATAGCTTTAAGACGTTTCACCTCTCTGTTAATCAGTTTTGCATCACTGTGACCAAAAGACACTACAAGAACAACATAGAGAAAGAAATTTTATTTTGTCTCACAATTCTAAGGGTCTAGTCCATGACTGGGTGAGTCCATTGCTCATGAGGTGGAACATCATGATTGCATGTCAAGCAGAGGAAAGCTGCTCACCTCATGGCATCCAGGAAGCAGAGAGAAGGAAGGAGGGAGGGACCATGGGGAAGATGAACCCTTCTAGCGAATGACCCCAGTGACCCACCTCCTCCAGCCATGCCCCAGCTGCCTACATTCAGTCCATTCAAACTAGGATGGACTGATTAGGCCACAGTTCTCACAATCTAATCATTTAACACAGGAGTTTGGAGGGGACACCTTATTTCCAAACCATAACAATCTCTCTTGTTGGAGTCCCTTAATCATGCCCATATCCTTGTGAATAGTCCCTATTAATCTCTGCTCAGTCATACAGTTTGAAGATGCCAGCTAGTTCCTGCTGAGAATGTGATGTAGTGTATATGAGAAACTAAGAGGAGATGATTGTGGTGTGAAATGAGGAAAGAGACAAAAGATGTAGCTGGAGATTTCCATAGGAACCAGACCATTCAGGGCCTTGTAAACCAAATGGGAAATTTTTATTTTTATCCTGAAGGCAATGGACAGACATTGAAGAGCTTTTAGCAGAAGGGATGTAATAATGTTTGCTATTTTGGTCAAAGCTAGACTAGAGTGGGTTGAGAAAAAAGTGGGAAGTGAGAAAATGGAGATAACAAGGATTATTGTCACTTATAGGTTTGGTTTTGAAGGAAAAAAAATATTTAAAGCTGTAGCCAGAGAAGAGATGTAGCAATAATGAATAGTTCTATTAGGATGTAAAAATGATTGTGAACAGAAATGTTCCAGGTAGGAACATACAGTACAATATGCATGAAAGAAATCAGACGGTGGTTCATATATGAGTGTTATAAGCAGGAAAGAGCACAGATGATGGCACTGGCCATAAATAGAAAGAGGAGCCCCTGTTCCAATGTAACAGAAGGGAAGAGGATAGATGCTAAAGTAAGCCTTTATATTTGCATAATTGTTAGGTAGGAAGAAATTGATGGTGGGACTTTCCATCTGTTGGCTTCAACTTTCTTTGTAAAATGAAAGAAAGGTCATTCATCTCTTAAAATCAGAGAAGAAGTTGGGGTGATGTGGGAAGAGATCTGGAGTTTGACAGAGGTGGAGATGGTTTAAAATATCTGTCCTTAGGAGTAAAAGTGCAGCTTAGATCAGAAGGTTATGGTAGGAATGCCAAGCAATTTTGAGAACACTTTTGAGTTTTGATTTTGACATATATGTTCCCCTCCCCTACTCTGCTGTATGCCTGCTCATCCCAAGATACTAAGTTGATCCAGCCTGGACCTTGATCCTATGCCTAGACATAGGACTACCATGAGTAATTGGTGCAAGGGTGAACCTGACCAAGCCAGGCCAGTCAGCCTCCAGCCTGAAAGTTTCACTGCCACCATCACAAAGAATGTCTTTTCCCTCTCACAGATATCAAAAGCATTAAGATAATGTCAATCTAATTAAGGCTGCCTGATGCCATTTTGTCATCAAGCTTCAGAGAAAAGCAGAACTCTAATGATAGCATTTGAATGCCTAAATCCAGCCGTGCCTTCACCACTCCTTTAGCTTTCCACTTACATAAGCTGATAAATTTCCATTATTGCTTAAGTTCACTTAAGTCAGATTTCTAACTTATACACTAAAAGTCACATAGTAATCATAAATTTATAGTCCTACCAGTATTTCATATTGCTTTCTCCAGAAATGCTGCACTGATTGAGTATAGGTATTGAATAATGTAGGTGATTCCTTGGGCTTTTCTAGAGAAAGGGTTTTGCCTGGAAGGTGAACAACCAGGAAAAGGGTACCAGAAAGCAAGCATAAGCCTCATGGCCAACTCTCTTCTATTTAACTACATGCCAGACCTCACGTGTCTGAGATTAGGATTTCAGTTAGATGACACATAGTTCAAGGTGAAGTTCCCATCAAGAAAAGTCTGATCTGGTCATCTATCCCACCCCTACCACCCTGACTCCCCTACCACTGGCCAGGCAAGGAGATTCCTGGCAATACAACACCCACTGCAGACAAGACTGCTGCTGCCATGACATGCTATGATATTAAAGAACAGAGAACCAAAAGAGGTTGAGATGATGGAAGAATGCAAAAAAGGCCTAAACTTTTCAAAAGAACTCAGCCTCTGTGTTCCCAGATACATCAGAAGTAACAGTCAGCAATTGTTGATATCAAGAAAAAGTGAAATCTTTCCAACTGCATTTCCTTATCAGGGACACAGCATAGGCAAATGTCATAGGTTCATGAATCATCTACACTTGTGTCTGGCAGGAAACTTCTAATAATTTATACATTCCATCTGGATGCAACTTAAAAGACTAATTACCAGTGATGCCAACTAATAGCAGTGATTAATGGATGAAGGTCTTAAGAATGAGTCCAATAGGAATCCTGAACTCAGCATGACTACAAACAGACAAAAAGTTCTCCTTTGACATAAGCAGATGGTATTTAGAGCCTCCAATCTGATACAAATGAAAGGTAGTCCCCTTGTTGAGTAAATTATTTAAACTTCACTCCAAGATCAATAATTCAATTTAAAATGTCACTTGTGTCTTTGCATTATCACCTCTACCTTTTCAATAACTAAGAACATAAAGAAGTTTTTGAAAGAAAGAAAGGCCATCTGGCCCATCCTAGTTACCATTTATGGTTAATTATTATTAATATTAATAATTTTACATAAAAGCACACAAACCTTGAGGCTTCTGACTCTTTCAATAGACATTATAGATCAGGTAAGTCTTGCCAAGCCACAAAGCTGTGGAAGTAATTAGCTAGTAAATCCCACTGAAAAAAAGTATTTAATCAAAATAAAAGTTGAGCTCCTGTACAGTACGTAATGACCTTTTCCTGAAAGACCATATATTTCCCAGCCCCATTTTCATACCAGATCCAATTCTCATTGCCCTTTGAAGTCAAAGTCACCTTTGCACACAGGAGATACAGATGGAAACTTGGAAGCAAGTGAAGAATAGAGTTCCAGTTTTATCCTAGCTGCTTTATGAAGCATCACCCATCCTTGAAAACACACACACAGGGTCACTACAAAACCATACCTTGTTTTTGCAAAGGACTTTCTACCCAATGAGGCTTTGCTTTATAATGTCTATTAATGTCTATTTGCTTTATAATGTCTATTTTTATTTACTATTTTATTTATTTTTATTTACTTTCACAAGATGTTTTGTACAATAGATAGCAGATACATTATTCCCTCTTACACTGAAGGTGAATTTTTATGAAAGATACTATTAGTAATCAGAGTTTATATTGTCTTACCTCTTTATTCAAACCACTGTCAATTTTTCTCAAACTTTTTGGTTCCATATGTGTTTTCTCTCTCTTTTTGGTCCACAGTTATCCATGCTTTTATATTTTGTCTTTCATTAATAATAAATATATACAATTCCAAAATTTATCACATCTATTATGTTCTTGTAAGACAATTTAGAGCACAGAAAGGGGATCAAGTGATTTCTTCATGCATAACATGGAAATAATATCTGAAGAGCAACACATGGAAAGCACATAAAATAGTGAACAAAAAGAGTGCTTCATAAATAATAATTATCACAAACACAAATTAGTCTTTTTCCCCCTTTCTTTGACTTTTTTTTTCCTGTGTCCTCTCTCCAGTACAGGCTGTTCTTAACTCTCACTGATTGCAAAAGTACTTACATCCCAGGGAATTACCCCATCATAATTATTACCTACTTTCCTCTTTTAAGTTCCTGAATAGTCTTTCTTTAGGCTACGATCTTTCTCATTGTTGACAAGTTTCGTCTGTACGTAAATAACCTACAAAGGCTTTTGCTAGTCTATTCTCAAAGAACGTTTGCTGTGCCACCAGTGCCACACACCTGCCTTTCTGCTGAATCCCACGTGGAGCCTGGCGGTTTCTCCCCACCTGTCTAATTTACAACACATCCTGCCCTCTCAACTTGCTCTTCTCTTAACTCAATAATCCACACACTTGCAGTCTCAGGGAAATTCATCTCACCTAAGTAGATTTTACATCCTTCCGACAGCAGTGCTTCCCCAGCCCATGCCCTTCTGGCCTCGCCTACTTTCATGCTGTTTAAAATGGAAAAGGAAGGGGGGCAGGATGGCTGACTGGAAAGGAGGCAGCATCTAAGCCCAGTTCTGATTACAAGTGTCAAGTTCTTTCTGAAATATTTCTGAGGAGTGAGAGAACAAGCAGATTTATAGTGTACATACTTCACTGGTTTTTATTTTGGTGGTGCGTGTAGATGAGAAAAGATTAAAAGCCCAAACAAATGTCTAAATCATTGCGCACTCCTGCAGTACATTTCCCGGCCATTGGCACCATGGACAGCGCTTTACAAGGGAAAATAGTCCCCTGGCTTGTTCCTTTCAAGAAATGTGAGGAGAAAAAAAAAAAATCCCAAAGAATCAAGAGGGAAGTTCTAAATTGTCAAAATATCATCATTCTTGAGAAATATATCATGAGAAAAAGTGATTCAATTTTTAATATGAGTTTTCTTTGAAGTTTTAAGTACCAAAAACTAATTCAAGGGTTTGGGTAGGGCGTAATTCAAAGTGTGATTTATACTTAACATTTAAGGGTCTAAGGTCTTATTTCTTCCAGAAATACAAGTCTGGGGAAAGAGTAATACACTGATTAGAAAACAGTTTTGTAATCTCCTGGTTCTGAATTCAGATTCCAGCTAACTTTCTCACCAAGTGCGGACAAGTTACTTAACCTCACCAGCATCTAAACACTATGTATGATCCTTAACTTCTCTAAGCATTTTCTGTGAAATGGGGATATTAGAACTTTGCTCTTAAATTTAAGTAGGGTAACATAGGTAGGATCCTTTGCAACCATTAAACTAGAAGAGAGCAATTTTTGTATCAAATTTCCTTTTTAAAGGAAGATTGGATCATTGACACCAACAAAAAGTCATTGGTTTCCACCCCAAACCAAGTCTCCTTTCTATATCCATATTTCAGTCTCACTCACTCCTAGCATCCAACCACTTTCTCTCCTTTCCAACTGAGGATGTCCCTGCCTTTGATACTGGTCTTTATTTTAATACTTAAATACTTGAATCCACTGCTTATACAGTCAACTTTCATATACAAAAGAATCCAGCACTCGGTATGCAAAGATGTTTATTTCCAGGGACTTTGGGATGGTATAATAATAAGGGTCAGATTACATATATGATCAATTTTGGCCTTTTGCATATCAATTAACATATCACACTTGGATATTTTATTGATAACAAATCCTATACAGAGATGTTATTATGCTCATATTTTAATGTCTTAGGGGTCAGTATCGCCTGCACAGATATCCACTGGCATATATTCAAATGCAGAATTGCTAGCTTTATCATTTAAAATGATTTAAGCCAATGAAAGGACACTCCATTTGTTTGCTCAATAGTCAATTGAAATGGAAACGGTTAGCTGAGTGCATCTCCCTTGAAAGTCTCTTCCCCTCTAGTGCCAATTACAGAATATGAAAGGCATACTCTGCACAGCTTGCTCAGGATAATAAATCACTAAATTGGAAGCTTTGGTTACCTTGCTGATTTTGATAAGAAAATTAATAGAATTAGCAGCTTATCTGCCTGTCCAGGAGATTCACATTATGAAAGAAAAAGGAAAAAGAAAAAGGGGGGGGGGAGAAAAAAGAATGAAAAAGAAAAGGAAAGGAAAAAAATCTGTTTCTATAGCTAGGGCAGCCTGTATTTCTCCCTGGTGACAGGGAGACAGTTTGGATAGTTTCTTTTGGTCCCCTTATGGTGATAAAGCTCTGTCGAAAACAATGCAGGAAGCACTATCAATTATTGTCTACTTGTTCTGTTTTCATGCATAATTAAAGCTGGACAAAGCCAACATTGGATCAGACATTAAATAAGGTTGCATCGGGCCAAGTCCAGCATCAGCCCAATTACTGATAAACAAAAATTCTAAACAGATCAAAATTGAAAAGTGGTGAGATTATTTTCCAAAAGAGGATTTATTATCTTGCATTTACTTGGAGAAGGGGATGGTGCAGTGCTTTTCTTCTTTTTGTCCAGGGTGAAGATAATTGTTTGCAATAAAGCCGCTGCTCTCAAAACAAAATGGAAAGACAAGAGTCATTTGTTCAAGAAGACCCTTAGTAGCCTTCCTCCAGCTTCTTTTTCTTTAAATATATATGAAGATCTGTAATTATTTCTTTGAAGAACATTTCAACAGCTGTAAATGATAATGAGCCAATCACTGTGTGCTTTTTTTCTCCCAGCAGCTGCAGAGCAACCCATTCAAAGCAATTAATTGATATTTGTAAAGTGCTTTGAAACGGAGAAGTGGAGCCTCATAAGTGCTAAATATTGTTCTTACTGCTGCTGCATTAGGAATTAGGAAAGCCAGCCCCTCTTCAGACAAGCCTCAGAAGAACAGCAGCAGTTCTAAGTGTCTAAAACAATAACCTAAAACTCCAGGGCACTCAAGAAAAGATCCAGATTTGTGAACTTTGCTTAGAAATATCAGAGGTTAATTACTAAAGATAACCTCACTGAAAATTATATATCAAGTGTTAAGCAGAGTAAAGCTTATCTCTGTACATTTGTCATTTTCACATTTACACCCATATGTCAGTTTGCACCATATTTTTTTAATGCACCTCTTAAGCAATGTGTGTTGAAGACAGTGCTTGTTGGTACAACATGACTGAGTTAAGACTTTCATGGATTGTCAGACCAACTTAGAGAATATTTGGTCTTATTGCATGAAAATCCCTTTACCAAGATACTTTAGATTATCTCAGACACTTCTTATGTTCAGACAATATACAGAATTGAGAAATGCTTGAACACTGGCAATTGGTAAGGTTTCCAGTAGACTTCATTGTTTTCATTCAGTATTTTGAATTTTTAAAAATTCTTACTCTACACTTTTGCTGTTTACCTCCCTGACAACATTGGACATAAGGACAGTTAGTACATGGCCAATAAATGTTTCAAAGCACAAAGTAAAAGAGTCTTTCTAGAGATATTTCACAGAGATAGCTACAATTGAAATATTATTTCTCATGGCAATAACTCCAGAGATGGAGTCATAAACTTCTGGCACCCATTGCTGTTAAGAAGAGCTATGGTGGTAAAATGCTGCCCCAGTCATACATAGACCAAGTACATGGATGGGTTTCCCTGATCCTGAAAAGCAGAAGCTTGCCGGAAAATCCTTTGTCACTAGACAGTTAATTGTTGACCATTCTATGCCATTTCTTTATTAGGAAATGAAGAAAATTACAAATGGTTAGCATCACCCAACAATGCTTACACATACATTTTGAAACCAAAGATAGATATTTATGAGTCAAACAATGGAACTAGTGAGCATGCATACATAACAACTCAACAGGAAAAAGAAATCACAGAATGCTATGTGAGAGCCATATATATAAGACAATTCACTAATTTTGCTACCATTAAAGCAAAAATTGCAATGCATGTGAAGTTTACTTTTAAAAGGCTTTGCCTAAGCTTGGTACTCTTAATTTTAAGAAGTTGTCTTTTTCCAAAAATATATGGCCTCAGTAAAGACATTGAACACTAAAAAATCTAAAATTATTTTTAAACCTTCCAACTGTCAACTGTCTAGCAAAAATATAATATTTTGTAAAACTAAAGCGAGGATCCCTAGACTCCTTTCTCTTGTCATCCTGGTTGTTCTGAGGTTGGCAAATAGAGTCAAACTTAATTTCTCTGTATGGTATAGGAGTGGCCAAAAAAGGTCAATGAATGATGCATCTGAAATTCACAGATTAAGGTTGGAAAAAGAGAAGGAAATAATATTAGCACTCCTCTCATTCCAAATTACATAAGAAACCTAATGTAGCTCACCAAAACAAGACTTCTACAGTCAAATATCTGCTGTTAGAATATTTATGACCTTACTTTTAATGTACCTTGCACTAAGGTCTCTTGTACAAAAAGGTGGTTTATTTTCAATGCTAAACCTAAAAAATTTTGACAGTTCCATCTTCTACAGAGTAATGGAACAGAAAAGAGAATTACCTTACCAATTTTTCTTTTATCTCATCCTGGTTTAGCTTTGAAAGATGGAAATCAAATCACTTGATCATGCAACCCACAAAAAGAGAATTTGAGAGAAATAAAACTAGTTTTGTTGCTTTTTTATCATTTTATAATTATGATTTGATGTAGTCCTCACAATTCTGTATAATATGTATTATTACCCTCCCTTTAAAGTAAGAAATGTGAGCTTCAGCTAAATTAAGGATCTTGTTCAAGAGAACATAGAGGTTAGTTTAAATCTGGACATAGGCTTGAATAATTCCAAAGGGCACACAAATCCACTATGTAATACAGTCTCCCTGCCTGCTATAAACCAAATAACTTTTTAAGTTAATTGTCAAGCCACCAGGAGAGTAAAAGACATCATTATTTTTCTCTGCAATTTACTATTAGAATAATAGTAAACCATTGTCCATGTAAATGTTGCCAATGTAGGTGTCAATTTTGAGGGTTAAATAAAATAATGCATGTGTTATAGTTTGGATATGAGGTATCCTCCCAAAGTTCTGTGTTAATGCAGGAATATTAGAGGTGAGATGATTCAGTTAAGAGAGTTGTAACCTGATCAGTCCATCCTAGTCTGAGTGGACTAACTGGGTGGTAACTATTAGCAGGCGAGGAATTGTTAGAGGAAGTGGGTCACTGGGGGCATGCCCTGGGAGGGTGCATCTTCCCTGTGGTCACTTCTTCCTCCTCTTTCTGCTTTCTGGCCACCACCAGGTGAGCTGCTTTCCTCTGCCCTGCCTTTCCCCAATAATGTTCTGTCTCACCTTGGATACAGAGCAATGAACTTGATCATTTGTGGACTGAGACTGCTGAAACTGTGAGCCCAAAATAAACTGTCCCTTCTCTAAGTTGTTCTTGTCAGGTATTTTGGTCACAGCAATGAAGAGCTTACTAATGCAGCATGTAAGTTCCTTTACAAATACCTTGTACTTAATAGGAACTCAATGAGAGTGTTCCATTACTATCATTTCTAACTGTGTTAGCATAGCTATTGCAGGGTAACCCTTCTGTCATGATTTCCATAATAAAGAAGCAATATTGAACTTATTTTTAAGTACTAAAGAAGCAGAAAGGGCTGGGGGTGTGGTTCAGTGGTAGTGCACTTTCTCAGTTTGTGTGTGAGATCCTGGGTTCCATCCCCAGCACCACCAGAAGAAAGGGATGGAGGGAAGGGAGAGCAGCTGGATGGCATCACCAGGTTTCTGACTAATCACCTGAAACATTTTCCAAATAGCATCAGATGAATTCAACCTCAAGAATAGCTTTCCTCTATTGCTGGGTGAGCACACCTTTTGAGACTTAGCACATTTGTTCTGCACTAATAGTAAAATTATATTATGCCTATTTCACATAAGCAATAAGAAGCTAATCCCTTATAAAAAGCACAGTGTGATAAATTATTTTTTAACCATGAATTGACTAATCTGCTGACCAAAAACTTCTCACAAATGGCCAATGAACGCTATTCCTCACCTCATAATTTACTTCATGCCTTTGTTCATTTCCCATAGATGAACTTAAATCACACATGAAGCATCTTGAGCCTGTACTCATAAATTTCAGTTGACCTATAATTTGTGATACCAAAAGTCAATACAGCAGAACTGGATTCTCCCTTTCTGAGCTCAAACACATGCCAGGTTCATTAAAAACAAACCAATAAACACCTGTTCTAGAAATGTGGCAGTACATGCAGACCTAGATCTTGTTTGCATTGCTGGGTCTACAGTGAAAAGACATAGAAGATATTTAGTGAAGCATACACATTGCTTCAAAATCCCTTTAAACTCAAACTAAGTAAGAACAAATATGGAATAATTCTGTTAAGTCCTCAGGAAATGGTAAAGGGTTTAATTTTGAATTGTGAATCCCAACCCAGAAACTCTTAAACCACACTAATAATAATGACTATCTTTAATACTTTCTCACTATCAG
The DNA here is from genome assembly GCF_902686455.1 of Sciurus vulgaris. Lineage (NCBI taxonomy): Eukaryota > Metazoa > Chordata > Mammalia > Rodentia > Sciuridae > Sciurus > Sciurus vulgaris. Next base: position 104,956,960 of record NC_136465.1, read on the forward strand.
GCAATGTTTATATATATATTTTAGTTTGTAGAACTGATTGCCCCTGACAGGGCTGCTCTTACATTTGGGTGACTAGGCTTTTGCCTGTACTCGATTTGATTGTAACTCCAACTCCACCTCAAAATTCACCTATTGAAACACTAAGCCCCAATACCTCAGAATGTGACCATATTTGGAAATGGAGTCCATTATGGTTTGTATGTCAAATGTCAACCAAAGACTCATGTGTTGAAGATTTGGTCCCCAGTGCAGCAATGTTCAGAAGTGGTGATTTGGAAGGTGATTGGATCATAAAGTTTATGACCCCATCAGGAGATCAATCCATTGATGAATTAATAAGTTGCCATTATTGGGAAGTGGTGGAAACTATAGGATGCAGGCTAGTTGGAAGACATAGGTCACTGGGGAAATGCCCTGGAAAGATATATCTTGTCCCTAGCCCCTTCCTCTCTCCCTGACTCTGCATTCTGGCCACCATTAGGTGAGCAACTTTCCTCTGTCATGCCCTTTTGCCATGATGTTCTGCCTCACCTCAAACCCAGAAAAAATGCAGCCAACCTACCATAGACTGAAACCTCTGAAACTGTGAGCCAAAATAATGTTTTCTCCTTAAAGTTGTTTTTCTTGGGTATTTTAATTACAATAACAAAAGCCTGACTAAACAGCACCATTACGGAGGTAGTCAAGTTAAAATGGGGTCATTAAGTTAAACTCTAATTCAATATGACTGGCATCTTAATGAAAAGGAGAAATTTGGATACAAAGAGACATGCACAAAGGAAAGATGATGTGAGAACATATGAGGTGGACATATGACTAGAATGACAATGTGTACAAACCAAGAAATGCCAATGATTGCCAGCAAACACCACATGCTAGAAAATCCATGAGAGGATTCTCCCCTAGAACTGCCAGAGGGAGCATGGCCCTGACAACACTTTGACTTTGGACTTTTAGCCTCCACAACCAAGAGAGAATAAGTTTCTGTTGTTTTCAGCCACCTAGTCTTTGGTGCTTTGCTGTGGCAGCCATAGGAGGGTAATAAAGCTACACCATGACCTCACTTCTCCAATGCTTGTTTCTCCCAGGAAAACAAAACATTATTCCAGGAGTGGAAGATTAATTTCCAGCCCATAGGACAATTCTGATGAAATGTTGGGGAATTCTAGAGTGCTGTGTTGAGGTGGGTTCTCAGGTTAAGTCCAGGATCAGAAAAGAAAATTTATCCTGTGACAGTTGTTTTAAGTGCAGGAGAATATAGATAGTTATTATGCCACACATTTGCCATGACTGCATTAAACCTTTACCAGTTATCAATGCCTTAGAATAAATAATTTTCTCAGTCTTTCCAATATACACCATATGGAGATTGTTTTAAAGAAGAGGTTCAGAGAATCAGATATTAGCCCCACGAGCAGGCCAGGGTAAGAGCCCTGTGTAGCCTGGGATGGCATGAGAACACTGGAACCCCAGAGATTTGGAAAAGCTGTTCAGAAGAAAGGAAAAAATACCATCTCGTTCACCTACATCACAGTTTTGTCCAGAGAGCCCTGCTGGTTATCTTTATAAGGATATATGTTTGGAGATTAAAAGAACAAAAACCATCAGATTCCTATCAAATTGCAATGGCCTATCATTACAGGATAGCCAGTAATGTTTTTGTCACATTGCAATTTCATATTAATTACTATTACTGTAATTAAAAGAGGTCACTGGTGTAAGAAAATAGAAGACCCATGTTTAAGAGAAAATAATTCTTTAATTATATAATAAGCTTGTATTTTAAATCAGAGAAAGGACATAGATATTTAAGAACTAGTAGTGAGTCAATGTGCTAACCACCTGGAAGAAAATTAAATCAGACCCTTAATATAGAAAAACAAGTCATAGGGTCTAGTAAAAATAAAATTTACAAAATAATCAAGCAATATTTTTTGTAATATTGGAGTGAGAAGGCCTTCCTAAGTAAGACCAAGAGGACTAAAGAGAATGACATAGATTCAATGAACAACAGAATGTTTCTGATTTTAAATATATATAGATATATTATAAAAAATGGTAAAAGATAAACAGCAAACTGACAAAAATGGTAAATATATTTATAAATCCAAGGGAATGCTGACTATAAAAACAATAATTATAAAACAATAATAAGATGGCAGTTTAAAATGTATGTGGAATTAATACATGACAAGAGCAGATCACCAAGAGAAGAGATAACTGTGATTGACAAGTCCTAAACTTAATGTCTTATCTGAGAAAAGACTGAGAACACCAATTAACAATAGATGTTTATAACCTAAGCTTGGATGCTGTCAAATGTAAGCATAATGAAATAACGCTTCCAAACTAGAGGGAGAATATGTATCCAAAGAAAGATTTTAAAAAGAGAGAAAAAAGGAACACAGAACTGGTGACCCAAACAGAAAGCACATAAACAGTATATTTTTAACTAAAGTATATCAATAACTTCACTAAATATCCATAAAATAAATTCTATAACTAAAAATGAATATTAGATTTAATTTTTAAAACAAAAAGACATAAGAAATATATAAAATATATCTAAACTATGACTACAGAAAGTATAAAAGAATATGAAATAAATTCAATGCAAAACTAAAAGAGTTGATATAAGCCTATTTTTAAAAATAGAAATAAAGAGGTATATTATAATATAAAACTACAACCAACAACTGGAAACAGATAATCCTTTGAAAACCGCAGCTCATCTACCAAACTTTTTTACATGCTGAGAACCAGTCTCAAAAAAATTTCAAAGGACAATTAACATACTGGTTTGTTCTCTAGCAATTTTCTTGAAATCAATAGCAAAAAATCCTAGAAAGTTGACTAACATATTGAAATTAAGCAAAAAACTTCTAAATAACCCATAAATAAAAGAAAAAATCACAATGAAATTATAGCATGAGTTGCTTGATTAAATAAACATGAAAGACTTATGGGATGCAGATAAAGCTAAGCTTAGAGAAGAATTACTGATTTAAATTTATATTTAGAAAAGAAAAAACTGAAAATCAAGTACATATCCATCTCAATAAGTTTTATTTTTTATTTATTTATTTCAATTAAAAATTATAAATTGAAATAGGGCAATGTTGTTTGATTCATTCTGTTATTTTTTCCCTTCCCCTCTCACCCACCCCACCCCTCTTTTCCCTCCATACAGTCCTTCCTTCCTCCATTCTTACCACCCTCCTTTTCCCTAACCCTAAACCTAATCCTAACCCTAATGCTAACAACTCATACCCCCCTTATATGTCCTCATCCGCTTATCAGCGAGATCATTCGTCCTTTAGTTTTTTGAGATTGGCTTATCTTACTTAGCATGATATCCTCAAATTTTATCCATTTGCCTGCAAATGCCATAATTTTATCATTCTTCATGGTGCAGTAATATTCCATTGTATATATATGCTACAGTTTCTTTATCCATTCATCAACTGAAGGGCATCTAGGTTGGTTCCACAATCTGGGTATAGTGAATTGAGAAGCTATGAACATTGATGTGGCTGTATCTCTGTAGTATGCTGATTTTAAGTCCTTTGGGTATAGGCCAAGGAGTGGGATAGCTAGGTCAAATGGTGGTTCCATTCCAAGCTTTCTGAGGAAACTCCATACTGTTTTCCAGAGTGGCTGCACTAATTCGCAACCCCAACAGCAATGTATGAGTGTACCTTTTTCCCCACATCCTCGCCAACACCTATTGTTGCTTGTGTTCTTGATAATCACCATTCTAATTGGGGTGAGATGGAATCTTAGGGTAGTTTTGATTTGCATTTCTCTTATTACTAGAGATGTTGAACATTTTTTCATATATATGTTGATTGCTTGTAGATCTTCTTCTGTGAAGTGTCTGTTCATTTCCTTAGCCCATTTGTTGATTGGATTATTTGTATTCTTGGTGTAGAGTTTTTTGAGTTCCTTACAGATTCTGGAAAATAGCGTTCTATCTGAAGTATGAGTGGCAAACATTTTCTCCCACTCTGTAGGCTCTCTCTTCACATTATTGATAGTTTCCTGTGCTGAGAGAAAGCTTTTCAGTTTGAATCTATCCCAGTGGTTGATTCTAGCTTTTATTTCTTGTGCTATGGGAGTCCTGTTAAGGAAGTCTGGTCCTAGACCAACAAGGTGAAGATTTGGACCTACTTTTTCTTCTATAATCTGCAGGGTCTCTGGTCTGATTCCGAGGTCCTTAATCCATTTGAGTTGAGTTTTGTGCAGAGTGAGAAATAGGGGTTTAGTATCATTCTGTTGCATATGGATTTCCAGTTTTCCCAGCACCATTTGTTGAAGAGGCTATCTTTTCTCCATTGCATATTTTTGGCACCTTTATCTAGTATGAGAAAATAGTATTTATTTGTGTTTGTGTCCATGTCCTCTATTCTGTACCATTGATCTACCTGTCTATTTTGGTACCAATACCATGCTATTTTTGTTACTATTGCTTTGTAAAAGAGTTGAAGATCTGGTATTGCAATACCCCCTGCTTCGCTCTTTCTACTGAGGATTGCTTTAGCTATTCTGGGTTTCTTATTCTTCCAGATGAATTTCATAATTGCTTGCTCTATTTCTGTAAGGTACGTCATTGGGATTTTAATTGGAATTGCATTGAATCTGTATAGCACTTTTGGTAGTATGGCCATTTTGACAATATTAATTCTTAATATCCAAGAACATGGGAGATCTTTCCATGTTCTAAGGTTTTCTTTAATTTCTTTCTTTAGTGTTCTGTAGTTCTCATTGTAGAGGTCTTTCACCTCTTTTGTGAGATTGATTCCCAAGTATTTTATTTTTTTCGAGGCTATTGTAAATGGGGTAGTTTTCCTAATTTCTCTTTCTGAAGATTCATCACTTATGTATAAAAATCATTGGATTTATGAGCATTGATCTTGTAACCTGCTACGTTACTGAATTCACTTATGAGTTCTAAGAGTTTTCTGGTGGAATTTCCAGGTTCCTCTAAATATATAATCATGTCATCAGCGAACAGGGATAGTTTGAGTTCTTCTTTTCCAATTCGTATCCCTTTAATTTCTTTGGTTTGTCTAATTGCTCTGGCTAGAGTCTCAAGAACGATATTGAATAGAAGTGTTGAAAGAGGGCATCCCTGCCTTGTTCCAGTTTTTAGGGGGAATGCTTTCAGTTTTTCACTATTTAGAATGATATTGGCCATGGGCTTAGCATAGATGGCCTTTACAATGTTAAGGAATGTTCCCACTACCCTGATTTTTTCTAGTGTTTTGAGCATGAAGGGGTGCTGTATTTTATCAAATGCTTTTTCTGCATCTATTGAAATAACCATGTGATTCTTAACTTTTAGTCTGTTGATATGGTGAATGACATTTATTGATTTCCAGATGTTGAACCACCCTTGCATCCCAGGGATAAAACCCACTTGATCGTGGTGCACTATCTTTTTAATATATTTTTGTATATGAGTTGCTAAAATTTTGTTGAGAATTTTTGCATCGATGTTCATTAAGGATATTGGTCTCAAATTTTCTTTCCTCGATGTGTCTCTCTCTGGTTTAGGTATCAGGGTGATATTGGCTTCATAGAATGAGTTTGGGAAGGTTCCCTCCTCTTCTATTTAATAGAACACTTTGAGAAGTATTGGAATGAGCTCTTCTTTAAAGGTTTTGTAGAACTCGGCTGAGAACCCATCTGGTCCCAGACTTTTCTTTGTTGGTAGGCTTTTGATGACCTCTTCTATTTCATTGCTTGAAATTGATTTATTTAAGTTGTGTATGTCCTCCTCATTCAGTTTAGGTAATTCATATGTCTCTAGAAATTTGTTGATGTCTTCGAGGTTTCCTGTTCTGTTGGAGTATAGATTTTCAAAATAGCTTCTAATTATGTTTTGTATTTCACTTGTGTCTGTTGTGATATTTCCTTGTTCATTCCGAATTTTAGTAATTTGAGTATTCTCCCTCTTTCTCTTTGTTAGTGTGGCTAAGGGTTTATCAATTTTGTTTATTTTTTCAAAGAACCAACTCTTTATTTTGTTAATTTTTCCGATCGTTTCTTTTGTTTCAATTTCATTGATTTCTGCTCTGATTTTAACTATTTCCTGTCTTCTACTACTTTTGGTGTTGGTCTGCTCTTCTTTTTCTAGGGCTTGGAGCTGTAGTGTTAAGTCATTTATTTGTTGATTTCTACTTCTTTTGTTGAATGCACCCCATGAAATAAATCTTCCTCTAAGTACTGCTTTCATAGTGTCCCCGAGATTTTGATATGATGTGTCTTTGTTCTTGTTTACTTCTAAAAATTTTTTAATTTCGCTCCTGATGTCTTCTGTTATCCATTCATCATATAATAGTGTATTATTTAATCTCCAGGTATTGCAGAAGTTTCCGTTTTTATTCTGTCATTTATTTCTATTTCAATCCGCTATGATCTGATAGAGTACAAGGTAGTATCTCTATCTTCTTGTATTTGCTAACACTAGGTTTGTGGCATAAGACACGGTCTGTTTTAGAGAAGGATCCATGTGCTGCTGAGAAGAAAGTGTATTCGTTCTTTGTTGGATGGTATATTCTATATAAGTCGGTTAAGTCTAAATTGTTGATTGTGTTATTGAGATCTATGGTTTCTTTATTCAATTTTTGTTTGGACTATCTATCCAGCAGTGAGAGAGGTGTGTTAAAATCGCCCAGTATTATTGTGTTGTGGTCTATTTGATTTTTGGAATTGCGAAGAATTTGCTTGACATACATGGATGAGCCAATGTTCGGGGCATAGATGTCCATGATTGTTATGTCTTGCTGATTTATGCTTCCCTTAATCAGTATGTAATGTCCTTCTTTATCCCTTCTGACTAGTTTTGGCTTGAAGTTCACATTCTCTGAAATGAGGATGGATACTCCAGCTTTTTTGCTGTGTCCGTGTGCATGGTATGTTTTTTCCCATCCTTTCACCTTTAGTCTATAGGTATCTCTTTCTATGAGATGAGTCTCTTGCAGACAGCATATTGTTGGAATTTTCTTTTTAATCCAATCTGCCAGTCTATGTCTTTTGACTGATGAGTTCAGGCCATTAACATTCAGGTTATGATTGTGATGTGATTTGTATTCCCAGTCATTTGACTCATTTTTTTTTAATTGTAAACAAATGGGATACATGTTGTTTCTCTGTTTTTATATGGCGTAAGGCATACCATTTGTGTAATCATAAATTTACATACAACAATGTTGCTTGATTCATTCTGTTATTTTTTCCCTTCCCCCCACCCCTCCCACCCCTCTTTTCCCTCTATACAGTACTTCCTTCCTCCATACTTGCCCCCCTCCCTAACCCTAACTCTAACCCTAACACTAACCCTTCCCTCCCCCCATTATGTGTCATCCTCCACTTATTAGCGATATCATTCGTCCTTTGGCTTTTTGAGATTGGCTTATCTCACTTAGCATGATATTCTCCAATTTCATCCATTTGCCTGAAAATGCCATATTTTTATCATTCTTTATGGCTGAGTAATATTGCATTGTATATATATACGACAGTTTCTTTATCCATTCATCAATTGAAGGGCATATAGGTTGGTTCCACAGTCTGGCTACTGTGAATTGAGCAGCTATGAACATTGATGTGGCTGTATCTCTGTAGTATGCTGATTTTAAGTCCTTTGGGTATAGGCCAAGGAGTGGGATAGCTGGGTCAAATGGAGGGTCCAATCCAAGTTTTCTAAGGAATCTCCACACTGCTTTCCAGAGTGGATGCACTAATTTGCAGCCCCACCAGCAATGTATGAGTGTACTTTCTCCCCACATCCTCGCCAAAACCTGTTGCTGCTTGTATTCTTGATAATCGCCATTCTAATTGGGGTGAGATGGAACCTTAGGGTGGTTTTGATTTGCATTTCTCTTATTACTAGAGATGTTGAACATTTTTCCATATGTTTGTTGATTGCTTGTACATCTTCTTCTGTGAAGTGTCTGTTCATTGCCTTGGCCCATTTGTCAACTGGATTATTTGAATTCTTGGAGTAGAGTTTTTTGAGTTCTTTATAGATTCTGGAGATTAGTGCTCTATCTGAAGTATGATTGGCAAAGATATTCTCCCACTCTGTAGGCTCTTTCTTCACATTGCTGATAGTTTCCTTTGCTGAGAGAAAGCTTTTTAGTTTGAATCTATCCCAGTTATTGATTCTTGCTTTTATTTCTTGTGCTATGGGAGTGATGTTAAGGAAGTCTGGTCCTAAGCCGACATGTTGAAGATCTGGACCTACTTTTTTTTCTATAAAATGAAGGGTCTCTGGTCTGATTCTGAAGTCCTTAATCCATTTTGAGTTTAGTTTTGTGCATGGTGAGAGATATGGGTTTAGTTTCATTCTGTTGCATATGGATTTCCAATTCTCCCAGCACCATTTGTTGAAGAGGCTATCTTTTCTCCATTGCATATTTTTGGCCCCTTTGTCTAGTATGAGAAAATAGTATTTATTTGGGTTTGCGTCCGTGTCCTCTATTCTGTACCATTGATCTACCTTTCTATTTTGGTACCAATACCATGCTGTTTTTGTTACTATTGCTTTGTAGTAGAGTTGAAGATCTGGTATTGCAGTACCCCCTGTTTCACTCTTCCTGCTAAGGATTGCTTTAGCTATTCTGGGTTTCTTATTCTTCCAGATGAATTTCATAATTGCTTGCTCTATTTCTGTAAGGTACATCATTGGGATTTTAATTGGAATTGCATTGAATCTGTATAGCACTTTTGGTAGTATGGCCATTTTGACAATATTAATTCTTCCTATCCAAGAACATGGAAGATCTTTCCACCTTCTAAGGTGTTCTTTAATTTCTTTCTTTAGTGTTGTATAGTTCTCATTGTAGAGGTCTTTCACCTCTTTTGTGAGATTGATTCCCAAGTATTTTATTTTTTTCAAGGCTATTGTGAATGTGGTAGTTTTCCTAATTTCCCTTTCTGAAGATTCATCACTTATGTATAAAAATGCGTTGGATTTATGGGCATTGATCTTGTAACTGCTACGTTACTGAATTCACTTATGAGTTCTAAGAGTTTTCTGGTGGAATTTCCAGGTTCCTCTAAATATATAATCATGTCATCAGCGAACAGGGATAGTTTGAGTTCTTCTTTTCCAATTCGTATCCCTTTAATTTCTTTGGTTTGTCTAATTGCTCTGGCTAGAGTCTCAAGAACGATGTTGAATAGAAGTGGTGAAAGAGGGCATCCCTGCCTTGTTCCAGTTTTTAGGGGGAATGCTTTCAGTTTTTCACCATTTAGAATGATATTAGCCGTGGGCTTAGCATAAATGGCCTTTACAATGTTAAGGAATGTTCCCACTATCCCTATTTTTTCTAGTGTTTTGAGCATGAAGGGATGCTGCATTTTATCAAATGCTTTTTCTGCATCTATTGAAATAACCATGTGATTCTTGACTTTAAGTCTATTGTTATGGTGAATGACATTTATTGATTTCCTGATGTTGAACCAACCTTGCATCCCTGGGATGAAACCCACTTGATCATGGTGCACTATCTTTTTAATATGTTTTTGTATGTGATTTGCTAAAATTTTGCTGAGAATTTTTGCGTCGATGTTCATTAAGGATATTGGTCTGAAATTTTCTTTCCTTGATGAGTCTCTGTCTGGTTAGGTATCAGTGTGATATTGGTTTCATAGAATGCGTTTGGGAGGGTTCCCTCCTCTTCTATTTTATGCAATACTTTGAGAAGTATTGGAATGAGCTCTTCTTTAAAGGTTTTGTAGAACTCGGCTGAGAACCCATCTGGTCCCAGACTTTTCTTTGTTGGTAGGCTTTTGATGACTTCTTCTATTTCAGTACTTGAAATTGGTCTATTTAAATTGTGTATGTCCTCCTCGTTCAGTTTAGAAAATTCCTATGTCTCTAGAAACCTGTTGATGTCTTCGAAATTTTCTATTTTGTTGGAGTATAGATTTTCAAAATACCTTCTAATTATGTTTTGTATTTCAATCCTGTCTGTTGTGATATTTCCTTGTTCATTCTGAATTTTAGTGATTTGGGTTTTCTCTCGTCTTCTGTTTGTTAGTGTGGCTAAAGGTTTATCAATTTTGTTTATTTTTTCGAAGAACCAACTATTTATTTTGTCAATTTTTTGTATTGTTTCAATTTCATTGATTTCAGCTCTGAGTTTAACTATTTCCTCTCTTCTACTACTTTTGGTGCTGGTCTGTTCTTCTTTTTCTAGGGCTTTGAGCTGTAGTGTTAGGTCGTTTATTTGTTGAGTTTTACTTCTTTTATTAAATGCGCTCCATGAAATAAATTTCCCTTTAAGTACTGCTTTCATAGTGTCCCAGAGATTTTGATATGATGTTTCTTTGTTCTCATTTACCTCTAAGAATTTTTTAATTTCCTTCTTAATATCTTCTGTTATCCATTCATCATATAATAGCATATTGTTTAATCTCCAGATGTTGGAATAGTTTCTGTGTTTTACTCTTTCATTTATTTCTAACTTCAATCCATTATGATCTGATAGAATACATGCTAGTGTCTCTATCTTCTTGTATTTGCTAACATTAGCTTTGTGGCATAATATATGGTCTATTTTAGAGAAGGATCCATGTGCTGCTGAGAAGAAAGTGTATTCGATCTTGGTTGGATGGTATATTCTATAAATGTCCGTTAAGTCTAAATTGTTGATTGTGTTATTGAGATCTATGGTTTCTTTGTTCAATTTTTGTCTGGAAGATCTGTCCAGTGGTGAGAGAGGCGTGTTAAAATCACCTAGTATTATTGTGTTATGATCTATTTGGTTTCTGAAAATGAGAAGGATTTGTTTGACATACATGGATGAGCCACTGTTTCGGACATAGATGTTTATGATTATTATATCTTGCTGATTTATGCTTCCCTTAAGCGGTATGAAATGACCTTCTTTATCCCTTCTGACTAACTTTGGCTTGAAGTCCACATTATCGGAAATGAGGATGGACTCCAGCCTTTTTGCTGAGTCCATGGCATGGTATGTTTTTCCCCATCCTTTCACCTTTAGTCTATGGGTATCTTTTTCTATGAGGTGAGTCTCTTGCAGGCAACATATTGTTGGATCTTTCTTTTTAATCCAATCTGCCAGTCTATGTCTTTTGATTGATGAATTCAGGCCAGTAACATTCAGGGTTATTATTGAGATATGATTTGGTTTCCCAATCATTTGGTTCATTTTTTAAATTTTATTTATTTATTTGTTTGACACAACTTGTTTCCTCCTTCATTTGACAATTCCTTTAGGATAATTCCACCCTTTGCTGATTTGCTACTTTGTTTTTCATCTCTTCCTCATGGATTATTTTGCTGAGAATGTTCTGCAATGCCGGCTTTCTTTTTGTAAATTCTTTTAGCTTTTGTTTAACATGGAAGGATTTCATTTCATCGTCAAATTTGAAGGTAAGTGTTGCTGGGTATAAGATTCTTGGTTGGCATCCATTTTCTTTCAGGGCTTGAAAAATGTTGTTCCAGGCCCTTCTAGCTTTTAGGGTCTGGATTGAAAAATCTGCTGATATCCGTATTGGTTTCCCCCTGAATGTAATTTGGTTCTTTTCTCTCACAGTCTTTGAAATTCTGTCTTTATTTTGTATGTTAGATATTTTCATTATAATGTGCCTTGGTGTGGGTCTGTTGTAATTTTGTGTATTTGGAGTCCTATAAGCCTCTTGAACTTGATTTTCCATTTCATTCTTCAGATTTGGGAAATTTTCTGATATTATTTCATTGAATAAATTGTTCATTCCTTTGACTTGTTTCTCTAGGCCTTCCTCAATCCCAATAATTCTTAAATTTGGCCTTTTCATGATATCCCATAGTTCTTGTAGATTCTGTTCATGGTTTCTTACCATCTTCTCTGTTTGTTCAACTTTGTTTTCAAGTTTAAATATTTTGTCTTCAATGTCTGAGGTTCTGTCTTCCAGGTGTTCTATCCTACTGGATATGCTTTCTATGGAGTCCTTAATTTGGTTTATTGTTTCCTTCATGTCAAGGATTTCTGTTTGGTTTTTTTTTCCATATCTCTAACTCTTTATTGAAATGATCTTTTGCTTCCTGTATTTGCTCTTTTAATTGTCGATTGGTGCGATCATTCAATGCCTGCATTTGCTCTTTCGTCTCATCATTCAGTGCCTGCATTTGCTCTTTCATCTCATTGTTTGCTTCTCTGATCATTTTAATTATGTACATTCTGAACTCCTTTTCTGTCATTTCTTCTGCCGTGCTGTCATTGGGTTTTATTGGTGTAACATCTAGATTTGTTTGCAGCATTTTCTTTCCTTGTTTTCTCATATTGTTCAGGTATCAGTGTACCGCTGAGATATTGCAGATTTCCTCTATTGACTTACAATGTCCTTGAAGGTTTCTATATATATCCCCCCTTAGCCTTCAGTAGGCTGAAGTCTTGGAGGAGGTTGATAATGTGGTGCTCCACAAGGAAGCTGCCTCTCTAGGAGTGGTGTCCTTCAGGTGGGGTATATTCCCTGCTAGTGGGCAGAGGTGCCTCCACTTGCTGACCAATGGTCATCCAAAGGGGAACTAGGCCGCGGGCTGAGGCAAGGCCTGTTTGGGCCTGAGTCTCTGGCTTTACCGTCCTTGTGGGGAAACCTCACCTGCCAGGGAAGACTCACCCAGTGGGGAGGTCTCGCTGGTCAGTTCCCTCCTAGAGGTTCCCCTCAATTTACAGCTACCGCCTGGGCTGGGCTGCCTTCCTCTGCAAAGTTCTCAGGGGCCCAGCCCTACCTCCTGGGCCTGGGAGCCTCACCCTTCGCAGATGAATCTCCGTAGGCTGCCCCTCCTCAGAGAATCTGCCCGCAGTCCTGGAACCTTCGCTCCACCCCTAAGCCTGTCTCTGTGCGGCTCTTCCACCAAGAAACCTCCTAGATCCTGGGACCCTGCTCTGCACCTAATATCCTGGCTATGCGGCCCCTCCTCTGAGCAGCCACCTGGGGCCCCGAACAATTGCTCTGAGTCCCAGAGACCTACCACACGCCTCTTCCTCCAGACAGCCGCCCAGTATTCCTGTGTGGTCACTAGGAGTCCAAGAAACTCACTGCATGCCTCCTCCTCCCACCAACCACCCGTAGTCCTGGGCAATCAATCACTCCGAGTCGAAGTGACCCTCCCCCTTCCTCCTCCTTCTCCAGATAACCCCCCGGGTGTTCAGGAGCAGTCGCTCTGAGTGACTCTGAATCCACGTGACCCGCTGCACGCGTCCTCTGGGCAACCGCCCGGAGATCTGGTGTGGCCACTCGAGACCAAGCGACCCACCACACTCCTCCTCCAGGCAGCCCCCCTGTGTTCAGGAGCGGTCGCTGTAAGTCCAAACAACTCACCACTCGCCTTCTCCTCTGAGCAGCTGCCTGGAGCTCTAATGCAGTCACTGCAGGTCCAAACGACCCGCCGCGCTCCTCCTCCTCCTACTCCTACTCCTCCGGGCAGGCCCCGGTGTTCAGAAGTGGTCTGAGTCCAAACAGCTCGCCACGCAGCCCCTCCTCTGGCAACCGCCTGTAGCTCTGGTGCAGTCACTCCGAATCCAAGCGGCCACGCTCCTCCTCCTCCTCCTCAGGGCAGGCCCCGGTGTCCTGAGTCCACACAGCTCTCCTCGCCACTCATCCCCTGGGCAGCCACCAGAGCCCCAGTGATTGCTCCGAGTCCCAGCACTGTGCTGAGCGGCCTCCTCTACGACGCTCCCAGTTGTCCGAGTTCCTCATTTTTGTTTTTTGACATGATTTGGTTTCTCCTTTATTTGGCTATTCCTTTAGGCTCCTTCCTCCCGTTTCTGATTTGCATCATTGTTTTTCATCTCTTCCTCATGAAATATTTTGCTGAGAATGTTCTGCAATGCCGGCTTTCTTTTTGTAAATTCCTTTAGCTTTTGTTTATCATGGAAGGATCTTATTTCATTGTCAAATCTGAAAGTAAGTTTTGCTGGGTATAAGATTCTTGGTTGGCATCCATTTTCTTTCAGGGCTTGGTAAATGTTGTTCCACACCCTTCTAGCTTTTAGGGTCTGGATTGAAAAATCTGCTGATATTCTTATTGGTTTCTCCCCTGAATGTAATTTGATTTTTTTCTCTCGCAGCCTTTAAAATTCTGTCTTTATTTTGTATGTTAGGTATTTTCATTATAATGTGCCTTGGTGTGGGTCTGTTGTAATTTTGTATATTTGGAGTCCTATAAGCCTCTTGTACTTGGTTTTCCATTTCATTCTTCAGATTTGGGAAATTTTCTGATATTATTTCATTGAATAGATTGTTCAATCCTTTGGTTTGTTTCTCTAAGCCTTCCTCAATCCCAATAATTCTTAAATTTGGCCTTTTCATGATATCCCATAATTCTTGTAGATTCTGTTCATGATTTCTTACCATCTTTTCTGTTTGATCAACTTTGTTTTCAAGATTAAATATTTTGTCTTCAATGTCTGAGGTTCTGTTTTCCAGGTGTTCTATCCTATTGGTTATGCTTTCTATGGAGTTCTTAATTTGGTTTATTGTTTCCTTCATTTCAAGGATTTCTGTTTTTTTTTTTTCAATATCTCTAACTCTTTATTGAAATGATCTCTTGCTTCCCGTATTTGCTCCTTTAACTGTTGATTCATGCAATCATTTAATACCTGCATTTGCTCTTTCATCTCCTCCTTCAATGCCTGCATTTGCTCTTTCATCTCCTCGTTTGCTTCCCTGATTGTTTTAATTATGTACATTCTGAACTCCCTTTCTGACATTTCTTGTGCTGTCATTGGGTTTTATTGATGTAGAATCTAGGTTTGTTTGGGATATTTTCTTCCCTTGTTTTCTCATATTGGTCAGATGTCAGTGGGACTTTGTGATATTGCAGAATTCTTCTATTGGCTTATAGTGTCCCTGTAGATTTCCAGTGTATAACCTTCCTGCCTTCAGTAGCCTGAAGTCTTGGAGGAACTTGATAATGCAGTGCTTCCAAGGAAAGCTGCCCCTAGCCCGCTACTGGTTCCAGGACTTGGAGCTGGCTCTGTGTGGAAAGGCTCTCACTGGGCGTCCTGCTCCAAGAAGCTAGCCTGGAAAGGCGCTTCCTGCTGGAGGGGGCCGGGCTGCGGGCTGCTTAGGGAAGTCCCTGGCTGCCCTGTCCTGGTCCCTGAAGCAACCTGTGGGCAGGAACTCGCCGCCCTGGTTCAGGGACTTGAAGCTTGGTTCTGTGCAGAAAGGCTCTCACTGGGGGCCTGCTCCGAGATGCTGGAGAATCTGGCCCTGTGGGAGGAGCCCACCGCCAGAGTGCGCAGGGCTGCCTGGGGAAGACTCTAGCTGCCCTGCCCTACTCTAATAAGCCACCCAAATCCGGGCCTGCCGCCCGGGCAGCACTTTACCAGGTGGGGGAGACTGACCCCGTGGTTCTATGTTAGTCCGAGTCTCTCAGTGCCTCCCCTTCTTGAATCCTGGGCTCTGGAGCGACTGGAGATGCCGTCACCCTCTAGTCCACCATCTCGATCGCCCCGTGGATAAAGCCTGCATCCAGGGGGGCCGGGGGCAGGTCCGCCTGGAGAGGTCTCTGGCTGCCTTGCCCTGGTCCCAGAGGCTGCTTGCGGACCAGAGGTCTCCGCTGGCTTGGGGACTTGTGGCTGGCTCTGTGTAGAAAGGCTCTCACTGGGCGGTCTGCTCTGAGAAGCTAGCCTGGAAAGGCGCTTCCCGCCAGAGGGGGCCGGGCTGCGGGCTTCTTGGGGAAGTCCTCAATAAGTTTTAAAATGCTGATTTCAGCAATATTCACAATAGCCAGACATGGAATCAACTCATGTGTCCATCAATGATGTGTAGATAAAGAAAATGTGGTATACTAGTATATACATATAATGGAATACTATTCAGCCATAAAAAGGACCATATCCTTTCATTTGCTACAACATGGATGGAACTAGAGATCATAATGTTAAATGAAATATACTAGGCATAGAAAATTAAATATTACATGATTTAATTTATATGTGTCATCTCAAGAAACTGAGCTCATAGAACTGGTGAGCAGAATAATGGTTACCAGGAGCCAGGAAAGGAAAAGGAGGAGTAGGTAAGGGAGACATTGCTTAATTGGTTAAAATGTCACAGCCAAAAGAGGAAAACTGGTATTAGTGCTCTATCACATAGAGGTTGATTATGATGAATATTATATTGTATATTCAAAATAACTTGAAGAGAAGATTTTGAGTATTCTCACCACAAAGAAGTAATATTTATTTGAGATGATGGATTAACTAAATATCCTAAGTTGATCAATACACAACTTACAAATTTTCCAAAACATCATGCTGTATCCCATAAAGATGTGCAATAATCATTGGCCAATACAAATTTTTAAATTTAAACTCAAGCAAAGCCCAGATGAATACTCAAATTGAGGAGATGAAGTTCAGAGAACAAGGCAGGCAGAGTACAGCATCAGAAAGTGAAGAATTGAACAGAGATGACCCCAGAGATCTACAGAGGGTCCCTTTATAGTAGTAAAGTACTGTCCAGAATTCAATGAGGCAAAAATCACAAAATCTTTTGCTACCTAGCTAACAAGTACAGAAAGAATTAAGAAAATAAAACTCACAATATGAAGAAAAGTCAATGAAACTCAGAGCTGACACAAAAGTTAGAATTAGCAGACAAAGACACTAAAACAATTACAATTTTTCCATGTTGAAAATTAAATACAGAGAGAAGATATTTAAAAGCCTGAAATTGAACTTCAGAGATAAAAACTACAATATCTAGGATTGACAGCGGTTTGGATAAGGCAGAGAAAAAGAAAAAGATTAGTTAACTTGAATACATCCTAACAGAGATGTTTTGAAATAAAATAGAAAACACAGAATTAAAAAGAAAAAAGGAATGAAATTCTCTGTGCTATGTGACAAATTTAAGCAGCCTAATAAAACATATAATTGGAGTCCCAGAAGATAATGAAAGAAAGAGAGAGGAAAGGAAAAAATAATTTGAAAAAATGATTGAATATTTTCTAAATTGGACGAAAACTATAAACCTACAGATCTAAGAAACTCAAAGAAGCATAGTGCAAGAAACATGAACAATGCCCAAGACATAATCATCAAATTACTTAAAATCAGTGATAAGAAGAACATCTTAAAAGCAGCTGGATTTTTTAAAAGACATTTACAAAAAATGCAAAGCTAAGAGTGACTGCAGATTTCTCATTGAAAACAACATGCACAAGAAAACAGTGGGTTGACATTTTTAAAAGAACTAAGAGGGAAAAAAAAGTGTTAACCTAGAATTCTATTCTGAGTAAAACTCAAAATTTAAAGCACAATAGCTGAATAAAATCATGAGCAGACTCACTGCAAGAAATGTTCAAGGATTTGCTCCATGTCCAAGATAAATGATACCATGTAACAGTGTGCAACTATACAAAAGAACAGTAGTAAAAGAAACACTATACCAGAAAATAAAACATTTTAAAATTATATCTCTTTAAAAGATAATTTAAGTTGGTCTAGAGTTTCATTTTGGGGCAATGAAAATGTTCTTGAATTAGACAGTAGTGATGGTTGTACAACCTTACAAACATACTAAAAACCAAAGAATTGTACACTTTTAAATGGTGAATTCTGCGATATGAAAATTATATCTCAATACAAATACATCTTTTGATAATTGACATCAAACAAAACTAATAAAAATTCACAGTGGAGTTTATAATGTGTAAAAGAAAAACACATGGCAATAATACATGCTAATTCTCCTCCAAACTGATCTAGGTTCAATAATTTCCATTTGAAATTTCAGCATATATTTGTAAAAATTAACAAGCAGATTCTAAAATTCACATAGAAATGCAAATTACCCAGAAGAGCCAAAACAACTTTGAAAAGGAAGAACAGATTTGGAGAAACCATAAGAACACAAAACTATAAAGATTGAAAACACTATTGTTGGGGCTGGGGTTGTAGCTCAGTGGTAGAGTGCTTACCTCCCATGTATGAGGCACTGGGTTCCATCCTCAGCACTGCATGAAAATAAATAAATAAAAAATGAAGGTATTGTGTTCATCTACAACTAAAAATGTTTTAAAAAAAAAGAAAAAAGAAAGAAAACACTATTGTCAAGGGTATAGAGTAAGAGAACTCTCTTACAGTGTTGTTGGGAGTATAAATTGCATACCTATTGGCCAGTCACTCCATTCCTAGCGATATACAAATAGGAATGTGTACATGTATGCACCAAGAGGCATTATACGAATGTGCACAGAAGCACTTGTCATGATAAACAAAACCTGGAAACAATCCAAATATCTATCAACAGTGGGATCAATAGTGGTAAATTTATAAAATGGAATTCTAAACAATGAAGATAAATGACATAGATAAATCTCATAAACCTAATATTGACTGACAGAGCTCTGATATATTTTATGTATAATTCTATAAATTTCAAACATAGGCAAAGTTAAGCCCTGGTGTTTGTAGACATCCAAATAGGTGAAAATGCCTGAGAAAAGCAAGAAAAAAAGTAACCTCAAAAAACAGGAAGATATTAGTTATCTTTAGCAGAGAAGAATGGGGCTTTTATTAGGAATGGACAATCAGAGGAAGTTCTAAGGTATTGCCAAATTTTATTTTCTTAACTTAGATAATGGTTATATAAGGTTTATTTTATAACAATTTATTAATATTTACTTTTATATTTTATGGTGCTTTCATAAATGAAGCCTATTTCAAAACAGAAATATTTATGAGGAAAATGCCACAAAATAAAATATATTGCAGTATAATTTGTATTGTGACCATATGTTGATCTGCTATCTTTCCTATAAATAAACTATAGCATTTTATTTCATATAATTCATACAATTGCAATTTTTCAAAAATAATCAATTATTTTCATGATTAGGAACAATAACTTCTGAGACATTGGGAAACTTAAGATGCTGAGATTTCTGAAAGTGATGAGAAGTGAGTAAAATAATAGAGAATGGAAGTTTAATCAATAAGGAAGAAATAGCACCTATCCTCAGCTAGCTGGAAATTCTTGGAAGAGTAGTGTAAAGAACAAACAATTCCAATGCTTCTTTCTTTACTCAATCAAAGCACTTAAGTTCTTTCCAGGAGTATAATGTAAATATGAATAATGGAATTGATTTTTTTTATCAAACATACAAGAATAAATCAAATGAGTTCTATTCCCTTCAAGGTATTCATCTCAGGAAGTGAGACACTTTTTCCAATGAAGACTTTATGAATGCAAACATTTTGGTATGCCTCTTGTAGAATTGCTTTCGGCACCCATGGCATACTTTAATAACCTTCAGGATGGTGAATTCACCCTCCGAGAATGAACTGAGAAAGTTTATTTGACTCTGTGCCTGATAAATAATGTGGGTAAACACATTCACACAGTGTATTAATTTGATCCAAAAAAAAAGTAAAAGTTGTATGTGAATGGAACTAGGCTTAAAGGAAATTCCCAAGAAAAGTTCAAAATAGTTTGAGGACTAACAGTATTATTGAAATAAGTCTCTAGCATTTTGGAGAAAAGCACAGACTCCATTCACTTATTGACAATGTATACTGAAGTTCTGTACACCAGGCATCGTTCCAGACTCACTAGGGTGCAGCAAGGATCACAACAGAAAACCCTGACCTCACGTAGGTTACGGGAATATATGCTTATTAACAACTGCTTTATAACTTGCAATTAAGTTTTCTAAATTTATGTTTTTAATGGTTACAATGGACATTTCTGTATCGTCTTTACCCTGTTTTTTTCAAAATGAAAGGGTTCTGAGGGCAGATAGGTGTTTACTTCTCCTATATCTGACACAAAGGATCTAAAGTGTTTTTCCAGGGGAAAATTACCATTTGCTCATATTACTTCAGAGCTCTTCATAAACAAATGTAGATGGCTCCAAAAAATGTTCACTTTTGGACAAGATTAACTTTAAAATTTTACTAGTGTTTTCAAAAAATCTTAATATGATCAGTTCGACTAAGCCAAGTGGGAAATTTGGGCAAGTATGCTCTCTGTGTAGCAATTACAAGGAAAGGATTTTGCAAGGTGCCTGAGAAAGACAGCATCCCACCAGTAAGTAGTTCATCCCTCGGCACCCTAAATCTCTAAGGACACCTGGAATCATGACATGAGCGTCTGCAAATTAGTTGGTGTACACCTCAGGCTCTGAAAACGCTGGCACGCTAACTGAACTCTTGGAATTGATGTGTCAGAGTCTGTGATCACACGCGTGCACGCACACACACACACACACACACAGCAGCTGCAGCAACTGCCACCAGCAGTAGCTCACCCTCCCTAATCCTACCTCATTGAAAACTTTTATTCCATTTTAAAGGTAAATGGAAGGTTTTGCTCCACTTTCAGACACGGCTGCCCAACCTCTCCCTGCAAAGAGATGCAGAGATTTGTTTATGGATGCCATTAGCACTGCGTTTGAACAAGATCTAAGAGGAGGAAGTGAGAGGGATGCAGGCTTTGCAGGCTCCTCTGGGCAGCCGGCTGCAGGGCTGGCCAGTTGCAGGGGACTGAGGTCGAACCCACCCACCTACTGCAGCCTCCTGGATGGTCCAAGTGATCAGCCACTTTGACACCTTCCTGCCGCGGCGTTCTGCTTCATGTCTTCCAAGCCTAAGTGCTTTTTAATTAGCCTTCATTGCTTCCCCAATTTAACTACTGTCATCACGGGCTCCAGGCAGACCTCATGTCCACCTGACATCCCCCTGCCACACCTTGGTCCAGACAAGGCCCCTCCGGCCCAGTTCCTCACTACATTTGCAATGCACTTGAGAACTTGTGCCTCCATGGATGCCCTTCACATCTGTCCCTGCCGGCTTCCTTAGGGCTTTTGGATGGTAGATTCCCACAAGCAGGAAACAGCTTGTTGTTATTTTTCTGGCATAATTTTATTTCTTGCCAAGTCGCTGAGTATGTTCAATACTGTATATGGTGGGAGAGGAATAGCAAAGACCTGTCCACCTGTATGCGATTGATTTTCAAATTCACATGCACAGGGAAAGGGATGTTTATTCACATCTCAAGTTATTGTTTACTTATTTTAGTTATTTGTTTAAATACTAAAAATGTATTTTTCCCCTCAAGGCAGAGAATTAAAATATGAGCAGCTTAGATCAAGACTCACCAGAATCCCTACCTTGGAATCTTTTCCCTGACCTCCCAAAAATCAGCTGAGTACTTCCCTCCTTTGCTGCCTCCCACTGCCAGTTAAGGCTTTCCATGCACCAGCTGGCATCCAACAAAGCCCCAGAATTGCAGCAGGTAAGGCAGGTAAGGAAGTCCCCCATTAGAATAATTTTTTGAGCCTTGCTAATAGAAAAGAAACACACCTAGACAACCTTAACATTCCTTTCAGATGGACTAAACTTCAGGCCGATTTCTTCCTAACCACTCTGACCTCCCTTTTCTTAGATCATTTACCTGAGAAAATTTGCAAATATAAATTCTTTCTCTGTTCTTGGACTTATAGATCTTCTCCCAGCCTCTTATCAGTTTTACAACACAGGAAAGCCTTTCCCAAGGACCCAGGAACCATCCCTTTAAAACTGAATCAGCAAGAAAAATGGTTCCCCTATTTCCCAGTTTGTGTGGAAGGATAGGAGCCTTACTTCAATAAGAACCATCTAGCAAACACAGATGACCTAATCAGTGAGGGTCCCCCACCCCATCAAATGTCTACCAAGTACCTTTCCTCTAGAGCACCTGTGCTTAAAAATTTTCCTGCCCTTTGTTTCAGAGATATTGATTCAATCTCTCTCCCCTTTTGCAAAGCCCTGAAGCCACAAGACCCCTAGAAGGGCACAAAGAGCCCAAAGAGCCCCTTGATGTTGGCCTCAACAATAATTTTTTGAATATCATTAAAAACTCAGGCTACAACAGCAAAAATAAGTAAATGGAAGTACATCAAAGCAAAAATCAATCAACAAATGAAATGGCACCCTATGAATTGGGATAAAATATTTGCTAACCACATATCTGATAGGGGGTTAGTATCCAAAATTTATTAAAAACTCATACAACCCAATAGAAAATAAACAAATGACCCAATTTAAAAATGGGTCTCAAAAAACCTGAATAGACATTGTGTCAAAAGAAGACATAAAAATAGCCAACAAGTATATGAAAAGATGCTTCACATTATTAATCAGGGAAATGAAAAATCAAAGCCACTATATCACCCCATATCTGTCAGGATGGCTGTTATCAAAAAGACAAAAGATAACAAATGTTGGCAAGATGTGGAAAAAAGGGAAAACTTGCACTGTTGGTGGGAATGTAGATGGACACAGTCCTTTTGGAAAACAGTGTGGAGTTTTCTAATGAGATGTAAAATAAAACTACCATATGACCCAGCAACCCCTCTTCTGGGAACATACCCAAAGGAAATAAAATCACCCCTGAGAGGTCTGCCCTCCCATGTTCATTGCAGCACTGTGCACAATAGCCAAGATATGGAAACCACCTACGTGTCCATCACTAATAAGTACATAAAGAAACTGTGATTTTATATATATAATGAAAAAATATTCAGCCTTTGAAAAGCAGATCCTAGCCCAGCATGGTGGCATATGCCTGTCATCCCAGCAACTCAGGAGACTGAGGGAGGAGGATCACAAATTCAAAGCCAGCCTTAGCAACTTAGTGAGGCCCTCAGCGACTTAGCAAGGCCCTGTCTCCAAATAAAAAGTATGAAGGGCTAGGGATGTGGCTCAGTTGTTAAGCCCCTCTGGGTTCAATCCCCAGTACCAAAATTCAATAAATTAAATTAAATTAAAAAGGAGATCTTGTCATTTGCTACAACATGGATGAAACTGGAGGACATTATGCTAAATTAAATAAACCAAACAGAAAGAAAATATTGCATGATATCACCTAGAAGTGAAAGAAAAAACTTCCTAAGGGTCAAGGTAGTAAAAGCAGCAGATATGAAAGATGAATAAGTCTAGAAGCTCAGTATAATATGAAGACTCTAGTTAATGAAAGTGTAGTCTATTAGGGGCTTCTGCAGAGTAATTTTATCTCCTTGCCATTAAAAAAAAAAGTATTTAAGATGGTAGATATGTTCATTTGCTTCATTATAGTAATTATTTTGCCATCTGTATGTATCCCATAATATCACACTGTATACCTTAAATAAACACAATAGAAATTTTTTTTATTTTTATTGCAAGGGAGATTTAGTCTTGACCCCACTGATACAGTATACTCTGAGTATCAAATACAGGACCTTGTGCTTAACAGGTGAGCATTCTACCCAAGCTACACACACACACACACACACACACACACACACACACACAGCTAGTTCTTTAAAAGCAGTAACAATGTCTTTAGAGTAGGAACCATCTATCCTAATATTCTTCTCTCTCATTTCTGGGAAATGTTCTGTGGTAGTTCTGTAATGATTGAGTTGATTAATTAATGATAAAAGAATAAATGATGAAAAATTTTAAAATATGCAGTTTCTTTTCTTTAACAAATATTTATTGAGTACCTACTATGTTTGTGTTAGACACTCTGCTAGACCCAGTCCATATCATTGAGAAGTTTAAAGTTTATAACTGATTGGGAAACATAGACAAGTAATAACAGTGGTGTACCAGGTTAAATAGTCATGTGCTACCAAAACACAGGAGGGGTCTGGACTGGTGGGGAGGGGAGATAAGATGGGACAGGGGAGGACTGTAAACTAAGCTCCATTCTAGAGCAATTAGGGCCGGGCGTGATGACAAATGGGGATCAGGATGTAAGGAGGAAGCTCCACGTTCAGCCAGGCTACTGAAGGTCACAAGACAGAGAGGGGTGAGCCCTTCCCAGGTCAGAATAGGGCTGCTGCTTCCATCCCTGGGAGGAGGGCAGATGAAGCTCTACCTGCTATAGTCAGGGAACTCAGGGTCGGGGAGGATGGGAAGCCTACCTGCGTGGAACCAAGAGGAGCCCAAGGCATTCACAGCCATCCATTCTTCTCCATTGCCTTTCACCAGTTCATGCTGTGGGATACTGGGGACCTGCAACCAGCTGGAAAGATCTCTGAGGCACAGAATGCCATGCCAGAGTTGGAGGAAGAAGGAGACCTCACTCCCAGGCGCTTAGATTTTAAGCCCTGCTGAAAGCAGTAGCCAGAGCTGGCCTGCAAAACTCAAGAAACTGCTGGGGAAGTGAAATGGACTGAAACGTGCAGCCCAGCCCTACACATCTCAGCTCTGGAGTCCGTGTAAGAGAGGACCCCTCATCCTGGCAGCACAGAAGGAGCCAGTGCTCTTCTGAGCAATGTTACCTCCTCCAATCCTCCTGATTATATCCAAAGTCCAGCACATCATTTTGAAAATATGAGACATTAGATCCAATGTCCAGCATATAATTTTTTCAAATATGAAACACTCAGGAAAATGTAACCCACATTCAAAAAAAAAAAAAAAGATGGGGATCATTAATACTACCTCTCCCATATGATTTTCATGATAATTAAATGATTTGATCACCTAGAACAGGATGTGGTACAAGAAAAGTGCTTACCAGAGCTGGTTTTATGGGAGGGCAACCAGTGCAGTTGTATAGGGTCCCATCCTTGGGAGGGTTCTGAGCTTGGTTTAATGCTGTGCTGTCACATGTTGAAATTCTTAATAGTTTAAGAAGGGCCCTATGTTTTCACTTTGCATTGAGTCCCACAGATTATATCTCCAGTTCTGACACTAAATTAGTATTTGCTACTCCCTCAGTTCACCCCTCACCTACTTGGAAAGAATTCTTCTGATGCCACTATCCATCCAAGTGTGGTTCAGCTGTGATAGCCTCATAAAATTGGGTTGGGTTTCTTCCCCTAGTACATATATGAGTTTGTAATCACACTTTGATAGGTTTAGTAATCTTCTTATTATTTATCTACCAAGTAGTAAATGATCTTCATTGAAACAGGGACTGTATGTTCACCACCATATTCCATCTACAAGTGTCTTAAATTAAAGCTGAGCAAGGTTTTACTATTTTTAACTTTAAAAAAATTATCAAACAATAATCCTCTTCCCTCTACCCTTTCCATATTAGAAAAAAAATGTTGCCTGGCTAATTGATTCTTCTATATTGAGTTGCATCAGACATTGAGATACATAACTTTTTCTGGCAGATTGAAAAATTAAGCCAAATGAAATTTATGTCAGGGTTCTTTTTCTAAGGATTATCACCATATCAGATGAGCAGAATTTTAAGTCATTCTGAACATGCCCAGGCATGTTTAATGTTTGGTTAGAATTATCCTAATTCCCATGAACAAGACCCTCTCTGGGTTTGAGTTTTCTCCTAAAACTCAACAGTCCAAAGTGAGCTGCTAGGCCACTTGAGTTTAGTTTGTCCTTGTACTGGTAGTGCACAACGATGAGTCTGTAATAAAGGAACAGGATGAATTCCAGAAATGTGCTACTTTGAACAAAAGGAAACATTGATTTTATGTGAAAATAACTTTGGTTTCAGATATTACCAAAGCAGTTAGGGGCTAGGGATATAGCTCAGGGATAGAGCACTTATTTAGCATGCATGAGGTCCTGGGGTCCATCTTCAGCACAAAAATAAATACATAAGTGCTGGGCATGGTGGCACAGGCACCCAGCAGTTCAAGAGGCTGAGGCAGCAGGATCTCCAGTTCAAAGTCCACCTCAGCAAAAGTGAGGCGCTCAGCAACTTAAGGAGACCCTGTCTCTAAAAATTCAAAATAGGGCTAGGGATGTGGCTCAGTGATCGAGTGACCCTGAGTTCAATCCCCAGTACCACCCGCAAGTAAATAAATAAATAAATAAATAAATACAGGCAAAGTGACAATTTCATTTTCAATTATGTAACAAGAAAAGAAATCTACCAAAGTCATTATTATGTTCCAAAAAGAACTGAGATTTCAGAAGATGTTGCTTGTTATAGTAACTGGCTAAATTTTCTTTAGCAATCAGAAATGTAAACACTGTAACCTCTGAATTATTGATTTAACAATGCAACTAAGTATACAGTTGTATCTAAGTTTCAGTTCAGATGAAGGTAAGTCAAGACAAATCTACCAATGGTTTCAGCTGTTGTGTATAAAAATATGGACAGGGAAGAAAGAATATGAATTGTCTATCAAATAACCAAATAAAAATTGACTATGAAAATATATAGTAAATATATAGAATCTGAAGATTCTAAAAATCTTTAGAAACCACTAACAGAAATGCTGCTAAAAATAATTGTAAGATAGATTTTTGTATGAAAGCACTGGATAATCTCTCAAAGCTGTAGACAAAGAAGATGGAGGTAGTCAATCACATAGCCTGCTGGTGAAAGTAAAATAGTACAATGATTCTGGAATGCAATTTGGAAATACCAGTCAACTGCTCTAAACATCTTTATATACCTTTGAACTGAAAAGTAATTTCAGTAGATTTAGAAATGTAGATTTAGAAATTCAGCCTTCAGAAAATATACATACACACACACACACACACACACACACACACATATATATATAAAAAACAAATATATATATTTGTTTAATACAATGTGGCTTAAAATAATAAATAGTTAGAGATGACCAAAATATCTAACAATAAAGAATTGGATAAATATATATGCAAATCACTAAAATAATTATTCTAATCTATTTTATTAACATGTAAAGTTCTCATATACTAATCATAAAAAAAGTATCTTTGCTAAAAGAAAGAGTTTTAAAATATTATATAAACTCATTGAATGTAGACCGTGGGCACTTTACTGTATTTGATTTTACCTCAAAAAAGAATTTTTAAAATATTAAACTCCAGTTTATGATATGCATGTTGAAGTGTTTAAGTCTTAAAATATTAATATCTGTGATTTTAAAATGTTTCAAATGATGGGTTGATGGATGGACAGAGAAATAAATAGGAAAGATGTTCTAGAGCAAATGTAATAAAATTTGAATTGTAAAGAAACCATCTAAATAGTCATAATCCACTTGGGCTGTATGCATTTTAAAAATTATATGGAGATTTGACAAAGTTATAGAAGTAGAGTGAAGAAAAAGACTGGAAAACAAAATGTTGAGAGGTGTTGAGAGAGCTTCTCTCTAGAAGTACTTCTCTCTTTTTACTTTCCCTTTTTTTTTTTTTTTTTTTTTTTTGGTATTCCTTTTGTCTTAAAATTGTCTAACTTTAATTATAAACTTTGTACTTTACCTTTGAACAAAGGCTGGGTTAGCAAGAGGTGCCTAATTCCTGAAAAGTGAACAGCAGGCTCCTGTGATCTGGAATGTCTGCTCTGGCACAACCTGGACTCCATTCCGCAGAAGTGCTGGGCAGTAGAGCCCTGGTGGCACCAGCTTGCCACTGGCCTCAGGGTGACTGAAGGCAGGTGGGTCCTCAGGCAGTTCGCTGGCTAGACAAGTGCCCAAACAGAGCAAACCAGCCTGTTTCTCTCAGAGGTTCCACGTCTGGAACTGGGCAGCAGTGGGTTCATGGCCCTGCCAGGAGGCTGGAGAGCCATCTGTGTGGGAGGGCACCCCACCCGCCAGCACAGACTCTGGAATGTGCTGTGAGAGTGACTCAGGGCCCCTCATACCTGAGACCTAGAGTCATGCTAAAGCCAGAATTAAAGACAGGCAGTTAGGCTACATAGGTGATGAGGTCAAATCGAGCAAATGGAGGCCAGTTTGAGACTGGGAAGTTGGAGACCACCCCTGGGAGATTAGAATGTGAATGTCTCCAGAACGCTTTGATTACCAAGATTACCTGCCTATACTACCCCTCCCAAAAGGCTGCAGACAGGGAGTTGTTAATTAATTAATGCCCTCTGGGCTGCCACCTGCCTGGATCACTATATTTGGCCTTTCCCCCTGCCCAGCTGCTTCTCACCTTTTTGCCATCCCACCTGCATCTCCTGGGCCATTCTTCCTGGTAGGAAGAAGATAGATAAGCAGGGAGAGAGCAGGAGAACAAAGGAAACTTCAGTCTATGAAAGGGGCAGGGTGCTCTTACTTCTTGGGATATCAGAATACCAGCCATCGTCCTCTTCACTCTCCTGGGAGAAGTCTGTGTTGCTACTTTTGAATGAAACCTGCTTATATACTTGCCTCAGTGTGCTTCTGTAATGTTCAAACTTCAACATTTGAGGAAGCAGAACTCCCCACCAATAACCATAGGCATCAATGCCTTCCCTAGGGGCCTGAAGATGGGCAGAGCTCCCTGATGACCTCAGGGGCTCTGCCGAAGCTTAAGGGCCCTTATTACTTTCTTAATTATGAAAATGAAATTATTACAGAGACTGCCATGTGCCTTCCAACATCCATTTACCTCTTCTCCCTTGATAAAAGAACCCCAGTGTTGTAGACGCACGTGTTACTGGCCAAGTAGCAGAACCATTAAAGGGCTGTTCCATTCAGCATGCGCACATGACTGGGTTGTGGCTGAGAGAAGTCATAGGGTACTTCCAGAACACAGCGCCCTTTTGTAAGAATGGAAACAGTATCTAACATATGAGATTACGATGGGAATAAGGCCTAATACAATGTGATCTTTACATGTTAAAAATGTAAACCAAAATAATTACTCTAATTATTTTCACATATTCACACCCAGTTCTTCATTGTTGGACATTTTAGAGATTTTTGTTGTTTTTTGTTTTGTTTGGGGAAGGGGATAACCGGGGATTGAATCCAGGGGCGTTTAACCACCCTCAGCCCCGTTTTTATTTTTTATTTTGGAGTAGGATCTCACTAACTTGCTTAGGGCCTCACTTAGTTGCTAACGCTGGCTTTGAACTTGTGATCCTCCTGCCTCAGCCTCCCAAGATGCTGGGATTACAAGTGTGTGCCACTATGCCCAGTGCCATTTTAGTTATCTTAACAACTGGCAGAACAAGAGAGAAAAATCCTGGGTGTCTGACAATGTAGAAATACTTCCCAAATCCTGGGCCACCCATTTCTAAGAATTCACTTGCAGGGAAAGAAATGGCAAGCACCCTGATCTAAGCTATTGCTTTCAGATCTTTATTGCTCACAGGCTAATGTATCCCTACCTCAGGATCCTTAGTGAAAAAAACAAAAAACTGTTTCCAAAAACATCAAGGCTCCTTACCATATGAATTTCTTATTAGTTGGATTCAAAAGCTGCAAATAAAATGAAAGCAGAAAAGGAGTGATATTTAAAAATAAGTCTAAGCTTAAATTTTTAAAAAAGGACAAAATTCAAAGAAAAGCCCAAAATCAAATGAGTATCAACTCCATTCAAAATAAAAGGAGCTGTGCATAGTACGATCCATCACCAGCAACAGACCCTAAATGAGTTTGTCTGCATTACAACTTCAAATCAGTTAAGCTGTGAGGAAAAAGAACATTGATTAGTGAGGCAGAAGATGAGGCAGGAAGGAGCAAGATGGGCTGGGGCATCTCAGCCATGAGAGCAAGGCAGGGGGTTTTCAGCATGAAGGCCTGGGTGCCCAGGTAAAGGAACAGGGAGCTTTAAAAGAGAGGGGAGAAAATGAGAAATAAAAAGACAAACGCTTCCCTACCTTTTCGATTTTGCCCAGGGGTCTCTTTTTCCACTAAATCCCATCACAACCTCTGTCATAAATAATATCAAATTATTTACTCAAGATCTCATGGCACAATAAAGGATCGGTGTGAAATAATAAAAGCAGCACTGAAGATGGAGGGAAAGGGTGCATGGTAAAGAAATGCCATAAAAAAGAGTTTTTGTCAGTTAAAAGGATTTTCAACTTCACAATAAAAAAAACCTTGTAATCTGATTTAGAGGAGAAAATGCTATTAAAAACTATCATTTGAAGTTGTAGCTGAGGGACTCGTTTAGTCCTCACATCTACCATATAAAATAGCAGCCAAATAATTTTGAAGTTCCACAGGGATTTATTGCCCCTATGTGAACTCACCTAGTGGCAGGCCCAGACCCAGATTTGCTCCTGAATTCCTGCAGTGTTCTATTGGTATTAGTATCTCCCAAGAATGGAATAAAAAGGATAACAGCAGAGATGTTACTGCTGGAATCTCCTGGTGCAGAAGTTCCCAGGTTTTCCAACTTTATTCTCTGTCCTGAGAAATCCTGAGTGTCTTGATGCATCTTGAACAGCCAGCTCTGTGACTTTCTCAGCAGATGTGAACCTGCTGGGCCTTGAACATTCATATGCGGTTTGTATGAGGGTTTAGGGAATTTGGCTTAGGACTGGGGCTAGTTTCTTTCAGTGTTTTGGACATTCACCTGAACACCTTTATTGGTGCCCTAAGCCAAATTCCTTAAACCCTTATACAAACCCCGCTCACTGTAGACACAGCGAGGTTGAAGTTTGTGTCTTGTAATCCCTCCTGAGGAGATGCTGCAGTGACCTCTGAATGTAAGGTACCTAATAAATGCTTTGTATCCAACCCCTAGGACTTGGTACTGCTCTGGAAACTCAGCCAACCCCATCTTAATATGGTTTGAGGCACTTCCTGGTGGAAACTCCTCTGCTGCCACTTTGGGGGTGAGTCCAGTTGCAACAGGATGAACACCTATGGACCTAGCTAAAGAGGCACTATCCAATGATAGAAAAAGGAAAAAAGGAATTGGATGAGGACCTGAAAAGCCAGAAACAAAGCCTAACAAAGAAGCCACATGTAGAGTCTTACATGGGAAAAGAACATTGGAGGGGCTTTGAGTAGAACCACCAGGTGAGGGCTTGACTATATTTAACTTCACAGGCAGCTGGGCCCCTCTACGAAGAGGTGTTTATGATGCTGCCTGGAGTGTTAGCTTAGAGGAATAGTTTAGAAAAAAATACTCCTCTAGTCTACTGCCAGCGAGAAATAAAATGTTAGAAGTGATACTAGAGTTGTATTTAACCTGAATGGTATCAGGTGTTACATCACTTCAGTACATAAGTTCTAAACCAAAAAGAATTTGCTCTGCATATGAAAGGACCCCAGATTCAATAAGTTTAAAAAACATTAAGCAAAATTAAATGCTTTAGGAAGACCTGTCAGAGCCTTCACTATGTCAGGTGCACAGGATGCAGTCACAATACTTCCCCAACCCATTTTATTGCAGGGCACACTTCGGGTGGTGGAGCAACTCAACAGAGACTTTACAATTCAACCTTTGTGTGATACTCGTACAGAGTGAGAAAAAACTTTGTTCAGAGCTTATTCTATAAAAAACAATGATTAAATTTTTGTAAGCACCTGAAGATGCTCATGCTTTGCAAAACCTAGACCACAGACTCCCCTGAAAGACAAATATAAAGTTCATGTCCTGAACAGAAAACTGGAGCAGGATCTTGTTCAGGAGGAATTGTTGGCCAAGGGTCTAGGCTGATCCTAAATTTCATAGTAGATTCTATTCATATGCAATGAGGGAACAGTAAATACTTCTAAGGGCCAAACATCAGGAACAGCTGATTAATCAGTCCATCTTCTCCTAACATTTTTTCCAAGATATCTGCATGGCTCCCTCCCTCACTTCATTCAGATAATTATTCAGATTTAGATATTTCCACGTCTAAAATGGCACCCCAATATCCCCTAGCCATTTGCCTTGCTGTATTTTTACAGCACTTATGCACCTGTAAATTGTCTAGTAGGTGCCCATTTCCTCACTAGAGTGTTAGCCCAGTGAGCCCAGGGATTTTGTTTGCTCACTTCTGTATTCTGAGTGCCTGAGACAGTGCCTCTCTGTCACAGAGTAGGTACTCAATAAGTATCTGCTTATTAAATACTTGAGATAATCCATAATTATTCTCAGCCCTCTATTAGTAATAATTTTTCTTGAAATATTTTATATACCCAAACATTAAACCAACCTTTATTCCCAGTTCAAAAGAGTGAAGATAATGAGGTTTGTTCATGGTCAAGCTCTTTATACTTGTTAAGGTAATGAAGGTTGAGTTTTTTATTGGGGGGATAACTGGTGGTACAAACATCTAGTTACAATATCATCCTTCCATTAGGGGCCAATGAGAAGTAACACTATTCTTCCTTTCATTAAAAAAAAAAAAAAAAGAGAATATTATTCTCTTTCATAAAAAAAAAAGTGTCACACAATCAAAAATTCTCATCACACAGGGCACAATGCAAAAACTGCACAGCATCATAATATTGCGTTGCTTCTTTTTATAGACTGAATCATGTCCTCTAAAACTGATATGTTGAAACCCTAACCCCAATGTGACTGTATTAGGAGATGGGGCTTTTAAAGGGTTAATTCAAGTTAAATGAGGACAGAGAGTAGGGCCTGGATCCAGCAAGACTGGTGTACATGAGAAGAGGAAGGGACAGCACAGATAGATCAATCAATTGATCGATTCTCATTCTCTCTCTCTCTCTCTCTCTCTCTCTCTCTCTCTCTCTCTCTCTCTCACACACACACACACACACACACACACACACACACACACAGGAAAGGAGGAGAACCATATAAAGACACAATGAAAAGAGGCTATCTAAAACCCAGAAAGAGAGGCCTCACCAAAACTCTGATTTTCTGCACATGCACCTTAGACTTCTAGCCTCCTGAAATATGAAAAGGTAAATTTCTCTTATTTAAACCACCCAATCTGCAGCATTTGTTATGACAGCCTAAACAAACTAATACACCTTTCTTTGTTGAAGTATGTGTACATACATTCTCGAGAGTACAAAATTATCCAGTTCCTGCAAATTCAAGCTTCCTGCATGATGACTTGCCTAAGAGCCATCTTTTTATAAATGCAGGAGCACCACATGCAAATGGCTAAGAGTTTCAGCCAGTCGAACAGCACTGTTATTCAAAACTGTGGGCTTCTCAGCACCAACTAGAGCCATCTAAAGCATGTGTACAGGAAACTCTGATAGATTGATGCTTTGAAAGGGCATGTACCAAAGACAGAAAGAAGGGCAAGTTGGTACCATGTGTAAGATTAGCACAGGAAAGTTAAATAGCACAGTAAGCTAAAGCTTAGGAGAAAATGCTAAGACAACACAAAGGTTAACCACATTCAGTAAATCAATGAAAACAGAAGGCATAAGCTCACTTCTAGAGAAAGACTGGGTAATAGTAATATATGACTGAGCAAGAACAGCACACATGTCCTTAATAGCCTCTGCCTCCACCAAAAAGAAAGACATTCAGATTGGAAAAAGAAGAACAAATATGGTTAAAAAGGAAATAGAACAGCTAAGTAAATTACAATACTACCATCCTTAGCATATTAGGCAGCCACTAAAAATTATATTTATGAAGAATTTTAATGACATGGAAAAATGCATAACATAAGATTAAGTGGGGGGAAAGCAGGATACAAAACTGAATCACAAATAATATTGATTTATGAAAGAATAAATTCAGAGCAGAAATATTAGATGGCTATATGTCACAATGATACTGGCTGCCTCTGGTAAAATTATGAGTATTTTTTCCTGAATGTCAAATCTTTATGAAATTTCAAATAATAAATATTTGTTACTTTAAAAATCAGAAAGTAGAATCCCAAGATACTTGTGGCTATTGTAAAGCATCTGGTATCACATGAGGCAGAGAGTCCAGGGATTGCAACAAGGGAATCAGTATCAGTAACACCTAAGGACTCGTAAACACTAAGTAAGAGGCCAGAAAGTTCTGGTTTTCAAAATAATGGGAATCTTAAACCCTTGGGCACTATGTCTCAGAAAAAGTCTTAATTTGATAGCGCTGGAAACACATACAAGGTGATAGAAAAGAAGTACGTTTAGCTTTATTCCACCCAT
Source organism: Sciurus vulgaris (assembly GCF_902686455.1). Taxonomy (NCBI): domain Eukaryota; kingdom Metazoa; phylum Chordata; class Mammalia; order Rodentia; family Sciuridae; genus Sciurus; species Sciurus vulgaris. Next base: position 104,990,675 of record NC_136465.1, read on the forward strand.
CACTCCCTAAACGTGAGCTTTGCCTTGCTCATGACAATTACCAAAACCTAGTAGAAACAAGACGCGGGGCCCCACAGTTCCAGCACTGTGCCGTCTGGGTCCCAATCCAGTCTAATTACAAATGAAGGCGTCTGGAAATCAGGACATAAGTTCTCTCTCTTCCTGAAACCAACATTTTCTCCCCACACCACCCTCCCTGTCCCCATAGCATTTGACAATCTTCCTCTGCTGGCCTCTTCCTGACCCAACAATGCTCCTGTCAGCCCCATCCCACACACCCCCTACCAGTTCCTTCCACTCTCTCTTTTCCATAGCTTTATTTGTCCACAGGCAGTTGAGTCAGACCTGATTAATATATTAGAATATCTCCCAATGCGTGCTTCTCTTAACTAGCCCTGCATGACACACCATGATATTCCATGGTCAAAGATACTGATGGTTTAAAATTTGTGGAATCCCTCAGGAAACTCACAATACCTATCAGTATATTAAAGGTCCTGAAAATACCTACAAAAAGACCTTGTTTAAATGTGACCACAGTAACAAACTTTCATAAAATATTTTTTTCGTTCTGTTGCATGTAAGTATACTTCTAATTTAGCATTCTCCCCAGTAACACAGGAGCCTTGAAATGGTATACCGCTCTCTTTGTCTAACATCCTGTTGTTAAAGTTCAGACACCAAGAGCCCTTGAGGGCATCAAACTCTGGCCTCCACATCAAACCTCAGGAGGGTATCCACCTGCCCAGATGGCATGGAAGCTATCCTACACAGTCAAGAGATGCGCCCTGGCACACTCACTTCATTTCCTCTGACCCTTTTCCTTGAGCCATATTCTATTTTTCCTATGTCTCATGTTATTCACCAAAGACCACTTTGCACCAAAGTTCAGGCAAACCAGCAAATTTTAGAGACAATCAGACTACCTATTAACTAGCTTTGTTCTCTACCTGTCTTTTCCAGGGAATTTCTTAGAAGGGATCTTAACATCTTGCTCATTTTTTCTGATAATTAACCCACATCTCTACTCATCATTTCTTCAGGAACACATTCCTGACCAGATCATATCCCCTATCTGTGATCTCTCATACACTGCTCCACAAAATACCAGTCACAATTACTACTTCACACTTATTTGTATGAATGTACAATTAATGTCTCTCAAACACTAATACACAATAAAAAAAAAAACATTCTATGTCCGGTGGTAAATATTTCATGTATTGTTTCCCCTCATAATAACCCAATTAAGCAGGAAGGTGAGGAGGCTCAGTTACTATACCATTTTATAAATGAAACTGAGGAACAGAATTGCCAAGGAAGATGACCAAGATTGCTACCTAATAAATGAAATATGAATTTGAATCTAAATGTTCTAGTCTGGAACTGACATTTAGCCACTAGGCTACACTACCTGACCACTAGATATCAATATCCATGAGGGAAATGGGCCATATCTGACTTTGCTCACCATTGTACCATGAGTGCAGCTACCACATGTATTTTCAAATGAATTGATGAATAAATGAAATAAACATAATGAAAGTATAAAGTTCAAACATTTCAGAAATATTCAAAGTAAAAGATGTTCATAATCCTACCACTTACTTCTCCCCCACAAAAAAAAAAAAAAATTCTCAGCAGTTTTCTAACTGTTCCCTACATCAAAATTTTTACTGTGCAGTTCCATAAACTAGATTAAGCATGTGGCTGCTTCCAAGAACTTTTGGAACTTTATAAGGATAATAAAACTTTCCCCTAGGACATTGCCATCACATTGGTAAATTCTTCACTCACATTACCTCTCCCACACCACTAAACATTCAAATGCAACTTAACATTAATTCATATAGCATACAGACTCATATGTCAATATTATCAGATGATGGCTAAACAGATGTTTATCACTAAAGCAATAAGCAACATCTCTCACAATATCTATGATGAAGAAAAATCTCTTGTACTCCTTTGGTAAAAGAGGCTCAATTTTTAAAGTGACTATAAACACAAAAGGATAATCCAAAGGGAAGAACTGAAATGGTTTCCTTCTCCTGGTGACAGAATAAACAGAGAGAAGAGGGTTGAAGCAAACACTAGTTAGGTTCTATGACAAGCACTTTATTGAGCAGATAGGCTCAATAAGAATACACATACATAGAATCAAGTGGAATGACTAACAAAACCCAGAAAGGCATAACCATGTATTAAAACTGAAAAGAGACCCACAGCAATATGCCTCCTTTTGAACATTTCTAAGGACCATTTCAATGAAAACAGAAATCACGTTGATCACTTCTGTAAATAACATAAAACTGAGAGATTATTTCAGATGACAAAATCAGTCTTTAAAATTATTCCAGTTGATGGAAATGAGTCAAAATCAACAATATGACATTTATCAGGATTCCACATAAAGTTTGAATTTAAGTTCTAAAACCCAATAACATGAATTTAGAGTGGGTGCCTTATTAGCATATGAAAACAGCCTGGACACAAAGAATGAGTAAGTAAAATACACATAGTTTTGAGGTGTGTGACAGAAATACTAGTTGCCTGATAAAATCCACTCTTCCCCTCCTCTGTTGTACCTGAATTGTAGTTTTTCCCATGGCTTCCTAACTAGACTACATTCTCTAGCCCCAGCCTCCTCTGTAGCCATATGCCTAAATTCCTGCCAGTGAAATCTAACTGGAAGTCATGTGTGCCACTTCTGAGCCTATAATGGCTCTGCCTCCTTCTTGCTACCTTTAGAACAAGTACGTGGCTGCTACCTGGCTTCAACCAAGAAGAGGATTATATGGTCCTAGAGAACGGTAGAACAACATTCCAGCAAGAACAGGGATCAATAAGTGACCGTGTGTGGCAGCACTACCCACCCACCCATTTATCTAGAGAATGTTCATCTCTATCACAGGAAAAGAGAAATCAGCTTCTTGCTTCTTTAATTTACTGATTTCTGGGATCCATTTCCATAACCTTAACCTATCCAAATAAACAAAATGTACCACTCGAAGCCTCACGATAGCTCTATTCAGCTAACTATATAACTGTAATTTTTCAAATCTGTTCCATTAAAACCCTGAAAAAAATATGTTCAATGTTTAAAGGGACCATAAAAACAAAAGGATAAACCAAAGGGAAAGACTAGATTGGTCTCCTTCAGGTGACAGAGGAGATAGATGAGGTTTGAAGCAATTCTTTAGGACTTATGACAAGCACTTTGAGAGCATTTCATACATCTTACACCATTCCATTCTGGGAGCTAGGGCTTATTTAGCCTGGAGCAAGATGCCATCTTCATATATTTCAAAAGTCATTTTAAGGGAAAAGAATTCTCTTTATCTCTTTGTATGCATTTTATTATATATGAGCATATTATCACCATAAAATGTTCTAGAAATATAGGAAGACATAGAATAAACTATGGCAATCTCTGTTTAAGCCTCTTCCCTTCCTCCAACTCCTCTCCTCCAAGTTAACAACTCCAGATACATTCATACATAGATCCATTATTGGTAGTTTCAAATAAAAACCAAAAAGGTCACTTTTCATGATCTCTAGGAATCCCTTCTTGACCTTCTTACCACTAAATACTTCTCTAGAACCATTCTCTATCTTTGTACTTAAACATTATACACGACTTTATTTACTTATCTGGTTTTATTCTTAGACTATGTGATCTTTGAGGACAATAAGACTTTTTATTTATCTAGAAAAATGCATGGAAACTTCATAATAAGCTCAATAGATATCTGTCAAACTAAATGGAAGTAAAGTTAAAGGGTGTCAAGTTTTGTTCAATAAAGCCAATGTCAAAATGAAACTGCTGTTTAAAGTAGAACCAAGTGCTTGTGAATTAACCATCTTAAAGTCAAAGAGTTCTTAATCAAAGATTTTTATTCAGACTTTCTTATATCATGAGAATTTGGCTCATCCATGATCAATACTTCTTAACTTTAAAATTTTAATTCCCTATAAATCCTTGTTCCACTTCAAACATTTTTGTGTGTGTGTTTTTCCAAGAGCTACTAGACAGAGTCAAAATCTAATGCTGTATTCTTCAGTTAGGGCTCCTTTCTATTATGATCCTCCCTGGATCTTTCTTCAAGATTCTAAGAATAGACTAGAAAATAAACCTCTTGTATGAAAAGAAAAAAATCCCTATGTCCTATTTTCCTTAAACAGTTTTTCCTTCCTTCTTCCACAGAACAGATGAATACAGTTACCCAGTAGAATTTTTAAGCAATATTCTTATGATATATATGTAAAAAAATAAAGGTGCTTTTATGTTTACCAAGTTCTTAAATATTGCTAATTTTACTTCTCAAATCAGAATGTTTTTTGAGAAGTTGCACTTTCATAAAAGCAATATTTAGGCTGAAACATGATCATTTTTCTTCCCTTGTGGATAAGGGAGAACTAGGTTACATTTTACTTAATGGGGTCTTTTCCTGTTTTTGTCCTTGTTTTCCAATTTCCTCTACTTTTTCACTTGTTTCTTCTTCTAGATCTATTGTTCCCATTAAGTTTTCATGATCTCCCATTAATTCCATGAAAATAATTCTGCCCGGTATGAGATTAGAAGAAAAGCATTTCCTTTCAAAATTATCATGAGAAATTTTTCTGGTAATAAATTTCATTCTCCATCCTATGGACCTTTAGTTTGCTCTCATTTGGGATTTTCATAATTATTCCCGTGTTATCAGTTCCCCCTTAAGGCCAAATTGAATTGCTTTGAGTTTATCTACGACCTTTAGCATTACTTTCATATTATTGGGTATCTAATTAGAGAAGGTTCTTTCATAAATAACATTTCAAAACCGTACCACTGAATGACTGAATACCTGCTGTTACCTTCTCCATCTATTCTCTCAGGTTCTCCTCAACAGCTTTAGCTGAACAGTGAACACTGTTGCTGTGTTGCGAAGATGAAAGCACAATTCCAAGTGTGAAACCTAAATTGAAATCACAGAAGGCAGGATTCACACTGCTAATTGTTGCTTAGCAATAAAATGTGCAAAACATGCTAATGGAATGGTGACACCAGGCACCACAGGAGTCTGTATCCACACTGGCAATAAGTCAGAGAATTAGAAAGCCAACAGTAACCACAAGAAAAGGAATTCCATCCCTGAGAAGCCCAGGGAGGGCTTCTGCCCTCATTCTTACTTACTGTTCAGTTGAAAAGAAAGTCCCTTTACCCTTTAGATCCTACTGTTGTAGTATTTGAGATTATAAGGAAATAGATACTCAGAGACTCCAAGTACCCCAAATGAGTCCCTGATGGTAGGCATATGCCAAGAAGAAAAAGATTCTGTTTTTGTTTCCCTGTTGAAAAGATTCTCAGGACAGACATTAAAATCCCAGTGCATCCATTTGCTAAGGGAACCAAATAGAAGTAGTCTCTGCTGTCATAGTCCCCATTGAATATTCTCCTTGGGTAGTACTTATGCCACCAGTACTAAGGCTGTGGCTCGGGAACCACAGCAAACAAGCCTCAGTGCCCAGGAACAGACTGATGTGGAACCTTGACCTGAGAACTAACTCTAGCCTTTCCTTGTTGGATTGGGGGGGTCGGGGGTGGGGGTTGTTCGACCTTCATTGGTTTCTGAAAAACAAGCATGTTCCACGTTTCTTGAGTGGAATCTGAGTTTGCCTGTATCTCCACCTTCTCTGATGATATTTAAATGAGCAGTATGGTGGTCAAGCAGGAATGTTTGTGGATTGAATAAATAGAATATCACTTTATTTTAAATCAATTTTAAAGAAAAATCATATTAAAAAAGATAACGAGCGCTTTCAGACAGAGACTCCTGTATGCCAGGAGGTGACTGCTGAGTAGCAGCACACTGTCAGGTCAGGTCACAGTGTGCCTTCCCTTAGTATCTCCCTCAGGGAAGCCTGGTCGAGCTTAAACCTACATTCTGCCCTTTGCTATGTGTTTTGGGCTAACTGGATATTTAGTTGATGGTCTCCCACTTGTTAATAATACAGCATAGGCAATGTACAGCCCTGATCAGAGACATACAACAAACCGCACCAAACTAAAGAGCTTTCCATGCCATAGAGCCCCTGCAAACATTCCCAACACTTGTCAGACTGTGTGGCAAGCATGAACTCCACAAAGTGACAGAATAAAAAAGGAACAGATTCTCTGCCTGCTGAGGGAAAATGGCTTTATGATAAGAAGCCGAGTGACTACGGTGGGCAGATGAGCAGATATTCCAGCAAAAGACCGTAAGTGCTGAGGCTTGAGTCACTGAGCCCAGCTGCAGCTCATAAAGGATGCTGCTACCAGGAGATGCAAGCATTCTGAATGGAGGAGATAAGAAAAGAAAGGGCCAAGTGATCCAGTTCCAAGTTTCACCTTTTGTTTTATTATGAGGACAATAAAACTTTGAGGTTGTATCCAAAAATAAAAATAAACGTTGAAAATCCACATACTAAAAATTTATTTATTTTGCGGAATTATTATTATTATATTATTGTTAAAACAATAATCTGTTATCCCCTCAGGTTGGTGGCTGAAAAACTCCAGATGCTAGTACCCAAGCGACACTCTCTAAATCTTTTTTTATTGACGTATAAATTATACACTATAGCATGCACAAATGTTGATTCCATAGTTCAGGGAACTTTTCACTTTTATCCTATGAAATCACAACACAAATCAAGATGTGAAAATTTTCAGCATTCCAACAATTAGGAGTGTGAAAAAAGAACCTACAGAATGGGAGAAAATCTTGGCTAGCGACTCTCCTGACAGAGGATTAATATCTAGAATACATAAAGAACTCAAAAAATTTCACACCAAAAACATCAAATCACCCAATTAATAAAAGGGCAAATGAATTAAATAGATACTTCTCAAAAGGAGAAATACAAATAGCCAACAAATAAATGAAAAAATGTTCAGTCATTAGAATTAGGGAAATGCAAATCAAAACCACATTGAGATTTCATCTTATACCAGTCAAAATGGCAGTCATCAAGAATACAAACAATAATAAAAGCTGGAGAGAATGTAGAGAAAAATAAACACACTATTGGTGGGATTGTACAACCACTATGGAAATCAGTATGGAGGTTCCTCAAAAGACTAGCCATGAAACCCCTGTATGACCCAGCTATACCACTCCTCAGTATCCATCCTGAAGTTTAAGCCATCATACTATAGTGAAATATGCATACCCATTTTACAGCACCACAGTTCACGATAGCCAAATTATAGAACCATCCTAAATGACCATCAATGAATGAATGGATAAAGAAAATATATACACAATGAAGTTTTATTCAGCCATAAAGAAAACTGAAATCATATCATTTGCAAGAAAATGAATGTAACTAGAGAGCACTATGTTAAGTGAAATAAGTCAAACTCAGAAGGTCAGGATCATGTTTTCTTTCACATGTGAAAGCTAGAAAGGAAAAGGGAAAAGAAAGGTGGGGGCAGATCTCATGAAACTGGAGGGAGATCAGTAGAGAAAAGGTACAAAGAAGTGGGAAGTAGGGAGGGAGGGGGAAGTGTTGGGGAGTGATATTGGCCAAATTGTATTGTTATCTGATGTGCATGTGTGAATATGTAACAACAAATCCCATCATTATGTACAATTATAATGCACCAAGAAAACAATGTGGGATGGAAAAAAAAAAGAAAGTTCCTGAATGTTCCCACTGTCAACATTGCCCCAAAAGCAATTATCTGTCTGCCTTCTACACAACAGACTAGCTACAGAAATTGTTGAATTTCTTATAAAACATTTTACTCTTTTATATCTGGCTTCATTATGTCTGAGAAATTCATCTATGTTGCATATTTATAGCTTGTATTTTTCATTGCAGTAATCCATGAACATATCATAGTTCACTGGACCATTCTCCTTTGATGGGTATTTGGGTTTTCTTCCAGTCTGAACTAATATGGATTAAGCAGCTATAAACATCTTTGTATGTGTCTTTTGGTAGACAGAAGCACACCTTCCTGTTAGGGATATGTATATAGGTATATGTTTAGCTTTGGCAGATACTGCCAGTTTTTCAAGCGGTTTTACCAAAATACACACCCACCAGAGCTAGATGCTCTCACACTGTACATACTTGCCAATATCTGTATTGTCCGACTTTTAATTGTATCTATATTGGTGACATATTATGATTTTAAATTGCATTTTCCTAATTAACCATGATGCCGAACACTCTTTATATACTCATTGGCTACTTGAATATTCTCTGGGATAATAAAATTCCAGCAGATACGTTTAAGTACAGATGAGGTTTCAATTTATCAAGTTATGTCTGTTCATCTTATGGGCCACAAAGAGGTTCTGATTTGCAAAGGATGCTAGAGACTTATAAAAGAAAAAGCCTCAAGAGTGAATAACCTGTCACTATAGCTATTTAAGCAAAGACTGGACTAAAAGGGAAATTTTCAGAGATTTAAATAATGGTAGCTCAGTGAAAATTAGAAGACGGAGGGTAGATCAGAAGATAAACCTTTTAATTGTTGAGTATCTTTTATACAGAGGACAGTACGAGGCTTTTGTGTGCATTCTTTCATTTAATTCTCATAACAATAACATAAAGCAGGTACTGTCTGTATTAGTCTATCAGTTGTCCCATAACAATATTCTACAAAAGTGGCAGCTAAAGGAAATGTTCATTTACCCTCACAACTGGAAGTCCAGGAATGACTTAGTTATGTCCTCTGATGGCTGAAATCAAGGTGCGAGTCAGAACTGGGTCCTCATCTGCAGCTCAACTGAGGAAGGATCCACTTCCAAGCTCACGACTGTGGGCAGCATTCAGTTCCACCAGATGGCCAGACTGGGGGCCTCAGCTGGCTGTTGCTTGCTCTCAGTTTTTTGGTCACATGGCCCTCTCTGTATAGCAGCTCAAACCACATGGCAGCATATGTCTTCAAAGCCAGAAAAAGAAAAAGTTCCCTAGCAAAAACAGATGCTGCTAGCCTATACACATAATTGTGTATATATAATCATGTATATTCTGTAACCTTTGATATATTCTGTCGGTCAGGAGCAAGTAACAGGAGTCACTCATAATCAAAGGGAGGGAAGGACACACCAGGACATGAACACCAAGAGTAGGGACGGTACAAGCCACTTCAAAGTCTACATATGACACTATTATCATCTTCCCGTCTCAGGCGAAAAATGAACTAAAAAAGGCAAAATAAACTTCTAGCCAAAAACTAAGCCAGGATTTGAATACAAGTGTATTTAAATCTAAGGTCTGCCTTTTTAAACACTATATTCAAAGGTGATTAAATATTATATTCAATGACCTATTCTGAATAAGGCTAGGGAATGAGTTGGGGCCACATGAGCCAGGAGGCAGGAAAGAGCAGGTGTATTATAAGAAAGGGAGGAAAGGGTCCTATCAGAATGTAGTTTATTCCGGCAAGTGAGGGAAAAGGTTGGTCTGTGGAGCAGCCCTAGAAGTCCAGAAAGTCAGACACATTGATCCGACACAGTATTCAGTAGGGAATCATGGTAGGTTTTTAAGCAGAAGTTTTTAAAGTATTAAGATGAATCAAGTATCACAGCCTCATTCTAATCAATATCTCTGAAACTTCTCAGAAGAATAAATCTTGATGTTAACCAAAGTAGATATCCACCTCTACTTGGCAATGCCTTTTAAAACGCAGCTGTAAATGATTTAAACAAACACATATTGACAATTAACTTAAAAATATCTCTCATAGGAGCATCTTCAGTGAGATCTAAATGGAAAACTTTTCAATATAGAGAGAAACTCTTTTTAGAAGGCCTTTCTCATCCTATCGGGAGACATAAATCCCAGAGGCTGGGTTTTTGGTAGTTCCTGTCAATAGCAAGCCATAAGATAGGATGCTGTAGAAATCAATGACCTCTGAGCACTGGGTTGCACAGCCCTCAGACCCAAAGGGTGGCCAGCCAGACTCAGGCCAGCCTGACCCCCCAGTGGGCTTATGATGTGGAATGGAGGGAAAACTTGAGATTTGGGAAAAGAGAGCTGTTTAAAAAAAAAAATCAATGGAAATTATAAAATCAAGTGTTTCCCCTGTTCAACACTCGTATTGCTTGCTTCCACACATTACTTTCATTCCTTCCACACTAACACAACCACCTTAATGTGTGGGGTAATGAGATGAGAGGATTGCTATCTCTCCACTAACAATCAAGTATGTGGGTGTAGAGCCATCTGCCTGGTGGACTCTTTTCTCCTCAGCTTGCAGACTCAGTGACCACAAGGAAGCTACTTCACTTACTCAAACCTATTTCCTCATATTTAAAATGGCAAGTAAAAATGAGATAACATGTAATAAGGTTTGCAGAAGGATAAAATGAGATAATGCATGTAAAGGATCTCATATAGGGAATAAACTAGACAAGTAATAAAACATTCATGATTTTATCATTGGTGCACAGTATAATAATTTGCTAATAAAAGTATGATGTATTTTATTGAATAAAAATCCAATAGAAAGCACGATCATGAATCCTTTCCCATCTTGTGTTTTTTCTACAAGGATACATGCACCTCCAGGGAGCACGGCCACAGCATAAGTGAACATGATGCTCTTTCTTGGAGTAGCCTCTTTACTGGAAGGCATAGGAGAAAAGAAATATAACCTCTAAGCACTTAATTATCTGCCTATTAAATTCATGAGAAATGCTTTATGTGGTCAAGTATATATTATTTTCCAAATAATACTGTTAGAAATATCTACACGTCTACTTTTAAGTCCACAATTAAAAACTCACATATATGGCTTCATAAGTAATAATAATTGATTTTTATATTAAATATGCAGAGGAACAATTTCATTTTGAACAAAGCCTAACACATTACATACATGTTTTTCTCTGCATTTGGGGCATATTAAATTTTTTAATTAAATTCATCTTTCTTCACCTGGTATAAAACATACTGGTAAAACTTTTCTGTCAAAATAAATTTTACCAAGGATCATAAGCAATTTATATATTATATTTTTATCAAAGGCAAGAGAAATGTTATAAAATGTAATTATCAATCTGAATTTTTAAGGTAAAACACAAAATTTTAAAGCACCCTATATAAATCCTTGAGGGAATTCAATCTTTCAGGATATTCGAAAATCTTCCTTGCAAAAACAAAATTTTTTAATTGGATTGTACATTAGTTGTAATTGAGTATGTATAAAAAATGCCACCAAAAAGTCATAGCATCTCATACAACACAAAGTCCAATAAGCAGTTCAATGTTCAAAACTCTCTTTTCAACCAACCAAGAAAAATTTACCAACTTGAATAGAAAAGTAAAAGAAGAAAAATACCTAATTTCAATAGAATAATTATCACAATGTACTGAAACAAAATTTATGTGAATGTATGTGAAAGTGAACATAGTCTCTCTTCCTCTCTCCCACAAAATATCTTACTGTGCTGTCATTTTTTCACTTAAAAAAAGCACCATATAGCTTCTCTTTGGCATATCTGAATTGTTAGTATGACTACTCTTGCATTTTGAGGCCATTATTGAGTAAAATGAGGGTTACCTGAACACAAACACAGCAATACCCAGGCAAGTGGCAGGTGTGGCACAGATGCCCTGGGCAAAGGGGTGATCCACATCCTGGGCAGGGTGGAATGGGCCTGAGCAAGATTTCAACATGCTATTCAGAACAGTGTGATTCAAAACTTATTAATTGTTTATTTCTGGAATTTTCCATTTAATGGAAAGTAAACTAAACCTTGGGAAGTGAAAAACCACAGAGGGGAGAACTGTTACACCTGTTCAAGTACATTTCTACAGAGTTCTATATCAGTATTTCCTTTAAATATACATTGAACATTCAATAGGTCTTTATATTGCTTAAGCTCTAATTATGACTCTGTTTTCTGAAAGGTCATTTTCTTAAATTTCCCCTCACCACTTCTTTTTATTTATTTATTTATTTTACAGACTGCATTTTGATTCATTGTACACCAATGGGGTACATCTTTTCATTTCTATGGTTGTGCACGATGTAGATTCATACCATGCATGTAATCATACATGTACATAGGGTAATTATGTCTGTCTCATCGCACCATTTTTCATACCCCCCCTCATTTCCCTCTAGGTAATCTAAAGTTCCTCCATTCTTCTCTCACCCCCCATCCTCCCAACCCCATTGTATATCATCATCCACTTATCAGAGAAAACATTCAGCCTTTGGTTTTTTGGAATTGGCTTATTTCACTTAGCATGATATTCTCAAATTCCATCCATTTATCTATAAATGCCATAATATTATTCTTCTTTATGACTGAATAATATTCCATTGGGTATATATACCACAGTTTCTTTATCCATTCATCTGTCGAAGGGCATCTAGATTGGTTCCACAATCTAGCTATTGTGAATTGAGCTGCTATAAACATTGATGTGGCTGTGTTACTGTAGTATGCTAATTTTAATCCTTTGGGTATAAACTGAGGAGTGGGATAACTGGGTCAAAAGGTGGGTCCATTCTAAATTTTCTGAAGAATCTCCACACTGCTTTCCAGAGTGGCTGCACCAATTTGCAACTCCACCAGCAATATAAAAGTGTACCTTTTCCCCACATCAATGCCAACATCTATTATTGTTTGTGTTCTTGATAATCGCCATTCTTACTGGAGTAAGATGAACTCTTAGGGTGGTTCTACTTTCATTTCTCTAATTACTAGAGATTTTGAACATTTTTTCATATATTTATTAATCGCCTGTATATCTTCTTAAAGCAAACAGTTTCTGATTTTGGTTCTCCAGAAAGAAGGTTTTCAACAGCAATCAGAGTAGATACTTCAGGACAGTTCCACTCCTCACATCCTTGTCCATCAGTATATTCCTTCTCAAAAACACAAAGCAAGATTTTCCTTGCATTACCAGATCTGGGAATTCTTCAGCCAGCACAGACCCTTGGATGGAATGACTTGATGTTTACACATGAGCATGCCTCTGTTGCTGCCATTTATCTATAATAAAAAAGGACATAAGTATACTAGCATTCATCTAGCATGTCCCATATCATCTACATGTGTGATCTCATTTTTCCTTGAACATGTAAGATGTACATCAGCCCAACCTTGTTATTCCTGCTTCACGAATGAGAACAACTGAATCAAACAAGGGTTAGCCACATGGCACCTAGTGAATTTATTATAAATTTTTCCTAGATATATTTCTTCAGATAGGAGGAATCATGTCTGAAGAGGGACAGTGGTATATATTAAGGAAGGAAGATGGTAGGAATTAGAGAGGAAGCAACATTTATAATGTATACACTACATTCCCAGTACCATGCCAGGTACAAAGAAATCAAAAATTTTAGTCATTATCCTTGTTTCCAGTAAATTCACATCTTAACAGAAAATGAAACAGGGTAAGGAAAAGTTGTCTGCCTACTTTTTACAGACAATGGGGTGAGGTGGTGTTTTGAATCTGCATTTGTGATGCCAGGAGTACACTACCTTTATGATATGTTGAAATCTAACATCATTTCTCCACTAAGAGCCACATAGCCAGATTAGTAGGCTGGCATTCCCTTAGGATTCTGTGGCTTCCACTGTTAATACAGGAAGACCCAGGTCACATCCAAACTTATTTGCAGATACCTTTGTACAGTATCCCACAGTTACTGAATTAATCAAGATCTCCAGAGACACAGAATGAACAGGACATATATAGACAGATATATATTATAGTGATTTATTTTAGGAACTGGCTCATGCAATTATGGAGGCTGAGACACAACATGCCATCTGTAAGCTAGAGAACCAGGAAACTGGTATAATTCAATCTGAGTCCAAAGGCCTGAGGCTCAAGGGAGCTGATGGTATAACTCCCCATCTAGTGCAAAGACCTGAGGATAGGGGCAGGCCACTGGTGTTAAGTCCCAGAGTTGAAAGACCCAAGAACCAGAAGCTCTATTGTCTTAGGGTGGAAGAAGATCTCTGACCCAGTTCAAAGAGAGACTTCATTTCCCTCTGCCTTTGTGTTCAGTGGGGTCCCAACAGATTGGATAGCGCCCATGCACACTGGTAAGGGCAATCTTCTTTACTCAGTCTATCAATTAAATTGCTAATCCCTTCTGAAAACACCCTAGTAGACACATCCAAAATAATGTTTTGCCAGCTATAGGGGCCTTTATCCCAGTCAAGTTGACACATAAAATCAATCATCACAACTACTAATAATTATTCTTAAGTTATAATCCAAAAGAATTATCCCACTGACCAAATGTAGGATAATTCTAGCATCAAAAAGAACAATGACCACTGTAGAAAATGATTTGATGGCTCCTCAAAAAAAATGAATATAGAATTACCATATGATCCAGCAACTTCACTTATAATACATAACCAAAAGAATTAAAACAGGAACTCAGATACTTGTATACTTATGTTCATAGCAGCATTTTTCACAATAGCCAAATGGTGGAAATAACCTAAATATCCCTTACCAGATGAACAGATAAACAAAATGTAGCATATTTACATAATAGAATATTATTCTCACATAGAAAGAAATGAAATTCTGATACCTACTACTTATCAGAGGTCTACAGAGAAGGTGGGGAGGATACAAAGAGAATTATCATAAAGAATTGACTCATAAATTATGAAGGATGATATATCCCAAGATCTGTAGTCAGCAAACTAGAGACACAGGAGAGTCAATGTGTAGTTCTAGTCTGAGTCTAAAGACCCAAGTACCAGGAGAACAGATGGTGTAACTCCAATTTGAAAGCCAGCAGGCTCAAGATCTAAGAAAAGCCATCATGTCTGTTTGGGTCTCAAGGCAGGAAAAGACCTGAGCCCCATCTCAAGCAGTCAGACAATGTGACCTTAATGAAGCTCCCCATGACTCATTTTGTTTATATTAGAAGCCTACGCTTACTGATGGGTTTCCAGAAATCCATTCAACATTACAGTACCCTGTGATACTGTTTACTAGAGGAGAAAATGGTAGTCCAAGAGAAGACAGACCTCCCTGAGAGTAGTTACCCTACAGCTAAATCAAATTGAACAACATACTAAAACTCTCAAAGCTTGGATTTTAGGAATATGGAGGTATTAGAGATACTGAGAAATACTAAATACTAAAATCAGATACTAAATCAGATAATATATGTCAAATGATACATAGGAAACTCTAAAATATTAGCTCTATTTTCCAGATTCCATCTTCCCTTCTTCCCAGTTCAGTGATTGCGTCTTCCTGCAGATGTCAATCTCACATACCAATGCCATAAATCACCACATTTTTGCATTTATATAGAATCAATTTTTTACTTCTTTATTTAATATGTAAGTTTTTAAAAATTATATGAAATAGGTAAGCCACAGATTGGGATAAAATGTTTAAAAAAGATATTTGATGAAGTATTAAGATGTAAGGTATGTAAATAACTCCTAAACCTCAGTAATAAAAGGGGAGTCTAATAAAACATGAATCGGATATGTCCAATAGATCAGGACAGACACTATAAAGATAAATGAATTATATATAAGTGCATATAAAACCGTGCATCATTAAACATGAGAGTAATATAAAGTAAAATCATGGAGAGGTACTCTTCACAACCACTCAGAGTGTTAAAATTAAAAAGACTGCCAAAACCAAGTGTTGGCAAGGATGTGGAGGAGACAAAACTCTTCATACACTATGTGCCAGCCGTTCTACTTCTGGGTTTCCATCTGAGAGGAACAAAGCACATGTTTACAGACAGACTTAAGCAAGAATATTCATAGTAGTTTTACTTATAATAGCCCAAAACTGGAAATGATACAAATATCAACAGGAAATGGATGAACACACTGTAGTTATTTATAAAATGGAGCACTACTCGGCAATAAATAAGAACCAGTTACCAATACAAGTCACAATATAGATGAGGCTGGAAACATGATGCTAAGTGAAAGGAGAACAGCCCACACTATGTGATTCCACTTATATGAAATCCTGGCACAAGAAAGGTAAGGGATACCTGGGAAAAGAAATGAAGGAACATTCTGAAGTAGTGGTAATGTCCTATATAGAGATTGCATTTCATAGAGGTCTACAATTTATCACAGACGCATTAAATATATACTTCAGATACGCAAAAAACAAAAAAATATGCATTTCTTTGTAAATTTTATATCGAAAGAAAAAACATCTATAAACAAATATTTCAGACTATTTAGGGGGAATGTACTCAGTCCTGCAGTGCATATTGAAATGTGTCAAAAATTAAAATGGATTAAAAGATGAGAACAAATACCTGAATAGCTATATGTTAAAGATAAATAGAATAAATGTAAATACTAGGGTCTAGACAGTAGGGAGATGAGTAATTCACTGTAAAATACAATGTTTTATAATAAAACACTGCAAAATTTGGAATGATATAAAACTGAATTGCAAAAACTCACAGGAGAAAAAACCTTCATAGTAATTGCAGAGGACAATTCATGAAAGACATAATTTTTAAAATCATAGACATATATATCCTTTTAAAGTTTAATTGAAGCTTCAAAGCATTTACAGTATCATTTATTGCATAGTAACCTTTGTACTGCAAAAACACAACAAAAACTATTTTTAAAGTTATCGTAATCATGAAATAAAAATATGGCTAAAAGAATATTACTATAAGATCACAACCTCAAAAGAGGGTGCTGGGTTCTTTTACCACCAAAAATAGTCTATATGATGCAGAGAATCAACAAGAAACAAAAAAGAATGCAAAGATTTTTCAGATCACATTACCATCTGCCATTTCTCAGGCCAGACACTATGATTTTCAATTTTATTTAAATGCATTTTGCCTAAAGTTTACTCTATTGCCTATACCAAAATTTTTAAACATTTAGTTCTTGGCATCCTGTATCAACGTCACTGAAAATATTGTTGGAAAATTCAGATTCTTAGAACTGATCCATACCAACTAAGAAGATCTGAGAAAGGTAACTTTTAAAAATTTTTGTATGTGATTGAGCTAGAATGGAGAACCAAGGCTTGAAACCAGGTCATTATTAAGTATCAAATATGCTCTGGCAGCAAGGGGCACATAATAAAGCCTTACTGGCAATCTACCCACTAACTTGTGCCAACTTCTCAACTGCTCCTGGTGGGTGTTCCCCAGTTATTCTTCCCCTCTTCACTGACATACTTCTGAGTGGTCTCCTGTGTGCTAGGCACAAGCTCCTTAAGTGCAAGCTCATTTTCCAGCTGATTTATAGAGTAAGGCTGATTGTTACATTGAGGCTAATACAGGATCACTTCCAGTGTGACTTCTATGGCTCCCAGCCAGGGCTGGTATAATGGGATGCCCAGAGCACGCAAGCACAGGGATCCCCAATGAGGAAGGGACTCAGACTCTGACTGATGCTTTTAGTCATTTAGTAACAAATGTTTTTGTGCATCTGTGGTACAGAAGCCAACTCTCCTTTTTTTGTGTTCCTTAGAATATCCCTCCAAAGTTTCCAGGAAACTCATATACATGAAGACTTTCTTTTATTATTTAACAGATATATAACCTCTAATTTTTCATAAAGATGAAAATGAGCTAAGATATAAGTTGAAGGGCAATCTTAATGAGGAAAAGGAAGGAAAAGTATCACCTGGGAGGCATTTAGGGGTAGGGATGGGGATAAAGCCAACCCCAGACCCATGCATATAATGATGTCTTTGGTCTGTCACTGGAGATCAACAACACTTTCTTCTCTCTCTGCTAAACAATCCATAAGCCTAGTTCCCAAAGCTGCTGGTTCAAGGGGACCTCCTCATGCTGGAAACCTGGAACAACTGTCCCCCTTTTCTAAACTGTGTTCCAAAACTGTGATCCAAAGGAAATTAAGTTTTGGAGACGCTGGATGCAACATCACATTTTAATTACAAGGCTGTTCATTCAATTAATGACTGAAAACATCTATTTTAACAAAACATTTCCTTTACACACTTGTGGAATTTATTTGACTAGTAATATCTGTTTACATATAACACATAATTTAAATAGCCTAAAGAACAATATTTTTGGAACTGCTGCCTTTGGAATGCCCCTCCCTCCTTGTAGTCTCCCTGACTGCCCAAGACTGGCACTGTATACCAGCTTCTGATTGTCTAAAGTCCCAAGTAAGACCCAGCTACACAATTCTCATGACCACTCAAGTAAAATGAAAGTACAGGGCCCTTTGTTCAAATGTTATTAAGAATTTCAAGACAGCAGTAGAACAGCATGAATCTAAGTGTGGGTTCCTCCTAGGCCTGAGCCCTAGGTGATAAATCACACAGGCTGCACACTAGTGAAGCCAGGCCTGCCCATGCCTGAAGCATCTCTCATTTTCCCAGCCACCTGGAAGGGAAAATGACTTAAGTAATCTTGTGAGTTTAAATTAATTGTACTAATAGGGGAAAGGCCTTTATTCTCATAGAGAAAGGATTTTACTCAACCATAGACCAAAATCAAAACAGAAAAAAAAAAAAAGTATGCTTAAATCATAGGCTAATGTCTTAGAAGAAAAGAGTATTTTCTAAAGCAAAGTTGTGGATAGTGATGTATTTTGAAATCTCACAGACAAAAGAATGAGTTTAGTCTAAAATGTGTTTAGGCAAAGAAGAGAAAGAGTGGTAGTCAAGAAAGAACAGAATGATGCCCATCAGTCATGAAAGCCTTGGAGAGAGAGGTGATTAGCTTGTTTCTAATATCTGAACAGGATTTTATCAGACTAGAGGTAGGGACACCATCAGGAAGGGATCAGCACATGTCAAACAGCAGGGGAACTTCCTGAAGGAAACTTCTTGCCATGTACAGGGAAGATAAGCTTCTGTTTCTCTTATGCACTACTCAAAGATATATCATATTCTAATTGCTGAAAAGAAAAAATCTTGAGGACAGCCAGAGAAAAGAGACACATTACACTCAAAGGAACAAATAAAGACAATTATAGCCAACTCCTTGTCAGAAATCTTGGGTTATGACTTGGATTTGGAATTGCCACCAAAAAGCTCATGTGTTAAAAAGCATGGTCCCTAAGGCAGCAAGATTCACAGGTGGAAATTTTAGTCAATGATTAGATCATGAGGGATCTGACCTCATCAGTGAATTAATCCATCAAAAGCATTAATTATCAATGAACTACAGAAGTTGGAGGAAGTATGTCACCAGAAGCATGTCCTGGAAGTGTGTGTGTGTGTGTTTTTTTTTTTTTTTTTACACCCTACCCATCACCCTCTTCCCAACTGCCTTGAGTTGAGCAGGTTTCCTCCACCACAACTTTTTGCCATGATGTTCTGCCTCATCTCAGGCCCAGAGCAATGAAAGGCAACCATGGACTGAGTTTCTGAAAGAAGTGTGAACCAAAAATAAACTTTTCCTCCTCTAAGTTGTTCTTGTCTGCATTTTGGTCACAGAAACAAAAAGCTGACTATCATACCCTGCAAGCCAGAAAACAAAGGAATGATACCTTTAAGTTAATGGAAGACAAAAAGTACCAATCAGAATTCTATATCTAGCAAATGCATCTTTCAAAAATGAAGAAGAAATAAAGACTTTCTCAGGCTTTCAAAAATAAAGAAGAAATACTTTCTCAGGAATGGGAGTATAACTCTGTGGTACAATACTTGCCTAGCATGTTCAAGGCACTGGGCTCAATCTCCAGCACTACACACAAAAAAAGACTTTTTCAGATGAACAAAATCCAAGGAAAATCATTGCCAGTATATCTACTCTATAGGAAGTATTAAAGGGTCAAGCATACTATTACACACCTGTAATCCCAGCAATTTGGGAGGTAGAGGCAGGATGATTGCAAGTTCCAGACCAGCCTCAACAACTTAGGCAGGCTCTAAGAAACTTAGTGAGATCCTGTCTCAATAAAAAATAAAAAAGACTGTGGATGTAGCTCAGTGGTACAGTGCCTCTGGGTTCAATCAGAAGGAGAGGCAGGGGGAGAAAAAGTAGTAAAAGAAGTTCTTCAGACAGAAGGAATATGATATGATACCTTAGTCTGCTCAGGCTTCCATAATAGAATACTATAGACTGAATGGCTTAAATACCAGAGAGTTATTTTCTCTCAGTGCTGGAGGCTAAAAGTTTATGATCAGGATGCCAGGAAGTCCAGGATCTAGTGAAGAATGACTTCCTTACTTGCAGATGGCCACCTTCTTACTGAATCCTTATGCAATACAGAGAGGAGAGCAAGCTTCTGGTGTTGATTCTTACAAGGGTAGTAATCCCTTCAGGCCAGGGACCTATCCTCATAACCTTATTACCTCTGAAAGGACTCATCTCCAAATGCCATTACATTGGGAGTCAGGGTTTCAATTTGGGGTGAACACAAATATTCAGTCCATAACAATATCAGACTGAAATTTGAAATCAACACCAAAAAGAAAAAAACTACAGAACACTGGAAATGGAATCCATGAGGCTCTGATTGAACAGGAATATTTCACATACAAATATTTATTTAGATATTAAAATATTGGTGAAAATAGAAGTATGCAATCTTCTACCCTGGCACCATATGAATTTAAACTAAGGATTCTAGATGTTGTTAGTCACTAATCCTAATGGTGTAGCTCAGAATTGAGGCTCTTGCCACATGCCTATGAAATATCATATGCTTTCTTTTCTCCAGAATCCGTGCTACAGAGTAAGTTGAAGACATCGGCTGTGTCTTAATCCTTTACTACCACATGTCACAATGTGTATTTCCTCTCAACAAGAAAATCTCTTATCATGAAGTATAATGATAACTATCAAGACTTGTAACATTGATACAATATAACAATTGAATCCATAGTCCATATTCACATACTGCAAGTTCTCCAGGAATAGTTTGGGATCATTTATTGTCTTGACTTTGAAATTGTCACTAGTGTAGGTCAGTTATTTTGTAGACTATCTCTCAATTGACTTGTTTGATATTTCCTCGTGATTAAATCTAAATTATACACTTTGGGACAAGAAAACCACAGAAGTGATATTATGTTCTTCTCAGTGCATTATATCAGGAGACACATGATGTTGGCTTATTCCAGTACTAGTAATATCATCTTTTATCACTTAACAAAGTAGAATCTCAGTTTTCTACTGAAAGTTACTGTTTTCTTTTATAATTAATAGGCACTTTATGGGGAAATACTTTAAGCTACCATATATATTTTTGCTCCTCATCAAATGTTCACTTAGCAGTTTTTGTATCCATGAGTGATTTTAAAACCTCCATCCTACCTTTTATATGTATTAGCTAGTGTTTTTCCTTGTTCTCCATTGATCTATTTATTTATTTTTATCCATATGGGCTCACAGGCTCTTATTTTAGTTATTGATTCATGATTCATTACTATCATTTATTTTGATGTTTGTTGGTGGAAGAGTCAGAAGCTGACTCTTTGTGTCATTTTGGTGTATTTCCCACCATTTTTTGGAACACTTCATTGCTTTCTGGCACAAAATGTTTCAGGATAATCTTGGACTTTCTGTGCTCCAACTCTGGAATCACTCTTCTTTGCAGACTGCTCTTATTGCCCCAGTGAAGAATGCTATGTAGAAATCAAGATCTGCCAGTCATTGGTACCAAAGTGCTATCTACTACTAATGTAAACATCTCCCAGTGTACAGAGCTAGGAATCACACCCACCCACCCAGACACACACAATCTTCTTTTATTTCTTTTCTATCTATCCACCTAGATATTAAAGGATTCTGGATATTAAATGATCCCAAACTATTCTTGGAGAACTTGCAGTATGTGAATATGGACTATGAATTCAATCATTATTTCTGACATCTCCAATTGTAACTCAACACCACAAGGTTTTTTTAGTGAAGAACCTGATTCCCATTATCCCCAAATGCTTCTTCCAGTGCTCAGACTCAGAATACACAGCAACTAGTTTTAGAATTGTTAACCCATTCCACTGCAAAAAGCAAACCTATGCACTGAGCTCAATATTTACTTGTTTCTTTAAAGGATACAAATTATGTACAACAAAAGGCTTAAGTCTTGAGTACAATTTAATGGGTTTTGACAAATGTATAGACTTGTGTAACCCACATTTTATGAAGATATAGACATTTTCTCACATTCCAGAAAGCTTCTTCATGTCACTTTCTAGTTTAATCTCCCCTACATAGACCAATATACAGATATGTTTCACTATAGATTAGTTTACCTCATAACTTGAATCCCAGAATATGTATATTGATTGTATTCCATTTAAAATTCCTCTAGATTTTAAACTGTATTTCTTTTAGCATTTTCCATGGTGTTTTCACCAATATTTTAATATCTAAAAACCTTCAATGCAATTCCAATTAAAATCCCAATGATGTACCTCACAGAAATAGAAAAAGCAATCATGAAATTCATCTGGAAGAATAAGAAACCTAGAATAGCTAAAGCAATCCTTAGCAAGAAGAGTGAAGCAGGGGATATCGCAACACTAGAACTTCAACTATACTACAAAGCAATAGTAACAAAAACGGCATGGTATTGGCACCAAAATAGACAAGTAGATCAATGGTACAGAATAGAGGACATGGACACAAACCCAAATAAATACAATTTTCTCATACTAGACAAAGGGACCAAAAATATGCAATGGAAAAAAGATAGGCTCTTCAACAAATCGTGCTGGGAAAACTGGAAATCCATATGCAACAGAATGAAATTAAACCCCTATCTCACCCTGCACAAAACTCAACTCAAAATGGATCAAGGACCTCAAAATCAGACCAGAGACCCTGTATCTTATAGAAGAAAAAGTAGGTCCAAATCTTCACCTTGTTGAGTTAGGATCAGACTTCCTTAACAGGACTCCCATAGCACAAGAAATAAAAGCAAGAATCAAAAACTTGGATAGATTCAACCTAATAGCTTTCTCTCAGCAAAGAAAACTATCAGCAATGTGAAGAGAGAGCCTACAGAGTGGGAGAAAATCTTTGCCACTCATACTTCAGATAGAGCACTAATTTCCAGAATCTATAAAGAACTCAAAAAACTCCACACCAAGAATACAAATAACCCAATCAACAAATGGGCTAAGGATATGTACAGACACTTCACAGAAGAAGATCTACAAGCAATCAACAAACATATGAAAAAATGTTCAACATCTTTAGTAATAAGAGAAACGCAAATCAAAACTACCCTAAGATTCCATCTCACCCCAATTAGAATAGCGATTATCAAGAACACAAGCAACAACAGGTGTTGGAGAGGATGTGGGGAAAAAGGTACACTCATACATTGCTGGTGGGGATGCAAATTAGTGCAGCCACTCTGGAAAGCAGTATGGAGATTCCTCACAAAGTTTGGAATGGAAACACCATTTGACCCAGTTATCCCACTCCTCAGCCTATACCCAAAGGACTTAAAATCAGCATACTACAGAGATACAGCCACATCAATGTTCATAGCTGCTCAATTCACAATAGCCAGACTGTGGAACCAACCTAGATGTCCTTCAATTGATGAATGGATAAAGAAACTGTGGTATATATATACAATGGAATATTACTCAGCTATAAAGAGTAATAAAATTATGGCATTTTCAGGCAAATGGATGAAATTGGAGAATATCATGCTAAGTGAGATAAGCCAATCTCAGAAATCGAAAAAGCGAATGATCTCACTGATAAGTGGATGATGACACATAATGGGGGGTGGGAGGGGGGCAAGAATGGAGGACGGAGGGACTGTATAGAGGGAAAAGAGGGGTGGGAGGGGTGGAGGGAAGAAAAAATAACAGAATGAATCAAATACCATTACCCTATGTAAATGTATGATTACACAAATGGTATGCTGTTACTCCATGTACAAACAGAAACAACATCTATCCCATTTGTTTACAATAAAAATAAATTAAAAATAAATTTTTTTTTAAAAAATCTAAAAACTTAATGAGAAACAATCATTTCTTACAGACCCTCAGACAAACACCTTCGTGGAAGGAGCAGAACTACCATGGTAGAAGACCTACCCTGTGGAGGGAACGTGCTGAAGGCCTATGCTGTGGAAACTGTAGACCCAGATTTGAAGTTCTTCACTAGGTAACATCAACAAATCACTTACCCTCTCTGATTTCTCATCTCTAAAATGAAAATAAAAGTATCATTTAATAGATCTGAGTGAGGAGTAAAATAAATATATGGCATGATCATGACATAGGTGCTCAATAAGTCACCAAATCTTTGTGCAGCAAATTTCTATACATTATCACATTTAACTTCTCAACCACACTGAGGAAAGCATTATTGCCCTCATTTTTACATTCTAGAAAACAGAGTCACATCAGCTAAGTACGTAACATAAACCACCCTAGCGTCAAATACCAGTGTGACTGGTTCCAAAGCTCACGCTCAGTGTACCCACTATCCACAGAGCAAAGTTCACAGGGGTAGGAGAAGAGTGCCAGCACGGCCTCTGTACAAACTAGAGTTAAAGTGACCCTGAGCTAATAATTCAAAGAACACCCATTGATCTTAGCTTACATTCTGAGAACTTCATTTACATCTTCTTAATAAATGATAGAATAACTCGAAATGACATTTTCATTATTACCTTAAGCCATAATGCCAAAGGACTGCTAGTGACATGTCAATTGATATGCTGGTACAGTTATGGGTCTTTAGCCATCTATCTTTTTCCACTGCTGGTGCCGATGTCACTACTAGCACTGGCACTATTAAGGAATGTCAATGATGAGCATAAAAGTCTTTCTTATCAAGTTAGTTATACTTTGCTTTAAAGGCCAATTACATAGGCTAAAGTTTGGGCTTTTAAAAAGCCATCAAACAAGAATTGCAAAGAACATTGCAATTCCTGTACTTCAGTAGGTTAATACTGTCATTTTGCAGATGAGAGAACTCAGACTCAGTGATTCTAAGCATATCTGAAAACTTCATGCCCATAGATCACCAAGACTCAAATGCAAAAATCATTAGCCAGGCTAGTGTAAGCTATCTTAATTGCTGTGGTAGTAGAAACTTCCAACAAAAATGGGTCACTGTCTAGTTTAGGTATCAGGGTGACATTGGCTTCATACAATGAGTTTGGGAAGGTTCCCTCCTCTTCTATTTCATGGAATACTTTGAAAAGTATTAAAGTATTTAGGAAGAAACTTCTTTAAAGGTTTTGTAGAACTCGGCTGAGAACCCATCCGGTCCCAGACTTTTCTTTGTTGGTAGGCTTTTGATGACTTCTTCTATTTCATTACTTAAAATTGATCTATTTAAAAATTGTGTATGTCCTCCTGGTAAAGTTTAAGTAATTCATATGGCTCTAGAAACCTGTTGATATCTTCGGGATTTTCTATTTTGTTGGAGTATAGATTTTCAAAATAGCGTCTAATTATGTTTTGTATTTCACTCGTGTCTGTTGTGATATTTCCTTGTTCATTCTGAATTTTAGTAATTTGAGTTTTCTCTTTCTCTTTGTTAGTGTGGCTAAGGGTTTATCAATTTTGTTTATTTTTTCAAAGAACCAACTTTTTATTTTGTCAATTTTTTCAATTGTTACTTTTGTTTCAATTTCATTGATTTCAGCTCTGATTTTAACTATTCCTGTCTTCTACTACTTTTGGTGTTGGTCTGTTCTTCCTTTTCTAGGGCTTTGAGCTGTAATATTAGGTCGTTTATTAGATCTCCCATGTTCTTGGATAGGCAGAATTAACATTGTCAAAATGGCCATACTACCTAAAGTGCTATACAGATTCAATGCAATTCCAATTAAAATCCCAATGATGTACCTCACAGAAATAGAGCAAGTAATCATGAAATTCATCTGGAAGAATAAGAAACCCAGAATAGCTAAAGCAATCCTTAGCAAGAAGAGTGAAGCAGGGGATATCGCAACACCAGAACTTCAACTATACTACAAAGCAATAGTAACAAAATATGCAATGGAGAAAAGATAGCCTCTTCAAAAAATCGTGCTGGGAAAACTGGAAATCCATATGCAACAGAATGAAATTAAACCCCTATCTCTCACCCTGCACAAAAATCAACTCAAAATGGATCAAGGACCTCAGAATCAGACCAGAGACCCTGCATCTCATAGAAGAAAAAGTAGATCCAAATCTTCACGTTGTTGGCTTAGGATCAGACTTCCTTAACATGACTCCCATAGCACAAGAAACAAAAGCAAGAATCAATAACTGGGATAGATTCAAACTAAAAAGCTTTCTCTTAGCAAAGAAAACTATCAGCAATGTGAAGAGAGAGCCTACAGAGTGGGAGAAAATCTTTGCCACTCATACTTCAGATAGAGCACTAATTTCCAGAATCTATAAAGAACTCAAAAAACTCCACACCAAGAATACAAATAACCCAATCAACAAATGGGCTAAGGAAATGGACAGACACTTCACATAAGAAGATCTACAAGCAATCAACAGATATATGAAAAAATGTTCATCTCTAGTAATAAGAGAAATGCGAATCAAAACTACCCTAAGATTCCATCTCACCCCAATTAGAATGGCAAGTATCAAGAATACAAGCAACAATAGGTTGTGGATGTGGGGAAAAAGGTACACTAATACATTGCTGGTGGAGTTGCAAATTAGTGCAGCCACTCTGAAAAGCAGTATGGAGATTCCTCACAAAGTTTGGAATGGAAACACCATTTGACCCAGTTATCCCACTCCTCAGCCTATACCCAAAGGACTTAAAATCAGCATACTACAGAGATACAGCCACATCAATGTTCATAGCTGCTCAATTCACAATAGCCAGACTGTGGAACCAACCTAGATGTCCTTCAATTGATGAATGGATAAAGAAACTGTGGTATATATATACAATGGAATATTACTCAGCCATAAAGAATAATAAAATTATGGCATTTGCAGGCAAATGGATGAAATTGGAGAATATCATGCTAAGTGACATAAGCCAATCTCAAAAAAACCAAAGGACGAATGATCTCACTGATAAGCGGATGATGACACATAATGGGGGTTGGGACAGGGGAAGAATGGAGGAAGGAGGGACTGTATAGAAGGAAAAGTAGGGTGGGAGGAATGGGGGAAGGAAAAAAATAACAGAATGAATCAAATACCATTACCCTATACAAATGTATGATTACACGAATGGTATGCATCTACTTCATGTACAGAGAAACAACATGTATCCCATTTGTTTACAATAAAAATAAATTTTAAAAAAAATGGGTCACAAGCTGGGCACTGTGGCACGTGTCTGTAATCCCAGCGGTTCAGGAGGCTGATGTTGGAGAAATGTGAGTTCAAAGTGAGTCTCAGCAAAAGCAAGGCACTAATCAACTCAGTGAGACCCTGCCTCTAAATAAAATATGAAATATGGCTAGGGATGTAGCTTAATAGTCAACTGCCCCTGAGTTCAATCCCCCATTCCCCAAAAAAGTAAAGTATAAGATCTTTCCATCCAATTCTTAGTTGCACACAATAGAAGTCAAATAAATATTTGAGGAGGAAAGGGAAGAAGAGAAGGAGGAGGAAGGAGAGGGAAGGAAGGAAGAGGCAGCATTTTCTAAAGCTGTCAGTGCTGACTGACAGCCAGTGCATGACTTCTAACCCCAAGAGTAAAAAGAAGTGGTAACATTTTGCTAATTCCAACATTGTAGGGCTTAGTCCTATTTTTATCTAATCTGCCATTCGGGCATGTTTGCCACCAAATATGAACTCATAACTCTCTCAAAAAAAAAAAAAAAAAGAGAGAGACCAGAGCTACAGGCGGTTGCCAGAGGAGGAGCGGCGTGGCGAGCTGTTTGGACTCAGAGCGACTGCTTCTGAACACCGGCACCTGCCTGGAGGAGGAGGAGGAGGAGGAGCGCGGCGGGTTGTTTGGACTCATAGTGACTGCATTAGAGCTCCAGGCGGCTTCTCAGAGGAGGAGGCGATTGGTGAGTTGTTTGGACTCAAAGCAACCGCTCCTGAACACAGAGGGGCTGCCTGGAGGAGTGGCGCGGTGGGTCCCTTGGTCTCGAGTGGCAGCACCAGAGCTCTGGGCGGCTGCCCGGAGGAGGCGTGCAGTGGGTCACGTGGATTCAGAGTGACTCAGAGCGACCACTCCTGAACACCTGGGGGGTTACCTGGAGGAGGAGGAGGAAGGGGGCAGGTCACTTGGACTTGGAGTGACTGCCCAGGGCTATGGGTGGTTGGCGGGAGGAGGAGGCACGCGGTGAGTTGCTTGGACTCCTAGTGACCGCATCGGAACACCGGGCGGCTGTCTGGAGGAAGAGGCGTGCGGCGGGCCTCTGGGACTCAGAGCGATTGTACGGGGCTCCAGGTGGCTGCTCACAGGAGGGACTGCATAGCCAGGCGATTAAGTGCAGAGCAGGGTCCCAGGACCTAGGAGGCTTCTTGGTAGAAGAGCCGCACAGAGACACGCGTAGGGGCGGAGCGAAGGTTCCAGGACTGCGGGCAGATTCTCTGAGGAGAGGCAGCCTAAGGAGATTCATCTGCGAAGGGTGAGGCTCCCAGGCCCAGGATGTAGGGCCGGGCCCCTGGGAACTTTGCAGAGGAAGGCAGCCCAGCCCAGGCGGTAGCTGTAAATTGAGTGGAACCTCTAAGAGGGGAACTGACCAGCGAGACCTCCCCACCAGGTGAGTCTTCCCTGCCGGGTGAGGTTTCCCCACAAGGACGGTAAAACCAGAGACACAGGACCAAAGAGGCCTTGCCTCAGCCCGCAACCTAGTTCCCCTTTGGATGACCACTGGTCAACAAGTGGAGGCACCTCTGCCCACTAGCAGGGAATATACCCCACCTGAAGGCCACCACTACTAGAGAGGCAGCTTCCTTGTGGAGCACCGCATTATCAACTTCCTCCACTTCAGCCTACTGAAGGCTAAGAGGGGATATATATAGAAATCTTCAGGGACATTGTAAGTCAATAGAGGAAATCTGCAATATCTCAGCGGTCCACTGATACCTGAACAACATGAGAAAACAAGGAAAGAAAATGCCGCAAACAAATCTAGATGTTACACCAATAAAACCCAATGACAGCATGGCAGAAGAAATGACAGAAAAGGAGTTCAGAATGTACATAATTAAAATGATCAAGGAAGCAAACGATGAGATGAAAGAGCAAATGCAGGCATTGAATGATCGCACCAATCGATTTTAAAAGAGCAAATACAGGAAGCAAAAGATCATTTCAATAAAGAGTTAGAGATATTGAAAAAAAAACAAACAGAAATCCTTGACATGAAGGAAACAATAAACCAAATTAAGAACTCCATAGAAAGCATATCCAGTAGGCTAGAACACCTGGAAGACAGAACCTCAGACATTGAAGACAAAATATTTAACCTTGAAATCAAAGTTGAACAAACAGAGAAGATGGTAAGAAATCATGAACAGAATCTACAAGAACTATGGAATATCATGAAAAGGCCAAATTTAAGAATTATTGGGATTGAGGAAGGTCTAGAGAAACAAACCAAAGGAATGAACAATCTATTCAATGAAATAATATCAAAAATTTCCCAAATATGAAGAATGAAATGGAAAATCAAGTTCAAGAGGCTTATAGGACTCCAAATACACAAAATTACAACAGACCCACACCAAGGCACATTATAATGAAAATATCTAACATACAAAATAAAGACAGAATTTTAAAGGCTGTGAGAGAAAAGAACCAAATTACATTCAGGGGGAAACCAATACAGATATCAGCAGATTTTTCAATCCAGACCCTAAAAGCTAGAAGGGCCTGGAACAACATTTTTCAAGCCCTGAAAGAAAACGGATGCCAACCAAAAATCTTATACCCAGCAAAACTTACCTTCAAATTTGACGATGAAATAAAATCATTCCATGATAAACAAAAGCTAAAAGAATTTACAAAAAGAAAGCCAGCACTACAGAACATTCTCAGCAAAATATTCCATGAAGAAGAGATGAAAAACAAAGAAGCAAATCAGCAAAGGGAGGAATTATCCTAAAGGAATTGTCAAATAAAGGAGGAACCAAGTCATGTCAAATAAATAAATAAATAAATAAAATTTAAAAAATGAACCAAATGATCGGGAAACCAAATCATATCTCTATAATAACCCTGAATGTTAATGGCCTGAATTCATCAATCAAAAGACATAGACTGGCAGATTGGATTAAAAAGAAAGATCCAACAATATGTTACCTGCAAGAGACTCACCTCATAGTAAAAGATACCCATAGACTAAAGGTGAAAGGATGGGGAAAAACATCCCATGCACATGGACTCAGCAAAAAAGCTGGAGTATCCATCCTCATTTCCGATAATGTGGACTTCAAGCCAAAGTTAGTCAGAAGGGATAAAGAAGGTCATTTCATACTGCTTAAGGGAAGCATAAATCAGCAAGATATAACAATCATAAACATCTATGCCCCAAACGGTGGCTCATCCATGTATGTCAAACAAATCCTTCTCAATTTCAGAAACCAAATAGACCATAACACAATAATACTAGGTGATTTTAACACACCTCTCTCACCACTGGACAGATCTTCCAGACAAAAATTGAACAAAGAAACCATAGATCTCAATAACACAATCAATAATTTAGACTTAACGGACATTTATAGAATATACCATCCAACCAAGAGCGAATACACTTTCTTCTCAGCAGCACATGGATCCTTCTCTAAAATAGACCATATATTATGCCACAAAGCTAATGTTAGCAAATACAAGAAGATAGAGACACTACCATGTATTCTATCAGATCATAATGGATTGAAGTTAGAAATAAATGAAAGAGTAAAACACAGAAACTATTCCAACATCTGGAGATTAAACAATATGCCATTATATGATGAATGGATAACAGAAGATATTAGGAAGGAAATTAAAAAATTCTTAGAGGTAAATGAGAACAAAGAAACACCATATCAAAATCTCTGGGACACTATGAAAGCAGTACTTAAAGGGAAATTTATTTCATGGAGCGCATTTAATAAAAGAAGTAAAACTCAACAAATAAAGGACCTAACACTACAGCTCAAAGCCCTAGAAAAAGAAGAACAGACCAGCACCAAAAATAGAAGACAGGAAATAGTTAAACTCAGAGCTGAAATCAATGAAATTGAAACAATCCAAAAAATTGACAAAATAAATAGTTGGTTCTTCGAAAAAATAAACAAAATTGATAAACCCTTAGCCACACTAACAAAGAGAAGACGAGAGAAAACCCAAATCACTAAAATTCGGAATGAACAAGGAAATATCACAACAGACAGGATGGAAATACAAAACATAATTAGAAGCTATTTTGAAAATCTATACTCCAACAAAATAGAAAATTTCGAAGACATCAACAGGTTTCTAGAGACATATGAATTGCCTAAACTGAACGAGGAGGACATACACAATTTAAATAGACCAATTTCAAGTAATGAAATAGAAGAAGTCATCAAAAGCCTACCAACAAAGAAAAGTCCGGAACCAGATGGGTTCTCAGCCGAGTTCTACAAAACCTTTAAAGAAGAGCTCATTCCAATACTCCTCAAAGTATTCCATAAAATAGAAGAGGAGGGAACCCTCCCAAACTCATTCTATGAAGCCAATATCACACTGATACCTAAACCAGACAGAGACTCATCAAGGAAAGAAAATTTCAGACCAATATCCTTAATGAACATCGACGCAAAAATTCTCAACAAAATTTTAGCAAATCGCATACAAAAACATATTAAAAAGATAGTGCACCATGATCAAGTGGGTTTCATCCCAGGGATGCAAGGTTGGTTCAACATCCAGAAATCAATAAATGTCATGCACCATATCAACAGACTAAAAGTTAAGAATCACATGATTATTTCAATAGATGCAGAAAAAGCATTTGATAAAATACAGCACCCCTTCATGCTCAAAACACTAGAAAAAATAGGGATAGTGGGAACATTCCTTAACATTGTAAAGGCCATTTATGCTAAGCCCATGGCTAATATCATTCTAAATGGTGAAAAACTGAAAGCATTTCCCCTAAAAACCGGAACAAGGCAGGGATGCCCTCTTTCACCACTTCTATTCAACATCGTTCTTGAGACTCTAACAGAGCAATTAGACAAACCAAAGAAATCAAAGGGATACAAATGGGAAAAGAAGAACTCAAACTATCCCTGTTCACTGATGACATGATTGTATATTTAGAGGAACCTGGAAATTCCACCAGAAAATTCTTAGAACTCATAAGTGAATTCAGTAAAGTAGCCGGTTACAAGATCAATGCTCATAAATCCAATGCATTTTTATACATAAGTGATGAATCTTCAGAAAGAGAAATTAGGAAAACTACCCCATTCACAATAGCCTCGAAAAAAATAAAATACTTGGGAATCAATCTCACAAAAGAGGTGAAAGACCTCTACAATGAGAACTACAGAACACTAAAGAAAGAAATTAAAGAAAACCTTAGAAGATAAAAAGATCTCCCATGTTCTTGGATAGGAAGAATTAATATTGTCAAAATGGCCATACTACCAAAAGTGCTATACAGATTCAATGCAATTCCAATTAAAATCCCAATGATGTACCTTACAGAAATAGAGCAAGCAATTATGAAATTCATCTGGAAGAATAAGAAACCCAGAATAGCTAAAGCAATCCTTAGCAGAAAGAGTGAAACAGGGGGTATTGCAATACCAGATCTTCAACTCTACTACAAAGCAATAGTAACAAAAACGGCATGGTATTGGTACCAAAATAGAAAGGTAGATCAATGGTACAGAATAGAGGACACGGACACAAACACAAATAAATACAATTTTCTCATACTAGACAAAGGGGCCAAAAATAGGCAATGGAGAAAAGATAGCCTCTTCAAAAAATCGTGCTGGGAGAATTGGAAATTCATATGCAACAGAATGAAACTAAACCCATATCTCTCACAATGCACAAAACTAAACTCAAAATGGACAAAGGACCTCAGAATCAGACCAGAGACCCTGCATCTTATAGAAGAAAAAGTAGTTCCAGATCTTCAACATGTTGGCTTAGGATCAGACTTCCTCACCACCACTGCCATAGCACAAGAAATAAAAGCTAGAATCAATAACTGGGATAGATTCAAACTAAAAAGCTTTCTCTCAGCAAAGGAAACTATCAGTAATGCAAAGAAAGAGCCTACAGAGTGGGAGAAAATCTTTACCAATCATACTTCAGATAGAGCACTAATCTCCAGAATCTATAAAGAACTCAAAAAACTCTACACCAAGAATACAAATAATCCAATCAACAAATGGGCTAAGGAAATGAATAGACACTTCACAGAAGAAGATTTACAAGCAATCAACAAACATATGGAAAAATGTTCAACATCTCTAGTAATAAGATAAATGCGAATCAAAACTACCCTAAGATTCCATCTCACCCCAATTAGAATGGCAAGTATCAAGAATACAAGCAACAACAGGTGTTGGCGAGGATGTGGGGAGAAAGGTACCCTCATACATTGCTGGTGGGGCTGCAAATTAGTGCAGCCACTCTGGAAAGCAGTGTGGAGATTCCTTAGAAAACTTGGAATGGAACCACCATTTGACCCAGCTATCCCACTCCTTGGCCTATACCCAAAGGACTTAAAATCTGCATACTACAGAGATACAGCCACATCAATGTTCATAGCTGCTCAATTCACCATAGCCAGACTGTGGAACCAACCTAGATGTCCTTCAATTGATGAATGGATAAAGAAACTGTGGTATATATATACAATGGAATATTACTCAGCCATAAAGAATGATAAAATTATGTCATTTGCAGGCAAATGGATGAAATTGGAGAATATCATGCTAAGTGAGATAAGCCAATCTCAAAAAGCCAAGGACAAATGATATCACTAACAAGTGGATGATGACACATAATGGGGGGAGGGAAGGGTTAGTGTTAGGGTTAGAGTAAGGGTTAGGGAGGGGGGCAAGAATGGAGGAAGGAAGGACTGTATAGAGGGAAAAGAGGGGTGGGAGGGTTGGGGGAAAGGGAAAAAATAACAGAATGACTCAAACATTACTCTATGTAAATTTATGATTACACAAATGGTATGCCTTTATGCCATGTACAAACAGAGAAACAACATGTATCTCATTTGTTTACAATAAAAAAAAATTAAAAGTAAAAGTAAAAAATTTAAAAAAATTAAAAATTAAAAATAAATAAATAAATAAATAAATAAAAATTTTAAAAAATTTTAAAAAGAATTAAAAAGTATACTATAATCCAATCTATTCTCTTAAAATCTGCTCAATTTACAATGTTTCAAAAGCAATTATACAAACTAAGTTGAATTCAACTAAAAGGATGGAAGAATAACATCTGTTCTGCCCACAGCAGTGTGACTACTACAGTGAGGTAATGACCTTTACACACGTGCCTACACACAGACTCACTCACACACACCTTTGTTCGAAGACATTAGGTAGTTCGTAGAGACCTGACCTGGGACTGTGCACTATATAACCTTAAAACAGTATATACTATTGTTTTTATTATTAAATATCATTCAGTAAATCCATAGCTGTATCATGAAAAGACTGTGGTTCATTTAAAGTACACAAACAGTATCCCCTAAACTAGCACAGACCAAAACTGTTTATTGAGAACTGACTTTCCTGGACAGCAGAGCCTCTGCATACATATGAAGTGCTCAGTAAATTTTTGATGAATATGTCCAAATTCAAGCACTTCCTGACTATGCTTGAGTTTTCCTCAAACATCTCACCCACAAGTCAGCACGAAAAGAATAATAAAAATAGCAGCTATTTAATAAGCCAAACAATATAATCACTTAACATGCATTGCCTCATTTAATCCCCACCACAAACATGACATAAATTCTACCATTATCCCATTGCACATATGAAAAAACTGAGGCTCAGATACAACGTGAAGTCATATATCCACAGGCAAACAGCAAGGGGTGAGTACTGGAAGGGAGCTTCCACATGAAATTGTCTAACCACAAGGCCTGCACTCCTAACCACAGATGAGCTGTTACATCCTATGTTTTCTTCAGGCTGGAGAAAGAAATATGACTCCAAAGAGGCTCATAAAAGAACAGTTAAAAGGATGGCTGGCAGTCGGGGTTCCCTTGCATTTGAAAAGCCTAGGGCCCTGAGTTTGCCTTTTGCAAGTGGGAATTCCTCAGTTCATACAAATCCATGAGTTCTATTAAACATACACTCCCAGAAAAGGACCCATATCCACAACCTTCATTGATGGTATATTTATCACAGTGTTAAGGTTTAGACTCCCACAACTCACTCAGGTTCAACGTTTCTTTTTCCTATTGCTAATGAAGCAAGATCTTTCCCATTCCACTCAGGAGAGAGAAATCCCAGCAGAAGAGAGGCTCTCCATGATCTCTGGCAGCTCGCCTTTGAAACTATCAGACTTTGTAGCTGGCCTTTGAGTGGTCTGGTAGACAGGAACCAGGCAGACATTGCCCCAGAGTATCTCTGACTGTATCCATTGAAGCCCTGAAGTCTTCTCTTCTCCAGAATCCTCTATTAGAATGCAAAAGTCTTCATCACTGCCAGCCTGAATGCCTGAGCCCTGCTAGTTCCCACAGAGTTCCTGATGTGGCCGCGGGCCATTGGATTCATAGCACCTGCCAGAGCCTCTTCTATCCAACTGTATTCCCAGCCCAGCTTCCTGGCCAGCCCAGGCCTGTTGCTGCCCAGCCAGGACCTGGCAGGACTTGCTTCCTCATTATGCATGCTCACTACCAAATCTTCCATCTCATGCTCTGTCCACTGGCTCGCCTCCCTCATCTCTCAAATACTGTGGCACCATGGGATTTATTACCCATACCAGGATACTTCTAAGAATGAAAAGGAACACCATATTAAAAAAATACCCCAGGGCAACAGACACAAATCTGCCAACCTTGATCTAATCACTCCAAATACCCATAGAACTTCTCTATCTTCCCAATTAAGTCTTGTGCCTTTTCCAGAGACTCATTCAATTTTCTTGCCCTTTCTTCTCTGCCAAAATTCTAGAATTGGTTGTTCACAAATATGGCCTCCACATACTCACTGTCTGCTTCTTCTCTGTCCTCCCATCAGTCTTCTGGATCCACTGAACTGAATTTCTACATACTAAATCAAATCTCCTTTTCCCAGTCCTTCTTCTAGATTTCTCTGCTCTACTTGTTTATAATCAGTCTTCCATGCCCCAGCCCTCAGCTTCCTGAAGATCTTATTGTTGCAACCATTCTTTGATTGTTCCCTAGTATAAGTGACAGGCACCCTCACATACTTGAAGCACCTGCATCTTCCCCAGTTATATCTCAGTTATCCCTCATTGGACATTATCATGAAACCCTCTCATCCTGACCATTTCCTCTGGCTGAGCTGTGATTCATCCGAATTCTCCTCAAACGTTTCATGCAAGAAGTAGCACAGCCCTGGCAACTTGGAGCAGCTCAAGACAGCCTCTCACCACTCCACCTCTGTCCCTCACATTGTCCTAACTTTGTCACCAGCCTCTTCATTCTGGAGGCTTCTATCAAGGGCAGTATCAATAAAATCTCCTGAGTACTCATTTATGAATTTTTACCAAGTTACTTTCTTCCATCTTGACCTTATGCAATGGATTTATTTTTTTTTTGTCAACCCAAATATAGGTTTTTACATTTATCCCAGTTACATTTCAGCATCTTAATTTCAATCCTATTTCACAGCCTGTCAAGGCCCTTTTGAGTTTTAATGCTATCATCTATCATGTTAACCCGTCTTCTATTGAGTTGTCTACAAATTTGATAAGCATCCCTTTTATGATTCTCTCTTTTCTGTGTCAATTTCAGCTTGAAGACAGCTGATTTTTCAAAAAGGAGTGTTAAAACCCTTTTCACTGCCTCTCAGCTGCCCTGACAGTGTGTCACCAGTTCTTGCCTAAGGTTACTAGTCCTGTCATTTGGAATACTGGTTCTCAAACCTTAGTGGGCATCCACATTCCCTGTAACATGTCAGAATGCATATTCCCAGGCATAAGCTTCAGTAAGTCTGATTCAGTAAACTCAAGAGGAATTCAGCAATAGGGTCCTTTGACTAGCACCCCAGTTATCAACAAAGAATCTGCATATAATATTTAAATCCCTCTTTAAGACCACAAACTTTTTCCTTTCTGATGTGTATGTATGAAAGAGAGAGGAGTTTGTAATAATGATTGAGACAAGTTATATTTTCTAAACGCCTTCCCAGCTTTCAAATATCCTTTCTGGGAATTGAACATAATGTTGTTCTGCCTACATTTAGCTACTTTTCATTCATGTTTTCTAGGTAAAAATTTAAATTGTACATAAATGGTACCAAATGACTCCTTAAAGGCCCAGATGTTCAATTTGAAATTATTTAATAAAGTGAATATATTTAAATGGCTTCTTTATGGTCTTAAATTTAAGTAGATTATTTGGAATCTTGAATTATATGCCTTTGACCTTAGATTTATAAATTGACTCTTTTTGTCCCACATGTCTGAAGTGTTATATCTTGATTATTAAAAAGAATCTCAAAAATTCTGGTTCTTTAGTTCTGTTTTATCCCATTTTAAATTTAATTTCACAATTACTTTTAACTCAGCATGGTTTTATTGGTTGTTAACCTCATGGGTTTAGCTTCCTTTAATCTTCTTACACTCATCTCTTTTAAAATATTTTATGTAAAAGTGTACTACACTGGTAACTTATTTTAAATTTTTTTAGCTTTAAGACTGTTTTGCTTTTTCAAAATTCTTTTATTTTGTTTAGCCATCATTACTTTATTCTCATCTCTGACTTTTCTGTTTTAGTTCTCTTGTTTTCACAGTGCCTGACCTACCCCTCAAAAAACATGTGGATTGGAGAAATGTTTAAAATGGAAAGAAGCCATACTATAACCAATAAAGTATTCAAGCTGCCAGTCACCTTCATACCTGCTCTCCTGGCTTCTAATTCTTGTGACTCACATGAAATCCCATGTCATGTACCTTCGAATAATTTATTTAGAACATCATCTGTCATTTTTCTTTTACTAAATTTGTTAAAGATAGTCTTTCATAGTACAACTACTATTATTAGGACAGATTTGTTCTGAAATGTTTTTGTCTTATTTTTGTTTTTCTTAACCTAAATTTTGGTATGACTACCTTCATGCAAAGTGAAATTATGCAGTAATGTGACCCATTTGGTGAATATTGATATCCATTAGGCCCACACGGAGAGAGAAAAAATGATAGTGGTTAACTTCATTTAGTAATTACTAAATGGTTCAGCCTGTGATGAGTGTTTATATATAAACCCTGACACACCACAAAAAATTCTGCAACGAAGTAATCTTAGAACATTTATGCTCCTATAACAAAATACACTGGGTAGGTAATGTATAAAAAACAAAAAAATGTTTATTATGATTCTGGAGGCTGGGAAGTCCAAGGACAAGGTGTTAGCACAAAAAAGACCTGGCAGAACGCAAA
Organism: Sciurus vulgaris; assembly: GCF_902686455.1. Lineage (NCBI taxonomy): Eukaryota > Metazoa > Chordata > Mammalia > Rodentia > Sciuridae > Sciurus > Sciurus vulgaris. Next base: position 105,029,097 of record NC_136465.1, read on the forward strand.
CCTCATGCGTCATCTCAGATCTTTATTCAGGAGGATGAAACGGTGCCTGTGGACCCACTCTCCTAGTGGAAAATGAACAAAGAAAGGGACTGGATTTATATAGGTTATTTTGAGGGGTGGTCTAGTGAACATATATCAGTTTGCTTGGACAGTCAGAAATGTGAGTTTTTTTGGTCAAGTTCTGTGGGAAGGGTCTGAAGAGGATTTGCTTTGGGGGGGATAATGCCTCCTAGAGACTGTTTCTTTGAGGATGAGGAAACATCCTCTTTGCCTGCAACCAGCATCTGGAAAACATTCGTCTTGGGAGATGAAAGCTGTCGAGGCCTGGCCTTCATTTTTACTCCCTTTTCTTTTACTCAGGCCTCACTATGTTGAGAATTTCTTATTCTCCATATCCATTACAAGGTGCTAGCATCTGGAAAGAGCCTTCTTATTGCATCCTCACATGGTGGAAAGCAAAAGGGAAAAAATGCTGTGTCCTTACATAGCGGAGAACAGTGAACCCACTCCCACAAGCCCTTGTTAAAATCCATTCATGAGGAAGGAGCTTCATGACCTAATCTCCACCCAGAGGTCCCACCTCCCAATACCATCACCTTGGTGATTACGTTACAATGGGAATTCTGAAGAGGACACCACATTGGAACCATTCAGGAGGTACTGTTGTGATCTTAAAGATGAAGAGCCAACATTTCCCTGCTCTTCCTGCTCCACTCGGCCATTCAGTCAAACGGGTCCTGTGAAGAAGTGGAAATGCAGGTTGTGGGGGACACTGTGACCACAAGGGACTTACTCCCAGAGCTTCAGTGCAGCTGCTGCCTGCACCCTCACTGTAGGATCTAAGATTTGCCCTCAGCTGAAGAGATCCATGTCCTAAGATAGAACATCCCACTTGCTATAATTCAGAAGGGCTACGGACTGGGAGGACCACTTCCCTTGCCCAGGGCAGCCCTGAAGGATTATCTCAGCTCCAGAATTCTTTCAGGCTGACTGAAGTCCAGCAATGACTGATCAGGCCACCTTTTTACCTATCTCCTCTTGATCCTTCCCTTCCCTCCACAACGTGGATCCTCAGAGCAGGAAAACCTGACCCACAGCATTAGCTTTATGGTAACACAGCAATTTTTACTTATTTCTACTCTTCAACAACAACAACAAAAAAAGGCAGTTTTCACAGAGATGTAAAATACTATGGGCTACCATGTTGGAGATAGTAGAAGAAGGATAAAAAAGTAAAATAAAACTAAAGAAAGGCAATGGGAAAGACATAAAGTGGAGCCAGGCATGTGGCTAACATAAAAACTACTCCCTTAAATGGGTCAGAAATTGGGCTCATTTTTTGCCAAAACAAGGATGAATAAACTCATCAATTCTATAATTCCCAATAACCTTAAGAAGTTAAATACAGTTGCTCAGAAGAAACCAAGACCAAAGAGAAATGCGTCCTGTGAATTCATCTAAAGATCTTCACCACCTCACATGAGAGACAAAGGTGAGGTTCACGGGAATAGTATGATTTGTTGGTAGGATGACCAGTCATCCAAGTTTATATAGGTCTAGAAGTTTCCTGGGACATGAGATTTTCAGTTCAGTATTGCCTGGCATAAACAAGGAGAGTTGGTGGCCCTGTGGATGGTACAACTCTAACATCGAGTCAGTAGAAAAACAAGTCTGCAGAGGGCCAATGTAAATTAGTCTCTGCTGCTGTGGATTAGTCCAGGGGTATTTTTTAGGTTACCTAGAGCAATGTTTAAACTCCGTGGCTTTCATACAACCCTTCTTGAATATTGTTGCTCTCTGCTGAGCTTCTGAGAGATGATGCATATAGCAATGAGTTTAACACTACACTACTCAAAAATAACTGAAGTACAGTTATATAATGCTGTCAATTCAGTAAAAATCATTATACTTGAGCACGCAGTTGACCTAGGGGCAGAGTTAACATTTTTAGGTAAAAATTGAAAAAACTAAAAACCACAGGAAGGTGATTTTTACCTTCACATGGTGGTAAGCTAAAGGAACATTTGGGGACAGGAAAAATTGTCCTTTGAAAGTCATTTTGAGTTGTCTCTATGAGACAAATGCATGCACTGAGGTAAAAATATTCTGCTCAAAAAAATTGAGTTGCCATGAATTTAACCTGGAAAAACCAGGAACTGAAAAAGGCAGATGCTACTACGAAAAATCAATCACAATAAAACATCTATATAACAATTAACTTAACTCTTTGCCACTTTGGGGCATACCTGCCATGATAAACTACTTGCAGAATTAACAAAAAAGTAACTGAATAATTTTCCACTACTTGCATCTCATTCCAATGAGATCTTCCCATATATCCACCATCTAGTCTATAACTGAAATAATAATCCACTAGTTTATCACACTGACATGTTTCTAATGGACTGAGCCTAAGAGTTACAGTCAATAATCCTGATTTAGAAGTTTCAGTTTAGCAGTTATCTCTCAGCAAATAACCTTTGAAAGTCGTTTAACAAATAAATATTCCCTATTCCTGAGGGATCTAATCAGCAATCATATGGATTTTCTTTTCTGGTCAAGTTCTAGTTGTCAATTGCAATTTGTAAAAGAAACTGGAAGGAAGTTAGAAACAAAAATGGCAATTATCCAGCTGATCTGGGTTTTGTTTACAGTGGATGCACCTGTCAGATATGTATCAGAATATTTTCTCTTTCCATTGACAAAATTTCCAATAATTATTAATGTCCTTTTTCTTGTTCTAGCCTGTAGACAATGTGATGGTTACTTTGGGTTGTCAACTTGATTGGATTGAGAGATATCTAGGAAATGCATAGAATTAAGAGGCTTCTGGGTGTGTTGGTGAGTGATTCCAGAGATGATTGGCATGTGGGACAGCAAACTGAAGGCAAAGACCCACATTGAAGGTGGGCAGCACTGTTATGCTGGAAGCCACTGGGATGCCAGCTTGATTCTTCTTGAGCAAGTTCATCTATTGCACTGCCATTGACTGTGGACATAAACCTCGAGCTTCTTCCGTCTTCCATTGTGGCCTCTCACCAGTGATTCTCTAAGGAGCTATCAGGCCTCAGTCTCAGACTGGGGTGGCACCTTTAGTTCCTCTTGTTCTAAAGATCCCACTTCTTAGAATAAGCAGCTACTGGATTATCCAGCTCTCCAGTCTGTGGACAGTCTTTGGGGACTATCCAACTTCTGAACATGTAAGCCAATCTAATAAATACCCTTTTATAATTACACGTATACATATCCTGTTGGTTATGCTGTTCTAGAGAATCCAAATACATACAATCACAAGTAAAACTAAAATGTGCACATTCTGTGATGCCAGACCTCAGAGCACACCATTCAGTAGCAACGACATCATCCCTTGAATTCGGAAAGTGATCCACAGAGGTAGAGTCCCTTTTATTTTTTAAGTCATTTTTCCTCCTATCTAAATGAGTCGGTTGAAATATCTACAGAGTGAGACTAAGGAGAGTTGACTGGAAAGTCCAAACAAGGAAAATAGTCTTTCCTATACAATGTTTGTACTTTTCTAGGGAAATTCTGGTATCCTAGATTTCCACCTACCAAAGCTAGGGCATTCACATCTATGGAAGGAGGCAGCATCAGAACTGTGGCAATGGCTCAAAAAGCTCTGCAGCTCTCAAGAGCCTTGTTTGTATTTCTTCTTTGCCTTATTCACCAGTTCATTTCCAACCCTCCATTTCATTTTCTTCAGAGCTTATCCTGTGGCAGACAGAAAGCTGGGTGCCACAGAGCCATGTGCTGCTGCCACACAGCAAGGCACTAAGCTTCTCTTCCCTGTAACTTCTCCACAGTCCCCTACCTGCTTCACAGCTACCTAATTCCATTACATGCCATTTGGCTATTTGCATCCACAGCTTAAGCCATTAAACAGGAGAGAACGGGCCCTGTTGGCTGCACAACAAAGTTATCCATTTCCTCAGTCCAGCACACAGGCAAGCTTTTCTTCCCTCTGAATAGCTAGTTTTATCTGTGACTAAAAGCTCTGAAATTTTACTACTCAACCTGCTCACTTTTGCATTGCCTCAAAGGGAAGGTCAGTAATCTTCTTGACAGAAGATTTAAGACGTAAGAAGCTTAGCATTCAGGTCTAGGAACTTAACCTCCATGCCCTCCCAGGGCACGTCTAATGGAGCTCCATTTCGGTTTCCAGCTGGCTTTTCAAAAAAGCTGATGAGGACAGAATGGCTCCTCCACCGCCCTGTAGCTAGGCATTTTATACACCTCCAAACAAGACTAACGAGCAAGCTCCTCCTGGTGAAATGGAAGGATCCTGGCTCTGATTTTGTGAACTCTTGAATCAGAGTAATTTCCAAATATATCACTGTCAGTCCACACTTTTAGCCTGCCATCCAGGAGTCCAGAAATTGGATTGCCACCTCATTCTTTTTCTAAAGGTGAAATGAGTCCTTAAAAAAAAAAAAAAAAAAAAAAAAAAAAAAAAAAAAAAGTTCTATTTTATTGTGGACATTACTTTTTGCTAGAAATGAATGACTTATATGCAAGAATTTTTCACTCTCTAAAGAAGAACATAAACATTTCTATTTCCAAAATGTACATGCATACATTTGCTTAAAAATAGCTACCTTCATTATCATAATGATTTTCCCTCTGTGTTCAGGAGCTCAGGGAATTAGTGGTAAATGTAAATGTAATCAAGGGCACCACCATGCTTTTAATTTGGCAAGTGAAAACCTTTTATATCTTCCATCACTGTGGCAGGACAAGTCAGTTTTATTACCAAAAGAAGCTTAGAAGTAACCTGATTTGCCATCTGACTTATTACTTTCCATGTTTATATCTTGCCTGAATAGTAATCCTGCTCTTGACCAGTGTCAGTTCAATTATGGAGAATTGGACTGGTAAGAGTGTACATTGGCACCTTTCTGGGACACAGGTTGCCAAAACATATCAAAAATGTGAATATTCTTTGACCTAAAAATCTCACTTCTGTGAATTTACCCAGAGATAGTGGCACACATAGAAATAGGTACATGTTCACTGTTTACAACAAGAAAAAAGAAGGAAATAAACTTAACATAATAAAAGGCAATAGTCAAATATGGTATGGTGTGCAAATCAACTGCAATGCAAAGATTCTAAACAAATGTGTGACTCGGACACCTGAAATATTTGAAATAAGAAATACTTGGTACCATACACAGAATTCATATGAAATTTTTTCGTGCAACAAGTATTTGTCACACTCTTACTAAGTAAGAGGCATGGTTCTACAGCAGAGGTCACCAAACTTTTTCTACAAAGGGCCACGTAGCAAATGTTTTAGGCTTTGTAGGTCGAACGCCTTCTAGACAGCTACATAACTCCACCATTGCAGTATGGAAACAGCCAGAACTAATCTGTAACAAATGGGTGTGGCTATATTCCAACAAAACTTTACTTTCAAAAACAAATGGGCTGCTGGATGAACCTGAATCCTGGCTATTAGTTTGCTAAACCTGGGCAACTGGAATATACAAATGAAACAAAACATACAAAAATTCTGACCTCATAGGTCTTCCATTATATAACTGTTTGTCTGTGAACAACATGATTTGATGGAATTTCACCAATCATTCACTAAGCAGATCATGAGGAATTGTGCAGATATTATGCTATGATTGGCTAGTGATTCAGTGGTAAAAGAGATTTGGTTCCTGCCCTAATAAAACTCATGATCTAGTAAAGATGACAGACAATAAAACACATAAAAATAATAATTATGGTCTGTTAAAATTGATAAGGAAATAAAATTGTTAACATGGTTATCAATGGATAATGAAATATCTGTTTCTTTTTTTTCTACAGTTTGAAATTTTTGTAATAAGCGTGTATTATCATTTGAAAAACAATAAAACTAGTCCAAAAAGTTGTAAGTAATGGAAAAGGATAAAAGTTTGATTTGTATTTTCTTTTGAACATGTAATCCTAATGGATTTAGAACAGTGGATGATCTCTACATTTTTTACAGTAGTGATTCCAGTTGTCTTTGAAACCGAATGCCTAGAATAAAAAGTCTTACTATTCTCTAAAGAAATAAACAAGCAAAAATCCTTGTCCTTGGTATATGGATGAGGGGCTTAGTGAGGGACAGAAGAACTCTAATTCTTCTCCATTCATTTATTAATTTCGAGTTTAAAACAAAGAGCTAATGGAAGTACAGGATAGCACAACAATCATAAAGACTGTCAACCTTTAAAAGTACTGGTTCTGAAATTTTTCTTTTTATTGTCATTTTTAAAAGGGAAGTGTATAGTTAGAAATTAATTAATTGATTAATTAATAAAAGATGTTTTACCCAAAGAAAGATCGGGTCTGTGCCTTTCTTTGGTCTTTGCTTATGGGAGGTAATCTGTCACATCTGAGAATAGTTATTTTCATTTAGGCTGGAACTGGCCACACCTGACAATCTTAGGTTGGAATCTGGCTATGCCAAAAACAGCACCATGCGACCCAGGGTAGGAAATGAAATCAATCAACCTGGTGATTGACTTCAACACATGGCAATCCATCAATCACACCTATATAATGAAACCCCAAGACAAACTCTGGACACCAAAACTCATGTGGGCAATTCCTGATTGGTAGTACTCCATATGCGTTGTCATGTATGGAACAAAGAAGGCAATGAGTTCGAGGTAAACAAAAGCTTCATGCTTGCAAACCTCAAACACTGCCCTACGGAGCTCTTCCTTCGGCTGATTTTAACCTGTACTCTGTCCCTATAACAAACTGTTGACAATAGGTATTGTCAGTTGAGTTAGTTCTGTCTTTCTGAGGCAGGAAGGTAGACAGCCCATAGGCAGCCAGGATAAGGTCCTTGGAGAAGGAAAGGAGGGGAGGGGGACATCAGGCCAACCTGAAAGGAGACATCGGGTCTGGAGGACATCCTATGAACCATTACTCCTGCCAGCTTTAACCACAAACCTTATCCTGAGTTAGAACACCTGTGTTCTTCACAGATTCAACCACAGCAGCCCTTCCATGGTTTCCCTTGTCCCTATCCCTAGCAATGGCCAACGACAAAGTAGGTCCCAACATGAAGGGCTTCCTCTCCCCAACAGGCATGTCAAACCATAAGGTTGGACCCATCCTCCTAATTATGTAAATGAGGGATTGAAATGTGCACATCCGATTGGCTTCTTAAACTCAGATCTTAGAAAGTTTGATTAGTCCATGCTACTAGCATCCCTCATCCCACCCCTCACCTACACTGGGCCATCAGATATGCCTTTTAAAAATCCCTAGTCAATAGACACCCATTGACATTCCTCTCTTGGGGTTCCTCCCCTTCAGGAACTCTGTTTTCTTCCTATTACCCTAATAAATCCTGCTACTTTGCTCACACCCTGTGTCCATAAATTTCATTCCTCAAATTTGTGAGACAAAGAACCTGACTGCTAAACTCTCTGTTATACTTGTAGTGAATTATGGAACCAAAGGATTGTTTTGGGAAACTCCTGAACTTGCAGTTGCCTCAGAAGTGAGGGTGAAATAAGTGTTCCTCCTCAGACTGTCAGCAAATTAAACATTTTTTTTTTTTTTTCCTTTTCATTAAGGAGGAGGAGGGAGAAGAGAAAGAAGAGGAAGGAGAGGGATGAGGAAGGGGGAGAAAGAGAAGAAGTTGTGGTAGTAAGGGTGATCTTTTGGAGAACTATGCCCTCAAACCTTGCAGTTTGGCTAGCTCCAAGCAGGGAGCATTAAAAGGAAAAAATGAGAAGACAAAGTGTGGGTGAAATTTCAACTCTCAAATTCGCCATAACATTTCTTGCTTTGACCGGTTTCCTCCTACTGATGCTTCTGGATCCAAATGTCACAGGTTAACAGAAGGAATAACTGCACACGATCCTAATAAATGTACATCCTCAAGACACATTTACAAACATCTTCATTCTTAAACTTTAACTGCTTTCGAAAAGTGTAAGTACCATATTTTTTCTCCTCTAATATGTAAGTGGCAAATAAAGATTCAAAGACTCTAATCATTGCATTTTCTTGATGCAATCAGCACAAACTTTGCAAAAATATTTGGCCAACATTTTGGTGAGTCAGAGAAAAATGTTTCATTTAGTTTTCTGATTTAGTCCTTTCCAAAAAAAAAAAAAAAAAAAACTGTTTCCTAGAAAAACAGGGTCTAGACACATTCTATTTTTTCAAAAGAGCCACAAAGACTCCATCTTTGTGAATATTTAGATGTGCTTGAAGGTCTGTCCTGGGATTAGTAGAGACCCTGGTTAGTCACCACTACTCCGGAGGGCATCCTCTAGTCTATTTATCTCTAAGGTATGAAAACTTGAGACAATCGCTAAAGCTTAGTCAAAATTTCCTGAGAGATTGGCTCCACCAGTCAAATGTGGGTGTCTCACAATCCTAGGTGATCCAGCCCACTGTGTCAAAAATTGATCCAGGCAAATTAACACCATGCACCTCCAACAACGACTAAGGGTGGAATGCAAATGTATCTCCTCCTTGCCTGCATTTCACCTACATAAGTCATTTGTCACTCATTTTAAGGATTTGAATTCAGGATGGATTCAACCTCTAAAACCTCAGTCTAGTTCTGAGCTTGTCCTTGACTCTGAGTTCCAGTACCTTGCACTTGAAAAGATCAGGTGCAATTCAATTATGAAGTCGTGTCTGACTTTTTGAAGTGTAAATCCACTGCACTTGAAAATGGCAAGTGTAAAATCCATTCTTAAAAAGCACTTGACATTTTCACATACAGCTTTACAGCCAAGGAAATGTGAGAAGGCTCACAAGATATGACCAAGAGTAGCTTTTAAAAAAATGATAAAGAAAAAAGGTTCTAACATTTGATCAGGAGCAAAGTCTAATTTTTAGCTCTATGTTTTGACTAAAAAAAAATTATAACTTCTTTAATAGCTCTGCTTTGTAAAACTCATCTCTGTGAGCTGATTTTTTGTGGGGGGTGGGCTGCTGCATGTCTTTCTCTTCACAAGGACTGCATAGGTTATTCTGTTACCTTTGTTCTCTACTTGCATCCTGAAGTCATCATATAGATCAGGGGTTGGCAAACTTTGTCCATAAAGGGCCAAATGATGAATATTTTTGGCTTTGTGGGTCTCTGTCAACTCTTCTGCTGTAGCATGAAAGCAACCCTGGGCAATATGCAAATAAATGAGCTCTTCTGTGTTCCAATAAATCTTTATTTATGGACACTGAAACTTGAATTTCATATAATATTCAAGTACCATAAAATATTCTTCTTTTGCTTATTCTTCAACCATTTAAAAAAAAAAAAAAAAAAAAAAAAAAAAAAAAACAAAAACAAAAAAAAAAAAAAGCCATTCTTGCTTGGTGCATTGTACAAAAACAGGCCATGGGCTGGATTTGGCCCCAGGGCCATAATTTGTCAACCTCTGGTGTTGATGGCAAAAATAATTTACCATAATAAAGCATAAATGGCAGACCATGTGTTCTGAAATTTTACACATTTTATGGAAAAGATCTATTGGGGATCCTCAATGTCTCTGAGCATAAGGAAACCAGCAAGTCCATCAGATTCCATAGGTGGTCCAACAGGCTGTTTATCCTCTGAGGAGTCATCCTGTCAATCAACATTCTGGCCCACCCCACTCCTGACTCATCACCTAGGAGCCCCATCCCCACCCAAGAACCATCCTTACACCAGCTGCACCACCTGGGAATGTGTTAGAAACACGAGATGTCGGGCTCTGCCCCAAAACTTTCTAAACCAAGGTCTGCTTTTTGGTGGAAGAAGCCAGACACAAAAGGTCAAATATTACATGATTCTGGGTACATGAAATATTGATACAAAGTAAATTCATAGCGACAGAAAGCACATGGTGGCTATCAGGGGCAGGGTGGGGAGGGAGGAACAGGGAATGATATCCTAATGGGCTTGGGGTCTCCTTGATGATGAAATGCCTTGGAACCTGATGAAGGTGATAGCTGGGCAACACTGCAAACACATTAAGTGCCACTGAATTGGACCCTTTAAAATGGTTAATGATTAGTTTTATGTTATGTGACTATTACCACAATTTTTAAAATGCAAAAAGAAAAATAATAATAATCTTGCATTTTAAGAAGATCCCCAGGTGATTCACAGTCACATTAGAGTTTGAGAAACAATCTCTTTTAAATCAAGGGTCAGGTGTTTTCCATCTGGCTTATGAAACACTGGGTTTTCAACATAAAAGAACAAAACTCCACTTGCTCACACTAATGTATATATTATCACAATATTAATGTTTGTCTAAATATTGCTGATACGTTTTATAAAACCTATGGCATATGAATTGCTAACAGTATCACTTTTAAACTCCTTTTCCCAGATTTGTTTTTACATATTCAACAGGGAAATTGCTAATGCCAAAGAGATATCAAATATCTTTCACCCATTAAATTTGAGTTTATGTGATACTTTTCTTGTTCCAACAACTGCTCCCTAGCACCACCTATTTCTTCCTATTACTTATTCAACTACAACATCCTTTAATTTTTTTTTAACTTTCCCAGATTAACTCTCCAGAAGAAGTGCTACCTACTTGATATTCAGTATATATTTTCTAGTGACAGTTTTATGGTACAATTAAATTTCATACATTTTTTCAGCCTTCCCTGAATATGCATTAGAAAGCCAACCATCATAATTCTAAACCAATTGGCTTGATTTGCTTATTTAAGCCCACATCTCACAGACCTGCCACATTTCCACACGATCCATCCCCATCTGCACTCCATCCACCTGCCCAAAGTTATCGATTGTGCTGACAGTGAAGGAAACCACGGAGCATTAACAGTCAAAATATAATTTCCATTAGAAAGCACTTTAGAGAACATTCTGAACTTGAATATGTCTAACAGTAGTGGTTCCAGTTTAAGCCAAGTCATGGAGGATACTGAAAACTGATTATCACCAGTAGACTGGACTTGTGCTTTTCAAAAGTATTATCAGAATTTGGCATATAAGAAATAATTATCACAACTTAGCATATAAGAAAAAATCCTGATGTTTAGATGGCCTAAGTAACTTAATAAGGCTCATTTGGATGCAAAAATAAATGAACATCAAGTTAACATTAACTTTTAATGCTTGCCATTTTATGTTAATTCATATTTTAAATTATGGCTGATTCTTTGCAATCAGTCTATGGCTAATTATATCTCCAACATGTAAATCTGATGGAGTGCTGGGACTAAAGAACAACAAAAAATATCCAACAAAGACCTTGGAGGCTCAGAACTGTCAATCCATTAACTGATAAAATCCCAGTCTGCAGAAAAAAACCCAAGCTCTCAACTGCTATCACTGCTGTCTCAAAAATCAAAGCTAGGTTTGCTTAACCATGGAAACCATATTGATGCACCCTGTTTGCAGATGTTTCTCCTGATTTTTTTCTTTGTAATTGATGGCTCTGTACTATGTGTTAGGTAGATGTAGACTGGATTTTTAGGAAACCTACAAATTGAAAACATCTAAATAAGAAGAAATATGCAGTTAAATCCATTCTTCTACCAATACCAAGTGTCTACACAATCTTCAACACCAGATGAAAAGATACTCAGAGGCAACTCTATTAATGATAATGAATTCTAAGAACACCATCTTATCAAGAAGCTAAAATTCTAATAATACAAAAAAAAAAATCTACCACTTAATGATTGTTTTTCCTTAACCAGGACTTTGTAAATTTTATTTGCCTTGCTTACTCTCCACAGTAACCACTCATGAGAAAACTGAAAACCATTTGATCAAAGTTACTAAGCTAGGAAATTACCCATGGTAGCATTTGACTTGGGAGTTTGGTAGATCTGGGTTGTTCAAATCAGGATGCATTTAATAAATACTATGTATCCACTAATCATCACCTGTAAAAATCCAATTTTTTGTTTTGTTTGTGAAAACAGTGAGGCCCAGAGAGGGTAAGCAACTTGTCTGAGTTAACATAGTCAACTAGTAGCAAATCCAAGGCCAGAACCCAAATCTATCAACTATGCCACCATCTGTCATCCACATTAGGTCAACAGAGCTTAAATAAAAGTGCTTGTGAGTCACCTGGGGCTCTTGTTATATTTCGTATAAAAAGCTTATTTGTCTGCAAATTCTTATTCAATAAGTGTTGGATGGGCCTGAGAAATTTTGTGTAAATGTGTTTTCAATTCTCAGATCTATCCCTAGGAGCAGAATTGCTGAATCATATGACAACTCTAACCTTAAGGAACTGCCAGGTTGTTTTCTAGAACATCTGCATCTTTTTGCATTTTTTTTTAAGATTTTTTTTTTAGTTGTCAATGGACCTTTATTTATTTGTATGTGATGCTGAGAATTGAACCTGGCGCCTCACCCATGCTAGGCAAGCGCTCTACCACTGAGCTACAACCCCAGCCCTCTTTTTGCATTTGTATCAGCAACACATGAGGAATTGAAACCCTTCATCATTTTTTTTTTTTTTTTTTGTAGTTGTAGATGGGCAGCATGTCTTTATTTTGTTTATTTTTATGTGGTGCTAAGGATTGGAGCTTCACCATTTTTAAACAGGAGTCTGTTGCTTGCATTTTACCCCAACCCAAAAAATTATGAAGTTGTTTCTAACTTGGGCAAAATAATTATAAAAGGAAATACTAGGAAATTACACCTCAGCTCAGGAGCCAGTCTCCCCTTGTTTTCTCCAGAGATACAAAAAACTGGGATATAGAAGGGAAAAAAAACCACCCATCACCAATAAACTCAAGAGACACCCTAGAAAACTGACTCAGGTTGATTCATAATGCAGACCTCCCAGGATTTCAACTCACCTACTCTCCTAAGCCTCCCCTTCTCCTTAGGGTAGTAACTCCTTCACATGGGAAAGAACCACGTTTTTCTTATTTACTCCACAAGAGTTTGTTGTTTGCCTGCCAGGTACTGATCTAGGCTCGTCCAGGGATTCTCAAGGATCTTAAACAGTGTGGATTCAAAGGCTGGGTTGATTTGCCACATCAGTTAAAATTATTTCATGTTAAATTTACATTCTGTGTACTGATCAACAAATATAAATCATACAGAACCACTTTCTATTGGAGGAGATGGAAAAAGAAAAGAGGGCACAGATTCCTTCAGTCAGGGACTAGGGCAGTCTGTCAACAGGTAACAGTAAATGGAAGGCAGAGAAGCAGAGAACTTTGAAACACTTCATATACGGCCCAGGGGTGGATGCTGGCCTATATCTGAGCAGGGCTGAGAGCCACTCAGCTCAGAAGTTTTTTGTCCTGCCAATGCCTGGAGGCAGTTCTGCCTGGCTTGATTTATGAAAGAGATTGGAGCATTTTTTCTTTTTTTTTTGCAACACTGTCTCTTTCCCCAAGGATTTGTTAATTGAGGTATCACCTCTCAAGAATCATTGAGTAAAACTAATATATTACATTGCATGTTTCTGATTTCCACCAGGGCAATTACTTCACAAAGCGTCTGAAAAGGAAGACCACGCTCTTGAGCATGTCAAATAGGAAGCAGTTTATTCAGGACCAAATGGGGAAGAGGTTGATTTCCCTAATTTGCACACTGGAATTAGACTTTATTTCATTTCTTTATCCTATTTCTAAAAATGAAATCATAAATTCCTCCTGACAGGTCAGCACAGATTAGTTTTAAGTGCTCATAGTTCAGTTATCGTTGGGTCCTCCAACCAAAGAAGTACAACACGTGTCTTTGTAACACCAAATTGGAACACTTAACCCCTTTTACTATTTTGGGATAGTTACTATCTAAAATTATAAAACTACCTAATATAAATTCTATAGCTTTCTAAACTCCTAGCAGCCAGGGAAGGTGGAAATGAGGAACTTCAGCATCTTCGTGTTTCTAAAAGTCCAAGACAAATCAGATAATACAATCTGCACAAGCCAGCAGCAACCAAAGAAAGCTTCATCACTCTTGCTACAATTGGGTCAACTCCTGCATTCTTCAATTATTATGACTGACAATCATGTGTTGATAATGATGATCAATTTAAAAAAAAAAACTAGTCATTGCTTAATAAAGTCACTTTGTAGATAAAACCTGAGTATATGAAAGAGGTGGCAATCACTAAATGGGTCCCTGAAATTGAAAAGTCTGGAAACCTGGAACACACTCTAAAACATCAGAAAGTTCTGGTCCTTTAGCAGCTATTGCCTTTGAATGCAAAGCTATTCAGTCATCTGTGTTCACAGGCTTCCTCCTCACCCCCAATCACTGCCACCTGGGACCTAGAATGAAACACACCTGAGGGAGGAGGTGTCCCAAGAAGGTCCTTTTGGTGGGTTAAACGACCCAAATATATTGTTGATATATTTTCTTGGTAACAAGTTTAGATGTAATCTTTGACTATTAGCAGCTATTGTTTTCTCTCGGCTCTCTGAAGGGGCTCTTGCCCAGCATGGAAACTTACCAAAATCTAAATGGGCATCCCTGCTTCAGGGACGGTCTGAACCAGGCATCTCTGGTTAGCATAATGCTTCTCTACTAGGAAGTTTAAAGAAGGACCAGGTTAATGAGCCTTCCTAATTAGGCCTTAACCAAATGACTGTCATCATTTAGAAGAGAATTCTAAATCAAACCAGACTTATAAGAAATTAAACTTGAATGTATATTGAGGTCAAAGGGAAGAAGGAAAGAGGCAGAGATGGGCTATTTCCCTCATCCTGAAGGCAGGTGAACAAGATTCTTGTACTGTTCTTGTCAAGAGTGGCCTCAGTAATGATAGCAATGCACAAAGCAAGAAGCTCATTAATACATTTCTTCCCCACCACCACCATCAAGATTAAAATGTGTCATAAAGAAAAAAATCTCCACAAGCTAGTGATTTCCTCTCACATGGGAAAGTAAAGCAACAAAAACAAACTCACCTAATCAGACTTGTCTATGCTGTGTGCAGAAAAACAGTACTCCTCCAGCTCAGGTGGGGACCCTGACACTGTAGGGCCAAAGTGGCTAGAAAAGGTAGGATGCAATATGTTTTGCTTTGGTTTGGTTGGTAACTACAGCTACCATTAGCCATACAAATGTGGTATTCATATCCTAAATGTTTTTATTCATTTTTCTTTATTCCATAGGCAATGAACAGTTGTGAATGTTTTCTGAGCAATCAAATGACATTCTGGAACTTGTGTGCAGGAAGATAACTCTGGGCTGTGTGAAGGATAAACAGGATGATGGAAAGGTTAGACAGATAAGGAGCTTCTTGCACAAGACAGTGCCAGACCAAACCAGGGTGAAGACAGAAAGGGCAAGGGGTGATAGATAAAAGCAACACTGTAAAGAATAAAAATCACTAGCACCTCCTGATGAGAAGCGGGGATGAGGAAGATAGGAGCCATGCTAAGGAAATGGCTAGAGGAGAAAGACGTGGATTGATAAGCAGTAAAGTAAGAATATATTCTGTGGTGGTTTCACAGCTGCTCATGAGTCCCTGCCTCCAAGCCCAGTGAATGGTGGCTGCCTCCAATTCAAAGGGGAGAAGGAAGTCACTGGACTAAACACAGTAGAGAAAGAATGGGTTTGGAGAGAGATCTCTGGGGGTCTGAGTCCCTGCTCCCTTCCCCACCATTTCTGTGTGACCTAGGACAACCCTTTTCTGAGCCAATGCTTCCTCCTCTGAACATGAGAATTATATCCCTGGTAGGACAGTTGTAGAAACAGACATTCTTATGCAGTGTAGCGCTCATGCAGGCCTGACACACATCAGGGGCCTAATAACTAGTAACGGGTATCATCAACCACACAAAGGTTCCTAGGCTGGGAACATTTCCTAGACAACACCTGACTTTCCCAAGGTTGAGCAGTAAATCAGTAATAAAGCCAGAACTCCACATCAATGTGTCTGAAGCAATCATCCCCCTAAGCTGACTTTGTGGGATCTGTATCATGATCTTGTGGTAGAGATTTTCTCAAAGCACAAAAAAAGGTAACATGACATCATAGAACCAATGTGAACCTTCCACAACTCAGTTGTAACATTGCTACTCTGTAGTATAGAAATAAAATGCCTAAAATAATATAGAAATATGTATTATCTCCTATGGGAAATAAAGAACTGAAGTGGTGAACCCC
This sequence comes from Sciurus vulgaris, assembly GCF_902686455.1. Taxonomy (NCBI): domain Eukaryota; kingdom Metazoa; phylum Chordata; class Mammalia; order Rodentia; family Sciuridae; genus Sciurus; species Sciurus vulgaris. Next base: position 105,045,181 of record NC_136465.1, read on the forward strand.
ATCTTGAGTGTTTCTTTCTCCTTTTATTTTTTATCTCTGCTAACAGCTCCTGCTCACTATAATCTTGCCTGCTCACCTGCTGGGGTGAGAACTTGAGCCTGTTTGAGGAAGAGGGAGGGATCTGGGCTGCTTGAGCAGGAAAGTCTTAAAACCCAGAACTCTGTACAGTATAAAAGATACTGAGAACAAAGAACTGTGCTCAGAATTTGGAGCTTGTTCTACTCTCTGGGTGCCACTTGCTGCTTCTCAGCCCGGTCTACTCCCAGTAACAATCTTACAGCACCCCTGCCCACCTCTGATTCCACCCTTTCCTTGTGCACAGGTCTTATGCCCCAGTAAACCTTTCATCCTCCTAACTTCATCTCCTCCCTGTAAGACCCTCCTGACACATCTGTCCTACGTCAGTGGTTCTCAAAGTGTGGTCCCCAGACCAGCAAGCTTCTCTTGGGAACCTGAAATGCAGATTCTTGAGGCCCATCATCTGGATTTTTACAAGCCCTCCCAGCAATGCCAATGATGCAGTAAGTGTCCAGCCAGGGAAACATAGTAAGACTCTGCTTCTAGAAAACAAAAACAAAAAGGAAAACAAACAACAAAAACTCCTGCAGCCCCCTAGTTCAGCAAGAGTTCACAGTACCTCACAGCCTCTGCAGTAAAATCAATCGCCTGCTTGGGGCCTGTACAAGGTGTTGCCAGAGCCCTCTGCAGAACACAGGTAGAAAGAGAAATACATCTGACTTTTGCCACCAGCAAAATCTTGCCTCACCCACAGAGCTCTCGTAATAGTTGACATGCTGGTTGTGCCCAGTCTATGGTTTCCAAGCCCAGTGCCCCAGCAGAGCCACTTTATTGCAAGCAATAGAATCGATGCAGTGAAGTTAACCACAAGGTCACAAAGTGTGAACTGCAAAAGTTCAGCATTTGACATTCACATTGCCAACTGCTTTCTATAGCATCTCAAGTATCTAACGAATACCACCTCCCCATGTTTGATTTTTCAGTGCTCAGTGCTTGATGCTTCATAGGATTTAGCTTCAAGGCGTTGACCTCATCCTCTTCTTAACTTCTGCACTGAAAGATTCCCACCTGAGGAGCACCACTCCTGGGGTATCTCTTGCTCTGACCCATCCTGGGGTTGATGCTCAGGCTCCTTGGCTCCTCCTTGTAATGGTTCAGATGGATTCTGTTATTAAAGTTTCCTCCTTAATTACTGACATATGTGCAATTCAAGTTACTTTCTTGCAATTATGTTATTCAGCAATAATTGGATTTCTAGTTTTAATTGGGCCCTAAATTAGCGATAGCTTTCGTGAAAGCCATTACAATGATTTCTAACCACAGTTTTTGCTGCTTTTTGAGTACATTATATTTCAAACAGAACGATTCACCAGTAGTAGGAGTCACAGCTGTGGTGAACCCTTACACGGGGATCTGCTAATGATTACAAGTTGGGTGCCATTCTGTTGTAACTAAACATGTGCTGCAAATACTATCCATGGAACATTGCTGTGTCACAGGAGAGGCAGCCTGCCACCCAGGCCTAGGGCTCACAGTTTGGTTTGGGATAAAGATTCAGCCATGTGACCAGACATTTAGATCAGCTAAGTGGGGAAGAAAGTATTTACTACCCCCTACAGATGAACACTTGAAAATACAAAATAAAAGAAAACCAAACTATTCTTGAAAGCTATTGAGATCAAACCTTTGTTTAACTTATAAAAAGCATAATTCATTGCTGTTTTCCTTTCCTAAAGGGACTGTTTACTCAATTCAGTCCAACAAATACCTACTGCATATCAGCTATACACTAGTAATTGCAAAGGACACTAAGCTAGTAAGAGACAACATAGTGATGTGGTTTAGGGCATGAGCTTTGGAATCAGATCACCCAGCTCTGCTCATTTCTGGTTGTGCAACCTTAGGCAAATTACTTACTCTCTCTGTGGTTGTTTTCCTGTTTGTAAATGTGCCATGTAGTTGTTGTGTGGATGAAATAAGTTTCAGTAGTCCCCTTTTATCCATGGGGAATATATTCCAAGACCCCCAATGGATACCTGAAACCATGTCTAGTACCAACCCTAAGTATTTTTTTTCCTATATACATACCTATGATAAAATTTAAAAATCAGATACAACTAATAATAAAATAACTATAACAATACACCATAAAAGTTATTTTTAAATTATGAATTCTTTATTTCTGGGATTTTCCATTTGATATTTTCAGACTATAACTGAACCCATGAAAGGAAAACCACTGAGTAGGGAGGACTACTATGTCACATGTAAAGGACTTTTTAAAGTATCTTTACCACTTTTTGTGGTAAGTACTTATGAAACCCTAGTTTTATTATTTTAGTTCAAACTGATGAGGACTATGTGCTGTCCACCTCTGTATTCCCTAGCAACCATAATAGTGACTGAGAGATGGCAAGTGCTCAGTAGGTGTTTTTTATCTCAAAGGGAAATCCAAAACCATACGAAGTCTCCTCAGAGGGACGGGATTTAACGAAGAGAGGATTTTATCTAGTCTGCGGTATATTGATCAGGATCTTGGTAGGAAACAGATGGTGAATTCAAAAGGGACAATTGAGGGCTGGGGAGATAGCTCAGTTGGTAGAGTGCTCGCCTTGCAAGCACAAGGCCCTGGATTCAATCCCCAGCACGGCCAAAAAAAAAAAAAAAAAAAAAGGACAATTGAGGAGCATTCAGGAAATAAGCATCTACAAAGGTCTGTAACAGAGTAAGAGAAGCATCCAGAAATGGTGAAGCACCACAGGGGTGGCATCAGCAGAGAATGAATATCACCTCTGAGCTGAAGGGGCCTGAGAGAGCTGGGGAGAAACCCCTGGCCGCAGCCTTCAGGGACAGGCACAGCCCTGCACACCTCTCACACGGAGGGTGCCAGGGAGAACACACCCTGACCTCCCTCTCATCCTGATGGCCAAACCCAATTGGAAGCAGTCGAGATTCTTTATTATTGCATAAAATAATAAAATCTGGAGACAGGTGTAATAATGCAAATAATTTTCAGGTGGTAGTAAATGAAATATATATCTACAATAATGTGAAATTTAAAAATCTGTGATTTCTACGACTGACAACATTTCTTGAGGTTTGATGCCTACATTTATACTTAAAGAAAATGCTAAGCTTCAGCTGGAAGTTAATGAAAACAAAGATGTGACTTTTCCCCATCCAAGTTCATGGACTCCTTGAATGAAGCCCCTCTGGATGGCCCTAGCATGCCTGCTCTCATCTCCCCAGTAGCAGAGGCTACAGGCACCTAATTAAATGCAGCCTGAATGAGATAGTCATAGGTAAATTATTGAGACTTCTCATTAGTCTACAATCAGTCTTTACATAGTGCATTCACTCAGTAACTTATGCACTGAGCAGGTACTATGTGCCAAGCACTGCTCTAGATAATGGAAATACATAAGTGAAAAAAAGAGACCAGAAAAATTTTTTTTCTTACTCTCATGAAGCTTAGTTTCTGGGGTGTGGGTAGAGGGTTAGAGAATAGGTCAGACAATAAACAAAAATAAATAAATGACATCACATGATAGGAGATGATCAGTTATGCAAAAAGATATATAGAACGTTTTAAGAAGTGTAGGGAAACAAAGGGAAACTTGTAATTTTAAATGGTGTGATCAGGGTAAAGAAGATGAAGTTATAGACTTGTAGGAAGTGAAGTCAGTCATGCTGACTTAACAAATGAATCCTTTCACCCTAAAGCAGCCCTGTTCTTGTTGATAGGTGGCCCAGCATAATGAAAGCAGTACAAGAGTGGATTTGAGAATCCTTGTCCTCTCCCTGTGGGTTGACCCTTTCTGCACTTGGTTTCCTCATCTGTGAAAGGAGAGGGTTGGGCTGATCAACCATTACAGACCTGAGAGAGCACACCCTACGTGATGGAGCCTTGGGGGTCCTGGAGGGAGATGACCCTAAGAGGCTAAGCCAGCAAAGATTCGAGTCACCTCCCCACCTTCAATCCTCCGTCTCTTTTAAGCAATAGGGCTACAAATCTGATTTCATTTGAAAAAATTATTTCCCTACAAACCAAAGGAAAAAAGTCTAAAAACAACTAAATAGTGATTATAGTTTTTTTTTCTTTTAAATAATTGTCATTATCCAAAAGAAACATGAGACCAAGGTTATATATCACTGCTTTGATTCTCCACTTCTCACAGCTGGCCACCATTTCTCTGCTTCTTTTGGTTCTATTTCATTACCCTCCACACAGAGGTATTTATAGTGATGATAATGAGTTTCAAAACAAATCTAATGAAATGTGCATTTTCTTAGGATTGTGAGTTCCCAGAATAAACAAGCATTGATTCAAGGAACCAAATCACACAGGAACCAGAAGCACAGGCTGCACGGGAAGGTAAACTGCACATGCATCTGCTAGCCCTTCCTGCCCCAAACATCCCCACCAGAATGCTCCACTAATGCATTTTATTTTATTAAAGAATTGTCTAATCACTCCCATTTAAGAGAGTCCTCCAACTTACACACACGCTCACCTGGAGGAATTTTCTAATAGGCCATAGATCCTCAGTACAGAGTCCCATTCAGTCAGATGTCAGACATGGCATAGCCACATAACTGATTATATTGCTCTCCCCATAAATATTCTACCACCAAGGAAGAGATTTACGATATTGTATCTTCGGTTCAATTTTCAGAACGATTTACAGCTCACACACATCCAAAAACTTATTACCAACCGCATTATTTGAAAACAAAGCGATAACTTGCTATCCTCGGAGAGGACCAAGGGAGCCTTCAGCGATGCCTTCTATCTATCTCGGCACTATCTCTGCCACTCCTATTACTATAATATATATAACAAACATCTTAAGTGAAATTACAAAGCACACATGCTACGCGGCGCGCCGTAGTCTATTAAGTGAGAAGCCTTCAGAGGATCACATATTCGTCTTCAAAGTGGAGACCTTGACAAGACTTTTCAAGTAACAGGGAGGCCTGAAGCACAGATTGTGTGGAGAAGCGATGAGCCCTCAGAGCGCACGCCTGGTGCGCTCTGGAATCATGACATCCAGGCTCAGAGTCTGAGTTCAGTCCTTAATGAACTACACCCACCTGGTTTCATGGCTTAGCTCCTGTCCCTGCCAGACCAGTGAGATCTTGCAGAGCCTCCCTAAGCCCTCAACGTGTATCAGAACCCTGGAGGGAACGTTCAAAGAAAATACTAAATCCCAGCCCCTTATTTAGCAACTCTGATTAAATTGATCTAGGGTAGGGTATTAACATCAGACTCACAATTACCCAACCCCACCACAAGTACCCTCCACCCACCTTCATCCAGATCATTCTAGTGTAGAGAACCTCTGACTTCATGGCCCTAGGCTTGAGTCCCCTCAGCTGGGAGCTGTACTTCGCAGGCACTTTACCCTTGTATGAATGTATACACAGGTTGGTCTCCTTAACCATCACAGCCCACACTAGTGCCTGGCGCACTTTAGTTAACTCAATAATTATGTGTCAAATTAACCAGTGTATAAACACCAAGTTCTGGGTTCTACAACACAATCATCAATAAGTGGCAGATAATTTCATCATTCAAAATACCTTTTAAAACCTTTGGATTTCATTTTCACCTTCTGTTTCTGCACCATCTCTGCCACTCCACAACAGTGTTCATATTCAACTCTTGCTCTTCAATCACAAAGCTATTGTTTCCTTCCTGCACCATTTTTATGGCATTATCACAAAATAGGGAGAACTATGAATTAGATACAAGGAAAGATTAGATACTAGCACCCTGCATTGGCAGGCATCGTTTTACCCTCAAATATTTTCCCTTGTTCTGTGTCAGTGCTACATTGGAGAAGAAACACTCCTCATCTCTATTTGCATTCCTCATTTGGTGAGAACATAATTTTCCCCCTTGACTAACTTCACACTGTCATGGAAAATGGAAATTATGTACCTAAGTTCAACACACTTATAAACACTCAGTAAGTGTGTACATGTTTGTGAAAGTAAACTCACAGAATAAAAAAAAAAATCATATTTTATTTTAGTTCCAATAGTGTCCAAGTCCTTTGCCATTCCAGCAGGAGTGGAATAGCAGTCCTAGCTCCACACAAAATGGACCTCATTGTAACACACACAACACAATCATTCTGTCCCCTTTTATTGATTGGTGCCAAGAGCCAAACAATCAATCCCATTGGGGAAGAGCCCTGATGATCTGTGCTGGCAATGAGGACAGAGAGATGGTACCCACAACCTCGGGCCAGGGATCACAAATGGGCAAAGTGCAGACTCAGTTAAGTTTGGCCCTGAGGTGAGTCCATAGAAAGACTCTAGGGCCAAGTGATCCCAAGGGGACTCCACACATACCATATATACATACACCGTACTCTGCAGGGGAGCTTTGAAAAGTAGCCAGTGGCATGGTCCTCACAGTTAATTAAGTCCTTAGATGAGATTCATCTCTAACTCTCCTCCCCTTCTCAGTCCAAATTCCTCTCCACCTCGCTCAGGTGGCACTATGAGTCACTTAGACTAAATCTTCCTTTTAAAACCAGATGCCTCGTTGTCATGATTTAAAACTTCTGAGTTTCTCCCAGATTTGGTCCCTCTGAAAGCCAACTTCAGACTGCTCTTTAAAATATGAATAATTTTCACCCCCTCAGCCAATCAGGTCGGCCCCTGCCACATTCTTTTGAGGTGTGTGTTCCCCCAGGATCGCTTCCAATGCTCATGTCTTTGAAAAATATCTGTAATAAAAATTCAAATACATTCAAAAATGAACATAAATAAAACATAATTTCCTCCAAATGATTTATAAAATACTAAAGCATCCACTTCCCTGTCTTCTGCCTGTCAAGAGCGGTGCAGCATGTCTCCTTGGGGTGGCAGAGCTGCTCCAGTTTCCCCTCAGCCTTCTGCGCTGGGTGGAGCCGGGCGCTGCCTTGACAACAGAGAACACCCTGAAGCCTGTGTGTTCCTGCACTGAGGCCGCACGGTGCCCATCAAGGCATCAGCATGAATCTTACCCATGGAGAGGTGGTGTAGTTCTATTTCCTCCTCAAAGGGTTCCGGTTTTAAGGAAAATGCTGCAATGTAAAGACTGTCAGGATGGCGACAAGTGGGGCAGGAGGCAGACACCTTATCCATGGGTTCTTACATGAGCCCCGGCTTAGTGAGAGGCACCGTTGGGCCAGTGCCCTCCTCCACCCATCAAAACCTTCATCCACAACCTGACATTCCCCAATCCTGCCTGGGTAGCAACAGAGACACTAGAGTGAGTCCAAGGCAGGGCTGGCATGTGGGGCATCTCCTGGAGGGTGTGAGAAAGCACAGGTTGTAGGAGCCAATCCAGAGTCCCTGATTCAGCAGGTCTGGGACAGAGCCTGAGAATCTGCATTTCTAAGAAGTTTCTCAGTGATGCTGATATTACTAGACTGGGATCGACTCCTGGAGGTTCTCAGGAACCAAGACTTCCTTGGAACTGAAGTAGGGATGTGATTGTGCTCAAGGACTGCTCAAAATGTACCAGACCCAGTCACATCACTCAAGGGCTACGTCATTCCCAGGGCATTTTACACACACACACACACACACACACACACACACACACACACACACACACTCTGCAGGAAGATGTGGAGCTTAACAGAAATAATCCAAAGTGAATTAGACACACAACCCTCCCCCTTAAACAACTCACAGACTACTGGAGCACAAGAATAAATAACTAAAGAACAATGTGAAAAGTACTTCAGAGGAAGCATGTATATCAAAGGCTGTGAGAGTAAGGTTAAGAAAGATTTCCAAAAGGAGGTAAAAACTGGAGGGGTAGCTCAGTGGTAGAGTGCTTGCCTAGCATGCACAAGGTCCTTGGTTTGATCGCCAGCACTACAAAAAAAAAAAAAAAAAAAAAGTGCCATTGGACTCAGAACTCAAAGGGTGAATAGGAATAGAAAAAATGAAGCAGAGAGTAATCAAAGGAGCAGATGTTAAAAAATAGTTCAGGAGGCAGCTGAGAGCCTGGCACTCCCAGTAAATCAATGAATTTCACATGTACTCAGGGAATGTTTAGAGATCCCTTTATATAGGACCCTAAATACAAAGCCAAAGAGTTGAATCTTGAAACAACTAAAAGATGTTTGAGGTCAGAGCTGTGTTTGCATGAGACACCAGCTTATTGTTCTTCTGGAATCATATTTGGGCTCCAGTCCAGTTCCATGAAGCTATTTGTAGTCTCCAAAACTATCCTGGAGATTTAGGAAGATTTGGCCACAGATATCAAACAGATTCCATAAATTGGCTGGGAAATTGAGACACAACACAGAGACCTGCTCTACAAGCTGCTATTTGGAGGGTACTACAGGGTAAGATCCGCCCAAGACCCACAAATGTCACACAAGGCAGACCCTGGCAGCAATTTTTAGCACTGGGCCATATGATCAGGAATCCGTGCCCAGCAACCATGACAGTGTTCTGCTGATAATGATGAGGCTATGGAGACTGGTTTGATGTGTGGCCACTGAACAGGACACAACCAGGAGCCAAGTGCATATAATGAGAAACTAATAAGATAGTTACTGTATGGGTATAAATTTTGCAGTCACAAGCTGAAATATACAAAAATAGAACTTAAAAAATTGTTTCTCTGTCTTAGCTGTTTTCCTACCTTAGTTCACAAACCCTATTTCACCTGAAGCATAAAATTTAGCCTAGTTACTTCCAGGAAAATGTAATCAATTCTCCCCCTCTACTTTTAACAAACCCCACGTCCTCATCCCAGCACCGAGATTCCTTCAGTTTTGTGAAGGTTCAAGCAGCACCCACTGAGAGAGCATCTTTTCCCCATCACAATCTACCTTGGTAACCTGTGTATCCACTGCAGGTACTAACCACAATGCAGCTGCTGCTGACCATGCATGCAGGCTCTGTGGTACTCTCTGGGCACCAGGGCCATGCTGATCACCTGGATCCAATCACTTTTTCACCACTCTTAAGTGCACAGAAATCTTTATTCTCCAGCACTACTTCAGGGAACTACTAGGCGAAAGAGCTAGGACTATCAACCAGGTCTGGGGGACACCAAAGATTTCTTCCATTATAGCATTTTCCAGTGAAAGGCATTTATTCATGCTGTTTTCTGTTTTTCTATTGATGACAGTGGGCTGTCATCTCTTCCCTATTCACACAAACCACTCTGCCATTTTTAATCTACTGGGTACCCCATTGATGCAGGGGTCCTGGGCCTAAGGGGCTTTCTGTTTTCTCAGATTTCATCTAGACAACAAAACACAAACACTTTTGATCCAGAACTTCACCCAGATTCAGTTAGGCTTTCCCTTGTCTAACATCTGCCAGAGAATCAATGAGGAGGTGCAGGATCCCTCTGCCAGCACCATCTACCATGGTGAAATCTCCTCCCTCAACCCACCTCCTGCTACGGACTAATTGATTTCTTTTTTTTAACCAGGGATTGAACCCAAAAATACTTAACCATTGTTGGGGGCTGTGCCATGTGGGCTGCGCCGGGATGGCGCCTGGCGGCCAAATGGAGGCTGCTTTGATCACATCGGCAGTGAGGTTAATTAACATAAGCACACTCAGGTGATTTGTCATTGGCCGTATTCAATTAAGTCCACGCACACAACGCGTGCACAGGTGTTCCCAAGTGCTCCTGCTCGTGCCTGCTCGCTTTAACCTTTGCCGTGATGGGGCAGCTGGCTTCTCGCCTGATCTCAACTAGCGTGGCCCCGCCCTCTGCCTCCCGGAGGGAATATAAGCGGGCAGTAGGCAGAAGGAGAAAGGCAGCAGCTAGCAGAGAGAAGAAGCAGCAGTAAGAAGAAGAAGCAGCAGCTAGCAGAGAAGAGAAGCAGCTAGCCCTTAGATAGATAGCACCTAGTTCACAGGATGCAGGACACAACTTCAAGAAGCAGCAGAACTTTAAGAAGAAATAGATTTCTGATAAGCGTAGAAGCCTCTCTTTCTCTAAAACTTTCTCTATAAGCAAAGTTTCTCTTCCTCTAAGCAAAGTCTCTTCCTGATAGGCTTTGCTTAGAGGAAGAGAAACTTTGCTTATCTTTCTCTCAAAGTCTCTCTTCCTCTATAAATTAGTGAATATAGGAAAAGTAGTTTATTTCCAGTCCACCTCCGATAAATACCTGCGCAATTGTTGCCGCGGTCGGCGACAAACCACTGAGCTACATCCCTAGCCCTTTTTTAATTTTTTATTTTGAGACACGGTCTCATTAGGTTGCTTAGAGTCTCACTAAGTTGCTGAGGTTAACTTTGAACCTGCAATTCTCCTGCCTCAGTCCCATAAGGTGCTGAGATTATAGACTCGGACCACTAAACTCTGCCTGATTGATTCTTTCTCTTTTTGAGCAGTAAAATCTGTTACTTTAAAAAAAAAAAAAAAAAACTTCAACTATCTCCAAATTACTTGGATCACATATCTTGATCATTTATTTATCAAATATTCATTGAGAATCATCTACTATGTGTCAAATATATTCTAGATACTTACACTAAATGAAGAAATAAAAATTTTTTAAAAATCTTTGTACTCAATGAAGTTTACACACTGCGGGAAGGAAACATTATAAACAATAAATATAATATTATTCTTTTAGTATATCATATATACCAAAAGATGATATATGTACTGATTATAGGGTATGTTAGAAGATGATACATGCTATGGAAAAAGAATCTCAATGTTGACTCCAAATATAAACCAACGTTTCAGACTATGGGGCAAGGGGGCAGCCCTGGCATTGGCATTTTTGAAATTTCCCCCAGCAGTTTTAATGTTCAGCCAACTCAAGAATGACTGCCCGACAAATGGGCTAAGGAAATGAACAGACACTTCACAGAAGATCTACAAGCAATCAACAAACATATGAAAAAATGTTCAACATCTCTAGTAATAAGAGAAATGCAAATCAAAACTACCCTAAGATTCCATCTCACCCCAATTAGAATGGCGATTATCAAGAATACAAGCAACAATAGGTGTTGGCAAGGATGTGGGGAGAAAGGTACACTCATACATTGCTGGTGGGGCTGCAAATTAGTGCAGCCACTCTGGAAAGCAGTGTGGAGATTCCTCAGAAAACTTGGAATGGAACCACCATTTGACCCAGCTATCCCACTCCTTGGCCTATACCCAAAGGACTTAAAATCAGCATACTACAGAGATACAGCCACATCAATGTTCATAGCTGCTCAATTCACATCAATTCACATCTAGGTGGAACCAACCTAGATGCCCTTCAATTGATGAATGGATAAAGAAACTGTGGTGTATATATATATATATATATATATATATATATATATATATATACACAATGGAATATTACTCAGCCATAAAGAATGATAAAATTATGGCATTTGCAGGCAAATGAATGAAATTGGAGAATATCATGCTAAGTGAGATAAGCCAATCTCGAAAAACCAAAGGACGAATGATCTCGCTGATAAGTGGACGATGACACATTAATGGGGGGTGGGAGGGGTTAGTGTTAGGGTTAGAGTTAGGGTTAGGGAGGGGGGCAAGAATGGAGGAAGGAAGGACTGTATAGAGGGAAAAGAGGAGGGAGGGGTGGGGAAAGGGAAAAAATAACAGAATGAATCAAACAACATTACCCTATGTAAATTTATGATTACACAAATGGTATACCTTTACTCCATGTACAAACAGAGAAACAACATGTATCCCATTTGTTTACAATTAAAAAAAAATTACTGCCTTTATCCATGGGACTTCCACCATTGCCTCTTGTTTTATTACTTCATTTATTCATTCAATATGTATTCAGTGAGCACCTACAATTTTCCAGTGCTATTCTAAACACTGAGATCCAACAATGAAAAACAAAGTTCTTGCTTTTATGCTGGTCCCAAAGCACAGCATCATCTCATTTAACTCTCAGAACACACACATGCAGTGATCATAACTATCGCCATTTTCCAGGTAAGGAAACTGAGCCTCAGTCAAGGTAAGAAACTTGCCCAAAGTCATACAATTACTAAATGACAGAGCAAGGACTCATGCCCAGGTTGGGGGACTCAACAAACCTGTTCATCATAGCATTTCCCATTAAAAGGCCTTCATTCATGCTTTTCTCCATTTTATTTTCAATATTTCATGATGGGCCGATTTCATGACATAATTTAATGGATTAAATTTGAACAGCTCCAAATTGTGTAATTGATTGCATTCACTTTTCATCACAAATTACTGATTTGATTCACACCTGCTGATGTGACACCTGGAAGGAGTGAGTAGAGGTGGATGGGTAGTTAGGCCTTATTGGTCTCCCACATATGCATGAATTAATCACATAAATAAATGTTATTTAAAAATCTCAAATGGGTCATGACCTATGATTAGGCAGACCACATAATTATCATCAACTTACTGTTGGACACCTGGAAATTATTGTAATCAAGCCTGATAGATCCTGAAATTAATATTCATTAAATCTATCTAAACATGAGATCATATATTTATAGAACATTCTAAATTTCCATGTTCAGTACAACTGAGTTATTTTAAACACACATGCTGTTATGGGCTGAATGCTGCCTTTCAAAAAATTTCATATGTTGAAGCCCAAGCCTCCTGTACCAAAGAATGTGACTGTATTTGGAGATAAGGCCTCTAGAGAGGTTATTATGTCAAAAGGAGACCATTAGGGTGGGCCCTAATCGAGTCTGAGTGGCATCATGTTAAGAAAAGAACATTTGAATACAACAGACAGACCCCAGACATGTGCAGACATAGAGGAAACACCATGTGAGGACACAGCAAAAAGGAAGCCAACTGCAGCCAAGAAGAAAGACCTCAGGAGAAACCATAGCTACCCCTTGACCATGAAACTTTGACCTCTAGAGTGGTGAACAAATAAATGTCTGTTGTTTAAGGCACCTAGTCTGTGGGGTTTTGTTATGACAGCTCTAGGAACTAATATATAGGTATATTACATTCCATTTAACAAACAATTACCACTCTAGGTCTGGCCTACAAATAGACTGGGGGGTTACCATAGAACCTTTCTTCAGGGAAATTCAGTCTCTTAGAAAGACAGCATTTGGATAAGACAGAATAATAGGCAGTCCAAGGCCAAATGGAGCCATAGAGGAAATAAGTGTTACTCTAGGGAGTGGAAGCCAAGACGGACCAGCACCCATCACAGTTTGAAAAACAGGATAGGTGTCGAGGTAGGCAGTAATACGGGGCATTGTGCTTCAGAAACTTACTAGATATGAGACCTTCTGCAGTTATCTTCAACAGGAAATGATAATGCACACCTGGTGAGGTTGTGGTGCAAATCAGCAGGCGACAGTGCTATAGGAGCAAGTCACCAGCATGTATTATGCTCTCAATTAAATTCAGGAGAACTGAGCAAGCACCTCACTCAGAAACCAAAGATTCGGGCTGAGAAAAAATGAAAGACAAGAGGTGTCCTTGGTTAAAGACTTGAGATTAACATAAGTCATCCCAATAAGAATTTTCTCTAAAAACAAATTTTATTTCCAAAATGATAATACACTCATATAGTAATAGTAAGCAGCATTTGCAGAGTATTGGGTGTGCATGCCTTGTTTTAAATACTTCATGTGTATTAACTTCTTATATACAAAGAGTACATGCCTTCATGGCGTTTCCATTCTGAGCACAGGGATGGATGAAAAAAGGAAAACAGATACCCGACATTTAAGTCAAGCTACTTTTAAAACCATGTGAGTGATTCGAATTATAATATATTTTGATTCTTAATAACAAGAAGAAACAGAAGAGAAACACTTTTCTTTATAACCCACTTCAGAGACTCCACCATGAATAGGAACATGATTAACCAGGATGATCTGATGTCAGGTGTGGTTAAAGTCAAATAGTTTCTTCAGCGTTAATGAACATTTATTGAGTACCTACTATTGATAGGGCACAGATGAAACAGAGATTTGAAAACTACTTAGGCTCTGGTCATGGAGACCTAAGGATGAGTGTATGGAAAGAGTGGTTGAGCTGAGTCCTGGAGCAGATAGGGAGCAGTTATGAAGTTTCTGCCTTCACTCTGACTAAAGGAATCATAAAAGTCCAAAAGGAAGTTTTCCGCAACTGCCTCATCAATGGCAGGGTTCAGTGAACAGGAACTACATTCTCCTGACCAACTTCTCTCTCTCTAGCACAACTATAATTTTACAAATGGCTACTTGGCCCAGGCAACACTCCCAGAAAATCTAAAGAAAAAAATTCATGCATTCCCCAGTTACATTATTATTTTATTATTATCTATTAAGAAACATATATTGTAGTATTGAAACATCACATAGAACCACATTAATGTGTACAATTTTATGTTTTATGCATCAGTTAAAATTTAATTTTAAAAAGTATGAAAACTTATTACATTATAATTTTATTATCTAATAAGAAATATATATTGTTGAAAGATTTTGTGAATTCGGGATTATTTTAAAACAATGTGTATTTCATGAAACACTGCAGTATCTGCATTCTGTAGATATCTAAACAGTGGCTGAGTCATGTGCTGTGTTCAGCTGCAGACCACTAAAGAACCTGAAGATCCCTTTAATCATAATCATGAGCAGGGCCTGGAGCAGAGGCTGGAGTCCTGCAGGCTGCAGTCTCTTGGCCAGCCTATTGTCTCAAGGGGTTTCTTCCCAGGGTTTTCTTAACTGAGTCTGGGAAAATAGGGTCCCATACCCTACAAAAGGAGATAGGTGGACCCATTAACCAGCAGGAAGCCCCACAGTACAAACTGGGTTTCTGCAGATGGTTTACAACAGCATTTTTGAAAGCTGTCAGGTGTTCGTCAGGTTTGGAATTGGGGACTGAGCCTTGATTGCCTCAGAGCAACTCCTTGACTTTCTGTGAAGATGTGATGTCACCCCAGAGGAAACCCTGGCGGCATAAAATGTGGTGTAGTAAAAGGACAAGGCGAAAAGCAATATCAAAACAGGTCATAAATGTCCAACTTTCACTAAGGGAGACAGGAATTGTCCTTAGGAATATTTACCCTATAAAACTCTAGGCAGCAAAGTGGGTGAAAGCAGGTCGTTCTTAAGGCTGATTCCTCAAAAGTCAAACATGATTTCAGTTTGGGGGTCATCCACCAAGCATGAAGGTTGTGGATAACAGTATTATTAATATTCCATAAATTCTTTATATAGTACTCAGTGGAAAATCATCATTTGTAATATTTATCTGGTGCTTGAATGAGAACATGCGATAATATGACAATTCAATTTTCTACTTTGACATTTCAAATATGACCAAGTCATGATAATCAATCAGTAATACATTTATCATCTACATGCAGCCAATTACACACCAATAATCAGTAAAATTTCGAACTTGAAACCTAGACCTGTGTGCAGTAGTGACAGTGAAAGTGGAGACATTTGCTGTAATTATGCTGTTATTGCTTCTAACAAAATGTTTTATACCTGAAAGGGCAGGCAGTGCCTTTAAAACCTCAATCCCAGTCTGGCTCTTTATTACAAATTGCCTTTTGAATCATAAGCTTTTTAGAAGGGCAATAGGAGGTCCAGTCACAATAAGATCGCATGAGGATGTGGCTTTGGAATCAAATTTGGACTGTGGTTCAAGTCCCAGCTCTGCATTTACTAGTTGAGAGACCTCGGGCAAGTGATTTAAATCCTCTAAGCCTCAGTTTCACCATCTATAAAGAGGATAGTAACAACCACCTCACAGGTTGTATAAGAATTTACTATGATGCAGGGCTCATATGTGCTCAATAAATAGGCACGATCATTAAAACCAAAAGAGCATAACCAAAACTTAATGAGCCGTAAAGGTCTAGATCATGTTTTTTAACAAAATAATTTTAAACTTTTCTATATAGGTGAACCAATGTGGAGGGAAGAAAAATATTTAAAACATCAGCACTCATTATAATCAAGTATCTTTTAAAACATTCTGATTACTAGACAACAATTATATGCACTATTTTAATAATACCATAAAACTGTTGCACTTTGTTTATTGCATTCTGAATCCTATGCTAGAATTATAGGCATATAAACTGGACCTATTAAGAATGCCTGTGGAAGGCACTTTCTGATGCATCATTTAGCCTGTTTCTTGTCTTTGGAAGAAAGAAATCCAAATGACTACTTCTTTCAAATGCTACCTAGAAACATAGTGTTCATTTGAGGTCATCTAAATCGTGTGTGTGTGTGTGTGTGTGTGTGTGTGTGTGTGAATTCAACTTTTCATGGCACCTCACAGGAATTTTCCTTCCCCTGTGAAACATTTGAGAATACCGTCTGAGACCACAATGGATTTTGGAGCACCCAATAAGCACAGATGTATCACTATGGGAATTTTTCCTGAAACTCTTTTCAGGTCCCAGTGAGACCCACATGGTGCAGGGTTATTGTCACAAGTCCTCGAATTAATCATTCACTGTGTGCAGACTACCTACAGTGTATTACCATGTAGACAGGTATTTCAGTTCCTATTACTATGTAACAAAACACCCCTAAACCTAGAAACTTAGAATTTACTTTCTGCTAACACTGTGGGTTGACTGGTGCTCCCACTGATCCAGACAGCATCATACGGAGGCTGTGGTCCTCTGGGCGCTGGGTTGGGCTGGCCCTCCAAGATGGCTCACTCTCATGGCTTCCTGTTGTTGGTTCTTGGCAGGGAGGTCAGGAGAGGTTGTTAGCCAGAATGCCTACGAGTGGAGTCCCATGTAAGGGAATCTTCTCACAGTGCCTTCCTACAAAGGGTAACACCCAAAACGGAAGTATTTTAAAGAGCTCAATGGAGCTGAGGCTGCAGCTCAGTGGCAGAGCACTTGCCTAGCTTGTGTGAGGTACTGGGTTTGATCCTCAGCACCATATAAAAATAAACAAATAAAATAAAGGCATTCTGTCCATATTAAAAAAAAAAAAAAAAAAAAGAGCTCAATAGAAGCAGCAAGGCTGCTCACGACTTCACCTCAGAAGCCACACAGCACCATTTTATTAGTCAAACAACTCACAGAGCCAGCTTGTGATTCAAGGGGAGGACAATTAGACTTCAGTTCTTAATGGAATTGTGCTATTATTCAAGTGTCTTCCAATAGGTAATTGATAAAACACAAATGTACTGAAAGGCATATTGAACTCTTCATAAATTTCAGTCATTTACTATTTTTCCAATCAAGTCATAAAAATGTATAAGCAATCTAACAAGATGATTTAAGAGTTCTAGCTCTGCTGTCAGATGGGTCTCAGTTTAAATTCCTACACTGACTGGCTGCTTAATCAAGAGACAATCACTAAGCCTCAATGTCCCCATTCCCAAATGGGCGATAGTTCCAAGGATTATCCAGAAAATACTATTCTACTTTGCAGAGTACATCCAAAGATTGCATGAGATAATACATGGCAGATGCTTAGCAGTCAGAAAAAATTTAGATCTTATAGTTGCTGCAATGTCAGGAAGCATCTCTAGCTAACCATCTTCCTTCTTAGTTCCCAATCCACCCATCCCTTCCCTTTCTACATCCAATGTTTATTTTAATGAATGGAATTGCTACAATGCCTGATGCTGTGCTGTCACTGGGATGTGTCCACAGCTACAAACTCTCTGTTACAATGTAGTCTGCCATTTGTTTATGCAAAAAAAAAAACAATAATGACAAACTAAGGGATAATATGTTGATGGAAAAAAAGGGGGGAGTAAATCTAAGTAAGATTTATTTAGTAAATCTAAAAAAAAGTAAATCTAGTAAAGTGTCTTTCTAAAAGAAGTCTTAACACCCTATTACCTGACAAAGAAAGCCAGGACCTAACCCCTACATATTAGTCACACACAATGACTTAGTTCCAGCCCACTTGCCATATTTCTTAAGACAAAACTGTCATGAGGCAGAATCCAAGGTCCCTAGCACATGCAGAGTTAAAAGCAGTATCTCGGTGCACAGTGGGAAGATTAGGTCCCTGGTCAAGAAAAGCAAGTGCAGGAGGAGATGCAGGACAACACAAAGCAGATATCAGGAAACCAAAAAACTTCTGCAAACAGCCTATGCAGTAAGAGGAACAAAGGAAGATTAAATAAAGGGGAGTCAGGAAATCAAACTGGGTAGAAACCCAAGGTCAAATCTCAGAAGCAATGAAGTTCACAGAAAGAATTCTGCCAGTCTCCCTGAGATTGTTCCTCTTTTTACCTGATCCCAACAACCTATTCCTAACTGGAGTGAAAAACAGCCCTAATGTGGCTTCCGTCCAAGGTTGGCCCAGCCAAGGTCATGGTAAACTGAGAGATCAATGCCGGCTTTTAAGTGAAGATTTTTGGTAAATTCAAGTATTTTATTTGAAGGAAGGAAGGAAGGAAGGGAGCTCTCTGGTCCTGAACTATGCAAATGATAATCTCATGAAGAGTACACTGGCCCTGCACACACTGTATGAGTTTCCTCCCTCATAGTCTGAAGCAGACAAGAGTTATGCATGAGAAGAGCTGAGGAATCTACTTCATAAAGTATTTAGAAACTCTGTAGGTGAAAATATCTGTGAAAGTTAAATGGTTAGGGCCTCCCTCCAATGACACAATTTTGGCATGTCATGGGTGAAATGATTCCAGTGAAGCTTTGCTGGTAACCCCTACATAAAGCTTTCTTAAAAGGTAACTAAAGATATCTGCCTACCTCACTGCACACAGTAGAAAGTCGTGTTATATATTAAGACGTAGTACATAAGGTATTTCCAGTGGTAGTATTTCTCTCAGTCCTTGGTTTGTACTTAGAAATTTGCTGAGCTGCCCGTATTCATCATTCTTACGTTTGGGGCTATATATTAATAATGTTGAACAATGGATTTATAGAAAATGCACTAGACACTGAAATTAGACTCACTCTAAGACTTTCACATCTGATTGCTGCATTAATTATACTGTTGAGAGCAACTTTTATATACTAACCCTTCTTAATTTATAAACTAGAAGGGAGAGCCATCATTTCACATTCCTGATGGTATATTTCATATTCTGTTAGTGCCACCAAACGTGAAATGGCTTGCTTCCCTCTAAGCGTTTCTTCAATACATTGATAAGGAAGCCCTCTTGTTACTACTCTGGTATGTTATGTATGTATACAATTATATATATTTTTGTTTAAACCCAAGAGATTGTACTTGGATGATTGGGTGGCTTTATTGAATTTTGTTGCTTTTAACCCCCTCTTCCCCCAGAGAGATGATTTTCTCATTGACTAGACTATATTTTCATGCAAAAAAGGACCACCCTTCTCCATGACACAGTCTACCAGCCTTTGATGATACTCAAGTGGCTATCCCACACTCTTAGGCAGTCATTTACTGCTTAAAACCATTATATCCCAGAAAAGTTGGTTTCTATCTCATGGAATTAATTCTGCTGACTCCATCCTGCCAACTTCTTGTATTTAAATGTGCACTTAATTGGATGGGAGTTTAGCCAGGCAAAGGTGGCAGATCTGCGCCCATCAGGCCATGTGGACTTGACTGTCACTCATTAAAGTTAGCCTTAAGATAAAGATTTAAATCTATTTCATTTCCTTGCTCAGTATCACTAAGGTAAATAGGACTAAGATACAGGAATTAAAGGAGATTTCCCAGCCAAGAACATTGACAGCTGAAATATAATCAGTTTATAAGATTTATAATGCTATTGAATTTTCTTTTGCATCATAAATTTCACTGCTGACTCTGCCTGGGTTTTATTATAATATCATATCATATTAGGGAAATCAGCTTTGCTGGTGACGAATGAAAATCACTGATATGAAAAAAAATTCCCATTATCAGCTCATCACCTAATCATATTAGCATCTTTGTATCCTATTATCAACTTTTTATATAAAATAACATTTCCTAATGACAGGGATTTCACTAATGCTATATGAGTGGCGCTAATATCATTTGAGAGTTCTCATCATGCATATCCTTCTTGAAGGCAGAATATATTTGTTTTCTACACAGACTTTGAAAATGCTAATAGTTTGTAGCAATTCAGGCAAAAATGATGCTTTATGAAAAAACTATCCTGTTGATTAGGATTGAAGGCCCTTCGCAATTTGGTCCCAACTTTCAATTAATAATACTCTGATTGACAAACTTTGAAGACAATTAAACCGGGGGAGTGAAAAAAAAAAACTGAACTACTGAATATAACACAGAATTTTTTTTTTTTTACTTATCACTCATATAATCTCAAAGTCAAACTGGGATGAAGTTTAGCTAAGTTACCTGTTACTGAGACCTCAAATGTTCTACACCATTTGTTTGTCAATGACATTACATAAGAGAATGTTTATCTATTTCTTAGCAAATGCCCAACTTTCTTAAATGAGCAGAACCTGATGAGGAAAGCAAACAGCATTTTTTAATTTGTTTTTGAGAATGTGATCGAGTCATTGGAGTTTGTGGCTCTATTTGCAAGATGCTAAAACAACCAATCACCTCAGCAATTCAGTATGACAACCAGTCAATGCAGTGAGAAAATCAATTTTATCAGCTCACTGAACTGAACCTATGCCTGTGGACACATGCAAATCAAAGGCCCTCTGTGGCTTCTTCTCGCTGCTGTGGCAGCTACTTTTCTCTTACCACTGTAGGGAAAGAGTCTCTCCTGACCAGAATTTCCACAAAAGAGGAGTCTGGCTCTTTCATACACTTTTAAGTTCCACTAGGATCTGGTAGCGAACCAGGAGACACTTGCTAGGCAGCACAGAACACCTCTCTTGGCCAACTTCAGTCCAGGCCCTGGCAGCAAGTTCTAGGCTACCTTAAAGAGGACCCTGCCTACCCTGTTCATTGCTTCTAGAATTCAGGACTCACTTCGGGCTCTGCTTTGAAAGCACACGCTCACTGTTTCACCAGTGAGCAGAACAATTCTCTCCAAAATTTCTCCAGGGAGCTGAGTAGGTCCTCATTATAGAGGCTCATACCACCAGAGTCAGCCAGAGACTCCAGAATTTCTAGAGTAGTCACATAACATGACTTGGCTTCCCCATTGACCTTCCTTGTCACAGCAGAAATGTACATCCTTGAAACAGAGGGACCATGTCTTTATAATGCAAGCAATGACTTCTACACCACAGGGTTTAATAACTATTGAACGGCTAAATTGATTAATTAATTAATTAACTTAAGGCAGTGGTTCTCAAACTTTAGTTGGCTTTAGAAAAATCAACTGAAATATTTTTAAAATACATATTCTTGAACTCTACTCCTAGATTGAGGACAGGTATCTGAAATTTAACAAATAGCTCCGCTGATGTACTTTAATTTAAAATATCTGTTTGTCTTCCACCAATCTGACCCATCTCTTTTAAAAAAAAATCTGTAAATATTTGATACAAGCAAAATTTTGTAAGTTGACGCATTTGTGCTGCAAGCATCTATTTTTGCTGTTGTAGTTTGCTTAAACATAGGCGAATGGTCAAGCTTTTAAAACATTTCCAGCCAAGAGTTCCAGTAGATATTGGTTGAGAAGGCAAACCTAGTAAAATGTGTGAAAATATTTTCACACAGAATGCCTGGAACTCTTAATAACCATCTCTCTACACTTGACTTTTTTTGAGTTCCCTCCACCTTGGCATATTTCCCAGCATCCAGCTGCAAAAGAAAAACACACTCAAGTTCCATGCAGTTCCTCCCTTTAGGGAGAGGTGAAAGGAGTCACAGAGGAGAGTAATCATACTGTCAGGCAAGTCAACAGACCAAAGGGAAAAGTGAGAGGAAAGGGTTTTCTGGGAAGTGAGATAGAAGTCAGGCAATACAGAGAAGGTGAGAAGGTTAAAAATGTCACATCTCTGCAGCTTTCTCAGCTCCTTTTCCCACAGGACTTGTTCCCTGTCCCAAGCACCTATATCGATGTAGATAAGTCTACGTTACAGTGCTTTTTACAGCATCATGTACTTTGCTGTCTCGAGGGGGCAACAAGCTCCCTCAGGATGGTATCTGTGACTGACAGTGTCATCGTTTAAAGCCTGATCTAAAAACAGACCCCAAATTAAAGTCTGGATCTGTCATTTACTGGCTTTGTGGGCCAAGTGGGCCTCAGCTTCCTCATCTGCAAAATAGATACAGTAACTTCCCTAGAGGAATGATCGTATGGATTACATGAGATAATTCTTATAAACTGCTGAGCAAACTTGCATTGTCAGTGTTTGATAAACACTCTTATAACTCATTATTCCACAAGGGCACCTGGTACAACTTGTGCTAAATGGGATGGAAATTAGGACCTCTGATACCCACCCTGCATCAACCAGCCTCTAGCTCCAGAAGGGACCCTGAGGAAGGTAGAAGATAAGGACCATCACTGTTCCTTGCTAAGTATTTGCTGAAAACCTGTGTGAAAAGTCCAATCTGGGGCACCTGGACCAAAACCCCAAATGGGAGGTTCCTGGGGCCTCTGCCCTGGGGCTCCCATCTTGTCTTCTTAGCTCCCAAGATTTCACCACTCTGTGGAAAGATGTAAAGAAAAAGGAAGGCAAGGAAAGGAACAACAAGAGGATACATCTTCCCTCACCCACAACCCTGACAGGGCACCCCTGCCCTGGTATAGGGATTAATAACAACTTTCCTTAGTCATGTTCAGGTTTGGATAATCAATCCTATAGCTATCCAGCCTTCAAGAATTAGAAGGTGAGAGTCCCTCCAAGTATCTTGAGCCACACAGGAAGCAGCTGGAGCTGTCAGCCTCAAGGGCTAACAGGGAAGGGAAGCAATTGGCAAGGGGGAAGGCTTTCTGAATGTGAACTGCTGGCCCCACCTCCAGACCTGCCTTTGAGCCCAGCTATATCTCTGGAGACTTCTTTGACCCAAACCCCCATCAAAGCCCCTCTTCCTTAGGTGGGAGGGAGCATAGGGGTGGCCTGTGCTCACAGGAGAGTTCCAAATTCTCTCAACCCAGCTTCTAACAGGGAACCCAGCCAGTTTGTGAAACTCAAAATACTAACTTTTACTTTAGAAAAAGTCTTTCCATGTGCACTTAAAAGCTAATTTGGTTTTGATGATCATAACATTCTTGGATACAGAACAAAAGATAATCTAACAAACTGTCTATTATACAGTGGTCACAGGGTATCGAAGAGTCAAGTCCAAAAAAGTAAAAATAAAAACACAGAAAGCACAATCAGCCACAATAACTCCTGTCAAGCAATTTGCATTCACAATGTGCTTCCACATATATGGCCTCACTTTGCATGGTGAGATCGGTATTGTTGACCCAAAGTGTGTAAGTGAGAAGGAGACCCCAGGAGAGGTTAAATGATTTGTCAGGATCACAGAGCTCACAGTGCAGAGCTGGAATCCAAGTCCTTTGATTTCAAATCTTGTAATTTTCTCTAATACAGAGTCGCATCATATTCACGTTAACTGGAATTCAATTATACATTTCGGGGAGTAGGAGGTGCAAAACAAAGAGAGAAGGGAAAATGAGAAGGAATCTTTTTCTCCCACATTTTTTATTCATGCACTATGGTTGTACATGTAATGGGATTTGTTGTTACATATTGTCAGGCACACGAGAAGGAACCATCTAAGTGCGGGCAACACCTCAGACCCATGCTTTGTGTGCACGTGTGCCATGGGGCAAGCGAGCCCTCTGAGACATGACAACACCATCCACCAAGCGTTCGGTGCTCTTGCTCTCAGACTCTCCCCCCACAGCCTCTTAGCTCTGCAAGTTCATTGTAAGACTTAAAGGCATTTGTCTGAGGACATGATCATAATATACAGATGAACATACTGGTTCATCAGCTGGTCAACCCAAGGAAACATGTGTCAGATGTTGGAGGAAAAAACTTGGTGAGGGACAATGTACAACCCCACATGGCACCTTCCATGAAG
The DNA here is from genome assembly GCF_902686455.1 of Sciurus vulgaris. Taxonomy (NCBI): domain Eukaryota; kingdom Metazoa; phylum Chordata; class Mammalia; order Rodentia; family Sciuridae; genus Sciurus; species Sciurus vulgaris. Next base: position 105,069,067 of record NC_136465.1, read on the forward strand.
CTTAACTCCCAGGCAAAGCGTGACTTCACCATCCAGCATGCGACTGTGAGGAAGTACTCCACGGACCCTGCTCATCCAATCCTGTTCACACCCCCAAGAAAGAGAGAGGTGAGACAGATGTAGATGGCCCCATCCTACGTGAGGCAGGAGAATATTTTCAGATATCGCATTGGGGGTGGCTGTTTCTCTCTCTCTCTCTGTACTGCAGGGAAGGAGGGGACAGAGGTGGTCAAGTCTCATTCAGATCAGGTCCCTTGGTGTGGGGTTTCCAGGACTCGGCAGTGCCAGAGCTTAGTCACACAGATGCCTGCCTCTAAGACAAATGGCTTGGACAGTGCAGATGCCAACCGAAAATATGCTGGACTGAGACTGGACAATCTTCCCCATAAAGCAAGTCACCAATAAACCTCTTGGTTTCAAGTAAAACCCAAAGGAGCTAGGAGTCCCAATAGCATAATGACTGTAAATAAACTCTGTGTGTGTGTGTGTGTGGTGCTGGGGAGGAAATTCAGGGTCTGATGCACTTCACCACTGAGCTACACCCCCAGCCTTTATAAACAAACATAGTGCTCACTTTGGGAGATAAGTGCTCACAATCACATTCCTGTTGGCTTTTTTTTTAATTTGTTCTTTTTAGATATACATGATAGTAGAATGTATTTTGGCATTTTTTTGAAATGAAGAAAATTGACATCTCTAGCAGATCTCATTTTGTGATTGCAAATTTCTTCCCACTACATGATAGAGGGAAAAATAAGATGCTGAACATTCATAAAACACTTTTTTTGTGTTGGGGAGAGGTCATAGGGGATTGGACCCACAGTTGCTTTACCACTGAGCTACATCCCCAGTCTTTTTTAAGATAGGGTCTCACTAAGTTGCTAAGCATCTTGCCAAGTTGCCTGGCTGACACGGAACTTGCGATCCTCCTGCCTCAGCCTCCTGCGTGGCTAGGATTAAAGCTGTGTGCTATGGCGGCAACCATAAAACACATGTTTGAGATGTAAGAACTACCCTTATTTGGAATGAGATACTTGGTTTATAAGGCAGCCTGTTGGCCAATTTGTGGTTCTTCCACTGTTTCTCCTACAGACCACAGTTGTTTAAAGTGTCTTTGGGGGACCCCATCATTTCCTGACTTACTAGGTTGATGGTCTCCAGTAAACATCACCACACTAATGAGGCCAAAGCAGCTTCTGTGGCACCTTGGAGGCCTCCAATAGAAATGGTTCCCAAGGTACATGGCCATTTAATGGCTCTTGAACCCATGGTCTCAGGACCCTTCATCAAGATATAAATTATATAACCATTTTTTCCCCTTCAGTGTTTCCTATATATTCATTTATCATTAAAGTTGGGATTTTGAAGGTTAAAGAAAAGATATAAATTATAGCTCAGTTATGTAAAATGGCTCCTTGTCACATGTGGGTCTCTGAATATAAGCTCACTCGATATTCATCCAGCCGATCACGCTTTCCCTGCCACCTACATAGGCCCTCTTCTGCACCCACTCTGCAGCACTCTGAAAACTGGCTTTTGCTTTTGTAGCATTTTCAAGCCCAACTCTTCATTTAAAGGCTTTTGCTACATTTAATTCAGTGTTCAGAGCCCAAGGGGGGCTTTCCATGGCACCCAGGTTTGCCATGTTCAGAACAGTCTCAGTCAACATGTTTGAGTGCTTATGCTGGGCCAGGCACCATAAAGGCACCAGGACATAAATACGAATGAGGCACGATGTCCCTTCCCAACAACCTCATAGTCTGGAGAACAAAACAGACAAACTCCAATACAATGGGACTATTGCCCAGCACAGGTGTGGACAAAAGGGAACAGGAGCAAACAGAACTGAGCCGCTGCCTGGAAGGAAAGCCAGAGGAAGGTGTGCCTGTGTGGCTGTGTGATGAGTGTGACCAGCCACAGTCCATCCATGATCAGCACGTCAGTGAAACAAATTAACCTTGATGTTTATGATCCGAACCTCTTTTAACATACAATAGAGCATGACATCAAGTGAGTTGTTGGCCTAATCCTCAAGAAACCTGGATCAGAGTCCTCACCCTGCATCTATGTGGACTTGAGCCAGGTGCTTGCATATTCTTCTCACTGTATTATTTGCCCAGATGGGTTAAGTAACCTCTAAGATCTTATTTAGCTGAAAACTATGATTATTATACTTAGTGGCCATGGTTTTCTCTGTCGGTAAAAGCATTTCTATGATATTTCCTAAGAAAATAAAGCCAAATATACTTCTTGTTAAAGTCAGCATATGTATATTTAGCTAAAGTAGCAGACACAGCAGAAGAAAGTAGAAACAAATTAAAAGACTCAAGAAAGGAGGGATTGCTGATAAGTATGAAACACAATTAACACAATCATGCAGGGTCACAGCAAAATGAAACTGCCTATCTACAAACTATGGGCAGAACGTTGTTTCCACAGAATATCTTTGGGTCACCTTCTTGACCAAAAACTTCAAGTTCTGTATTATATCCTCTCTCAGCAACCCACTAGTGAGCACCAAGGGACTATTAATAAATACAAATGGGTTAGGAGGAAGAAGAGAGTGTTCACTTCTTGGTACTTGTTGGGTGGTGCAGAGACATTCTTTCAACCTGCCACAGCAATAATGGGGTCCTTTCTCCTGACAAGCAGCCCACTCGCTTAGCAGCAAGGAGCACCGTTAATCCAATACACAAAGCCCCCTCCATGAAAGAACACGACGGTATGTCCTCGAGAGCCCAGATCTGTATGAAGTGAGATAAATTATGATTCTAAATGCGTGGACATTTTTACTTCAATTGCTCACCCAGTTCTGAATATGTTGTTTACAATTTTCAGCTCAGCTCTGCCAAAGTTGCAGCTACTATCCCATCACCAAGACGCGCAAAAGGGGAAGCGCAGCGCCATCTGCTGTCCATTAAAGGGGAGAGTCGAGGATGCTAAGGAATTACTACCCAGTATTAAAGGGATTCCTCCAATGGAACCTCACATTTTCCAAAGTCACTTTCTCCCCTACAAGGGAATAGGTGAGATTTACTTGTTACAGTATGAATTCTAGCATATATTTTTGCTTTACTTTTTTCTGATATTCGAGATAACATTTTTTTTTATTTAAGGGGGAAAACTTCAAATTTAAAACCTAGTTTATATTTTATTCACTTCACAGAACCACATTTTGTAATTATCTGACCATAATTATAGTGCTTTCCTTTGCATTCATTTCCATGTATCTTGAAGTTAATGTCATACATAGAAGCTGGTAAGTATACAAATATGAAGGGAACTGTTGAATCCAAACAATGTTATAGAAGATACAGCACATTTGAATTATTAAGATAAATATTTTTAAATTAACATATTGGAATTTAAAGCAATTTATTACAAAATCCTCTTGCTTTCCTAAAATAACTGAAACTTTGCACTAAGTGGCCTGATTCTTTTCTTTAACCAGACTCAGTATGAAATTCCATATTAACAGTCTATTTCCACAGTTGCCAGTGGGCCACTAGGATTCTTCCAACTATGAATGAATAAGTGTTGTTTAGCTAAGACTTGATATTGGTTTTCTAGCTTGGATGATTTGGAACATGTGTGTTATAACTAGGAAAAAATGGTGATCAGAATCCTTACCTACAGTAATGCCATTCCTAGGATTCTGAGTCACCACCACAGCAGGGACCTGGACAAGGGTGCGCAGAGGCGTCTTTCTGTAACCTTTCTCTCAACATTCTGGTCAATATTTACTAATAAAGTTTCCTTCCTTATAACTTGAGCTAACTTGATGAGTAAAAAAAAAGGTAACTAAGCTTCTGTTTAAGTACAAATATTTCTAAAAGTATTGGGAGTGAATTAGATGCCAGAAATAGCATCTTCAAGAAACAAAATTATAGGTTGAATCATAAGAAATTACTGCTACTTAATGTTTTGTATCTAAGATAAAACCATTTTATGTGCTTTACCCTACTACTTGGGAAACTTGAGGATAGGAAAACATATAAATGTGACTAAGGGAATAACATCCCTTGTAAATGCAATTTTTAACTGCAAAGTATGTTTATGGTAAAGAACCTGTTTGGACAAACTTTTAAGCTTGTTATGTTGAATTTTTAGGAGTAGCACCATCATTTGTCAGAATGTACTGACTCAAATGAGCTTCCAATGGGGCTATCAATTTAGTTGCATTAGTCAACTTGTCATCACAGTGACAAAATACCTGAGATAATCAACTTAAAAGGAGGAAAGGTTTATTTTGGCTCACCGTTTCAGACTTTTCAGTCCTTCGTTGCTTGACCCTGTTCTTTGAGCCTGTGGCAGCACAGTACATTATGGTGGGAATCGATGGCAGAGCAATCACCGAATGTTGGCTGGGAAGCACAGCGAGGTAGAAAAGAAAAAAAAAAAAAAAACTAGGGTTCCAATATCCCCAGGGATCTAACTTCTTCCAGTAGACCCTACCTCTAAATGGTTTGCGTCACATCCCACTGGTACCCACAGGCTGATGGCCTGAGAACATTTATCCAAACCACAGCAGTTGTTAAGACAAGTCTTCAACATTGTTTACTAGTTCAATCTCTGTCAAACTTTTCTTATTGTAACATATATAGAGATGTACATAGAAACTATACATAAACCTAGCATGTTCGTTTCATCAAGTAATAGACATGCTAGGTTGCAAAAGTCCATTTTTTCCCAAACCTCCATTTTTAAGCAAATAAGCAACTCCTCAAAGAAATTTTAGAATGCCCCTAAAAAGTTAAGTTCCCAAGTTGAGTCATTCAGTCACACTATGCACAATTCAGTCACACTATGATTATTTTACACACCTGCCTTACAAGCCCAGAAATCAATAAGACCAAAAGAACCAAAAGACAACAATGTAGCTCCAAGTGATTATGATACCATCTCCAGTGTTCTGGTAAACTCTGTTATCTTTAAAAACCAATATACATATTTAGATCTGAATCATACTGTTATTTTAGTATTTGAAAAGAATTCAGAATCTGACTCCTTTATGTATTCAAAACCCAATGACTCAATTCTTAATTAATGCAACAAACAAATCTGTGTTTGTGTTTTTGACAGGAGATGGGACCACACCCATAAAGGTGGCAATAAGTAGCTAGATGCACAACTGCAAAACTTCCATGCAGTCTGAGTCTGTACAGGATGAAACCAAGAAAGACAAAGACAAACCAGAAAAGCTTTCTTCAAAACAAAATAGTACAGCTTGCCATACTAAGAAGATTTTCACTCTGAAAAAAAAGAAAAAAGATATAAAATTTTCAAAAAATTCACTTCAAAGTGATGGAGTTATTTGAAGATGAAGGAGTCAAAAGAAAACGTCTGCAGTTAGCTATAGCTTGCTCCAAACCACCTCCTGGCACAGAGGAACTTAGAAAGAGCATCGTCAGCAGCTGGAAAACGTTGAACAAAAATATGCTTGAAATGACTGCTGCTGCCACTGACCCCATTTTTTTGAAGTTGATCCTTCTTTTATTAATCTTTTCATTTTCATATATTTTAATTACATATATATATGGGATATAATATATAATATCTGATAATCTATACCTATGTAATGTATAATGATCAAATCAAGGTCACTAGCATTTCCGTCTCCTTGAGCATTTGTTATTTCTTTGTGTTAGAAGCCTTCGAACTCCTTTGTTCTATTCCTTTATAAAATATGTAATGAATTGTGATGAACTACAGTCACCATGCTGTGCTGTACTGAGAACTTATTCCTCTTAGTTAGCTGGTTTTGGGTACCATGATCCAACCTCCCTCTATCCCTGTTCTCTCCTCCTCTTCCTAGCCTTTCATGACCACTATTTTACTCTATGCTTCCATAAAATCAACTTTTTTAGCTTCAACATTATGAGTGAGAAAACAGAACTAATCAAACAACATTACCCTATGTAAATTTATGATTACACAAATGGTATGCCTTTACGCCATGTACAGAGAAACAACATGTATCCCATTTGTTTACAATTTTAAAAAAGTGAAAAAAAAAAACATATGAGAACATGCAATATTTGTGTACCTGTCCCTAGCTCATTTCACTTAGTGAAATACTTTACAATACTGCCACAAATGACAAGATTTTGCTTATTTTTAGGGCTGAATAATATTCTAGTGTATCTATAGACCACATTTTCTTTATCCAATCATCTGTTAATGCAAACGTACTTTGATTCCATATCTTAATCATTAAAGTAGGAACTTATTAAAGAACTATAAATTATATCAGATGTTTCATTTGGCCTTTTATGATTAATTTTCATGTTATAGACTATTTCAGTAAAACATTAAATGTTTCATTTACTCATTTATATAATGTATTCTTATTTTCACAATTTTATATATTGTTTTAAGTTTTCTGCACTTGCACTTTTTCTATTTGAAATGTACAAACTTTCAAGTTCTCCTGAAATTTTTTAGGAATCCTGAAATTTTTTTTAAAATGAACTACAGGTGACATGAATTTCATTTCATATTTCAGTGTTCATTTTATTCAAAAGCAAAATACATGTTAAAGTACCAGTAGTACCATTTTCTTCTGGTATGTCATGGTATCGAGTGATGCTCAAACAGTCATAGCACATTGAGGAAGAAAGTGCAAGGAACCAGGACTCAGAGGCCCACATTTCAGGTTGAAAGAGGACCTACAAAACCCAGAAACAGTAAATGGTATGCTTACCAATACACACTAGGAAAACAAAGTAATAGTAAGTCATAAACTAAGCATAACAGAGCCCTTATTTTTCCATAATAAACAACTTTCTTGTAAAATGTTTCATTTAAAAAAAAAATACTCCAAAACATTCCAGTGCTCCTGATTTGTTGGTTCCCCTGCATAAGACATTCTCCATCTTTCTACAGGAAGTCCAGTTCTTTCTGTCTGTGTTCCTTCTGGTTCTGCTCTGATCACCAGGACTGAGCTCTCTGGGCCTTTTTCTTCATCAGCGCAGTAAAGGGTTTTGATCAGCCAGCATCCAGCCTCCCTCCTACTCTGGAAAATGGCTCCCTGCAGGTAGTCCCACACAAGGCTTAAAACTACCCTTGAGTCCTCCCAACTCTTTAAATCAGCAAGCTGCTGAACTAACTCAGGGTATGTGAATGAATGATAAAGAGGCTTAATCCTTCCAGGTTATTGTATTTTTATAATAGTAATATTTTTATTTGAATATGATTGATCATGATTACCTAGGTATGGGGATTTCAGGCATCTTGAAGAATGAGTGATAAGCACAGTGTTCGCTGTGACCAGAGATTTTGTAACAAGACTGATATGGCTTTTTAGGGGGTATTTTTTTTTTTATTGTTTGTTCTATTTAGTTATACATGATAGCAGAATGCATTTTGACTCATTGTACACAAATGGGGTACAACGTTTCATTTCTCTGGATGTACACAATGTAGAGTCACACCATTCATGTAATCATACATGTGCATAGGATAATGATGTTTGTCTCATTTCACCATCTTTCCTTCCCTCACCCCCTCCCCTCCCCTCATTTTCCTCTACACAATCCAACATTCCTCCATTCTTCACTTACACCTTCTCCCTGTCCCCATTATGTATCAGCATTCATTTAGCAGAGAAAACATTCAGCCTTTGGTTTTTTGGGATTGGTTTATTTCACTTAGCATGATATTTTCCAGTTCCATTCATTCACCTACAAATGCCATAATTGTGATCTTTAAGGCTGAGTAATATACCATTGTGTATATGTACCACATTTTCTTTATCCATTCATCTGTTGAAGGGCATGGAGGTTGGTTTCATAGTTTCACTATTGTGAATTAAGCTGCTATAAATATTAATGTGGCTGCATCACTGTAGTATGCTGATTTTAAGTCCTTTGAGTATGAATCAAGGATTGAGATAGCTGGGTCAAATGGTTGTTCCATTCCAAGTTTTCTGAGGAATCTCCAGACTGCTTTCCAAAGTGGTTGCACCCTGATATGGTTTTAAAGACCAGTTCTAAGTCAGGTGTGGTGGCATGCACCTGTAATCTCAGCTACTCAGGAGGCTGAGGCAGGAAGATCACAAATTCAAGGTCATACTGGACTAAGGAGTGAGATCCTGTCTCAGTATAAAATAAAAAGAACTGGGGATATAGCTTAGTGGTAGAGTATCCCTGGGTTCAATTTCCAGTACCACTGAAGTAAAATGAGAAAAGGCAGTTATTTGGAGAAGGCATAGAAAAATGGACACTCTCAAACACACTTCTGGGTAATGCAATTAGATCATAGCTTTCAAAATTCAAAACATCATTCCCATTGACTGGGCAATTCCACTTGAGGAATCTGTTCTATAAATAGGGTTATTTACTCCTTAGATACCATGGGTACTAAGTCTTACGCTGGAACTCTACTCCAGAATTCATAAAAGGAATCTCCATGTTACTGTATCCAAAAGTCTCAACAGTCATCAATTCATAAAAACTTTGCGTCAGCCCCACGTACACAGAATTTTAAAAGTACAAACAACTCTCCAGACCAAGAGAGCTCAACTAGCAACTTAGACTTTGAATACCCATCTCTTATCAGATCCCAAATAAAAGAAATGATTTGAGAATCTAATCATATTACACTCTATACTTTCATTAATCTTATCACTCATAGATAATGGCAGGAAATTAATACTTGGTGGGGAAGGAAGTATGCAGAAGAAATGGTAAAGAGAAAATGACAAAGTTTTGTTTTGGGGGGTTTTGTTTTGTTTTTTTCTTCCTCATGGTCTTAGAGCCAGTTAAACCATGGCAATTAGCCAGGATAGTCTATGAACTAAAAACTCAATTAAAAGAGAGATTAGCCACAAATGGTAACATACTACACATGGTATTCTGTACCTTTCTGCTTTTTTGTTGACTATAATAACTTGGAGAGTATTCATGTTGACACCTATAATGCATTAGTCTTTTTGAAATCTGAATTGTATTCCCTTGTCTATATGTGCCATAATTTATTTAACCAGTCCCTGATGAGTGACGCTGTTTCAAAATCATTTCCTGTTTAATACAATACTGGCATACATGACCTTTTGTATCATTTCGAGGTTCATTTTGGAAAAAAAAAAAAGAGAGAATTTACTGCATATTTCAAATGGAAAGAATTGAACATTGGAAACTGGTTGGAATGGTCTTAGAAGAGGTGGAATAGCATAAGGAAGAAAGTGTAAGGGGCCCTGGGAAAAAAGGAAGATGGCATAGTAATCTGAGACCAGAAGCAGCTAACTCCCCAGCACCTGCAGCAGCAGTGCCGTTGGAGATATTACTACATCTCTGAACCTGCCAAAACTGCACCTCAAGTGCACTGAAACAGCTGAAAAGATGCCTACTACTGGGTCGGAGATCAGAATTCTGCCACCACTACCGTACTGGTCAGCCACTATCAGCAACTATCACACTGCCAGGGCCAGAAGCAAGGAGCTCATCCTTATTCTTGGAACGTCTAGTTATCCACCTGGTCTTCTTATTGGTAGAACCAAACAGGAAACCAGTTAATAAGGGAAACTTGGAAATGTAGTTTGCACACTTCCAGTGCCAGGAGTACAGAACTCAGTACAGAAAGGAGGGTGTGGGACAGAGAAACGGCAGTCGGTGCAGTCTACACCTGAGGGTGCCCATCACTCTAAAACTCTTGCCTAGTGTATTCAAGTACCCTCTTGGCTTCTCTGCTCTTGTGTTTAATGGTCCAAACCAAACCTTGATCCATACTTCCAGGAGAAATGTCTCCTTCAGTTTTCCCCATCTCGACACAAAGCAATTCTATTTTTTCAGTTGCTCCTATCGACAGTCATCCTTCCCTCTGTCATCCCACATTCAATCCATCCCAAATCCTGTTGGCTCTATGCTCAAAATATGTCAAGAGGGGGTTTTCAAGATGGCGGCCTACAGGGTGGCTGCATTTCATGTTGCTCCAGGACTCAGGATTCAAAAGAGGAGATATTGAGACGCTTGGGACCAACTCAAAGCAGCCGGGTGACTCTCACCCCCTGGGGGGCATCCCGGATGGGACGGGGGTCCCGGAACGCAGGAAACTTTGTGAAGTAGAACTGCCGGCGAGACGCCCCTCCCCCTGCTGGAGCAGTGAACTCGGATAGCTGGGAGCGCCGTAAAGGAGGCCGCTCGGCACAGCGCTGGGACTCGGAGCAGCCTCTGGGGCTCCGGCGGCTGCCCAGGGGAAGAGTGGCGAGGAGAACTGTGTGGACTCAGGACACCGGGGCCTGCCCTGAGGAGGAGGAGAGGAGCGTGGCCACTTGGATTCGGAGAGACTGCACCAGAGCTACAGGCGGTTGCCAGAGGAGAAGCTGCGCGGCGAGCTGTTTGGAATCAGAACGACGCTTCTGAACACCGGGGCCTGCCCTGAGGACGAGGAGGAAGAGGAGCGGCCGCTTGGATTCGGGTGACTACACCAGAGCTACAGGCGGTTGCCAGAGAAGGGGCTGCGTGGCGAGCTGTTTGGACTCTGACCACTTCTGAACACCGGGGCCGGCCGGAGGAGTAGGAGGAGGAGGAGGAGGAGCACGGCAGGGCGTTTGGACTCGCAGTGACTGCATTAGCGCTCCAGGCGGCTGCTCAGAGGAGAAGGCGAGTGGTGAGTTGTTTGGTCTTAAAGTGACAGCTCCTGAACACAGGGGGGCTGCCTGGAGGAGAAGCGTGGTGGGACGCTTGGTCTTGAGTGGCCGCACCTGAGCTCCGGGCGGTGCCCAGAGGACCCGTGCAGCGGGTCACGTGGATTCAGAGCCACTCAGAGGGACTGCTCCTGAACACCCGGGGGGTTATCTGGAGAAGGAGGAGGAACGGGGAGGGTCACTTCGACTCGGAGTGATTGATTGCCCCGGGCTACGGGTGGTTGGTGGGAGGAGGAGGCACGCAGTGAGTTTCTTGGACTCCTAGTGACCGCACCGGCATACTGGGCAGCTGTCTGGAGGAAGAGGCCTGTGGCGGGTCTCTGGGACTCAGAGCGATTGTTCGGGGCCACAGATGGCTGCTCAGAGGAGGGGCCACGCAGCCAGGCGATTCGGTGCAGAACAGGGTCCCAGGATCTAGGAGGCTTCTGGGTGGAAGAGCCGCACAGAGACAGGCTTAGGGCGGAGCGAAGGTTCCAGGCCTGTGGGCAAATTCTCTGAGGAGGGGCAGCCTAAGGAGATTCATCTGCGAAGGGTGAGGCTCCCAGGCCCAGGAGGTAGGGCCGGGCCCCTGGAAACTTTGCAGAGGAAGGCAGCCCAGCCCAGGCAGTAGCTGTAAATTGAGGGGAACCTCTAGGAGGAAACTGACCAGCGAGACCTCCCCACTGGGTGAGTCTTCCCTGCCTGGTGAGGTTTCCCCACAAGGACGGTAAAACCAGAGACACAGGCCCAAACAGGCCTTGCCTCAGCCTACAGCCTAGGTCCCCTTTGGATGACCATTGGTCAACAAGTGGAGGCACCTCTGCCCACTAGCAGGGAATATACCCCACCTGAAGGCCACCACTACTAGAGAGGCAACTTCCTTGTGGAGCACCGCATTATCAACTTCCTCCAAGACTTCAGCCTACTGAAGGCTAAGAGGGGATATATATAGAAATCTTCAGGGACATTGTAAATCAACAGAGGAAATCTGCAATACTCAGCGGTCCACTGATATCTGAACAATATGAGAAAACAAGGAAAGAAAATGCTGCAAACAAATCTAGATGTTACATCAATAAAACCCAATGACAGCATGGCAGAAGAAATGACAGAAAAGGAGTTCAGAATGTACATAATTAAAATGATCAGAGAAGCAAACGATGAGATGAAAGAGCAAATGCAAGCATTGAATGATCGCACCAATCGACAGTTAAAAGAGCAAATACAGGAAGCAAAAGATCATTTCAATAAAGAGTTAGAGATATTGAAAAAAAAACAAACAGAAATCCTTGACATGAAGGAAACAATAAACCAAATTAAGAACTCCATAGAAAGCATATCCAATAGGATAGAACACCTGGAAGACAGAACCTCAGACACTGAAGACAAAATATTTAACCTTGAAAACAAAGTTGAACAAACAGAGAAGATGGTAAGAAATCATGAACAGAATCTACAAGAACTATGGGATATCATGAAAAGGCCAAATTTAAGAATTATTGGGATTGAGGAAGGTCTAGAGAAACAAGCCAAAGGAATGAACAACCTATTCAATGAAATAATATCAGAAAATTTCCCAAATCTGAAGAATGAAATGGAAAATCAAGTTCAAGAGGCTTACAGGACTCCAAATACACAAAATTACAACAGACCCACACCAAGGCACATTATAATGAAAATACCTAACATACAAAATAAAGACAGAATTTTAAAGGCTGTGAGAGAAAAGAACCAAATTACATTCAGGGGGAAACCAATACGCATATCAGCAGATTTTTCAATCCAGACCCTAAAAGCTAGAAGGGCCTGGAACAACATTTTTCAAGCCCTGAAAGAAAATGGATGCCAACCAAGAATCTTATACCCAGCAAAACTTACCTTCAAATTTGACGATGAAATAAAATCCTTCCATGATAAACAAAAGCTAAAAGAATTTACAAAAAGAAAGCCAGCATTACAGAACATTCTCAACAAAATATTCCATGAGGAAGAGATGAAAAACAAAGAAGCAAATCAGCAAAGGGAGGAATTATCCTAAAGGAATTGTCAAATAAAGGAGGAAACAAGTTGTGTCAAACAAATAAATAAACAAAATTTTAAAAATGAACCAAATGACCGGGAAACCAAATCATTTCTCTATAATAACCCTGAATGTTAATGGCCTGAATTCATCAATCAAAAGACATAGACTGGCAGACTGGATTAAAAAGAAAGATCCAACAATATGTTGCCTGCAAGAGACTCACCTCATAGAAAAAGATACCCATAGATTAAAGGTGAAAGGATGGGGAAAAACATACCATGCACATGGACTCAGCAAAAAAGCTGGAGTATCCATTTCCGGTAATGTGGACTTCAAGCCAAAGTTAGTCAGAAGGGATAAAGAAGGTCATTTCATACTGCTTAAGGGAAGCATAAATCAGCAAGATATAACAATCATAAACATCTATGCCCCAAACAGTGGCTCATCTATGTATGTCAAACAAATCCTTCTCAATTTCAGAAACCAAATAGACCACAACACAATAATACTAGGTGATTTTAACACGCCGCTCTCACCACTGGACAGATCTTCCAGACAAAAATTGAACAAAGAAACCATAGATCTCAACAACACAATCAATAATTTAGAATTAACGGACATTTATAGAATATACCATCCAACCAAGAGTGAATACACTTTCTTCTCAGCAGCACATGGATCCTTCTCTAAAATAGACCATATATTATGCCACAAAGCTAATGTTAGCAAATACAAGAAGATAGAGACACTACCATGTATTCTATCAGATCATAATGGATTGAAGTTAGAAATAAATGAAAGAGTAAAACACAGAAACTCTTCCAACATCTGGAGATTAAACAATATGCTATTATATGATGAATGGATAACAGAAGATATTAGGAAGGAAATTAAAAAATTCTTAGAGGTAAATGAGAACAAAGAAACATCAAAATCTCTGGGACACTATGAAAGCAGTACTTAGAGGGAAATTTATTTCATGGAGCGCATTTAATAAAAGAAGTAAAACTCAACAAATAAACAACCTAACACTACAGCTCAAAGCCCTAGAAAAAGAAGAACAGAACAGCACCAAAAGTAGTAGAAGACAGGAAATAGTTAAACTCAGAGCTGAAATCAATGAAATTGAAACAAAAGAAACAATACAAAAAATTGACAAAATAAATAGTTGGTTCATCAAAAAAATAAACAAAATTGATAAACCTTTAGCCACACTAACAAAGAGAAGACGAGAGAAAACCCAAATCACTAAAATTCGGAATGAACAAGGAAATATCACAACAGACAGGATGGAAATACAAAACATAATTAGAAGCTATTTTGAAAATCTATACTCCAACAAAATAGAAAATTTCGAAGACATCAACAGGTTTCTAGAGACATATTAATTGCCTAAACTGAATGAGGAGGACATAAACAATTTAAATAGACCAATTTCAAGTACTGAAATAGAAGAAGTCATCAAAAGCCTACCAACAAAGAAAAGTCCGGGACCAGATGGGTTCTCAGCCAAGTTCTACAAAACCTTTAAGGAAGAGCTCATTCCAATACTTCTCAAAGTATTCCATAAAATAGAAGAGGAGGAAACCCTCCCAAACTCATTCTATGAAGCCAATATCACACTGATACCTAAACCAGACAGAGACTCATCAAGGAAAGAAAATTTCAGACCAATATCCTTAATGAACATCGACGCAAAAATTCTCAACAAAATTTTAGCAAATCGCATACAAAAACATATTAAAAAGATAGTGCACCATGATCAAGTGGGTTTCATCCCAGGGATGCAAGGTTGGTTCAACATCAGGAAATCAATAAACGTAATTCACCATATTAATAGACTTAAAGTCAAGAATCACATGATTATTTCAATAGATGCAGAAAAAGCATTTGATAAAATACAGCACCCCTTCATGCTCAAAACACTAGAAAAAATAGGGATAGTGGGAACATTCCTTAACATTGTAAAGGCCATTTATGCTAAGCCCATGGCTAATATCATTCTAAATGGTGAAAAACTGAAAGCATTCCCCCTAAAAACTGGAACAAGGCAGGGATGCCCTCTTTCACCACTTCTATTCAACATCGTTCTTGAGACTCTGGCCAGAGCAATTAGACAAACCAAAGAAATTAAAGGGATACGAATTGGAAAAGAAGAACTCAAACTATCCCTGTTCGCTGATGACATGATTATATATTTAGAGGAACCAGGAAATTCCACCAGAAAACTCTTAGAACTCATAAGTGATTTCAGTAAAGTAGCAGGTTACAAGATCAATGCCCATAAATCCAACGCATTTTTATACATAAGTGATGAATCTTCAGAAAGAGAAATTAGGAAAACTACCCCATTCACAATAGCCTCGAAAAAAATAAAATACTTGGGAATCAATCTCACAAAAGAGGTGAAAGACCTCTACAATGAGAACTATACAACACTAAAGAAAGAAATTAAAGAACACCTTAGAAGATGGAAAGATCTTCCATGTTCTTGGATAGGAAGAATTAATATTGTCAAAATGGCCATACTACCTAAAGTGCTATACAAATTCAATGCAATTCCAATTAAAATCCCAATTGTGTACCTTACAGAAATAGAGCAAGCAATTATGAAATTCATCTGGAAGAATAAGAAACCCAGAATAGCTAAAGCAATCCTTAGCAGGAAGAGTGAAACAGGGGGTATTGCAATACCAGATCTTCAACTCTACTACAAAGCAATAGTAACAAAAATGGCATGGTATTGGTACCAAAATAGAAAGGTAGATCAATGGTACAGAATAGAGGACACGGACACAGACCCAAATAAATACAATTTTCTCATACTAGACAAAGGGGCCAAAAATATGCAATGGAGAAAAGATAACCTCTTCAACAAATGGTGCTGGGAGAATTGGAAATCCATATGCAACAGAATGAAACTAAACCCATATCTCTCACCATGCACGAAACTAAACTCAAAATGGATTAAGGACCTCGGAATCAGACCAGAGACCCTGCAGATTATAGAAGAAAAAGTAGGTCCAAATCTTCACCTTGTTGGTCTAGGAGCAGACTTCCTTAACAGGACTCCCATAGCACAAGAAATAAAAGCTAGAATCAACCACTGGGATAGATTCAAACTAAAAAGCTTTCTCTCAGCAAAGGAAACTATCAGCAATGCGAAGAAAGGGCCTACAGAGTGGGAGAATATCTTTGCCAATCATACTTCAGATAGAGCACTAATCTCCAGAATCTATAAAGAACTCAAAAAACTCTACTCCAAGAATTCAAATAGTCCAGTCAACAAATGGGCTAAGGAAATGAATAGACACTTCACAGAAGAAGATCTACAAGCAATCAACAAACATATGGAAAAATGTTCAACATCTCTAGTAATAAGAGAAATGCAAATCAAAACCACCCTAAGATTCCATCTCACCCCAATTAGAATGGCGATTATCAAGAATACGAGCAACAACAGGTGTTGGCGAGGATGTGGGGAGAAAGGTACACTCATACACTGCTGGTGGGGCTGCAAATTAGTGCAGCCACTATGGAAAGCAGTGTGGAGATTCCTTAGAAAACTTGGAATGGAACCACCATTTGACCCAGCTATCCCACTCCTTGGCCTATACCCAAAGGACTTAAAATCTGCATACTACAGAAATACAGCCACATCAATGTTCATAGCTGCTCAATTCACAATAGCCAGACTGTGGAACCAACCTAGATGCCCTTCAATTGATGAGTGGATAAAGAAACTGTGGTATATATATACAATGGAATATTACTCAGCCATAAAGAATGATAAAATTATGACATTTGCAGGCAAATGGATGAAATTGGAGAATATCATGCTAAGTGAGATAGACCGATCTCAAAAAGCCAAAGGACGAATGATATCGCTGATAAGTGGAGGATGACACATAATGGGGGGGAGGGAAGGGTTAGAGTTAGGGTTAGGGAGGGGGGCAAGTATGGAGGAAGGAACTACTGTATAGAGGGTAAAGAGGGGTGGGAGGGGTGGGGGGAAGGGAAAAAATAACAGAATGAATCAAACAACATTGCTCTATGTAAATTTATGATTACACAAATGGTATGCCTTTACGCCATGTACAAACAGAGAAACAACATGTATCCCATTTGTTTACAATAAAAAAAAAAAAATGTCAAGAATCTGACCACTTCTCATTACCTTCACCTCTGTAATTCCTGCACAAATTCCCACCTGAATACAGAATACTGGGGCTCCAACCCAGGGTCTCTTGCATGCTAAGATTGCATGCACTCCACCACTGAGCAACACCCCCATCCCTGCTCCACCTGGATTTCTGCAAGTCTCCTAACCCACTCCAGTCACAGGTCTATTCCCAATACAAAAGGCAGGGGATCCACCTAAAGTATAAATTAGAACACATCTTTCCTCTGTTCAAATTCCTCAATAATTCTACATCTCAGTCATGAGGAAAATCAGAGTTTACAAATGTCATATTGGAAAGGCCTGTTATATAAAACAGCAACCCCATCAACACTCTCCTCTGTCCTTGCTTTATTTTTGTCCACAGTACCTCTCCTGTTATATTCTTACTTAGCATTTTATATTCTTCTGTGGACTGAATTGTGTCCCTCTCCCCTCAAATTCATATGTTAAAGCCCTAACCACCAATGCATTTGGCATTTGGAGATGGGGCCTTGGAACACAATTAGTTTTAGATAAGGTCACAAGGGTGGCGCCCCCATGATGGAATTACAAGAAGAAACATTGATGAGTTTGCTTTCCCTACCCCCAACCCCTGCCAGATGGAACACCTGCAAACCAAGAAGAGAAATTTCACCAGGAAAGAAATTCACCTATACTTGATCTTGGACTTCCCAGCCTCCAAAACTGAGAATATTCATTTCAACTGTGTAAGCCACACAATCTGTGGAATTTTGTAAAGGCAGACAGAGCTCAGACAGGACTAGGGCAATTCCACTCTCCCAGTTAGACGATAAAGTCTGTAGGGGACCCGATTTTGTTTTGCTCACTGTAGTGTGCCCATCTTCTATTGGCCAGTCAACACAGAATATACTGCACAATGAAAAATGACTCAGTTTCCCAATGTCTTGGCTAGAATATAGCGTAGCTCAAGCTACCTCAGTTGCTAGCTGATGGCAACACAGACATCATGCGCAACCATAGAAACGAAACGATGTATCCCTTTTGTATAGAATGAATCAAAATGCAGTCTGTAAAAAGTAAAAAATAAATAAATAAAAATAAAAACTTGTGTGAGTCTCCAGTCAGAATGTCAGTCATCAAGAATACAAACAATAATAAATGCTGGGGAGGATGCACAGAAAAAGGAACACTTTGATACTGTAGGTAGGGTTGTAAATTAGTACAACCACTATGGAAATCAGTATGGAGTTTCCTCAAAAGATGAAGCATGGAACCACCATATGACCCAGCTATACCACTCCTCAGTATTTATCCTAAAGAATTAAAGTCATCTTACTACAGTGATACATGCATACCCATGTTTATAGCAGCACAATTCACAATAGTCAAACTATGGAACGAGGCTAGATGTCCATCAATGGATGAATAAAGAAAATATGGTGTATATACACAACAGAGTTTTATTCAGCCATTAAGAAAAATGAAATGATGTTATTTGCAGGAAAATGGATGGAACTTGAGACCATTATATTAAGCAAAATAAGTCAAACTCAGAAGGTCAAGGGTTGTATGTTTTCTCTCATATGTGGAAGCTAGAGAGAAAAAAAGAAAAAGAAAAGGTGGGGCAGGGGTGGAAATCTCATGAAAATCAAAGGAAGATCAGTAGAGGAAAGGGACTGGGGACTGAAAGGTCATGAGGGAGAGGGAAAGGGTTAGGGACTGATATTGGTCAAATTATATTGTCATATTATGCACATGTACAAATATGTAACAACAAATACCATCAGTATGTATAATATAATGCACCAAATAAAAAAATGTGGAAAGAAATAAAAACCCATTGGTCAATGGGTTTTTGTTCTTGAATATACTATTTGAATTTATTTGCTGATTTTTTGTTTACAGGTTTTGCATTTACATTTGCATGTGAATTCCTTTGGGGGGTCTATAATTATGAAATACTGAGATTAAGTTTTGCTAGCTTGTAAAATAAACTGGGAAAACTTCCCATTATAATCTCTAGTCTGAATTTTTTTTTAAATATTAGGATTATGTGTGCTGTGATGGGTAAGTTGAATAGACTGCAGCTTTAGTAATTCTAGTACGATAGTGTTATCTTTTCCCCTTTGGTTGCATGCTGACAGCGGTGGTTCTCAAAGTGTGACACTAGACAAGCAATACTGGGGTCACCGAGGGTTATTAGAAGTGCAAATCTTGGACTGCATCTCAGACATACTGAACCAAAAAATGTAAATGCTGGCAATTTGGCATTTTGACAAGCCCTTCTCATTATTCTGACACATGATTAAGTCTGAGAAGCACTGACTTACATCCGCTACTTTTCAGCAAATTTCAGCTCTTTATATTTGGATGAAACATGTTCAATTTCTTCTTAATGACAAAGTTTATTGCCAGAAAAAACAGATGATATACTCATAATGATTTAAATATTGTTCATAGCTGTGGTTATGTCTTAAAATTTATAATGCTGTGCATTCATTCTTTCTATTAAAAAATATTCTTGCCAGTTTTCTCTGTATTCTATTTACTTATTTGGAAATAAAAGCTTTGGGTCTTGTATATAATTATTTTTTAAAGCATGAATCTAATTTACAAATGGCAATAGAAGCAGCCCATCTTATATACTCTCCCACATTTGGAAAATGCAAATTTCGACTCAGCCTCTCTAGCTTTCTCCTGTTTGAACAGGGTGGTCACCCACTTGAGAAAACCTTGTAGTACATCTTTCCTCCCACAGGTTTCATCTGGTAAACGGCATCTGGGGATTCAAAAGGGCAGCATTAAAGAGCCTGCCACATCCCAACCCCAGAAATATGCTTATTTCTTTAAAGCTATCCACAGGTACCTCCCCTGGACAAGAGCCAACCAACACTAGAGGTCTTGACTTTAAAACCAAGGCAGTGCTTCCTTAATTTCCCAAAAGGGAGGGCGTGTTGTTAAAGAGACACAATTCTCAATGTACATTAGCTTTGAGAGTAATTCATCTGCTTTCACTAAGACACAGCTCAAACCTATTCAGCCGTGTTTCCTTGATTCAGTTGAAAATAAGCTTCTTTTCAAAGCAGTAAGTAGTAACCATCACTGAAAATCAAGACCAAATGGCCAGAAATGAGAAACAGTTTGTAAATTCTGAGTTTGGGCTGACCAGAGCCAGTTATTCTAGCAGGGACCATCATGGTGCCTTTATTTGGACTCTTGAGCTAGCCTGTTTACTGCAGGGTAAATGAATTGATGTGCTCTCCCAGTGTAATTGAAGAGAAACCTCTTGGATCACAAATTCATCCAGCAATTACTTCAGGATTCCTCTGAGAAAGTGTCTACATAATTTCCTTTGTATGTGTTTTCCAAAAGGACATATGTCTCCTATCCAGTGTTCTCTAAACCACAAATGTACTCCATTGATTTTCTTGGTCTACGATGTGTTGATTTTCAGCCCATAGTGTATGAGGTGAAGGAAACAATAACTGAATATAGAAAATATTGATCTGCAACCATTGATTCAAGGCCCCAGGGTGTCAAAAGATTAGTTACTTGTAAGAGAATACTGAAGGTGACTTTCAACTACTTTTTATTGACTAACAAAGACCAGATAAAACCTTCAGCTCAAAGCTTTAGACTCTTCTTCAGAAGCCTTCGTGAAAAGATGGTCTTACCCCCTTCCTTGAGAGCAACGTAACACAGGCAGCATATTTTCTAAATATATATTGATGTATGATGTGTTAGTACCAAATAATTCTTGGCAGTTTAACTATAACAATAACTTATACATTTAACATTTGCTATGTCCTGAGAACTGTTCCAAGTGATTCACACATCTGAACGTGATCTTCACAATACCCCTTGGAGCTAGGTACCAAAGTTATCCCCATTTTACAGAAGAGGAAACTGAAGCACAGGAAGCTTGAGTAACTTATCCAAACGGCTACGAAGTGACGAAGCCAGACTTCGAACACAAATTATTTGGCTCTAGAAATTCTACTCTTAACCACTACACAGTTGTAGTGCTCAAGCATTAAGAAAAGTATGAGAACTTCCATTGAATACAAATGAAAACTATTCAAATACAGGACATCATTCTGCATCAGAAGAAAGTGACAATGGGAAAGCAACTTTTTAAACTGTAAGTACTTTTCCAGTTTAGTACTGAAAAATGAATAATTCGAAAGAAAAAGAATTAAGATATCACCCTCTAACAATATTCAGGGGAGAGACTTCATTGTTTACAACCTTTAAATCCTCTAGACTATCATCAGCAGAGAAATGCAAATCAAGACCACAATGAGATACCACTTCACACCCATTAGGCTATCTTCATTAAAACAAACAAACAAGTGTTTGTAAAAATGTGGAAAAACTGGAAGACCTGTTCATTGCACATGGGAATGCGAAACAGTGCATCCACCACGGAAAACAGGATAGAGGCTCCTCAAAAAATTAAACAGAATTATCCTATGATCCCATAATTTTTCTTCTGGGTAAACACCAAAAGCATTGGAGGTAAGGATTCAGATATATGGGTATCCAGTTCATAACAGATTATTCACAGCCAAAAGTTGGAAACAACCCCTAAAGTCCATCAAAAGTAAATGGGTAAATAAAATACCATAAACACCTGCAATAGGAATATCATTTAGCCTTGAGAAAAAAGGAGATTCTGACACATGCTACAACACAAGAGAACCTGGAAGACATGATGGTAAGTGAATAAGCCAGGAACAAAAGAACAAATAGGGTATGACTACTTTACAGGACACTTAATGTGGTCAAATTCATAGACACAGAAGATCACCAGCAGCTGGGCAAGGAGGCAACAGGGAGTTATGATTTAATGAGTCAAGAGTTTCCATTTGAGAAGAAGAAAAAATTTCTGTAGACAGATGGTGCTGATGGTTGCACAGCAATGTGAATGTACTTACTGACACAAAATGTACACTTAATGTGGTTAAAATGTTAAATTTTATGTTAGGTGTATTTTATCACCATCAAAAAAGAAATGCTACATATGTGGTATGTATGTGCACATATGCATACAGATAGAGCTCTCTCTTTGTACTAACTGAAGATATGAACATTGTTATTTTTTCTTCCTTCTTAGAACAACATAGCTTAGAGATAGTTCCAAATTAGCAAAACCTTTTAAATGACTGTCTAATATTTCACAGTATGGGATACCCTATTAATCTAAGCCATCTGTTTGTAATGATAATTTGCTGTCATTTCTTACAATAAATAATACTGTGACTAAACAAAAAGCCTTTACAACAGGATTATATTATAATTCTTGCCTTAGGATACTCGAAGTAATGTAATGTTAAAAAAACTCCCTCCCCAATATGGGGAGGGAGCATAAATGGAAGTTGGGTAATAAGTTCCAAATTGCAATTTGATAGCAAGAACTGGGTATAGTGTTCTATAGCTTCTACAGCACAGTAGGATGAATATAGTTTACAATTATCTGTTACATATTTTATGAAAAACTACAAGGGAAGACTCATAAGGCCCCAAACATGAAGACATGATATGGAGATAGAAAAGTTAATTACCCCAAGTTGATCAGTACACATTGTATATATGCATTGGAATATCATACTGTACCCCATAAGCATGCACAATTGTGTTAATTAAAAGAAAAATATGATTTTTTTTTTAAAGCAATCTCAAGGGGCTGGGGTTGTGGCTCAGTGGTTGAACATTTGCCTAGCCTGTGTGATGTACTGGGTTCGATCCTCAGCACCACATAAGAAAATAAATAAAATAAAGGTATTTTAAAAAGGAAAAAAGCCATCTCAAGACTCTTTACCAAAGTAACAAAAATTCAGATTCTCTTAACACAAGACTTTATTTCTAACTCATGCTACACATCTTGCATAATCCAGCCAAAAAAATCAGCTCCACATGGTTCCTTCTTCTTACAGCATCATCCAGAGATGGAGCTTCCTTCCTGCATCCCTGGCTTCCTGCTGTCTCAGTCCAGAAGGAGACTCATGTTTTATTGGCCAGAAGTAGTATTTTCTTCCCATCCAAAATGTAGGGCAAGTTACTTGGTGAGTATTAAGACTTTCTTCTACCCTTCCTTAACCCAAATGGAAATAATTTCCTCCCTATAGGTAATTCCAAGGTTTAATAAAGTACTTACAAAATCCTTTTGGTAACTGTCCAGTGATTATTTTTCATTCGACAGACGTATCATTTCTACTACATACTGAGTGCAGGTACACGGTAGACATTCAATAAATACACCCTGAATGAAAAACAAATGATCCTTAATTATCTAGTAATTGCTGCTGCTCTCCCAAAGCAATCCAGCTGCTAGAAATGTTAGGAAAAGTAAATAAGAAATGGCTTCTGTCTTCTCATCTGGTCTCTTGTCCGGAGCCCTAATTGACCTTAACTTCCTGTTTGAGGGTAAACCTAGCCCATTGGGAGGAGAACTGGGAATCAGACTGAGCCCTAAACTAACTACACCGTGATTACTGTTCCATTCAAAATTCTCATTGTTTCAAGGTCAGCCCATGTCCTATGGTTGGCACTTAAACACTTCAGCTTAGAGCTCCACATTTGCATTTTGCACAAACATTATGCATAGGTGAGAGAAAGAATGTGACGCAGCCTAATCCAATGGCTAATTAGCAACACCTGCACCAAGGCCCGATTAGCATCTTGCGATTAGGTTACTGTTTGCATTACAGGATAGGTGATTATGCCTGTCAAATTATGACAGGACTTGCTTCATCTTTCAGTTCATGTATAAATTTAAATGTCATATTTTTAAATAGCCTCCCCAAATTTTAGACATGACAATTGCTATTTTGGAATTTTAGTTACAGATTGCAGTTATCAATGACAGAATTATAATTCAATTCCTAAAAAAATGGGAAGTTATATTTACACGAATAAGCATGTCTTTTTAATTATTAGTATTAGAGTATCTCCTTTACCTGATCTACCTGTTCTCCCTCAGACTCCAGTGACTGGATGCAAATTCTAAAGGTAGTAACACGTGCTAGCATACATAACTTATCACTATACTTAGCGGAACACCCAGCATGAGTAAGTTCTCTAACTTCTGCCTCTGTGCTGACAACTCCTACCCCGCCACTCCTCCATCTCTCTCCAAGTTCCAGGTCTACTCACTTAACTAAACATCGTTCCCTATTTCACTATTCCACAGACACTGCATGCTCTGCTACAGTAAGCATTGACATCATTTTCTAAGTTCATGGTCATTTGGATCAAGAATTCATAGTATTCCTTATCTACACGGGAGAAAAAGCTCTCTTTCCCCCTTTCAGTCTTGGGGCAAGTATCACATGGTGAAATGGATTTTAGAGCAGAAGTCTTAACCTGGGACCAGAGAGAGACCTCGGGAAATTCAATTTCACCCTAAAGCTCACACAAAAGGCGGCAGTGTGAGTTCTTTCTCTGCCTCTCAGAGTGGGGGTGCAGTTGTAAAGGATCCAGTGTGTCCTGGAAGGGAGGAGTCACAATCTGACCTTATTGCCTGGCACCCGCCATATCATGTTAAAATGTTGTGTCATATTTGCCTTCAAATGTCTAAATGGCACCTTTTTTCTTTTTCTTTTTAGTTATACATGACAGTAGAATGTATTTTGGCAGAATAGACATACACAAAGTATAACTTACTCTATTAGGTTCTGTTATGGTTTGGATGTGAGGTGTCCCCCAAAAGCTCACATGTGAGACCATGCAGGAAGGTTTAGAGGAGCAATGATTGAGTTCCAAGTCTTAACCCAATCGGTGAATTAATCCCTGGTAGGATTAATTGAAGTGGTAGAGTGTGGCTGGGGGAGGTGTGAATTGGTGGGTGGCTATGGGGTATATATTTTATATATGGAGAATGGAGTCTCTCTCTCTTCTTTCTCTTCTCTTCTCTTCTCTTCTCTCCCCTCTCTCTCTCCCCTCTCTCCCCTCTCTCCCCCCCCCCCCTCTCTCGCCCCTTTCTGATGATGTGAGCTGCCTCCCTCTGCCACCCTCTTCCGCCATGATGTTCTGCCTCACCTTGAGCCCCAAGGAATGGAGCTGGCCTTCTATGGACTAAAACCTCTGAAACTGTGAGCCCTCAAATAAACATTTCCTCCTCTATAATTTTGCTGTTCAGATCATTTAGTCACAGCAGCTAAAAAGCTGACTAAAACAGGTTCCTACTCTTCTTGTTGTACATAATGTGGAGTTACCCTGATCATGTATACAAATACAAGGTTAGGAAAGTTATGAACCATTAATTCTACAGTTCTTCCTATTCCCTTATCCCTCCTCTTCCTCATTTAACTCCTGTCCAGTCCAATCTATTTCTATTATTCCCCTCCCTAACCTCCCCTGTTTTGGGTTAGCATCCGCCAATTGGAGAGACCTCAGCCTTTGGTTTTTGAGGATTGGCTTATTTCACTTAGCATGATATTTTCAGTTCCACCTAATTACCAGCAAATGTCATAATTTCATTCTTCTTTATGACTGAGTAATATTCCATTGTATATATATATTTTTTTCTTTACCCATTCATCCACTGAAGGATATCTAGGTTGTTTCCATAGCTTGGTTACTGTGAGTTGAGCTGCTATAAACATTGATGTGGCTGCATCACTTTAGAAGGCTGTTTTTCAGTCCCTTGTGTATAAACCAAGGAGTAGGATAACTGGGTCAAATGTTGGTTCGATTCCAAGTTTTCTGAGGAATCTCCACACTGCTTTCCATAGTGGTTGCACCAATTTGCAGTTCTACCAGCAACGTAGGAGAGTACCTTTCTCCTCACATCCCTGCCAACATTTATTGTTATTTGTATTCTTTATAACTGTCTAAATGGCTTTTGACACAGAAAAAAAAGGATCCAATTTTTCTGGGAGGCTTCAAAGAACAGACCTCTCCTGGAGAAGTTAAGAGGGAGTTCATGGTCACTCAAGAGAAGAAGACATTTCTGTTGAAGCTGTGGAAACCAGAATGAGGTGTTTGGTGTGGTGGGGAGTTCCCTGTAGAAACCATGCAGAGGCTTCCCCATGATCACTTGGATGGGTGTCTCCAAAGACCTTCATCTGGGGGTTGACTAGATGTAGCAGGGAAGGGAAAACAAAAAATTAATAAGAGATCCTAGCATGGTTGTGCACACCTATAATCCCAGCTACTCAGGAGTTGGAGGCAGGAAGTTCTCTAGTTTGAGGCCATCCTCAGTAACTTAGGGAGACCCTGTCTCAAAGTAAAATATAAAGGTCTGGGAGTGTAGCTCAGTGATATAGCATGCCTGGGTTCAATTCCCAGTACTGCCTAAAAAAGAAAAAAAAATCTCTAGTAATTAGAGAAATGCAAATCAAAACCACTCTAAGAGTTCATCTCACTCCAATTAGAATGGCTATTATGAAGAATACAAGCAATAGTAGGTGTTGGTGAGGATGTGTGGGAAAAGGCACACTCACAACATTGCTGGTGGAGTTGCAAATTGGTGCAGCCATTCAGGAAAGGTGTGTGGAGATTCCTCAGAAAATCTGGAATGGAACCATCATTTGACCCAGTTATCCCACTCCTCGGTTTATACCCAAAGGACTTAAAACCAGCATATTACATTAATGCAGTCACATCAATGTTTACAGCAGCTCAATTCACAATAGCTAGATTGTGGAACCAACCTAGATGCCCTTCAACAGATGAATGGATAAAGAAAACATGGCATATATACACAATAGAATATTACTCAGTCTTAAAGAAGAATGAAATTATGGCACTTGCAAGTAAATGGATGGAGTTGCAGAATTATCATGCTAAGTGAAATAAGCTAATCCCCAAAAATCAAAGGGCAAATGTTTTCTCTGATAAGTGGATGATACATATTGGGGGTGGGGGGGCAGGTAGGGGTAAAAGAAGAATGGAGGAACTTTGGATTTTGTAGAGAAAAAAGAAGGGAAGGAAAGGAGCAGGAGAAGGAAAGATAGTGGAATGAGACAAATACCATTACCCTATGTACATGTATGATTACGGGAATGGTGTGAATCTATATTGTGTACAACCACAGAAATTAAAAGTTGTACCCCATTTGTGTGCAATGAATCAAAATGCAGTCTGTAAAAATAAAAATAAAATTAAAAAAAGAAAAGAAAAACATGTGACCCTGCGAGATCACAATCTATGCTTTCATGTTCCATATTAACAGCTACATAGAAATTCTCACAAATTATAATTTTATTTTATCTCAGAAGTGTGCTATTTTTGAAATGTTATTTTCCCTAAACACTAGCTTTTATGATACCTAATGTATTTTTTAAAAATAACTATTTCCAAAATAGCATTGATGTACAACCTAACATAAACCCACACTCTTACTCTTAAGCTTGAAAAGCTATGCTTTGTGCTTACCACCACGGGAACCCGTCCAATAGCCCAGGCTCTGTGCTTTCTGAGAAATGAACTCAGGTTTTGCCTCCAGCTATACAATATAGAACCCTGTAGACAATGTTTTTCAAATTACCATTAAAGGTGTAAGAATGTTTTCCAGGCTCTACAGAAAACTACTCTTTCAGACAATAGGAGCCACTTTTTTCATAGCAATAAGCTGAAAAGGCACTATAGGTCAAAGTCTTTATATTCAGACTGCACATATATTCATTTTTTTCAACTTCCACCTGAGAATGAACCATATCCATGGCAACCTACAATTTCTTAGAGACGGATTTATCCTGAAAAGATCCAAAATGGCCTTCCTGCTCATTATTACAATTGGTACTCTTCTATGTGAGAATCTCATCTTTGATGCATATTTTCTCCAGTTTATGGATATTCTTTGTGATATTCTTTGAACATTGATCACCAGTTTGTCCAGTCACTATTGCAGAAAATATTCTCAGTTTTAAAAATGTAGCTCTCTCAGCTACTCAGGAGGCACACATGTATAGATGTTGGTGTTTGGAGGTGTATTTTTGTTTGGGTGTTTTTATAGTACTGGGGATTGAATCCAAGGACACTCTTCCACCGAGCTACAGCCCCAGTCCTTTTTATTTTTTATTTTGAAACAGGTCTCACTAAATTGCCAGAGCTGACCTTGAACTTACCATCCTCCTGACTCGGCCGCCTGAGTAACTGAGATTACAGGCATGTGCAACCACGACTATATATATATATATGGGGGTGCTTGTGTACGTTTTTCTTTTTTTTTTGGTACCATGGATTGAACCCAGGGGTGCTCAACCACTAAGCCATATCTCCACCCATTTTTTCATTTTTTGTATTTTATATAGACACAGGGTTTCACTAAATTGCTTAGGGCCTTGCTAAATTGCTGAGGTTGGCTTTGAACTCATGATCCTCCTGCCTCAACCTCCCAAGCCACTGGGATTATGGCATGCCCCACCATGCCAGCTATATAGTCTTAAATAAAAAATTCTAACCATTTATTCAAAGAAAGGCAATTTTTATCAACTTTAGAATTTTTAGAGATTTTTAAGGATAGGACATTTTGAACCTGCCACTTTTGACATTTTCAAAAGTAATAATAAATTGATTTTTATAATGTATTTAGTAAAAACAAAGATTTGTAACTTCTCTTATTTGTTTGTTTGTTTTGTACTACTGGGGATTGAACCCATGGTTCCACAAACATTAGGCATGCATTCTACCCCTAAGCCATATCCCAGCCCTGAGCCTTCACTTTTATATTAGTGAATAAGACAAATAGGGGAGGGAAGAAAGAAAGGAACATTTTTTTTTTTTTAAAAAGCCAGGGATGCTCTACCACCAAACTACATCCCCAGACCTTTTTTTTTTTTTTTTTTTTTTTTTTTTTTTTTTTTAATTAATTTTTTATTTTGAGACAAGTTCTCACTAATTTGCCCAGACTGGCTTCTAAAACTCTTCCTCCCTCAGTCACCCAAATCCCTGGGATTACAAGCATACACCACCACGCCCAGCAGGAGAAACAATTTTTAATATTCCTCTTGACTAGGGTAAGAATTCAAAATTCACTTCCCAAAATAAATGAATTATCTAGTTTACAGAAGTAAGACAAAAATTGGCACAAAGTATAATCAATAGGGCTTGAACAATTTATCCTGAGATGCTGACTCTATGAAATTTCCATAATTCTATATAATATCTAACAGTATTAAAATTAAATGTAATTTGAAATTAATGGTGTGAACAATTTATTACAGTTGCCATTTAATCAAACCACTTTTATAATGCAGCTATTCACCTTGGCTTCCTAGAAACTAATGGAAGAAATGACTTCTCCAATGGTAGGGGAATGGACTTTGGCATCTGATCTTACATCACAAACCATTGACTACCTCTATAACCTTGGACAAGTCACTTCATTTCTCTGGGCCCAGGTTCTCATTTGAAAATAAGCACAATATTACCTACATTACAGAAGACGTTAATCCGCATGGCAAGTACTTATCAAGAGCTTACTAGCTGCCACTCACATAGATACTAGAAATCCATTTAAGAACAAGATAGGCACCGTCACCGGTCACCTGTAATCCCATTGGCTCTGGAGGCTGAAGCAGGCAGATCATGAGTTCAAAATCAGCCTCATCAACTTAGTAAGGCCCTAAGCAACTCAGCAAGACCCTGTCTCTAAATAAAATATTAAAAAGGGAATGAGTATATGACTAAGTGGTAAAGTGCCCCTGGGTTCAATCCCTGGTACCCAAAAAAAAAGAAAAAAATATAGAAATGCCCTCCCAAGATAGACAAAGAACTTAAGTTATAATGGAATAGGAAAATAAGAAAGCAGAAAAATAATCACATCATGACAATTATACAGGATACACAAAAGGGTTCAAAACAGAATAATAGAGATTATTCTGTTCATAGGATGATCAGTGTTACAGGAGAGATGACAACAGAATGAGATCACAGGTATAAAGAACTGGACACATAAAAGACATTCAGCAAACACGGATTTTATTATTCCACTGCTGCAGAACAAGATACAGGGAAACTCCTGGGGGAAGTAGGTAGGATTTGAAATTTAAAGCAATAGAAGGCTAGATATTTTCAAAATTTTTTCTATAGATATTTAGACAAGCTAAATCAAATATGACACTAATCCTTCCTAATATATAGTCAAGTTCATTTTTAAAAACAAAGTAAGGAGCATTCCTGAGGGCCAAGGCTAAAAATTGAGCTGAAACCCCAGCAGTAGGCTTACACTCAAAGTGCAGTCGGCCTCAGAGCCATTGCTTACTTGCATTATCTAAAGTCTGGTGTTTTAATGGCTGCTTGGGGACAGAAGCAAGGCTGTGAACACATGTGAGGAAGGGATTTGGAATTAAAGCCTCACAATAAAGTGCTCACGTTCAGTTAAGGTGAAGGCAGAGGGAAAGGCTGGCTGCTTACCACAAAGAAAGAGAACAGGAGATTTGTCTGTCTTGACCCAGATTCAGGGTGTTTAAAAATAAAAGCCTCTCCTGGGGTGCATAACTTGGGGCTAAACTTTACGAATTTGGGATTAACATTCAGTCTCCAGAACTCTAAAACAAGACATCAAGAGATAAAGTTCAGGCAAGTATGATCTCGCAATCCAAAATTATAAAACACATCAGCAGACAAGCTTTCATGACTAAAAGTCAGCAGAAATAAGAAATTAGGTCCTCGAGGACTTCAGCTATTAGAAATAACAGATAAAAAACACAAAATAAGAATGCATTAAAGGAGCATGTAGGGAGTCAAAAAGAAAAATCTGAAATGATTCCAGTGATGAGGAACTAGAACACCAAAAAATAATAATTATTGGATGTGGGGAGCCATTCATGGCTTGTATGAGAACCAAGGATAGTTGCGTCATTATCAGGAATATCTGGCCATAGGAACTCACTCACAGTTATTAATAACTGTTCAAGATTGCCTGAGTCCTGTGGTTACCCTGCGTTAGTTCACCGCTGAAGTCTGAATACAGGCCCTGGATATGGGAATGACCCGCTAGAATCAAATTGCTTGCTTACCTCCACCCCCATCCTGTTTTTCACAGAAGAAGCTCCTACTGGTCCCCTTTTGATCTGTACCACTATAAATAAAGAATATGGGGGCTCCTACCATTGTTAGAGCCAGACCCTTCTGGACAGCTACATTGGTCATGTCCCTGCTCTTAAGATAATTCTGTCTTCTGTTGTTATTTTTGATAAATAAATTTCATAGCTTTTTTTCACAGTCAGCCCATCCCTCCTACAGGAATCCTTTCCCTCACCCATGTGGAATGTGCAGTGAGAATTGGAAATAAAATTTAAACTGAAATAAAATCATGGGGGTTCCATCTTGACAATCTTATCTAATACTAGTCACTTGCAAAAGTTCTACTTCTAAACATCACAGACTAAATATGATTAAGTACCACATGATGGGGATTAAACTCCAACATGAGTTTTAGATGGGTAAAACTATTAGCAGTATCTGTTTCCAGGTCATCCTGTGCAGGGGAAAGAGGAGGAAAGGAGGCGGGTTTGAAAGAAGGGAAAGAATGAAGGGGTCACCACCTCCCAGGAGAGTCCCATGTGGTTTGGTAACATGTGACTCTCCTGGGAATCCAGTGGAGCATGAGTCATTGAACCAGTACAGTGTTGAGGGGGCCCTTGGCTTGGAGAATTGTCCAGCAACAAGAGGTCAAAGGAAGAGGTGGATCTGGAAGCAGGTTTCCACAAAGAACATGGCAGCGAAGCGCCCCATGAGAAGTCAGAAAATATGTTCTCCCTGAAGGCATCATCTGCCCTTAGTGTTATCAGAAAAGCGGTAAGGAGAGGATTGTAGTCCTACCCAGAGAAGAAGAGGTATTTGTCCTTTACTCTCACCCCCTCCCCATGTTCAAGAGAGAATAATAGAAATGTAAGGAGTCTGACCTGCACTGGGGAAGAGTTTTGCATCAGATATGAACTTGAATGCTTTTTTTGTTTTGTTTTATCGCCTTTTACCAATTGGCTTGGAAAATAGCAAACGGTTTAATAGCATCCTGTGTTATAGGGAAACAGGTACTGCATAGGTATAGACATATATATGTATAGAGACAGTGTCCCTCAAAATCATAAATGCATATACACTTTGACACAGCAATTATATTTATAAGAATTTATCCTACAAATATTTTTGCAAATGCATGAAGGGATAAGTATATAAGGCCATTAACTGCATTTTATTTTCTGATAGGAAAAGAATGGAGATAACCTAAATATCCATCAATACAGGATTAGTTTTATAAATGATGCTATATCCATTCAGAGGAATACTACAAAGCCATACAAAAAGAATATGGAAACTATGTCCTCATGTGAAATTAACACTGAGTTGTATTGTTAAGAGTACAGAGAAAAGCCATATTTCCTCTTTAACCCTGTCTTAACCTTGTCCTATTGGTATTAGTCTCAGGTACTGCTTCTTAGAAATTGAAGTTTTTAACTGGACTGGATCAATTTAATAACAGAAAGTAGTCAGGGAATTATAAGAGCTCTCCAAGTTAATCTTAGGAGATTGAGAGGTTGGACTTGGCATAGACTTATACATACCCCAGTTTATTTCACAACTCCATAATGAAGTTACATTATTGTAAAAAGCAGAAATAGTACTCAATTTTTCTCAAGATCTCAGTTGAATATTAGACCCACATTGGAAAAAATAATTTTACCTATGGGCTGAAATTTACAACCTACCCAGAGAGATGGGGTACACAGGCATAAAATGTGAGTGCAAAACATTTTGCATAGTGACTAATGACTAAGTGCTAACTGTGTGGCAAAAATTGAGTTGAGAGAAGGAAAAGCCCTGAGAGCTATCAGTTGGGGTTTCATGGACCACGTAGGACTTGTGCTGCACTAGAGAGATGGACCTTATTTTGCATTGATAAAGAGATGTGCAGAGGACTCTGCAAGAGAAAGAGAGTGTGTGACCAAACGTGCAGAGGTGACAATCCAGGCATCATGGTCTACCTGGCTGTTATGCTCTTCATGTGAGCAAAGGGATATAAGTTTGGAGGAATTCAAAATCAGACTTCAAAAGCCGTGACATATAATTCAAAGGACTGTGGTTTGGATAAGCAATAAGAAACCACTGGAGGTTTTCCACATCTTAGAGCTTTCAGATTATTGTCAGTGTAAGATTCGGAGAAAGAAGCATTTGGAAAAGAAAACATTGGTTTTCCAAGAGGGCAAGAGAGTCATACTTCAGAAGAAGTGGCTAGGCAAGCACACAGGCCAGTATTACCAACATTAGTTTGCCCATGATGGAAAAACAGGAGCTTTCTCCCATGGATATCATATTCACAAAGGTCACGGCACATGTTCAGATATCAGCACGGCAATTATTGGTACAAAATGGTTTTCCAGGAAATAGTCAAGGTTTCACCACTGGAGCGACCACACCCAGTCAAGGTGACCTTATGATTTTAGGTGTATATCTGATCTAATGTTTTATATCTGCTACCTGACGTCTTCTCTGACTGTCATACGTAAAATATGTGAAGTGCTGAATCATATTTGAAGCAGGGTACAGAGTCATTCTTTGCTTCCACATGGTCAAAGTGGAACCAGGACAACACACTTAACACTGGGGCTCCTTAGGCGTTATCAGGAAGGGCAGAACTGGGGAGACCAGAAGGTAACTAGGTCTGAGCTGATGAGCTTCACCCAGCTTCACCCCTAAGAAACTGAGGAAGAGGGGTTGATTGACCAGCTCAAGGACGCCTTTCAGAATACAGCCAGGCCATCTCACAGCACTGCCGTCCGGCCCTTCTGATCAACCTGCTGAAATACTTCACTCCTCTTCCCATAACTGCCAGTGAATTAATTCAAGTGTGGGTGTGTTTTGGAGTTAGCATCAGTAAGACAAATGAGATCAGCCTCACAAGCAGTGCCTATAATTCAATTATTCTTAATTAGGCAGTGCTAATCTAAGGAAGAATCATCCTGCAAGATCCTTGATGCCTCCCTGGATGTATCAGCATTATTGTCAGAGCATCTGCCTCCTTTATTGCTAATTCTAAAACATGATTTACCTCTCGTTTTATTACATTTTGGGATTTTCTCCCTTGAACTCAGAATGTGCAATTGATGCCCTGTTAATATGTTCTTAATCTGGCCTCAGAAGAAACTGTGAAGTTGCAAATATGCCTCCGTGGTATTGTGCTGATTCAGTCATTAAAAGGCTCCCATTATTTCTGCTACCTGGCTCCATCTGCTTCTATGCTGATGAAGGGAAATGCTTCCTAAAATCTTGACTGTGTTTGGCCTTTACTTCACAGTGGGCTTTCTGTTACTTAATAATTACAAACATAAAAAAGTATGATACTTCTCTACAATATAATTTGTAAAGTAGAATATTTCCACGTTACCCAAAGTCGGACTTTCTCGGTCTTCCTTTGTGTCACAATGATTTTCTTTTCAACAGAATGATAACTTTTTATTATTCTGATATTACTGTTAATTTATTTACCCTTTGTACCGGCCTGACATCCATGGAGCCATCTGCCAAAACATACACGTAGGTTCTTAACTTTGCAGTTACAACTCCCTCTGGGGACACATGAATTAAGTTGCACGGGGGCAACGAGAACTGGTGGTAGAGGAAAGGATAAATCGTAGATGTTTAGACTTACACGTTAAAATACTATCAAAATGCTCTGAATAAAATGAGATTTTTATTGTGTTGTGTTTTTTGTTGTTTTTTTTTTTTCTTTGTGTATAAAGGTACGGAGAGTGGTACTGGAGATCAAATCTAGGGCCTTGTGAATGTTAGGCAAGCACTCTACCACAGAGCTACATCCCTAGCCCCCCTCCCCTTTTTTTTTTCTCTTTTTAAAAATAAGTTTTACCTATTCTTTAAAATTAAAAAAAAAAAAATGGTTGCATCACAATTGGAATATCTGAGTAAGATTGAGAATACTTCAAAGATATTTTGCTTATTCACTGAACTCTTAATTTTAAAAGGCTCAGGTATAAATTAATGTAATATAAATTAAAATACTAATACAACTTTCCCTTTAAAAGTAATATTAAAGCACAAATGTGGCCTTAGAATTTTGTCTTTTTCCACACCACTGGAAATTTTCATCTAATAAAGCTAAGGCTCTACTCTGAATTTGGCAATGGGAAGATTGAAGGTGTAGCTATCACTATGTCCTTTTTTAAAACTTGTGGTAAAATATACATAACATAAAATGTATTGTCTTATCTATTTTCAGTGTACAGTTCAGCTCTGTAGAGTACATTCACATTGTCATGCTACTGATCTCCAGAACTCTTCTCATCTTGCAAAACTAAAAGTTTAAGAAATAATTTTCATTTCCCCTGTTCTCAGCCTCTAGAAATTATGCCCTTTTAAGAAAACCCCACTTAATTTTTGTCATTGTTTGGATATGTTAGGCAATGCAGAAATGTTTAGGAGTAAAATGACCAGATTATGAGAGCTATGGCCTCGTCAGTGGGTTAATCCATTTTACAAACTAATACTCTGAATGAACTACTGGGTGACAACTATAAACAGCTGGGGCAGCTTGAGAAGTAGGTCACTAGGGACACACCCTTGGGGATTATATATTGTCCCTGGCTTCTCTCCTTCTCTCTCTCTCTCTCTCTCTCTCTCTTCTTTCCTCTGCCATATCCTGCCACCATGATGCTCTGCCTCACTAGGCCCAGAGCAATGGCGTCAATCAACCATTGGACAAAACCACTACACCATGAGCCAAAATAAACTTTTCCTCCTCTAAGTTGTTCTTGATGAGTATTTTGATCACAGTGACAAAAAGTTGACTAACACAATTGTCCTTCATTGTTGTCCCATCATTACTACCAGCTCTGTCCCTCCCCACTCCTGCCCACCCCTGGCTCTCTTGGCCTTGGGCAGTTATCCTTTACTTTGCTGTCACCCTCTTCCTCCTCTTCATATTCTGACTCCTACTTAGCTCCCTCTGCTTCTTCCTCAGCATTCATATAGCTTCCTCAGCCCACATAACTCTTTTTTTTTCCCCATGAATTTATTTTATTTTAGATTAATTCTCAGTCAACATTTTAAGCAAAAGTCTTAAAACTTTCCTAAGGGCTATATTAGCTACAACACCTGGAGTAGCCCTGCTGTAGACGGATGTAGCAAAGAGGAGACCATGCAAAGAGGACTGCTCAGACCCAGGCAGAGTTAACTCAGAAAACTACAATTCTTTGACCATTATTCTGTAGCTAGTCCTCCCCCTTCTTTTTTCATCCATAGCTCTGTACCTTCTCCAAGCCATGTACACTCCACCTCCTAAGCCAATGTTGGGAAACACTGCCATGTACAAAAATATGGGGCTGGAAGAGGGATATGAATACACAAGTTTAAGAAATGGCCTCAAGCTCTTTCCCCTCTTGGACATTCCTAATTCTCATCTGTATAATAAAAAAAAACCCACAAGTCTGACAGTGAAGAAAACAATGCAATCTTTCCTAAAGCTACACTTTCTTAGGTATTTGACTCTGGCCCTGTTAACATGCTGACTAGGAACACAGGCTTCTGGATTCAGAATACTCTAGATTCTAGGACCAACTTGGTTATTTGCAAGCTGTACTAGTTACTTACTCTCTCTAGGCCTTGGTTTCCTCATCTGTACAATATGTTGAATAATATCTACATTTGCAGGGTTATTATGAAGATTAAATTAGATAATTATGAAAGTATCTGGCACACAGTATTTTTACAGGGACTGTTATAATGCCCTGCCACTTATCAAGTTAGATTTGCATACTATTTGGGGAGGGGGGGTTACCAGCAATTGAACTCAGAGGCACTTGATCACTGAGCCACATCCCCAGCCCTCTTTTGTATTTTATTGAGAGGTAGGTTCTCATTGAGTTGTTTAGTGCCTTGCTTTTGCCGAGGCTGGCTTTGAACTCACGATCCTCCTGCCTCAGCCTCCAAAGCTGCTGGAATTACAGGAGTGCACAACAATACCTGGTTTAATTTTAAGAGTGTTTGTACCATCTTTTAATACTGGAATAAGTTCATTATAGTCAGATCAATGATATCATTGTAAATTAATTACCACCAATATTTATGGGTAAAATCACTTGCCTGTCTCCAACACAGCTTGACCAACTCAGCCTCCTACAATAAATATTTCTATAAATGTAGTTTCTTATCAATTTTTCTAGTCTCAAGCAAACAATCCTTGAAACCATTACATTTCTCCCTGTAATAGGAAAGTTCTTTGCTTTTAGCAAAAATGAGAAAAGAAAATAAGAAGGAGAAAGGGAGGTGATTTCATGAATAGAAAAGTATAGATTAACATAATATACTATAACATATATAACACTATAACAATTTCTGTTACAGTAACAGGAAAAAGTCAAGGTCAAGAAAGACTAAAAAAGGCTGAGGAAAAGTTCTAGATTAAAGATATGATTAGCATGATAATGTGACATATGAGCATGATGAATTCGATCTTGAACCAGAAGTGGTTCGAGAGCTGCGAAGATCAGGACAAGTGATAAACATTTGAATATAAACTGTGCACTAAGTAATAGAACTGAATCATTGTTAAACGTCTTGATTTAGATCATTGCACCATGGTTTTATGAATGAATAGCTCTATGCCTAGGAAATATAAAGCACTTAGGGGAAAGGATGAAACTTATTCAAATAGGGGGAAAAAAATGAATGAGAATAAATGAGAGAATGATAAAGTAAATAAGATGAAGTTCAAGAAAAGTTAAAAGTATAGGAAAGTATACAGGAGTCCCTTCATTACTCTTATAACTTTTTCATTTGAAATAGCAACATGAGAAGGTACCTAAAACTCATTACAACAGGTATAATAAACTCATACACTGGGTAGCTCGAGATTTGCTGTGTATGATAGTACCTCGTGCTGGGACCCTCCCACGGGCCCCTCCAGATCTCCTTTCCGCCTACCTCCTCTCCTAGGAGGAGATCTCTGGGAGTGTGACTTCCAAGCACACCTCTGAGGGGCTCCCAGCTCTCTGGTCTCCAGGTGAGTTTACCTGGGAGGTGCTAAATGGGTTCTGGTAACTGCTACCTCCTCTTGCCCCTTTAGACTTGGAAATGATAATAGCTCCCCACTGTCATGAACCCTGGAACATTCCACTGTCCTGTGTTGTCTCCCTGAATCTTGACCACACACTTGTAAATAGCTTCTTCATTTACCTCTCTCCCCAATTATTCAATTTGGATGTATTTTTAGTACCTTCCGCAATCCTGACACACTCCCATTCTTTCAAAGATTCTTATTAAACAACCAGCTGAAAACCAACTCAGTTAAAGTGTCTAGATAAACTTGAATTTTCCTGATCCCACATTCCTAAGTTCCCTTCCTTTTTGCATACAGGTAGATGTATTTCTCCTACTACTAATACTTCCAGTTAATCTCTGTACCATTTCAAAGTGGCCTTATTCTCTTCCTTCCAGAAAACGGCCAGCTCTGTTGCCAGCCAGGATCTTCTCCTTCACTATTTCTCCTACCCTGTCCCCTACCTTGTGGGGCATGCCCTGATTCTTCATCTGATGCCAGTGCTATCACCACTTGGTTCAATATTCTAGACACCAAAAACAAAAATGGCCCAAGTATGGTCTCTGCCTTCTAACTGATCACAATTCAAAGCCAATATAAAATAATACTGTTAAGTAAAATACATTTTGATACCCTCTGTCATAATCAGAATTGTTAAGACACTTTCCCCAGTACCCCATCCTCTGGCCTTATAGATGAAAATTAATCTCTTCTAAGTGTACTCCAGATATGTTTGATAGGTCCCCAATGGGGCCACATCATGGGTGCTCAGAAGCAGAGTCTTTGGTCTCTTCTGCTTTGGTTTCTTCATGTTCTTGTGTGGCTGTCCCCGATGATAATGACCTTTGTAACATTGCCATTCCATTGAGCCGTCACTCCTTCCTCAGCTGGGAGTGATCTTGACCAAATTATGTTGCTATGTTGTGTGTTAGATGCATGTACAAATATGTAACAACAAATCTCATCAATGGTTACAACTACAATGTACCAATAAAAAAAAGTGTGGGGTCGGGGATACAAAAATGCAAAAGAAAGAGAGAGAGAGAAGGGAGGGAGGGAGGGAGGGAGGGAGACAATAACAACTTAGCAAACACCACTCAGGCTGTTCTCTTGTCCTTTTGATAAACTAACTCCATCACCAGAAACAACCCAGACTAAACCTCCAGTGATAAACAATCAGGAAAATTAACAAATAGATCAAATAAATTCTCTAAATGAGAGACTATGCAGCCATTAAAATCATGCTAAAAATCTATGCAAAAGGTGATAATAGTCAGTATTTTAAATGAGAAAAAATACTATAGAACACCCCTAGAGTCTGAATTCTCCCTCTCTCCTCCCCCCTCCCCCCACATATACCACACACCACACACTGCTGTCAGCTTTGCTAACCTGGGATCTGTTTCCCAAAGTCCTCTTCCCTTACAGCTCTGGGGTAAAGTAGGCAGCCATACTCTCTGAAGGAAACTCAGTCAGCTGTGGTGACAGAAGACACAGATTTGCCTGGTAGGTTCCAGCTTGTCCTTTCCACATCCAACTCGGCTGGAGGGCCACAGCAGCCCCCCTCTGCACCCCTCACCTCAGAGGAGGCAGCTCTGCAGAGGCAGCAGCATTCCAGGGGCCTCAACACAAGCTCCCTCTTTGTGGTAGAATGTGGTGGGGCATCTCAGATTTCCCTGAAAGCTCCACAGTGTCCACCGATACCAGTGCTTCAGAACTACTGTTTAGTGGCTTGATCCTCTTTGGGAAATTCCCCTCCTGTTGGGTAAAGTCTCCTTCCTATAATCAATCCTTTAATCTAACATTCATGGTAGCTTTATTTCCCTGACTAAACCTCAACTGAGACACTGTTGGAAAAACCACTTTTCCTCCATCCTTCTACATTTAGCAACTGAGGCCCTGCCAATTAAAACAGCAAAAGACAGATTAGTAGGGGAAAAGGCAAAGAAATTTTATTTGATGCTAATATTTTTCATGTACACAGAGGCCTTAAAACAAAAAGATACAAATTCAAAGAAGCAAAAAGACCTAAGAGTTTATATGGTATTTCAAGGAAGAGTGGTTAACTATGGAACTGTGTTAAGACAAAGGGAAAGGACTACCTTGGGGTGGAAAATTGTAGGAAGGTGAGTATATAAGGAAATTAGTACACAGAAGGGTTGTTTAGCAGGATTTGTCATGCAGATTCCTCTGTGTGCATCTCTAGGATAAGAGTCTAGAGTCATTTCAGGTAATTAAGAGACCCACTGATGGAGAGTTCTCCCCTCACAATACATTTGTGTGTGTGTAAGAAAATGTTTAAAAAGATACACAACAAATGTTACCCTTGTTATCACTGAGCTTATGAGTGGCTTTGCTTGTGTTTTGCTTTTTACTTATTTGTATTCTTTCTTTCTTTTTCTTTTTTTTTTTTTTTTTTTGTACTGGGGGTTTGGTACTCAGGGGTGCTCAACCACTGAGTCACATCCCCAGCCCTTTTTTTATATTTTTATTAGAGACAGGGTCTTGCTGAGTTGCCGAGGCATGCTTTGAACTCACAATCCTCCTGCCTCAGCCTCCCAAGCCTCTTGGATTACAGGCATACGCCACCACTTCCAGCTTGTTTATATTTTCTAACTTTTAAAACAATGACCATGAATTATAATAAATTAGTTTAAATGATTAAAGAATAGAATATCACTTACATAACAACAATTGAGGAACAACCCATTCTTAACCATTTATTGACCAGAAGCCATAGTAGGAAAGAATGGGACAAGGACCAATTGGTATGAATCTAAGAACCCTCTTTTTAATATATGTAGACTGAAATATTCAAGTTATCCCCCAAGAGAGTGAAATACTGTGATTTTTTTTTTTAAAGGAGAGAAACAAAATAATTGTACATTTTCAGGTTTTTGATCACCTTTATATTTCTTCATTGATTCTCTTTCCATGATGGCAAGGTAGATATATAAGTCTTCACTTTGCAAATTAAGAGACAGGAAAAATGATAGTCAATTAAAGGATTGATGATAAAATTCTTACGTTTAATGTTTGTCTAAAACCATTCGAAGATATTTGTGAACGTATCCAAATCCCATATATATTTGGTCAGTCTTGAACAAAAGAGTGGTTGACAGTGGAGGGTTTGTGTATTTTTACAAGAAATGATTGAAGACAAAGTGGGCTACATGTTTGAAATAATGTACAAGTTATAAATTATTCTAAATTAACAATATCATTCATTAATTTCACAGATGATATTTTGGCACAAAAAATTGGCACATGGTCAGCAGACTTAACAATTCTTTAAAATTAACAGCTTATCAATGAACCTGCTGTGTGCAGCATATTATTATAAAACTGTAGATGTGGAGCTAAGCTACTAAAAGGAAAGTAGGATATAAATTAGCCTCCTGGAACATGCAGTAGGGAAAAGCACATATAACACTTTTAAAAATCACCCCTCTCAAATATCCAACTCTTAATACAAAAACCAAGAGAAAGAACATTTTTTTAAAATGAAAATTAAACTATTAGTAAGTAACTACAGTTCCCAAAATATAGAAATAGGAAAGGGGGAGGAGATGTGTATTTGTTGCTTTTAGGTTAAGAATAAGA
This sequence comes from Sciurus vulgaris, assembly GCF_902686455.1. Classification (NCBI taxonomy): domain Eukaryota; kingdom Metazoa; phylum Chordata; class Mammalia; order Rodentia; family Sciuridae; genus Sciurus; species Sciurus vulgaris. The sequence continues at coordinate 105,110,462 of NC_136465.1, forward strand.
GCACTGTAAGTTGGTTTTGTCACTTACAAGTGTCTTTGCCTGAAGCAAATAACATAATGTGTTTATCTTCTCATATATAAAGCAAGGATAATTCAATCTAACTCATAAGTCTTCATAAAGATTGCATAAGATGATAAATATAAAGCAAAAAATCATCATATTTTGTGCTTAGTAAGTACAAACTACTGGGAAAAGCTTAGTTCCTTTAATAAAATTATATGTGTAGGGAAGGGGCTTTCTGGAAGCAGATAGAGCTTAAAAGAGCCAGAGATTAGTCAAAGGAGTCTTTTGGACACAATTAGCATCACTAGGAAGAGACAGAAGTAAAGTGAAAAGCACAGATATTCTGTGATTTGAGCCCAGTAGTAGTAGTATGCATGAAGATTTGTGAATCTCATTAATTACTGCTAAAAGCAATTCTGACTAAAAAGTAGTGAAACAGAGTGAATGGTAGAATCTCTCTCACTTCTTCCTAGTCACAAATTATCTTTGATAATAATAAGCACCCTATAAACAGAAAGTCACATGTGTGTGCAAACTCGGATTTTAAAGCTTAATAGCCAACTAGACCACTTAGTCTGACTGTTAACCTTTAAAATCTTGGTGACATAAAATTTTAATCAATTTGGATAAAAATTTTAATCCCATATTACCTGTCTACTTTAAATTCTTTAAAATATTCTGCATAAAATCTGACAAAGCACATGCACACATTTATGTGTATGTATTTGTGTATTCATACAAAGTGCATGTACAAATATACATCATTAGCTTTAAACACATTTCTAAACTGAGATGAGGTCAAACTTCTCATTTAAAAATACAAGAAGAAACTCCACCAGAAAACTTCGAGAACTCATGCAAACGAATTCAACAAAGTAGCAGGATATAAAATGAACACCCATAAATCAATTGTTTCTATACGACAGTGATGAATCTACTGAAAGGGAAATTAGGAAAACTATCCCATTCACATTAGCCTCAAAAAAAAAAAAAAAAAAAAATACTTAGGAACCAATCTAACAAAAGAGGTGAAAGACTTCTACAATGAAAACAACAGAACAATAAAGAAATTGAAGAAGACCTTAGAAGATGGAAAGATCACCCATGTTCTTGGATAGGCAGAATTAATATTGTCAGAACGGCCATACTACCAAAATCTCTATACAGATTTACTGCAGTATCTATTAAGGTTCCAATGACATTCTTCACAGAAATAGAAAAAGCAATCATGAAATTCATTTGGAAAAATAAGAGGCCCAGAATAGCAAAAGCAATCTTCAGTGAGAAAAGTGAAGCAGGAGGCATCATAATACCAGACCTTAAATTATACTTCAGGGCTATAGAAACAAAAATGGCATGGTATTGGCACCAAAACAGACATGAAGACCAATGATAAAGAATAGAAGACACAGAGACAAAACCACATAAATACGATTATCTCATACTAGACAAAGGTGCCAAAACCATACATTTGAGAAAATAGCCTCTTCAACAAATGGTGCTGGGAAAACTGGAAATCCAAATGTAATAAAATGAAATTAGACCCCTCTCACCCTGCACAAAAATCAACTCTAAGTGGATCAAGGACCTAGGCATTGGAGTAGAGACCCTACACTTACTAGAAGAAAAAATAGGCCCGAATTTCCATCATGTTGGCTTAGGAACCAAATTCCTCAATAAGACTCCTAAAGTGCAAGAAGTGAAATCAAGAATCAATAAATGGATGGTATCAAACTAAAAAGTTTCTTCTCAGGAAACAATCAAGAACATGAAGAGAGAGAATATAGAATGGGAGAAAATTTTTTCCACCTGCACCTCAGATAGAACATGAATCTCCAGGATATATAAAGAACTCAAAAAACTTAACACCAAAAAACACAAATAACCCAATCAATATATGGGCAAAGGAACAGAACAGACACTTCACAGAAGACTCTTCACAATAAAAAATGGATGGTGAACAAATACATGAAAAAAATGTTCAACATCACTAGCAATTACAGAAATGCAAATTAAAACTACACTGAGATTTCATCTCATTCCAGTCAGAATGGCAATAATCAAGTAACAATAAATGTTGGTGAGGAAGTGGGGGGAAAGGTACACTCATACATTGTTGGTGGGACTGCAAATTGCCACGCTGGAAAGTAGTATGGAGATTCCTCAGAAAACTTGGAATGCAACCAACACATGACCCAGTTATCCCACTCCTTGGTTTATACACAAAAAAACTTAAAATCAGCATACTATAGTGACATGGCCATATCAATGTTTATAGCAGCTCAATTCACAATAGCTAAGCTATGGAACCAACCTAGGTTCCCTTCTAGATGAATGGATAAAGAATATGTGCTACATATACCTAATGGAATACTACTCAGTCACAAAGAAGAAACCTGGACTCAGCTGGACTCCCTTTCCCAATGAAGTTGCAGAATGCCTCCAGGTGGTCTCTACAGCAGGGTATATTTCTTACAAGCAAACTCATGATTCTAAGAGTCTAAGGTAAAAGTTACTAGTCCCAAAGCTAAGACTGCCCTGGATGGCCCAAGCATTCCTAGACCATCCCTAATTCAAGAGGATGAGAACTAGGAGGAGTAGCAGAAAGTTGGTGGACACCTCGTTATCTATTAGGCATCATGAAGAAGTGAACTTTAACTAAAAACTTGAAAGAGATGAAGGAGTCATTCAGAGAAATATTTGGGTGTATTATAGAGTTGCAGAGAAAGAGGAAACAGCAGTGTAAAATCCCCTAGTCAGGAGTATGTCAGACCAAACAAAATGATCAAAGGAAGCATATTAAATGGAACAAGAGCAATAAAAGAAAGGGAATGGCTTGCTGGCAGATCCTCAGGTCTTGTAGCCAATTAAGGATTTTGACTTTTAGTATGAGCTATGGTGGATCCATGAGGGCTCCAGCAAGGAAAGGTTGAGAATAGACTGTAGATGGGCAGGATCGGAACCAGGAAGACTGTTGCATTCATTTAAGCAAGAGATTATGGTGGCCCATGCAAGCATGCTAGATGCAGAGGAAATGAGGAGGGGTTGCATTTTGAATTTAATGTGAGAGTTAATGCTGTAGATTTTTAAAGACTTGGGTGTGGAGTGTGTATGATCAAACCATTCCTCATTGAAGGAATGACTTCTAAGATTTTTATCCTGAGTAGCTAGAAGGAAGGATTTTCTGTCATCTAAGTAAATAAAATTCTAGAGACAGTAGGTTTGAGAGAAAATCCAGGGTTTTCTTTTGGACATGCTAAATTTGGACAGCATATTGGACGTCCTGGTAGAGATGTCAAGCAGGAATAAGCAGTAGAGAAAAGTCTGGAACTTGGGAGACAGACTTTAAGACAGAACATTTGGAAGAGCATTTGTTTTTAAAGGCATAGACTGAATGAGATCATGGAGAGGCCCTGGCATATTCCAGCATTGAGAGGTTGACAATCAAGTGGAGGGCCACAAAGGAGACTGAGAAGAAGTCTTATTATGATGAAATGGGGACCAAGTGTTTCAACAAAAAAAGTGCTTTTCTTTAAATTATGTCAAAGGCTGCTTATAGGTCAAAAAAGATGAGGGCTAACAATTGAACATTGAAACCACTAGCACACATCATTAGTGACCTTGACAGGACAGCAATTGGGACAAAGCATATGGACAACTCTTTCAAAGAATTTTGCTAGGAAAGATCGAGCAGAGTAGAAAAAAAATTTGTATGATAACAGAGCAGTGTTCTTGATTATGTAGAGAGGCTAGAGTCCAGAGCAAGATGAAGGAAAAGGCTTCATCTGGGAGCTATAGCAACAGGGGAAGATAGAATCTATAGAGCAGACTCAGACATTGGAATTGATATATTTAAAGCTGGGTTCATATGGAAATTCTCTTCTAATTTCTGAAAAAGGTAGCAATGGTGTCATTTGAGGATGAGGGGAAAGGTACTAGTGGTTTGAAGAAAAAGAAAAGGAGTAAAATAGGAGAATGGACACAAAGTGGATCAGGAAAATATGTAGCATAATTGCTGATAACATTAGGAGCCACTTGAGTTCATGGGTGTGAATTTAAAGTAGGACCAGTAATCAGTTTGGCTTTCCTACAGTCAGTTTTAGCTTCACTGATACAGAGTTCGATTTAACTACCCTTATAGTTTTGCCAAACTGTATGAAAAAGTGAGAGAGGGCAGAGGGGGTTGAAGATACAGGCAAATAAATGATTATAATGATTGAATAGAATTTAATTTAGTGATAAAGGAAAGAGAAGCCATCAAGAGGATGTGGCACAATGAAAAGTGATAGAATCAGTAGACTGGAGTTCCCATGGAATACAAAAATTGGTGGAGTCAGAATACAAGAGGTTGGATCAGAGAGTGAGATGTATAAAGCTGAAATTATGGAGAGATTGCAGCCAATAGTGTTAGGATTAGTCGTGACTACAAGAGTTGACACAGGATACAGAGTTCAAGGTATTTAAAGGGTCGCTTATGTGTTTATTGAAATCACCTAGAATATGTGACAGTAAAGTTTTAGAGTGACAGTGAGATGGACACTAAAATCATCGAGACATGAGGTGGAGTGGGTGATAAAATGACTGTCTCATCCTGTATCTGCACTGTATCATCTGCAGGCTTCTTCCTCCTATCAACAGATTGGAAAATAGGGATGTTTGCATCTTATGCACTCTTTCTCTACTGGAAGGAAGTCTCAACTCTGACATTGCAGCCTTTATGAAAATTCCTAGGATTTCTTGTCTCCTCATAGTTTCAATGTCCTCCACAAAGGCCCAAACTCAGGATACAGTCCAGTCTACAGGTAACCCTTCTGAAGTTGGGTAGACTGAAGGGTCAATTTCAAAAGGGTCACCTGATTTATCGGCTCTGGAGCTGACTTGTCAAAGGGTCCATCCTATTATCTCACAGTACATATATTTCTCAACAAGGGTCTTTTTCACTACCCTGAAATCAAGAAGGAAAACTTACCATACCTGCTCCATTTGCCTATCACTAGCAATGCCATGACAGGGTTTAAGCAAGACAAGAATGTTACTGAATCCTGTATTAGGAAGATCATTCTGATTACATTTTGGAGAATGGCTTGGAAAGGAACTGGTGGCTATGGAAACAGGATAAAGTCAATTCAGATTTATTGTGGTTTCCAGAACTTAACCTCATCTCCCTAACCTGGGGCTTTGTAGTCAGTCCTTCTTAGAAAACTACCACATCTTTCTTGCCTGGTGGACTTTCCTTTACATTTTGATAGATGTTACTTCCTCTAAGAAGCATTCCCTCTGCCCCAAGACCACCTTGAGTTTTCTCAGTTATGGCATCTGCTTACCTATTATCAAAGACCATCTTATAAATTGCCTCTTTACGGCATCCCAACAGTGGCACTACTTACATGTTGGATTAGATAATCCTTTGCTATGGGGGACTGACTTGAGACAGGAAGTTTAGTAACACTTCTGGCCTCCAACCACTAGGTGCTGATAACAACCCACCCTCGTTCCCAACCCACTCACCAATTTTGTTTGTGATAGTCATTTATGACTCTAAACACTGTTAAATGATCCCTGGGAGTCAAAACTGCCTCCAGGTAAGAACCACTAATCTAAAATTATGTACAGCCTTCCCTCTATACCTATGAGTTCCACATCCGTGGATTCAACCAAACCATGGATCAAGAATAGTTTTAAAAGTGCATGTATATTGAACATGCAGACTTTTAAAAAAACATAGCATTTACATTGTATTAGGTATTTTAAATAATGTAGAAATGATTTAAGGAGTATGGGAGAATGTGTGTAGGTTATGTGCAAATATGACATTTTACATAAGGAAGTTGAGAAGGATTTTGGTGGGTCACAGATCCAATGTGCCTCATATTCCATCATTTACTTAACCATTTCCCTACCACTGAGCACGTAGGTAGTTCCACTGTTGACTGTAAACAGACTTGATGAGCTTCCTCTGAAACTAAAAGACTTTCATAAGGATTTTTTTAAATTGACCTTTTATGGTTTAATCTTTTACCACCAATGAGTGTAGACATTAGAGAATTTTATTTAATGCTTTTATAAAGAAATTGGCCAGATTCAAGTCCTTTTCCAAATTTACCCAAAAAGAGGGAAAAAAATTTCAACAAATTTTAGCATCTATCATTTAGTCACAGTACTAGTTCACAGAGATACCACAATAAAAACAAATAGTACCTTTAGAATTTACATCCTAGATGTGCACTAACATAGTAGCTACTGGCTACAAGTGATCACTGAATGTTTGAAAGAGGCAAGTTCAAACTGAGAAGTACTATACATGAAAAATACTCATGAAATATACGTGGAAAATGCTATATGAAATATAGTATGAAAATGTGAAATATCTGTGACATTTTTATATTGATTACATGTCCAGATGATATTTTGGACATATTGCATTAAGTAAAACATGTTATTGGAATTAATTTCAAATATGTATATTTCTGTGGGAGACAGTGCTATTCTAAAATATTAAAAAACCTCTTTTAATTAGCTAAATCATCCAGTTAATACACATTAAAAATAAGGAACAATGGAAAAGGCACAGGCAAATCTCATGGTAAATTTTTGTTCATTTTCACAAATAATTTCATTTTAATATTTTTACATATTCAAAATATTCCTTAAAAAATAGAAGGGAAGAGAACATTGAAGTAACAGAGATGTCTCTCTCGCTCTCAAAATACAAATATTGCTACTTATATGTACCAAATAAACTGTACAAATTTCACTTTTAACTAAAAAAATTTTTCAGTTTAAATTTACTTGAATACTTGAGGTATATGATTTTATTCACAAATTAATGTTCCTTAAATCACATTTAACTGGAAAAATGGGAAAATTACGTCCCCTATCGAGCTGAAACTGATTGCTTATACACTTTTGTACTTCACAAGTTTGTGTACCAATCTCTACTAAGGACACCACTCTGAAATAATATGTCCTAACTCTAAAGAATGAGGTGGGTCTAATGTAATGACAATGAAGCATTTCATATATCATGTGAAAAAGGCAACTTGTAGAAGAGCACATAAGGTAGGAGCCACTTTTAGAACCGTGTGTGTGAGAGACAAAAGACCCAGAAGAGGGCTGGGGATGAAGCTCAGTAGTAGAATGCATGCTTTACCTGTTTAAGGCCCTGGTTTCAATCCCCAGCATCACCAAAAAAAATAAAGATTGGGAGGATGCACACCAAATGTGTATAGCTGTAGATAAACAGGAAGATTTTGTTGTTGTTCTTGTTTATTTATTTATTTTTTGGGTGCTGGGGATTGAACCCAGGGCCTTGTGCTTACAAGGCAAGCACTCTACCAACTGAGCTATCTCCCCAGCCCCTATTTTTACTTCATATACTTTTAAATTTATTTCAATGAGAACATTTCATAATTTATAAATTTAATTTAAAATATATTGCTGATCCAAGATGGTGGTCTCCAGGGAGGCTGCGTTCCTTGTCGCTCCGCAACGCCGGATTCAAGCAGAGGATATCTGTTTCTTGGTGAGGCAGTTTTTGCTGCTTATCGATTCCCTGCTCTTTACCCCATTTGTCTGCTGTGATGACCTGCAGTCTGCCAGCATATCGACGCCTTTTTTGAAAGCAGACTGCTCACTGTCAGGCGTCTATCATCTGCCATTTGCCTGCCTCTCGCCTGTCTATCGCCTGCCTTACCCCTATCCATCACCCAACGCTCGAGGTTCACCTCTCGATCCTTCGACAGCTGCCAGTAGATTGACCGCAGACCACCTGTGGAGAACCAGCTGCCTGCTGCTGCCTGGAAGTTCACTGTTACAGTACCTGCAGCTTTGATTACATGTGTCTCCCGCCATTTTGAGACAACAGCCAGGCCCTGTAGGACCCCTGGCCGGACTGACTGAGTCCCGTCTCCAGGATCCCTCAGCCCAACGGATCACTCCCTGCCTCTGGGGCCCTCACATCAACTGACTGCTCCCTGCCGCCAGGACCCCCAGACCAACTGACTGTGCCCTATCACCGGGAACCCAGACCAACTGATTGCACCAGGCCTCCTGGATCCCACAATCACACCAAACGCACCCGACCTCCAGGACCACTGCCAGACCAACTGCATCCTGTCTCCAGGACCTCCAGATGACCACGTCCACCCCTGAGCTGCAGCTCCCCATTTGCCAACACATTTGGAAGCCAGAACAGCCATCTTGGATAATCCTGGAAGCCGTAGCTCCGATCTTCGGGTGGGGCAAATCCCATCCTGAGACGCCTGCTGGAGGCTTGAAGCTCATTGTCAGGTACCTCTCATACATCAGGCTACTGAACACTGGGAGGTTTCATTAGTATATGACTATTATACAGTAGATTTTCTTTTTTCTACTTTTTTAAAAAAAATATTTAAGTTTTTATTTCTTTACGTTTCTTGCTTTCTTTTCCTTCTGTTTACCTGTTCCTTCAGAGTCGCTTTCTCCCTTATTTACATGATGTTATTGTCGCCATAGGGGCTATTTGGTCTAGGATTGCATAGTGTCTGATTTGGGCACTGCTAATATTGATCTTCCCTTAAAGAAAGGGTTTTGGAAACCTATAGGGCCACTATAAGCCTATAGGGGGAAATTTGCAATACCCCAGATCTGCAGCGCTAGAGGGGAAGATACATGAACAACATGAAAAAACAAGGAAAGAAAATGATCCAAACAAATCTAGATTCTATAGTAATAGAATCCAATGACAGTATGTTAGAAGAAATGTCAGAAAAGGACTTCAGATTATACATGATTAAGATGATTCGAGAAGCAAAGGATGAGATAAGAGAGCAAATGCAGGCAATGAATGATAATACCAATAAGCTGAAAGAGCACCTGCAGGAAGCAAAAGATCATTTCAAAAAAGAGATACAGATTCTCAAAAAAAAAAACAAACGGAAATCCTTGAAATGAAGGAGACAATAAGCCAAATAAAAAACTCAATGGAAAGCATCACCAACAGACTAGACCACTTGGAAGACAGAACCTCAGACAATGAAGACAAAATATTTAATCTTGAAAATAAAGTTGCCCAAACAGAGAAGATGGTAAGAAATCATGAACAGAATCTCCAAGAACTATGGGACATCATGAAAAGACCAAATTTAAGAATTATTGGGATTGAGGAAGGCACAGAGATACAAACCAAAGGAATGAACAACCTATTCAATGAAATAATATCAGAAAATTTCCCAAACCTGAAGAATGAAATGGAAAATCAAATACAAGAGGCTTACAGAACACCAAATGCACAGAATCACAACAGATCCACACCAAGGCACATTATAATGAAAATGCCTAACATTCAAAATAAAGATAGGATTTTGAAGGCCGCGAGAGAAAAGCATCCGATTACATATAGGGGGAGACCAATATGAATAGCAGCAGACTTCTCAACCCAGACTCTAAAAGCTAGAAGGGCCTGGACCAACATATTTCAAGCTCTGAAAGAACATGGTTGCCAACCAAGAATCCTATAACCAGCGAAACTAACCTTCAGATTTGAAGATGAAATAAAATCCTTCCATGATAAACAAAAGTTAAAAGAATTTACAAATAGAAAGCCTGCACTACAGAATGTTCTCAACAAAATATTCCATGAGGAGGAAATGAAAAACAACAATGGAGGTCAGCAAAGGGAGGAACTACCTTAGAGAAAAACCACTCAAAGGAGAAACCAAGCCAACTTAAAAACCAAAAATAAGCCAAATGATTGGGAATACAAATCATTTCTCAATAATAACCCTGAACGTTAATGGCCTAAACTCATCAATCAAAAGACATAGACTGGCAGAATGGATTAAGAAGAAAGACCCAACAATATGCTGCCTGCAAGAGACTCATCTCATAGAAAAAGACATCCACAGACTAAAGGTGAAAGGATGGGAAAAAACCTACCACGCACATGGACCCAGTAAAAAAGCGGGGATTTCCATCCTTATATCAGATAAAGTGGACTTCAAGCCAAAGTTAGTCAGAAGGGATAAAGAAGGACATTTCATACTGCTTAAGGGAAACAATCAGGAAGACATAATGATGGTAAATATTTATGCCCCAAACAATGGTGCATCCCTGTACATCAAACAAATCCTTCTCAATTTCAAGAATCACATAGACCACAACACAATAATTCTGGGCGACTTTAACGCACCACTGTCACCACTAGATAGATCTTCCAAACAAAATCCAACCAAAGAAACCATAGAACTCAATAACACAATCAATAACCTAGACTTAATAGACATATATAGAATATTCCATCCATCAACAAGCAGACACACTTTCTTCTCAGCAGCACATGAAACCTTCTCGAAAATAGACCATATGTTGTGCCACAAAGCAGTCCTTAGGAAATGCAAAAAAATAGAGATACTGCCTTGTGTTCTATCAGATCATAATGGACTGAGAGTAGAAATCAATGACAAAGTAAAAAAAGGAAATTACTCCAACACTTGGAGACTAAATAATATGCTATTGAATGAAACATGGATAACAAAAAACATCAGGGAGGAGATTGAAAAATTCTTAGAGGTCAATGAGAATGATGATACAACATATCAAAACTCTGGGACACTATGAAAGCGGTACTAAGAGGAAAATTCACTGCATGGAGCGCATTCCAGAAAAGAATGAAAAGTCAACAATTAAATGACCTAACATTACAGCTCAAAGCCCTAGAAAAAGAAGAATAGAATAACAGCAAAAGTAGAAGACAGGAAATAATTAAAATCAGAGCTGAAATCAATGAAATTGAAAGGAAAGAAACTATTCAAAAAATTGACACAACAAAAAGTTGGTTCTTTGAGAAAGTAAACAAAATAAACCCTTAGCCACACTAACAAAGAGAAGGAAAGAGAAGACTCAAATTACTAAAATATATGATGCAAATGGAAATATCACAACAGACACCACTGAGATACAGAACATAATGAGAAGCTACTTTGAAAACCTGTATTCCAACAAAATAGAAAGTACCGAAGACATTGACAAATTTCTAGAGACATATGCTCCTCCCAAACTGAACCAGGAGGACATACACGATTTAAACAGATCAATATCAAGCAATGAAATAGAAGAAGCCATTAAAAATCTACCATCCAAGAAAAGCCCAGGACCAGACGAGTTCTACAAGACCTTCAAAGAAGAACTCATTCCAATACTTCTCAAAGTATTCCAGGAAATAGAAAAGGAGGGTACCCTACCAAACTCATTCTATGAAGCTAATATCACCCTCATACCCAAACCAGGAAAAGACACATCAAGGAAAGAAAATTTTAGACCAATATCCTTGATGAATATAGATGCTAAGATTCTTAACAAAATATTGGCAAACCGTATCCAAAAACATATTAAGAAAATTGTGCACCACGATCAAGTGGGGTTCATCCCCTGGAATGCAAGGATGGTTTAACATCCGTAAATCAATAGACGTAATCCATCATGTCAATAGACTTAAGGATAAGAATCATATGGTTATTTCAATTGACGCAGAAAAAGCATTTGACAATATACAACACCCCTTCATGCTGAAAACACTAGAAAAAATAGGGATAGTAGGAACATACCTGAACATTGTAAAGGCTGTTTATGCTAAGCCCATGGCCAACATCATTCTTAATAGAGAAAAACTGAAACCATTCCCTTTAAAAACGGGAACAAGACAGGGATGTCCTCTTTCACCACTTCTATTCAACATTGTCCTCGAAACTCTAGCCAGAGCAATTAGGCAGACTAAAGAAATTAAAGGGATACGAATAGGAAAAGAGGAACTTAAGCTGTCACTATTTGCGGATGACATGATTCTATATTTAGAGGATCCAAAAACCTCCTCCAGAAAACTTCTAGACCTCATCAATGAATTCAGAAAAACAGCAGGCTATAAAATCAACACGCATAAATCTACAGCATTTTTATACGCAAGCAATGAAACAGCTGAAAGGGAAATGAGGAAAACAACTCCATTTGCAATAGCCTCAAAAAAAAAATAAAATACTTGGGTATCAATCTAACCAAAGAGGTAAAAGATCTCTACAATGAAAACTACAAAACACTGAAGAAAGAAATTAAGGAAGACCTTAGAAGATGGAAAGATCTCCCATGTTCTTGGATAGGCAGAATTAATATTGTCAAAATGGCCATACTACCAAAAGTGCTATACAGATTCAATGCAATTCCAATTAAAATCCCAATGACGTACCTCACAGAAATAGAGCAAGTAATCATGAAATTCATCTGGAAGAATAAGAAACCCAGAATAGCTAAAGCAATCCTCAGCAGGAAGAATGAAACAGGGGGTATCGCAATACCAGAACTTCAACTATACTACAAAGCAATAGTAACAAAAACAGCATGGTATTGGCACCAAAATAGACAGGTAGATCAATGGTACAGAATAGAGGACATGGACACAAACCCAAATAAATACAATTTTCTCATACTAGACAAAGGGGCCAAAAATATGCAATGGAGAAAAGATAGCCTCTTCAACAAATCGTGCTGGGAAAACTGGAAATCCATATGCAACAGAATGAAACTAAACCCCTATCTCTCACCCTGCACAAAACTCAACTCACAATGGATTAAGGACCCTGAAATCAGACCAGAGACCCTGTATCTTATAGAAGAAAAAGTAGGTCCAAATCTTCACCTTGTCGGCTTAGGACCAGACTTCCTTAACAGGACTCCCATAGCACAAGAAATAAAAGCAAGAATCAATAACTGGGATAGATTCAAACTAAATAGCTTTCTCTCAGCAAAGAAAACTATCAGCAATGCAAAGAGAGAGCCTACAGAGTGGGAGAATATCTTTGCCTCTCATACTTCAGATAGAGCACTAATTTCCAGAATATATAAAGAACTCAAAAAACTCTACACCAAGAATACAAATAACCCAATCAACAAATGGGCTAAGGAAATGAACAGACACTTCACAGAAGACGTACAAGCAATCAACAGATATATGAAAAAATGTTCAACATCTTTAGTAATAAGAAATGCAAATCAAAACTACATTAAGATTCCATCTTACCCCAATTAGAATGGCAATTATCAAGAACACAAGCAACAATAGGTGTTGGAGAGGATGTGGGGAAAAAGGTACACTCATACATTGCTGGTGGGACTGCAAATTAGTGCAGCCACTCTGGAAAGCAGTGTGGAGATTCCTTAGAAAACTTGGAATGGACGTACCATTTGACCCAGCTATCCCACTCCTCAGCCTGTACCCAAAGGACTTAAAATCAGCACACTACAGAGATACAGCCACATCAATGTTCATAGCGGCTCAATTCACAATAGCCAGACTATGGAACCAACCTAGATGCCCTTCAATTGATGAATGGATAAAGAAACTGTGGTATATATACAATGGAATATTACTCAGCTATAAAGAATAATAAAATTAAGGCATTTGCAGGCAAATGGATGAAACTGGAGAATATCATGTTAAGTGAGATAAGCCAATCTCAAAAATCCAAAAGAGGAATGATCTCACTGATAAGCGGATGATGACACTTAATGGGGGGTGGGAGTGGGACAAGAATGGAGGAAGGAGGGACTCTATAGAGGGAAAAGAGAGGTGGGAGGGGTGAGGGGGGAAGGAAAAAAATAATGGAATGAATCAAACATCATTACTCTATGTAAATTTATGAATATGCAAACGGTATGCTGTTACTCCATGTACAAACAGAAACATGTATCCCATTTGTTTACAATAAAAATAAATTTAAAAAAAACATACTGCTAATATTTACACTTCTCATCACCAGTTTAAAGGAATTTTTAAATTCTTCTCAATCTTCGCAAACCTTTTATACTATGATTGTGACCCTCTCCCATAAAAAACCATGATATAATAAAAATTGTAAAATTGAAAAACGTTAGATCATAATATTACTGACTTTTTAAAGCAAACATAGTTCCTGACACAAGAAGGGTGCTCTTCTCTAGACATGAAATTTCAACCCCCTTGAAATTACAGCAAATGCTTCAGTAAGTAAAATAGGGGATGGTCTGTTGCCTACCCCGTAGCCATCTCCCAAACTCTGCTCTTCTACCTCACCAACTTCAGATCCCTGATGCTGCTCTCCTTTCTCTAAGCAGCCATTCCTCAAGGGGAACCCATTTTTAAGTCCAGTGGCAAATCTCCATGGTCTGAGTCAATCAAGAGCACTTTTTTCCCTTTGCAAAGCAATTGTTAAGAGATAGGCATTGCTGTAACCAACAAGCGCAAGTGAAACCTTCCTCATAAAAATAAATTTTATTTCAGCCTCCGGTTGTTATCTGCTGTGACTTTGGAGCCATGAGGTGAGACCAAGCTCACAGGGTGAGAATGGAAATGGGGACTAAGAAGGCATCAAGGTTCTTGATGACACTTGTTCAGTTGCTAAATTAGGCAGTCAAGGAACTGCCCTCTGCTTCTGGTTACCAAGCAACCCCTCCTAAAGACCATACAATTGTTCTCTGTTTTGTTTTGATATTGGGCATTACACCCAGGGCCACCAGGCAAGCACTTTACCACTGAGCTACATCCCCAGTCCTCATAATATTGTTTTTGACTGTTAGAATAATTCAGACATCATTCAAGAAAATTAAACATTTATTGAGTACATGTTTATTTAGTTACAGCAACACAGTTTCTCAAGAAAAAGATGTGAACTCCTTCAAAACTGAATGAAACAACTTTTCATTATTCTCAAGTTAGAACCAAATGTATAATTCTATACTCTTCTTTAATAACTCCCAAAATACACAAAATACTTGGAATATATTCACATTACTCTCAAAACAAAGTATGTTAAGGTAAAAAGCAGTTAAAGGGTAATAATCTCTACATGTCGCAGTACACCATGATGCCTTCCTGCAGCTTTAGAACTATTACTCAAAACGTTACAACTATGCAAAATGCTTAAGAAAAGGTAAAACACCTTCAACCTTTTTCAGTTTTTGATTTCAGGAACAGGTGCAGTTTCTGTCTCCTTCACAAATCTGTTACAGAATCCATCAAAAACCACTGGTCCAGCTCTCAAATACTGATGATAATGCATGTGGACACATGTTTGTTGTGATAAATTTTGAATAGATGCCATATTCTTCAGAAATACTACAAGCCCTGGATTATTTTGCACAAAAATAACATTCCAATATTCCCTGAAGAGATTTTATACAAAGGTTGAATACAGCTACTGTCCATCATAGTCAAAAATCAACTGACTTTTTAAAAGAATATTCGCTGTCGCATTCTCTCCAATTTTTAAAAGGGATTGTTATGATGTGTTATATGTGTTTATGCTCACATATTCTGAATGTATATAGAACTAAACATAATCGAAGGTTGCACATCAGTTAAGTTTGATATTAAGATGTCTGAGCACAGACCCTCCAACTAGCGTTCCCAGTAGTAGTGTTAACAGAAAATCTTTGCAAAGGTTCTCTTTTATTTGAAAACTAAGTGTATAGAAAAATCTAAAGAAATACTCCCCTTAGACATTTGGAATTATTAGAGATGAGGTGATAAATTTTCCAAAGTCAGACACTGATTGGCAGATCAAATTGATTCACAGATTTTAAACTGCCCAGGTCAATATGCTATTCTTTATTATTTTTTTCATGATCCTGTAATTGCTAGATTTTGAATAACATCCTATTCCTTCATAGTTTTGCTTTTTAGATTCTTATGCCATCTTTTAGACTTTTGTCTTAAGTTTGTATAACTTAGTTTTTAAAAATCTATTTTTATATTCAATGAGTTAAGAAACAACAAACATCAGAACAGTTTAGCCAGACTTTAATAAACAAAAAAGGGTTGCTTTGGCAATGTAGAAAACGATAACTATTATTGTACAGATCATTAATCTATTTTTATTAAATATTAAAATGTAATAAGGCAATCATTACATTAAGATATGTGAAATAGCATTTCAAAAATGGATAACTGGCCCCACACCTGACATATTGCACCCCTACTTTTATTTTCTATTTAAGGAATCAAAAAAGTTACTTTATAAAAACAGAGCAGTGGTCTTTCTAGAAACATCTCAAAAAGGTTCTCATTATAACTATGGTATTTATTACTTAAAATATACGTATTTGAAATAGAAGACAGTGAGAACTGGGGATGTAGCTCAGTGCTAGATTGCTTGCCTAGCAGGCATGATGACCTGGGTTCAATACATGATACCACAAAAAAAAAAAAATTAATAATGAATAATCCCTCTTAAAGCTTCCCTCTTTAATTAGTGTTTCTACCATCTCCTGTTCTCTTGAATTCACCTGTAACAGTTCAACTGAAAGCCTCTCTACTGAGGAATAAAACAATGTGATCTTGTCATTGAATCTACCATTCAAGGAAAGGCAATGATTCCCTATTTGCTCCCATTAGTATTACCTGGGAAAACTGCTATGGTAGATTCCTAGCCCTTCAGACCTGATGAAGCACTCCTTCCACCCCAGCCTCCCCGGGGAAATGTGGTAAGTCTTACATAATCCAAATTTGGTATGGCTAAGGGCAGAGTTAAAATGGAAGATATTGTTTCCATGGGTCCCAACTCATATAGTGGGATCCAGCAAAAAAAAAAAAAAAGATAAAATATTGAATCATTAGTACTGAAAAATCAATGAGTATCTGCAGGGTGCACAAACTGTGGCCCCGAGCCTCCTGCCATGTAAGCCAGCACCTTTCCTGACCTGCAGGACTAAGGCAGACAGTGACCTGGGGTTGGTGGTGGGGGTGGGGGCACAAGGCCAAAAGAAAAGGCTTCCACTGCATTCCTCTCCGTCTCTACTTCTCAATTTCCCCATTTCATTCCTTCTTTTCCTTTACTCTGCCTTTTGCCATTCTCACTCTTATTCCCTTTTCTTCCCTCTCCCTTTCTCACTTTCTCTCTTTTCCTTCTTTTCTGATTATTCATTTACATCTTTCTTTTCTTCTCTTACTTTCTCTTCCTGGAAAACTCTTCCTTACATGACATAAGCAAATTCATACTGGAGATACGTATCAGAAAACATTCAGCCTAAGGAAAGGACCAGCAGAGCAAAACACCTCAACGTAACAATGGCATGGTGTAACAGACCAGGTAGAATGTTCAAACCCATTCTTTCTTCTGAGTCTCACCTTGTGAGGTTTGAAGGGCACACTATACTGGCTCCACCTGAAAACCTATGTCATAGTGAAGTCTAAATGGCATGCCTGAGGCCCCTGATCAAGAAGAGAATCCAGATTTAGTTCTCAGTCTGGTCTTCCTGTCACTCCACCACTGACCTATGACTAAAAAGCAAGGCAGCAACGCATAAGCAATAATAGTGTTACAGGCTCAAAAATGTCCCCAAATCACTTGGTTACTGTATACATGATGAACTAGTCTTCATAAGGAAAAAATAGATTTTCTTAAAATATAAATCACAAAATATATTTCTAAAGGTTTTCCAAGTTCATTTAAGATGACTACTATCTTATACAAATAAAGTTTGATCTTAATCTTTCCACTTTGGTGATATTATAGCCCAGAGATAATTCTGAGGTCAAAACTGTGTGTGTTCTAACACACAGCCTCAGAGAATATATAGTATAACTTATATAAACTGCATAGATAAGCTATGTTTTCTGAAGGACTTCTTATACTGAAAAAATACTATGTTCTCCAATTTATTCATCTGCAATTTAATCTTATTAGAGCTAAGAACTTTCTTAAGAATTTTCAAGGAAAAAATTACCTTAAAGATAAAATTCCAAACATTAATTTTAAAACTGCTATAGACATTCTGTGATACCACTGACTTTAGGTAAGAAAAAAATGGACAGTTTTCACCATAACCCAATTTATGATACAAAGCTCAATTAGGTCAGGTTTCAATAGACCAGATGAAGAACCTTCCAGCTGGTCCACAATGTAGACCACAGGACAGTATAAAAAGGACACAACACAAAGGAGACCATGGCACACAATCCAATTGGATTAACCCATGACCACAGTCTACATGGAGCCATCAGCCACACCGGAGCCCATGGGGCTGAGAGTATCCATTCAATGAGAAAATTAAACCTTATGGAGCTTAGTAATATAGACTCATATCTTGTCAATAACCCAACAGTTTCTTCTAATTTCAAAACCACAATTATAATTTACCAACCATGCCAGGAATTGTGGTATACTAACTTCAACCTTAAGGTTGGCAAATAATTTCCAGTGGTTCCCAGGCTAGTTAATATCAAAATCACCTGAGATGCCTGTTAAAAACAGAATAATCCTGTAACTTATCTCTATACTCTGATAAACCAACTAAACAATGGCATATTGGAGACAGTCAGGAAAATCTGCTTAAGGATATCAGATGAGGTCAGAGGACTGTTGCTACTTTAAGTCCAAGTCCCTGTAGTTGCCAAAACATTCACAATGGTAAAATAAAATGATATCTGAGATTTTAAGATATTTCAGCAGAGGGGGAAAAAAAGAAATAAATTAAGCTGACTCAACATATTGCTAAGTATTAGATCAGGACGATGAGTATCACTATGCGCTCCCTACTTTTTATGATCTTTAAATCTCTTCAATAACTTTTTTTTTTTTTTTTAACAGACTTCATCCTAGAGAGTATATCAGTCTCCAAGGGAGAAGCTCAAGATAACTATTTTTAACAAGCTGCTCAAAGAGTCTTCTATAGCCAAGCAACAGTCTCATTTGTAGACCCTTTCGGGTCTTATATACATCAGCCAAAGTTTGCAATTTTAGGATTCTCATTTTCTCAGCAAGTTCAATTTCAACAGTTCACAGGTATTCCACCAAGGCATTCTGCCAAGGAAGCAGGCTCCTGCTCTCTCAACCCATCTGTTCTAAGACTGCTGGGCTGCTTATCAAGTTCTTTTTTTTGGAGGGGGTGAGAATCAATTTCCAATCTGCTTTTTTAAATCTTCCTCTCTCAATCTGTCCCTGACTGAACTACACAAGACAGAGGACAACAAAGTACTGACTACCACTTTCTACAAACTCCCGGTCTACACAGAGTAAGCCGAATAGCATGATTTTTCCTTCCTGAGTTCTCTTCTCCATTTAAGCATTAAAATTTAAAGAGAGAAAAAGAAGGTAACACATAGCGCCTGGTAAAATGAGATGTGTGCCCTAGCATGGTATGTACTAAAAGTTTAGAATCTATAGCTATACTAGATAGCAGTCAAGAGCACCAAGAGAATATTTTTTCTCAACTTCAAGGCTTGCCTTTAAAAATTAACTGTCCTGGCCAGGTACAGGGGTGCACACCTATAATCTCAGGAACTTGGGAGGCTGAGGCAGGAGATCGCAAATTCAAAGCCTCAGCCTCAGCAACTTAGCAAGGCCCTGAACAATTCAGCAAGACCCCGTTTCAAAATAAAAAATAAAAAGGGCTGGGGATGTAGCGCAGTGGGAAAGCGTCTGTGAGTTCAATCCCCAGTACCAAAAAAAAAAAAAAAAAAAAAAATTAACTGTCTTAAGTGATGTTCAAAAAAGCAAGATTAACCCAGTAAATATTACTTTTTCTGTTGTTGGATGTAACATTCTTCTTAATCCAAATCATTCACCAAAATTGTCTAATTTACTTAAAGTAAGGTTCTATAAATTTGCTTTTCAAAAATGCCTTGCAAAGTCATTTTGAGGTAGAAGAAGTTTAAATGGACCACTTTTTCTACTCCATTGTAACTGAACTTACTGATCCCAGGAGTATGCAGCTCACACACTTTGGCCCATTGCAGTTTCCATCATCATATTAGCATTACTATTAAGTTTCTTACTTTATTATCAGCATATTTTTTGCTTCCAGAATGCCCAGTAAAGCTGAAATTTTTCACTTAAAGTGATTTAAAAAGAGAAGAAAAAGGAAAAAACTTCCCCAAATATCTTAGAACTGAGTTTGACAAGACAGTTTAATACATACAAAATGAAAACACTACCATTTTGCCTTCTTTCACAAAACACACACACACACACACACACACACACAAAATGCCTCAAAGTTTTCATTATTTTTCTTCTTTCTCATACAGCTCAATTTTTTGTGCAGCTTAGTTATAGTCTAAAAATAATTTTAAACATGATTGTCACAAAAATATTGTAGATCGGAGATGAAATGTATAAGGTACACATAGATTGTCAATGGTTACATTGGTTACATCACATTTCTTGAGAAACAGAACCTTTTCTGCCCCTGTAAACAACCTTTTTCTCACATGTTTAAAGTGAGGTTAGTGCTGACATAAAATTATTGCTATACTCACAGCTTGAGTGCCCACACTGTGTATGAGGTACATTTTCCATCCATACACCCCTACCATTCTTACTCACTTGAGAGTAGGAGCCACCAGAACTGTGCAGGCTACAACCATTCAATAATATTTTCAACAATACTGGAATGACAGCAAGTAATGTTACAAAACATCGGAGATCAAAAAAGTCTATTGTTGGAACCTCAAATTTTAACTTATTCTTCATTACATGAATATACTGCTCATTTAACTTCTTCAGGAAAAAAATTACTCTGGAGATGAATAATTCCTTCCTAAATACTTCATTCAAGACTATTCCTTCACACTTATGCTCTGACACCTCGATGTTTTCATCCATTTAACTTAGCAGTCACCAAGAATCACCTTTCCTTTCGTGGTCTGTCATAACGGTCTCTTATGCTTTTCGTTAGTTGCTTGATAAATATTTTGTAAATCTTTCCACAGTATGTATGCACCGTCTTCTGTAGTTCCAGTTCTAAAGGTTTTAATAAGGAACGGATGTTGTTATCTTCAAAAGAACACTAGAGGGGAGGAAAAAAAGCAATTATACATATAAAAATTTAATTATTTTCCAAACAATTTCTTCAATCATTTTAATAGTAACAAGTTCCATTTAATATCTCATAGAAAGTATATGCTCAACAAATATTTTCAATGAATTATATCGAAATATTAGAGAAGGGAAATATTGGTGGCAAATCCCTGGGGGAACTAGGGAGTTTTTCAGGGAGGGGTAACAGAAACAGTATTCCAAGCCAGGGGAAGAATGAAGGCAAAGACCCAGAGATACTGACGTAAGGTGACCAACACTCTGAAGGTACCTGGTAGAAACTATGAAAGCTGGACTCACTTAAAAAAGGGCCTTACCAGGCATTCCACCCCATTTCACCTTCCAAAAATCACCCTGGTAATAGTGTTGAGGCTAAATTAGAAAGGAAAGACATGGAGGCATGAAGTGGGAGGAATGCAATATGATGACATGGTTTAGCATTTCCCAAAGGACCCCATCTGCACAAAAGGATCCCGAGGATACTACGTGTGAGACCTGCTAATATCACGCAATTTTCATAGGGATTCTTACTAGCACTTTTTATAAAAAAAAAAAAAAAAAAGTCTAAAAAGTCTAAAAAGTAACCAATAAATGTATCAGTTGAATGTTGACTGACCCCCCCAATCCAAAATATATTCTTGATCAGCTTCCTTTTTCACTGAAAAATACATATGCATCCTGATGAATGTATATGGGAACAGTATAGTAGTAGTTAAGAGGAAATAATTTGTAATCACAGGATTGTCAGTCAGGTGTATTTTTTTACTCCGTATTTCCTCCTAAGCATATTTTCAATTAGAAGGATGGATGGGTCTTGAAAATAGAACAGTTTACATCAAAATCTGAAGACAGTGAAAAATGCAAACTCACAAAGTAAATTTGGAACCTGAAATCTAAGAGGTTCAAGTGACCTAAGATTATACCTGAGGTTCACTGGCACCCTGGGGGAGAAAAAAATGAAAGCCCCACCCTAAGCACAGTGAGTCAGTCTGCAGCAAGCCCCAGGATTCAGAAGCGATGAGATGCCAAGAGATCCTAAACTTTGGCACCACTTGAACAACAAGATTGTGAGTATTAACTGCATGAATCACCACTTTTAAGGTGATTTTTAAAAATCAATCACACGTACTGAAGATTAATATCTAAAATTGTTTTGAAAACAAATTTTTTTAAAAAAAGAGGAAGAGAAGCTTAGCTAGGAACAATGTCCTACATGCCAGGTACTAGTCTAAAAGTTTTATATGTATTGATAAATGTCTCATAATAACTTTAAAACATAGACAATTATATCCTCATTTCACAATGAAGCAACCAAGGCAAGGAGTGAGAATTTCCCTAGTTATAGTCCTAGTGAGAGGTGAAGCCAGGATTCTGCCCCAGCAGTTCAGCTCCAGTCTAAGCACTGAACCACAACACAGCAATGCTTTCCCACAAAAGCCAACAAAACAATGCTGTCAGTCTTCAAAATTCCTTTCAAAGGATGAACCTCAGTGAACAGTAGGAAACTGAGAAAAGTGCTGTGCTATATACAGACATGCCTAAATGTGTCTGCTGTTGAAGGCCAAAATGTCCAGTGACATTCCAACATGTACAAAACATACACCTGAATGACTGGGAGAGAGGCAAATAATTATGGGAAGACCAAACTGATTGTTTAAAACTATTCTATAACAATAAAATGAAAACATTTAAGAATTAGGGGAAGACTGCTGATTCCTAGGACAGTATGGTACTTGAGATTCAGTTCATTCATTTTCATAGGCTTTAAGTCCAAATATTTGATCAAGTATTTTTATTCCCTCACCAGGGGAAAAAATTTCTTCTGATAAATATTTTCTGAAATAATAAACAAGGCTGACCTCCTTTAGCCCACCATCTGACACAGCAATTTGATCTTTAAGGGAGTAGACAAATTATCAAAATTGTACATAGGCTAAAGACACTGCATTCTGCCAGTGACATGAGCTGCACCTAGGTGTCCCTGTCCTGGGCCACATGTGTGTGTCCTACCTCAATGCAGGCCTTTCCACCCAGGACGCTGTGCCTGAGTCATCCTTCCCTTTCCTCCTGATCCTAGCACTCATCATCCTTGGGCTAAGGTCGATTGTCAGTTCCCCTGGAAGCCTTGCCCTATGTAGTTAATCATTCCCTGCTTTCACTGCACAGCACCCAGTACACAAATTTTTAGAAGGCCATGATAAATATAAATAAAAGATTGTCAGTTGAAGAGCAGAAAATAACTCGTGAGGCTATGATGATCGTGATTAGGCAATTTGAGGCATTTTCACAGAACAGAACATGCATGGGAAGTATGGCAGACTGGAGTTCAATCCAGCAAACCCTGAATGTCCACCAAATACAATGAGGTACTGTGGGACAGAAACATTCAAGATTCCTGTGCAAACATAGTTATGCAAATAGAAGCGGGGTATAAAGTAAATCAAAGTTAACACAGGAACACCACGGAAATATAATAACTCTGAAAGAAATACATGAAGCAGAAAATACCTCATAGAGCCATAAAATGTTTTGTTCCCATTTTGAATTTGTAATTTTTAAACAATATTTTTTATTCACTCAACAAACTAATATTTAACAAATATGTACAGACTGTAAAAACTGATTTGCTGGCATACATAGCTATGCATTTGCATTTTAAGCCTGGCTCACATCCTTTATAATTCATACTGTTCACTGCATTCCATGGCTATGACTAAGCTTCTGTCTGAAACTTGCATAAATATCTTGGTCTGTATGCAATTCTTTAAAAAATTACACCTCTCACTGAATTATAGATAAGGGAAGATAAGAGCTTCATAAAAGACTGATTAACTTCATTAAGTTGAAAAATGGGTAACTACAAACTGTAGTTAACACAGACCCAAAGCAAATACAAAAAAAAAAAATCATTAATTTCATATTTGAAATCATTTAAAAACTAAAATTTATTTCGTAAAAATCAAGCATAATTAATCAACTTAAAACTATTACTCAGATTTTTTAAAATTTATTTTTATTGTAAACAAATGGGATACATGTTGTTTCTGTACATGGAGTAACAGCATACCATTTGCGTAATCATACATTTACATAGGGTAATGATGTTTGATTCATTCTGTTACTTTTTCCTTCCCCCCACCCCTCTTTTCTCTCTATACATCCCTCCTTCCTCCATTCTTGCCCCCCTCCCACCCCCCATTATGTGTCATCATCCGCTTTATTACTCAGATTTTTAAAGATAAATATTTATAAACCAAAGGAAAATATCAAACAAAACTAAAGAGATTTAACTTGCTAACAGAAGATTGTTTTTAAATACTAGAAACAAAGGAATTATGCTTTTATAGGAATGCATTTCTTTTCTATTCTGCCAAAAATCTCAAAATCCTAAAAATATTTTTATTCATTTTTATCACCTTCTGACAAGCTGTCATACAGCATTATTAAAACACAATATTAACAGAGAAACAACATGTATCCCATTTGTTTACAATAAAAAAAAAAAAAGATCAGAAAGAAAAAAAAAAAAACACAATATTAATTTTGGAAGGTATACAAGGCCTGATAAATTAAAATGAAAACACTGCATTTCATAATTCTTCAGCAAGTATAGTCATATCATGACAAGTGACTATTTAGTAACTTTACCTGTCAAGTTTACAGGACAAGAAACTTAGCAAATTGTAACTGAAAACTGTGCCCACAATGCTGCTGGCACCTTGCCCACCACCCAGTTTGATTTCCAGGAGAACACTTTATTCCATTCCCCATCACGGTGGACTACCACGCCAACAGGGCACAGCACTCCACGTCCATGTGCATCCTATTCCCTGCCCACCTTCACATCCAGGCAAACTGACCTCCTCAGGACACTTCCACAGCCTCTGAAGCTTGTTCTCAGTGCAGACAGGCCCACTCACCTGGCAAACTCTTCATTCCTCAGGACACACTTCAAATAACTCTTCCTAAATGAGGCCTCCCTGGCCCTTCAGCACAGAACTGCTAAATTTCCTCATTCTAGTACAGTCTCTGTCACAATGGATCATAGTTAAGTGTTTTTATTCTTATTGCTATCTGTGAGGCTATATTAGACCAGAGGTTTTCACTCACAAGCAAATGAGAACCTTGCAAATAGAGATCACAAGCTCTTCTAACCCCAACACTTAAACCAAACTAGCACTCCTATTATTTATTTATGTTTTGTCTTCACATCCACTAAGATTAAGTAATCTGGCAGAGCAGGCAGTGCATCTGCATGAGAGCTCAGTGGTCATACTGGTAATCCCTCATGAGAGAGAAGCACTCATGATTTGATTACTTTTAAAGGCCCCACTACCTCTCAATACCATTACACTGGAAATTATATTTCAATGCAAGTTTTGGCAGGGATGAACCACATTCAACACACAGCAACCAACGAAATGTCATTGTTCCCCAAGTTAATGCATGAAGTTAGTATGTTGCCAATAAAATTATCCACAAGTTTTCTTCTGGAGTGAAACAAGTTGATACTTGTGGGAAAATACATAGTAGCTAGGAAAACACTGAAAAGGATAGGTTATGAAGACAGGATAGCCCTACCAGATTTTAAAACATATCATTAAAACAGTATGATACACAGATGGACAGACCAATGCAATAAAATAGAAAATCCAGAAACCACAAAGAGAATTGCAATATAGGATCAAAGTCAGTATCTCAACTCTTTGCTCTGATAATAAACTTTTTAAATAAATGGTATTGAGACAACAGGAGAGCCATTTGGAAAAGGGTCAAATGGTATCCATTCCTCATCCAAAATTAAAGATCTGAATGCAATAAATGAAACAGTGGCTGGGGATATTCTCCTACAACTGGCTCTATCTCCCAAGTGTAGGTAGGAAAAGGCTGATAAACTTGATTACATAAAATGTTTTAAACAAACTGAATGGCATGGAATGTCATCAGCAAAGTCAAACTGGTGGAAAATATCCACAGTTATATATCACAGATAAGGGCTAAGACCCTAAACATACAAAGAACTTTTAACAATTAAAGGGATGATAAAAATTCCCTCATGGAATGGCTATACAATTCTGTAAATAGGCTAAAAATCACAGAATTATACACTTGAAATGAAAGAACTTCGTGCTTCAATAAAATTATTTTTAAAAAACCTATAGAACAGGTGAAAGATATAAGAAAATTCACCCCAAAAAGATATTAAAATGGTTCTTAAATAATATAAAAAGATATTCAACTTCACTTTTAATAAGAGAAATGCAACTTAAAACTACCTCAAGATTCAGTTTCTGAACTACCACATAGACAGATTTTTTTAAAAATCTTGATAATATGTTCTATTAATAAGGATGTGGGTAAGAGGACGCCTTATAAACTGTTGGCAGGAATGCCAACAATCCTTATGGAGGAAAACAGGCAATATCTTCATTATAATAATCTCACTCCAGGAATTTATCTTGATGATTCACTTCCCCAAACACAAATATGCACATGGCAAGCCTACACAATGCTGCATTATTTATAATTCAAAAATACTAAAAACTACCAAATGTCCTAACATAGAGAATGGTGCAGATATTTCCAAAATATTTTAAGTGGGGGAAAAAAAAAAAGAAAAAATGAATACATACAGTATGCTACCCTTTGTGTAAGAAGAGAAAAATTATAAAACAAGCATTCACACATCTTCCCTTCTTACATACAGAAACCCAAATTTACAAACCAGGAAGGGACACTGGAAACCTGTGGGAAAGGGGATTGGTGGTGAAGGGACAGGGAAAGAAGAGATACATCTAAGTAAACCCTTATGTGGCTTTCACTTTTTGAAGTGTATTAATATTCCACATATCAAAAATATTGTATCAACAAGAATAGGGGAAAAAAGCTAAAACTAAAAACTTTCTGAAAAGAAAAAATAGACCCAAATGTACTTCAAATAAATAAAATAACCACACTGAAAGGGAAGGAAAAAGAACTACTTCGGGTAACTTCTGAGCATTGTATTGAGGGTTCACCCTTGTCCAGTGGCAGGGGAGGGAGAAAGAGGGTTGGAAACAAATCCAGAACACCTTAGTAGGTTGGTTTTGGGGTAATGGCATGAATGAAACATTTCTGAAATTATTTTAAACATATTATGGGGTAAAGCAAATAAGGAAATGTATTAATGTTAGAAGTCAGGATTCTAACAGCGGAACTGAAAGGGGATAAAATATAGGGTAGAAGAAAGCAACAAAGAGCTTGGAGGATTGGACTAGAACTGGAGGATCAATGAGAACACCTGACTACATGTCTGAGTTCGCATCTCCTCCTGTCACTGAAAGGACTTCAAAGCAAAGACACCCCTGTAGCAATAAACAAGCCTAAAATTCAGAGCCACAAAAGGGCACTAGAGCTCCTTTGCTGGATGATTAATTTCAGAGGTAAGGCAA
The DNA here is from genome assembly GCF_902686455.1 of Sciurus vulgaris. NCBI lineage: Eukaryota > Metazoa > Chordata > Mammalia > Rodentia > Sciuridae > Sciurus > Sciurus vulgaris. The sequence goes on from NC_136465.1 coordinate 105,137,715, forward strand.
GGAAAATATTAGACAAACCTAGAGTATTTTATTAAGACAGAATATAAAAGAGATACTCAAAAAATTACTGAGACATGTCAAAGGGCACAAAAAGTAGCCAAAAAATGCTCTCCACGGCAAAATCTGAAACAACTTCAGCATCGACACAGAAGAGAATGATATTATAAATCACTGGGGAAAGGGGAATAAGTACCAAAGAGTTCATAGTGATTATATATAAATAAACAATAGGGCAAAAAGGGAGGGCCTGACTCTTCCTTACAGAAGAATGCTGAATGCCAAATGATACGTGGAAGGAGTACTAGAACTGGACAACCATCAATCTGCAATTGCCATGTAAAGACTGATCTGACCAAGAACCAACAATGGATGCTCAATCTATAGGGAATCTAGGAGGGAAGTTGTGATAAGAAGCAGAGCATCTGCATGATTTTTGAGACTGTCCCCACAAACTTTTTGCAAGAGGAAAAATAATCATACTGTGGAGAAACTGAACAATATTTTGACGGAGTGATCAACATCAACAAGGAGCAAAGGTGATTGTACCTGCAACACAATGTCAAGTGGTGTTGCGTTCTGGAGTGCACATCCTGAACCTAATCAGAGGGAATGTCAGATAAGCCAAAGCCAAATAAAAAACATTCTAATTTAAAAAGAGATAGAAAGAGAGAGAGAGAGAGAGAGAGAGAGAGAGAGAGAGAGAGAGAGAGATGGTGGTGGCGGTGAAGGGGTGCTCTTCTCCAAAAAGGCCAATGTCTCAAAAGACAAACACTGAGAAATTATTCCTTGATCAAAAGAGAGTAAAGACACATGGATGACACATGAAATATCAGTATCAAATTTTCAGAGTTTAATACTGGTGTGTGGTTAATAAGAGAACTTATTCTTAGTAAAACATTCAAGTTTTTAGGGGTAAGAGGATAACATGCAATTTTTTGGCAAATGGTTCAGAAAAACACAATGTATAGGGAGAAAACCAATGACAAAGCAAATAAGGCAAAATATTAAAAACTGATGAGCCTAAAAAAAGGATTTATGGAAATTCTTTGTATTATTTTGCCAATTCTCCTTAAGCTTGTAAGTTTTTCCAAACGAAAAGTTAAAAAAAAAAAAAGCAAACCTTACATTTCTCAGTGCTTCATAAACAGCTCTAAATGCCGGCTGCTTATCATCATGGTAAACACCTCTGTTCCCGTGAAGAATAAAGATTCCTTCTTCTTCTGCTTCTTGGCAATTGCTTCCATATATACAATGATCCGGCCGATAATTCCATTGACATGGAAAAACAAAAAGGCTTTCTAACATAAAAAAAAAAAAAAAGAAGAAGAGGCAAATACTAATTCTATAGAATCAACATTTTGCAAAAAAAAAAAAAAAAAATGCAGAATAAGACTTGAAATACTATAAAATACACTTAGCATTTACATCTCCAACAAATCAATATTTAAGAAAAGTTTTACTGTCTCAAAGATAAGTAACAACCATTAATATGTCAATTTCAATATTATCTGTGATTTTTTTTTTATAGATGCAAAGGATAAAAGGATAAATGATTACCTGGATTGTGAAAAAACATAATATTCAGTAGATCTTGATCACCCCATGTGATGTTCAGTTTGTACTTTTTAAGCAATGGCATAAGAATATCTCCCCATTTTAGCTGTACAGTTGTCATATCATTCTGTTGATGAAACATTAAAGAGTCTCAGATTTCAGATTTAAATGGCAGCATGAAAGTTCCTGATTCTTCCCTTAGCAACTATTAGTAGACACAAGGAGAAATGCAAACTCCTTTTGCTACAAAACCAAATGATATTTGATTGAGGAGAGCTGCCCAGTAGGAGAAGGGAAGATAACAAAAGGTATCTGAAGTTATCTGTAGGAGTGATAAGACTAATAAAATTCAGGAAAGAAAAAGTAGTAATAGTTTAATTACAACTTAATCATTACTTTTTCTTTTTGTTGTGCTGGTGATCAAACCCAGGGCCTCATGCATGCTAGGCAAGGGCAATATCATTGGGCTACATTACCAGTCCTATATCTCAATTTTAAGAGGAGGACAGTGAAAAGGTGAAGTTTTCAACTTAATAAGGGAAGAAAAAATTTTAAGATGATGATATATGAAAGGATCCTATAAATACTAATATATATATGTGTGTGTGTGTGTATATATATACACACACATTTGTTTTAAAATATATTTTTTAAAAAGTCCAATGAGTATACAGCAAAGCTTACAGTGTCACTCCTTCCAAAGGCATGAAACTGGGGAGAGATGTGTAGAGTGGGCACTTGTCCTTTCACTCTTCATATAATAAATTACTTGAATTTTTAAAATTTTGCTTTGTAGATTTTAAAACCAGAAGAATGTAGTTCTAATTTTAGAAAATCTGCCAAAATGCATAGTACATTAAGACCAATGAGTTTCATTTTAAAATTGCGTATGCTTTTGAAAATTGATTCATTATCATTGTCAGCCTACCCATAAATATAAAATTAACAGGTGTCTATTCATATTATGTTCCAACAGCGCTAGAAACTGAGAACTCATTAGTTTCCCAGGATTCATTACTTCACACCTTTTGGCAAGATGTTCACTGATATTGCTCTGCTCACATGGCTATCTACATCAACACAAGTCCTCCATCACATACATCTTTCAAACACAAAAAAATAACCTGCCCCTTTCATACCAAATATTCTCTTCTCCAATATTTTCCAATAATTTATTTATGGCTTCATTTCTAAAACATTCATTTTTGACTGTTCTTTGCCAGTAATTAGCCACTTATGTGCTACTTTATGTCAGGCACTGTGCTAAATATTCTGAACACAAAGCTGTACAAAAGATGCACCTGCCCTCAGTAGGTAAAGAAGACAAAAAACACTTTCCAAAGTTAAATATAGCTGGACAGAAAAAGGGTAGAGTAGACATACAAGGAATGTTTTCCTAAGCACCTAGTTCATATTATTTGGTTTTTCTCTAATATTTTTTAAAGAAGAATTCTGATTTTTTTAAAAAGAGAAGAAATAAATACTCTATTAAGGATTCAAAACTACAAATATCATAACCCAAAATACAATAGCTAACCAATGTGATAAACTATCAAGTATTAAGAGATACAAAGAACAAAAAGAATTTTTACTATTTGAATTTGGTGGGTGGGGAAAGGTACTGGGGATTGAACCCAGGAGGAGCACTTTACCACTGAGCTTCATCCTTTTTAAAAAAAATTTGAGATAGGGTCTCACTAGGTTGCTTAGTGCTTTGCTGAGTAGCTGAGTCTGGCCTTGAACTTGAAATCCTTCTGTCTCAGCCTCCTGATTAACTTATACTCTTTAATATATATAACTATATGTGTGGGAGGTGGAAATGTTGGGCAAAGGCTCAAACTTCCAGTTATAAGATAAATAAGTGTTAAGTCCTAATCTCTGTAAATTTGGAGACTACTTTTGGGAACAGATACATGAATCAAGACTGATTGAATTTGCAGGATTTTAGGCTTAAAAGTTCTTATTGAAATAAAGTTTGATTTCATATTATTCTGGAGTAACTCCAGGCATTCACTATTCAATATGAATAATTCAATATTATTCTGGAGTAACTCTAAGGTATTCACCATTCAAAGGAAAAGACATTTGTTTTGTTTTGCTAAAACTGAACTCAAACTATATGAAAGACACTGCTGCTTTTCAATATAATTTTGTGAATTTTAGGCATCCAAGAATGGGTATTGCTTTTGGATGGTTACATTCTTTCTATTCTTATTGATATCCTATGAACTTTGTGTTATGTATTTTAATTAATGATTTACTTTTTCTAGTTGTAAAAATGAGCATGTTCTTTGTAGACATTCTGGATAATGCAGTTAAAATGAAAGAGAAAAAAAACAAAAAAGGAAAAAAAAAAGATAAATAAGTTCTAGAAATCTAAAGTACAGTGTGGTGACTATAGTTAATAACTATAACACAGTTACCTGCAATTTAGGAAGAGAAGTGTCCTTTCATCTCTAGACATACAAATGGTAATTAATGGGTGGTGACAAATCCACTAATTTGACTGTGGTCAGTACACAGTGTATACATATATCAAATCATCATGTTATACACCTTGAATATGAAATATACAACTACTGGGTTATAAAACTACTCATTGTTTCCTACCCTTATATTTTATTACTGCTAATAACTTTTGTCAACTCAATATTTTTTAATAAAATGTTTTTGAAAACCCTTAAAAAAAAAGTCAAATATGTTAAAATATGACACTGGAACTGAACAGCCATGAATAGTGGGAATTTGGTGACAACACAGCAAATAAATAATTTAAAATAAGACCTTTATTCTAAAAGGGATAATCTTGTGCCTTTCCACGTGATAAGAACCATGAAGCAACATTCATAGATTTGTTTGAAATAATATGGAAATGATTGTAAATAATTCAGGTCTATGGCTAAAGATCTAAAACTTAAGATATGTGCCTCAAATTGTAGAATTAGTAGGAATAACCAAGATAATGTTTGCTACAAATATAGACAGAAAAACTACCAAGAAAAATAAAGATAGATGGGAAAATAAATTTAAAATCCATAAAATTTATAGAACCATCTTAGCAATCATAAATACTATGATTTGAAAATGAAGCAAATCTGAATGTGGTCTTATAGGTCAATAACAGGTCATCTGTAACATACGGCAAAAGGTCTGACATAAATTGGACCTACTGAACTAGTGTGCAATTAATGCTCTCATCTTTTTCTTCTTTAAGTCATTAATGCACAGAAGAAAAGAAAGTTTGAAAGTTTGGAGATTATTTCAACCCCCTTTTCTACATTTCTAGCTGACTATAACACATCACTAACAAAAGGAAAAGTGCAGTGGGAGAAACTGTTGAGGTATTTAAGAACAGCATCTAAATAATTAACAGGTACAAAAAAATAGTAAGGAACTTGAACTATACAGCTATATTTTAATTTTTTTAATTAAATGGTATAGTAATAAATTATCTCAAGTTCTTTACAACTCTAAATTCTCATAATTCTAAAAATTGCAAATGCAGTTACTGAGCAGTACATTATTTCTTAGCAGATAATCTTACAGCACCATCTTCTGGTATAATATTACCAAACATAGTCTAACAATCAGAAAATCAAAATCATGTTATAATGCCAATTTTACTTAGTAACACTTCATAGACCATGAAATTTAAAAATTCAAAATACAGTAACAATCTGGATTACTAAAGATGTTCTCTGTTAAGCAAGAGCAGAGGTCACCGAGTACTAGTCTCATTAATGCAATTCAATTCTGGAAGGCAAAACTGAGATTGAAACAAGATTTTCTCAGGGTTCAGAAACTGGAAGGCTAAAAGCATTACTTAGTTTATCAGAGTAACAGAGCAACAGGTGGTATCAAGACTTCAAAGACTGGCTGGGTGCAGTGGCATAATCCCAATGACTCGTAGAACTGAAATAGGAGGATTACAAGTTTGAGGTCAGCCTAGGCAACTTAGCAAAACTCCATCTCAAAAAATAAAAAGGACTGGGGATGTAGCTCCGTGGCAGAGTGCCCCTGGGTTTAATCCTAGGATTGGGTTGGGTGGGAGAAGGCTTCTAAGATTGAAACGCTGGCACATGGTGGTGATGGCTACAAGCAATACGGCTGCCCATACCAAAGGAAAGAAGAAAAAACTCTAAATGAGGCAAAGATTTAAATTCAACCTGTTCAAGGAAGAAATAAATTTAACAATGTAAATTCTATCCACCAGAAGTCATAGAAAAACACATGACAGGGTTAGGGGTATATCTCAAGTGGAAGAGCACCTGCCTAGCATTACTGAGGCCCTGAGTTCAACAGCAACAAAGGAAAGAAGGGAAGAAGGGAAGAAAGGAGGAAAAAAAAACATACGACAAATAAATCCATGAAGATCGCCATGTGAACATATACAGAGACTTAGGAGATGTAATAGCCTTTAACATTTAATTTAATCCTAACTAGTTATAAAGTAACAAACACTGTTTTTAGCTAACATTTAAAATCTGCTCCCTCAGGCTGGGGAGGAGCACTTGCAGAGCATGCCCAGGCCCTGGATTCAACCCAAAGCACCAAAAAAGAAAAAGAAGAAAAGGAAACCTGCTTACTATGTGACATGCTCTGTACTAAACATTTTTAATTAATTTCTTCTAAACTTAGATAAGTCCATTTAGTATCTCTGTTTTTAAGTTGAGAGAACTGACATTCAAAGGCTAACTAACTGGTCAGTGGTTAAGAAGCGCCCAGGTGGTAAACTATACAGAAAGTCAGTTTGTCCCTAGAGCCCACACACTACAATGACTTGCAGCTTACTGAACCCAAACTAACCCTGCATAACCTGTACACAGAACACAGTGATGATTCAAAGTGCATGGTCAGTGAAATTAAACAATCCATTGATCCCACAATTTAAAAAAAAAAAATTTAAGATGTTGATAGGCCTTTATTTTATTCATTTATTTACCTGTGGTGCTGAGAATTGAACCCAGTGGCTCACACATGCTAGGCAAACGCTCTACCACTGAGCCACAAACCCAGACCCCTGATTCCACAATTTGATGAGAAACACACAAAGATGTTTTTAAGTTAACTTTCAATATAGCTGCATAATAGCCAACATTTATATATGTCAGCCACCATTTTAACTTATTTAATCCTCACAAAAAGCCCTAAGACATTGGTATTATTATGTCATTATTCCACTTCATGGAGGAGAAAACTTAAGCCCAGAGATAATCAAAATGTAACCAAAATAATTAAATAACTAAAAAGTGCCAGACCAACAGCTGCAGAGTCTTTGATCTTAACCATGACTCTGTTGCCCCAAGAAACACCACACTTCAGATTCAAGTGTTCTGTCGCTGCCTCCCACAAGGACAGCCAGGCCGAGGGCGCCCACTGCCTGGGCAATGGCACTGCTCTTCCCCGTGTGTGACGCCATCTCGTTCCACCCACTCTACTAAACCGCACGCCCTGGCCACGTTTTTCTTCAAATATTCTATTTAAATGGAAAAATTCTGAATCGTTCAGTCTGGATTTTAATAAAAGAAATCTAAAACTATAAGTCAAATAATTTCAAAAGAAAACCAGAGAAATATCACCCAAGCACCGGTCCAGCAACTCACCTTAAAGTACTTCCTTCTCATCCGCGTCATGTTCATCAACATCACTCCAGAGTTCACTCCGGTGTTCCCATAGTACGGGTGCCTGGCGAAGCGATTGTACCATCCTATTCGGGGCTCCTCGTGTTCTGGTGCCATTGCAGCAATTTGTGTGGAATTGAATTTCTTCAGTAAAGACCAAATATCATCAACTGCTCGTAAAAAAAGGATATCAGTGTCGACATACAATAGCGAGTCGACTTCTTTCAGGATTAACTGTGAGGAAAGATATTTGAAACATTAACTAGGATCGTATTGATCTAATTTAAAAACATAAGATTTAATTATAGAAGATATGCCAAGGAGATAAGCTAATTGGCATTAATTTTTTACAGTACAGTAATTTTTCCTGTCATTTTTGACAATAGCATACATAAATATACTATGCTAAATTTTATGTCAACTTTTAGAGAAGCTAGAAAAACAAAGCAGAAAACTCAATACTACAATTTGGAGGATAAAAGCATTATCCTCAAAGATCAGAAAAGAACTGTTTTTCACAACAGAAAATAACATTAATATAAGGTGGATTCTTATCTCAAATCTGAATTTCCTAGTATGAAAAATAAACTAATACAAATTAAGATCTTCTGAACTTGTCACGCACAGCCTGTGACACCAACCCTTACATCATTTTGTATCAACTAGTAAGGGTCACAGAACCATCCTAGAAGCCAAGCCACCCAGTTCCAGAGTCCTTGGTCTTTTTTCCATGCTTACTATCTCCCAATAAGTCAAAGAAAAATGTGCACTTAGGAAGGGTGAAGACAGGAATTGTCTTAGAAGAAAAACTGGCCATGCTTCACTTTTTTGAGAGACACTGCATCTCCAACATGTACCTTCCATAGAGATATTCAAGGGTAACTTTTTATTCTGCCTTACCCACACACTTTACAATCCAAATCCTACAAACTTAAAATGGACTGCCTCTCCTGTCTATGAGTAAGATTTGATGATGAAGTCAACCTACACCTTTTAAATTAAGCATATAGTGAGTACGCTGGGCGTGGAAGCACATGCCTATAATTCCAGCAGCTCAGGAGGCTGAGACACGAGGATTGCCAAGTTCAAAGTTAGCCTCATCAACTTAGTGAGGCCCTAAGCAACTTAGTGGGACCCTGTCTCAAGATAAAAAATTAAAAGGGCTGAGGATGTGACTAAGTGGTGAAGCACCCCTGGGTTCAATCTCCAGTACAAACACACACGCACTTACAAGCCTAAAACTTCAGTTTTTTTCTTTTCTTTTTTTTTTTTTTTTCAATCTTAATCCCTTATTTGTATGTTTTTTACAATGGGAAGGAAGCCTTGGCAAGATCTTAGGATTTAGGGCTGGGGATGTAGCTTGATTCGTAGAGTGCTTGCCTGTCAAGCACAAGGCCCTGGGTTCAATCCCCAGCACCACACACACACACAAACAAGTCTTAGGATTTAAATTTTTTAAGCATAGCATCAAAGATAATGGTAAGGCAGATCTGGCTATAAAAATTACAACTAAAATGTAACTCTAACATATATCCTAGATAAACTATATTCTTAACATGCAAAGGTTGTCCTAATCCATGTAACAGTACAGGTAACTGAAACATGTTCCCTGTAGCTCACATGCTTTCCAGAAAACCGTGTGCTTTTAAATTCAGTACTTTTTCTACGATTGTAATTTTTTATTAATTTTTAAACTGATAATACCACAGGAGTTTTAAATGTCACAGTGGTCAGAACAACAACTATGAATTTTAAAACTATGAGTGAAATCAACTCAAAATGAAAGAAGTAATCTGGATTCTGGTATTTTTAGATTAAAAAAAAAAATCAGGGTTTATCACCAGAGGACACCACCAAAGAACAACTCCACTCAATAAATGCTTTTTCTCTTTGAGTTCACATGCCTTAAATTTTGTTACTACATTTAAGTATCAGTTAGAAAAAGTAATTTAGCTTGGTATAAGGCAGAAATGTCACTTAATAATGCAATCTACCCAATTTCCCAAACTGTATGTGCATTCTGCAACCTGAAGTTAACCCTGTCAAAGTACATCACTGGCAACCGGCCTGGTTCCATTAAGATCTGATCTCTATTCCTTCTTAGAGATGAAACCACTCAAAGCAACTGCATGAGTTATGCATATCAGAAATGTTAGTTTGATAATAATTACTAAAAATTTATTTATTTTCGTATAATACAGGGGGATGGAATCTAGGGCCTCACAATGCAAGGCAAGTACTTTACCACTGAGCTCCATCCCTGACCCCAAAATTTTCATTTTTAACAGCCTTATTACTATAGTTTTGACTTATTCCATATGAATTTATCTTGCATTCAAAAAGAAAATATCATATGCACATGTGTATTTAATTTTTTATATGTTAACTCCTCATAAATAATCTGTGTAAAAGTAAGTTTCAAATTAATAAAACAAACAAACATGGGGATAGGGACTTACTGGCAAGAATAATCTCTGGGAAGCACACGGTTTAAAGAGTTTTTTCCACTCCGCTGCATTCTCACTTGGGAAAGTAATGGGGTATAATGTGTAATTAAATGTTTGCAGAAATGACCAACTGTCAAGCTGAAAAATAAAAATAATATTTTCTTTAAAAAGAAACCAGTTTAGATTTTACTTTCAATTTTCTCCATAATATCATAAATCAATAGTTTAAAACAAAAGCACTAAAAATTAAGATCCTGTACATCTTATGTTAGAAATTCAGAAAACTTCCACCACTGTCCTTGTTTTTATTCAAAGTGTAAAATCATAGTAATATGCCAGAAAGACTTTACCATTGAGATTCAAGACATAATCAAAGTTATTAGGATATGGACCAAAAAATCAGAAAGTTGAAAGAGCTTTGCAAGCTTTCATGTCCCTTAACTTTATCTGTGTAAATTCTCTCAATCCATAAACAAAATAAGATCAGAAAATTAAGCACTAATTTTATTACAAAAATATATACAATAAAAATGTTCAGAAAGCCAGACTAATATAAAACTAGTTTGTCCATTTATGCATCATTTCAAAGTACATCAATATTCTTGATAAAAAAATATTCTGATAATTACATATTCAATGCTAATTCTTTCAAAATTTTATAAAAAGAAAAATATATCTGAAAACCTATAATGAACATAATCCTGTTTCGAACTCAAGTTTAAGTACTACTTATTATTGTTGCTTCAACAGAATTGGTTTTGATTAGTTTTTTGGGTTTTGTTTGGTTTTGCTATTGCCCAGGCTGGTCTCGAATTTCTAGGCTCAAGGGATCCTCCTGCCTCTGCCCCCTGAGTAGATGGGACCACAGGCACACCCACCAGTCTATCAGGCCTGGCTTTCGAACTGTTGATTCAAACCACCCAAAGAGCATCCAGAGACAATGGGGTGGGGAGGAATGGAGGGGCAGGAGACTAAGTGGTTTTAGAAAACAGTCCAGATAAAGATGATCTTTCTGAGTTATGACTGTGTTCAAGGATTTTTAAAAATTAGTATCTTCCAACATAGTTTATGTGAATACCTGTGTCCCTACACTCTTGCTTTGGTGTCTCTGTTGATTATCTTAAAAGGCCAGCACTTTCATTTTGCCTCCCAACTTATTGACCCTTTCAATACTAACTTCAAAACATCTTCAACATTTTTCATTTAACATTATAATATTTACTTTTTGCTACCGAAAGCATGTTCCACCAAATAGTTGATATTCTTTCATCAAAAGCAAAACCAAAGCAAAACCAAAACATTCTTAGTACTACTTATCATAACTGAAGAAAATCTAAGTTTCAAAATGTGGTAGAGGCTACAACTGAGATGAAACAATGATTTACTTTTTAAAATTACATTTTCAAGTGTTTCCACAGTTCATAGCAGTCTGTAAACAATTCTTTTAACTTATACAAGATTCATTCATTTTTTAAAACAATCCAGATAAAGAGATCAAGACCACAAAAGTATGTAACAAAAATGTAGATACCAGAAATATTTTTAAGTGTAAGTAAACCTCGATTAACTCTTGGAATCAAAGATGTAGGCAGAAAAGAAAGACCTGAAATTGCAAGTGGTATTTTTCCCTTGACATGCAAAATGAACTAAAAAAAAAAAACATCGACCAAGCATAAAAATCCAAAATCAGGTTGAAAGTATAATTTAGTGGGACTAGGGGTGGAGAATGAGAGAGAATGAATAGTCACTAGCATCATCTTTGTCACCAACTCAGAACACTAGGTAGTAGGATTTCAGGTGAGTTTGTTTTTTTAAAAAATATGTTCTCCCTGTACCTGATCTCCAATTCTTTTTTTTTTTTTTTTTTTTTTTGAAGAATTTCAGGGCTGGGAGATAGCTCAGTCGGTAGAGTGCTTGCCCTGCAAGCACAAGGCCCTGGGTTCAATCCCAGCACTGCAAAAAAAAAAAAAAAAAAAAAAAAAAAAAAAAGAATTTCAGCTTTTTTTTTTTTTTTAACTTTATTTTATTTAGTTTTATATGTGGTACTAAGGATCAAACCCAGTGCCTCACTCATGCTAGGCAAGCACTCCACCACTGAGCCACATTCCCAGCCCTGATCTCCAATTCTTACATAGTTATTTTTGTTGTCGTTAAGGTTACAAGGCTTCCCTGATTAAAAAGTATATTTTTGGGCTAGGGTTGCAGTTCAGTGGTGGAGCAATTCCCTTGCATATGTGAGGCACTGGGTTCGATCCTCAGCACTACATAAAAATAAATAAAATAAAGGTGTTGTGTCCATCTACAACTAAAAATATTTTATAACAAAAAGTATATTTTCTACCCTAACAGCTAGGATGGTCTTATGACTAAATTCAGACCAAAAGAATACTGGATTGGCAGAAATGTCATAGCTATGCCTGGATAGTATCCTTAAAGAGAGGGAAGGGATTGCCCTTTTTCACTCATTCCTCTCTCCTCACGTTGGAAAGACTATGGGTGTGATAGCTGGAGTTTTCATAGTAATCTTGAATCATAAGGTTGAAGCTTTATGTTGAAAATGATTCTGCTGAAATCAGGAAAAAAACAGAGCCCCTAGGACAGAGGCTACTTTTATACATAAGAGCAATAAACTGTCTTGATTACTGCTCAGTCAAAACATCCTAAAACTATAGTAGGTAAATTAAAATCTTCATGCTTGGTAAAGGACTTTAAGTTGCCTATTCCAGTTCAAAGATAAATCTTCCTCTGGACTCCTAGGTGGATGTTGTTACAAGGAGCACTCTCTACCCTAAGAGAACAGAGTTACATAAAAAAAATTTTTGTACAATAGAGGAATAAAACAACATTCTAGTATACTGTATATTAAATATTCAACTCTACGACCTTGACTAAGTCTCAAATACTTACTCTAGCTTTAAAGCTATCATGCAGTTGATCCTCAGCAAAAATATGGAACTGAAGAGGTTTGACACTGAAAATAATAGCTGACTTCAGCATGGTCAGAGTTTCTTCCAGTCTTTCACCACAGGCAACTACAGCAAGATGCATTTTCTCAAGAGGCTCTATTTTCAGACTGTACCTAATAGGAAAGAAAACACATTTTCCAACAGGTTAGCATATTTACAGGTATATGGTATTTTTAACCATGTTCAAAAACATTAGTTCAAAACTTCTATTTAAAGGGCAAAAAAAAAAAAAAAATCAAATTACAATGCAGAATCAATCAATCATATATTTTTGTACCCTCAGTCTTTACCAATGTTGCTGACTAGGAACCACAGAACACAAAAAATTAATACTTTCTCATCTCTTCCCAAAATACATGACAGTACCACTGTCACTGCCACATAGGTTAGAAGTTAATTCATTACTCATTCTGGATGCTTTAGGGCCTGAGGGCTTAATTCTCTCAAGCAGCCTGTTGAAAAAAAACCTCAATTAAAAAAATAAAAAAACTTACACATTCTTATTTAATCTAAACCCTTCCCACACCAACTTCAACTAACCAGCAGCTCCCTGTGAAGCAAATCAGCCATAATTTCATCCATAAATATTTCAGTATTACATCTAGTCTTAAACCATGGCTGTTAACAGGAAATTTCCTTTACATACTATTTTCAAAATCACACATCCAATCCCATTTACCAAATATTCAGCAAGACACAAACATTTCTAAGAGGACCTAAAATACACCAGCAAAACACTAATGTGTCTTTTTGGAAGGAGAGAAGTCCTGAGTCCCAGTAGTGGATAACACTGCCACAACTCCTTCCAACAGAGAGCAGCAGAGACTCCGGGCTTCAGTGGCCCAACTTGCCTCTGCTGTGCCACTGCTCTTGCTCCGCTGGCATGGACATCGCTGGGTCTTGCTTTGCGCTCTCCATCCTTTCCCACCAACAGTGTTAGACAGAAGTGGGAACCCCTCCCCTCCCCAGCACCCTCCGTCCCTTCCCTCTTTCTGTTGAGCCCGTCGGTTCCTAACATGGAAACTGAACCTGTATCAATGGAGGGGAGACTACCTATGCTTTTGCATTTATTATAGGGGACATGAACTCAGTTCCTCTCAAAGAGGTGAAAGCCAAAGAGACACAGCTGAATAAGGAAATCGAAATACAACAAATGTACAGAACTCTGCATCTCATCTTCCTGGTAACTGCCTCCAGTTCATTTATTAAAACATCATGATCTGAGAATCTTCATGACTATATCAGACTGCTTAACTGGCCATAATAAGATCTAACCCCCAAGTCAAAAGCCAAGAAAAGATTTTAAAAGTAAGCTAGAATGGTCATACATTGTGCAAAGAATTCTCCAATATGGAGGTAAAAGGTATAGTAAACCTTCATCCAGAGGAAAAATTTCCTCTAAAATCAGTCCCAGAGACTCCTCCTCCCAGGCCTTTCAGCAAGGGTTGTTTTGGTCACACTGCCAATGCTCTTCACACCAATCTCTGCAGGGATACCATCAACTACATTGCATTTGTTCTTTCCTTAAGTATTCCTTTTTAGTAAAAGTAACATATAACAGCACAAACTCCAACACCTAAGCTGACAAAATGAAACATACTTTAAAGATGTCTTTGCCCACACGTCAAGGACAGGAAAATCAATTGTAACTTGAAGAAATATAAAGTAAGTCAGACAAGGTGGTGGACACCTGTCATTCCAGAGACTTGGAGTAATGCGGGAGAATTTCAAGTTTGAGGCCAGCCTCAGGAACTTAACAAGACCCTGTCTCAATATAAAAATTAAAAAGGGATGGGGAGTATTCAGTGGCAAAATGCCCCTAGGTTTAACCCTAAGGGGGTTGAAAAAAAGAAATCTAAGCTTCTATATTAAGGAAATGATAACTAAAACCTTAACAGCCATTGGATGCAGTTGTTCAGACTCTACTAACAGAATGATCGATTCTGGTTAAGAATAGGCTATATTTTAACCACAGTATGAATTAATAACCTTATGGAGTTAAAGGAATGTTATCCAAAAGAATACTTAAAAGTCAAACTTATTTTTCTATTTAATTTGAAGGTTCTTTGGATAACTTAAAGATAAACCAGGGGTTCCCATGGTTAAACGTGGCATAACCTGAGCACCAAAAGCTACAGTAATGAGCTCCTGCTCACGTCCCAAGTGGGTAAGGGAGTAGGTACCCATTGGAGGGATAGGCTGGCTGTGCAATAAAAGCTATGAAAGTAGTATGTCAAGAAATAAAGACGGGTCTGGGGCTCAGTGGTAGAGTGCTTGCTAGCATGTATAAGGCACTGGGTTTGATCCTCAGCACCACATAAAAATAAATAAACAAAAACCAAAGGTATTGTGTCCATCTACAACCAATAAAAAAAAAAAAAAAAAAAAAGAAAGAAAGAAAGAAAAGAAAGAAAAATAAAAAGGCTGAGGCAGGTGATCTCAAATTCAAAGCCAGCCTCAGCAAAAGCAAGGTGCTAAGCAACTCAATGAGACCCTGTCTTTAAATAAAAATACAAAATAGGGCTAGGCATGTGGCTCAGAGATAGAGTACCCCTGAGTTCAATCCCTGGTACCAAAAAAAAAACGGCAAGAATTATATATTTTCAAAGCAGGGGCATGACCAGTTGAGCTGACCAAAGGGGTCTGACTTTTAAGAAAGAAAAAGCCCACACCTGCTTTACTGATATCAGTAAGGACCAAAGGGGATTGATAGGGATCTCCTTCAGCGGAGACAGGATGAGAGAAGAGATAAACAGGCTGTGCTTGGCAGGTTACGCCCACCTCTAACAGCTTTGAACTTGGAGATGTGAGCTAGGTCAGGGTGCCAGCATGATCTGGGCTTTCTTGAACCAAACCAGGGAATTTCACCCAGGAGTTCCCAGAAGAGCAGCTTCCCTGCCTTAATGGCTCAAACATTGCCCAGTTCACACACAGTTCACACATGGCTCCCACCAATGAACAATGTATCAGATTTAAAAAACAAAGCCATGAATCCAAATGATATTAAATAAAGGGGTGAGAAGAAACTCTTCTTTCTTAAGATGAATACCAAACCATAAAAGTAGAAAGAATGACTTAATTATAAAAATCACTATCTCGCAATATCTTTGTAACAATATCTGGACTAAAAACCACAAGCAACAAGGCATTTTCTCACGTATTATAAAGGGGATAAAGATGCCGCTAGTGTAGAAATGGAAGAATTTAACCGTAATCATGTGATCAGACTTAGCCAGTAAGTGTTAAGCGTGTGATATCAGCTGCCTCCTGACAATATGATCAAAGATGATCTCCTATGAAGTAAACTGGCCACAAAACTTAAATCTAATCATGAGGACACAGGCAAATCCACATTAAGGGCCATTCTGCAAA
The DNA here is from genome assembly GCF_902686455.1 of Sciurus vulgaris. Taxonomy (NCBI): domain Eukaryota; kingdom Metazoa; phylum Chordata; class Mammalia; order Rodentia; family Sciuridae; genus Sciurus; species Sciurus vulgaris. Next base: position 105,153,675 of record NC_136465.1, read on the forward strand.
ACACAACAAAAATATGTCACAAAAGATACTATCACCACTGGGCGTGGTGGCGCACACCTGTAATACCAGCAGTTCCCGAGGCTGAGGCAGGAAGATTGTAATTTCAAAGCCAGCCTCAGCAACAGTGAGGCGCTAAGCAACTAGTGAGACCCTGTCTCTAAATGAAATACATAATAGGGCTGGGGATGTGGCTCCGTGGTTGAGATCCCCTGAGTTCCATCCCTGGTACCAGCTCCACCCCCCACAAAAAAGGCACAAATACCACTACCAACCCCCCAAAAAGCCAGGGAATAGCTCTAGAATAAAGGATACCAAGGAGATCTAAGAACTGAGTGTAATGTATAATCCTTGACCAGGTGCTGAATGGGGAGGAAAATCTATAAAGGCAATTGACAAGAACAGAAACGTATGTTCTATCAGAAATATATGTTCTATCCATATTAAATAATGGGAAGTGACAATTTTATTATGGTTATATTGGAAAATGTCCCTGTTTGTAGGAGAAAAATCCTAAATACATATATTTAGGGGTAGGCCATACGGCTACAGTTCCCTTAAGTGGCTTAGCCAAAGAAAATGTCAGAATGTGACTAAGAGGTAAACGACTAGGTAAAGAACGCACAATGTACTCACTGCACTATTCCTACAACCCTTTTGGACATCAGACTTCTCAGAGCAAAATGTCAGAGAAGGGGAGCACACAAAAAAGTTAGTACTTAAAGAATGTTCTGAATGACAAATTCTAATACAAATATTGTTAACAGATATCAAACCCTTAGGAATTGCCCTTTTATTTTAAGCAAATTTCTACTAGAGGAATTATAACAATTTTTCTTCTAATTTTTTACTCAGGCAGCATGGATGGCTTCCAGTGTTTTCTTCTAGCCCATTAAGTTAGTATGCTTTATAAAGAAATGGTACATAATATTGAGAATAGCAAATAGCATTAAAATGAAGTACATAAAGTCAAATAACAAAATAAAATTTCTAATAACAATCTCCCCAAACTAAAAATTATCTGCATGAATGTATCTTTAAAGACTTGTGATTCAACAAATGGAAAACCAGACTTTGAAACACTAACAATAATATCTTTAAGGTATGACTTAAAAAAAAATTCCTGTTATTAAAAAAGGATTTGTCGTTGGGGATGTAGCTCAATGGTAGCATGCTTGCCTAGAATGTATTAGGCCCTGGGTTCAATTCCCAGCACCACAAAAAGTGGGGGAAAAAAAGGGGGGGGGGTGCTTGTTTTGAATTATCACACTAGGTAAAACCAAGGAGTTGAGTATAAATCACTTTTGAAACAAAATATTTATAAAAATTCTTTATGATTTTATGCAAAAAGTATGAAAAGAAAATCTAAAAATCCAACTTGCAATATAAGCATTAACTTCTAAAGTCAAATTTTAAATAGTTGGTAAAAATCTCTCAAAATTGTTATGAGACCACTTAAAACCACCTATGACCAGAGAATTCATGAATCCAAAAATCAATTTCCAGAACACCAGAGGAAGATTAAAAAGTGTAAAAAAAATATTTGCAATCAATGGCAAAAGAAGAATAATATTATTCTAAGAGTTCATTAAAAACTCAATAATACAGAAGATATAAAGAACAAAAGATTTTAAAAAGCTAAACAAATGTGGAAATACAATCAAGCAATAATGAACTAAATCCAAACAATAAGCTAACACTTTATCCTAATAATATCTTAATAAGTGGCAAAATAATAACACCCAAAAATGCAAAGGTTATGGTGACCCCAGTACACACAAGCTAATGCTGGCTTAAGTCCATAAAATTTTTATAACACAACTTAGTGTCTTCTAATTCATTCTTTTTAACAAATTTTTGAACTCTTGGTACGTTTTATATTTCTTAATTTGTTTTCTTACGTTTTCATTACAACAAACTCTTAATTTGAATAATACCAAAATCATTCTTTCAATGTATTAGTTTTTCTATGACTTGAAAAAAATTTTTTTAAATGTTAGTTCTTTAAAATATTTAATCTTGCTGGGTGTGGTGGCACATACTTGTAATTCCAGTAACTCAGGAGGCTGAGGCAAGAGGATCACAAGTTTGAGGCTGGCCTCAGCAACATATCAAAGCCCTAAGCAACCTAATGAGACCCTTCCCAAAATAAAAAATTAAAAGAACTGGGAATGTGGTTCTGTGGATGAACACCCCTGGGTTTAATTCCCAGTACCAAAAAAAAAAAAAAATTAAATTAAAATTTAAAAAAATGTTAACTAAATTTTTAAAAAGTATGGGAATTGCTTAAATAGAAAAAACTCAAGACTGCTAAGGAAGTTCACTACATAAACATCTGAACTAGTCTCAAAGTGTTAGGGAAACTGTCCCATACCAATGATCCTCTTGGTCATGGTATTCACTGGTCACAAAATACCTATCTAGGAATGGGGTTTAAGTAAATACCACATGCTATCAGCTGGCCAAGGGTAGAAGTGGATAAAGATTCATAATCTCAATAGAGTAAGTACAAGAGCCCAGGGGATACAGAAAAGGAAGGTGCAGCAGGTCATGATGGGAGATCACATATTGTGGACCAAGTGATAAGCCGGAGAGCAAAACACTTAAGGAGCAGGAGGGCAGAGGCAGCCAGGAGCATGAAAGCAGACACACAAAGAAGAACCAATAGGGCTGACATGTGGACAAAGCCAGTCACAAACCAGAATTCAAAACACAGCAGAGGAAGCTAGGCCATGAATTCAAGTTTGAAGATGAATCTCTGAGGCACCTGAACTTGCAAAGTGAAAATGACCAACATGCAGCTAGAAACACAAGTCTCTGAGAGGAACCTCAACGGGAGATATCAGTTGACTCTGCAGGGAATGTGCTCATGGATGGCTGGGAAGGGAAGTTTATTCTTTTTTCTTTCTTTTTTTTTTTTTTTTTTTTGGTTACTGGGGACTGAACCCAGGGGTGCTCTACCACTGAGCCATATCCCCAGCCCTTTTTATGTTTTATTTTGAGACAGGGTCTAAGTTGCCTCAGCTGGCCTCAAACTTTTGATCCTCCTGCATCAACCTTCAGCAACAGGGATCACAGGCGTGAACCCAGTTTTGTTGTTGTTTGTTTTTTAAATAAAGTAAGCCAGTAGGTGAGTACTCTTCCAATAAGTTTCCTGGTGATGGGCAAGAGAATAAACAGGTAAAGCCTTGAAAGTTACCAAAGATGGGAGGCAAAGAGTGCTAATCAAAAGTTAAAAAGTTGCAGCCAGATAGGATAAGAGAGTTTCAAGATTAATTGCACTGCAAAGTGACCATAGCTACTAGTAATGTATTATTACTTCAAATTGCTAAAAGATTTTACATGTTTTCACTATAAAAATAATGATAAATGTGAGGTGACAGATCTTGGATTAGCTTGATATAATCATTCTATACCACATACACAAATCAGAACATCACATTGAACCTTATAAATGGAAACAATCATTGTCAGTTTAAATAAAAGTTTAAATTAAAAAATTTAAATGTAAGTCTTCCTACTTGTATCACTTTACCTCCCGTCCTTGAACCTGGCTATTTTTCTGTTAACTGGTCTCCCCTACAGAAAGCCTTCCCAGATGTTCTGTGACTCATCACAGCTATAACCTGTCTCTCTTCAGTTTAATTTCAGGTTCACTACTGTACACACTAGAATGGAAGGATGGACCCACATTAACCTGATTCAGGAGTGGTCATTAGTACTACAGAATGAGTAGAATTGAAATTTAAATGAATCATAAAGATACAATAGCCAGGCCTGGTGGCATATTCCTATAATCCCAGCAGCTTGGGAGGCTGAGGCAGGATGATCAGAAGTTCACAGCCAGCCTCAGCAATTTAGCAAGGCCCTAAGCAACTCAGTGAGACCATGTCTCTACATAAAATACAATAAAGGGCTGGTGATATGGCTCAGTGGTTAAGTGCTCTTGAGTTCAATTCCTGATACAAAATAAAATAAAATAAAAAATAAAAATAGATGACTCTCAAAAAAGATTTACTCTTGGGAAGGGCATTTTCACTAGCTCTGCTACTATCTCAGAGGAAGGGCATTTTTACTAGCCCTGCTACTATCTCAGGGGAAGTCTGAAAGCTACTTCCTGATCCCATTCCTATCAATACTTATTTCTTTCATTGAAGATAAGAACAGGAATGGACTCAAGAAGTCAGTCAATCCAGTACCTTCTTTTTTTTTTTTTTTAATTTCTTTTGTAGTTGTAGATGGACAGAATGCCTTTGTTTATTTTTAATGTGGTGCTAAGAATCGAACCCAATACCTCACATGTGCTAGGTAAGCTCACTGACATGAGCTACAGACCCAGATCCCAGACCCCAGTACCTTCTTTATACAAAAGTGAACAAAGCCAAATTATGCGGTAACTTAAAAGGGCAATAAACAAATGTCATATCATTGTCTTTATCATCCCATTCCCCTATATTCAATCTCCCTGCTAAAAACTAATATAATTCTTCCCAATTGTCCTATCCACCCATGTTTTTTCAAAACATCAGCTTTCAATTAGGTAACTGCAATATATATATAATGAGTGTATATAGACACATACAAACACATACCTGTTTATCATCTGTTATCAAAAGTTAGATCCTAAAAATAATGGCTTACCTTAATAACATCTAAAAATATTTAGACCATTTCTATATAGAATGTACTAAAAAGTAGTGATAACCACAAATAGGAAAAAGAAATAGAAAACCCAATCAGAAATAAATTATTTACTTGTGTATAATAGTAAATTGCAGGAAAAGAAACACTTTCATGTCCTATTACAGTGTAAGGTTTTAGTACCTACTATCTAATCTTACCTACACTAATCTATCAATTAAACATTAAGTGCCTACCTAAAAGCCGCTTCCCAAAAGCAGTTCATTCCACAAACATCAGAGGGCAGCATCCAATAGGGATTCCAGTAACACAGAGAGAAATCTTTACACCTAACAGCAAGACAGAAATAAGAGTCCTATGTGAGTATTTCAATTGGGAACTAACAAGGAATTTACTGAGTAATACAATAACTTATAGTTCTGTTTTACAAAAACAAATGAAAAATCCTGCAAATCCAAGTTGCTATGGTAACTTGAAGAATTTTTTTTCTAGAAAACTGATTTCTCCTTTAGGGTACTTTTATTTATTTATTTGGTATTGGGAATTGAACTCAGGGGTGCTTTACCACTGAGCTCCATCCCCAGTCCTTTTGATTTATTTATTTATTTTTATTTTGAGGCAGGCTCTCACTAAGTTGCTTAGGGCCTAATTTGCTGAGGCTGGCCTTGAATTTGTAATCTTCCTGCCTCTGCCTCCCAAGTCGTACCGTAGGTAGGCACCACCTGTGCCCAGCAAGTTATCATTATTCTAAATAAAACTTTAAAACCTTTAGGTTATATTATACTACAAAATGGAAAACAGTTTTTCTAATCACTATTAAAATCCTCCCCTCAGATGACACAGACAAAATCTAATTTTTTTCTTCATGGACTATGCATATAAACCTAGAACAAAATCCATTTCATCCAAAAAACTTTTGCTTATCATGTCACAAATTCCCGGTGGAAAGAGAAAAAAAAAAATCTTTAAACACTTTTAAATGAACCCTCAACTCTAGCTACTTGTATGGTGTTTTAAACTAAAAAATAAGAAATCATGCTGATATTCATGGCTCAGTTTCATTTTTACATTATCTCAGTTTCACTATATCACTCAGGTACAATGGAGGATCAAGTATGGTCCCCCTTCTTAAGAGTATAGGGTGGAGCTTAAAAAAGTCCTCATGTTACAAAAAGTATGTTATTCATCATTATTTCTTTTCAAAACAATCATCTAAAATTCACTACATTGAAGGCCTGAGTACTGAAGAACCTGTATATGAAGTCTGGGTGAAGCTCTCCACTAGGCTACTTCCAAACTCACCACCACATAGCTTTGTTTTATCTCACTATTCCAATTATAAATTACTGTTCTTATATCAAAAGGTCTATAAAATTTCAGATCTGCCAATACCTTTAATCACTTCTCTCCAGAACTGCCTCAGCCCTGCAGGCATAATAAACACTCTCAGAGCCCCACACATGCCCCCACACAAGCCAGTAAGATAAAAATTCTCTGAAAACAGGGTCTGACAGTGGTGTTATTTAAAATGCTAAGAAAATCTGTATACTTCTGCATAAAGGACTGCAAAGTTGGAATTTTAAAATCAACAGAAAAAAGTTAAACTGTAATTTGGTTTTCCTTTGAAGGACACCAGTTTCTAGGACAGCACAAAAAGTCATGTTTTAAAAGACTGAGTCGTCAGGGAAAGAAAATGTGAATATATCAGTAAAACTTACCATTTGATTAGAAAACCTGTTTGTGTACCCTCCTAGGCATGGTTATGTATGTTTAAAACCTTACACTATATAAGGAGTCAAGCTCAGCATAGTATAACACAGTTCTTTCAGATTCAAGTGCTTCACAGCTATTTAAGCATCAAACAAACCTGTTAAGGCAGATAACTCCATTTTTCAGACACAGACATTATAACATTGTTATTTCAATAAATGTACAATTTATTTACAATGTTCACCTAACATGCAACTTTGTTCTACAAAAAAATAATAGTAATAATTATAACTAAATTATTATTACTAAATTATAATTATTCCATCCTGTTTCCAAATCTGTCTGGTCCTGAGGTTACTTGTTAGAAAGAGAGACACAGGGATCCTATCCCAAGCCTAGTTAACCAAGAATCTCCAGATAACTGGCCTGAGAAGCTGAATTTTTAACCAACACCCCAGATAAGTCTGAAGGTCAGATATGAATGAGAAACACTATCATGGGATAGCTAGAGTCAAATTGGAGTTTTTAATCAAAAGTATTGATACTCGGTTACTTAGTATGCAAGAAGTCCTAAGTGATATCTAGATATGCCAGATATCACACCCTCTGCACCCCCCTCAAAAAGTTCAATACAACTTTCATCATTCTGTTTATTTACTACAACTTACAGAGATTCTTAAAATTTAAAATCTGCATAAATATAAATGCCTCAATCAGTATGTTTACGAAGCACAATTTAGAAAAATTTAAAAGCCTAATAAATCACCCACCACAGTTAAACATTTGTAATCAATGTTTTTAAAATATCTGCCCGCATATACTTGTCAAGAAAAAGTTTGTGGGCATGTTGCCAACATGGATAAGTTGCTGAAACTGCTTAAGTTTCATTCATATCAAGTAACACCCATATGAGCTAGAGAATACACCTCAAACCTGTCAGAAGGTTGCAACTACCAGGGAGCTTCTAACCCAGGTGAGCCTCTAATTCAGGCATTACAATTAAACTACGCTGGAAGGCAGAGTTTTTAAAAAGTTAATTCAAGAGCCTGGCATATTAGCGCTCACCTGTCACCCCAGCTAGTCCAAAGGCTGAGGGAGGAGGATCACAAGTTCCAGGCCAGTCAGAGCAACTTAACCAGATCCTGTCGCAAAGTAAAATTTAAAAAGGCTGGAGGTAAAGCTCATTGAGAGGGCACCCCTGGGTTCAAAACCCAGTATCACAAAAACAAACAAAAAATGATACAAAATGGAGAAGCCATAAACTAAAGAATAAAATTCAGTAAGACCAATGTGTTGGACAACTTAATGGTGAGTTTAAATTTTCTGAAGCTTTGGGCCACACCAAGACGCCCTGGACTTATGCTAGTAACAAACTAAGAGCCAAGTATGGAGGATAAAGGGCGACCACAAATTCACTGACACTTCAATCAAGAGTTCGGTTCTATCTCCCCTCACCCAATCTGAGACTAAATGCACTAGCAAACAGGGACGGGACACAGTATCAACTTCTAGGCCCTTGTCTGCAAAGCACCACAACATCTATCTCCTACTTCTTGGAACACACCTGTCTCCATGTTTTAAGAAGCCTAAGGCATGTGGAGAAGTCATTTGAGAGGATGCAGATCAATAGACCCAGCTGAGCTCTCAAGCCAAAAGCCAGCAGCAACTGCCAGCCACATGAAAGGGTCACTTGCTACATCTTTCTAATCTACCAACCTACTAGGTCTCTCCCAATTAAAGAATATTAGCATTGCAGTTTTCCTCTCCATGCCAAGTTCTGCTTTCCTCTATACAATTACTCAGTAACTCAATAAATTATCTACTGCATGACCACATACACAGGTCAAACAATGGAAACATAATGGTAAGTAAAATGGCCATGGGTCATCTTGGATATTGCCTTGTGGGAGACCTAAGCCAATACCCAATTCTCCAACTCCAGGACTTGTATTTCCTCTTCCCCTCAGTTAAAAATAACAAATCCTGGACCTTGCAAACACCTGAAACTGCAATCCTTAACTCCAATATCTCACATCAGACTAATCTCTACTCTAATTCTCTGTCCTGTTAGTTGTTTAGAGATACACACCTCCAACTGCATGCTTCCTAAGTATAAGTTTCTGCTTGTTCTCATTACCCTCCCTACTCAAGACTAGACCATAAAGCTCATCTGTTCACTTTCCTATAGCTACAACTTCTACCTTACTCTTTCACCATACCTTTCCAGTAAAATCTCAAACTGAAACCAAGCCATTCATTCACCTTCTCAGATGAGTACTAAACAACTAATGACATGACTATGCTGATTAGGGGAACTATAAACTGTCTCCTTGGCTTGCCCCTCAGGCTACTATCAACTCCATATGCTTTCCACCTGCCCTCTACAGCCCATTTTTCTCGAGAGTCTTGCATCAATCAGTCCTTTTTTTCTCCTTAATCAATATCCATGTGTACAATCATTTATTATCCACCCTATCTATAAAAGGATTATACAACCCTGCTCATTATCACATGACTCACCTGTCTCTAAAAGGGAGAAGTAAATACTTCTGCCTCATTCTTTAACGCTGACCTTTTTCCAGGGACTTGCTTTGGTCAAAGTAATGTGAACAGATGAGATATCACAGCATCAGAGCAGAAGCTTCAAATCAGACTGTGAAAATCAACCTAGCCCCTCACTCTACCCCTGCATATTCAATACAGATTGCTTCCTCAGTCTGGGTCCCAGAATGAGAAGACAGATAATGCAGGGTCATAGCCATGTACATGTAACAGATACAAGAAATAATTGTTGTTAGAAACTGCTGAGATGTTTGGAGATTTTACAAAACAAAGAAGAATAAATCATAATTCCCTTTTAAAGTATACAATTCAATGATTTTTATTATATTCACAGAGTTGTGCAACCATGATCCATCAATTCCATTCCTTAAGCAGATACTAAAAAAAACTAAAAACATTTTTTTACAGAAAAACTATACATGAAAGTTTAGAACACTATTATTCATAAGAGTCAAAAAGCAGAAAACCACTCAAATGTCCATCGACTAATGAATAAACAAAAGGTGGTATGCCCATTCAATGAAATATTATTTGTCCATAAAAAGGACAATGCTACAGTGGATCAATCTTGAAAACATTACGAAGCTAAACTCAAAAGGCCACATTCTGTGTGATTATTGGTGTATGTGAAATGCCCCAAACAGACAAACCTATGAAGACAGAAGGCAGATTTGCAACTGCCTAGCGCAGAGGACTTGAGAAGTGGAGTGAGAAGTTCACTACTAATGGATACAGGGTTTCTTTTTGGGATGATGATAAACTCCACACATACAAATTTGGAGAGAAATAGTCAAGTTTTAGTTACATTTCTTGACCATAATTACATAGCAGAAAAAAATACAGTATGTAAAAAGAATTTTTTTTCTTTACTGGAAATATATGCACTTGTCAAATATAGTGGTACATACCTATAATCCCAGCTACTGGGGAAGATGAGGCAGGAGGATCACAAGTTTCAGGCCAGCTTCAGCAACTTTGCAAAACCCCATCTCAAAAAATAAAATAAAGATGTAGTGGCACACATCTGTAATACAAGCGACTCAAGAGGCTGAGGCAGGGGGATCACAAGATCAAAGCCAGATTCGGCAACTGAGCAAGGCCTAAGCAACGTAGTGAGACCCTGTCTCAAAATAAAAAATAAAAAGGGCTGGGGATGTGGCTCAGTAGTTAGCGACCCTAAAGTTCAATCCCCAGTACCAAAAAAAATTTTTTTAAATAAAAAATAAAGTAAAATAAAAAGGACTGGAGATGTAGCTCAGTGATAAAACATCCCAGAGGTGAATTTTCAACATAAGGAAAAGAAAAAATAAAATGTGCACTAGAATACACATGCTGCTTATCATTAAGAAAAAAAAAAAATCATAAAATACTAAGGTACTGCTAACAAGAAGTGGAATTGTTTTAGTGTCTTAACTCCCAAATATCTATTCTCCCACTTATGAAAAACTGGTTTTGGAGATTGAGAAAGAGTAGAAACTGAAACAGAACTCCTTATGTACCAGTAACTTGTTATAAGCAATAAATTTAGGAAAAGGAACCAATCTGAACACAGCAGTTGTACTTTCAGGGTAATAATAATAATAATAATGTTTTTAATATTGGAAAGGTCAAGGTAGTTATCCAGATTTTGGTCATTAAGAGTGTATAACTGCTCACAGAGGAATACTAGATGTTCAACATTCAAAGTGATAACTCCACTAAATAATATTAATGGAAGCTGTGTGATGGTGCATGAGTCTGCCTCAGGAAGCTGAGGCAGAAGGATCACAAATTTGAGAACAGTCTCAGCAACTTAGTGAGAAACTGTCTCAAAACAAAAAATAAAAAGAACTGGGAATGTAGCCACTGCAAACCATCCCTGGGTTCAATAGCCATCACCACAAATAAAAAAAAAAAAAAAACAGATGAATGGATAAAGAAAATGTGGTATAAACCCAGGATGAAGCTGCACAACTGTAATCCCAGCAACTAGGAGACTAAGGCAGGACAATCACAAGCTCAAGGCCAGCCTCAGCAACTCAGTGAGGCCCTGTCTAAAAACTAAAAAAAAAAAAAAAAAAGGCGGGGGGGGGGGGTTTGTGGATGTGGCTCAGTGGTTAAGCACCCCTGGGTTCAATCCCCAGTACCAAAAATAAACAAACAAATAACGTAAATAACGTATACATGCACAATGAAGTTTTACCCAGACGTAAAAAAGGAATGAAATTATGTCATTTGCTGATAAATAGCTGGTACTGGAGAACATCATGCTAATGAAGTAAGTCAGACTCAGAATATCAAGAGTTGAATGTTTTCTCTCATCTGAGGAAGTTAGAGGAGAAAAAAGGAATAAAAAAGGAAACTCATGAAAATGGAAGGCAGACTAGTAGAGGAGAGGAAAGAGATCCACGCAGAGAAAGAAAAGGAGGGAAAAAGGCAGTACTAGGGAATGAAATGCACCAAATTATGCAATATGCATGTACAGACATCACAATGAACTCCACTAGTATGTATAATTATAATGCACCAATTTAAAAAAATAGATTAGAGGAAGTAGATCAAGGCAAGGAGGGAAAGAAAAGGGGAGGTAGTAAGGAATGAAATTCACCAAATTATGTTATATGCACATACAAGTGTATCACAAAGAATCCCATTTTATGTATAATTTAAATGTGCCAATTAAAAATAGAAGGAAGACCTGTAAAACAGAGGAAGAGGATCAGGAGGAAAAAGAAAGGGAAGGAGAAGGGAGGTATAAGGAAATGAGACTAATCAAATTATGTGCATGTATGAATAAGTCACAATGAATCCCACTACACATAAGGCACCAATAAAAACCATAAAAATGCAAGAATAAATAAATAATAAAATCTTGAGTATGGAGGTGTGGTCAGTGGTAAAATGATTACCTAGCATGCTCAAGGCTCTGGGTTCAATGACCAGTCCACAAAATAATTTTAAAAATGAGTCATAATATCTTAGGAGTTTGCCTGACCTTAATGAAATCATAGGGTAAAAATGTGACAATTCAGCTTTCTATGTTGTTCCTCTGCCCACACAACTTTTTTTTGCATGTAAATGTGGAGAAACATTCTTTACCACTTTTGTTTTTTCCTGGTACTGAGGATTGAACCCTTTACGACTGAGCTATATCTCCAGCCCTTTTTGGTTTTTGATACAGGGTCTCCCTAAATTGCTGGCTGGTCTTCAACTTGCACCTTCACCAAATTTTTATGAAGACTGATAAGCCTTTAATTTTAACTTAGATGTATGCTTCATTCAAAACAAGAAGTTGGGCATGGTAGCCTCGCCTGTAATCCCAGCTACTTGGGAGGTTAAAGCAGAAGGATCGCAAGTTCGGAAAAAATAAATAAATAAATAACTTAGAGACTCTGTCTCAAATTTTAAAACAAAAAGGGCTGAAGATGTGGCTTAATGGGTTCAATCCTTAGTATCAAAAAAAAAAAAAGAGAGAGAGAAGTAATGCTACAAGCAGAGGTATAAAAGTATAGCATTTCAGCTGACCCAATTTTGATACATCAGATTTATTAAGTATTTATTAAAACTAAGGCTCTTATTTTCTAAATTTCTAATAAAGTAATTTTGTTACAATTAGTTGGCCAAGCAAATTCATAAACCTGTCACATATATCTGAGACAAAGTAATACAAATGAATGCTACGCTATCAAATTGAAATGCTAATATTGTACTTTTAAGTTTATTTGTTTGATTAATATGTTGCACCCTGCCTGGCACTGTAGCACAAGCCTCTAATTCCAGCGACTCCCAGCAATTTGTGAGGCTGAGGTAAGAGAATCAAAACTCCAAGGCCAGCCTGGGCAATTTAGCAAGACCCAGTCTTGAAAAAAATAAAATAAAAAGAGGTGGAGATGTGCGTCAGTGATAAAGCACCCCTGGGTTCAATCCCAGTTCAAAAAAGAAAACAAAAAAGCTGCAGCCTTACAATCCTATCCAATTATTTCCATAATTTAAAGGCTTCACAATCAGGTAACAGATTAGAAAGAGTTTACCTTCTCTCTACCGTTTTTCATGAGTTCGGTAAAAACATGATAATCCACTTTTTCAATGCTGCGCCTCTGCCCAAAGGTCCCCCTTTCATCCCGGGAACGGCCTTTACCTCTCAGAAGTCCTTCAACAAAAGCTTACAGTTGACCTACACTCCCTCGTCCTAACCCTTCACCTTGCCTTCAAAGCTATTGCCTCTTACCAGTAAGCCCTTCAGGTCACTGCCAGAGAGGTGTGCGGTGCCCATCTATAAAGGAAGTACCAAATGCTCAGATTTTAAGTATTAATATGCCGTGGGAAAACATTCTATTTTCAATTTAAATCTCATGTTGATCCCAACTCTGGCAGTGATTTGTGCAAATATGCCAGATGCTGCTTCACAAACATCGATTTTACAAGAGAAGTTCCTTCCTTCCATCCCACAAGTGGCTTGTGCATGCCAAGTATCGCTTATTTTTAACTTTCTGTAAGTGTCAGAACACACCAAGTGTTTAAAGACAATTCACAACCCGCACACATGCCACCTCCAGATTTAACTAACCCCGTCTATTAATGAAAACTACATACATTAACACACGAAAATTAGACAATCCTTTTGGGGCGAAGGACACTGAATAGGGCACTAGTCTATTTAAATATCTCAACTTCAACTCCATGGAAACAAGAGGGAATTCCCATTAGACAGCAAAAAGGCTTTTGGGAAGCATCACTTATTTTCAACAACTCTTTTTTTAAAAGTTACAAATTAATTCGATTTCTAATTTTATCTTATAAAGCACCTAAAGACTGGATCAAAAGGCAAACAGTGGGGTGGTGGGAGCTGCGCGGGGCTCATCCCCGGCGGGAGGGGAAGGAGGGAAAAGAGTGAAGGGGGTGAGAGAACGCGGCAAAGAAGCGGGAGGCGCGCCCGGGCGGGAGGCGCGGGGCCGACCCTCCAGAGGCCCAGGCCAGGCCGCGCCCGCGGCCCCCGAGCCCGCCGCTCCGCCGCGGGCCCAAGACCTGGAGCGACCCGTACCTGTCCAGCCGGCCGGGACGCGCCGCGGGGCCCGCGCCGCCCGCCCCTTTCCCGGCACCGCGTCCGCCGCCCGCGAGCCAGGAAGCCGCTGCGGCCTGCGGCTTCCAGCCACCGCCGCCCGCTCCTTCCTCCAGGGACACTGCGAGCTGGCTGAAGGCGTAGAGCAGCGAGCAGAAGCCGCAGGCCAGACACAGCACCACGATGCGCAGGTAACGCCGCATCGCCCAGGCCCAGGTCCCGCGTCGCCGCCGGCCCCGCCGCCTCCACCGCTGCCGCCGCTGCGCCTGCCCGGGCGAACTGGAGCGGAGGGAGCAGCAGCGCGCAGCCGCGAGTGCAACAAGTTCCTCCTCCGCCGCCGCCCCGCGCCCGCCCCCCTTCCTTCCTCCCCTTGCCTCTCCGCCCACCACCTAGAGGAGCGCGGCCACCGCGCCCCAGCCGGCCGACAGCCGCCCGGAAGCCGGGACGCCGCCTCCGCAGCCCGGCGCCCGACCCCTCCCCGCCCCGCGGCCCGGGACCCGCCCGACGCGCCGGCGCGCTGGGCGCGGGAGGGCTGGCGCACGGACGCCCCGGACGCGGGACGCGGGATGCAGCTGCCGGGTATGAGCTGTCGCTGATGCCCTGGCGGGTAGCTCGCGAATGCTGAGGCTCTGAACAGCACTGGAGAAAAGTGTGGAGAAAGTAACCAGGCTCTAGAGGCAGTTGACCTAAATTCAAATTCTGGTTCTAACACATGGTAATTTGTGACGTTGAGAAACCTAGAATTCTCTGAGCATGTTTCTTTGTCTCTCAAATGGAGATACTATCACTATCATAGGGTGATTGTAAAGATGGAATTGTTTAACTCATGAAAAACTAGAAATCTAACATTTAGAGGGCGCTTAACTAAGCCCTTTTTTGTTCCGTCCTCGGCAGTTCTTCCTTGGCCTCTAGGCTTCTATAAGGTCTGTAGGAGCCATTTCAAATACCTTTCTGCCTCCCAATGTTCATAATGCGGTATGCCTAACTTGCCTCCCAACGGGCTGTAATTTTGCCGGACATCCTTTTGGCGTTACTTACAACTCGTCATTTCCATATCCGAAACAAAATCGGTGTTCTCCCCAAAGAGCTTCTCCTTCTTTTTGCGTTCTTCTCCCTCCTTTTCAGTTGTTTCCACGCAGTTCATTCTTGGACCGTTTATAAATCTTCGTTATGCACCCAGCAATGTGTGAGTACCTTGAGGTGTAAAGAAGCCTAGTGGTGACGTAGGTGAGAAGGTGTATACTTTGGAAATAAACGAAACATTAGACACGTTGGGATATAGACTCGTAATGGTATGGGCACACACCCAAAGGTGTAATCAGACCTGAAAATGTAGTCAAAACAGACTTCTTCATAGCAAAGGTGGCCCTAGAGGTTGCGGGGAGGATTAAGGGAAGTAATTCTAGACTAGAGGATAATGAAACGCGCTCTTGTGTTTAGGGAACGAGACAAACGATACCACCAGCTAGATGAATACAAGAGGATATGATGAGTGATAAGATTGCAGAAGTAGGAGACCCGATATTTGAGTGCCTTGCTTAGTTTACCAAGGAGTTTGAATTTATTCTACCAAACAATGGTAAACTATTGAAGAGTTTTAAAGTAAGGTAGTAATATGACACGTGTGCATTTTAGGGAGATTCTGGCTGCAGTGAAGGCTGCAACAGAGATTTGAGAGATTGGAGAAAGCAGCTCCACCGCCAAAAAGGGAAGCTTAAATAGGAGAGCACGTGCACAATTCATGTAGAAAAATGTCATAAATTGTACAGATTACATTTGGGGCACTGAAAAGACTATGAGATACAAGGTGGGGAAATGCAGTACCACATAGTAGTAGCTCTGAATCCCTACACCAAAAAGTTCTCACCCTGTGTTTTTGGGAAAGTCACTAACCAAATTTAAGATTCAGTTTCCTCCCCAAAAAGGATTAATTTCTTGCCTTACCTGACAAGAAAATGAAAATCAGCATGCTATCAAGATGTATAAAGAGAATGAAACGATATATTTGCTCATTCAATAAACATTTATTGAATATTTTCTACATGCCAGACAAGGGGCTCAGATGCACAATATTCAGAAATGAAGGAGTGTTCTTCCCTGGGAAGGGATATAGGTTGGTTAAAACAAGAATACTAAATCTTTCCACTATACCTTACAATTCTTAGAGAAATGAAGATAAACTTAATGAAGTACAGAGAATGATAATAAAAACATTGATAAGAAGGGAAATTTTGAGAAGTTGAGGATACACCAAGAAATTAGACTAAGAGTACTCGAAGTGTTCAAAAGATGCAAACTGCAATTGTTCTCTGTTCCAGTAAAGAAACTACATACAGTCAAAAATTAAGAATAACTCTTTGGCCCTCCCATATTAAAGTACCGAAATGGCACAAGGGAAGGCCAGGCAGTTTTCATTTCTGCAACAATTTGTGGAAAGAGCATATCCAAAAGCATAATCATTCATTTACTTCACATCAGCATTCTGGACCATATCATCCCTTTAGGTTCCCTTTAATCCTGTAATTACAAAAGAAATTTTGAGGAAAGGGTACATAGAGCTTTCCTTCCAGAAATGACCTTCCTATCTAGAAATCATCTATTACCCACATAATATCTCATCTAGTTTTCTTGTAGTGTAAGGAGTCAAGTGCAGGCTGGCATCCCAACTCTGATCATTTCCAGGATTCACAAACTATTTCTATATTCATAAAATTAATTCTAATTATTGTGTGTATGTATGTTTTCTTAAGTCTGTTTTTCATCTTTAATACCAGTCTTTTGCTGGACTCAGTGGCACACACTTATAATCCCAGTTACTCAGGAAGCTGAGTCAGGAGGATTCCAAGTTCAAGGTCAGCCTTGGCAACTGAGACTGGTTTCAAAATTAAAAATAAAAAGGGCTGAGAATGTACCTTAGTGGTACTGTGCCCCTGAGTTCAATTACCTGCCCCCCAGCAAAATTAAAACCATGTCTTAATTCTCTAATGACAGGTTGGCTATATCCAAATATTTTATACATGTTGATCTTCCTTTATCCTATCAAAAAGATAATATTTAAGTGAAGGAAACAGAATTTAACAGTAGCACTATCTATTTTTCAAATTAGGAGGCAGAGATCTCCTAATTTTGAGTTGATTTTTAATTTTTTTTTTTTAGTTGTAGATGGACACAATAACTGTTTATTCATTTTATGTGGTGCTGAGGATTGAACCCAGCGCCTCGCATGCAAGGCTATTGCTCTACCACTGAGCCATGATCCCAGCCCCTTGAGTTGATTCTTTAAAAAATAATAAAATTTTAAAAAAGACATCCTAGGGGGAAATCGTTGAATTCTGTACCGAGAGTAAAACTTTTTAATATAACTTCTGCTTTGTAAAAGTTTGCATCATCTAATTTAGTCCTATAAAATACCTAGGAAAAGATGTTATTCTTTTAGGAAACAACCTGAAATTCAGAAAGGTTCATTAACTACATGATTGATAATGAAGATCCATAATTTGAAATATTTGAAGACCCAAGGTACGTGTTTTTCCATTATATTATATCATTTCATGATGAACAAATAATTGCTACATAAAATTATGCCAATTAGAAGTGGAAGCATAAAGAGAATCAATGTTATATGAAAATCTCATAAAATGATCTTAAAGACAAAAAGAAACTTTACAATCAGAGATGTGTCATATTAGGTGAGGTGATTGACGCCTGTAATCCCAGGGACTCAGGAGGCTGAGGCAGAAGTTCAAAGCCAGCTTCAGCAACTTAGTGAGACCTTGTCTCAAAATAAAAAGAGCTGGGATGTTTCTCAGAGGTTAAACACCTCTGGGTTAAATCCTCATTCCAAAAGAAAATGAAATATGCATTAGATTAGTTGCAGAGTACAAAGAATCAGAAACTCAGACTAAAACCAAAATTTATTTACTCTCACCTGTAGTTGGCTTATATTTCTCCATTTTCCACAGTCCAATTCCT
This sequence comes from Sciurus vulgaris, assembly GCF_902686455.1. Taxonomy (NCBI): domain Eukaryota; kingdom Metazoa; phylum Chordata; class Mammalia; order Rodentia; family Sciuridae; genus Sciurus; species Sciurus vulgaris. The sequence continues at coordinate 105,171,595 of NC_136465.1, forward strand.
AGAGACCTTGTTGGACTGAAGGAAAAGTTGGAAAATAATGCCATTAGTTCAAACAAAAAGCATTTCATTTTAAGAGTTTATACAGACTAGTAAATGTGAGGAAAGAATAGGATCAGGGGTAGGATGAAAGGATAAAGGGATTCTCTTCATTCTCAAAACACTTAGCTATACGCCACAAAATTAGAGAGGTGATGGAAAATAAAGGAAAGGGGACAGACACCTTATGCTCCTATATGACCTGAGAATGTAGCTGGTGTTTCCAGCTTGGGCAAGGGCAGGGAAGGGGGCAACCAGATAGGGAATGGAACAAGGAATAGCCTATGGACAACACTTTCTTTGTTCCTGGTTTTATCTTTGGGAATCTTCCATTTCCATTAATACAATAAATCATAATACCTCTTCCCTGCCAGAGTTGAGGATTAAACCCAGGGCCATACACTACACAAGGGCTCTGCCTCTAAACTACACCCCAGCCCTATAATGTATTATTTTTTTATTGAACTACACCACCAAGCCAGGCACTGTGGTAACACACCTATAATCCCAACTACTCGGGATTACAAGCATCACAAATGCAAGGCCATCTTGAGCAATTTAGCAAGTCCCTGTAAAAAAAAAAAAAAAAAAAAAGGGGCCAAAGATTTAGCTCTGTGGGCACAGCACTTGCCTAGTGACACACAAGGCCCTCTGTTCAATCCCCGATATCACCAAAAATAAATAAACATCCAAGCACAAATCCTCCAAAACCTGTCACCAATCAAGGTTCATAATTACAATGTTAAGGACTAAATTAATCAGGCTTGTCTGACCAGATTCCTCAAAACTGAAGGCTGAAAATAATGAACTGCGATTCACCCTTCCAAAACGCCAGTGCTTACCTCAAAACTGAATTCAGAGTACTTGTCACCTCATATTCTTTTCTATGCAGAAATTACATCACTAGACATTCCTGTTAATATTTGACTTACACATTTCTTTTAATAAAGTAAAAAATGATTGCTTCTAATTAAGTGCAAGTGTTCCCTTAAACTTACCCGTGCTAAAAACTTAAGGACTTTTTTATGTTCTATTAGAGACCAAAAATTTACCTTGCAAGTCTGAGGCTAAAGAATTGTTCTTTTGGGAACTCAGACTACTTCCTTTTTTAAAGGTATTTTCACCACCATTTTATTTTGTCCTTTAGTTGTCTTCTCCCAAGCTAGTTTTAGTCTTCCAATTCTTCACATTCTTACTGACTCCAAAAGTAAAACTGGACAATTTCACTGTTGCTATTCATTACTATGAATTAAAAGAGGATAATGAAAACCCACATGAACAACTTTAATAAAGCAACAATAAATTACTAAGACAGAATAAGACAGAAAAGGAGTTTCTGAATTTTCTTAAAAAAAGAGTTCACAGAAAACTGAAGATGAAATGGTAGCTTTCATCCATACTACTGTTCCAGGCAAGTCAGCAGATCTAAACCTAGATGTAATTTCTGAACCTATAAGATTAGTATGTACTGCCAGGTGCAAGCCTGTAATCCCAGTGACTGGGGAGGGTGAGGCAGGAGGATTGAAAATTCAAAGCCAACCTCAGCAACTTTATGAGGCCCCAAGCAATTTATCAAGACCCTCTCAAAAATAATTTTTTTAAAAAAGCTTTTAACATGTAGCTCAGTGGTAGAATGTCCCTGGGATTGAATCCCCAGTACCAAAGTTGGGGGGAGATTAGTATTTTTCCTACTCCTCAGGAATTCCAGTTGGGGAGGCATCTGTTTCACTGGATCGTAAGATTCCCTTGGAACTTGTCCTTATACCCTGAAATAAAACAGTTTTTAAAAACTACTACTACTCAGCCTTATTTACACAATAGAGTTTAAGCAGTTTATCAAAACAGAAGAAAAACAGGAGTCAGAATCTGGAAAAATAGAAGATCAAGAATAAGAGAGGTAGGTCCTGGGTCCTACATAAATTATTCAAATTGTCCAGTTTTAATCTGAAATTTCTCACAACTATAGAAAAAAATGAAGACAATTAGTAACCTACATTGTCTAGAAGGAAAGGGCAAATTGCATTCTCACGTGAGGTAAGGTTTTTCCTGAAATAGGTATGAATAAAATTCCTCCTTTGGACAAAGCAGTGTAATAATGTTTCTTCAACATCTTCACAAAAGGGAATTTAACTGTCTCTTAATTTAAAAAAAAAAAAAAAAAAAAGGAAAATGATGAGTTATCTCATATTACATAACTTAAAATCTTAAGCTTTTGGAAATCCCAGATGGAGTAATAAAATAGTAACTTACTAAAACTACTGGCTATATCCAGTACTTATCAGCTGCAAACACCAAAGAAGTCCTAATATTTTCAGTGTGGACTTGCAGTGGATACTTAGGCCGAGGTAAATTTTCTAGAAACAGAGGTGGCAAGCTCCTCTATTTCTGTATCTTACACGTTTTTATTGTTGCAGTGGTAGAACTATAATTAGATTTCTGAGTTCATCTGTCCTTTTTGTAACTAACCGCTATATATGACAGTGCCTAACACCCAAAATATACTCCATAAATGTTCACTGAATTAAATAACACTGATGTAAAGAAAACCTAGATCAGGAAATTACAATAGTAAGTTACACTCTACAACTCCCACTAAAGGGGAAAAAAAGATTCAGAACGTGAAACATCCCAGAGCACTGGATCCAGCCCTCTGATTTTTTCCATTAAAGCATGTGGTACTTTCATGGTATTTTATATTCTCCAGAACTGGTCCATTCCATAAAGACAGAAATATCTGCACTGACTAAACACAAAGCCTAACTAAGTGATCTGGGTTAGTGGGGATGTGCATTCAAAGTAAACCATGTAATTCAGTGAAAACTTTCTCCCTGACAGTGTCTTAAAAGAGGTTATGATGAAAATCATTCTAAAGTATCCCACACATTGCTGTAAATGTTTACTAAACACAACTTAAAACTTTAATGGCATGAAGATGACACGTCTTTAAAATGTCCTCAAATATTGACGTGCTGTAAGTTCCCATTTATTCTCTCTCCCTTCCCAGTGGTTCTCCTGTTACCCAGATTGCATCCCTGTGCTCACTGTCACTGTTTCTGCTTTTCCCCTTTCTATTTCTTCACTGCCTTCCATTCCTATCCTTCTCTGCCCTTGATCTTATTGGGACTTTTTTCATCACCTTTCAAAAATGGTCAGTCACATCCTATGTTCTATAACCTTCATTGCCTTTTGATTCTGCTCAACTATTTTTGTCACTGATGACTTCTCTGCACTTCTGTTTTTTCTGCATTTGTTGTTCCAGTCAACTGAAGGTGACTGGGAATGAAGTGGAGGTGGTGAGTGCTAAGAAATCAAGCCATTATTTTTTCTGTTATCCTTTCCTTACACATTCTTCTGTTTTCACTTAATTTTCAAAGTACAATACAGAAATGTCTATGAATGGCTTACAAAATGGCCCAGTTCCTACATGAGATCCTAGAAAATAGGTAAGTTGCAGACCAAGAAAGTAAAATAAGGGCCCAATGGAAACTTAACACTTCTAGACCATTTACCATTAATGCATATGCCAAAACTACATTATTTTATGCAACAAGGCTTTGTAGCTAAAAGAAAGTTAACATATGCTATTGACTTATACTGAGGTTTGTCCCTCTTTTTAAAGTTTTCACCTTGTCTGTTATCACTATAATTTTAGGAAAGCATTTAATAAAAAATAAAACCTTTAAGTTATTAAGTCCACTATTTCTATTATGTAATATAAAATGTTTTAGGAATATGTAGTCTTCTTCAAAGTACACCTTCACTCTTACCTACATGAAAGCACGGTAATAAACTGAAAACATCCAAAATCTTTCTTGTTACTGCTTTTTGTTGTTTGTTTTGTTGTGCTGGGTTCAAACGTAGTGTCTTGTGATTTACAGATAAGTGTGCTGTTACTGAACTATATTCCCACCCCAGCTCCAAATTCTTTTCATATAGAATTTGGTTAAAAGAACCCATTGCTAAAACTACATTGTAAATTCATTAAACAGAGCTAAAAATATACCCTAAGCCCAGGCTCTCAATATTTTTGCATAATGTTAGGTACAGTGTTTAAGCAATTTGCACCTTTTCCTGGTGTGGAAGTATAGCAGGGATAGAGTGAAATGAAGGCAGGTAAAGATGAAAGGAAATGAAAGGAAAACAAAAGTTCAAACTAGGCATCTTAGTTTTCTGCAGTTTCATAGTGTATACTATCAGGTTCTTTAATTATGAAAAGATGATCTTTCTGGGAACAAACATCTGAGGTTACATTGAAAATTTAGTGTCACCGATAGAATGCTATTCCGTTAGATCATCCAAGAGGGCACAGGAAGAATTTTTGTTACAAAATACCTTTTTGTGTTTTTGTAATGGGATTTTACCTAAAATAATAGTAAGGCTCACATTTACTAAGCAACCAAAATGTGTCAGGTAATTGTTAAGACTCATACATGGACTGACATTTGATCCTCCCAAAAAACCTGAGTTAGATATGATCATTTATTCCTGTTTTATAGATGGGAGATGAGCTTGAGTAATTTACTTGCTAAAACTAACAAGTTCTACAACAGGAATTCAAACACCAAACATCAGTTAGCACTCTTAATCTCCATGCCATATTGTATTCCCAATTATGTCCTACTCAGGTAAAATCCCATCTTCTGTCAAAATTTTCTCTCTTGGGGTTTATTTGAAATATATCCTGAAAGTATTTGATAAGATGCAGTGCTTTAAAAGCATAATTTTGGCTTAAGAACTAGAATGATTTCCCTACAATTGTTTTAATTTTTACTATCCCCAAAAATGAATACATAAAACATCTGAACCGTGAAAAACAGGTTAAGACAAAAAATCATGTTTTAAAAGAACATTAACCACTTACTTGATATTTGGTTGAAAGTACCTTATAATAAAAACACAAATTGTTTCATTTAACAACACTGAAGAATGAGGTATATGAATGTTTTAATCACAGACTTTTACTGTATGCAATTAACTGTATTTCACAACTAGCATCTTACAAAAGACAGTACCATTGTGCATGAAAAAAGTACTGCAATTAAACAGAAAATTACATTACCACGAGAAACCACCAAATATCACAACTGTCAGGGCTTACATTTTTTTTTTCCTTCAAATGTTATTATGTCTTTAATGTGATATTTTGTACCCAAGTTATGTTTTTAAGCTGATTTACATTTCAGAAGTCTCCTATAAGTGGATGTATATTACGCAAATGGTTAGAGAAAGCAGGAGACCCTAGAAGAATTTGAGCATATGTGGTTTCTAAGTTGGATTTTAAAATACAACATAAAACACTTTATTAGTTGTAAACAAAATGCAAAATCTGTAGTCATAAAAATATTTTATTGGTAATTGTACATAATAATGAGTGGGGCTGTAAATACTTTTTAAATTTCAGGATATTGATAAATGCATAAATTGGCAGGTGTGTCTGAAAATAGGGTACTATGATTTTTATAAAAACTGCTATATTTAATAAGAAGCCAATTAAACTGATATAAGATTAGTTATTTCCAGTTTTGTGCAACAGTTCCAATTTCTGTATTAATTAGATTCATATATCTATGACCCTGAATAAGTTTGGGACAAGGAAACAGTGATAAAACTATCATTAAGTTAAAGCTTTTCCAAAATTGCAACTTTTAAAATATGGCAAGTTTCTTTTCTCTTCAGTTTTTGCCCAATGCTTATAATTATTTGAATCTTAATGTTTTATATAATACAGAAAATACCAGTGTTCAATGACAATATCACCAAACCTGAATTATAAAGCTAAATAATCAATGTTTTATTGTTTACTAGTCTGCTAGTAAACATTACAATATATGAATGTTTTGAAAAATAGGCAAACAAAAACATCTCAAAAATGGATAAAACCAGAAACGTAATTCAGAAACAATAATTTAGTAAAAGGTGTCAAAAACACTGGCAAAGTTCATAACAAATTCTTTATTTAATAACAACTTTCCTATTTAACCACACCAAGTACCAGCAGGTGTATTAAGTGGATAACCATTAAGAAAATCCTGTTGCAGCAATATAGTTGATTAAGTTGATATTTGACTTGTATACATATAACTATTTGTTTCACAATTCTCAAATATTACATATTTAGGCAGCTTGCACTATGTTATAAAAAATTTAAACTTGTTACATGCCAATAGTAGAGAATTCAAGAATCATGTGTTAGAATTCACTAAACTAAAAGTGAAAATAGACTTACCAATAACACTGCATAATGAATAATTCAACCACATTTTCATGGCACATAACTGCAGAGACCAAAATGTTAAATCCAGAAATGTCTGGTAGGCATAGATTACAATAAAATCTAACAAATTCTGACAAAATTTTATGTAAAACTCAAATTAGGGATTTTGCACAAATGTGTCTGTCATGAAAATGTGGTATTTCTTGGCATAATCTGTGTATTTGCATGGTAGGACACAAGTGACTAAGAAATTGGAGAAAATAAACTTTAATGAGATTCTCCATTCAATGACGAGGCTTCTCCTCTGGGTGAAGATGACCTGGACATTCCCCTCTCTGTGTTATCAGAGCTAGAGCCACTCTGACTATGTTGATCTGCAGAAGCAGCACTAGATGCAGGTGGTGACTTTGTTTTCTCCTTAAAGTCTGTAATAATGACTGTTAGATCTCCAACGGTAACTTCCAAATGCTGAGCACTACTCCGATCCACATTTTTCAATCTTGGCCTAAACATAAAAAATGATGAATTTTTGAACTAGTTTTTCCCTTTACCAATCATTTCTGAGCATACACTAAATAGTAAATTAGGTAAAAGTAACCAAATGAATACTCTATGTTTAAAGCAACTCAAGTGTAACCAGTCACAAAAATATCATTAAATGCTTCAAATAATTAACATTAATCAAATCAATCATTCGTGAATCTTCAATGTGACAAAAAACTAACAGCCTGGATTTAGTGGTCTCTTAATTATGCCTTAAATTTATAGTATAATTTGAAGGCAACTTATTAATTTTATTAAGATAGATGTTTTAAAACCACAGGAAAATAGCTGCACCACAGAGGAAACTGATAAAAGTCAAGGCTGAGCTATAAGCAGGGCTGTTACTCCACTAAAGACTAGACCCATAACCATTTTGATTGGTCAAAGCCCATGGAAATGAATTATCACTCTCCTGGCTTTAAAACAGATCTTTTTATGAAGGAAAAAAAAAAAAAAAAAGAAGAGACAGAAATGTCTATTAAAAGTCTTGTAAAATGAAAAACATCCTCATATTTAAGCTTATATTTGTGACCTCTGTGCTTGATTTTGCTTTGTGTATGTATCAATGTTAAAAAAGAATATTAAATATAGTTAATTTTATTACTTCAAAAATGCCATAAAACACTTTTCAAATTTACCTGGTTTTCTTATGACTGTTCTTTTTGCTAGTTGTTTCCTTTTCACTTTTTTCTTTTTCTACTTTATCTTTTTTCTCTTTCTTTGACTGTGTAGGGGGCACAAACTGCTGAGTAACCTGCTGTGCAACCAACTGGGAGACAGGTCGAGGTTTCCTGTGTGCATGTTAAAAAGAAAGGTTTTGGCATTATAACTTAAGAATATATTTTTTATGAAAGATTACCTCATGTTATGAAAATTTCTAGATAAAAATCCTCATATGTAAAATAAAATTACTGTCCTATTCAACAAAAATAGAAACAAACTATAACAACAAAAACAGAAACAACCTACAATAACAGTTAAAATTCATAGTCCAAGATATAAGGTCAAAATATCAAAATATAACCGTACATAAAGCAACATGAGACAGCTTTTAAAATGTACATCATGGAAAATGTTCACAGGGAGGCATACATATAAATAAACATGAATTTTAAAAAATTAAACTTTAAGGTTTACACTGAAACTATTTTATTGGTGCCGGAATTGTGCCCAGGGCCTTGCATGTGCCTGCCACTGTATCACACCCTCAATACTTGAAATAATATTTTAATTTATCTTTCTTCCTCAGAGAAGAAAATATCTATCCGAGATAATGGCTACTTATTCTTTCCTTTAAAACCTTTAATTTGTTCACTTAATATTTTTTAGTTCAAAATTTCTCATTCCTTATTACTCAAATCCTTGGCATGCCTATTACTAGTCACAATCTCATGCACTTTTGACCGTAGAGATATGCTCAGTCTTTTGAAATTTAACCACTTACCCATTTAAAAAGAATACTGAGAAACTACTGCAGGACTTACACAGAGGTATCTTAAATGTCTCATGGACTCACCCTTTGGTGCTAGATAAACTATCACCCTATTGGCCCAGGATTAAGGCAATAGAACTTCAGCCACTGAGGTCAAGATTCAAATTAAATAGTCTCTAAATCCTTAAGAGAGAAAGAAAGGTAAGGAGTGGGAAAGAGCAGGGAGGGAAGAAGTATGGACAACAAAATAAAAATAAATTCTAACACATGGTCTATGAACAACGATAACTTCATTGACTGAAAAATCCTTATCCTATTGCAAGTAGTACAGTTTTTTTTTTTAAATTTTTTGTTGTTCTTTTGTTCCTCTACAGCAAGACAAAGCACAGTAGAAAATACTGCAAAATCTAACATTCAAAAATAACAAGGAAGGGCTGGGGGGATAGCTCAGTTGGTAGAGTGCTTGCCTTGCATGCACAAGGCCCTGGGTTTGATCCCCAGCACTGCAAAAAAAAAAAAAAGAAAAAAAAAAGAAAGAAAAAAAAAAAAACACAAGGAAATAGAAAACAGGATGTTAAACAGATTTCAGGAGACGGATCATGAATTTTGTTTAAAGCTTATATAATGTGAAGTATTAGAAGGACATTGAGGACAAATGTCCAATACATAATTTAAAAAATAGAATTGACTGAAATCAGTGTCAGAGATCTAGATCTAGAGATCTAAAGCTCTAAATAAAAGTGTTACTGAAAATATGATTAAGTAACTGCTGACTTGTAAGGAAATGAGCTTAAAAAAGAAAAGGACTGAAGTAGTAACTTGGGTATATCAAAATTTCCTAGAAGGCTTCTTCAACTTGCAGAGCCCTACAAGCGGAGCTTCTGATTCAGTAAGTCTTGGGGTGGAGCCCAAGGATTTGTATTTTTAACTAATTTCTAATTTAAGCTTATGTCTCTGGTCCAGCCACCAGACTGAAAAGAAGTTTGAAGAATCTGTGCTATATATTTGGTGAATACTGGTACTACTGACGCATAGTCTGAGAACAGGGAGCAACAGAAAAATGAAGGGGGATTAAAAAAAGGGGGGGGGGGGACAATAAATAGGAAAATAACCAATAATGAAAAGCTAAGGAGCCTGATTTACCCTTAAATGATAAGAAGTTTTAGACTTTAATTTTAGAAAGTGTTATCAATCAGAAGTGAAAAGATACTATCGGGAAACTTTCAGGAAGCTTCCAGGCAAAAATACAAAATAAAAATGTTAAATAATGCCTAAAATAAGGAAGCAGCAATGGAGTTAAGACAGGCTGAAAGAAGCACATGTTAACCGCTTAGATGTGCCTTCCATACTTCTCAACCAACAAATATTCCTTAAGCAAAACATCCCAAAATCCTTGTTCTCATATAGCTAACATTATGTGGGTGAGTACTATGGTCTGAATTTTTGTGTTCCCTACCCTAAATTCTTATATTGAAACCTAATCTCCAATGTGATATAATCATGAAGTGGGGAGGTAATTAGGTCATGAGGCCAGAGCCCTCATGCATGGGATTACCACCCTTGTAAAAGAGGCCCCAGAGAGCTGCTTTGTTCCTTGCACCACATGAAAACAGCAAGGCAGCACCATCTATGAAACAGACCTTGTCTTTATTAGACACTGAATATGCCAATACTTTGACTTTGCTCTTTCCAGCTTCCAAAACTGAAAAATAAATTTGTTTTCATCATCTACCCAGTCTGTTATTTTGTTATAGTAAGTAACCCAAAAAGACTAAGACCATGGGATCAAATACAAAACAAAAAGAAATTATTATTAAATGTTGATAGGCGCTACATAGTAAATTAAGGCACAAAAAGGGTTTAAGGGAGAGATTTGCAATGTTAACTTCTTTCTTCTGGGCTATAAGCACCACAGGAATGGGAAGTATCTGCTTTATGCAACAAGGTGTAATTACTACCTATATTGAAAAAATACTAGATACCCAACCCTTATTTGTTAAAGAATGAATGGATGATAATGATCAGATCAGGGTACTAGCATATCTGTCACCTCAGAGCTATCTCATTCAGAAAAAGGGTACTGCCTCAGTTTACTTATTGGTCAGGATTAACCACTCTACAAAAGAAATAGGGCAATAGGAATTTAATTTCTTTTTTAATTATATTGGAATATAGAAAGAAAGTAATAAGCTTAAAGGTGTGGCAAGGTTGAGAAAACAGTTGTTTGGGCTAGGGCCTAGTGAACAGAGAATCACTTAAAATTGAGAGTTACTCTAAAATATAAAATGCAACTCAGAAGATACCATTTTGTCTCACAAGGTATTATGGATTTTTGAGTTTTCATAATATTATGAATGTCAACTTCATCTATTGCACTTTGTACTGTCATTCCTTTTATCTCAAAATTTAAAGCACAATGCTGTGTCAGCTTAACTTTATTCTTCCAGAGTACTTTTATCTCACAACTCACAGAATAAATTCTTGATATGATTTTAAAAGGGGGGGGGGGGAATTTAATGCACAACGAATTTAAATAAAACTACAAACATTAAATTTATATTCTTTTGAAACTAGAGTAGAAAGTTTGGAAGTCCTAGAAATCAAACATTTATCTCTTCAGAATATCCCTAGAGTCATTTTTCCTTTTTTAAAATGTCCTATCAATCAATCTGAAATTAAAAGTATATTTGTAAAGCATGATTTGTTTCATAAAATGATAAGGTTGAGTTACATAATTTAAGGGAGTTGTCAATTTAAAATTCTTCTAAAGTATTATACTCTTGGTGTTACTTATAAATAGAGTACTCATTAAATGTACATTCCAGGGTTGGGGTTGTAGGTCAGTGGTAGAAGGCCTGCCTAGCACATGTGAGGCATTGGGTTTGATCCTCAGCACCACATAAAAATAAATAAATAAAATAAAGGTATTGTGTCTGTCTACAATTAAAAAAAAGAAAAAAGAAAAAAAAGTACATTCTCCTAGAAGGCAAAAACCAAGATGGAAAGAACACATTGTAGAATTTGTCAGGAGAGAGACTAGAATAAGGAGACAAGCTAGAAGACTACCACATCAAACTAGAAATTACATAATAGTGATAAGGATCTACACTATGGTGTAGTCAGTTTAGAATGGAAGCAGTGAATCTCATGACAGTTCAGAAGAATAATTTCTACTATGTACCTGCATACAGAAGGCTAAAGACACCCCTTTTCCATTAATAGGCGTAAAAGTGAAAGAAATGAGGGAATCTCAGAGAGCTGTACAGTGAGCCAAGAATGGATTTCCTCTGAGACTGATCAACTTGTTAGATATGCTGGACTTGGAAATTTTGTGACATATAAGAAAAGCTGGTCTTGGGCAAGTGGAAGTATGAGAATAGTAGTCTGAAAAGTAATCATGTAATCTCTATACTACTGTTATTTGTTGTTGATTTTATTAATTTTTAATCAAATTTTCTAGGGCTAGGATTGTAGCTCAGTGGTAGAGCACTTGCCTAGCATGTATGAGGGCACTGGGTTTGATTTTCTGAACCCCATTTAAAAAATATTTCTACAGTGGTCCTTTTTGGCCTTAGAAACTTTTTTTTTTTTTTTCTGTTCCTGAATAATGTTCTTTTTTGTTCTTTTTTTATCTTGGACTTTCCTAAATGTGTATTCAATTCCATTATTTTATTCTTTTTTTAATAATGAGGATACACTTAAAGATTAAAATTTTACAACTCAATTCTAAGCCTGGCTCAATTTGGGGAGAAAAAAAGCAAAACTTGTGTTTGCATGTGTGTACAGCTTAAGTATTGAAATTTCTACTGCTCTCTTAGGGCTGAGTGAATTTAAAAATCTTTCACCGAGGATAGTAGGAACATACGTTTATGATCTTTTTACAAAGTCACAAGGTAACACAATGTTCAGTGATAAGAAGTTGTGATAAGGAGTTAACGCACAATAAAAAGGTCATCTGCATAGTAAGTAAGTGCTGTTCAGTCATAGCTCAGCTATGTGCCATCATCATGTACAAAGCTATGTGAGGGTATTAGGCTGTAACTTGTGAAATATGATATTTACAAATTTGGGGATCCCTATGTATCACTCATAAACATCCCAAAAAGACTGCATTAAGTTGTCAGGTCTGTTGACTTAATGCAACAAAAAGAACATTTCAACAATCAGTTAATTTCTACTTCATAAGGACAAATTATTTTTGGAGCTAACTCTCCTTGTAAGGTAGAAGGGTAGGAGACTAATACATACTGACTTGATACATACAATTTCTAATCCTATTTCTGCCCTTAACCACCACCAACAAAAACTGTATGTGCTAAATATTATATGAAAAGCACTTCTGTAATCACTGCTACTCAGGAGGCTAAATGCAGGAAGACTAAGAGATGAGCCTGGGCAACTTGGAGAGACCCTGTCTCAAAATAAAATTTAAAAAGGGGCCATGATATATAGCTCAGTGGTGAACTGCTTACCAAGCATATTGAGACTATAGGTTTCATCTCCAGTACCCCCACGTATACAAAAAGGAAAAATGCTTTAAATTTGTTCAACTTCATAATAAATAATAATTTAGCCAACAAAGCTAAGATAGATAAACCGATGTAAAGACTATAAAAACCATAACTGATTCTTTTCCTTAAAAAAGGCAATACTAGGGCTGGGGTTGTAGCTCAGTGGTAGAAGCGCTTGCCTCGCATAAGTGAGGCACTGGGTTTGATCCTCAGCACCACATTAAAAAAAAAAAGATATTTTTTTAAAAAGGCAATACTACTCATAGGCCAGAAAGAAGTAATCTGTTTAATGACACTAATATATACGGCAAATTGAAGTGCTATGCTAATCTCAACAAGTAAAGAAAGCTGAACCTAATCCAAACCTGCTGTGAATCTGGTGATACACTGCTAACAAAAGTCCCAAAAGTCCCAAAGTCTAACCACGGAAGGAAAATTTTTTTCCTTCCACATTTTTTAATTGGTACATTATAGTTGTACTTAATAATGGGATTCGTTGTTACACACTCATACATGCATACAATATGATAATATAATTTGGCCAATATCATTCCCCAACACTCCGCGTACCTCCATACACACTTCTCAACCCCTTGGACTCTTTCCTCCACTTATCTCCCTTTGATTTTCATGAGATTCCTCCCCCACCTCCTTTCTTCTCCTTTTTCCTCTTTAGCTTCTGCATAGGAGAAACATAGGACCCTTGACTTTCTGAGTATGACTTATTTCATTTAAAATAATGGTCTCTACTTTCATTCATTTTCTTGCAAATGGCATAATTTCATTTTTCTTTATGGCTGAATAAACTATTGTGTGTGGGGGGGTATGTGCGTGCGCGCACACCACATTTTATTTATTCATCTGCTGATGGACACCTAGACTGTCTCCATGGTTTGGCTATTGTGAATTGTGCTGCTATAAATATGTATATGCATGTATCACTGTAGTATGATGACTTTAATTCTTTGTAATCAAGGTAAGATTTTATAAGAAGCCACTGTTTGACAGAAGTATTGCACACTCACAGTACCAGGCACAGGTAAGGTGCTAAAGATTAACCATGGAACCATGGACAAGACAAACAAAATCCCTGCCCTCCCTTACTCAGCATGTGGAATTTACTTATTACAAACATACAAATAGAAAAATAAAAACTAACTACATAAGTTTTGTGAAAACCATTAAAAAAAAAAAAACTGTGCTGTGATTAGAAGACAAGAAGACTAGAAAACATAGTCATAAAAGAATTTTTGCCCTTTAACCACATTATGGAACTTGGAAATCTTTCTAATATTTTATCATGTTATGAAATTTATAGAATAAGGGAACAATAAATCAACTTTTTAAATTTTAATTTAATTTAAAGACTTTAAAATACAGCAAATCCAATTTTTAATATCATCATAATTTGGTTTGGAAGGTATACCACTATACTTTAGTATCTGCAAGGGATAGGTGCTAGGATCTTATCACTTTTCATGGCTATCAAAATCCAAGTCTCCCTGGGCACAATGATGCAGGCCTGAAATCCCAGTGGCTTGGAAGTCTGAGGTAGGAGGATTGTGAGTTCAAAGCCAGCCTCAGCAAAAGCAAGGCACTAAGGAACTCAGTGAGACCCTCTCTCTAAATAAAATATAAAATAGGGCTGGGGATGTAGCTCAGTGGTCAAGTGACCCTGAGTTCAATCCCCAGTACGTACACAACCCCCCCAAAAATCGAAGTTACCTTATATAAAATGGCATGATATTTGCATATAATGTACGTATATCCTCTCATGTACTTTTTTTGGGGGGAAGGGGGGGCAATTCTGTGGATTGAACCCATAGTCTCATGAAAGCACTGAGCTGCCAATTCCCCTTTTTATTTTATTTCAAGACAGGGTCCCCCTAAATTGCCAAAGCAGGCATCCAACTTACAATTTCCTGCCTCACCCTCTTAGCAGGCATTATAGGTATATGCCACTATGCCCAAACTACATCCTCCTACATCCTTTATTTATTTATACCACAGATTGAACGCAGGGGTACTTTACCACCAAGCTACATTCCCAATCCTTTTAATTTTTAGACAGGATCTCACAATTGCCCAGGCTGGCCTCCAACTTGAGATCCGTCTGCCAGCCGGAGATTATAGGTGTGCACCACTACCCCTGGCCTCTCATGTAGTTTAAAACATCTCTAGATTACTTATAGTATACCTAATAAAATGTAAATATTATGTAAATAGTAATGTACTGTAATGTTCAAAGAATAAGGACATGAAAATAAAAAATCTATACATATTCAGTATAGATGAAATTTTTTGTCCCCCCTTGAATTCATGGGTGTAGAAGGTGAACTACTTTGACCTGAAGTAGCCAAAGTTTTTCTTTCTTTTTAAAATAATGTTAGGAATTGAATCCAGGGCCTCATGCATGCCACCCACAGGTTCTTCCACTGAGCTATCTCCGCGGTCCTAAAGCTTTTGTTTATTGTTTTTGTATTTTTTCAAATGTTTACTAACTTCTCATCAGCTGTCAAATCTATTCCAGGAACATATCTATCTTGTAAATACTGACTCCTGATATCTGGTTGGTTGTTGGTTGGTTGGGGTTTTTATTTTTATTTATTAATTTGGTATTTTTTGGTACCAGGAATTGAACCCAAGGGTGCTTAATCACTGAGCCATATCCTAAGCTCTTTATGTTTGTTTTATTGTTTTATTTAGAGACAAGATCTCACTAAATTGCTGAGGCTGGCTGTGAACTCATGATCCTCCTGCCTCAGCTTACAGGTGTGCGCCACCACTGGGTCAAACAATGATTCTGTTTTTGGTATCAGGAAATGAACCCAAGTGCACTTAACTACCGAGTCATATCCCCAGCCCTTTTTATTTTATTTTTTTAATTTTACTTTTTATTTTGAGACAGAGTCTCACCAGGTTGCTTACAGCTTCACCAAGTTGCTAAGGCCAGCTTCGAACCTGTAACCCTCTCACCTCAGCTTCCTGAGCAGCTGGGATTAAAGATGTGCACCACCACGCCTGGTCTTTCTGATTTCAAATACATTTGAAATAGATTTTAACTTATCTTTACTTCCACTTCCTCTTCTTGCACTTGCATCAGCAAACTTCTACTTTGGAAAACCTTGATTGCTCATAATTTTTGAAAGAGAACAGCCATTTTCTTTGCTTCAAAATCAACACTTTCATTTTTAGATGAGGTGTAATATCTACTTGTCACACTTATGAACTGTAGCAAGTAAACTTTTGTGCCAAATATATAAGATGAAAAAATATCAGTCCTTAAAGAAAAACAAGATGGTCCAAGTTTTTACTGCAAAATAATACATGATAAAATCCTTTCTATTCGTGGCCTGTTACCTGCATTGGAGCTACCCACTCCTTTCCCTTCATACCCCTAGAGTAGCTGGCTGGGCAAATAAAAGTATACACATATCTCCTTAAAAAACAAACAAACAAAAACCAAAAAAAAAAAAAAAAAAAAAAAAAAAACAGGGCCTGAGATGTAGCTTACTGATAAAAGTATTTCCCTAGTATGCATGAGGCCCTGGGTTTTAAACACTCCAGCACTCCCCAAAACAAAACTTTCTTTTGAATTACTATTTATATGAGAAACCATATTTTTTTCCTCAGAAATATTTGTTCACTTATCAATTCTTGAGTTTGAGAAAAGCTGACCTAGGATATTGTCAATCAAAGATTTATAATCTGAAATTTTCCTTTTATGGTTAATTTCAACATTACAATCTTGGCTGCTAACCAATTTCTTTACATTAATCTCCTGATTTATTTAATATCTGTGAAACAGCTTATTTTGTCAATTTTCTTCTCTTTGTCATTATGGACAGTTAATAAAAAATCTGAATTCTCAAATGTATTCATAGAAATTAAAGGGCATTGGAAACATAGACTACCAAAACGTCTCTCTAGACTTCTTTGATAGTTTCTTGAAAGACGATACAATAGCAGTGAGCTATTTCACAATTGCCTCAACCTTTTATTCTACCAGTTTTTTGTTTTTATATCATTTTCATCTTTTTTAAAAAATATAGTTGGGAGTAACTGGCAAGTAAAGATAAAAAATAATTTCTAGGATGATGAAATAGCAAACTAATCCGAGATACAGAAAAAATTAAAATTACTAAAATCCCACTTATTATACATTTTAGCCACTGAAAGTTCCAAAAGATCTATACAGTAATTATAAAAAATAAGTAAATGTTCTTTCTCATCCTTTGAAGACCTCAAGGAAGGAATAAAAATAAAACACCAAACCTTATAAGCAGAACTTCCCAAAATGGACTCGAGCTAAAACTGGGCCCAATTTAACAACAAAAAAATCATTTGTGTATCTATATGCTAGAAACAATACACATTCTGCAAAATAATTCTTCAAATGCCACCGTATCAGAATAACCATTTTTGGTTCTTTTTTTGCTTTCTTTTTTGCAGTACTAGGAAATGAGTTCAGGGCTTTGAACACTGAACTACACCCCAGTCCTTTTTATTTTGAGACAGGCAATAAAAGAAGTCAGCAATTATTTAGTTTTATCTGCAATAGTCTAATATTTTAGAATAGGTAAATGTTTTTATGTATTTAATTTTTAAAATAAAATCAAGTGATTTCTCATAATTCTTACAACTAATAAGCAAAAGAGCCAGGACTAGGTGAACTATTCCTGGTCCATTTCTAGTCAGAAAAATCTCGTATCTGGCTGTGTATTGTGTCACACACCTGTAAACATAGCTACTTGGTAGGCTGAGGCAGGAGGATCACAAGTTCAAGACCAGCCCGGGCAACTTAGCAAGACCCTGTCTCAAAATAAAACATTGTTTTAAAAAAGGGCTATGGATGTAGCTCAGTGGTAGAACACTTGCCTAGAATGCCCAGGACCCTGGGTTCAATCTCTGGTACCAAAAAAACAAACATAAATCTCATATTTGATGCCTGGTCAGGTCATTCTCTTTAAACTAGCATCAAATCAATTCTGCTCAACAACAGAAACAGTCCTTGCAGCATTGCATATGTGCATTATGCTGATTCCCAGGCCCCATTCCAGTCAGAAGGAATCTGACTCTCTGGCATAGGACCCAAGAATCTGTATTTATCAGCAAGTTCTGTGACTCTTTTAAATAAATAAATGTTTTAAAACAAGCATTTAGGCTCCTTAACAAACCAGTCTTTAACTGTATTTTCAATATTAATGGTCTCTGGTTTTTGTTCCTCCAATGCATTATGCTCTTTCTGTGTTTGATCTAGTACTGAGGAAGTCCTTATAAATATAGTAAATATACTATAATATATAATATATAAATATAGTAGTCCTTCCTTATTCTTGGGGAATATGTTCCAAGACCCCAGTGGATACCTAAAACTGTAGACAGTACTGAACCCTGTATATCTGTGATAAAGTCTAATTTATAAATTAGGGACAGTGAGAGATGAACAATAAAATAGGATAATTTGAATAATGTAAAATGGAACAATTAGAATAATACTCTATAATAAAATTTATGTAACTGTAGTCTCTCCCTCTTTCCCAAAATATCTTATTAGATAGTAATATTTTCAGACCATTGATGACCATGGATAACTTAAACTACAGAAAGTAGAACCATGAATAAGGTTGAGACTACTATAGTTAAAACAACTATATCTTTTATCTTTTTATTTCACCTTGACTCTTGGGAAGCATTTCAATTAATGTAATTTAGAAGTCTGGGAGGAAAAGTAGAGACAATTTTGTTATGAAGTTGCAAGTTGCTATAAGTTTGGTATATAGTTGTTAATAACCACTCATATTCTTTGTCATAATAAATAACAACAGGCATACAAAATTATGAATTATCATGATTTGGAATATTTTACATTCATCCATTACAGTCTATATGTCCACTAAACCATGATGACAGCAAGAACCACCAGTTTCAAATGTGCTTTAATTAATTAGTTGCCACATGGTTTTATGTGAGTCACACAGGTTCCAATTTTTTTAAAAAAACTTCTGGCACAGAGTTATGATACTCTTAACTAGTGACATATTTCAAAGATGCTGAAAAACAGAAACCCAAAGATAGCAGAAATATTATTCTGAGGTTTGCACAGGAAGAAACTAAGCATGCATATACCCCAAAGAAATTAAATCTTATGTTCATATAAATACTTACACACAATGGTTCATAGCAGCATGATCCATAACTGCTAACAAGTGCAAGTATCCCAAATGTTCATTAACTGATGAAGAGATAAATCAAATATGGCATATATTTTTTTAAAAAAAGGAATATTATTTGGCCACTAAAAGAAACAGAGAATTGGAAGATGCTACAAGATGGATAAGTCTTGAATATATGCTAATTAAACAAAGTCAGTCACAAAAGACTAGATATTGTAAGATTCTGTTTATATGAAATGTCCAAAATTAGGCAAATACAAGAAACAATGAGTAGATTTGTGGTAGCCCAGGACTAGTGGGTTGGGGTATAGAAGGGAACTGCTGGTGGATATGGAGTTTCTTTTTGGGCCAATAAAAATATTCTAAAATTAGATTGTGGTGATGGTTGCACAACTTTAAGAATTGACTAAAAATCAATGAATGGCATACTTCAATTGAATTTTACAGTATGTGAATTATATCTCAATAAGCTGTTTTTAAAATTGCATTTTTAAGCTAAAGAGACAGACAGCTTTAGCACCAACCAGCCCACAAAGGGTTAACAAGCATAACAGAATGGACAAAATCCAAGTTAATCAGTGAAAATGTCTTGGGTTTCTTCCTCCCCTTTCCCTCTGAGACCATTCTAACTTGGCCTCAATGTCTTCCTTTCCTAGGTTTTCTGAGGTGGGTCTTTTTTGACAGATCAGATTTTGAGATTTTTGTGATGGAGAATCAAAAGAAAAGAAAGTTAAAGAAAAGTCGAAAGAAGTTTTGGAGACGGTTTAAAGAATGTTAGTTTGAGAGCAAAACTATCGTGTGAGGGTGATGTGAAAGATGGAAGACAGTTATTAAAATTATTTTGCACATGGGCTGAAATTTTTGATCAGTGGTAGGGTGCTTGCCTAGCAAACATGAGACCCCCTTAGTTTGATCCCCAGCACCACACAAAAACTTACATTGCCAGGGTTATCTTTTTCAACATGTTTGAAAAATACAAATAAAGTATTTGCTACTTTATTTTTTTTTAATTTTTTAAGTAAATTAACCTATAAAAACATGAATGTGCTTAATCACGCTTCCCTCTATACATGTTAAAATTTGGTGCACAGAACACATTTATGTGACGTGCTATTTTGATTTATTTTTGTTTGTTTTGTACTGGGAATTGAACCCAGGGGGGTGCTGTACCACTGGGCTACAACCCTAGCCCTTTTTAAATTTTATTTTGGGATAAGGTCTCACTAAGTTGCTGAGGCTGGCCTTTAACTAGTAATCCTCCTGTCTCAGTCTCTGGAGTTGCTGGGATGACAGACATGTGCCATCACACCTGGCTATTGTGTTTTTGTTTTTTAAATTTTTTAGTTGTAGATGGACACAATACCTTTATTTATTTATTTACTTATTTTAATTTGGTACTGAGGATTGAACCCAGTGCCTCACACACGCACTAAGGCAAGCGCTCTACCACTGAGCTACACCCCCAGTCCTATTTGTTTTTTTTAATGTTAAAATATTTAGAAAAGAAATGTGCATTCATGGGACCCCTGTAGTATCTCTGCAGAATCTTAAGTCTTGTATACTCCTGGTTTTTTTTTTTTTTTTTTTTTTTTGGTTTTTTTTTTTTTTTTTTTGGTACCAGGGATTGAACTCAGGGGGCACTCAACCACTGAGCCATATCCCCAGCCCTATTTTGCATTTTATTTAGAGACAGGGTTGCCCTGAGTTGGTTAGCATCTTGCTTTTGCTGAGGGTGGCTCTGAACTCATGATCCTCCTGCCTCAGCCTCCTGAGTCACTGGGATTACAGGCATGTACCACTGCACCCAGTTCTCCTGTACTTTGTATTTGTCCTTTTATGTCTGTTTTCTGTTTCCCCACCATCTGGGGTCTAATTCCTATATGGTAATATATTATTATTACCTATCTTTGTATCCCCAGCACCTAATACAGTACATCTTATGTGAATTAGATGGTCAAGAAACCTCTCTTGATATTAATGATCATAATAAATACCAGTTAAATATGATGTATAAATACAGCTGTTAATCACATGAATACTAACTTGATGAAGTGCCACCTTTCAGAGATCCATTCTTGAAAAAAAGGTTTATTCCACCTTGCTTTTAAATCACAACCTCTTCATGAAAATGGAATGATACTTTCTCATAAAAATTGATTAATAAAAATCCCTAAGTAATTTTCTCCACCTACAAATAATGAAATTATTTATGCTAATATTAGCACTATTTGACTTTCATAAAAAATCAATGTTAAATATAGTAGCAATATTCAAACTGTATTATTTTTGCAGTAGAATCATCATGCTAACAAAATTTTATGAGGATTCTCCATATCTAAAACTGAAAAAAAAACTTATACATGAAGTTGAGGTATTGAGGTATTGATCTCTGAGTCCCTGCCTGCTTGGTACCCATCCTACCTCTCTCAGTAATCTCTGAGGGGTGACTGAGGAATACAATTCGAAAATTGCTGATCCAAGGTAACCATACTATAGGAATTAAATTTATCCCTCAGGTTCAATACCATTTTCCTTCTTGTCAATTGCCTAAGTATGCTTACAGAATTCAAGGAAGAATCTCTTTCATCATCTCAAGAACCTATGCTGGAATATTGAGAAGAGTTTTTTCCCAAGGTCTATTTATATTGTAATTTTTAATTCTAAACATTTTTATAGAAGACAAGAACACAATTTTCCATAAATTCCTGGGAAATTAGGTGGTAGTAAAGAATATTCCATTCCTTGACACTGGAATAGTCCTTGGTGAGCACAGACAAAATGGATTACTTACATCAGTTTTATAAAAGCTAAGTTAGTGTTAAGCAATTAACTCTGAAAAATCTCTCACTTCATTAAACAGCTTCCCAGTGTGGTATTAGCTTTTCACTTAATTTGAAAGACGAAGGACAATCTTCAGAACTATAAATAGGACACCCTCAATTTTCCTTTCTCCTAACCAAATAAACATCAGGTCCTTTCAATATCTCTTCCCTATTATTAGAACAGTTCCTCCTTATCTTTGCCACTAATACCCCCATCCTAGCCCAACAGCAGTCTCTATACTGCCTTCTTGAATCTTAACCTTCTCCCCCTCAATCCAAGATTACTCTTCCTCACCTCAGCATGTTTATTAAGCACTCACTGTACTCCAATCACTGTACTAAGTATTAGGGACAGAACACTAGACAAAACTTACTATTAATGTGTGCCATTTACCAAGAGTGACCTTAATGTTTCACAGATAAAAGAGAAGCTGTTAACTAAAATACTCCATCCTATCTATATTCCTAAGTAAACCATCCCTCTCTGTCCACTGAGTCCCTTCTCCAGGACAACTACAGCAACAGCATAGATGAAAAATAATTATGTGAGTGAAAGAAGCTGGACAAAAAAGAAAACATATCGTATGAATCTATGTAAAATTATAGAATATGCAAACATATATGACAGAAAGCAGATCAGTGGTTGCTTAGTGATAGGGGATGGAAGTGAAGATAAGCAAGGGACAGGGGGCATTGAAAAGCAGAACAAAAAACTTTGTGGGATGATGGATATGTTCACTATCTTGATTGCTGTGATGGTTTCACAGGTGTTTTTACATGTCAATATGTATCAAAAATGTATTTTAATTGTGTAGTCTATTATTATGTTACTTATACATTAATAAAAGCTGTCTAAAAACATGTTTAACCTAACTGCTAACCAAATTAAAATAGGTAATCCTGGTCCCACTTGAATAAGAATCTGAAGGGATATGAAGTCAGACTCAAATTTTGTGATAGTCCCCAAGCTGATTCTAATGTGCATCCAAGGTTGAGAAACATTGATCTATATACACTGATACTCCAAAATTTTTATCACCAGCCCTCACATCTTGTACTTGTGTCACAAGTCCAGCTGGATGCCAGTAGCACCTCAAAATAATATGTACCCTGTTAAAAAATATACTCTTGATTGCTTCCTTTGCCCACCTTCTGTTGACAATCTCCCTATCTCAGTAAGTAGTACTCCTTTCTTCCAGTAGCTCAGATCAAACACCTACAAGCAGTATTCATCCCCTTCTCTCTCAGACCCACATCTAATTCACCTTCCTTCAAAGTATATCCAGAAATGACTGATCTATTACCACCTCCATTGATAACCACCCTTATAATATTCTCCAAAACTAAATATTCTTCTATTGTTCTACTACAGAATATTCTACAAAGTAGACACTGTGATCCTTTCAAATATAAATCAGACTAAATCATCCTTCTGCTTAAAAGGTCCAACGGTGTATTATCTAAGTTTATCCAGAGAAACAAAACCAAAAGCGTACACATCATTATAAGAAAGGATTTATTAGATTGGCTCACTCAGATGAGAAGCTTAAAAGTCCCACAATGACTACCTACAGGCTGGAGAAACAGGGAAATGAGTAACTGCTCACTTCAAGAAGTCAGAAGCCACCAAATAAGAAAGATGACAATGATTCAGGCCCAGCCCAAGTCTGGGCTCCCCAGAGAGATGCTTGTGCAAGTTCTAATTCGAAGGCTCAAGAACTTAGTGTAATGTCCATGGGAGACAGCAACAGAAAAGTCATCCTCTCAGGGAGACAGCAATTGAGAGCTAGCTTCTCCCCAGTCCTCGCTTTTTTTTTTTTTTTTTTTTTTTTGTCTTTTTTAATTCCATTCGGATGATGCTGCCCACATGCAGGGTAGAGTTTCCCTACTCATTTCACTGACCCACATGCCAATCTTCTCTGCAAACACTCTCACAGACAAGCTCGGAAGTCTGTTTTACCATTCTGTTTTCTATTCTCTAGGCAACCCTCAATCCAGTCAACTTGATGACCAAGATTAACCATCACAAATGGGTTCCTCTTCTCCACCCAACCAACCCTGTCCTTGTTGTATACTCTGGCAACCAGAGTACAGAGTAGTTAAGAAAATCCAAAATTCTTACACTAGTACATAAGTTCCTAAATGATTTAAACTCTGTTCCTACCTGATCTACACTTTTCCCTCTGGAACTGTTCCAGTGTCTTTACTCTGGCTGCCATAACAAAATAGCATAGACTGGGTGGATTAATTAACAGAAATTTATTTCCTCACAGTTGTGGAGTTGGGATGTCCAAGATCAAGATCCAGAGGGTTTAGTTTTTAATGAGGGTGGCTTGCAGAACACCTGTTTTCACATGGCCTCTCCTCAGGGCACACATGGGGAGAAAGATCATCTTTCTCTTTCTCTTTTTATAAGCCTAAAATTCTGTGGGACTGGGATTTCACTCTTAACACTACATTTACCTTTACCTCTTAACTCTATCCCCTAAACTGGACACAGTGGTGCCCACCTATAATCCCAGTGGCTCAAAGGTGGAGGCAGGAGCACAGCAAGTTCAAGGCCAGCCTCAGAAAATTGATGAGACCCTGCCTCAAAATTTAAAAATAGGACTGAGGACATGGTTCAGTGGTAAAGTGCCCCTGGGTTCAATCCCTAGTACCAAAGACATAGGTCCATCTCCAAACATAGTTACATTGCACACTGGGAGCTAGGATTTCAACATGTAAATTCTGGAAACACAATTCAATCCAAAGTGTCCATCTTCACTGGCTATCTCTTCCAAGAGTGCTTCACCTGTTGTCCCTTGTGCCTACTCATTCCCTCACTTCTTCCAGATCTCTATTCAAATGCCAACTGCCAGAGAAGCTTCCTACCCTGACATAAAACAGGAGAAAAGCCTGCTGTAGGTATATTTCAAAGCTCCTCAGTTGCTTCTATTGTGCAGTCAAAGGCCTACCAAATAATATCAAATGGTACCTGAACTATTCTCTCTGTATCAGACCTCAGGATCTGAATCTATTAGGTGAAGCAAAGCACTTCATTCTGCCTTGTGCTTTCTTAACACACCCTGATTCCACCTTTTCCAAAGATCCTTAACTTTTTATCTACTTTATATTCATCAATCCTTGCTCTGCAAACTTATAGCCTATGTGGAAATTATACACAAACACACATACATAACCTTTAGAAAAGTTAAGAGCACCCAAATTTTATGATAAAGTTAGCTTACTCCCACTTTTTCCCCTACTCCTGGGGATCAAACCCAAGGCCTTGCTAGCAACTAGGCAAGTACTCTCTCACTGAGTTATATCTCCAGCCCATCATGCTCCTGCTTTTAAACTACTTATACTTCTTTTGTATTTCCCACAAGTACTATGCACATACTGGACATTGAATAAAGAAATACAGAATGAAAAAATGTTGCTCACAGAATTACTTGCCTTTTCAATCCAATTAACTATTTACCCTCTGTTGTTTTGTGAACCCCGCTATTGACTGGGTCAGGTAGCAAAGAACTGAGTGAAGCCTACAACCAACAGATTAATGAGGAACGGAGTTCCTTAGTCCATTTGCCAACAAAGAACTGAGGTCTGTCAACAGTCACCTGAATATGCTTGTAAGAAATTCCTCCTCCCTGTGTCCGAGATAGCTGCAGTCCCAGCCCAACACTGATTGAAGCCTTATGAGAGACCTGAATCAGAGGACCTAGCAAAGTTGTATCCAGATCCCTGATCCACAGAAACCAAAACAACAAATGGCTGCTGTTTTTTTTTTTTTTTAATTTTTAATGGAATATTATGCAGTCTTTTTTTTAAATATTTTTTTAGTTGTAGATGGACACAATATTTATTCTTTTTTTTTTTTTTTTTTTTTTTTTAATGTGGTGCTAAGGATCAAACCCAGTGCCCCACATGTGCAAGGCAAGCACTCTCCACTCAGTCACAGCCCTGATCCCATGGCTGTTGTTTTGAGCAGCTGTTTTGGGATAATTTGTTATGCAGCAGTAGATAACTAATACATGTACTGAAGGATGGCTTCTTTTATACACCTAGTTCTGGTCAACTGAACCTTTATATGTTATACAGAAGTTATGGCACTCACATAATTCACACTATACTATATCAAATAACCCATCAGATTAAAGCACCTGTAGTGTGAGACGAGTTATGCTTTGGTTGAAGTTATTGAAGTAAGTATCTGATTTGTCTATTACTTTATATTCTAATACAGCTGTTCCAGTTTGTGTTTCACTCCTTTGTAATGTTCACCTTTTTTTCTGTTCTTATTCCTGTTACACAGTTTCCTTTATGCTGTCACTCCTTAGTACTTGCACCATTCTTTTTCTCTGCTGACTGGTCTGGTATAGGTAAGACACTAGTTCTCATAGTTATCAGCAGACAGTAGCACTGCTCCTTTCATTCTACCTCCCCATTGTTTTCTTGTGTAATGATCGGATCTAGGGCTGGGGATATAGTTCAGCAGTAAAGCACTCACCTAGCATTCACAAGGCCCTGGGTTCAATCCCCAGCACCTTAAATTAAAAAAAATAAATAAATATGATCCACAGCTCTTTTATAACTGCTCCTGGAATAGCTTAGTGCAATATTGTCAAAGTATGACCTGAATACCACCCACTAGTGGGCCCTGTCAATCTACCAAGTGCTCCACAGGTAACCTGGTATAATCATGTTTAAAAAGTAATTATGATTTTTCATGGAAGCTTTGCTGTTGTATAATGTGTAATCCAAAGTCACAAAAATTATTTTAATTCATAAAATGTGGAATGACAATCCTCAGTACCAAAAAATAAAAGGAGTGAAAATAATTCCACAAACGCAGAATTCAAAATGATGTAAAAACTGAATAGAGTGTCAATGCAATATAGAAAGTTAATCAGTACAACTGGTATAAGTGAATCTGCAAGATAATGTTTATACACAAGTTAACTGGAAAAGTGTAAATGGGAGGTTATTGATAAGTATTTGAAATGGGAAGTACATTGATACCATCCTGTAGCCTCTAGTGACGTGTGTATCTGGTAAAATCAGTCAAATAGTGACATAGAAGCACTGAAGCTTCTGAATGACTTTCAAAAGTAAGCACCTTTCCGAAAAGCCAAGTAAGGTTTTTCTGTATAAAATTGGTTCTTCTATATAAAATTGATGAATTCTGTCACCAAAAATAGAGAAATGAAAATCACAAAGACATTACTCACAGTTTACTCATTATAAACAAAGCATTATAAAGAGATTTTTTAAAAAAAAATTCATAAAGTTAGTAACACATCTGATGAGAAAGCAGAGACACAAAATTCTTTATAGTTAGGCATTGTACACTGTCAGTACCATAATATATAGAACAGTTAAGACTACTGCATGTGTACACTAGCAGATATTTTTGTTTTAAATGCCACAAAGGTGAAAAAGTATCAAACAGCTCATTATATAACTATAGGCAATCTATTTGAAAGAGAAATCAATAACTTTTTGTAGGATTTATCATTGACATCCCAAGCTTATTGCCAGTAAAATGAAACTATAACACAGACTGAACTTCAATATAAATTGGATTAGGTGGGCTGGTATCAATATTGATAAAACACTATTTATGGAGATACAAAGTTATAAGAGTTTGCAAATGATTGTAATCTACACATTCCTTTAGAACTCAATATGTAACTGACAATTAAAAATACATCTCCGGGGCTGGGGTTGTGGATAGTGGTAGTGCACTTGCCTCGCATGTGTAAGGCACTGGGTTCCATCCTCAGTACCACATAAAAAATAAACAAAGCAAAGGTATCTATCTACAACTAAAAATATTTTTTTAAAAAATACACGTCCAATGGGGCTTGTATTGTGACTCAGTTGTAGAGAGATTGCCTACCATGTGTGAGGCACTGGGTCCAATTCTCAGCACCAAATAAAAATAAAGTCCACTGACAACTAAAAAAATATTTTAAAAAACACACTGCAAAACTTAAAAAAAACCTCTAAGTTTTGACTTCATGTGGTAAGAAAAATCATAATGAGGTTTTTTTTCTATACAAAGAAAATATTATTGAATATTGAATTTCCCACCTTAGTATAAACTAGTTGTTGCAGGAAAAACTATGTGTCAAAGCATTGAAAGCATCTGAAATAATCACTTCTATGATTTCTAGAGCCTTGCTCAAGTGGCAAAATACAATAATTTTCATTTTTTCTATCTTTTTAAGTGCTGGGGATCTAACCCAGGGCCTCATGCATGCTAGAAAAGTGCTCTACCCACTGAGCTATACCTCCAGCCCTTAACTTTTTTAAAACAGTAAAATATAACAGTTGATCACCACTTAGTGCCTTTCTCACTAAGAGTAAGTAGGAAGCTTGATTAACAGAACATTTGCCACTGCCTCAATTTGAAACATTTAAACTTCCAGTACTTTAGAGGAACACAGTTCATCAAAAGTCCAAGAGGACAAGAAACAGCCTTCAGTAAGAAATTATCCTACATTTCCAGAGCAAGTCCAATCTAAATATCTACAATTATCTAGCAAGTCACTGTTTGCTACCAACCCAATCTATAATCTTAAATTAGTAAATAAGGTAGTAGAATTTAAGACAAGAAAACAGTTAATGGTGAATCTGATCTATAGTTCAAACTCATGAGCTCTATACAGAACCCAATAAGCAACATTTCTTTCATAGATATGGTTTATTATAATAACTTTTATTCATATTGCTGTTGGTGTGATAATTTTTTAACAAAAATTAGTGGTATACTTATCTAATTTCTGTTATAAGGATATTAAAAGATTGAGACTGAATGGCATAATGTTTGAGTCTGATTCCAAAGTAAGACTCCCTAGATTCTAACCCTATTCTAATATTTCCTTAAAATCTCATTTCTTGGGCTGGGGGTGTAGACCAGTGGTAGAGCATTTGCCTAGCAGGCTCAAGACCCTGGGTTCAATCCCTACCACTACAAAAAAAAAAAAAAAAAAAAAAAAAAACCAGAAAATTCTCATTCATAAGACAAGTCATTATGAGGAGTAAAAACTATACACTGTAAAAATTCCTTAACACATTTTCTTTTACATACATGTTACTAAATATTAATAAATAAGAAACAATTATTTGTTCTTTTTCTTTAAAGTTACTCAGACAATTGAGTATAAGAAAATATGAAAGTAAATATGTGTAGGTGTTACTAAAAACTGCCTTTGGAATGAATGCATCTAAGAGTTTAGTAAGTCAAATTTTGTTATTTTCAAACGAAATGGCAATGCTATACTGAAGTCACAGTCTGAGAAAAAATAAAAGCTATTTGTCTTCTCCATCTTACCTGTGCTTCCCAATTCTAGAGCAGAGTTTAGACAACTGCTGCTTCTATTTCTCATCTGACTACCAGGATACTTTAGAAATGAGAGTGGGACTTCTGACACATTAACTTCCACCTTATTCATTCTTGGATCACTAACTCTGTGGGAAGCCAGTTGCTATGTCACAAGGACACTTGAGTAGCCCTATGGAGAAGTATACATGGCAAAGAACTAAGGCCTCCTATCAACAATAGACAGAGTGAATATACCACATTGGAAGCAGATGTTCCAGCTGAGTTTAAGCCTTCAGGTGACTGCAGCCTTAGCTGACATCTTAACTCTAACCTGAGAAAAAATCCAGAGCCAGAACTATCCAGATAAGCCAGATAACTACCCAGGGGTCTGGAACCTGAATATGATTCTGAAGGATTAAGGAAGTTATCATCAGTTAAATCCTACAGGGATTTTTAAAAATATTTTATTTTTGCATATATTTCCAATATTCTATAATGAAAAGTTTTTAAAATTGAGTCCATTTTCAAATACTCATGGTTAACAATGAAAGGGCATCAGGCACAGATGGAATGACTGTTAGGTGCCTGACAACACAATGATGCCACAATAGCAGAAATGTTCAAGTTTGGTATTTGGCCTTGTGTATGCTTCTGTGAGTTCACACATGTGTATATATGTACACATATACAGACTTAGATGTGACTTACAATGGATTACATCCAGACAGACCTGTCATTAAGTTTGAAAAAAAAATTAAGTCAAACCATCATAAAATGTAGACTACCTGTATATACATATCTATGTTTAAATCTGATGTTATATACATTATTATAAAATATATATGAAGTATATAATGCTTTGCAGGTTTAAAATCTTAGAGATTCTTATGTTTCTTAGGTTAATAGGAATATAAGATGAACTTTTCTAAGTTCCAATTGATGGCATATGCTACTCATGTATAGAGAAAAGATGAATACATGCTAAGTATCAGATGGAAATTATCCCAGTGTAGATCATTTAAATAATTCATATAAAATAATCAATCTCAAGACAAGCAACAGTCTTAGTAATGTGCAGATTACTACAGTTTTTGCTTTCTAAATAATAAAAGTAGCTACATTCGATTTTGAGAGGGTTAAGTTTAAATCTTTCTTGTTCTAAAGATAAGGGGTCTTTCTTTGTTGACAAGGTTAACCCCAAATTGCTAGGGTTCAAGTGATCCTCCTGCCTCAGCCTCCTGAGTAGCTGGGATTACAGGGATGCACCGCCATACCTGGTTTGATTATGTTAGATATTCTTAATTTTTCACAGTTAAGAGTCATAAGAAATCAACAAACAGTTATCTTTCTGCTAAGAGATTTAATTCAGCCTTCTCCAAATTCTGGATGAATAGTTATATACTAAGTTTGTAACAAAGTAGCATACTTCTTGGAATAAAAACAATATTCTAAATGAAAATAAACATTTATATTTTTGCTATGATGATTACATTATACACATGCTAATAAGTCACCAAATTGGGTTGTAGAGAAGTAAACTAAATTAATTTTGAATGATTGAGTCATTAATGAAACATTTCAAAATAACTGAAAAGGAGGAGTTAGGGCTTAAATATCAGATATAAATAAAATGCATTAAAAGGGGTTTACCTAAAGTCAGAGTGTAGGAAAAGAATAGAAAAGAGATTTTGTTGATGAATAGAGTCCTAACAGAAGAAGGACAAATGATGTTCTATGAGCATTTCTCAGCCCAATACAAATGATCTCTAACATCTCTTTCCAAAGGCAGTAAGGAATCATTCCAGGATTAGGTTCCTTATATGATATTAAAAAGAAATTTAAGACAAACTTCATAATCTTACACAAGACACCTGTTAACACTTACTAAGTACTAATACATGGGAGCTATAACCAGAGATTTTGCTAGACAAGGTCACAAATAAATACAATATGCTAAAGAACACTGCTACTGAGTTAATATAGACCAACACTATCTGCAAATGTAACTCAGTTTTTAAAAATATTTTGTTAACAGAGAATTAACTAAATTATCACAGTTATCAACTATATCAGCTCACTAATATACAGTTCAGTGCAAATGAACGGTATTATCACATTAATATTCAAAGTTAAATGTAAATGAACTAAGCATCTGTGCACTTCATTGCATGTTAATTATGCAATTTCATGTGATGTATTTTCTATTATCATTCTTTTTTGTTTGTTTGTTTCTCCCTAGGGATTGACCCAGGGGTATTCTACCACTGAGCTACATACCTAGTCCTCTTTAAACCCAGTCTCAAAAAATAAAAAAATAAAAAGGGTTGGGTATATGTAGCTCACTGGTAGAACGTCCCTGGGTCTAATCCCTAGTACCACAAGATGATGATGATAACAATAATAAAAACAATAATTTATTATTATTATTATTAAATATATCAAGATTTCAATTATGAGTAACAAAAAAGAAATATTTAGATAAAATTATTTTCTAAACAAAGTACAAATGGTTAAAAACCAAATATTTTACTTTCATTTCTAGAAGGTGTTACTGACTTTACTGTATTAATAAAGAGTATAACAAATAAGAGCTACTGATTTTGAAGGGTGTCTTGTGTACAAAGCATCCTACTAAGCTCTCTAGCTTCATTTACTCAATTGATTTCAAACTACATTTTATATGATGAAGAAACCAAGGCCAAAATGTTCAAGAAACTTGACATGATCATGTTACAAGTCTTACTTTACGCCATATCTGACAAATTCTAAAGCCCATCCTACGTGTTACAATGCTGTGCTGTCCTGATGACTAAGAACCACCATTTGGAACCTCTGTCTGGAGTCATTAAGATGTTTTGGGCCATCTGCCCTTATCTGAAATGGCAGTCAAGAAGGCTGTGTCACTCTACCCTTGGGTTTTTTTGGTTTTTTTTTTTTTTTTTTTGTCTCCTGGTTTGCTGTCTGTTACTACTTTTCAGTGTATTGGCTTTTCACAACCATCATCCCATTCACAATTCCAAACCTGAGTTGCTTTTAACTTAATGTCTATCATAACTAAAAAGAACTGAAAGTTGCTAAGAATAAAAAATATTATCAAATTGGTGACTGAATCTTCAAAACAGTTCTGTCACACTAATATTACAGACTGGCACAGAAAACTACTAAAAAGAACAGAGTTGTAATTTTTTGCATGGAGCACTCTCAGAACCTAACAGGGAAAGGATGAATGGAAAGAGGTGACTGTAGAGCTCTGGGGGTTGCAAATAATATCACATGAATATTCAAAGTTAAATGTAAATGAACTAAGCATGGAAGATTTGTGCACTTTATTGTATATTAATTATGTAATTACATGCAATTTTTTTTTTTCTTCATCATTTATTTTTTTCTCCCAGCACCAGGGATTGACCCAGACAGGGTCTCACTAACTGGCCAAGTTGGCCTTGAATATGTGATCCTTCTGCCTTAGGTTCCCCCCACAACCCTGGGATTACAGGGGTGCACCATTACACCTGTTTCAAAATCTTGAATTCATTTTGTACTTTTTCCTTTGATTCAAAAGAAAAATGTGAGTCTTCTTACTTTCTTTTAATCAAAGAACAAGCTCTGTTTTAACCACTTTTTATCTTTTCTAACTCACTACTTACTATCTTTATTACTTTTTTTTAACCTTCGGTTTATTTTGTTCTTTTATTAAATTCTTTAGCTGAACATACAACTTATTTCCATCGTTTTACTTATGAAATTATTAGGAATAATTTCATCTGTGACCTCCATGTTATTTATGTATTTTTGTATTTAATTTGATTGTAATTACTTTCTAAACAGACTGCCACTGTCAGTTTACTCTATCTTTAGACCTTTGGTGTAAGCTTTTTTTTTTTTTTTTGGAGACAGGGTCTTGCAAAGTTGACTAGGGCCTTCACTAAGTTGCTGAGGTTGGCTTTGAATGATATCAGATTTTTTTTTTTTTTTAGGAGAATATTTTTACATTTTTTTAACCTTAAGAAATTGAGGTTTTTGTTTTAAGGTTTGGAAAGACTTTGTGGTTTACCTTCCAGTTCTTGCTATTAATATAAAATTCCATTGTAGAATGTGGTCAATCATATACCTACTTAAAAAGTTTTTTTCCAAGGAAAAAATAGTAGTGTGCATCTCTAATCCCAGGTACTCAGGAGTTTGAGGCAGGTGGATTGAAGGTTTAAGACAAGTGTAGGTAATTACCAAGAACTTGTCTCAAAATTTAAAAAAAAGAAGAAGAAAAAAAAAAAAAAAACTGGGGATATAGATCAGGGGCAGACTGCTTCCCTAGCATGTGAAAGGCCTTCTCCATCCCACCCCAACACCATGAGAGATTCTAATAGGAATAGGAGTTGCAGTGGATGAGGTGAAGGAAGATTTTCCACAAGATGAAATACACTGAGATTTAAATAATAAAAAGAAATTTCCCAAATAAAGGAGAGGGAGAAAAACTATTTCAGGCAGAAAGTAGGTACCATGCATGTCAAGAAGGCAAAGAACGTAGTGTATTGTAGAAACTGAAAATACAACTGGAGAATATTGAATAAAGGGGAATAACTGCATGAGATTAAAATTGAGAGGTAGGTAGGCCAGAAGGTAGGACTTTATGGGCCATGATAAAGAACCTAGACCTTTTTCTAGATACAGCAGGTATCCTGAAATACTTTTAAAAAGGAAAGTGACTTCCATTATATTTCTATTTTAAAAATGTTGTATAGAGAATAAACTGAAGCATGACACACACAAAACTGGGGATGGGGACAGAGAAGTTGTACACTATTAGAGTAGTCCAAACAAGAAATGATGGTGGCTTGGAGTAGCTGGCAAATAATGGAAATGTGCAGAAGCAAATGGATCCAATGATTTTAATCAAGGTGTTACAACTCAGTCAACCTCTTCTAAAACCCAATTGTTGAGTCACAAAGTTTACTCAGTTACTTTCACATATGGCAAAATATTGTTTTTATAATAAAGACATCTCTATTCATTTACACAAATTTATTCATTCAGTAAATATTTATTAAGTATATAATTATTGAGACGTAATGACCTGGGAATGGGAGCACAGAAAAGAAAAAAAAAAAATTCCCAGCCCTACAAAGCTCACAAATTATGAAACAAAATAAAACTAAGCCTTCTTATATATCTGATTATGTCCTATAATAGTATTCTAAATCAGTAATATAAAACATTTTTTGGTGTTATGTAGTCATTAATTCATTTATAAATATTTACTAAATGCGATCTATGTCCCAGGTCCTATATTATAGTTATACAGAAATATCTCCTCATGGAAGCACATATGTTAGTAAAACTAATAAATAAGTAAATAAATAAATAAAGGTAAACACACACACACATATTAGGTAGTAAAAAAAAAATAAAGCAGGATACCAGAATAGAGTGTTACACAGAAATGCTATTTTTCTATAAGGAAACAAAGCCCCTCTGACTAGGTTACACTTAAGCAGAATCTTGAAAGAAGTGAGGGATTAAGTAATGCAGGAACCTGAATCAAACCCAAAGGCCCTGAAGCAAAAGGCCTCATATTCAAGGAATACTAAGGTGACAAACTGTCTGAACTGCAGTGAGTGAGAGAGAAAATGGTAAAATTAGTTTGAAGAAGCAGTCAAGGATGACTCCTATCAGACAAAGGAAAATAACTCAGAATTTTATTCAATTAGGATAGAAAATTAACATGGGTGGGAAGGTTTTGAGCAGGAGAATAACATGATCTGATGAAAGTTAAAAATTACCTGGCACCTATTTAAAGACCAGATGATAAGGGGAAACAAGTATAACGATACAAACTATCACCAACTTACTGTAATAAACAGGAAAGAGATGATGGTAGTTTATATTAGGATGATAACAGTAGAAGGTTGGTGAAGTGATAGAATTCTAAGTATATTTTTAGATATACAGCATACAGGATTTGCAGATGAATGAGAAATATAAGGTTAAATAAGAGGATCCAAGATGGCGGACTAGAGGGTGACTGCATCTCCAGTCGCTCCAGAACCCGGAATTCAAGACGGGAAGGCATTGAGAGACTCAGACTAAAATAGAGCCACGGGGTGAGTCTCCCCCACCTGGTAAAGCGCTGCCGGGGTGGCAGGTCCGGATTTGGGAGGCTTATTAGAGTAGGGCAGGGCAGCTAGAGTTTTCCCCAGGCAGCCCTGCGCACTCTGGCGGTGGAATCCTCCCACAGGGCCAGATTCTCCAGCATCTCGAAGCAGGCCCCCCAGTGAGAGACTTTCTGCACAGAACCAAGCTTCAAGTCCCTAAACCAGGGCGGTGAGTTGCTGCCCGCAGGTTGCTTCAGGGACCAGGATAGGGCAGCCAGGGACTTCCCCAAGCAGCCCGCAGCCCGGCCCCCTCCAGCAGGAAGCGCCTTTCCAGGCTAGCTTCTCGGAGCAGGCCCCCCAGTGAGAGCCTTTCCACACAGAGCCAGCTCCAAGTCCTGGAACCAGTAGCCGGCTAGGGGCAGCTTTCCTTGGAAGCACTGCATTATCAAGTTACACCAAGACTTCGGGCTACTGAAGGCAGGAAGGTGATACACTGGAAATCTACAGGGACACTATAAGCCAATAGAAGAATTCTGCAATATCACAAAGTCCCACTGACATCTGACCAATATGAGAAAACAAGGGAAGAAAATATCCCAAACAAACCTAGATACTATATCCATAAAACCCAATGACAGCACAAGAAATGTCACAAAGGGAGTTCAGAATGTACGTAATTAAAACAATCAGGGAAGCAAACGAGGAGATGAAAGAGCAAAGGCAGGCATTGAAGGAGCAGATGAAAGAGCAAATGCAGGCATTAAATGATCACATCAATCAACAGTTAAAGGAGCAAATATGGGAAGCAAGAGATCATTTCAATAAAGAGAAATATTGAAAAACAAAACAAACAGAAATCCTTGAAATGAAGGAAACAATAAACCAAGTTAAAAACTCCATAGAAAGCATATCCAATAGGATAGAACACCTGGAAGACAGAACCTCAGACATTGAATACAAAACATTTAATCTTGAAAACAAAGTTGACCAAACAGAAAAGATGGTAAGAAATCAAGAACAGAATCTACAAGAATTATGGGATATCATGAAAAGGCCAAATTTAAGAATTATTGGGATTGAGGAAGGCTTAGAGAAACAAACCAAAGGAATGAACAATCTATTCAATGAAATAATATTAGAAAATTTCCCAAATCTGAAGAATGAAATGGAAAACCAAGTACAAGAGGCTTACAGGACTCCAAATATACAAAATTACAACAGACCTACACCAAGGCACATTATTATGAAAATACCTAACATACAAAATAAAGACAGAATTTTAAAGGCTGCAAGAGAAAAGAATCAAATTACATTCAGGGGGGAAACCAATAAGAATATCAGCAGATTTTTCAATCCAGACCCGAAAAGCTAGAAGGGCCTGGAACAACATTTACCAAGCCCTGAAAGAAAATGGATGCCAACCAAGAATCTTATACCCAGCAAAACTTACTTCCAGATTTGACGATGAAATAAGATCCTTCCATGATAAACAAAAACTACAGGAATTTACAAAAAGAAAGCCAGCATTGCAGAACATTCTCAGCAAAATATTCCACAAGGAAGAGATGAAAAACAATGATGCAAATCAGCAACAGGAGGAACTAGCCTAAAGAAATAGCCAAATAAAGGAGAAACCAAATCATGTCAAAAAACAAAAACGAGTCAAATGACTGGGAATACAAATCATATCACAATAATAACCCTGAATGTTAATTGCCTGAACTCATCAATCAAAAGACATAGACTGGCAGAATGGAATAAAAAGAAAAATCCAACAATTTGCTGCCTGCAAGAGACTCATCTCATAGAAAGAGATACCCATAGACTAAAGGTGAAAGGATGGGAAAAAAACATACCATGCACACGGACACAGCAAAAAAGCTGGAGTATCCATCCTCATTTCAGATAGTGTGGACTTCAAGCCAAAACTAGTCAGAAGGGATAAAGAAGGACATTACATACTGCTTAAGGGAAGCATAAATCAGCAAGACATAACAATCATAAATATCTATGCCCCTGACATTGGCTCATCCATGTACGTCAAACAAATCCTTCTCAATTCCAGAAATCAAATAGACCACAACACAATAATACTAGGCAATTTCAACACACCTCTCTCACAGCTGGATAGATTTTCCAAACAAAAATCGAATAAAGAAACCATAGATCTCAATAACACAATCAACAATTTAGACTTAACCGACTTATACAGAATATACTATCCAACAAAGAATGAATACACTTTCTTCTCAGCAGCACATGGATCCTCCTCTAAAATAGACTATGTCTTATGCCACAAAGCTACCGTTAGCAAATACAAGAAGATAGAGATACTACCTTGTACTCTATCAGATCATAATGGATTGAAATTAGAAAAAAATGACAATAAAAAACAAAAACTTCTCCAATACCTGGAGATTAAATAATACACTATTATATGATGAATGGATAACAGAAGACATCAAGAGGGAAATAAAAAAATTTTTAGAAGTAAACGAGAACAAAGACACATCGTATCAAAATCTCTGAGACACTATGAAAGCAGTACTTAGAGGAAGACTTATTTCATGGGGCACATTCAACAAAAGAAGCAGAAATCAACAAATAAACAACTTAACACTACAGCTCAAAGCCCTAGAAAAAGAAGAGCAGACCAACCCCAAAAGTAGTAGAAGACAGGAAATAGTTAAAATCAGAGCCAAAATCAACGAAATTGAAACAAAAGAAACAATCGGAAAAATTAACAAAATAAAGAGTTGGTTCTTTGAAAAAATAAACAAAATTGATAAACCCTTAGCCACACTAACAAAGAGAAAGAGGGAGAAAACTCAAATTACTAAAATTCGGAATGAACAAGGAAATATCACAACAGCCAAGAGTGAAATACAAAACATAATTAGAAGCTATTTTGAAAATCTATACTCCAACAAAACAGAAAACCTCAAAAACATCAACAAGTTTCTAGAGACATATGAATTACCTAAACTGAACAAGGAGGATAAACACAACTTAAATAAATCAATTTCAAGCAATGAAATAGAAGAGGTCATCAAAAGCCTACCAACAAAGAAAAATCCGGGACCAGATGGGTTCTCAGCCAAGTTCTACAAAGCCTTTAAAGAAGAGCTCATTCCAATACTTCTCAAAGTATTCCATAAAATAGAAGAGGAGGGAACCCTCCCAAACTCATTCTATGAAGCCAATATCACCCTGATACCTAAACCAGACAGAGACACATCGAGGAAAGAAAATTTCAGACCAATATCCTTAATGAACATCAATGCAAAAATTCTCAACAAAATTTTAGCAAATTGCATACAAAAATATATTAAAAATATAGTACACCATGATCAAGTGGGTTTTATCCCTGGGATGAAAGGTTGGTTCAACATCTGGAAATCAATAAATGTCATTCGCCATATCAACAGACTAAAAGTCAAGAATCACATGATTATTTCAATAGATGCAGAAAAAGCATTTGATAAAATACAGCATCCCTTCATGCTCAAAACACTAGAGAAAATTGGGGAAGTGGGAACATTCCTTAATATTGTAAAGGCCATCTACGCTAAGCCCATGGCCAATATCATTCTAAATGGTGAAAAACTGAAAGCATTCCCCCTACAAACTGGAACAAGGCAGGAATACCCTCTTTCACCACTTCTATTCAATATCGTTCTTGAGACTCTAGCCAGAGCAATTAGACAAACCAAAGAAATTAAAGGGATACGAGTTGGAAAAGAGGAACTCAAACTATCCCTGTTTGCTGATGACATGATTATATATTTAGAGGAACCTGAAAATTCCACCAGAAAACTCTTAGAACTCATAAGTGAATTCAGTAAAGTAGCAGGTTACAAGATCAATGCTCATAAATCCAATGCATTTTTATACATAAGTGATGAATCTTCAGAAAGAGAAATTAGGAAAACTACCCCATTCACAATAGCATCGAAAAAAATAAAATACTTGGGAATCAATCTCACAAAAGAGGTTGAAGACCTCTACAATGAGAACTACAGAACACTAAAGAAAGAAATTAAAGAAAACCTTAGAACATGGAAAGATCTCCCACGTTCTTGGATAGGAAGAATTAATATTGTCAAAATGGCCATACTACCAAAAGTGCTCTACAGATTCAATGCAATTCCAATTAAAATCTCAATGATGTACCTTACAGAAATAGAGCAAGCAATTATGAAATTCATCTGGAAGAATAAGAAACCCAGAATAGCTAAAGCAATCCTCAGTAGAAAGAGCAAAGCAGGGGGTATCGCAATACCAGATCTTCAACTCTACTACAAAGTCATAGTAACAAAAACGGCATGGTATTGGTACCAAAATAGACAGGTAGATCAATGGTACAGAATAGAGGACATGGACACAAACCCAAATAAATACAATTTTCTCATACTAGACAAAGGGGCCAAAAATATGCAATGGAGAAAAGATAGCCTCTTCAACAAATGGTGCTGGGAAAACTGGAAATCCATATGCAACAGAATGAAACTAAACCCCTATCTCTCACCCTGCACAAAACTCAACTCACAATGGATCAAGGACCTCAGAATCAGACCAGAGACCCTGCATCTTATAGAAGGAAAAGTAGGTCCAAACCTTCAACTGTTGGCTTAGGATCAGACTTCCTTAACAGGACTCCCATAGCACAAGAAATGAAAGCTAGAATCAACCACTGGGATAGATTCAAACTAAAAAGCTTTCTCTCAGCAAAGGAAACTATCAGTAATGTGAAGAGAGAGCCTACAGAGTGAGAGAATATCTTTGCCACTCATAGTTCAGATAGAGCACTAATTTCCAGAATCTATAAAGAACTCAAAAAACTCTACACCAAGAATACAAATAGTCCAATCAACAAATGGGCTAAGGAAATGAACAGACACTTCACAGAAGAAGATGTACAAGCAATCAACAGATATATGAAAAAATATTCAACATCTCTAGTAATAAGAGAAATGCAAATCAAAACTACCCTAAGATTTCACCTCACCCCAATTAGAATGGCGATTATCAAGAACACAAGCAACAATAGGTGTTGGCAAGGATGTGGGGAAAAAGGTAAACTCATACATTGCTGGTGGGCTTGCAAATTAGTGCAGCCACTCTGGAAAGCAGTATGGAGATTCCTCAGAAAGCAATGGAACCACCATTTGACCCAGCTATCCCACTCCTTGGCCTATACCCAAAGGACTTAAAATCAGCATACTACAGAGATACAGCCACATCAATGTTCATAGCTGCTCAATTCACTATAGCCAGATTGTGGAACCAACTTAGATGTCCTTCAGTTGATGAATGGATAAAGAAACTGTGGCATATATATATAATGGAATATTACTCCGCCATGAAGAATGATAAAATTATGGCATTTGCAGGCAAATGGATGAAATTGGAGAACATCATGCTAAGTGAGATAAGCCAATCTCAAAAAACTAAAGGATGAATGATCTCGCTGATAAGCAGATGAGGACATATAAGGGGGGGTATGAGGGGTTAGCATTAGGGTTAGGGTTAGGTTTAGGGTTAGGGATAAGGAGAGTGGTAAGAATGGAGGAAGGAAGGACTGTATAGAGGGAAAAGAGGGGTGGGAGGGGTGGGGGGAAGGGAAAAAAAACAATGAATCAAACAATATTGCCCTATGTAAATTTATGATTTTTAATTAAAATAAATAAATAATTTAAAAAGGTTAAATAAGAGGATCATCAAGAAAGGAGGATTGGGGGAGATGGATATATGTTCAATGTTACATGTTAGATTTAACACCTAGAAGACATACAAGTGGAGTTGCCGAACTCCCTAATAGTTTCCATATTTAAAAATGGGGGGTCATTTCTTGAACATATCTCATTGAAAACACTATTTTTCATAACATGCACACATTGAATAAAGATCTTCAAAATAATGTTATTGGTTAATATAGTAACAGGTAATTTTAACATGACAGTTTCAATTTTCAGTTTAGTGTGAAAAATAGAAAAATCCACAAATATTAAAATACATGCACAAAATCCTATTATGGGAGAAGTCCCACTGGATTAAGAAATTTAGGTAAATATAAAAATTTCTGGCTAGATGTTAGAGTCCTCAACAAATGAGAAAGAATAATCAGGAAAGTAATGGAAGTTCAACTCATAAATGAACATAATTGGATAAATTATTTTAGCTAGTTCCCTACTATTAAATAAATCACTGGTTACAGTCAAGTTTTAACACCTTAAAATGGAACTGTGGCTTTAACTATAACTTAAATATAAAGAAAAATACATAAAATAACACCAAATGCTAAAATGAAAGATTTTTAAAAAAGTATTTCTAAACTGTGAAGAAGTGAAAAGTATATAAGACACTGAAACGAGCCAAGAAAAATGTTAGGGATATATCCCCCAAGCTGAAACTTAATTGAATGAATAAGAGTTGGAAGAGTGAAAAGAATATTTCATATAATAGAAACCACATAAACAAAACCCAGAATTAGGAATTATTAAAAGAACTTAGAGAAATGAATCATCCATTCAAAAATACTTACTATACACTCATTTTATGAAAGAATTTGGGAATCAAAGGTGAAGGCAATGCCATCTGTCTTTTAAAAGTCTACAAAACAGAGTGAAGTGCAGATTATCAAAGAAGTCATGATTTATTAAAGACTGAGTTAAATCCAGACAGTTACAGAAGTACATAGGATAGATACTGAGGCAGATCCTCTAGGTACAGAGAAGGCTTTCTGTAGGACATGACAACTAAATTGAAACATAAAGAGGAAGGAGCAGGAGGGGGTTGGGGTAGGAAGACAGAAAATGGGAGAAAAGGTAAAACAGCATCCAGGGATTAGAGTATATGTTAAGGCCAGAAAGGACAGACTATGTGGTGGGGGGAAATGGGGTGGGTAATTTGGCCAGGGTATTACTTTTTAGGAGTGGATGAAGGTGAAGACTAAAGAAATAAACAGGAACCAAACCATGAAAGGATATGTCTGTCATACATGTTAAGGAGTGTGGGTTTTATCCTAAAGATGTCCCCTTGGATGTACTAAAAGTTTCATAACACAAAAAAGAAAGTTTAAAGTAGCAAGAAACCAGATTATCTAAAACGAGGTATACAACTATCTTCAGAGACTAGATTAGTAAAAAGCATAAAGAGAGAAGAAGGTCTAAGAAAAACCCAGAAAATTATGAGAAATGTGGAAAGTAAGCCCCAACTAAATAGGGCAAATTATTGCAGTGAACAAATGTGGCTTAGTGTGCTAATCTTAAGATGGAAATCTCTTGACATTTTTGTTTGTTTCAAGAGAAATATCTTGATGTTTTTGTTTGTCTTTATTTTTGTATTTGTTTTGCAGTATTCAAACACTCTACCACTGAGTCACATCCCAGGTCTTCTTGATTTTTTTAAAGGCAAATAAATTTCTTCAAAACATGGCACAAGTCAACACTGATTGCAAGGACCAAACAAAACAAGACTGTAAGACAAACTGGTACCACCAGATACTTGTAGAACCTCTAAGACAGACTGGGAAGGGGGAAGATCAAAACAGGGATGGGGTGCTCCTGAAGATTTAAACAGGGATGACAATAACCACAACTTGAGAAGGTACAGTGTGTTTTGTTCACTTCTGAGAAAGTATCTGACCATTAACTGATCTCAGCAAATGTTTAGGGATGAAGTAAAAAATGGAATATTTTGAAAATTATTGTCATGGCAGTAGATAGAACTATCTGGAGAAGAGAAAAGAAAATATAAGAAAACTAATCTGCTCTTCTACCAGTTTGTAGTTCTGCTCACTCTCAGCTGCTAGCACATGCTGCCTAGCATTCTTCTATGCTGCCTGGTTTTCTTTCTTTGGTTGTATATCTGCCTGCAACTCAGAGATTTGGTCAACACACCAGTGACCACAATAAGCAACTATCAGCTTTCATATGGCTGGGGCAGTGAAATTAAATAGGATGAATGCTCACAGTGAATGAGCAAAGAATATTTTTTGACTGACTTCAACTCCGAACCAAAAACTCTAATGCTAATTCCATACCCTATATCTTAAGGCTATCTAGTAATGCTATCTTATCGGGGATTAGCAACAGATAACGTTGCACTGACTGTGGATGACAATGCTTAACAATAATGGATTTGCCTGGACAGCAGGATTGGGAAGGAATAGGGTAAGGTTTAAGATTTTGTTAGAATGAAGGTGGAATAACAAGGAGGTAGGCAGAAAGACTGGAAACTCAGAACAGGTATAGAAATTAAGCAACAATTAAGATAAGAAAACAGGTAGCCCAGCAAACCTCAGAATCTGAACATTTACATATCCAGAGTACACCTAATCTCAGAGGAGTAGCCAAGCTTGGTAGCATATTCCTATAGTCACAGTTACTGGGGAGGCTGAGGCAAGAGAATTGCTTGACAGTCCAAAAGTTGGAGGCCAACCTAAATAAAATAGGGAGACTCCATCACAAAAGAAAAAGAAAGTCTCACACTGTTTATATAAATTCTTCAGCTGAAATAGAGACACATGGATAGCAAGTATTAGAGGTTAAAAATTCATTTACTGAGAATAATCCTCTTAAAAGCCCCCTATGAAAGGTGAAACCAATAAGCTATCAAAAGGTTAAGTTGTGTGTTGTGCCACAGGGTTCTATTTTGCAAAAGACTCACTGTCAAATAATATTTACCAGGGACAAAAGTAGAGAAAAATGAGTTGTTCTGAAAAGCATTTAGTAACTAGGGAAAGAAAACCAATTCCCATAAAGCGATGTGTTGAATCTTTATTAAAAAATCATCATGTAAGGAATCCTTCTGGTTTGGAGGAATGACTTTAAACCGAGAAAGGAGAGATTTGTTACCCTGTTCAATTAGTGAATAATAATATATAATAATCCTACATTCTCTAGCTCATGTAGATTTGAGGTAGATATCCTGATAGAAAGAAGTCAATATTCCAAAAATTTATATACTTCACATAAAGAAATTAAGTAGATCTAGAGATCAGAGAACACTGCAGAAAGACCTATATGTGCTATCAAGTACAGAAACATAGCAGGATTTCAGATTACCAGTGATCA
The DNA here is from genome assembly GCF_902686455.1 of Sciurus vulgaris. NCBI lineage: Eukaryota > Metazoa > Chordata > Mammalia > Rodentia > Sciuridae > Sciurus > Sciurus vulgaris. The sequence goes on from NC_136465.1 coordinate 105,215,810, forward strand.
ATAGTAAAGCTGAATACCCATGAACAGGTGAAGTAACAAAAGGGGAAAAGTAGATATTTAAATAATATTTAATGAGACGTAACAGGAGAAAATAAAACCGAATTTTTTTTCCAGACACTCTTAAATCTGTGTTATACAATACAAAAACCACATGTGGGTACTGAGAACTTAAAATGTGCCTGATCCATATCAATATGTGCTTTAGATGTAAAATACATTCCAGATTCAAAGATTTAGTATGAAATAAAGATTGTAATATCTCACTAATAATTGAAATAATATTTTAGATACACTGAGCTAAACAAATACAATAATATAATTTCACCTGAAATCAGCATGAAGGTTCCTCAAAAGACTAGGCATGGAATCACCATATGTCCCAGCTATAGCTCTCCTTGATATTTATCCTAAAGAATTAAAGTCATCTTACTACAGTGATACATGCATAACTATAGCAGCACAATTCACAATAGCCAAACTATGGAACCAGTCTAGGTGTCCATCAACAGATGAATGGATAAAGAAAACATGATAGATATTCAAATAGTGTTTTATTCAGCCATGAAGAAAAATGAAATTGTCATTTGCAGGAAAATGGATGGAACTACAGACCAAAAGTTAAGCAAAATTAAGTCAGACTTAGTTGGTCAAGGGTCCTATGTTTTCTCATATGCAGAAGCTAAAAAAGAAAAAGGAAAAGATGGGGGCGAATTTTATGAAAATCAAAGGCAAATCAGTAGCGAAAAGGGACCAAAGCAGGGGAAAAGTGCTGGAAAGTGGTATTAGCCAAATTGTAATGCTTTATGAATAAGTAAAACAAATTCCATCATTATGTACAACTATAATGTATCAATAAAAAAATGTAAGAAAAAAAGGTAATTTCACCTGTTCTACTTTACCTTTTAAATGTGGCTACAAGAAATATTAAAATTACATACATGGTTCCCCCCACCAACTTTTTTTGCAGTACTGGGGATTGAACTCAGGGCCTCACACATGCTAAGCAAGCAAGAACTGTACTACTGAATGACAACTCCAGTTGTAGCTTGCATTATATTTGTATTGGACAGTGTTATTCTAAATTAGTCATGTTTAATGTGAAGTCTTAAATGCAAAAATGACTATTTTAATACTCTTACTTAATATTATTTATTTCTTTAGTTAATATTAAGTTCCTCTTGAGTACATCTTGAATAAGTTGATTTTAAGATGAAAACAGTGACCGCTTACCAGACTGTCAAAAAGAATGACCAAAAATTCTGGGCAGAGTCTTGAGTCAACAGGGTTGTTCCACCAAAAGGTAACCAGACCCCCTTCATATCATCTCCAGTAAAAGGATTACGCAGTGACAAAAAAGCACCATATACACATGGAACGTGAGTTGATCAAGTTCACATCTATCCAGCATAATAATATGCTTTATTTTAGGATCTTTTCCATTACAACTCAAGCATTAAACTTATAAAGTGAGCTGTTCACTGCACTTTATTCAACTTTATCCCCTCTTGACAATGTTCAAATATTTAAAATTGCCTTTTTGGGAGGATCTCACATACACTGATTCCAATCCAATTTACCATCAAAGAAAATGCAATTCTCTCTCTTGGAGAGTGCTCGCCTGGCATTCGCGAGGATCACGGTTCGAATCCCCAGAACCTACAATTCACTCCCTAGGATGAAATGAAATACTAGCACTACTCTTTATGAGATACCATGACAGATTTGAAAAGAATTTCTTGTACTACAAACAAACTAGTTTCATCTGGAAACAGTCCATGGTCCATCTGGAAACTTGAAAAGAATGTGGTTAAAGGAAATAATGAATTTCAGAAATAGAACAGTTTTACAAGACAGCACTGACTGAGAATACAGTAATATTGAGAACAATAACTGTACTATTAAGAGATTTTAAGACAGTTTTTTAAAAATGTACTGGACTTAGTAAAAGAAAATTAAAGTGAATTAAAAAAAAATTTTTTTGTAGCTGGACAGAATACTTTTATCTTATTTATTTATTTTCATGTGGTGCTAAGGATCAAACCCAGTGTCTGATACCTGCTAGGCAAGCACTCTGCCACTGAGCTACAGCCCCAGCCCTAAAATGAATTTTTGATATCCAAAATTTCCTACAAATTAAGATATTACTCAAATCAGAGTTCTTTGGCACAAAACAACTCAAGGTTTCATATGGTATTCTCATTCAAATTGCCTTAGTCTTGGCAAAACAGTGAAGTAATGAAACCAATGGAAGATACATCAAATAGTTTAAGGAGAATTTCGGTTGAGGTGCTAGTTAATTTGAGAGTAAAGCATAAAAGTGAAAAGTATATGAAGTATGAAAGTTATTCATTCAAGCATCCAGAAGTCCACTAAATACAAGAAATCACACTAAATTTTGGAGATAAAATGGTGAACCAGCTACAATCTCTGACCATTACAAAGATTATTCTTTGGTAGTATTTTGGTAGTTTTATAAAAGACCATAATAATGTCATCAACATTATTAATATCATTAAATATTATATATTATATATTTTATGTATATGGAAAATATTTTATATTATTTTATTATTATATACTTAATATTAATATTCAATGTCATTAAATATTATTAAAATCATATTGCCATCAATATGATGCAGTGCCTGTTTGTCAAGGCATTTTGTCTTGTCTTGTACTTGGAGGGAAAGAGGCAGTGGTAGACACGAGGAAGAAGGACAGAGATCTGCACATAAAACTGAATTAAATTATTTTCCTTCTCTCTTTCCCTACAACTCTGTGAACTCCTTAAAAAGAGGCTGAAACCTATTCATCTCCCTCTTCCCAGTACCTACCGCTTATCTGCTACTCACTCTCAGAACTAGGCTATTCTATAAGCCATTGTGTCAGAGCCATTATTATTATTATTTTTTTAAACTACAAACCAAAATCAAGAATAAGTAAAGATTCAGAGTCAGGTTGGGGGTGTGGCTCAGTGGTTATGCCCCCTGGGTTCAATACCTGGTACCAAAAGAAAAAAACAGTAAAGATTAAAACAAGGGGCTGAGGCCGGGGCTCAGTGGCAGAGCACTTGCCTGGCACATGTGAGGCCCTGGGTTCAATCCTCAGCACCACATAAAAATCAAATAAAGATATTGTGTCCATCTACAACTAAAAAATAGAAAAAAAAGATTAAAACAATAAGGATCAATCCTCAGTTTTTTTTTTTTTTTTTCCAAAAACAAGCTATAACACATATTCTTTAAGGAAAAACATGCAGCACACAAAACAAGTTTTCTTTCAACTATCACCAGACACCCCTTACCTCCAAAACCCATCCAGAGGCAAACAAAATCTTGAGTGTGCTGTAAATGACATACGGTGCAATTAACTTTTCCTTACATCTGTAAGGAGGACTTTCCATATTTGCACACACAAAAAGATAACATGGCATAGTGAACTTTAAAGTTGGGCAACTGAGGTAGGTTCAGATCCTAACTTTGAATCTCATCTCTGCTATTCACTAGTGACTGGGTTATTCATATGGTATGACTATGATCTGAGAGTGCCCCCTAGGTCTCATGTATTAAATGTCTGGTCTACAATGTTGTCATATCTAGAGGTAGTGGAGCCAGGTGTGGTGGCACACACCTGTAATCCCAGCAACTTGGATTCTTCATGATACAATTCTTCATGATACAATTACTCTCTATATATTTTTATGCCCTTCTACTGAGAAGCATTTAGATTTTTCTTCCAAATGAATACCCATATACAAATTTCCACAAGCGAATGTGCAAGTTTCTGTAGACTAACACCTTACCTAGCTATTAATTGTTGGACACTAGGGTACATGCATTTTCAGCTACACAAAACCCCATTTTGAGCTTTGCAATTAAATAGATGAAACAAATAGTTCATATGTTTTCAACTACATTTCCTTATAAAAGAGACTATGCATTTTTTTCAGATCATTAGCCGTTCCAATTTCCAGTTGCCTTCACTGCAGCATTTATATCCATTGCTTGTTTTATTTCTGTCACGTTCTTTCAGTTTTCAGACCTAGATAAAAATCCACTGGCTGTTAAAGATATTATAAATATCTGCTTCTAGTCATGCCAATTATCTTTTAGTTTTTCTTTTTTGAAAGAGTAAAATCGTTTATCCTTGATGGTTCATTCCTTGTAACTTGTTAAAGAACTCCATATTCTAAAATGACATGTTTTTCTACATTTTCCTCTTTTTTAAAAAATATTTTTTCAGCCAAGCATGATGGCACAAACCTGTAATCCCAGCTACCTGGGAGGCTGAGGCTGGGGATCACAAGTTCAATGTCAGCCTCAGTAACATAGTGAAATCCTGCCTCAAAATAAGAAATAAAAAGGGTTGGGGGTATAGCTCAGTGGCAGAGCAACCCTGAGTTCAAACCCTAGTACCCCTCCTCACCCACACACACACAAATAGCATTTCATATTTATTGTTTAATTCAACTGGAATTTACTTTTGTATACAGTTTGTTTGTTATGGTGCTGAAAGTCAATCCAGAGCCTCACACACACTCGGCAAGCACTCTACCATTGAGCCATATACCCAATCCTTGCATATGGCTTGAAGGAAAGATATAGTTTTCCCTTCATATATAAAAATCAATTCAACAGTCTGTTTTTTCTTTCCTTACTAATAAATGCCATCTCTGGCATACTTTCTAAATATGTATGAACTCACTGCAGAACTCTATTGTGTTACATTTATCTCTTTTCCTGTACAAATATATTATTTCAAATCCCACAATTTTTTAAAAACATAACTTACATATAGTAAAATATACAAATACTAAACATACAACCTGATTTTTAAGCACAAATACCCCAATGTGATTCACCCCAACCCAAGTACTAACATGTCTGATGCTCCAGAAGGCTCTCGCAGGACCATTTCTAATCAGTACCATGCTTCCAAGATAACCACTTTTCCTCTCTTCTCACCACAGATTAGTCCTACCTGTTTCTAAACTTGTAACTAAGTCACCAATATGTAATAATTTGTCTCAATTCTTCCACTCAACATTAAATTTAGAAGAAAATTATGTTGTATGTAACACTATTTTTTTATTGCTATACAGTACATAGCTGCCTATTCTAAATACCATAATTTTAAAATTGGTCTTAATAAAAAACACAACAAGTTCCTTCTCATTCTTTTTCTTCTTCTAGAACTTCTTTCTCTCTCTCTCTCTCTCTCTATCTTGGTAGTGGGGATTAAATCCAGGGCCACTTTTAATACTGAGCTATGTCCCCAGTTTTTTTTTATTTTTACACAGGGTCTTACTAAAATTGCTGAGTCTGACCTCAAACTTGTAAGCCTTCTGCCTCAGCCTCCCAAGTTGCTGGGATTATAGGCCAACACCACCTTGCCTGGCTCTGGATTATTCTTATGCCTTTGCACATGAAGGTCATCTTGCACAAATAATCCCATCAAGATTATTTTTAAAAGCATAAATAATTAACAGGAGTAATTCTGCTGTTTTCTATTAAAATTTTTAAGCAAACTTCCCACACATAAATATAGCATCTCCTGCCTTTTATTCATGTTTAATTTTATGTTGTGCAGTAAAATTTGGGGTACTTCATAGAATTTCCTATAAAGAATATCTTTTTGGTTTTCTAAATGGCTGCTGCCAGTATGAATGTTGACCCTACATCCAGGAACATTGAATTCTCTTATTAATACAGGGTGTTCCTTTCTATTACATTTTCTAGGAAGATGTTCACCTAACTTCCCTCCCTTTCCAATTCTTTTGGGCTTTATTTTTTTTATTTCTTATTTTTTCTTATTGATACACTGACAGATATATTTGTCTTACTCTTGACAGTAACAAGAATGTGTGTAAGGTTTTACTATTAAGTATGATGGTTGCACTTCAAGTTTAAAAGGCAGACTTTACTGGAAAAAAAAAAAGTTCACTTGTCTTTTACAGTTTAAGAAAGGGATCTATCTATTGCTGGGTGCAGTGGCACATGCCTATAATCCCAGCAATTCCAGAGACTTTGGCAAGAGGACTGCAAGTTCAAGATCAGCCTCTGCAATTTAGTGAGACCCTCAGCAATTTATCAAAAGTCTGTCTCAAGATTTAAAAAATAAAAAGGGCTGAGGATGTAGTTCAGCAGTAAAGTGTCCCTGGGTTCAATTCCCAGTACCAAAAATACAGAAATAAGTTATCTATTTTTTAACATGAATGGATACAGAGTTTCCATCATATATGTTTATGAAATCCATCTATTTTTTCCTAGTATAAACTATATAAACAAAATTTTAAATACTGAACCATCTTTATGTTCTTAACCGATTTAAAATTTTCATGTCTGTGCCCATAAATAGGACTGATTGCAAAATATTTTCCCTTTTATACTCTTTTCAGTCCAGGTTTCAAGGTTAAATTTGTTTTATTAAGAGTCAAGGTAGGGCTGGGGTTGTAGCTCAGTGGTAGAACATTGTCTAGGACATGTGAAGCACTGGGTTTGATCCTCAGCACCACATAAAAATAAAAATAAATAAAGGTACAATGTAAAAAAGAATCAAGGTGGCACATACCTGTAATCCCAGCTGCTTAGCAAGATGAGGCAGGAGGATCTCAAGGTCAAAGTCAGCCTCAGATATTTGGTAAGGTCCTAAGTAACTTAACAAGACCCTGTCTCAAAATAAAAAATAAAAGGGCTAGGGGTATGGCACAGTGGTTAAGCACCCCTGGTTTCAATTCCTGGTACCAAAGTCAAGATTGCTTTCCCTTTTTGTTCTCTGAGTCAATTTGTATTAAATTGGGATGTGTTCCCCAAAGTATACCTGTAATTATGATTACAAATATCACCACTAAAACTATTCCTTTGGATTCCACTTCACACAAACTAGGATGTCAACAGTCAAAAACATAAGCTAATGGCTGGGCACCGTGGTATACGCTTGTAATCCTAGCTGCTTGGGAGGATAAGGCAGAAGGATTCCAAGTTCAAAGCAACGTAGGGAGACACTGTCTCAAAATTTTAAAGAAACAAAAAAGAAAGATCTGGGGATGTGACTCAGTGGTTAAGTGCCCCTGAGTTCAATAATGAAAAGTTTTGATGAGGGTATGGAAAAACTGGAAACTTTGTATATTATTGGTAGGAAAGTAAAATGATGTAGTTACTTTGGAAAACAATCTGACAGTTCCATAAAAGGTTAAAGAAAGAGTTGCCATATGACCCAGCAAATCCCCTCCTAGGTATACACTCAAAGATACTGAAAACATATATCTACACAAAAACTTGTATGTAGAAGTTGAGGATGTGTCTCAATGGTAGAGCGCTTCTCTAACATCTTTGTTTGATTCCCAGAACCATCCAAAAAAACAAACTTGTACAATGTTCCGAACAGGACTAGTCACAATAGCCAAAAGTGAAAAACAATCAAGATAGCCATTAACCAATGAACAGATAAACAAAATATGATATTATCCACACACACTATTATATTATTTGTCCTAAAAAGGGAATTAAATGCACTAATATGCTACAACATGGACAGACCTTATATACGTTATGCTAGGTGAAAGAAAACAGTCACAAAAGGCCCAAGATTTTATGATTCAATTTTCAAAACTGTGCAGATAAGGTGAATCTATAGAAGCAGAAAGTAGATTAGTAGTTGCTTAAGGATAGAAGCTTTAGGGAGATGAAAAATTTCTAAAATTGGTAATGATGGCATAACTCGAAAGAAAGAAGAAAGAAAAAAAGAGGGGGGAGGGAGGGATGGAGAGGAAGAGAGGAAGGAAGGAAGGAAAGAAGGAAGGAAGGAAGGAAGGAAGGAAGGGAGGGAGGGAGGGAGGGAGGGAGGGAGGGAGGGAGGGAGGGAGGGAGGGAGGAGGGAGGGAGGGAGGGAGGGAGGGAGGGAGGGAGGGACAGACATGGTGCTTGCCTGTAATCTCACCTACACTTGGGAGGTTGAGGCAGGGGTCAAATTCAAGGCCAGCACCAGCAACTTAGTGAGACCCTGTCTCAAAAAAAAAAAAAAAAAAAAAAGATAAAAAATAAAACCCACCTTATTGTACTTTCTTTTTTGTTTTTTTTTGCAGTACTAAGGATGGAACCACAGGTTGCTTTGGCACTGAGTTACACCCCAGGGGGGTTTTGTTTGTTTGTTCGTTTGTTTGTTTTTTGTGATCCCCCTGCCTCAGGCTCTTGAATTGCTGGGATTACTGGTAAATGATATCCTACCTGACTGAATGGCACATTTTAACTGGGAAATTTTTTCGGTATAAGAATTTTATTTATTTATTTATTTAGTGGTGTGGGGATCAAACCACTGAGCCAGGCAAGTACTATACCCACTGAGCTAAACACCCAGCCCTATTAAAAAAATAAATAAATAAACAACTATTCTTCTTGGGGAGGTTTACTACAACTTCAGTTGCCTTAATGGTGCCAGGCACAGTGGTGTACTCCTGCAATCCCAGCAACTCAGAAGGTTGAAGCAGGAGGAGCACTAGTTCAAAGCCAGTCTCAGCAACTTAGGGAAGCGCAAAACAACTTAGCAAGACCTTGTTAAAATAAAAAATAAAATGAAAAAGGGATGGGGATGTGGCTCAGTGGTTAAGCACCTCTGTGTTCAATCCCTGGTAACCACCCCCCCCTCCCCAAAAAAAAACGCTTTAAGGGCTTTCAATTTCATTGCAGTGTTTCTTTACACAATCAAATTTGGAAAATTTTTCCTATAAAAAATGGACTTTTTCATACTCATTTTGAAATTTATATGCATATAAATTTAACAGTGATTTCTTATTTTTAAAATCATTATTATATTTATAGTAATACTTTTCAAATTTTACTACTTGCTATTATAGCTTTTCTTGATGAGTATTTCCAGAATCAATTGAAAAGAACCAGCTCTGATTTGACTAATCATAACACTGCTTTTAGCTTTGGTAATTTCCTAGGTTCACCAAATTCTATTTTTATTCCTCACTCTTCCTACTTTCTTTGGTTTTACTGTGCTACTTTCTTAGTGTTTTTGTCCTGTTTTTTTAGTTGAATATTTATTTTCAAAATATTTTCAATTTTTAATATAATCAAAGCACTATTTTTCTAGCATCCCAAGTTTTGATACAATACTTTGTTGTAACTCTATTCTCATTATTTTAAAATTATAATTTCCTCTTGTTGTTATTGTTTTAGGGGACAGTGTCTAGCTCTAGCAATCCTCCCATCAGCCTCCCAAGAAACTAAGACTGCATGAGTGTGCCAACATGCCCAGCACCACTATATATTTTTTAATTCTTGAAAATTCTCAACCATTTTTTCTTTAATATTTCTTCTCCATCATTGTCTGCATTCTCTCCTTTGGAGCTTCTCAACCTGTCATCTAACATGTCTTAGATTCTCCTTCTTGTTTTTCATCTCTTAGTGCTGTTCTGGAAGAATTCTAATTTCCATTTTCAAACTACTAACTTCTCCCTTCAGTTGTGTCTATTTGTTCATTTATGGAGTTATTTTAAAACCACATTCTTCATTTTCATGTAAAAACCAGTTGTTTACAAATCAACTTACATTTACTGTTTTAAAAATAATTTTTCTTATTTAAATAAATTCAATATGCCCTCAATTTAAAAAGGGAATAATGTTCTAGTACTGAGAATTGAACCTAGGGGTCCCCTTCACTGTTGTGCTCCACACCCAACCCTCTTTACTTTTTATTTTTAGACAGGATCTTAATAAGTTGCCCAGGTTGACCTTGAACTTGGTCCTCCTACCTTAGTCTCCTGAGTAACTGAAATCATAGGCATATGCCACAGGACCTGGCTGGAATAGACACATTTTAAGCTAAGAAACTTTTAGGCAAAGTTTCCATTGCAAAAGATATCCATTAGAAAGCTTATCTTTAATGACAAAGGGAAAAAAAAACTTCTTAGAGTTCTCTTGGCTGTTATTCCACCAAACGTTATCCCACTGTGCCTACTTGCAGCAAGGCATGGAAAGAATAGATTCTATTATTTCCATTTAGATTTAGAGAAGTTGAAGCACAATAAAGTTCTCTTTAAAGTACTTTCTCCTCAACTTTGTTTTTTAATATCAAAGTCACTGAAATGTTTACAGTAAAATGAATACCACAGACCTTTCACCAGGGTTCAAATTTGTTAACATTTACCACATTGGTTTTATCTCTCCTTTTCTTTCTACATATACATACACCAAATCCAAATCTCCACACACCTTTTTTCTGAACCCATTCCTAAACCCATCAAGATACACCACATTCAAACATATTCAGAATTATCTTCAAAGAATAAGGGTACTGTCAGTACAGTCATAATGTTATTACAACACCATAAAAACTATGAGCTTCAAAAGAATATTACACAGATGTGCAATAGCAGATTGAAAGCTAGTATCTAAGTCATCTGATTATATGTTCTTTATCTTGGCTTTCCTAATGAATGAACCTGAGCTGATTCTCTGGTGATTATTTCCATGAGACAATCCACCAAGAACATTTTCTTCCCTCAATGACCTTAAAAATTATATTTCATTTACTCCTTCATTTGACAGGTATTCTTAAAAACAAACATTTCTAAAAATTGAGCAATAATCTTCTAGAATATTAAACCTCAAAAATCAAGTATACTGAATTTCCAGGTTGTTTTCATTACTTTTTAATTTTATTTTATTCAATTTACTTATTTAGGTACTAAGAATTGAACCCAGGGCACTTTACCACTAAGCTTACATTTTATCCCCAGTCCTTTTTATTTTTTGAGATAGACCCTCACTAAGTTTGCTGAGGATCTCACTAAATTGCCCAGGCTGGCCTTGAACTTGTGACCTCCCTGCTTCAGTCTCCTGAGTAGCTGGGAATACAGATGCATACCACCCCTCCCACCTTCCAGGCTATCTTCTTACACTATGTAGCAGCTTGAAGTGAAGTCAGTATAACCAACAATCTCAAAACTAGACACTCTTTTTTATATGCCACAGAAATTCAACCAATGAGAATTTCACTACACCAGCTTTTAAAGGAAAAAAATGTGTTTCAAAAAATATAGTATACATAGGATTGACAAGGGAAAAGAATTTGTTTCATATATGAAAAACTGGTAAGTATATTCAATAATCTACATTGAAAACCAATTTTTCAATGGTTATTATTTCATCTCAATCACTGATGTTAGGAACTGAAGAAAATTAAAAACTACTAATTAAAAACTCCCTTTCAAGGAGCACACAAAATAGCAATATAACCTAAAAATAATAATTAAGCACTAAACTGTATCATACAGATAACTATAACCAAAGAAATGTTTAAGATCAAGCTACAATCAAATACTAACAAGATTATTTGCTATATGCTGCTAGAAAGTGTACTAGGAACATTCCATGGATTAACATAATCTCACAGAAACCACACTTTTTCACTGGGAAAACACAGCTTGCAAAAAAGAACTGATATACAGGGGTAGGATATGCCTCAACTTTAAAAGAACAGAAAAGTAGAATGGGGAGAAGATCATTTCAAGGAAATGGGAAAGCACCGACCAAAAGCATAAATATGACAACTATCCAGGTAAGATCAAAACAGGAGTTCAAGTTGAAGAAATGGCTAAACAGAATGGAACTGAATTATGAGACCTTAGGTATAATAAAAGTTTATACAACAGCTACAGCAGGGCACCACTAAAGGCTTTATGTGCTAAAAATGCCCTTTTAGAATAGTTATCTGATATTATTACCAAAATGAGAGAGAAACCAGAAAGAACCATCCGCTACTAACACTTACATGACTCAATAAATTGTCACCTGAACAAGCAGAAAACTTGAAGTGAACCAATTCTGCTACACTTCACATCAATAAACCCTTTTGTTACAAACAAGGAAGTGGCAGATATAATTGCAATATGCCTGAAATTGTTTTTCAAATATACCTTCAGTGAAGTTTAAAGGTATACTGAAAATTATGTCATTAAGAACTGCTAGTCAGTCAGATGTGGAGGCACATGCCTGTAATCTCAGCTAGTTGAGAGGCTCAGGGAAAAGGATCATAAATTTGAGGCCAGTGTCAGCAACTTAGTGAGACCTTGTTTCAAAATGAAAAAAAAAAAAAAAAAAAAAGAGTGTATAGCTCAGTGGGTAGAGTCCCACTGGGTTCAATTCCCCAGTACCACCAAAAAACCAAAACAACAACGAAACTAACCCCTGATAATTAGACTTGGGATACAGCACAGAGGCAGAATGTGTGCTCAGTCTGTACAAAACCTGGATTCAATTTCACAAAACCTGGATTCAGTTTGAAAAGAAGATGTGTCAATCAATTAATATAAAACTACTTTTGTTGTTCAGTACTACTGTACAAAAACAATTTGACTAAATTTGTTATGTGCATTAAATTTATAATACGAGTATTTACATTAATAAAAGCAACATCATAAATAAATTTATACAAGAATTCAATAGGGGCTGGGGATGTAGCTCAGTGTTAAGAGTGCTTGCCTAGAATGCACAAGGCCAAGGATTTGATATCCAGCACTGAAGAAAGAAAGAAAATCCCTACACTGCTTTAGAACTACACTATTCACCAGAGCTAACAAACACATTTTTTAGAAAGAGTTACTATGTAAATAATACCCATCATACTTTTTATTTGTGTCCATTAATAGTTCAGTATATACCCTATATAATAATTATATATATATTATATTATATATAATAAACCCTCATCAGGCATAACAAAAGAAACTATCCCAAAAACTTCCTTTTTATTAAACAAACTCCTCCTAAAGAGAAGAAATCTGAGAAGAAAACTTTCTCAAGTTTGTAAAAACTAGATTACTTACCAGTAACTTGAGTTATCCTATTGGGTCTTTTCCCTCACAGATCCACCTCTCTTGCCCTTCTGTCCAGCATGAGAATCTTCCTGATGGGCATCCACTGGAACTGAGGGGGCATGCAGTACAGACGTATATGTAAGAAAGTTGGGGGTAGGGGATTTGGAAGATGCTAGAGACATGCGTCAGTGCACTTGCTTACCTTCCTGAAATTGGAAATTTCAACGGTTCCTTGGTCCTCGAGGCATTCACAATAACTTCAAAGAATGTGGATCTGTGGAGATTACCCAATAGGAGAACTCCAGTTACTGGTAAGTGATCCAGGTTTTTCTTCTCTATCAGAATAAGAAGATTATTTAATTTTATTTGAGATTATTAATACATAATAACTACAGGAGAAAAAGATAAAAATTTGTTGGGTTATTATATATGCACTCATGAAAGTAAATATAGAAACAATTTGTGAACCAGAGCATCAATAGAAACTTCTAGCATTATCAGAAACACAAGGCAAAGAAAAAGACTTGCATAGTTTCATTTTTACATGTTCACTGTAAAGACAGTTATATTTTAACATACAAAAATATTAGCTATCGAACTATTCCACTTCATTGAATGCCACCATTATTTTTTTAATATTAGTACAAGAATAACTAGTTGATCAAAATCTGCCATTTCTTAGCTATTGTCATTAACATTTACTGAATTGTAATATAGAAGCTACCAAGGTGGACAATCTTTAAGACTTCAGATTAAAAGTATTAGTACCATTCCATTTATCACTAAGTTTGCATTTGTCAAGTACCAGAAACCAATCATTAAAGCTGCTGATAAATATCCACTGAGCTACATCCCCAGTCTGTTTTTTCTTTGAGACAGGGTCTCACTAAGTTGCTAGGACCTCACTAAGTTGCTGAGGCTGGCCTTGAACTTGAGATCCTCTGCCTCAGCCTCCCAAGCTGCTGGGATTATAGGCATGTGCCACCACACTCCACTAAAGAAAAATTTCTAAAGAAAAAAAAAAAAAAAAAAAAAAACTCCTCAACAGAACTTTTGCCTTTAACTCAGTATATATTAATCATATTATTTTAACCATGTCATTGCCACAGCAGGTACTAGATGCAGATACATGTTTTAATACTCCTTTATCATTATGCTGCTAAACATTTATCCCCTACCTTTGAGAAACTTGTAGTTTCATGATTCTTCCTTCTAAGGAAACAAATTAAAGAAAATGTATGAAGGATTGAACCCAGGGCCACTTTACCACTAATCCACATCCCTAGCCCTTTTTTGCATTTTATTTAGAGACAGGGTCTCACTGAGTTGCTTAGGGCCTCGCTAAGTTGCTGAGGTTGGCTTTGAACATGCAATCCTCCTGCCTCAGCCTCCCAAGCAGTGGGATTACAGGTGTGTGCCACCATGCCTGGTAATACTTGTTTTTAATAAAGGTTGACAGCACACTCATCAAGATTATTGTTACATTCCTATTTAAGATACAAATTGCTCTGAGTAAAAGTATATTCATTTTTCTGTAAATCTGAATTGAAAAGTATTATTACAATAACCCATTGGTTTTTAAATGATTAATTCATTCAAACAGGGGTACCACACTGCTATGGTTTGGATGTGGTTTGAGTGTGTATGAACCAAGGGTTCATGTGCTGGAAGGTTGGTCCTCAGTACGAAAATGCTGAAAGGTAATGGGACACTTAAGGGGTGGAGACTAGTGGAAAGGAATTCGTCATGGGGGCGTGCCCTCCGAGGAGATTAATTCCATGAGCAATTTGTTATAAAAAGACCAAAACTGGCCCTTCCTCACTCTCTGGCTTCGTGTCTCACCATGTGACCTCTTTTGCACTTGCTCTTACCATTAAGATACCATTCACCATGAGGCCCCACCAAAGGTCAAACATGGAGCCACCCAATCACAGACATTTGACCTATAAACTGTGAGCTAATTAAACTCTTTTCTTTATAAATTACTAAGATTCAGACATTTCACTATAACAGAAAACAGGCTAATCCATAAAAAGACCTCCATTTCTAATTATAAACATAAAAAGACTCATCTAGTTAATTCTTCTAGTTAATTAGATTACTCCTTAACTTCTAATCACTGAAGAGTAAGTATGTAGCACATAGATCTTACACGTTTAAATTTATAGAATAGAGACAGGTAACCAAAAAGGTCACTTAGAAACTGGCACTGAAAACTACATTCTGTGGTTGTCATCATTCCATAAAACCAGCTAAAATGAATTTTCTGGACCAGTTTAGAAAAAAATTTCAGAGATTAAGATGCTGTATTCAAATCTATCCTGTGTGAATTCTAATAATGCTCACCAACAAGAAAGCATTCCTATGAATAAAATAGAAACAAAACTGCTATCACTTCCAAAAGTAGACAAAAAGATGTGACTTTATTTTGGGGGGCTCTGCCTTACTGTCTTAGATATTTTGCTTTGGGGCAAACAAGCTGCCATATTCAGAGAAGCCCTATGAAAAATTCCACGTTAGAAGAAACTGATGTCTCTGACCAACAGCCAGACCTGCCAACAGTCACATAAGACAGGTGTTCTAAGGGCTACTGAAAACCACATGAGTGAGCTTGGAAGTGGATCTGCCCTCAAGTGAGCCCTGAGGTAACTGAAGTTCTGGCTGACATCTGAACTGCAGCCTTGTCAAAGAAAAGATAGGAAAAAAAACACAATTATAATATTAAAATTAATCTGACCAGATTTTGAAGCCCTGCATTAGTCTTCAAATCAATTCCTGATAACCCTCTCTTAAATACGAGTAAAATATTTTCTCTGTAAAACTGATTTTATAAAACAGTGACATATCTCTCTAACAATAAATTTCAATAGTCTCAAGTCAATGAAAATAGTTACTATAACTTAAAAGTAGCTCATTTTCATTCCTTTGAAAGTTATTCATTTTGTATTTCCAATGAACTAAAAACTTTCAAATAGCAATTCCTCTATTACATTTCACCAGACTCATGCTTTATTATTTTTTACTTTTTTCTTTAATTATTTTTTAATTTTTTACAGACTGCATTGATTCATTGTACACAAATGGGGTATATCATTTCATTTCTATGGTTGTACACAAAGGAGATTCATACCATTCATATAATCATACATGTACATAGGGTAATGATGTCATTCCACGATTTTTATACCCCTCTCTCATTTCCTTCTACATAATCTAAAGTTCCTCCATTCTTCTCTCACTCCCCACCTCCCCACCCTTCCACCCCCATTATATATCATCATCCACTTATAAGGGAAAACATTTGGCCTTTATCATGACTTAAAAATAATTAATTCCACTATCACTTTAAAAGTGTACATACAGTTGGAGGTGGTAACTCAGTGGTAGAGCAGTTATCTAACGTGCTAGGCAGGTCCTGAATTTAATCCCCAGCATGCATGAACATATGTATGTATCTATCTTGTCCTTCTCTTACTCTGTCTCACGCATACACAAAGTAGATATAAACATATAAGTACTTTTCAAAATGCCACACTTTTCAAAATCTTCAATGGATATTCATTAATCACCTTTTTCATGGAACCATACACCAAAGCATCAATAACAGTAAGGTACAAACCACTGCATTTGAATTACTCTCAAAATATTAATTCCCCATTGTCTCCCACCTAAGTAGAGGAAGTCTAACTCATCTTTCCATTTTCACTCTTGCATCCTGCCAGTCTACTTACTCTCTATAGTACTCAATGGCTTCTTGTTACATTTCCAATAAAATCTAAATGTAGTATCGTTTTTACTAAATTGTGATCTGGTAGTCTGCCTACTTCTCTGGCTTTGTTGGATGTCACCCATTCCTGCCTCACCACATGCTAGTCCCTGCTGAATATAAAACAAACTATTTCTTATCAAAAGGGCTTTAAATTTGCTATTAACCACAACTCTTTCATAAACACTCTCTCTTACCTTCAGTTTTTATGACACCTCCTCAGAGGAGTCTACCCTACTCAAAATAATTCCCCATTGTTATCAAAATCTGCAATTACTTTGCTTGTGTTCTTTATTTGGAACTTAAATTCCAAGAGGGCAAGGATGTCTTATTCTCTTTTCTAACTCTATTACCTAGCCCATCATCTGGCCCATAATCCCCATTTGTTTAATGAATAGTTAAATTATTTTCCAAATTCATAAGACACTCAGTGATATTCAGTTCGAGTCTTAGCTACTCCCTTCTTATACTGCCCATGCTCTAAATAGCTTTTTACTCAGTACTCATAAAACCTGAATCTTTAAGTATCATAAATCATATCGAATTCAGTGTCCTGCAGAGACAGCTATTGCTTTATAGATCAAAAACGTTTTTATAAAATGTATCATGATGTGCTTGGTTAGTTGATCAACAGAGTGCTACGATTCGTCCCTCCTAAAAAGAGAAGACAGTTTCTTCATACATGATCCCTCACAATTAACTATATAAATTTTCCAAGAATTTAAGTTACTATACATTTACTTGCCAATTGAAAAAAAATATTTTTTTTTTGCAGTGCTGGGAATTAAACCCAAGCCTCTATCGTGCTTTGCAAGCACTTTACCATTGAGTCATACCCTTGGCCCTTAAAATATTCTTATCACCAAGATAAACCCAATATTTTAGCTATCTTTTTTATTAATTCCTTTACATTCTATAGCTACAATCAAGAGCCACCCTTAGAAGTGCAGGCTGAAAGATATTTCTAAATAATTATAGCACTCTGCCTTGGGAAATAAAGTTTCTAACATAATTTTACTCATCTATGCTTATCCAAGTTAACCAGCTTTATTTAACTTATAGATATAATTCAGAAAAGGTTAAGATAAGCACTATGCAGGAATATTATCTTGTGAAAACTTAAAATGTAGATCCGAATGTCATACCTGTTAAATATAACATGAAACTTGAAAGAAAAATTAAGATTCTGTCTGATCAAAGTAAAGGATAATTACATGGTTAAATACTCCCCCTTTCTTTTAAAAAACATCCTCTTTCCTCTGTTTCTGTAATATTACACTCTCTTGTACTTCTTACTCCCTAATTACTTTTTCCCTCCATTTCTTTATTCTTTGTGGGATGTTCATCCTCTATCACCAAAAAAATAGTGATATTTCTCAAATATTCATTTCAGGTCTTTTTTTCTCATGCTGTACAGATCATTCTCTCCCTGATCTATTTTACCCATTCCCTTGGCTTCAACTCAGATATGTATGCTGATGACTACCAAATAAGTATTTACAGCTCTGTCATCTTTCCTGATCTTTAGCCCCACATATCTACTCAGAATTCCCCCAGGCATCAAAAAACTTAACAAATCTAAAAGTGATTTTAGGCGTATCTCAATAAGAAATACCACCATTCACCCACCTTCTTAATTAAGCAAAAACTCTGTATTCATCCTGATTCCTCCCTCCTATACAACCTGACTTCCTACTTCACACCCATATCAATCAACCATCAAATCCTATAAATTTTCTAGTAGACACATCTAATACATTCACTTCTCTCTTTCCCACTGGCATTACTCTTGCTCAGGACACTCCTGTCTCTTGCCTAGCCTGCTGCAATGGCTTACTACTACCACTACTATTACTACTCCTACTACTACTGCTATTAAATGACAACTAAATGGTTTCTCTGCTTGTAATTAAGCTTCAACAAGCAAGAATGACATAAGATAGAATTAAATGCTAATGGCAGTTGTTCCAATCATGCATTGCACTGATAGAAAAAGAAAACATTTTAAAAACTGCTGAAAAAGTTGAACAATCAGATCACATGGGTTGATGTAAGTTCTTTTAACCAAAAATAAAATGGGAACAATTAAACATACTCCATCCAACTCACAGGATTATAAAAGAAATGAATTCAGATAAATGTTCCTTAGGGGGGGTTAAAAAAAAAAAGTAAAAAAACAGTTTAAAACAGCAGCAGAATCAGATAAACAACAAAGGCCTTTGCAATTCAGTTATCTGTTATCAGTACCTATGACACAGGTACTATAACACATGCACTGAGAATTTTTACAAACATCATGATTAAGACTTACACTGTATTCACTGTATCATTTATCACCTTTAATCATCACCAAAAAGTCATATGGGTAAAAATGGGAAGGTGGGAATTTAAAATGAAATCTGATTCTTGGACTAATGTGTACTATCCTCAGAAAACAACAATCCAGGGAGGGAAGAGAAGCAAAATCAACATATTTTCAGTACACTGTGTAAATATAATCATCAAGTTTTATAGAATGCTTTAAAGATTAATTTAAAAGGCATTTATTCTGGCCTGGGGACAGAGTTCTTTTTGAGAAGGATCACTCCTAAGCAATCATAAAGAACAAGAAAGAATTTTTGAAAGACAGGGGAATAAAGGACAGATGAATTAGCATAATACAGAAGATGCAGCAGCCTGGAAAAGACCATTATCAGGCTCTGACAACCCCAATCTTTAAAACAGACACTTTTTTAACTACGGCAAATAATAAACAAAAACAAAACATGGTGCTTTTTACCTGCTGAATTTTTAAGTCTACTTACACTGGTTCCCACTCCTACTGTACTTTCTAGATATTAAACCTTACTAATATGGCCCAAGTGTTCATGTGAGAGTCCACATCAGGACACTAGCCAACTAACACACACACACACACACACACACACACACACACACACACAGATGGGGGGGCAGGAGGCAGGAGCAGATAAAGGAGGAAGAAGATAAAAATATTCTTGAAGCAATCTGTGAAAAGTGCTATTTTTAGTAAAAACCACTTACTCTTATGCTTTGGTTTTTAAGTTGCCCATCAGAACTCAATCAGGACTATTATATACCCCTACATGGACATCTATTACTGTATCACCACTTGTATATTTGATTGCTTTAGCTAACAATTTTTGAGACTAAGTTATATACCGTACACTGTACTTAATACAAGAATTACTGCATCTAGTCCTCACGACGACTATGAGGCATTATCATAGCCTCCATTTTTACAAGTTTAAAAAAAAAAGCTGATGTTCAAAAAGGTGAGTAACTTTCACAAGGTTAGTTACACAGCTAGTAAGTGGTGAAACCAATTTTCAAACCCACAGGATAGAGTTCGAGAGTCCACACTCTTAACCACAATACTACATAACTACAGAGAACTCTTAAAATTAGAAATTCTTTGCTTTTGCTTTTTTTTCACATTTTCATAATGAATATACATAAAAATTAAAAATAAATATGTATATGTAAAACAGGTACTTTCCTACACTTAAACTTTGAATATATAATAAAATCCTATATTAAATTAAGTGAAAGATGGTAAAATTATAATTATAATGCATATTACCAAAGAACATTACAGAAAACTGCTGTGTAAGTTGTTAGAAAACCAGTCAAGCACGTGGTTCATGCCTATCATCCCAGCTACTTAGGAGACTGAGGTAGGAGAATCTCAAGTTCAAGGCCAGTCTGGGCAGTTTAGTGAGACTCTATCACAAAAACAATAAAAGTAAAAAGGGCTGGAGTTGTGGCTCAGTGGTAGAGTATCCCAGATTTAAGCCTCAGCACCACAAAAAAAAAAAAAAAAAAAAAAAAAAAAAATCAAAATGAAGTCTGTTAACATTTGAACTTCAAAATATTAGTTGACAAAAGGAAAAATGATCATTTTTCATTCGCCATACTGCTCATAGATTTTAACAACTTGGTTCTTATATTATTATAAGCATGGTTTAAAGTTATCAAGATGTACAGCGCTAGATCAAATATTAGGAAAATTGTAAAAAGAAACCCTTAAGGAGATACTTGCTAAACAAACCTAATTCCTACCACAGCAAGGCAATAAAAAGCGACTGACTATTCAGACATGTAAATCTCACATTAACCAGTTATTGACACTGAACAAGTCGCAATCTTTCTGGCCTGTGTTTTTCACTATAAATAGGATATTAGGCTAAAGTCATGTGTCCACCCCCCACAAAAAACAGGGGAAAAGATCCCATCCAGAAGATTGTTAAAACATTACCACTAGAATCTTCCAGAGTAGCTGAAAATCCCAATAAGAAGAATTTACAAACAACAGTGGTATCAACCCATTTTGAACGTTTAATACCAACATCCTACCACAAAAACCCCTCAGTCTACCCTCTGAAGACAGTTCTAATTTTTTCAGGGGACAGGGTGTCAGTTTATTAGGGATTGAACCTCGGGACACTCCCACTGAACTACATTTCCATCCATTTAATTTAGAGATAGGGCTTCCCTAAGTTGCTAAGGCTGGTCTTGAACTTACAGATCCTCCTGCCTCAGCCTCCCAAATCACTGGGATTACAACTATGTACCATGGCATCTGGTTGTTTTATCCCTTTTAAGGTGTAAAGTAACTAGTTTGTCTCACAAAATGACCACTCTGGAGACTCTTGGAAGGGTCCTTTTTGTCTCACAAAATGACCACTCTGGAGACTCTTGGAAGGGTCCTTTGCTCGAAAATTCTCTAAAATTCTATAACTTTCTACAATAAACAATATTACCAAATAGATTCAAAATCTTTTAAATGGTTACCAATCACAGCTCGTACAACAAAAAGCTAAGTAGTAATCATGAAAACCAATAAACAAAACACTGTAGGTGTTCAACAAATATTGGGTTTAATGAATAACTTATTTGCAAAGTTGCAATGACATAATATTTTATATTATGCAATTTTATACACTTGCAATACCACTAAAATTGTAAACTGGAAAGATAATTATTTACTAATACTTTTTTTAAAGGGACAATTATTCAAGGGAAATACATGGCTTTAAAAATCCCATTTAAATCCTCAACTGAAAACTTGATACACCACAGAATGTTTCTACCAAATATGATGGCCCCAAATCACACCCTAAAGCAAAGAGGAATAAGCAAAGAAACATTTCACCTAGCTGGGATAGTTTTATAAACTTCTTTACCAGAGAGGAAAGGTGAAAAGATCAACCAGTAGTCATGAAAACCTGGGTTTCAACCTAGGGTCTAATATATTCCTGTGATGAGATAACCAACTTCCTCACCAGTCACATAAGGTAGCTTGATAGGCAAATGAAGGCTATATAGGAACCCATCCTGAACACAGTGAAGCATTACACAAGTGAATTCCTAACACACACACACACCACTGAAATCATCAATACAATACCAACTGAAAATTAATGTGGCAACAATAAGTTGTTCAAATATATTCCTTAATGGTAAAGGCCACCATTTACAGCCAGAGATAAGGGCTTTACGATTATATTTAAAGAAGAGGAAAACACAAAAGTAAACTCCTGAATAGCATATTGAAGGTCACTGACAACATAACCAAGAAGAAAGAGACATTAAACTTAATAATGTAATCCTATTATAAACTGTTTCCAAAAGATGGTTCATGAGATTAATTTTGAAGTGTTTAATATGTAAATTTAGCACAGGCAAAGCACTGGTATAATACTTTATTGTATTCAAAATGCATTCCCATATATCCTTTCATTTGTCCTCAAGCCACCCTGTATGGCTGATGATGAAGAGGAATTGTTTAGATCCTAAATTAAACCCAGGTTGCCTGAATATTAATTTATTTTTGCATGCTTTTCTCTTTGACAAAGAGATTTATTAAGACTAGTCTAGATGGGTGAAGTTTCTTTGATTATTCCTCTTGCCTTCAAGGTTAGATATAAGGGTAGTATACTCGGTAGACAACTATCATCTTAAAAGATGGCAGGTTTTTTTTTTAAATATACACATATTCATATACAAAGAGAAAGTTTTCACCAGCAACAAAATAGCAGCTCTTTCAAATATCATTTGGCTGAAATTTCATAGGGAAGAAAGATAATCAACCAAACTGGATATTGGCCATGATGCTAAGACAGGATCTAGCTAAAGTGCAATCCACCTGCCTCAGTCTCCCAAGCTGCTGGGATTACAGGCATGCATCACTTCCCCCAGTCAAAATAACCGATTTCATACTTAATTTGAAAATAGGTCTTCTTAAAAAACTAGGACTATGTTTGAAAATTTATTTTATATTCCTTCTATACATCATTTGCAAACACTATCTTCTGTGCCAGAATTCAAACTCTTTAGAGGGCTAGAACAGAGTCATCCATAGTTCCGTAGTCCTAGGATCATATGTGCCCAAAAAGCTTGTGCAAAATTCTATAATTTTGTTCACTACCACTCCCATGTGTATGGAAAGGCACTTTTCCAAATAATGACATATATTCGGCATCAGAATTCCCACTTTTTCAAAGGTTATATTTTTTAAAACCCAATAACCTGTTTTTCTAATATCTATATACACCTGCTTCAACAAACCTCTACTGAACACCTATTATTTCCCAGGCACTCTGCCAAGCACCTGCAAAAAGATAACAAAAAACTCCAATTTCCCTTGAGAAACTCAAAGCACAGCAAGGAAATGGATGAAAACACGTAACTGAACTACAGTATGCTAAATGCTATAATCCAAGTAGACATCACAAATGTACCTTGAACTATTCAGATTCTAGAACGAGATCACAGCTATTCTTGAAGCTTTAACCAAAGACCTATCCTCTCCTCTCTGATTAATTCAATATTTAGAATATGTGGCTTCATAGAAAAGACACAGATCAACCTTGGGTTTATGAGGAAATTCTGCAGCTAGATGGGTGCCCCATTCAGAGGTATACACAAAAGAAGGCAGGTTTGGAATGGGGAATAGATATGTGACCTGGGTCTTAAAAGAATAAAGCAGGAATCACTAAGCAGGCACAATGATAAAACAATTCTTTAAAAAATGAATCCTGTTAGCCTAATTCTGGATAATAAGAATAGTAAAAAAAAAAAATTTTTAAATAGTAAAAAACCTGAGTTAGAGGTACAGTTCTCTGGTACAGTGCTTGCCTAGTACTGCAAGGCCCTGGGTTTGATCCTCAGCACCACAGAGGGGGGGAAAAAAAAATGAAGAAGCAGATGAGGAAAAATTCCATTATTTTCATAATATCTGTCTAATTTCTATATATAGTTATTCCAATTTTACATAATTGATTTATCTTTAAAAGTACAGGTAGGGGCTGGGGATGTAGCTCAGAGGTAGAACTCTAGCCTGCCATTGTGAGGCCCTGGATTCAGTTTGAAGCACCTCAAAAAAGAAAGTACAAGTTCATAAACAAAAACATTACTATTTCAATCATAAAATTTAGTTTCATTTTGATTATAATTAAGTTCAATTAGTTCCAATTTTATTTTAAACTCAGTACAGTCCAAACAATATAAACTCTGAATGCTAAACTATTTTCAATTAATCTCAAATACCACAAATTTATGTATGGTATATTTCAGTTTTTGATAGGACCTCAAGGACAATTATCTTAAAGTTGTTCAAAAAAGAACTTAAAATTTAGTCAAAGAATACATTTCGTAAGACCTACATGGTTGCAAAATAAGATCATAAG
This sequence comes from Sciurus vulgaris, assembly GCF_902686455.1. Classification (NCBI taxonomy): domain Eukaryota; kingdom Metazoa; phylum Chordata; class Mammalia; order Rodentia; family Sciuridae; genus Sciurus; species Sciurus vulgaris. The sequence continues at coordinate 105,240,108 of NC_136465.1, forward strand.
AATAATAATTTTCCATAGTTGTACCTTTAAAGTACTAAGGAATTCATGTACAACCTTATCCTTGAAATAAAGCTAAAACAATATAAACCTACAACTTATGGACAAAGTAGTCTGTATTTTTACAAACACAATCTTAAAAATTATTGGAAAACCAATATCAGCATCAGAAAAGCAAATCAAAACTAAAGAAACATTAATTGAAAGAGTTTAAATACCTACAATGATCTTGATACTTTACTATTTTGAGTGTACCAAAATGAATGAGAGCTTCTGCCCTGCAGAGTAGATAAAAATCCAGACAATTATACTACAACTTAGTGATTCTCTTGGAATAATTACATATGCATACATACATACACAGAATCAACATTAATGGTAAATGGAGATAGGGAGAGGGTAATTCCAGAGGATTTCTTTAGAAGTACCATCTGATAAATATACTTCAATGCTGATACAGCATAGGATTGATTAGCAACAGGAAATGAAGCCAGAAAGGCAATTTAGGGACATATTAATATAGCTTTGAATACTATGCTCAGGAGTTCATCACTTATTCAGCAGCCACTGCAGACCAACTCTTTTTTTTTTTTTTTTTAATATATAGGGACCAACATCACCATACTTTTCAAAAAAGAATGTTGTTAGCAGCATTCCAGATATCAATTTGTCCAATTAAATAAATGATATGATAGCTACAAAAATTGGAAAAAGAATAGATCTGAGAAACAAAGGAGAAATAGATTGTATATAAGGAATGACAAGAAGTTAGAGTCAAAGCTGAAACAATAATAGTTTCAATTTAGATTACAGAAAGCAGTTTATGTCACATACAGGATAAGGAATATAGAGAAGTCAGACATGATTAGGCAGAAATTTATTTCAAAACCTAAAAGGAAAGCTCAGAAGAAGTGTTTCAATTTAAAAACAAAGACACCAACATCAAATACCATGGAGTTGACTTTGAAAGAAGATTTGAGATTTGGCCACTGAGTTTAACAATTAGGTAGAACACTAGTTATCAGAGAGAATTCATGTACTACAGAATAAAGGAAAGAAAAAGACTGCCTGGTGAAGTTAATCTTTTCTGTATAAAAATCCAAGCTAATAAAATTCTAAACCAGTAGTTCTCACACATGTTGGTCTCAGATCTCTTCACAGTCTTAGAAGTTAAAGAGCTTTATTATCTATCATCATTATACTGCAAACAAAAACAGGGGTTAAAGGCATATAAGTTCAGTGGTAGAGTACTTGTCTAGCATGTACCAAGCCCTCATTCCAATGCCAGCCAACCAAAAATAAATAAAATAAATAAATAATAAAACATCATGCTAATTAAATGACACTTTTACGAAAAATCTATATTCTCCAAAACAAAGATAATTTTGTGTGAAACTGGCACTGTATATTTTTGCTAGCCTCTTCGCTGGGATTAACAGAAGACATCTGGATTGTCATATCTGTTTCTGCATTCACTTTTTTGCAATATGCCATTTTGGTTCAAGAATATGAAGAAAATATGGACTCCCACAGATATATAGTTGAAAATGGAAAGCATTTAAATAACTTTGTCTCAAATAATTATAGATATTCTTTTTTGATACTAAAGACAAACAGTTTTTTTTTTTTTTTTCCCAAAAGTTTAGTGGCAATTTGAAATCTAAAACCACACCAACAAAGTTTTCATAATGTTGCCTTAAAAATCTTTGGTATTTTGTACTCTGAATGAAATTATCCATGCATGGTTTTAAATTCTCATACATTGATTTTTAGGAAATACGGGTTCACAGGGTTAAGCAGCCCTTCCAAAAGTTGACACATTTCATCATAAAATATCAGAAACTGCATTCACTGATATTACCAACAATCAAAATCTTTAAAACTCAAAAGAAAAAAACAGAACCACCAAATAAATAAATAAATAAGAAAGAACATGGCTCAGTGGCATACACCTATAATCCTAACAACTTGGAAGGCTGAGGCAGGAGGATCCCAAGTTCAACAACTAAAAAAAAAATTTAAAGGTTGGGGATGTGGCTCAGAGGTAGGGCACTTGTCTAGCACATGGAGGCCCTGAGTTTAATCCCCAAAACTGCAAAAAAAGTAAATACACACAAAAATACATACACAGAGAGGACTCAAGCTCTAAAGCTCACTGTTGAAGTTACAAACTTTCAAAACTTCTAGTTTATATTTGTATTTTTATTACTAACAACAAATACTATATCAATTGTTTCCCCTGAAGTAACAGACTTCTATTTTCTGTATCTATTTTCAAGAAACCATCTGCTAAATATCCAATTTTGAATAACCGGTTTGTCAGGTGGCCTTTCAAAAAAAAAAAAAAATAATAATGTTCTATGAAAAAAGCAGCTTCTCAAGTGCTTTCCCTTCGCAGTTAACCACTGCACTTTGGGATGCCACAGAAGTGTTGCATGTGCACTTTCCATTTCATTGGAATATTTAAAAGACAAAGAGACTTAATAAAAGACAAAGAGACTTAATAAAACTAGTAACTTACTGTTTCAAAAAGGATAGTCTGAAATGAAACTGGCATTACTTTTACTGCACAGGCATGGTGATGAAGATTAGAATGAATATGGCAATTTGGTGCCACTGCTCTGATTCATACAACAGTGCTGTTTTAACCTACTACTGTCCTCTGTACCATCACTGCATGTGTGGACAGCGAATAATGGCTCAATGTTCTTATAAAAATAGTTTGAAAAGCATAAATTAACTAAAAGGGTTTAAGGGACCCCTACAGTTCCTCATTCCACACTTTGAAAACCACTACCACAGACTATCCAAACATTAATCACTTTCACAATTTCCCTGTAAACAAGGAACCTGTGAGTACTCTAACCCAAGATAAAGGGAGGAGAAAAACAAACAAGAAACCTCTGGGTGTAAGGAATCTCTGAATAACAAATAAGTGGTTGCTGGAAAGGTTCCTCAGATGGGTAGGGAAGGATCAGGAATTTCTTTAAAATTAAAAAAAAATTTTTTTAAATTTTTTTAAAAGCAGGCTTCTTTAGTTAGCCCTCATTTTTTTATCCCATTCCCACACCAGGAATTTACGAGAATTAATACTAAACCTCAAATTAAAAGAAAGAAAACAAGTATGACAACAGTAATACTGAAAAGATTTTCATAAGATAATAGTTTCTTCAGGGTTTCTTCGAAATGTGAACTTCACAGTTTATTCCCATTTTACAGAAGGTGAAATAATTCTTCTCATCAATAGTCAAATCCTTACCATAACGCTTTGTTCAGGTGTAGACAACACTTTTGTAATGAAGTTTCACTCAAATCTTCAGCTCAAATATAAAGGAAAAATGTACTAACTCTACTTCATAGAGAACTTCATATAATTCAAACTGTTTCTCTCTCCTCCGATCCTCTTGGTACCAGGGACTGAACCCAGGGGTGCTTAACCACTGAGCCACATTCCCCAGCCCTTTTTTATAACTTTTTAGAGACAAGGTCTTGCTGAGTTGCTTAATGCCACCTATTATAGCTGAGGCTGGCTTTGAACTCACAATCATCCTTCCTCAGCCTCCCAAGCCGCTGGGAGCCACCATGTCCGATTCAACCATTAAATCTTACAAAAGCAAAAACCATATTTTGCTTACCATTGTATGTCCAGTACATAGCTCAACCCTTGTATAAAATGCTCAATAAACATTTGCTGTTGAAGTAGTTCTGAGATATGAGGTTAAGTTACCGGATTCCTAGTACAAGACCTAGTGCTTTCTAAGTCATCTTTTCCACAGCTCTCTAAAATAACACCTATGTGAAACCTAATGGAACTATCACAATGTACCCTGAGAAAATATAACACTACCTGTTCTATTTGAAAACCTGTTATAGACTAGGTTTTATTTTATAGATTTGCATTTGTACCATAGTTCAAAAGCAAAGCAACTCTATCATTTAACTTCTAAATATTTGTTCTGTGAAGTAAGCAATAAAGTAATTTTCCATTTCTATATGCAGGCACAATAAGATACTAGTCTTAATTGTCATATATCAATTACTACCTTCACAAAGACTATACTAGATATTTCATTTTCTCTGATGATTTGTAATGGTTCTTAATTTTCTACTTATGTTTATATTTGGAACACTTATTGCCTTAAAAAGAACTTCAGATTCTGAAGACTGAGCAGTGCCTTTGACGATAATCTGTTGCTGTAGCATCTTTTTTTTTTTTTTTTTAATATTCTGTCAGTTTGACATTTATAACTGTTTCTCACAAAAGGACAATTCAGAAAATTTTAGGTCATTTAGGTTCTAGATTTAAAAGAGATTAATCGAATTTACACAAAGGCCAACAAATACAAAACTGAAATTCAATCAGAAATGGCATAAATTTAAAAGAATATAACTGAGAGTACAATTGAGGAATTGAAGATATGTCAAATCACATTTTATTCTGACACACATGCTATGAATTTAACCTCATTCTACAGATCACGACATGACCTCCCAAGGATATAGGCAAAGGAAAGGGTTTTCTGTTGGAATGTAAAGCATCTGAACTAGGTAATCTTTAAAGAAAAAAATATATATTGTCAGTAAAGACTTCAAAGAGAGACCACGGACTGGATCTGTTCTGAAGGTTTAAAAAGAAAAAGAATGTTTCAAATGTCTAGGATGACTTAGACTTGACCTCACATTTGGCAACTGAGAATCAGTTCAGAGGTCAGTCTGCCCAAGGGATTCAAATCCTGGCTGCTGGTCACATAAACAAGTCTTCGGCAAACTGCATCCTTCTGCTCTACAGCTATCCAGGCCCAGCTCTGGTTCTCCACAATCTTATCCTCGAAATCACCTAACAGCTAATGACTATGTCAGCTATGGAGAATTATTTCTTCTAACTACTGAAACTTTTGCTTCTCAATCATGTTCCACAGTCCTTTAATCCTGTCTTCCTCACATTACTGGGGACAGAAATATTTTGTAGTGCAATCAACATCTGCCTTATTAACAATGCCCTGTTCCATTGTTCTACCCAAACATGGATTCCACTCTCAATTTCAGAAACAGCAGTAGGAAAGTAACAGATAACAGAGAAATTAGAGCTCTTAGGTTTAACTCAGGGCCAAAGTCAAAAGAAAAGAGACAATTCAGAGAGGAAGGAAGAAGCTTAGAGGGTCACAGTGCAGAACACTTACTTTTAGGAACAGAGTGTCCCTTAGACTTCTGGTGGGTTGCCCAGAGCCTCTTCAGTTTCAATCCAAATGACAATGCTTCTCTGAGTCCTCCTCAAGTAATGTTTCCACCACTAAAAATGGGATCTACAAGAGCTCAGATGTACTGGTAAAAAAATGTCAGGGGCTCCCATATGGGCCTCAAGCCTCTTTTAAAGTAGGCCCACTTCTCTGTCCTGGGCCAACTCCCCTGTGCACTATAATCCTTCTTCTTCCAGGTGCCAGGTATTCGGCCTGTTTCTTCTCTTCTGAGCTGCCACCACCTACTCTATTTCTCAGGGTTCCTCTAACCCCAAGACTGGCTGTGGAGTAGGACAACAGCTTCCCCCCTTCCTTGCTGTCCCTGCAAATAAACATATAGGCTCTTCTAGTTTCAGTATTTTTTCTAATGGCTACAAGAAAATAGAGAGGGAACAAAAAAAAAAGCAACAATATAGTACCAAAGATTAAGATTTAAAGTTCCTGCCTCCAAAAAGAGAAATTTCCTAAATAGCACTTCTTGAGAATTTTTTAAAATACAAAGTACTAACAAAGATATATAAATATATATTCTTAACCAAATCCAAGCTCATATGACATAAGGGTACTCTCCTTTTCAAAATAAAACACGGGTCCAAAATTAGCAAGTAGGTAATTTTTCTTTTTAGAATGTTCTCTCATGTTACCTTGAATTTAGCAAATGTTTAAGTTTGCTTTTTAATGGATATTATGAAAAATGTTCAAAATCTTTATCCACTGTAAATAAGAACTCATATACAGAAGTGTAAGATTTACAAAAAGACAATCATGTCAAAAGCAGCAAGTTTCACTGGGAAAAATCTTTAAAATTTGAGACTTCTGGTCCTACATTTTAAAAAAATTTTAATACAATTCTTTAAATGGTGTTTAAACCATCAGGATACCTTATTTTTAGAAATCTAACTTTTACTTAATATTTATAATGTAATGTCAAAATTATATAGACCTATTTTAAAAGTAACAGTAAACTTACAGGTGTGCATACTGGGATAATTTAAGATTCTAATAGACTTTGTAATATCAAAATAAGCACCTTATCTAAATGTTGAGCTATAAATTAAAGAATTATAATGAATTAATTCAAAGGCCGCCTTCCTCTAAAGGCCAAGGAACTCTTTTAACTAAGTGCTGGCATATCAAGAATGCCTGACTTTGAATTTTCTGGATGACTTTCTTTATCCACTTAATTTATTTAAGTGGCTTTTTAAAAGAGAGAGTTATAATACTATAAGCTTACAAACCATAAGCTTTAAGACTGAAAATAGGCAGAGATCATTTTATCTCGTTTTTCTAACAGGCTGCCATTTAATCCAACTAAAGATATTCAGATACTTTCCGTAAAAATGTGTTCCTGTGACTGGGCTTACCTCCAAATACTTATTTAGAAAAATATTAGAGAACTGGAATAACACACCAAACAAAACCTTGGTCTGACTCTTCCACACGTCCATATTTTTTTAAAAAGTAGTTTAGTCTATTGTGTATTCTACAATCAGATACTTTTTTGAGGATCAAAATTAAACTACGTCTTTTGCTCCTAAAGAGGATTTCCGTCTCCTTGATCCCCGCACACTAACACAACAATGCAGCCAACATTTTAATACCCGGAGTGCGGAGGAGACATTACAGCCAGCGATACGAATTAAATCGCAGGAACTAATGCCTCCCTTAAATAATTTATTCTCTCTTGGCAGCAAAAAAAAACGTTACAGCCTTTTCAATTACCCCTCGCCACAAACCATCGCGTGGGTCGAGATCGATGTGACCCGACTCCTATAGCAGCCACCACCTCTGTTTTGCCCGCTCCCGCCGGGTCTGCGCGTGTCACGAAGGGGCCCGCAGCCTCAGGGGCGCCCTGGGCGCCGCGACCCCGGCGGCCCGCGACGCACGGGGTCGGCCCGGGACTCACCGGGTGGAGGTGCCCTTCCGCACATCGCACATCATGCACTTGAAGGCCTCCGCACTGTTCCGGAAGGTGCAGACGCTACAGTCCCAGTAACCCTCATCCGAGGACGGCTTCGGCTGCCGCTTCGGCCTGCAGGACACAACCGGGACACCACGCAGCGCGGGGTCATTAGCAGGCCGCGCCCGGCGCCCGAGCCCCGGCCGCCCCCGCCCCGCCCCCCGCCCCAATTCCGCGACCCCAGTCCCGCGGGCCCTGGGCGCGCCGCGCTCCGGCTCGGAGGGGGAGGGGACCAGGAAGGGGCAGGGCGCGATCCCAGTCGCACTCGCCGTGGCCGCTATGGTTCTGATACCGAGGGCTGCCGCTTGGGCCGCCGCTGCCGCCATCGTGGCTCCATTGTGGGGCGGCCGACGCCGGCCCCTCACGCGGCAGCGCTCGCGCAGCAGCGGCGCCGCCCCCGTTCTCACCCCGGTGCCTGGGTAGCGAGCGAGGTGGCCGCCTGGAGCCCCGCGCGAAGGCCCTGCCGCCTGCAAGTCCGGACCCCGGGGCCCAGGCGCTGTTACCTGGTGGGGCTCTTCTTGTCTCCCATCGCTTGGCTAATAACGCACGCCCAGAGTCGCCGCTGCGGCCGCTCTGTTTGTCAATACGAAGGATAATAAGCCGGGCGGAAGCGGGCGGGGGAGGAGAAGGGGGGCGGGGAAGGCCGCACCGCCGAGCTCCGGAGCCGCCGCCGGATCCCACGCAGCCTCCAGCTGTCGGGGAAACTCCTGCCCGGCGCACGTGACCCGCGCCCGCCAACCAGCGGCCGCGCCGGAGACTTCAAACGCGGCCAGCGCGGCCCAGCACCCGCCGTGAGTTAGCGGGCGGGTGGGCGGACCGTGCGGGGGTGGCTGCTGCGGCCTCGGGCGCCGCAGCCCTGGCCGCCCAGTTTTCCGCTTCCCCTTGCACCCCCGCTGGTGGGGTTGCTGTGGGCTCCTGTGCTGGCCAAGCGTCTGTCCCGCGAGTGGCCGGGGATGCTCCGTCATCCCACACGAAGCTTGGTCTGAGGCGGGGCTGGAGTTCGGGGGCCATCCCAGCTTGGGACAGGAGTGCCCGCGCAGGGTCTCCAGGTAGAACCGCTTTCCTGATCTCATGCGCCCTTGGCTACTCAGGCCCTGGCCCAAGGATACCTGGAGAAGGGCGAAACCCACATTGAGCGCCATTGCTAGATGCTTTCAAACGCTGTCTGGTTTTATGCCCACGAGTGCAGCATCAAGTAGGGATTGTCATTCTTAATTTAAAAGAAACGAAACCGAAGCTCAATAGAGATTAGGTGACTTTCGCTAGGTTACGTAATTATAAAATGACAAAGCCAAGAGCTTAACCCTGTTTTAATTCCAAAAACATTCTTTTGGCCTCACAGGTCTCTGTAGTAGCTTCTTTTAAAAGAAAATGAATGTTCATAAATCCTTTTATTAAAAATGAGGTTACATATGCCCCGACTGCTGTCTGTTGACTACGGAATGAATACCTTCCTTCTGGCTCCCATTACCTCAACATGCTGGGGCCTTCATTTAGTACTAGACTCGTAACAACCAAATAACTGGTCTCTGAAGCTCCAGTTCAAATTCCCCAATGCATTCACTAATCCACAACCAGATTAAACATAAAATGCAGTTAACATTATGCCACCACTTTAATCAACATCTAAGGACTCCCAGACTACTCAGCCCTGTATTCAAAAGCCTTTACATGCATTTTTCCTACCTCACCATCAGACAAGGAACCTCCTGACAAAAGACTAGATGAATTTCATCTACAGAACCCTTCCTCCGTGCACATGGCTTACTTCATAAAATATAACCCTCTTATGTCTGTTCTATTACCATCAATCGTTTTGTGTTTACATTAAGTTCGCATTCCTGTAAAGTAATAATTTGGTAGCTAAACTACAAAGGAAATAGTAAATCAGAAGTCCCTGTGTTCTTAGCCTGACCCCTGTTCCTTATGGACTTTGGAAATTTTGCTTAATTTCTGTGATTTTCAACTTTTTCATCTATTTGAGGTAGTTATGTGCAAATGATAAAATAACATTCTTTGAGCCCTATATGTCTGGCACTTTGTAAATCTTACATAAATGCATATTTTAAAGGGCTTAGAGTCCTCTGGGAATAAAAGACAAAGAACTTAGGGCCAAGAAAAGTGATTTTTCTTGAATGCACAAGCCAGGATTAGAGCTCAAGTACCTTACTAGTCTTGCACCAAATGGTGCTTTCTGATTAACTGAATCATACCAATTTACAGCATCTCTGAACTCATCATACCATCTGTACATTTTGCAAATGTGACTTCTCATGTCTCAGACCCTGATTCAGAAACTCAGAAAGCAAGAGGAATATAATTAAGGCAAAGTACATAAGAAAAAGAGATGTACACCCTAGTTTTAATCTCCCAGTAATGTAATAAGAAAATTTAGTTGTAAGACTGGGGTTGTAGGTCAGTGGTGGAGCACTTGCCTAGCGTGGGTGAAGCACTGGGTTGGAGTCTCAGCACCACATAAAAATAAATAAAATAAAGGTCCATCAACAACTAAAAAATATTAAAAAAAAAAAAAAGAAAGAAAGCTTAGGGTTGGGGTTGTGGCTCAGTGATATAGCACTTGTCTTGCATGTGTAAGGCACTGGGCTCGATTCTCAGCACCACATAAAAATAAATAAAATAAAGGTACTGTGTCCATCTAAAACTAAAGAAAAAATTTAAAAGAGAAAGCTTAGTTATAAGTCACTTTATTTTTTCATCTCTAAGAGTTAAATCTTATCACTACTAAGTCCCTTCAAGTCTAAGGCATTTTGATATTTTAAAATAGATGGATCAAGGAGACTAACAAGAAATGCTCTACTTGAAAAAGCAATTCCAACAATGTTCTTTGGTCTTGTTCGGTTTCTGGTGCTAGGAATGGATCCCAGGGCCTCAATACTCCCCAAGCCCAACATTTTGTTGTTGTTTTGTTGCTTTGTTTTTGCAGTACTAGGTATTAAACCCAAAGGTGCTCCACCACTAAGCTATCTCCCAGGCCCTTTTTATTTTTTATTTTAAGATAGGGTTTGGATAGATTGCCCAGACTGGCCTTGAACTTGTAATCCTTCTGCCTCAGCCTCCCAAGCAGCTGGAATTACATGCATGTGCCACCATGTCCAGCCTGAAGGATATATTTTAAATCAAAACTAAATCAAGCACTCTAAAAACTCCTAATGCCATAAATCACCATTTCACTAAACTAGAACATCCACTACTAAAAAGTAAATTCTACCTGTAAGTCATAAATTCAAGGAGGACAGGAGCTTTTATTTTTTGTCATTAGTGCATTACCAGTTCCTAGAACATCATGACATATAGTGGGCACTCAATAAATATTCTGAGAATAAATACATAAACTTGTGTCACAATTCTTGAATGAAACATTTTTCTATAGGTATTTACAACCTGTTAAGTGTATTACATGCAGTGAATGGTCAATAAATGCTGAAATTTTTAATGGCCCTTCAAATTATATAATTCACCAAGTCCTTGTGCAAGAACCAGGAACCTAGTTTTTCTAGAGCATAAAAGCATATGCCCTTGCACTGTACCAACTACTTCCTATTTATTGGCATTTCTCTTAGAAAAATCTCTGCCTATACTAGTCTTACATGGAGAAAGTAATACAGGAGCTATTTCTATTTCATCATAAAAAGTCACACCCTTTAAGTGTTTCTCTGTTATCTGGAAGAGTAAACAGCATAGAATAGGGAAGAGTGGCTCGGGTTCTTAACAATTTAAATGTCTTTTAAATATATTAACAGATTTCAGTACTTTAGACATGCAATTCACTAGGGTCACTTGTAAAGTGACACAAGCACTTCAACAATAGTTTTACCAATTCGATAATAGTGTCAAAGTTTTCAAATGATTCACCTTTAAAAATTAATGTAATCCATAGATCATTGATATAATAATATATATTTCTATCCCAATATACTTCCTAGAATAGAAGAGAAAAGAAATTACTGAAGCTATGTATGGAATACTGTGTACAGATGAACAGTAATTTGTTCTCTGTAGAGGTGAATAAAAACATTGAGCACCTTGTCTTAGTGGAAGAGACAGATTTTGTTTTTATTTGTTGTTATTATTTTTGTTTTTGCAATGCTGAGGATAGAACCCAGAACTTCATACACTCTAGATGTGTCAGTAACATTTTGTCACTGTGACAACAATGTAGAGAAGGAAAAGTTTATTTTGGCTCACAGTTTCAGAGGTCCAGCCCATGACTGGACACTTCCATTGGTCTGGGTCAATGGCAGGGCAGAATATCATGGCAGAAGGACATGGGGAAGGCAAGGTACTCAACTCATGTTGGCCCAGGAAGCACAGAGAGGGGGCAGGAAGGAAAGGGCTGCAGGGAAGATGAACCCTTCGAGAGCATCCACCTCTCCCCAGTCCTGTGATTTACAATTTCCAGGCACACCCCACCTGCTTACAGTTACTACCCAGTTAGTCCTTTTCAACTAGAATGTACTTATTAGGTTACAGCTCTAATAATATAATTATTTCATCTCTTGAATTAACACAGAAACTCATGGAGGACACCCATATCCAAATCATAACACAAGTGTTCTATTGCTGTATAACCCCTGCCTCCTCAAGAAATAGATTTGTGGTCCCAGAGACCCCCAAGCTATTCTGATTAGTCTTGGGTTCATTAGGCAAACACAACAACTATGATAAAACCCATGTATATTAGTCCCCCTTATTCTTGAGCCATACATTCTAAGACCAGTGGATACTTGAAACCATGGATAATATTAAATCCTATATATTCTGTGTTTTTCCATATATACCTATGGCTAAGTTTATAAACTAGGCACAATAGGAGATAAATATTAAAAATAATAATCAACTGGGTGATTACAGGTTTACAAGTAGCTGGCATTAGAGGTGGCACATGCCTGTAATCCCAGCTACTTGAAAGTTGGAGGCAGGAGTATCTCAGGAGTATCTCAAGTTCAGCTTGTGCAACTTTAGCAAGATGCTGTTTCAAAATAAAATTTAAAAAGGTCTGGGGATGTAGCTCAGTGTGGAGTGCTTACCTAGCACACAAGAAGCCCTGGGTGTACTCCTCAGTACCTCAATAACAACAACAACAATAATAAAACACAATTATAATTATATAGTATACTAAAAGTTATGTGAATATGCATTCTCTCCCTGTCTCTCAAAATTTTTTATTGTACTGTACTCAACCTTTTTGCGATGATGCAGTGTCTATGTGGTGAAAAGAAATGATGGAATGATATAGGCAATGTGATGTAGGATTAAGCTTAACTAGGTAAGAATTGCTTCAGCACAGACACTGTGATTCTTCAACAGTTGATCTGATAACTAAGACAGCAATCATGTGACTAACACAGTTTAGCATATGTGGTGTGGATATATTGTACAAAGGGATAATTCATGCCCCATGTGAAACAGAGCAGGACAGTGTAAGATGTCATCTGATTTCTCAGAACTGTGTGCAATTTAAAATTTATGAAGTGTTTATTTCTGGAATTTTCCATTTAATATTTTTAGCCTATGGTTGACTTTGGGTAACTGAAACAGAGAAAAGCAAAACCACAGATAGAGGGCTATTATATTAATGCTACATATACCTCTTTGGCAATAGGATCTAATAACTAAAATAAGTGCCATCTTATTTATCAACTGGAATTTTCAAGAAAATGTGGTAACTAAGGGAGAGCAAAAGCATCCCTGAGAGGAAAAAAACTCAAAATGAAGCATTACGGTAATAGGGTGAGGACATAGTTCAGCCACAGAACACTTGCCTATCATCCACAAGGCCCTGGGTTTGATCCCTAACACCAGAAGAGGGATAAAAAGTTATAATAGTAAAACAATCACATTTTAAAAGGTTGATCTTTGTGGTATGTGGTTAATTTGTATCTCACTTTGCTTTGGCAAAATGGAGATACATTTACTGATTTTATTGTATATAAAAGTTATGTGTTACCAATTGTATTAATTTCCTAGAGTGCCATAACAAAGCACTGTAGACTGGGTGGTTTAAATAACAGAAATTTATTTTCTCACAGTTCTAGAGACTACAATCAAGGTGTCAGCAGGGTTTCTTCTGACGCCTCTCTCCATGACTGGGAGAGGCCCACTGTCTTCATATGCTCTTCCCTCTGTGTGCATCTGTGTCCTGATCTCTTCTTATTAGGACACCAGTCATTGGATTAGGATCACCTTAATTACCTCATTTTAATTGAATTACTTCTTAAAAGACCCTGTCTCCAAATACAGTCATATTCTGAGGTACTGAGGGCTAGGACTTCAGTAAGTGAACTCTGGGAAAGACATAGTCCAGCCCATAATATCAATATAAAAAGTTCAAATATCAGCAAATACTTTTTAAAATTAACGTATCTCTTGGGCTGGGGCTGGGGCTCAGTGATGGAGCGCTTGCCTCACACACATGAGGCACTAGGTTCCATCCTCAGCACCACATAAAAATAAGTAAAATAAAGGTATTGTGTCCATCTACAACTAAAAAAATATTTTAAAAAAATACCTAGCACACTCCTGTGACATTCATAATTCTCATCTTAAACCCTTAAAGCTAGATATGTTTGGTAAGTAGGACATTTTGTGATTTTCAAAAGGGTAGGACAAATGCTACATCATTACCTCACACTTTGAGTAGGTTCTGAGGTAGTGCCCAATTATTGACACATTAAATATTTCAGAGAAAGCACAAATATTCACACTAAATGGGAAAATTAAAGCCTGTAAATTACCTCACATTTGTTCTACTCAGGATTTGCTGCTAAATTATTATAGGTCAGGTAAAATATGAAAATGATTTCAATTTTCAGTGCTTTTTGAATTATGGGATTGTGGACAAGGAATGTGGATCTGTAAGAATTTAAGGGAGAATTAAGATTTAAAAAATTAAGTTATAAAATATCCACATTCATTGAAATTTTAAATAAATTCTAAGGATACAACCAGAAGTCATAAAAACTTTCTTCATGGAGACAATCATTGTAATTATTTTAAGAAACATTGAAAATAACCTACATGTCCATCTGAATGGGAATAGTTGCACAAATTATGATCTAACCAAAAATTTGGATTTTAACAGTCATTAAAAACAACATTGGTGGTCTCCAGCACCACACACACACACACACAAACACAAACACAAATATTAATGAAGAATTTGTGACAAAAAAACAATGTTTATGCTGCAAAGTTAAAAAAAAATGCAGAATATGCAATTGAATGTACAAGATAGACTAAAGTATTTAAAAAACATAGAAAAAAACTCAGAAGGAAACAAACCAAGATATTAATGGTGGTTTGTCAGTGTCTTGATTTCTTTTTACCACACTATGATCCTTTTCTAAAGTTTGCTCCCAGCCTCTGTACCCTCTTTACACCTAACTCTCTCACCCTATAGTCTACTCCTTTCTCATAGGTCTCTATTTCACCCCATGGTCTGGCCTTCATTAACAGCATCACTGACCAGGTTTCTATTCCTCCTACTTTTCCTCTTTACTACAAACCAACCCAGCCTAGCTTCAAGGTAGCTTCTTATTTACATACATTGGCTCTTATCTGCCTTGCTTAAATCCACAAAGTAGTGTGAAGGGGACATAATATTCATCACTGATAGTTGACCTTGAGCAGGGAGCAGGGAGTGGGGAGACCTTGTTTCAAGACTTTACCCCACACCTATAAAGAGGAAGCACTGGCCCACTAGTGGTGGTGTCTCAGATAGAGTCATGTAAAGCTTGTATTGCAAGTATGGGGAAAACTGTAAACTGGATTCCGCTTTTGCCAAAGAAAGGAATTGCTGTGCTGAGGTAATAATCCAAGGAACAGAAAGAAGACTGAAAGCCAACAAGAAGCAGATAGCGAAGCAGCATAGACCCTTTTTTCTCCAGCTTTACACAGTCTACTTCTAACACCTGCTACTGGCAGAGTCTGCTGGAGCAAATTCATAAAGCAGAGCATCAGCCCTGATCTCACCAAGTGGACTGTAGAGTAGGGGCTGGGTTTGGGGCAGAGATGACCTCTTTTGATGGCTCAGCATCCACACAAACTTTTCCACATATATTTGAACTTGTCTAGAACATGAACTGTCTACCTTTTCCCCTATATGCAACCATCCTACAAATAAAGACATTCTCACCCTCCTCACCAAAGTGAGGAGACACTACATCCCAACAGTAATTCTATCCTTTTCTGGAATCAACCACACCACCCATTTCTACACTATTTTAGTTACTTTTTAAATTCAGTTACAATCTTATCTTGTTTTCTCTTACCTAAGGACTAAATTTTCAATTTAACCTCTAACAGAATTTGTATTAAGTAATAAAAGGAAAAAGAGGAAGAAGAAAATAGTTCATATTTACAAACACACTTGTGTTTCATATTTATGCACACACAAAAAGTGATGAAGAAAATGTGTGTAGCTGCTACAATCCTTTCTGTAACTTACCATGGAACCATAGATGATATGTAAACCTTTTTCTCACTAACTATTCCGTGTTTTCTTTTCATTTACTCAAGCCCTTAACTAGTCTGAGTTCTTTACCTGCTGAGTTGACCCAAACCTTTAGTCCTGAAGAGTCTGAATGCTCAGTGGTCCTGACTTGGTTTGGTTGCTAAAGTTCCCATGAAATTTTACAACTGGACATTGAAATACTAGGAGGGGCTTCAGGAACACTTTGGGCAGAAGACATATCATTTTTACCCTCATAGTATATCAGCAAATCAAGTTTACCTACTTTTTTTTTGTACCAGAGATTGAATGTAGGCGCGCTTAACCGATAAGCCACATCCCCAGCCCTTTTTTATCTTTTATTTTCAGCCAGGGTTTCTTTAAGTTGCTTAGGGCCCAAGTTGCTGAGGCTAGCTTTGAACCTGCAATTCTTCTGTATCAGCCCCCTGCATCAATCCCCAGTGGGGATTACGGGCGTGTGCCACCTCCAATTTTATCTTTTTTGACAGGTTCAACCACCCCATCCAATAAAGCAACTACCTTATTTACCTGTTGGTTCAATAGTACGAGAAGAACTAAATATCCAAGTGGTAGTTTTGTTTTCCAATTTCGTTGAGCGTGGCTATAATCCCAGCAACTCAGGATGCTGAGGCAGGAGGATGGTAAATTCAAGGGTTGCCTCAACATTTAGCAAAACCCTCAGCAACTTAGCAAGACCCTGTCTCAAATTTTAAAAAAGTAAAAAGAACTGCAGATGTAACTCAGTAGTAAAGTTCTCCTGGGTTCAATCCCCAGTACAGGGTTGGGGAGACTATCTTCCAATTCAGTTGAACCTTGTTGTAGACTCACAGAAGCATCCCATCCCTGAGAACCAAAATCTCTGTTCAAGTAGAGTTCAATGTTGTGGGTATGGAAAGCAAAAATTCTGCAAAGAAGTATGATAATAAGAAGAGTGACACCATTTTCAATCCCCTGATTCCTATACTTATTCTGCCTATGGGAAAGACAGTACCATGTATTGGCCTCTGATTCAAAACATACACTGCATCTTGTAAAACAGCATCATGAATTCTATCAGAATGCTTTTTCCAAATCAACTGAATCCTCAGTAAACCATTCCACTGTTCTTTTAGGCCAGGTGATTCTGGCAGATGGAGTATATGGTATGCCTTGTGAGTTTCATGGGCATGAGACCATTGCTACACTTCTTTTAATGTGAAGTAAGTTCATTAATTAGAAGCAATGTTGGGCAGAATATGATGAAAATGAATAAAGCATTTTATGAGTCCATGAGTAGTGGTGCCAACAGAAGCATAGGCAGGGAAGGCAAACCCATACCCAGAATCTGTGTTCATTATAATGAAATTCTTTCCATAATGGAAATGCTCCAATGTAATGAACCAATCACAAGACAGTTGATTTGTACCCTCCAAGGAAGTGTGCCAAATAGGAGACCCAGAGTTGGTTTGTGCCTTTGGATCCTTAGGCACTCTGAAGTAGCAATGTAGCAAGGCTACAAGGTCAGCCTTAGAATATCATATTAGGCTTAGCCCATGCAAAGCCTCTATTCCAAACAACAAGACCACTTAGTACCTGAATCCATTGAGAAAACACTAGGGAGACTGGGGAAAGTGATTGACTGACATTAAGAAAGTGAATCACCAGGTGCTCTCATGTCTTTAATCCCAGTAACTGGGGAGGCTAAGACAGGAAGATCGCAAGTTCTAGGCCAGCCTCAGCAATTAAGACCTTGTCTCAAAATAAAAACAAATATATACAAAGGGCAGGAGGTAGTTCAGTTGTAAAGTGCCCCTGGATTCAAACCCTACAGGGGGAGACACACACATACACAGAGAGAGAGAGAGAAAGAGAGAGAGAGAGAGAGAAAGAAAGAGGGGAAGGAGAGAGAGAGAGAGAGACCATTTACTTAATCACTGAAAGCTTTCCTTTCAGTTGTCCTTTGGTAAGTAGTTGCATAGGACACAAACATATTCATGTTCTATTGCCCATTCTGAAAGATTTATCCACATACCTCTTTTGTACTCCTGGTATAAATTTTTAAATCTTATCCTATCTGGTTTTCTTGCTATTAGCTCAGATATTAGCAATCATTGATTCAGTGCAGATGCATACTTCTGACCCAAGTTTCAGTCCAGATGAAGTGGACAAAATTGCTCTAAATTATACTCCTTGGGAGAATTTTCCTCTACTATTGTCTTCAAGGCCACCTCTCATTGGAACCACCTCTGGCTGGTGGCAGCATATCATGTAGAACCATTTCTAAACCAGGTCTGGTATTTCCCCCTCTTTAATCGATCAGTTGTAAAACTTATAAAGCAATAGATGTGGACTGGGGAAAAGGAAGGTCACTCTTAATGGATCCTTCATGCAATTATTTGCCCTCCATTTCTGCTTATGTCCTAGATTTTATTTACCTTTTCCATGGGATGACAGATTGCTTTCCTGACATGCAACCTTATGGATTGGGTTCAGATAACTCTCATTTCAGAAGGGGTAACTCAATTAGTATGGTCACTTGAATTGATATCCCCTGGTCAGGCATTCAGTCTCTGCACCCGGCAAACAGAAGATATGGGCTTGTCTCAAATAGTCATCTGGGGCTGGGGTGTGGTTCAGTGGTAGAGCACTTGCCTATCTAGGCCTGAGGCCTGCGTTCGATCTTCTGCAACACAACAACTAAAGAGTAGCCCTCTGTAGAAGAGGGCATAGATTTGCTCCAAAACCCTATAAGTCTATACTATGATTTTCTTTGGTGCAAGGATATCTGCTCATTATGTAATAAAGTGAGTGTTTTATGTGTATGGTTGAGTATTAAATATCACCATCCTCACTAGTAATTTTTATGTTCACATTGGAAATCTTTTGTTAAAACTATGTTCTTTTATCTTCTGGGTTTGCTCAAAAGTCTATTTTGGTGTCTATTATTCTCATTACTTTATGTGAATTTTTCTTTGTATTTCACTTCTCTTGCCTTTTCAATTGATCTTTTCCATGTTTTCCTCATTTTTGATGGTTCTGTGACACACCATATTCTCCTTAGGTTTCCTATTCTTTCTCACTTCTACTTTTCTTTTTAAATTTTTTTTTAGTCATCCATGGACTTTTATTTTATTTATTTATGTGGTGCTAAGGATTGAACCCAGTGCCTCACACATTCTAGGCAAGCGCTCTTCCACTGGGCCACACCCCAGCCCTCACTTCTACTTGTATCTCTGCATTTTCTTACTGATTAGTTTATTTCTACTATCTTGTATTAGTGTCATTTAAAGTGTTTAGCACATGCCCTAGGGATCATATTTTCATATTTATCCTTGTATTGCCTACAGGATCCCAATGGAAAAAAAAAAACTTAGTGTATGTAAATATGTAAAATAGTATAGTTAGATTAGTTGCTGAGAAGTCAAAATTTTAAGTTCAGTATCCCTAAAAATCAGAAAGGGTCTCAAAGTGAAAAATTCTTGGTTTTCTATAGTTACACTGCATCACCAACTCTGAGCACCCTGGTGTATCTGCTTTAGATATTTTAGAGTTTAGGGAGAGCAATTCTATGTGCAAATCCCACAGCCAAGAAAGCCGATGGTGGTGTGTTTCTTATTTAAAAAACAAACAAACAAAAAAACAACAACAAAAACCAGCATTTTAATAAACTCCAATTATAAAGACTTCATCCATAATTATATATTAAGTGATTTTATATCTTCTAGCACAAAATATAAATATTTTAGCTACACTTAGAACCCCTAGTAAGGTCAAATGTATTTTAAATATTCTTATGTGAATATGTTTGACCCGGAAATGTCTATTGTAACACATATGAAAAATTTGCAAGTACCTAAAATCTCTCTGTCAATAAATAGCACAAACACAGCTGCAATATCAGATTTCTCAGTAGGGAAAACATTTCCTTGAGATACAATCTTGAATAATGATATTTAAGGAGAAATTTCAATCTGTTGTCATATATATAGCTTCATTAAAAAACAAAAGTCCAGTGATTCTTACAAGAATTTCTTGCAACAAACACCAATATTGCAATTCAAATAATACATTTTATTAATATATTGTATTCTAGACACAAACATATTTTATCATCTAAGTAATATATTTAAGCAATTTTTTTTTTTTTTTTTTTTTTTTTGGTGCCAGGAATTGAACCTAGAGGCATTTAACCACTGAGTCACATTCCTAGCCCTTTTTTATTTTGAGACAGGGCCCTGCTGAGTTACTTAGTTGCTGAGGCTGCTTTTGAACTTGCAATCCTCCTGCCTCAGCCTTCTGAGCCATTGGGATTATAAGCATGTGCCACCGTGCCCAGCTCAAATAAAATTTTACATGTTATATCTCACTTAACATTCCTCAAATTAAATAACTTTTTAAAATTTAGTATAAATAAATTTTGGCAGTGAGTAAAATCCAGCAGTTAAGAGTATTATCCATAACTACATTTCCTAAATTAAAAAATCTGACTCTTGGGCTGGGGAGATAGCTCAGTTGGTAGAGTACTTCCCTTGTAAGTACAAGGCCCTGGGTTCAATCCCCAGCACCTCAAAACAAACAAACAAACAAAAAAATCTGACTCTAGTAGCAGGTACAGGGGCACATGTTTCTGCCACTTGGTTGGCTGAGGCATGAGGATTGCAAGTTCAAGGGCAGACTCAAGGGAGACTCTGTCTCACAATAAAAAATAAAAAGAGCTGAGGATGTAACTCAGTGGTAGAGTGCCCCTCAGTTCCAATTCCAAGTATGAGGGGAAAATTCTGACCCTGAAAGTTACTAGCTGTGTACCCTTGTGCAATTACTTAATATGTGCCTCAGCTTTCACATCTATAAAATGGGGTTTATAACAATATATATTTATAGGATTGTTACGAGTGTTTAACCAATTTGTATGTATAAAGTCATTAGAAAAAATGCCCAGCATTCATAAATAATATCTAAGTGCCAGGGGCTTTTCTGAGGTGGCTCAGAAGAATGACTAAAGCCAGACAGGGTATTTTGGGGGTGGGGGAGGGTACCAGGAATTGAACTCAGGGGCACTTCACCACTGAGCCACATTTTTTTGTATTTTATTTAGAGACAGGATCTCACTGAGTTGCTTAGCTCCTTGCTTTTGCTGAGGCTGGCTTTGAACTCACAATCCTTCTGCCTCAGATGCCTGAGCTGCTAGGATTACAGGTGTGTATAACCACACCCAGCCAGACAGAGTTTTTAATGTCTGTCCTACCATTTACTGTCTGAATAACACTGGCCAAGTTACTTAACCTTTTGTACCTCAGTTTCTCATTTAGAAAATGACCATAATAATAGTACGTGTCTTGTGGAATTATTATGGGTTGGTATACATGAAGTACTTTGTCTAGTACACAATAAGTTCTGCACAGACATTTTGCTTTTGCCAACAGTCCTTCCTTGCTCACCTGAGTGCCCCTGAGGTTTGAAAAAAGCATTGCTTGTTTATTCCAGAGTCATGAAAGCCCAAACAACTTAGTGGAATTATTAGACAGCCCATTTTCCCCAACTCACTGAATATGTGCATGGGGTAGCCAATTACTTGAATTCCTTCTGCCTAGAGTCTCCTGTTCCCCCTGCCAAGTAACCATAAATTTGCAAATTAAAACAAAACAAAACAAACAACTATATGCCAGGCCTGATGGCACATGCCTGTAATCCTGATGACTTGGAAGGCTGAAGCAGGAGGATCAGAAGTTTGAGGACAGCCTGGGAAACTTAGCAAGACTCTGTCTAAATTTTTTTTTAATTATTTAAAGGTTAGAGATGTGGTTCAGTGGTAGGGTGCCCCTGGGTTCAATCCCCAGTATCGTAAAAACAAAAGCAAACAAAGAAAAGAAAGAGGAAGAAGAAGCAGAAGGAGAGGAAGAAGAAGCAACAGCAGCATAAGATTGTTCTCAAAAATCTCTTATGTCCCATACAGTTATACAAGGCTAAAATTCTAGCATTATATCTACATGATCCATGGTGTAGCCTGAGAGACAGAGATGGAATCTTAGTTTCTATTTAAATCAAGGCCATAGTTCTAATACCTTTATTGGTACCAGCTGACTAAATTGTAGATCTCAACAAATCCTTTAATTTCTTGTTATGAGGATAAAAAGAACCAAAATAAATTGTGATTTTTATAAATATATGTATTTCTTTTTTTATTCATTTTTTTGTTCTTTGTTGATATTCATGATAGTAGAGTGAATGTATTTTGACATATTACACATCCATGGAGTATAACTTCCCATTCTTGTGGTTGTTCATGATATGGAGTTAAATTGATAGTGTATTCATATATGAACATAGGAAAGTTATGTCTGATTCATTCTACTGTCTGAATATATGTATTTCTATGACTAAATTGTTATAAAACTCCTGAATTACTTTGAAATAACAAAATTTCATAGTTTTGAATATATCTAAAATCTTTACAGATCCAAGCATTAATTTTATTTATTAAAAAAAAGAATTTTTAGGTGCTGATAGATCTTTTTTTATATGTGGTGCTGCAAATAAAACCCAGTGGCTCACACATGCTAGGTAAGCGCTGTACTGCTGAGCCACAGCCC
Organism: Sciurus vulgaris; assembly: GCF_902686455.1. Classification (NCBI taxonomy): domain Eukaryota; kingdom Metazoa; phylum Chordata; class Mammalia; order Rodentia; family Sciuridae; genus Sciurus; species Sciurus vulgaris. Next base: position 105,262,362 of record NC_136465.1, read on the forward strand.
TGCCCCCTCAAGCATAAATTTTAAGTTTAAATGAGGAAATACATATGTATCTAAAAGTTCTTTGTAGAGTTACTGTATTTTACAAATGCAAAATGTGATCACTTGTACAATCAATCCAGTCTTAATAAAAGAGTTTTAGAATAATAATTTATGGAGATGGGAATCTCTGGTTATTTTGCAAGCATGTAGAAGTCCTTGATTCCAAACTGACATGAAAGTATTTCTAGTTGATAAGATGTTCAAGTAAGATTTCGTGTATATGAAGTCATGCCAGTTGCTAGGAGGATAAGCCGCTTTACTTTGATGGTTTTGAGTCTCCACATTTGCTTTTGGCTCCTCTGCCAGAGGCACATATTCCCCAACCCCCAATAAGTTTCTATGATATTTTTATAGCAAGGCATTTTTCACTACCTTTTTACTTTTATCAGATAGCAGAATGACTAATCTGTTGACAAACTTTGTTCATCAATTATTATGGTTCCTAGTATATCATGTAGTGTAAATCTATAGTATTTAATATATGACTTGGGTTTATCTTTGTAGCAATATAGGGATTCATTTACAATATTTATTTATTTATTTATTAATTACCAGGGATGAACCCAGGGGCACTTTAATACTGAACCACATCCCCAGCCCTTTTTAATTTTGTATTTTGAGACAAGATCTCTCTAAGTTGCTTAGGGCCTTACTAAGTTGCTGAGGTTGGCTTTGAACTTTCAATCTTTCTGCTTTAGCCTTCCAAACCACTGGGATTACAGGTGTACAACACCATGCCTGACTACAATGCATATTTGAATGATAATTTTTGGTGAAGAACATTATCATGCCTAGCATACTGTTTATAACAAAAGTACATCTCTTCATCTCCTCTGCAGCATCTGTTTTGATAAATTTCTCCATCATATATTTATTGTTTTAGAGGTCATACCAATAGGTCTCCAGGATTATTATTAACCCAGCTTTCATTATCACATATGTGATTTTTTAAAATTATATACCAATTCAATACAATAAAATTCACTCATCTATGAATTTTGACAGATGCACACAGTCATATAATCACCACCACAGTCAAAATATAGAACAGTTTCACTGCCCAAAAACCTCTCCTCATGCTGCTGCTTTGTGCTCAAGTCTTCCCCCAACTTTAATCACCAGCAGCTACAGATCTGTTTTCCCCCCCGAGTTGCCTTTTCCAGAATGTCATAAAAATGGAATCATAGAGAATATAGCATTTTCCTATTTTTGATTATTTTTTCACTTAGAATAATGAATTAGAGATTCCTCAATGTTGTTTCTTCTATCAATAATTTGTTCCCCTTTGTTGCGGAGTCATAGTCTACCATGTGTACACACCCCACTGGTTATCCATTCCCCAGTATAAGGGCATCTGGGTTGTTTCCAGGAGTTGTTGATTATGGATAAAGCATTTGTATGCAGGACTTTGGGTGAATATAAGGTATTGCTGTTCTGTGTGAATATTTTAGTGTGGGATTGCTAGGTCACATGGTATTTTATGTTTAGGTTTATAAGAAACTGCCAAACTTTTTCACAAATTGGCTGTATGTTTTGCATTCCCACCAGCTATGTATGAGAGTTCCAAATATTCACCGACATTTGGTGCTGTCAGTCTTGTTTTGTTTTATAGTCATTCTTGTGGCTATGTAGCAGCACCTTATTGTGATATCTAATTTGTGTTTTCTTTCTCTTTCTTTCTTTCTCCTTTTCTCCCCCACCCCAGCCCTTTCCTTCTTTCTCTCCTCTGTTGAACATAGGTACTTTACTACTGAACTACATCCCCAGTCCATTTTATTTTTATTTTGAGAAAGGGTCTCACTAACTCACTGAGACTGACCTCAAACTTTCAATCCTCCTGCTTCAGCCTTCTGAGTCTCTGGAATTACAGGTGTGCACTACCATCCTCAGCTAACCTCTATTTCCTTCATGGTAAATTGTGTTGAGCATTTTTTCATGAGATTAGCCATCTGTGTATCTTATTTGGTATGGCATTTATTCAAAACTCATTATTACCTAAAAAATTAGGTTGTCTTCTTATCATTGAGATTATTAAAAATTGAGATAAAATATCCACGATATTTAACTTTTTACTCATTTGTAGGTATATAATTCAGTGGCATTAAATACATTTCCAATGTTGTATAACCATCACCACTATCTCTATCAACTTTTTCATCATCCCCATCAATAATACGTACTTTTTTTTATCATACATGTACATAGAGTAATGATGTCTGTCTCATTCCACCGTTTTTCATACCCCCCTCCTTCTCATTTCCCTCTACATAAAGTTCCTCCCTTCTTCTCTCACCTCTCATCCCCCTACCCCCATTATGTATCATCATCCACTCATCAGGGAAAACATTCGACCTTTGGTTTTCTGGGATTGGCTTATTTCACTTAGCAAGCTATTCTCTAATTCCATCTGTTTATCTGCAAATACCATAATATTATTCTTTATGACTGAATAATATTCCATTGTGTATATATACCAGTTTCTTTATCGATTCATCTGTTGAAGGGCATCTAAGTTGGTTCCACAATCTAGCTTTTGTGAATTGAGCTGCTATAAACATTGATGTGGCTGCATTGATAGTATGCTCATTTTAAGTCCTTTGGGTAGAAACCAAGGAGTGGGATAACTGAGTCAAAAAGTAGGTCCATTCCAAGTTTTCTGAGGATTCTCCAGAATGGCTGCACCATTTGCAACTCCACAAGCAATGTAAAAGTGTGCCTTTTTCCCCACATCCACACCAACATCTGTTATTGTTTGTGTTCTTGATAATAGCCATTCTAATTGGAGTAAGATGAAATCTTAGAGTTGTTTTAATTTGCATTTGTACTTGTTAAATAATAACCCCTTCTCCCCAGTCTCTGGTAACCTCTATTATACTTTGTAGCTCCATTAATTTTCCTGATCTTGGTAACTCATAAGTGAAATCACACAATATTTATACTTTTATGTTTGGATCATTTCATTGAGCACACTCTTTTTGAAGTTCATCCATGTTGTAGCTTACAACAAAATTGCGTTCCTTTTTATGACTGAATAACATCCCACTGGGATCTGATTATTGATCTTAAGAGTTATTTTATGTTATATTTACAAGTCCTTTATAAGATACATAATTTGTAAATATTTTCTCCCACATGGTTGCTTGTCTTTTTATTTTCTTTGAGGTCTTTCAAAGAGGAATTCATTTAGGGCTTGGGGTTAACTCAGTGGCAGCTTGAGACCCTGCCTGGGTTTGATCCCCAATCTTGTAGGATTAAAAAAAAAAGGAATAAATTTTAATTATCATGAAGTACAGTGTATAAGTTTCCTTTTTAGGACTGTAGTTTTGATGCCATATTTAAGAACTCTGTTAACCCAATATCATAAAGATTTTCTCTTATGTGTTTTAAAGTTTTACCTTTAAGTCTACAATCCATTTTAAACAAACTTTTACTTGAAGTTTCAGGTAGGGATCAAGTTTATGTTTTGTGGGTGGATCCAATTGTTCCCATACAATGTGTTGAAAGTAATATTCTTTCTCCATTGAATTGCCTTTGCACTATTGTCAAAGTCAATTGGCCACATTTGGGAGGGTTTATTGCTAGACAATGTTATTTTCCTTTGATGGTATGTCTATCCTTTTGCCAAAATCACACTGTCTTGATTACTGTACATTTATAGTAAATGTTGAAATCAGATAGTGTGTCTTCTTTCTCCTTTTTCAAAATTGTCTCAGCTATCTGAGTTCCTTTTCCTTTACAAATAAATTCTAGAATTGGCTTGTTGCTATATACAAGAAATCCTACTGAGATTTTAACTGAGATTAGGATGAATCTATAAATCAATTTGGTCAGAACTGACATCTAATATTTCTGATTCTGAAACAAATTCCTCACTTCCACTAAATAAAAATAATGTTGTCTAATCTTGGCTAACTTAATAAAGCCATTAGAAATGAAGTTCTTGTTGTACTGTTTTAATTGTTTGCAGGCGATTTCATGTTGTAATGGATTGCTTTCTGTTATTAAGTTTCAGTGATACGGAGTTATGGACTTCTTAATTTATTGGTTTAGTTAGTAGTATTGTTATTATTAAAATGGTGATTGGTTTTTCTTTTTCTTTCTTTTGATATATTGCAGACATTAAAAGAGCAATTAAATAAATTTAAAAGTTACTGGTGTCTTAGATGGAATAGTATTTATATCATCACCAAATGTAGAAGAGATACAAAGTACTCAAAAATTTTTGTTTCTGGATAGTCACATCGGGTCCCAAAATAACATTGAGGGATGAGCATTCTTCAAATTAATACATTCTCCCCTTTCAACCACTCAGTGAAAGAATACTTTAGAACCATATCAATCATTCCCATCTGGCCAGATCTTTCTTTTCTTCTTCTTTTTTTTTTTTTTTTTTTTGTACCAGGGATTGAACCCAGGGGCACTTAATCACTGAACCACATCCCATCCCTGGCTTTTTTTTTTTTTTTTTTTTTTTTGAGACTGGGTCTGGCTACTGAGGCTGGCTTTAAACTTAAGATCCTCCGGCTTCAGCCTACTGAACTGCTGCAATTGCAGGCATGCACCACCATGTCTGGTTATGACCAGATCTTTCTTGAGAAGCTGGAACCATAGGACATACAAGGCAAAAGACTCTTGACAGTGATAAAGACAGCTTCATTGATCTGATATCATCTGAGGTCTTAGCCTGGTGCTGTTTTGAATCTCAAAGCCAATTAGTCCTATAATTTGATTCATCACTATCATCATCCTCATCACCTTTATAATTGCAAACCATGATCTACTCTTGCACCAACACTTATATTCTATCCTGTCTTTCAAAATACTGCTGACATACTACTGCTTTTTACAGTTGATCTTCTTTATCTGTAGATTCCAAATCTTTGAATTCAACTAACTGTGGATCCAAAATTATTTGGGAAGCCAGGCCTTTTAAATACAGTGACTCTGAAGGCTAAGGCTGAAATAGAAGGTTGGAGTAGAAAGTTGGAGTTCCTCCTGGGCTACTTAACTAGACGCTGTCTCAAAATGAAATGAAATAATGGTTGGGGATATAGCTCAGTGGTAGAGAAGCCCTGGGTTCAAACCTCAGACTTCAGGGGGAATAAAAGAGAGAGAGAGAAGAATGTGTGTGTACTGAACATGTTCAGACTTTTTTCTTGTAATTATTTCCTAAACAGTACAGTATAACAACTATGTACATAGCATTTATAATATTAGGTATTATAAGTAATCAAGAAATGATTTAAAGTATACAAGAGAGGGCTGGGGATGTGACTCAGTGGTAGAGTGCTTGCCTATCATGGGTGAGGCACTGGGTTCAGTTCTCAGTACCACATAAAAATGAATAAATAAAATAAAGGTATAAAAAAAGAATATTTTTTTTAAAAAAGATGCAAACTTTTTTTAAAAAAAAGTATACAAGAGACAACAAGTCCCCCCATTATGTACAAATTTAAATTTAATGCACCAACAAGAAAGATGGAAAAAGTAAAAAAAAAAAAAAAAAAAGAAAAGAAAAAAGTATGCAGGAGGTTATGTATATGTTAGATACAAATACCAACTGAGTATCCCTAATCTAAAAATTTGAAATCTGAAATGTTCCAAAATCTGAAACTCTTTGAGTATTCATATGATGCCACATTTGATCAATACCTGATCTCATTAGAGGTCACAGTCAAAACACAGGTGCACTAAAAATATTATATAAAATACTTTCAAGCCAAAAGGTGCATATGAAACATAAATGATATCTTACTATATATTTGCAAATATTCCAAAATCTAGAAAAAACACCCAAATTTGAAACACTTATGGTCCCAAGCATTTTGGATTAGGCATACTCAACCTTACATCATGACATTGTGTATAAGGGACCTGAACATCCATGGATTTTGGTATTCACAAGTGTGAGGGGCCTGTAACCAATTCCTCATGAAGAGATGAGTATACTTTCTCCCCAGTAATTCATTCTCCTACTGGAAGTTACCCACCCACTCTAAGCCCTTTTCCTCTGACTTTTGGAGCACTCCCCACAAACCCTTTTCTCAAAAACATTGCATTTCCTGTAAAATGTGTTCATCTTTGAATTGTCTGTATGGTGGCACGTGTCTGTGATTCCAACAACTTGGGAGGAAGAGGCAGGAGGATCCCAAGTTCAAGGTCAGACTTAGCAACTTAGTGAGACCCTAAGCAACTTAGCAAGATCCTGTCTCAAAATAAAATATAAAAAGGGCTGGGGGATGTGGTTCAGTGGTAAAGCAACCCTGAGTTTGATTCCCCATTACCAAAAAAAAAAAAAAAAAAAAAAAAAAGTTGAATTGCCTGTTAGAAAGCTTAAGTCCACTTTTGTGAATGAACTACTTCTTTCTCCACCTTATAATCTTGTTCCTTTGGATTATCTCCAATACTATTTTTTTAAGTCACCATATTTTAAAAATCTTTGTAAAACCTCCATGGTACCCTTTAAACAACATGAAATTATAATAAATGAATAGTCTTTTGCTTGCACTAATTGCCTAATACAAATCTATTCTCCTTTACTAGCAGTGAAATGGAAAAGAACCAAAGTAACGCATATTATTCTGACCTGACTCCATTTTGTGCTTGCTTAAAATGTTTTCTTTTCAGCCTCCCGAAGCTATATCTATGTTGACAGTACAGTAGGACCTTCCCTCGTCCCTGTCTATGGTCCTGATGTATAACAAAATGACTCTGAAATGAATAATCAAAACAATTCTCTCATGTAGTCAAAATATCCGTCTCAACAGGGTCTTTCTGACCTACTTGTGCCTCAATTGTTCTTTTGGGTTTTGAGGTTTTTGCCTTTATGAACTCTGTACTTCCAAATTTCAGGTGGTGGGAGTTCTTTGAGGCACTAGGCTGCTCCCAGCCGCTTGCCTGGCATGCTCACTTTTAGAACCTTTTTTTTTTTTTTTTTCCCTTTCAATTTAGCTAAATATGTGTAGTGGTTTGTAATTCTTGAGCACTCCATAAGAGCAGAACACTCATTTTACTTGAAACATCTGTGGGCCCCATATCAAACAATTTTGATTTCTCAGGCTCCCTTCAAGCTTGGAGTGGTCTGTTACATGGTATTTGGCAATGATATGTAAAGAGACGTTTACTTCAAAGTTTCCAGGAAAACTATTACTTTACTGTTAAAAGGGGCAGACTCAAGCTGCACACTCTTTTACCTTCACTTCCTTCTTCCTGTTCATAAGTAGAATATGATGGTTGGCATTACTGAAGTTGTCTTGGTACTGTGAAAGCCACAGGTCAAGAATGATGTCATAGGAAGTAAGCAGGATTCTTCCCTGATGATCTCAGGAATCTTCAACAATACCATCCCTGAAATGCTTATTTTTAGATTTTTATATCATAAAATCAATAAATTGCCTGATTTGATTAATCTGCTCTAGCTTGAGATTCCGTTAGATACTACTAAAAGCAAATCTAATGCTCATACTTACTATCTCCGTTTCCCTAGCGCATGTGCCTCCTCTTCCCTTGTCTTCACTAGCTGCCTTCTTATCACAGTATGCCTACTACAACCCATTGAGAAGGGGCTATTCATCCTCTCACACTCCATGAAAAAAAGGCCATGGAAGTATTAAGTAAGAGAGACACTTTCGCTTTAAGAAGTGACCATATCCATCCCTGGCACAAAGAGGAGTGCATGGCTATCAGGGTAAGCGTGGAACCCTTGGGACAAATATCAGCAAAGTGTCATTTTAAAAGTACTACAGCCTGCTGGATGCAATGGTGCATGCCCCTATTTCAATGACTTTGGAGGATGAGACAGAAGGATCACAAGTTCAAGGCCAGCCTGGCCAATTTGTAAGAACTTGTCCCAAAATAAAAAATAAAAAGGGCTGGGAATGTAGTTCAGTGGTAGAGCAGCCTGGATTCAATCCCAGTACTCACCCCCCGACACACAAAGAAAGTGCTACAACCTGTTAAGGTTTTTGCCAAAGTTAAAAAGAGTCTGCTCCCCATCCCAAGAGAGGGTCTGTGTGAGTGGACTGAGAATCAACAAAAGAAGCCATGGCCACTGGGAAAAATGAATCATCACACACATGCAGTTGGATAAACACAGGTTAAGAACCTGAACAAACAAAAAATATTGTCTGCTCTAAACACCCATGAGGCCCAGAGAGCATGATGTCATAACAGTATCAGGTAAGAACTTTCTGTGTCCCCTATCCTTTTGCCTTTCCTGATGCTACAGCCCTCAAGAGGCTCAGAAACTATGAGCATTAAGCTGAGGGAGGAGAAATAGAGAAAACTAGTTTCCTCTCCTTTTCCAAGTGTGGGGAGGTTGCCTGATGCAGGCTCTGACTGTGGGAGAGGAAAGGATTTCATTCTAAATCAATTTTACATTATGATTCTTAAAAAGAACTGGTCACACCAATTTCCACATTCAGACTGTGTTTTATGACCACCCTCAAGCCACATCTCCATCCTTCTTTATTTTGAGACAGGGCCATTGAACTTGCAATGCTCCCACCTCAGCCTCTCAAGTACCTGGGATTACAGACATACACTACTATATTTAGCTATATTTTGTGACTTAAAGTGAATGGAAGAGTATTTTCTAAGAGAAATGTAAAAAGTCACGGAGACCAGGCACAGTAGCATACCTCTGTATCCCAGCTGCCCAGGAGGTTGAGGCAGGAGGATGGAAAGTTCATAGCCAACCTGGGCAATTTAGTGAGACCCTATCTCCAAAATGAAATTTACACTGGATGTAAGGCATATGCCTTAATCTTAGTGATATGGGGTCGGGGAGAGGTACTGAGAGGCATAAGGATCACAAGTTGGAGGCCAACAACAAGGGCTTGGGAAGTAGCTTAGTGGTAAAGTACCCATGAGTTCAATCCCAAGTACCAGGGAGAAAAAAATTAAAAAGGGCTAGGATGGTTTAGTGATATAGCTAAGTAGTAAAGTGCCCCGGGTTTAATTTCCAGAACCTGAAGCGGGGCAAAAAGAGAAAGTCATAGAGGTTTCTTGGAACTCTCCATGGGCCATCAAATCTACTTCTTTCACTTAATAAATTAAAGACCCAGTTATCAAATGCATGAAATTAATTCATTAATTATAACCCTTAGGTTGAGCTTATTAAATGATAAGGTTATAATTTTTACTTTGGTTCTTTCTGTTATTTCTAGGGATTTAAAGTGGAGAAGATGGTGGAGAGTTTGAATAATCCCATCTTTTTATCTCTGAATTCTTATATTCCTTTGTTCTGGTGTTTGAAAATTACCATTTTTCCAATACTCTTATTCTTTTCCAGATTCTTCTCGGAATTTTTTCTCTGATTTCTCCCAAATCAGACTCCCTTTCTTTTACATCCCAAGCACTGCAGTGCATTAACTTCCTATACCATTTCCAGAACTGTTCCTTATACCATCTCCAACTTCCTACACCATTTCCAGATAGCAGTATCTGCCATTTCCAATTTTATACACAGGCTGCTAAGCAATACTGAAGAAAAACTTACGCCTCCACCTAGCAAATACCTAGTCTCCAAACTCAGCTGGGCTACTAGTGCCTCTTTTATGTATGTTCTCAGGCCATTTCCCTGTTTCATTCACTTTAGTAGCTCTTGTAATTCTTTGCCATTCATTTCAAGTTCTGTACCCTGAATAAACTCATATTTCATAGAAAATACTACAGGGATTTTTGTGACCAAGTTCTCTCCTTCTCAATTCCATCTACAAATTATTAACATGTCCATCTCCTTCCCTCTTCCCTCTAGTCTCTCAAGTGGAGATTATTGTTCTCCTGGCTGAATCTATTCAGTTCACCTATGCTCTGGGTCAGTGCATGTGAGGCACTAGAGCTTCTAGTTTAAATTCAGGTTTTGATTCAGTAGTTCTGAGGTGAGACCTGACATTGTGCATTTGTAACATGTGATGCTAATGCCACTAGCCCACAGAATACACCTGGAGTAGAAAGTTTGTTGTTTGGTATCTTCTCAACTCCTTTTGCTCTCCTAATGATCGTTCTTGATTTTCAAGCTCTCTTTATTGGCTCTTAAGCACTTAAAATATTCAAAATTCTCTGATCTAAAAAAAGTGGTGTACGCCTATAATCCCAGCAACCTGGGAGGCTGAGACAGAAGGAATTGCAACCTCAAGGCCAGGCTGAGCAACTTAACAAGATCCTGTCTCAAAATAAAATTTTAAAAAAGAGCCGGGGATGTAGCTCTGTGGTAGAGCCCTTGCCAAGTATGCAGAAGGCCCTGGTTTGATATACAGCACAACAAAAAAGGGTCCTTTCCAAAATCTTTTCTTCTTAAGTCATCACCCTGTCTCACATCTTGCTTTCTCTATTTGTTATCCATTGCTGCATTACAGTTATGCTAAAGCTTAGCTATAGCTGTGTCTGTGTATCAAGAATCCAGGCATACTCTAGCCAGGTGCTCTGATGTCAAGATGTCAAGCCAGAGCAGTAATCACCACAAAGCTTCTCTAGGAGAGGATTCATTTCCAAATTCATTCATCTGCTTATTGGCAGGATTCAGTTGGATTGAGGGCCTCAGTACCCTATTGGCTACTAGTCTCCATCCCATCAGCTATTTGCTATGTGATTCTTTCTCTAGGACACTTCACACCATGACCACTGGCTTCCATCACAATGAGAAAAGAGTGCAAGAAAGGAAGATGGAATCCAGTGTTTCTGTAGACCAGTCTTGGAAATGACACTATTTGACTGTATTTGTTAGAAACAAGTCAGTAAATCCATTCCACAGTCAATGGGAAGGTATTACACAAAAACATGAACTCTAGGTGGCAGGGATCATTGGGAGTCACCTTAGAAGCCCTCTATAACACCTTTTTAACCCCTTGAAAGAGCCTACACTTACTCTCTCTATTGTGTCAACTTCTGTTACTTTCCAAAATTTTTGATTTCGCTTTACACCTTTACCACTTACTGAAGTTTCCCTAACTGCCAAATCTAAAAATCAGTTTGTTACCAGAAGAGATCCTGGAGACGGGGACTGAACTTGGGAAAAGTGGGATCCTTGCCTATGTGTAGTGCCTACGTGTCAGAAAATAATTTAAACACTTCAGTCAGAGATACAAACAGATTTATTGAGCAAAGCAGATACACATTCGAGGTAAAATGCAGGCAATCTTCAGAGACACAGAGATGTCTTTGGGGGTAAAGCAAGAAATAAACACTCGAGGGAGGATGCTGGCCATATTGAGAATGCAAAGTTTTGCGGGTAAAGCAAGGGATACATACACATTCAAGAGAGAATGTGGGACATCTCCAGAAGGGAGACAGCAAACCCTTGGTCTACATCGTGAATATTTTGAAATCAGAGGGACAGGAACTAGGGATTGAACTAGAGGTGGAATCAGGATGGAGTTCCATAATTTTGTGCCAGGTTTTTTAGCACTTGCTCGCCCATTGCCCTCATGTTACTTTTTGCAGGCAGAGGTATGGGTCAAGGGCACAGACCAAGGAATGGGCTGGGTTGTTCATGAATGCTTGTTTTACACTTCAAAGGTTCATGAGCAGCTGGGCATGGTGCTGTAATCTCAGCAATTCTTGAAGCTGAGACAGGAGGATTGCATGTTCTAGGCCAACCTTGGCAATTTAACAAGACCCTGTCTCAAAAACCAAATATAAAGGGCTAGAGATGTAGCTCAAAGGTAAAGCATATCTCGGCACACACACACACACACACAATAAATAAATAAATAAAGTTAATAAAATTTCAAAAAAGAAAGAAAGAAAAGGTCTGAACACTTTTGCTTTTTGGTGACAAAAATTACATGAAATCAGCCTATTCACTGGTCCCTCTTACGCCTACCCACATATAAGTTAACTAAGATGAGAAAAATTATTTAAATAAATACTTCACTGATGATTTTTTTAAATGGGCCTAAGTATTTGACCATTTTCCAAATTACAGCAAAATTAAATTCACTGGGCAACCCTATCCTCCAGGGAATTGATTAGTCCTGCCAAAAATAAGGCAAAAATAAATATTTGAAAACACCTTTAGTGACAACACTCTAGGGGCTGTTCATTGCACTAGATATATGTGAAGAGAGAATAGCAAATAGGCAAATAGGGGTAATCCATTAGACATTCAGAGGCAGAATCAGCTGTGGAGAGCCTGGTATGGAAGAATGCAGAAGTCGTTTCCACTGAAGTTAAAATTTGTTTATTCTACTTATCTGAAGTCAGAGCCAATAATCCAAATGATCCCAAGAATGGTGATAAATATTTTTCTACATTTAGGAAGAACCAGTTGGCAGAACCTTTGCAAATGAGCCAATTCCTGCTCTTGGTAACATGATACAAATTAAGGCTCTGCTGACTTAATGCTGGTGGATCATGTGCCTTGAGTTGTTTTTTATTAGCAGAGATAATTTTACACCCACTCTCGTGCTTTCTGGCTAAGAGTTTTTGCACCCATCTGAATGTGCATAAGAGACAGAAGGGTAAGGTCTATATTCAAGGGTAAGGTCAAGCCACCTGACCCACAGGAGTCTGATGTTAGCCTCAATCAAGAGTTGAGCTTGACTAGGCATGGTGGCGCCCACCTGTAATCCCACTAGCTCAGGAGGCTGAGGCAGAAGGATTCTGAGTTCAAAGCCAGCATCAGCAACCATGAGGCACTAAGCAACTCAGTGAGACCCTGTCTCTAAATAAAGTACAAAATAGGGCCAGGGATGTGGCTTAGTGGTTGCGTGCTCCTGAGTTCAATCCCTGGTACCCGCCTCCCCGCCAAAAAAAGTCAGGCTTGGAGAACTGTGCCTTCAATACCAATGGAGAAACATCTGTAAGGCTTATTGTTCCAAAATGGAGGCTGCCACAGCACATCTTTGTTAGATTCCACAGAGATCTTTTTTTCTGTTCACCCTTGATTCTTTTAGCTTAAACTGATCTAAATCATAATTGTCTTTTAGGATCCTCTGCCTATTCTATTTATCTCCACTGGTTTTTATTGTGTCATTGGGCAACTTGGTTTCTGTCCTTGGCCCATCTCTGATTATGCATTTGCCTAATTTTACTAGGTCTGATTGACCGACTTGTGTCCTCTGTATCTAGATCTTATATTTTCCCCCTCAAGTAATTAATGACACCATGAATACATCTAGGTAGGTGATTTTATAATTTTCATACTTCTTCTCAGCTAAAACCGTTCAGCCCAGCACTAAGAAAATCTGTACCTCTATAAATTAACATTTTATATATTTTAACTCCTTCACTATTGTCAATATTCAGCATATAGTGTTTTTCCAGCTCTTAATAGATTCTTTCATTTCAGAGGCAATGTTTTTGTGATGAAGACTTAATCAATTGGAATGGAGCCCAGTACATAACATAGACTTTTTGTTGAGGTACTAGGGTTAAACCCAGAGTTTACACATGCTAGGCAAGTATTCTACCACTGACCTACATCCCCAAGCCAGTAAAAACTTTTGCTACTATAATTTGTTAAAATCATAGTAATGGCTTAGTATCATGTTGGTGCTGAATTATCTTTAGCCAGGAATATCTAAATTTTTGGTTTTGTTACTCCTATATGTGATAATGTGAGGGCACTACATGTATAGTACAGGCAAAATAAGATGAAGCAATACTTTATTGTTAGATGTATCTTATCTCTAAACCCTAACAAAGCTCCGAAGAGTTGACCCAGAAAAGGAGAATTCCTCTACTTTGGCTGGAGGACACAAAAATCAATACCCAAAGCCAGTCAGATGGCATTTCTATTCTCTCCTTCCTTCCTCATTTCCTCACTTACACTCAAATATTGAAATTTACCATGCCAGGAATATGGAAATGTCACCTGCTAGAGTTAGAGAATAAGGGAAAAAAATAACAAGAAAAAAATGGTTCCTTCATCATAGAGCTATCCACTCCAAACCTTCCAAGCTATGGTAAAACACAGAGCTTGATTATGTGAAGAGAGACAAAAGGATAGCAGAGAAAGATGACAAGCTTAGGTTTCTTCCAAGATCCAAACCTTCCATACACCACCTAATGAGTGCAGAACTGAAATGAAGAGAAATAACTGGTTCTGTTTTCAAGGCACAGAACTAGCTCTTACTGGTCTCACAGTTTGTTAGGGTATTTGATAAATGCTGTCAGCTGTGGCCCTATGAGATACTTCATAAGCCAAACCAAACCAAATCATAGAAACTGCTCCTTGGGGGCAGGGCATATGCCACACACCTGTAAATCCAGCAATTTGGGCAACTGAGGCAGGAGAATTGCAAGTTTCAGGTCAGCCAGGGCAACTTAGCAAGATTCTGTCTTGAAATGAAAAGTAAAAAGGGCTGGGGATATAGCTCAGTGGTAAGGTGTCCCTGAGTTCAGTCCCCAGGACTGATAAGAAGGAGGGAGGGAGGGAGGGAGGGAGAGAGAAAGAGAGAGAGAGAAAGGGAGGGAGGAAGAGAGAGAGAGAGGAGGAAGAAGAAGGAGGTGGAGAAGAAGAGAAAAGAGGAGGAGGAGGAATATTAATTAGAAGAAGGAGGAGAAGGAGAAGAAGAAATAATAATTGTGGATCATCAGATCAGAAGACAGAGCGTAGTACCTTTGCCCATGAGCCCCTATTTTCCAGGATAGTGAAGGTGATTTTCAATAATGTGTACATGGCACACAGTAGGACTTCAAGTCATAGCTATTTTTCTTTGTTTTGCTATTATTTTTAAAGGAAATCTTATACACTAGATATAGAAACACACAAAACTAAATGAAAAAGTGAAAATTGTAGACTGCTTGATATAATAATCACATCTCCCAGAATTGTAGCAAAAGTGATTAATTACTAAGATGTAAAAATTTGAAAGTGATTTTATGTTTAGTTTTATCTGTAATTGGTGGTTACAGGTGGTCACATATAGTATGTGGGCAGAGTTAAAACATTTAAAATGAGTACAGCATTTGACAGTTATATTCCATCTTGATTTAAGTCACATTTGAATTTTGGCTGGGATGTTAGCCAAAAGAGATTTGCTAGAGTTTCATGAGATAAAATTACTGCATGAATCATCATTTCTCTAGCCTATTCAAGTACAGATTCTTTTCAAAAGACCAACACAGTTCTTTGATGACCATGTGTTTCTGCAATTTGATTCTTCCAAATTTGAAGTGGTGTGATGATGAGGGCATATACTATCTAAAAGTACATGTCTGGGTTTATCAGATGAAAGTTAAGTGAAGGAATGCAAGAACCTAATTTTTTTTAAATATATGTAAATGAGGCAGAGGTAGTGGCTTGACATTTTTCAGGCTAAACTATCATTTAGACAACACACAACATAAAAATTCACATAGATATCTTTGTGAGCAAGAGTCTTAAAAACCAATTATTGTGTTTTTTAAAAAAATATTTGTGTTGTTGTAGGTGAACAGAATGCCTTTATTTTATTTGTTTATTTTTATGTGGTGCTAAGGATCAAATCTAGTGCTGCACACAGACTAGGCAAGCACCCTGCCACTGAGCTACAGCCCCAGTCCCAATTATCATGTTTTGATAGTATAAAACAAAAGCAGAATGTTGAAAGAAGCTGTACAAAGATCATCATCTATAACAGTGTGGGCATAGAATATTTAATTCTGCCTATCCAAGAACATGGGAGATCTTTCCATCTTCTAAGGTTTTCTTTAATTTCTTTCTTTAGTGTTCTGTAGTTCTCACTGTAGAGCTCTTTCACCTCTTTTGTGAGATTGATTCCCAAGTATTTTATTTTTTTCAAGGCTATTGTGAATGGGGTAGTTTTCCTAACTTCTCTTTCTGAAGATTCATCACTTATGTATAAAAATGTATTAGATTTATGAGCATTGATTTTATATCCTGCTACTTTACAGAATTCACTTTATGAGTTCTAAAAGTTTTCTGGTGGAATTTCCTGGTTCCTCTAAATATATAATCATGTCATCAGCAAATAGGGATAGTTTGAGTTCTTCTTTTCCTATTCGTATCCCTTTAATTTCTTTGGTCTGTCTAATTGCTCTGGCTAGAGTTTCAAGGACGATATTGAATAGAAGTGGTGAAAGAGGGTATCCCTGCCTTGTTCCAGTTTTTAGGGGGAATGCTTTCAGTTTTTCACCATTTAGAATGATATTGGTCATGGGCTTAGCATAGATGGCCTTACAATGTTAAGATATGTTCCCACTATCCCTATTTTTTCGTGTTTTGAGCATGAAGGGATGCTGTATTTTATCAAATGCTTTTTCTGCATTGATTGAAATAATCATGTGATTCTTGACTTTAAGTCTATTGATATGGTGAATTACATTTATTGATTTCCTGATGTTGAACCAACCTTGCATCCCTGGGATAAAACCCACTTGATCGTGGTGCACTATCATTTTAATATATTTTTGTATGCAATTTGCTAAAATTTTGTTGAGAATTTTTGCATTGATGTTCATTAAGGACATTGGTCTGGACTTCCTTAACAGGACTCCCATAGCACAAGAAATAAAAGCAAGAATCAATAACTGGGATAAATTCAAACTAAATAGCTTTCTCTCAGTGAAGGAAACTATCAGCAATGCGAAGAGAGAGCCTACAGAGTGGGAGAATATCTTTGCCACTCATATTTCAGATAGAGCACTAATTTCCCAAATATTTAAAGAACTCAAAGAACTCTACACCAAGAATACAAGGGGGCTGGGGATATAGCTCAGTTGGTAAAGTGCCTGCCTCACAAGCACAAGGGCCTGGGTTCAATCCTCAACACCGCCAAAAAAAAAAAAAAAAAGAAAGTACTAAGGGTTAGGGATAAGGAGGGTCCTAAGAATGGAGAAAGGAAGGACTGTATAGAAGGGTAAGAGGGGTGGGAGGGGTGGGAGGGGTGGGAGGGAAGGGAAAAAATAACAATGAGTCAAACAATATTGCCCTATGTAAATTTATGATTTTTAATTCAAATAAATAAAAAATGTATAGTTATAATGCACTAATAAAACATCAAAAATAAAACTATTTGATATAGCAAAAAAAAAAAAAAAAGAATACAAATAACCCAATCAATAAATGGGCTAAGGAAATGAACAGACACTTCACAAAAGATCTACAAGCAATCAACAAACATATGAAAAAATGTTCAACATCTCTAGTAATAAGAGAAATGCAAATCAAAACTACCCTAAGATTCCATCTCACCCCAATTAGAATGGCGACTATCAAGAATACAAGCAACAACAGGTGTTGGCGAGAATGTGGGGAAAAAGGTACACTCATACATTGTTGGTGGGGCTGCAAATTAGTGCAGCCACTCTGGAAAGTAGTATGGAGATTCCTCAGAAAACTTGGAATGGAACCACCATTTGACCCAGCTATCCCACTCCTCAGCCTATACCCAAAGGACTTAAAATCAGCATACTACAGAGATACAGCCACATCAATGTTCATAGCTGCTCAATTCACAATAGCCAGACTGTGGAATCAATCTAGATGCCCTTCAATTGATGAATGGATAAAGAAACTGTGGTCTATATATATATATATAATGGAATATTACTCTGCTATAAAGAATAATAAAATTATGGCATTTGCAGGCAAATGGATGAAATTGGAGAATATCATGCTAAGTGAGATAAGCCAATCTCAAAAATCCAAAGGACGAATGATCTCACTGATAAGCAGATGATGACACATAATGGGGGGTGGGAAGGGGGCAAGAATGGAGGAAGGACGGACTGTATAGAGGGAAAAGAGAGGTGGGAGGGGTAGGGGGGAAGGAAAAAATAACGGAATGAATCAAACATCATTACCCTATGTAAATGTATGATTACGCAAATGGTATGCTGTTACTTCATGTACAAACAGAAACAACATGTATCCCATTTGTTTGCAATAAAAATAAATTTAAAAAAAAAGAAAGGATATTGGTCTGAAATTTTCTTTCCTCGATGTGTCTCTGTATTGTTTAGGTATCAGGGTGATATTGGCTTGGATAGGCAGAATTAATATTGTCAAAATGGCCAAACTACCAAAAGTGCTATACAGATTCAATGCAATTCCAATTAAAATCCCAGTGATGTACCTTACAGAAATAGAGGAAGCAATCATGAAATTCATCTGGAAGAATAAGAAACCCAGAATAGCTAAAGCAATCCTTAGCAGGACAAGTGAAGCAGGGGGTATCACAGTATCAGAACTTCAACTCTATTACAAAGCAATAGTAACAAAAATGGCATGGTATTGGTACCAAAATAAACAGGTAGATCGATGATACAGAATAGAGGACACGGACACAAACCCAAATAAATACAATTTTCTCATACTAGACAAAGGGGCCAAAAATATGCAAAGGAGAAAAGATAGCTTCTTCAACAAATGGTGCTGGGAAAACTGGAAATCCATATGCAGCAGGATGAAACTAAACCCCTATCTCTCACCATGCACAAAACTCAACTCAAAATGAATCAAGGACCTTGGAATCAGACCAGAGACCCTGCATCGTATAGAAGAAAAAGTAGGTCCAAATCTTTAACATGTCAGCTTAGGATCAGACTTCCCTAACAGGACTCCCATAGCACAAGAAATAAAAGCTAGAATCAACCACTGCGATAGATTCAAACTAAAAAGCTTTCTCTCAGCGAAGGAAACTATCAGCAATGTGAAAAGAGAGCCTACAGAGTGGGAGAAAATCTTTGCCACTTATACTTCAGATAGAGCACTAATTTCCAGAATCTATAAAGAACTCAAAGAACTCTACACCAAGAATGCAAATAATCCAATCAACAAATGGGCTAAGGAAATGAACAGACACTTCACAGAAGAAGATCTACAAGCAATCAACAAACATATGAAAAAATGTTCAACATCTCTAGTCATAAGAGAAATGCAAATCAAAACTACCCTAAGATTCCATCTCACCCCAATTAGAATGGCGACTATCAAGAACACAAGCAACAATAGGTGTTGGCAAGGATGTGGGGGAAAAGGTACACTCATACATTGCTGGTGGAGTTGCAAATTAGTGCAGCCGCTTTGGAAAGCAGTGTGAAGATTCCTTAGAAAACTTGGAACGGAACCACCATTTGATCCAGCTATCCCACCACCATGCCTGGTTTGCAGCTATCCTTTATCAACCACATACATGAAAAAAATTTAGAAATGAAAATGATTATTATCATAATTAAACAGTGCATGGGTTTCACAGAATTTTGACAAAGTTGAAGGAATTATTAGTGATCTGGAGGACAGAACTGTAAGAGAATAGAGTATAAAAAGAAATCCAACTCAAGAGGGGCTGGGGATATAGCTCAGTTGGTAGAGTGCTTTCCTTGCATACATAAGGCCCAGGTTCAATCCCCAACACCCCAAAAAGTAGGGGGAAAAAAAGAAAAGAAATATAACTTTGGGTTCCTTTTCACTCATGAGGATGTGGTGTGCTACAGCTGCAAACAGTAGCCCTCTCCGTAGTATCAGCAACCCATTGTTTATATGGATACCCTAAGGGACCTTGGAGGTAGCCCTTTAAAGCAGGGAGACACCCTGCTTCCTTTCTGTTTGTGCTCCTAGAAGCAGCCAGGATATGCAAAACTGCCCTGGACATGCAAACCCAAACCAGTGAGTTCGTGGAAGTGAACTTGTGGTAGAAATGCTCTGCCAGGAACTGCATCATTTATGTCACAGGCCATGCGTCCACCCAGATAAACAAGGTCACGGGCAGGTTTAATAATCAGTTTAAAAGCTATGCTAGTCAAGGGTGGAGACACAGGCCTGTAATCCCAGCTGCTTAGGTTGAGGCAGGAGGATCACAAGTTGGAGACCAGCCTGGGAAACTAAGACCCTGTCTCAAAACAAAAAGTAAAAAGGGCTGGGAGAGTGGCTCAGTGGTAAAGGGTCCATGTGTTCAATGCCTGGTGGGGGAGGGGAGCAATTGACATGTTGTGGGAATGCTGAGAATGTTGCAAGTTGAGCGGGTTCCTCAGTTCATGAGTTCCAGTCAGGCAAGATCACTGATGACACACACACACACACACACACAACACACATGCACACACAGTTGCACACATCAGAAGTATTTTCAAATTCCAGATGCATTCAGCATAGATGCCCAAAGGTAGGGCTTCAGAGTGAGAACCATACCTTTGTTCCTTAGATTCCTTTCTACACAGGCCTTTATTTCCTGGTTTTGTCAGGTCTGTGAAACTAATTAAGAACAACCAAGGTGGTATGCTGATAGATAACTTTTTATTTAATTATTTAAAAAAAATTTTTTTAAATTTGTTCTAATTAGTTATACATGACAGCAGAATGCATTTTGACACTTTGTACACAACTTCTCATTCCTCTGGCTGTACATGATGCAGAGTCACACTGATCATGTAATCATATATGTATGTAGGGTAATAATTCTATCTCATTCCACCATCTTTCCCACCTCCCTGCTGGCTCCCTTTCCCCCACTCCCCTCTGCCCAATCCAAAGTTCCTCCATTCTTCCCTACCCGCCCCCCCCCCCTTATAGATCAGTATCTACTTATCAGAGAAAAACATTCAGCCTTTGGTTTTTTGGGTTTGGCTTATTTTGCTTATAATAATATTCTCCAACTCCATCCATACTGCAAATGCCATAATTTCATTCTTTTTAAGGCTGAGTAATATTCTATTGTGTATATATACCACATTTTCTTTATCCATTTATCTGTTGAAGGGCACCTAGGTTGGTTCCATAATTTAGCTATTGTGAGTTGAGCTGCTGTGTCATTAACATTGATGTGACTGTGTCACTGTAGTACACTGAGTTTTTTTTATTTTTAATTTTTATTTTTTAAATTTTTTACAGATTGCACTTTGATTCATTGTACACAAATGGGTACATCACTTCATTTCTATGGTTGTGCACAATGTAGATTCATACTATTTGTGTAATCATACATTAGTATACTGATTTCAAGCAGTATGGGTATAAACTGAGGAGTGCGATAGCTAGAAGGACCACACTGTTAATTACCATGGTTTTATATTAAGTTTTGAAATCAGGTAGTATAGATATTCCAATTTTTATCTTTTCAAGATTGCTTTTGCCTATTTTGGGTTCTATTTCCATATATGTTTTAGGATGAGCTTGTCAATTTTGAAAAAAAAATAAACCAGCTAGAATTTTGATCAGGATCACATTGAATTTATATGTCAACTAGGGGAATATTGCCATCTTAATAATACTAAATCTTCTAATCTGTGAACATGGAATTGTTACAGGGCTGGGGCCTTCTAGGAAACTGAGGCAGTGCAAAGGTCTGCCTCCTCCCCAAACACTGATTCTTGCAATCAAGTCAGAAAAATTTCAGATATGTGGCTCAGAGTAACAGGAATTAATTTATTGACAGAATATAGGAAAAGGGAAAGGAGACCCTCTCAATGGAGAGAATGAGTCCTTTCAGAGAGGAGAGGGACAGTGTGCCTCTTCTGCATTCCAGTTTTATTGGGTATCCCAGAAAAGTTTCCAGAGAGTCACACCCAAGTCCACCTCTTATTTGACTGAAAGCAGGATAGGTTTCATTAGTTTGTTATTTTCACAGTCTCACAGTGCTGGGGAGTCGAACCCAGGCCTCCACCATGCGAGGCAGGCAGTCTAACAGAATGGCTATATGTCGTGCGCTTGAAAGCAGGATAACATCAGACTTTCAAGTCCCCACTGCCATGAAAACTCTAGGTCACTTTGGCCCATGCTGATAAGTTCTAATTGGATTCTTAACCATAAAATCTGGAAGAATTTTTTTCCCACAACAGATTTTATGGTTAGGAGGAATTATCCTTATCGCCCTAAATTTTAGGGATCTGGGCTGTGAAAAGGGTCAGGAGAGTTTTCCCCTTCAGGGTTCTTCTTACTAATATTATTTTGGGCCTGCATTTCTCCTGCAGATGAGATCTTATACTGCTTTTGTTAAGTTTATTCCTAAGAATTTCTTTTTTTCAATACTGGGGGTTTAACCCAGGGACACTCTTCCACTGAGCTACATCCACCCCTTTATCATTTTTTTTCTTTTAATTTTGAGACAGGGTGTTACTAAGTTGACAAGGCTAGGCTTGAACTTTTGAACCTCCTGCCTCAGGTTCCTGAGTCGCAGGGATTACAGGTATGTGCCAACACACCCAGGTACCATTTTGTTCTTTTCAATTATACTATGAATTATTTTCATATATTCATTTTCTTATCATGCAAATAATCTTATCAATGCAAATAATCTTAATGTATTAATCTTGAATAGTGATTTTGCTAAATTTATTAGTTCTAATATACTTTTTTGAGTTTCTTAGAATTTTTAAAATACAGGCTCATGTTGTCTGCAAAGAAAGGCAATTTTATTTCTTTTAATCTGAGGGCTTTTATTTTTATTTTATATAATTTTATTTTTGCATATTGCATTGACTAAACTCACTAGTACAATGTTCAAAAGAGAACAGAGATCTTGGTCATAGAGGGAAGGCCTTCAGTATTTCACTATTAAGCATGTTAGTTG
Source organism: Sciurus vulgaris (assembly GCF_902686455.1). Taxonomy (NCBI): domain Eukaryota; kingdom Metazoa; phylum Chordata; class Mammalia; order Rodentia; family Sciuridae; genus Sciurus; species Sciurus vulgaris. The sequence continues at coordinate 105,284,855 of NC_136465.1, forward strand.
TAGATTTTACATATTTTATCAGGTAAAGTTTACTTCTTTTTTGTTTGTTTGTTTTTTTGTGTGTTTTTTTTTTATTTTAAACAAATGGGATACATGTTGTTTCTCTGTACATGGCGTAAAGGCATACCATTTGTGTAATCATAAATTTACATTGGGTAATGTTGTTTGATTCACTCTGTTATTTTTTCCCTTCCCCCAACCCCTCCCACCCCTCCCACCCCTCTTTCCCTCTATACAGTCCTTCATTCCTCCATTCTTGCCCCCCTCCCTAACCCTAACTCTAACCCCTCAATCCCCCCATTATGTGTCCTCATTCACTTATTAGCGATATCATTCGAACATTGGTTTTTTTTGAGATTGGCTTATCTCACTTAGCATGATATTCTCCAATTTCATCCATTTGCCTGCAAATGCCATAATTTTATCATTCTTTATGGCTGAGTAATATTCCATTGTATATATATACCACAGTTTCTTTATCCATTCATCAATTGAAGGACATCTAGGTTGGTTCCACAATCTGGCTATTGTGAATTGAGCAGCTATGAACATTGATGTGGCTGTATCTCTGTAGTATGCTGATTTTAAGTCCTTTGGGTATAGGCCAAGGAGTGGGGATAGCTGGGTCAAATGGTGGTTCCATTCCAAGTTTTCTAAGGAATCTCCACACTGCTTTCCAGAGTGGCTGCACTAATTTGCAGCCCCACCAGCAATGTATGAGTGTACCTTTCTCCCCACATTCTCGCCAACACCTGTTGTTGCTTGTATTCTTGATAGTCGCCATTCTAATTGGGGTGAGATGGAATCTTAGGGTAGTTTTGATTTGCATTTCTCTTATTACTAGAGATGTTGAACATTTTTTCATATGTTTGTTGATTGCTTGTAGATCTTCTTCTGTGAAGTGTCTATTTATTTCCTTAGCCCATTTGTTGACTGGATTATTTGCATTCTTGGTGTAGAGTTTTTTGAGTTCTTTATAGATTCTGGAGATTAGTGCTCTATCTGAGGTATGATTGGCAAAGATTTTCTCCAACTCTGTAGGCTCTTTCTTCGCATTGATGATAGTTTCCTTCGCTGAGAGAAAGCTTTTTAGTTTGAATCTATCCCAGTTATTGATTCTTGCTTTTATTTCTTGTGCTATGGGAGTCCTGTTGAGGAGTCTGGTCCTAAGCCGACGTGTTGAAGATCTGGACCTACTTTTTCTTCTATAATTTGCAGGGTCTCTGGTCTGATTCCGAGGTCCTTAATCCATTTTGAGTTTAGTTTTGTGCATGGTGAGAGATATGGGTTTAGTTTCATTCTATTGCATATGGATTTCCAATTCTCCCAGCACCATTTGTTGAAGAGGCTATCTTTTCTCCATTGCATATTTTTGGCCCCTTTGTCTAGTATGAGAAAATTGTATTTATTTGGGTTTGTGTCCGTGTCCTCTATTCTGTACTATTGATCTACCTTTCTATTTTGGTACCAATACCATGCTGTTTTTGTTACTATTGCTTTGTAGTAGAGTTGAAGATCTGGTATTGCAATACACCTGTTTCACTCTTCCTGCTAAGGATTACTTTAGCTATTCTGGGTTTCTTATTCTTCCACATGAATTTCATAATTGCTTGCTCTATTACTCTAAGGTACGTCATTGAGATTTTAATTGGAATTGCATTGAATCTGTATAGCACTTTTGGTAGTATGGCCATGTTGACAATATTAATTCTGCCTATCCAAGAACATGGGAGGTCTTTCCATCTTCTAAGGTTTTCTTTAATTTCTTTCTTTAGTGTACTGTAGTTCTCATTGTAGAGGTCTTTCACCTCTTTTGTGAGATTGATTCCCAAGTATTTTATTTTTTTTGAGGCTATTGTGAATGGGGTAGTTTTCCTGATTATTCTTTCCAAAGATTCATCACTTATGTATAAAAATGCATTATATTTATGTGCATTGATCTTATATCCCACTACTCTACTGAATTCACTTATGAGTTCTAAAAGTTTTCTGGTGGAATTTCCTGGTTCCTCTAAGTACATAATCATATCATCAGCAAATAGGGATAGTTTGAGTTCTTCTTTTCCTATTCGTATCCCTTTAATTTCTTTGGTCTGTCTAATTGCTCTGGCTAGAGTTTCAAGGACAATATTGAATAGAAGTGGTGAAAGAGGGTATCCCTGCCTTGTTCCAGTTTTTAGAGGGAATGCTTTCAGTTTTTCACCATTTAGAATGATATTGGTCATGGGCTTAGCATAGATGGCCTTACAATGTTAAGATATGTTCCCACTATCCCTATTTTTTCTAGTGTTTTGAGCATGAAGGGATGCTGTATTTTATCAAATGCTTTTTCTGCATTGATTGAAATAATCATGTGATTCTTGACTTTAAGTCTATTGATATGGTGAATTACATTTATTGATTTCCTGATGTTGAACCAACCTTGCATCCCTGGGATGAAACCCACTTGATCATGGTGCACTATCTTTTTAATATGTTTTTGTATGCGATTTGCTAAAATTTTGTTGAGAATTTTTGCGTTGATGTTCATTAAGGATATTGGTCTGAAATTTTCTTTCCTTGATGTGTCTCTGTCTGGTTTAGGTATCACGGTGATATTGGCTTCATAGAATGAGTTTGGGAGGGTTCCTTCCTCTTCTATTTTATGGAATACTTTGAGAAGTATTGGAATGAGCTCTTCTTTAAAGGTTTTGTACAACTCGGCTGAGAACCCATCTGGTCCCGGACTTTTCTTTGTTGGTAGGCTTTTGATGACCTCTTCTATTTCATTACTTGAAATTTGTCTATTTAAATTGTGTATGTCCTCCTCATTCAGTTTAGGCAATTCATATGTCTCTAGAAACCTGTTGATGTCTTCGAAATTTTCTATTTTGTTGGAGTATAGATTTTAAAATAGCTTCTAATTATGTTTTGTATTTCAATCGTGTCTGTTGTGATATTTCCTTGTTCATTCCGAATTTTAGTGATTTGGGTTTTCTCTCGTCTTCTCTTTGTTAGTGTGGCTAAAGGTTTATCAATTTTGTTTATTTTTTCAAAGAACCAACTATTTACTTTGTCATTTTTTGTATTGTTTCTTTCGTTTCAATTTTGTTGATTTCAGCTCTGAGTTTCACTATTTCCTGTCTTCTACTACTTTTGGTGCTGGTCTGTTCTTCTTTTTCTAGGGCTTTCAGCTGTAGTGTTAGGTTGTTTATTTGTTGAGTTTTACTTCTTTTATTAAATGCGCTCTATGAAATAAATTTCCCTCTAAGTACTGCTTTCATAGTGTCCCAGAGATTTTGATATGATGTGTCTTTGTTCTCATTTACCTCTAAGAATTTTTTAATTTCCTTCCTAATATCTTCTGTTATCCATTCATCATATAATAGCATATTGTTTAATCTCTAGGTGTTGGAATAGTTTGTTTTTTACTCTTTCATTTAATTCTAACTTCAATCCATTATGATCTGATAGAATACAAGGTAGTGTCTCTATTCTCTTGTATTTGCTAACACTAGCTTTGTGGCATAATATATGGTCTATTTTAGAGAAGGAACCATGTGCTGCTGAGAAGAAAGTGTATTCACTCTTGGTTGGATGGTATATTCTATAAATGTCCGTTAAGTCTAAATTATTGTGTTATTGAGATCTATGGTTTCTTTGTTCAATTTTTGTTTGGAGGATCTGTCCAGTGGTGAGAGAGGTGTATTAAAATCACCTAGTATTATTGCGTTATGGTCTATTTGGTTTCGGAAATTGAGAAGGATTTGTTTGACATACATGGATGAGCCACTGTTTCGGGCATAGATGTTTATGATTGTTATATCTTGCTGATTTATGCTTCCCTTAAGCAGTATGAAATGTTCTTCTTTATCCCTTCTGACTAACTTTGGCTTAAAGTCCACACTATCTGAAATGAGGATGGATACTCCAGCTTTTTTGCTGAGTCCATGTGCATGGGATGTTTTTCCCCATCCTTTCACCTTTAGTCTATGAGTATCTTTTTCTATGAGGTGAGTCTCTTGCAGGCAACATATTGTTGGATCTTTCTTTTTAATCCAATCTGCCAGTCTATGTCTTTTGATTGATGAATTCAGGCCATTAACATTCAGGGTTATTATTGAGATATGATTTGGTTTCCCGGTCGTTTGGTTCATTTTTTAAATTTTATTTATTTATTTATTTATTTGACATGACTTGGTTCCTCCTTTATTTGACAATTCCTTTAGAATAATTCCTCCCTTTGCTGATTTGCTTCTTTGTTTTTCATCTCTTCCTCATGGAATATTTTGCTGAGAATGTTCTGTAATGCTGGCTTTCTTTTTGTAAATTCTTTTAGCTTTGGTTTATCATGGAAGGATTTTATTTCATCGTCAAATTTGAAGGTAAGTTTTGCTGGGTATAAGATTCTTGGTTGGCATCCATTTTCTTTCAGAGCTTGAAAAATGTTGTTCCAGGCCCTTCTAGCTTTTAGGGTCTGGATTGAAAAGTCTGCTGATATCTGTATTGGCTTCCCGCTGAATGTACTCTGATTCTTTTCTCTCACGGCCTTTAAAATTCTGTCTTTATTTTGTATGTTGGGTATTTTCATTATAATGTGCCTTGGTGTGGGTCTGTTGTAATTTTGTGTATTTGGAGTCCTATAAGCCTCTTGAACTTGATTTTCCATTTCATTCTTCAGATTTGGGAAATTTTCTGATATTATTTCATTGAATAGATTGTTCATTCCTTTGGTTGGTTTCTCTAAGCCTTCCTCAATCCCAGTAATTCTTAAATTAGGCCTTTTCATGATATCCCATAATTCTTGGAGATTCTGTTCATGATTTCTTACCATCTTCTCTGTTTGTTCAACTTTGTTTTCAAGTTTAAACATTTTGTCTTCAATGTCTGAGGTTCTGTCTTCCAGGTGTTCTATCCTATTGGATATGCTTTCCATGGAGTTCTTAATTTGGTTTACTGTTTCCTTCATTTCAAGGATTTCTGTTTGGTTTTTTTTCAATATCTCTAACTCTTTATTGAAATGATCTTTTGCTTCCTGTATTTGCTCTTTTAGCAAACTGTCGATTGGTGCGATCATTCAATGCCTGCATTTGCTCTTTCATCTCATCATTTGCTTCCCTGATCATTTTAATTATGTACATTCTGAACTCCTTTTCTGTCATTTCTTCTGCCATGCTGTCATTGGGTTTTATTGATGTAACATGTAGATTTGGGGCATATTCTTCCCTTGTTTTCTCATGTTGTTCAGGTATCAGTGGACCGCTGAGATATTGCAGATTTCCTCTATTGACTTATAATGTCCCTGAAGATTTCTAGTATATCCCCTCTTAGCCTTCAGTAGGCTGAAGTCTTTAGGAAGTTGATAGTGCAGTGCTCCACAAGGAAGCTGTCTCTCTAGGGGTGGTGGCCTTCAGGTAGGGTATATTCCCTGCTAGTGGGCAGAGGTGTTTCCACTTGTTGACAAATGGTCATCCAAAGGGTAACTAGGCTGCGGGCTGAGGCAAGGCCTGTTTGGGCCTGTGTCTCTGGTTTTACCGTCTTTGTGGGAAAACCTCACCTGGCAGGGAAGACTCACCTGGTGGGGAGGTCTCGCTGGTCGGTTCCCCTTCTAGAGGTTCCCCTCAATCTACAACTACTGCCTGGGCTGGGCTGCCTTCCTCTGCAACGTTCCCAGGGTTCCGGCCCTACCTCCTGGGCCTGGGAGCCTCGCCCTTCGCAGATGAGTCTTCTTAGGCTGCCTCTCCTCAGAGAATCTGCCCGCAGTCCTGGAACCTGTGCTCTGCCCCTAAGCGTGTCTCTGTGCGGCTCTTCCACTAAGAAGACTCCTAGGTCCTGGGACCCTGCTCTGCACCTAATCGCCTGGCTATGCGGCCCCTCCTCTGAGCAGCCACCTGGAGCCCCGTACAATCGCTCCGAGTCTCAGAGACCCACCGCACGCCTCTTTCTCCAGACAGCCGCCCGGTGTTCCGGTGTGGTCACTAGGAGTCCAAGCAACTCACTGCGAGCCTCCTTCTCCCGCCAACCGCCCGTAGCCCTGGGCAGTCACTCCAAGTCCAAGTGACCTGCCCCGTTCCTCCTCCTCCTCCAGGTAGCCCCCTGGGTGTTCAGGCGTGGTCACTGTGTCACTCTGAGTCGCTCTGAGTCTACGTGACCCGCTGCACGCCTCCTCCGGGCAGCCGCCCAGAGCTCTGGTGCAGCCACTGGAGACCAAGCGACCCACCATGCTCCTCCTCCAGGCGCCCCCCGGTGTTCAGCAGCGGTCGCTTTGAGTCCAAACAACTCACCACTCGCCTCCTCCTCTGAGCAGCCGCCTGGAGCTCCAACGCAGTCACTGGGAGTCCAAGTGACCCGCCACGCTCCTCCTACTCCTCCTCCTCCTCCTCCGGGCAGGCCCTGGTATTCAGGAAAGGTCGCTTTGAGTCCAAACAGCTTGCCACGCAGCTCCTCCTCCGGCAACTGCCCGTAGCTCTGGTATAGTCACTCCAAATCCAAGCAGCCACGCTTCTCCTCCTCCTCCTCAGGGCAGGCCCTGGTGTTCAAGAATGGTTGCTCCAAGTCCAAATAGCTTGCCGAACAGCTCCTCCTCTGGCAACCACCTGTAGCTCTGGCGCAGTCGCTCCAAGTCCAAGCGCCTCGCAGCACTGCTCCTCCTCCTCCTCGCAGGCCCTGGTGTTCAGAAGTGGTTGCTCTGAGTCCAAACAGCTCTCCTCGCAGCCCCTCCTCTGGGCCGCCGCCCGGAGCCCCAGTGGTTGCTCCAAATCCCAGTGCTGTGCTGAGCAGCCTCCTCTACGATGCTCCCAGTTGTCCGAGTTCACTGCTCCAGCAGGGGGAGGGGTGTCTCGCCGGGCAGCTCTACTTCACAAAGTTCCCTGCGTTCTGGGACTATTGCCCCATCCGGGACACCTCCCCAACGGGAGAGACTCACCCGGCTGCTTTGAGTTGGTCCCAAGTCTCTCAATTTCTCCTCTTTTGAATCCTGAGTCCTGGAGCAACATGAAATGCAGCCACCCTCTAATCCGCCATCTTGAAACCTAAGGTTACTTCTATTTCAAGAGATTTTTCTTATCATGAATAGGCACTGAATATTGTTAAATTATTTTTTCTACATGTATTCAAGTGGTCATGTATATTGTCTTTTATTTTATTAAAATGGTATAAATTGAATTTTAAATGTTAAACCACCCTTGTACAGTGGGATAAATCACATTTGGTCAGGTATATAAGTTTTTAAAATATATTACTACATTTAGTTTGTGAGTGTTCTGTTAGGATTTGTGTGTGTGTGTGTATGTGTTCATATTTACAAAGGGTATTTATCTGCAGTTTTCTTGTGATGTCTTTGGCATTAAATGTAAGGGTAATAATGACATCAAAGAAGGACTTTAGAACTGTTCCCTCCTCTTCTGTTTCTAGAAGAATTTGCAGAAGATTGTCATTATTTTTTCTTAAATATTTGAAAAAATTCACAAGCAAAGCCATCTGGGCCTAGCATTTTCTTTTTCTTTTTTTAAAATATTTTTTAGTTGTAGATGGACACAATATATTTATTTATTTATTTATTTTCACGTGGTGCCAAAGATTGAACCCAGGGCCCTGCACGTGTGAGGCAAGTGCTTTACCACTGAGCCCCTGCCTCAACCCATGGGCCTGGTATTTTCTTTGTGGATAGATTATTGTTTTTATTTTGGTGTTGGGATTGACCCCAGGGCCTTACTGATAGCAAGCACATGCTCTACTTCAGTACAAACACAGCTGCAGATTTTTAAAATATTAATTAAGTGTGTTGTTATAGGGAGTGGTGGACAGGATAATGGCCTCCTACAGAGATAGTCATGTCCCAATCCCTAGAGCTTATTAATATCACTTGCAAGACTTTTAAAAGTGAAAAAGAGAGGAAGAAGAGGAGGTCAAAGTGATGTGATGTGCAAAGCATTTGACCTAGCACTGCTTGCACTGTAGATGGAGGAAGGTGTCTTGAGCCAAGTAATGAGGACTTCCTCTAGAAGCTGGAAAAGTCAAGGAAACACACTGCCCTCTAGATCCTTCAGTTTTTTCTTCAGTTTGCTTTTTCTCTTTCATTCTGTACTAGGGATGGAACCCAGGGCCTTGCTCATGTTAGGCAAGCACTGTAACACTAAGCTATATCTCCAGCCCTTTTAATTTTTGTTTGTATAGAGTCTTGCTAAATTGTTCAAGTTGGTCTTGAACTTGGGATTCTTCTGCCTCAGCCTCCTGTGTCTTTGGGATTATAGGTGTGCACCTTTGTGCCTGACATAGGTTGTTGATTCAACACCTTTTACCTTTTCTGATATATGCGGGGATTTTTGTCATTTTTTTGTTGTTGTTTGTTTGTTTGTGGTACTGGGGTTGAATCCAGGGATTGTTTAACACTGAGCTACATTCTTACTCCCATTTTAAATTTTATTTTGAGTTAGGGTCTCACTAAATTGCCAAGGTTGGCCTCAAGCTTATTATGATCTTCCTGCCTCATTGTCCTAAATTGCTGGGATTACAGGCATGTGCTACCATGCTCTGATTCTAATACAGGTTTTTAAGTGTATAAATTTGCTTCTAAGCACTGCTTTAGCTATATCACATGCATTTTGATATACTGAATATTTATTATTGTGTAGGGAAAAAATTTTTAAATTTCTTGTATTTCTTCATTGGCCCAAAAGTTATTCAGAAGTATATTATTTAATTCACAAATATTTATGGATTTCTTATATTTCTTTGGTTGGTTTTTTTCTAGTTTAGTATCGTGGTTAGAGAATATTCTTTGCTGGTTTTTATCCTTTTACATTTATGAAAATTGATTTATGGTCTAACACCTTGTTTAGCTGGAAGAATGAAGCATGTGTGCTTGAAAAAAATTTGTAGTATGCTAATTTTGTACAGAGTGCTCTATTGACATCAGTTAAGCCAAGTCCAAGGCTTTGATCTACCTGTTGATTTTTCGTCCAATTCTTTTATTTATTTTTGAGAGTGGGTTTATTGACATCTCCAACATTGCTGAATTGTCCACTTCTTCCTTCAGTTTTGTCAATTTTTTGCCATATTTATTTTGACCTCTGTTGTTAGGTATGTGTTTGTTTTATTTTCTGGATAAATTGACCATTTATCATTATAAAATTTCCATTTGTATCTGTAATAATATATATTGTACAAAAGTCTATTTTGTCTGATCTTAGTATAGTCATTCGACTGCTCCTACATACTGTTCACATCCCTAGCCCTCTTTGTTTACTTACTTTGATATGTTCTTACATGTATCATTATTTCATTCCTTTCACGAATGAATAATATTTCATTGTATGACAGCCCATATTTTGTTCATCCACTTGTTCACCTATGGACATTTGTTTCCACCTTTGACTATGATAAATAATACTGCTGTAAGCATTCATTACAAGTTTCTTTCTGGACATATATTTTCATTTCTTTTGGGTACATAACTAAGAATAGAATTGCTGGGTCTTGCTTTGATTATCTCATGTGGTTGACCAGATGTCAGTTGGGTCAGCAGTTTTTCTGAAGTCTCATTTTGACTGGATGTCCAAGATAGTTCACTCATATGGTTGTTGGTTGATGCTGTTGATCAAAGTTCAGCAAGCTGTTGACCCAATCATCTGCATGTGACCTTTCTAGCATGGTGGTCTTTTTACATCGTGGGTAAGTTCCATCAGTGTGTGTGTGTGTGTGTGTGTGTGTGTGTGTGTGTGTGCGTGTGTGTGTGAGTGTGTATTTTAAATATTTTTTAGTTATTGATTGATCTTTATTTATTTTTTATGTGGTGCTGAGGATTGAACCCAGTGTCTCACACATACTAGGCAAGCACTCTACCACTAAGCCACAACCCCAGCCCATACTTATTTTGTGGTCCTGGCAATTATACGCAGAGCTTGTGCATTTTAGTAAGCACTGTACCATTGAACTACATCCCCACTTCTTTTTATTTCATCCTGAAATGAGGTCTCCCTGAGTTGCCCAGACTACCCTTGAACTAACTTGTAATCCTCCTATCTCAACCTCCCCAGTAGTTGGGATTAAAGTTGTGTGCCACTACTTCTGGCTATTTTTATATCTATTGTGATGACTATTTATTTTTATTTATAAAAGTTGTATTTATTTCTTTTTTGATCCAATTTCCTTTCTAATTGTCTTGGTCATTTGTTATATTTCCATTTTGTTGGTCCTTAATCCTTTATATCATCCTTATAGATTATATCTGATATTTTTATTCATGTGTTTGGTAATCTAATCCCACTGTTCATTGTCTTCACAGAGTCTTGCTCATGAAGGTTGTATTGCATGTTTTATAATTTTATTTATTTCTTTTGAGACATGTTTTATGATTTTATTTATTTCTTTTGAGGTGCCATGCTACCTCAAAATTTTAAAGGCTGTAACATAAAAATAATTTTGATCAAAGTTTAATTTATAGGTTTGGATAAATCTGAACTGCTCTCTTCACACAGAGAAATAAATAATTCCTGGGCTTAGGTAATTATCCTGCCTCAGTCTCCTAAGTGTTGGTACTATGCTTGGCTATGTTTTGTACTTTTAGATTGTGCCATCATCTTTAGTGTGGTTTTATCTTTTGAGGATCCTGGGCAGTTTAAGTTGAAGGCTCACTTATTTTGTTTTATTTATTTCTGTTAAATGCCCCTAGGAATATTACTGACAGTGACTATAATTATGTACAGGAGCATTCTATATAGAACTTGTGTGTGTGTGTGTGTGTGTGTGTGTGTGTGTGTGTGTGTGTGTGTATAAAGGGTTTTTGGAATAAGGCTTCAGCTCAAATTTTTACTTATATATTTTTATTTTTTTATGGTGTGGGGGATTGAACCCAGGGGCACTTTGTCCTTGAGCTACATCCCCAGTTCCTTTTAATTTTTTATTTCAAGACGGGTCTTGCTAAGTTGCTGAGGTTGACCTCAAACTTGTGATATACTTGCCTTAGCCTCCTAAATTGCTGGGATTATAGGTGTGTGTCACAGTGCCATGCTACCTCAAAAATTTAAAGGCTATAACATAAAAATAATTTTGATCAAAGTTTTACTTATAGGTTTGGATAAATCTGAACTGCTCTCTTCACACAGAGAAATTTCATTTTAACATTATAAAACTTAATGTTTGATGTTACTCTTATTGCAGTAAGTATATGTGCTGGTACAAAGCAAAGTTATAACATTTTAATAATTTCTGTAATTTGCGGAGTGTTAACCATGGGTTAGATTCTTTAAGTGCTTTCTGTTATTTATCTCTATTATGAACCTAGAAATGTATGTATTATTATTCACTTTCCTAAATGAACACACTGAGGCTTGGAGAAGAATGGATCTAGGACTAAGAGTATTTCTGTTTGTCTTGAAAGCCCAGATTTTAACAGCAAAATGTTAATTCTTCTGTTTGGTATTTATTATTGTTTGATTAATGCTGGGACCTCATGCATGGTAGGTAATTGCACTATCACTGAGTAACAGCCCCAGCCCTACTTGGTATTTTTAAAACATGCTATGCTAAAAAGAGGTATTTCCAGGCCAGCTATGGGTTTTCTTCACAGAACTCTAATTACTTAAGAACCCAGTGTAACCAGGCGTGGTAATGCACGCCTGTTATCCCAGTGGCTCTCCAGGCTGAGGCAGGAGGATGGTGAGTTCAAAGCCAGCCTCTGCAACAGCAAGGCACTAAAATCTCAGACCATGTCTCTAAATAAAATACAAAACAGGGCTGGGGATGTGGCTCAGTGGTTGAGTGTCCCTGAGTTCAAACCCTGGTACCTACCTCCCCCCGAAAAAGAACCCAGTGTGACATAGCTCCTTCCACATTGAACAGTCCTGGTCACTGTGCCAGAAAAAAAAAGAGAACCCTAGAAGGCCTTGCACCCATAATTAAATGCTGTAGTTCAGAAATACATGTCTTTTCTTTTCCCAGCTCTTTGACCAGTACTAGTTAGTGTCCTCACCCATTCACAAGTAAGTCAGGAAACTGAGGATATAGCTCAGTTGGTAGAGTATTTGCCTCACAAGCACAAGGCCCTGGGTTCGATCCCCAGCACCGCAAAAAAAAAAAAAAAAAAAAAAAGTAAGTCAGGAATTGCAATCCAATAAATGCCTGGGAGACAGAGCTATTTAATGAGTTAAATATTTAATGACTGTTAACTAAATATAATTTCAACTGGTGGCTGGTATCTTATAAGTGCCAGAAATCACTTCCAGAGAAAGAACACTCAGAAAAAGAACAGTTTATTATTATTTTTATAAAAACTATTTAGTTTTAGTTGTAGATTGACACAATACCTTTATTTTATTTATTTATTTTTATGTGGTGCTGAGGATCAAATCCAGTGCTACACATGTTCAAGGCAAGTGCTCTACCACTGAGCCACAACCCCAGCCCCAAGAGTCATTATTTTTTAACAGCAAGGAAAATTTCCCTAGAAGTCCCCAATAGACTTGCTTCACTTAGTATTGTCCAGAACTGAATCATATGTCTATTCTTAAGCAATTGCTGGCAAAAGGAAAGATGATGATGATGATAATTAAATGGGGGGATATTGAGGACTAAACCCAGAGGTACTCTACCACTGAGGTATATCCCCAAACCTTTTTAAGATCTTTTATTTAGAGATAGGATCTCATTAAATTGCCCAGGCTGAACTTGTGATCCTCCCACTTCAGCCTCTCAATTAGCTGAGATTACAGGCATTCAACACTGTGCCTGGCTCTGAGGAATGAGATTATTATGGTTAGCTCAGTCCAGGGGATCCACCTTCTAGAGCCAGGGATTGAGTCACTTTCCCTAGAAGCTCATGGCTGTCTGGATTTGTGTAAGTGTTGAAAAAGATACTAAAATGTATTTCTCTGGCACTTTTTAGTGAGCCAATACTTCAATACTGTCCATAACATAAGTTGAAACCAATATGAGAAAGTAGAAAAGGATTGTAGGCAGGAAATCAATGGGATCTTCTACCAAAGGCTAACCCTGAGGGATAAAGTGATCAATAGGAAATATTGTACAGGTACAAGTAATGACTCACACCTAAAATTCCAGATTCCTGGGAAGCTGAGGCAGGAAAACCACAAATTCAAGGCCAGCCTCAGCAACTTAATGAGATCCTATCTCAAAATTAAAAAAAAAATTTTTTTTTTTTTAAAGGCTCAGGATATAGCTCAGTGGTAAGAGTGTACCTGGGTTCAATCCCCAGTACTGAGAGAAAAAAAATGATACAATGGGGGCTGGAGGTCAGTAGATCATGTGTTTTACATGTGCAAGACCCTGGGTTTGATTCCCAACACTGTAAAGTCAAACAAAATAAAAACCAAAAGGGAGGAACTGAGGAATGAAATTGACCAAATCATGCTATGTACATATAAAAATACACCATACTGATTTATACCTTTATGTATATCTATAAAGAACCAATTAAAAAAATGAATAAATAGAAGGAAGACCAGTAGAGTAGGGGAAGGGGACTAGGAGCAGGAGGAGGGGAAGGAAAGAGGAATTAGTGGAGGCTGAAATGGAGCAAGTGATATTACAAGGATAAATAATTATGTCAAAATGAACCCCACTACTATGTATAACTATTATGCACTAATTAAAAATTAAAAATCAACCTGAGGTCTAGTTCTGACATGTAATTTGATTAGATTTATGTAAATATTGTTCAAACCAGATGTTAAACCAAAGCAATCTGGTTTCAAAGTTTTTATTCCTTTTTTCTCTGCAGTACAGGTAATTGAACACAGTGAGGCACAGTCCTTTTTATCTGAGACAGAATCTTGTTAAGTTGGCCAGAACGGTCTAGAACTTGCAATCCTCCTACCCAGCCTCCCAATTAGCTGGGCTGACAGGAGTGTGTCACCCTTTTTGGCTCCAAAATTTGTGTTCTTGAACTGTATTATTTATGTTTCCTCCATAAATAATGCATATTCACATAATGAAGAAGTGCTTATTGCCTTCCTACTTGATAAACACACTGGACCCTGTTTTAGGTTCTGGGGATTCAGCAATGAACAAAACAAGTCTGTGATTTCACTAGTTTACATTTTGGTGGAGAAGATGGTTCAATTAAATAAAAATGATACATATTAGAAAAAAGATAAATGATATAGAGAAAAATAAAATGTTTGATACACAAAATGCCATTTAAGAAAAATCTAGGAAGAAGGTAACTTATTCTAAAGAAATATAGGACTGAGGAGATATTGGCCAAATTATATTGTTATACAAATATGCAACAACAAATCCTGTCATTATGTACAACTATAATGTACCAGCAAAAATTGTGGGTGTGGGGGAAAGAAATACAGAACTGGGTTGTAGCTCAGTGGTATAGCTCTTGCATAGCATGCACATGGCCCTGTGTTTGATTCCCAATTTATAAAAAATAAAAATGAAAAATATACAAAGGTTCTGATGTGGATACCTGCCTGGTGAGTTTTAAGAAACTGTAAGGAGGCTAGGGTAACTAGTATAAACTGATCTAGAAGGTGAATTGTAGGCATGAGATGGAAGAGGTAAAGTCCTTCTTTTGGGACCTTATACATAGATCATTATAAAAACTTTAGCTATCCTGTTAGGTACAGTGATACAAGCCTGCAATGCTTGGGAGGCCGAGGCAGTAGGATCACAAGTTTTAAGGCTAGCCTTAGCAACTTTGTAAGATACTTAACAACTTAGTTAGGGTCTCAAAATAAAAAAGACTGGGATGTAGCTCAATGATAAAGTGACTTGGGTTCAATTACCAGTACAAAAACGAATTAAAAAAACAAAAACAAAAGCTGTCCTATTGGGGAAGACAGAAAGAAAGCTTCTGAGTGGAAGATTACGTCTGGCTTAGTTTTTTTTTTTTTTTTTTCCCAACAGATTCTTTTTTTTTCAAACTTAATTTTTTTAATGTGGTCCTGAGGACTGAACCCAGAGCTTCACACATGCTAGGCAAGTGTGAAGGCCTAGGCACAAACCCAGCTCTGGCTTAGTTTTTGACTTTTTTCTTTTCTTTTCTTTTTAGGTCCTGGGGATTGAAGCCAGGGACACCCTACTACTGTACTACATTTGCAGCCCTTTTTGTTTTATCTTGGGAGAGATCTCAAGGCTGGTCCAAAACTTGTGATTCTTTTACCTCAGTCTCCTGAGCAGGTAGAATTACTGGTGTGTACCAAACCTGACTTTGGTTTAGTTTTATTTATTAATTTTTTGGGTACTGGGGATTGAACCCAGGAGTGCTTAACCACTGAGTCACATCCCAGCCCTTGTTTATTTTTTATTTTGAGACAGGGTCTTTCTAAATTGCTTAGGGCCTTACTAAATTGCTGAGACTGACCTCAAACTTGCAATCTTCCTGCCTCACTAGGATTACACCATGACCAGCTAGCTTAGTCTTAAAAGGATCAGTCTGACTACTCTCTGAAAACAGTTGGGAGGCCACTACAGTCCTGGGCCATGGCAAAGGCAGTGGATGAACTTTATAGATATGAGTATATTTTAATGATAAAGCTGACAGTTTAAGACTTGGATATGCAACATAAGAAAAAGGAGAATAAAGGATGACTCCAAGATTTTCTGGCCTGAGCTAAGGAATGGAGTTAACAATATTAGAGATGGGAAAGATTATGGATATAGCTGGTTCAGATTAGGAATTCAGTTTTAGATGTCTGAGTTTCAGATTCTAAACTTGATATATTAAATTTCTAAGTGGAGATTAGTTGAAAATTATTAAAGAAGGCACTTTGACCTGTGTGCAGTGGTGCATACTTATAATCCCAGGTACTTGGGGGGATGAGTGAAGGAGCATTGCAAGTTCCAGGCCAGCCTGGGCAACTGAGATCCTATCTCAAAATAAAAAATAAAAAAGGCTGGGAATGTAGTTCAGTGGTAAAGGGCCCCTGGGTTCAATTCCTACTGTTAAAATGAATAAATTAAAAAAATAAAAAGGGGTAGTATAATTTGAGATCATTTTTGTGATGTCTCTGGCGTCGTTCTTCTTGCTCAGTATTTCTTTGGTTATTCTGGGTGTTTTATTCTTTCAAATTAGTTTTAGAACTGTTTTTCTAATCCTGTGAAAAATGTCATTGGATTGCATTGAATCTCTATAATATTTTTGATAGTATGGCCATTTTAACAATATTAATTTTGCCTGAGAATGTAGGAGGTCTTTCCATCTTCTAAGTTCTTCTTCAGTTTCTTCCTTTGGTGTTCTGTAGTTTTCTTTGTAGATGTCTTTCACCTCCTTAGGTTTATCCCCCCCCCCCTTTTTTTTTTTTTTTGAGGTTGTTGTAAATGGGTAGCTTCCTTGAATTCTTTCTCAGAATTACTACTGGAGTATAGGAAAGCTATTTGTAAATGTTGATCTTGAATCTTGCTATTTTACTGAATTTGTTTATATGCTCTAAAAGTCTTCTGGTGGAGTTTCTTGGGTCTTCTAGATATAGGATCATGTCATCAGCAAATGGAAATAATTTTATTTCTTTTTCTACTTGTATCCCTTTAATTTCCTTTTCTTGCTTGACTATTCTGGCTAGAGTTTCCAGAACTATGTTAAAAAGGAGTGGTAAGAGTGGGCATCCTTATCTCATTTCTGAATTTGGAGGAAATGCTTTTGGGTTTTCTCCATTCAGTATGAAGTTGGTTTGGATTTGTTATATATAGCCTTTATAATGTTGAGCTAAGTCCCTTCTATCTCTAATTTCTCCAGTGTTTTTAACATGAGTGGGTGCTAGATTTTGTCAAAGGCTTTTTCTGCATCTATCGAGATGATCATGTGATTCTTTTTTCTAATTTTTAAAAATTTTAAGTTTGTTCTAATTAGTTATACATGACAGTAGAATGTATTTGTGCATTTTGATAAATCATACATAAATGGAGTATAATTTGTCATTTTTCTGATTGTACATATGATCATGTGATTCTTGTCCTTAATTCTATTTATACTGCAGAGCTACAGTAACAAAAATGGCACAGTACTGGCATCAACAGACATGAAGACCAATGGAACAGAAGACACGGAGACAAACCCACACGGATAGTCATCTGATATTTGACAAAACTGCCAAATGCACAAGGTGGAGAAAAGAAAGCCTTTTTTAACAAACGATGCTAAGAAAACTAGATATCCAAATGTAAGAAATAAAACAAGATCCCCTTCACCCTGCACAAAAGTCAACTCAAAAGAGAATTACAGACCTAGGAATTAGATCAGAAACTATACAATTGCTAGAAGAAAACAGGATCAATACTCCAATATATTGGTACAGGCACAAACTTAACAGGACACCTCAAACTTAAGAAGTAAAACCAGTAATCAATAAATGGGATACCATAAAATTAGAAAGCTTCTGCACAGCAAAGGAAACAACAGCATCATGAGAGAGCTTAGAGAATGAGAGAACTTTGCGAGCTACTTCGCTGACAGGAGATTAACATTCAGAATATAAAGAACTCAAAAACACGAAAAATAAACTCCCAAATAACCAGTCAAATAATGGGCAAAAGAACTAAATGACTTTTCAAAAGAAGAAATACAAACGGCCAAAAAAAAAATATGAAAAAATGTCCAACATCCTTAGCATTTCATTTCCTCAGGGAAATGCACTCAAAACTACATTGAGGGGCTGGGGTTGTAGTTCAATAGTATAGCGCTTGCCTTGCATGTGTGAGACACTGGTTTCGAATTTCAGCACCACGAAAAATAAAGGTATTGTGTCCATCTACAGCTAAAAAACAAACAAAAAAAACAAAAACAAAAAAACCCCCAAAAAACTACATTGAGATTTCATCTCACTCCAGTTAGAATAGCAATTATCAAGAATACAAATAATAATAAATGCTGGTGGGGATGGTGGGGGGTGAGGTACAATCATACTTGTTGGTGGGACTATAAATTAGCACCACCACTTTGGAAAGCAGTATGGAAATTCCTAAAAAGACTGGGAATGGAACCATGGTATTATCCAGCTATCAACATTCTATAATGATATAGGCCTATCAGTGTTTATAGCAGCACAATAGCCAAGTTACGGAACCAGCCCAGGTACCAAAAGATGAAGAAAATGAGGTACCTATATACACAATGGAGTTTTACTAAGTCATAAAGAGGAATAAGATTATGGTATTTGCTGGTAAATAACAGATAAAACCGGAGACTATCAGACTAATTGAAATAAGCCAAATTCAAAATGAAGGGTTGAATGTTTTCTCTCATATGTGGAAGCTAGAGCAAAATAAGAAAAAAAAAAAAAAAAAAAGTGTGTGTAAATCCCATGAAAACAGAAGGCAGGTCAGTGGAGTAGCAAAAGGGAATAGAAAAGGGAGGAACTATGGAATGAAACTGATTAGATTGTGCAGATATATGAATATATCAGTGAATTAAATACATATAAAATTGAAAAGCCAATAAATAAATGGAAGATCAGTGGAGTAGAAGAAGGGGAATGGGGGCAGGAGGAGGGGAGAAAGGAATTTGTGGGGAATAAAAGAAAATGAATTATATTTCATATATGTATGATTATGTTAAAATGAACCCTACTATTATGGGTAACTATAATGCATGAATAAAAACATTAAAAAATAAAAAAATAAAATAAAAAGGGTTGGGATGTAGCTCAGTGGTAGAATGCTCACCTAGCAAAAGTGCAAACTCTGGGTTCAATTCCTAGCACCATACACACACACACACACACACACACACACACACACACACACACACACAGAACTTGGGCATAGTAACTTTGACTTTTTAATCTTTTTTTGGGGAGGGACAGTGATTAAACACAGGGCCTTTGTAAGAACAGCCACAGTGCTCTACTGCTGAGCAGCACTCCCAGCCCCTAAATTTAAAAAAATTTGTAGCCTCTTCCGAATAATACTTCCACCTCATAAAAATCAGTAAGAAATAGCTGGGCTCAGTGGCTCACACTCTCATCTCAGATACTCGAGAGGCTGAGGCAGGAAGATCACAAGTTCCAGGTCGGCCTGGCAAAACTGTCTCAAAATACAAAATAGGGCTGGGGATATAGCTCACTCAGTTATAAAGTGCCCCTGTGTTCAATCTCCAGTACCAAGCCAGGGTGTGGAGAGGGGGAGTTTGTTTTCACCATAAATGTTTGAGATGATGGATGTTTAACCTGATACCAATATTATATAATGTACACATGAACTGAAACACCATATCACCCCATTAACATGTACAATTTTGTTTTATATATCAGTTAAAAAATAAATTTCACCAGAGGGGAGACCAAAGCAGGAGGATTACAGGTTTCAGGCCAGCCTCAGCTACTTAGCAAGACTGTCTCAAAATAAAAAACAGAAAGGGCTGGGGAAGTCTGTCAGTAGTACTGTGCCCTAGTTCAAAAACAGGTATAATGAAAAAAATTTTTTTGGTACTGGGGATTGAATTCAGGGGCACTCGATCATTGAGCCACATCCCCAGCCCTATTTTGTATTTTATTTAGAGACAGGATCTCCCTGAGTTGCTTAGCACCTCGCTGTTGCTGAGGCGGGCTATGAACACTGGATCTTCCTGCCTCTGCCTCCAGAGCCACTGGGATTACAGAAGTGTGTCACAGCACCTGGCAAAAATAATTTTTTTTTAAAAAAAATAATAAAGAACAGTTCTAAACCAAATTTTTATTCTTATGTAAATAGAGTGGAGTTTAATCTGACATCTAGTTGATAGGCAGTAGGTTTTTTTTCTATTTTTATTTCTAATGAAGTAAAAAATGTTTTGTTGAAGTAGATTAATGACAGAAATATTTTTCATACTATTTATTGTTTATATTCTTTCTAAGTCTCTAGCTCATCTTCTATTGAAAATACATAATATTTTACTAATTAATGGGTGAACAGAAAGTAGAGCACTGCATTTGATCATTCTATCTGGATTGCCTGTTGAGAATGAAGATTCTATGCTGTTGGGATAGTTAACATTTTCACTATCTTTGTAGTTTTCAAAGTAGAAATATTTTTATTGTTTTTAGTAATTTAAAAAGGTAATATGTGGGTGTTCTTACAAAGCATTCAGACAGTATAGAAATATACACAGTAGAAAGGTAAAGACTCCATAATTCCATTCTTATATAACCAACTGCAGAAGGCATGGAAAGATTTAGTCATAGATAGAATGTAATACATAAATGAAATGAAAACTATTTATATGGTCATAAAAAACCCAAGAAGTAAATATGGATTTTAAAGAAACATTTTAACAGCCATACTGGGAAAATAGAGAAGACAGAGGGAGATGTAAGAAATTGAAAAAAAATCCTCCCTTATCACTCTCTGAATTAAGTGATAGAAATATATGCATTTTTTTTTTTAGCAATATGTACATACATATGAAAAGAAAACAGTCAATGAAGTTATAAGTTAGTTGCTCGTGGGGAACAGAATAGAGTTCTATGGGATGGTCAGACAAATAGCTTCTGTGTTTGTAAGATTTTTAGAGCTATTTTATAGATATTTATTATACTCAGATTAAGATTAAGCTAAAAGAAAAAGATGATAAAGCACCCATGTTTAAAGACAATTCTCTTGAATAAGCTATTCAATTTTCCAGTCTTTATGAAGTTTTGTTTTGAGATTAAATTTATTTGAAAAATCCTGATGTAATCCAATTGGATATGAATAGAGTTTTTACTATGAAGTTTTTAAATAATCATTTGTATATCTACCTTTTCTCATGGGATAACACTATTACTGTAATAGTTTTCTTATTTTTAGTATAATTAGTTCTTTACAAGATTATTACTAACAAATCCTGATTTTTAATACAGGTTGAGAATTCCTTACCAAAAATGCTTAAGCCCAGAAGTATTTTGGATTTTTTGAATAGTTATACATACAAAGTGAGATATTTTAGGTATGAGACCTATACCTAAGTTTAAACATGAAATTCATTTATGTTTCATATATTTTTGCACATAACCCAAAGGTAATTTTATACATTTTTATTTTAATAAATTTTTATTTTTTTGCAGTATTGGGATTTGAACCCAGAGGATCTCTACTACTGAAGCTATATTACCTTTTTATTTATTTATTTTCTTGAAAATAGGGTTTTGTTAGTTGCAAAACTGTCCTGGAACTTGTGATCTTTCTCCCTCAGTCTCTAAATCATTGGGCTTATACCTGTATACCACAACACATGGCTAATATAATATTTTTAATAATGTGGATGAAACAAAGTATCTGTGGTATAAAATTTTCCACCTCAGTTTTTGAACCATTTTGAATTATTTTGGACTTTTGAGTTAGGGATGCCCAACCTGTACTTTGCTAAGGCAAGAGAGAAACAATGCCTCAAAATTATTTTTAAATTTCCTATGAATTATTTTATAGTAAAAAACTATTTGATATTAAGTATTCTTATGTTCAAATACTAAAAGTAATCTTTAGTCCTCAAATGAACTTTATACTCCAAGATTTTTTTTTATTTTTAAGATATTTACATAATAAATACAATTTTAATCACTAAGTTCTTCCTCATCACTGAAATATGTGCTTTTCTTTATCCTTGGGCGTCTTGAATCATCCGATGTTGAGGGACCCCCTGCACTGGGTTTCCATTTGTTTTGTTCTTCTTCAATTTTGGCTTGCTGTACAATGTGATTCAGAAAACAAATAAAACCAATGTTTTGTCTAATGTCATTCATGGTGTATTAATTCAAACATGGCAAAAATGTAACACAAATAATACCACTTTCCACCCTTCTAGGTCATGCAGACAATAAGATAGCCCTCCCAACCCTCACACTTTGTCTCAATTACAATATTCCTAGGTAATTTCTAAAAAATCTTTTTGATTGAGCTAAACTCACTTGAATCAAATAATTCTGGTTCAATTCTATAATGAAAAAAGATTAGGAAATTTTAAAATGTTTCAATATTTTTCTTAAAATTTCCCATTTGTTAGAGAAATAGCTTATAACCTCAAATTGAGGAGGTGAAGGAGAAAGAGGCTGCCAAGAGGTGAGTAAGGGTCACTAGGTGTGGAGGCCACACACCTATACTCCCAGTGACTGGTGAGGCTGAGGTAGGAGAATCCCAAGTTTGAGGTCAGCCTGGGAAACTTAGCAAGACCCTGTCCTGAAATAAAACACAAAAAGGGCAAGGGGTGGGGCTGGAACTGTAGCTCAGTAGTAGAGCATTGTAGTAGTAGTAGTAGTCTTGCATGTGAGGCGCTAGGTTCAATCCTCAGTACCACATTAAAAAAAAAAAAAAAAAAAAAAAAAATCAGTAAAGATATTGTGTCTATCTACAACTAAAAAAAAAAGGGGTGGGGGGGGGAGGGCTGTATGTCAGTGGTAAAGTGCTCCTGGCTTCAATACAGCACCCCCCCCAAAAAAAAAAAAAGAAAAAAAAGTAACGAGGACTATAAATATTTATCCAAAGTAACTACAGAATGGTACCTTAAAAAAAATTTAGTACCTGAAATGCAATGGCCTGACTGAGACTGTCAAGAGCAGGATCTTCCCCTTCATCATCACTTTCTTCTACTTCCTCACTAAATTAGTAGAAAGAGAGAAAGAGAAAAAAAGAAAAACAAAAAAAGATCAGCATGCAAGCAAACAACAGTAAAAAGACAAATCAACACACTAAGGTATTTAGTAAGAATAGATATACATACATTTCTTCTTCTGGTTCAGGAATTTTCTTTTTTTTCTTTTTTTCTTTCTTTTTTGGAGGCTCCCGTTCTCCAAGCATATTTTTAGGACAGGCATAACTTAAGTGTCCACTTTCCTTTTGATTCACATTAAAAATAAGAGGAAAAATTCTGTATTCATTATTGAAAGAAACCTGCCAGGTACCTTATGACAGAAAGGTTTTAGAATTAAAAAAAAAAGAAGAAAAAAAAAAAAAAAAACTTCTCATATTGGGAATACACAAAAGAAAATAATGATTAACCCATTATTTTAATATTTAGAAGGAAGAGTCTGTGGTATTATAACTCCTAATAATCTACTTTAATAATTAGGGAGTATTTTAGAAGTTTCTCTAAGAGTAAAAGTAGTATTCTTCCCTCAAACATTTTAAACCTCAAGTTTCAAAATATAAAACAATAGTTTACCTAGCATGAGCAAGGTCTAGGGTTCATTTCCCAGCACTGCAAAAAAAAGGAAAGTTTTGTCTTCTTCATTTTTCTTAACTACTTTCATATCTAGACTATACCTGCACTATCCAAATACAGTAGCCACTAGCTCCATGGGACTACTAAGAGCATGTTTGAATTGATATATATTATAAAGGGGAAATGCACATTAGATTTTGAAGACTTATGAAAAAAACTGTATAAATCTTAATTTAAAAAGCCACTGGGTTGCAGATGTAGCTCAGTGGTAGAGAAATTGTCTAGCAATTATGAAGTGCTGGGTTCATTCCCCAGCACTGACAAATAAACAAACTGACAAACAAATAATATATATGGCTGATATTATAGTCTTATTTAACATACTTAGAGAAGCATTTCCCAAACCATTCTGGAACAATGGTATACCAACAAATGTTAACATATCCCATTGCGGGTGGGGTGGGGAAGGTTTAATAATGAAATAACCTGGGAAAAAACAGGAGGAATAAATGTAAACAGATTTTGGGGAATTAAAAGATCTATAAAAATGTATAAAGTATAATACAATAAATCTATGGATCCATAGGCCAGAATTATCCAAGGTTTCTCAGTAATTTAACATTAACTGTGTACATGAGAAGTGATATATTCTACTGTAAACATAACTACCTCTGCTCCTTTTTTTAAAGTTTATTTTTAATTTTTATTTATTTATTTACTTTTGGTGATGGGGACCAAACCCAGGAACTTATGCATGTTAAGTGCTCCTTTTAAAACAAAACTTAGGACTTTGGAACACCATCTTCAAAACATTCACTTAAAAGGGTTTAAAATCATGAGAACTGACAGAATAAGTATGCAACCATGACACTGCTTGCTTCCTCTTTCTATTCAGCCATTCATCTGTCTGCCTATATACCTTTTTTTGATTGGGAAGGGGAATAGGGTATGGCAGTAGGGGAAAGGACCCCAAGTCATTTTCTTGACTCTTTCATGTGATTTTGTAGCTAGGACATTGTCTCTTAGTAATTCTTTCTCCAGTTCCCCATTAATCTCTCTGGATTCAGTTTAAGTAAGTTATATAGTCATTTTAGAAATTGACATATATGAGATCCAGACTGAAACTTTCTTGGTGCCATTATGGATCTTGTACAAAATTATTTTATGGCTATATCTTTCCTAATCATTAAAATGTTACATGGACAGCAGGTCATGAGTAGACTCAGACAAGAAAATGTGGGGATAGTTCAATTACAAAACATTAGCAATACTAATGGGGAAAAAAACCTTTCTCAAAACAGTGGGTGTGGTGGTGCATGTCTATATTCCCAGCTACTTGGGAGACTGAGGTAGGAGGATCTCTTGAGCCGGCAAGTTCAATAAAAACCTGGGCCATAGCATGACAACCTGGACAACAACAAAAATTCAAAACCTACTACCTCAGGGAGGATGGGTCAAATGATAATACTGGTACTTAATTTTGTGTGTGTGTGTGGTGGTGGGTAGTGGTACTAGGGATTGAACCCAGGGGTGCTTTACCTCTGAGCGACATCCCCAGTTCTTTTTATTTTGAGACAGGGTCTTACTAAGTTGCCCAGGCTGGCCTCAAACTTGTGATCCTCCTCCCTCAGCCTCCTGATTAGCTGAAATTATAGGTATGTCCCACTCTATCTGGTATTAATAAATTGTGACACTTAGACATTGGCAAAATGTCACAGGGACAAGGAATATCCTATTAACAAAAATTTGAGTTACCAAAAAATTTCAAGATGTTAAGATAAATAGTCTAACACTTTTTAGAAAACAATTTAGAAAACAATTTCAAAGATGTAGAAACTCTACATTATCCAATCACAGTTATCTCTAAATACTAAATTTAAATTAAATTTACTTAGATGAGCCTGAAGTCTAAGCAAAACAACCTTTATAACTTGGTTTTAGTCAGCCAAAAGTTTCTGTTTGTTTGGTTTTTTGTGGTTCTGGGGATTGAAGCCAGGGACATTCTACCACTGAGCTACATTCTCAGCCTTTTTTAAAAATGTTGAGATAGGGTTTTACAAAGTTGCCCAGGTTGGCCTAGAACTTGTGATCCTCCTGCCTAAGTTTCCCAAGTAGCTAGGATTATAGGTATGAGCCACTCTGTGTGGCTACCAGCCAGAAGTTTTGAGGAACACCAATAAAAGTCTATAATGGAAAATACCTTAAACTATGAATATTTCACTAAATTTTAGGTTTACTCACCCCACATTCATAACACTTAGATTTATCAAAGTAGTTTCGCCTTCGGATGAACTCAGCTGCTCTTCCATTGTCAATAGCAATGCTTGCCTTTATCACTCTACCAAACAACTAAACCAGAGAAAAATGTAAATGCAGAAGGATGTATTTCACAGAAACCTAATCTAGTTATTTGATCTTATTTCTTCGAATCTTCAATTCCATTTATATTTTGGATGATTTTAGCAATTGCCCCACTTAACATGTGATGAAGTCTATCCTATGGTATTTTTCTTAGATTCTACTAATGTTTTAGGAGTCCAGTATATCTTTGACATCCCCATTAGATACCATCTGAATCTATGGATACTTTTGACTATGTTTCCACATTTGTTGAAATGAATACAAAACTTTTGAGTTAAAAACTTGGTGAGAATAGTTGGCTTACCTGTTTGTTGTTTATCGCTCTAGTGCAGTTTTGTGCAGAGTCTTTGTCCAAAAATAAAATAAAAGCAACCCCTTTACTTTTCCTGGTATCTTTGTCTTTCATTATAGTAACCCTTAAAGCATAAACAAAGTGCCAGTTAAAAATGAGGCAGTAATAAATTTAAAAAACTGAATATTTAGAAAACTCAATTTAAAAAAAGGGTTAAATAAAACATTTACAAAGTAAAAGAAATCAATATTTTAAAAACTAGCTACCTCTTCAAAGTTAAGAGATATCAAGAATGAAAATGAGAAAGGGATAGTGACTTACAAGTGAGCACAGCTATGATTAGGAGTTAATCAGAGATTGAAGGGTGAAGTAAAGAGATTATACAGAGAATGGAATCTTGAAGAATAATCATAGCTCTTCTTTCTTATACTAACTCCCTCACCCTGCAAAAAACCCAAAACAAGACTGAGGTAGTCTCTTCTGTATTAAAGTTAGAATGATTTATTTTTTAAGGTTTTAGAATCTAATTGTATTCTTAATGTTCTTTAAGGCATTTCCAGTTTGGTGGTTTTAGCCCCACTACCCAATGTACTTGAGTGACAAGGATTACAATGAGAGCACAGAGCTTGCTCTTTTTCCTGCCTCTTAAGTATCCCTTATGATGCTGATGGTTCTTGGTAACCATGTGTAAGAAATCTGGATGTAACCCTTAATATCTTTCTTAGTAATCCAGCCCTTATATACAAAGTAAGTGTTAGGTCTTGAGGCCAAAGTGACTCCATTTTGAAAATCAGCACCTGCCCACCCAGGCAGGCCCACCCTGAGAGAGTCCCTAACTACTGAAAGCACAGCAAAGATGTCAAGTAATAGTCACAGGGCCAGATCAGTTATTTTTTAACTACTCCATTGTACATGACTATATAATTTGGAAGTTTTCCTGTAGGCTGTTGCTTCTTGCAGAAAGGCAGCTTGGCAGACCTTCTCTGTCAATAAAGCTTTGCTTGAACTCAGAGCTATGTCTCTCGTTGATATCTGTGCCAGCTACCCTAACAGTAAGGGTTTCACTAAGTATTACCCATTTTACTTCCTAATGCTCTCTCAGCTCTGACTAGCTTCTGCCTCTCCACATACACCATTTTATTCCACATTTCTCTTGGGTTAGAGTTATAGCTTTGAGATTGGTCTCCATAAATTTGTTCTTGTCACCTGTGACCGAGAATAAAATCAACCTGATTTAGAACAAGAAAAAAATTACATTTGTTTGGGGCTAATTAAGATTATAAACCAGAAAAAAACCAGATTCAAGCAGTCTTGAAAATGTGCTCCAAGGTAGCAGTTAAATTTTGAGCTTTTAAATTACAAAGGGTTGGAAATAACAATACTTGCTATGAATTATGATCAGTGAGGGCAGAAGTTAAGCTGTTTTGTAAGAAAGGAATTGGGTGCAGTTTCAGTCTCTAGGTAGTTTGGGGAAAGGGGTCCCTTTACAGAAAGAAGTCAGCAATGGTTAACAAAAAGGTCAACTCACATGGGTTGTGGGGGTGGATGTGCTTGCATCCCATTTCAAAGGTTCAGTTGCAAAGATGTCTGAGATATGATTAACAATGATCTGACTCCATTTGAGTACCCTGAACCTACTCCATTTTGTTTTCTTCCTTTACAACTCTAATTCAGTCTCTACACTGAAGCCAGAATAAGCTTTTAAAAAAAATTTTAGAAGCCATACTGGGTGCAGTGGTACATCCTGTAATCCCAGCTACTTGGGAGGCTGAGGCAGGAGGGTTACAAGTTTGAGGCCAGCCTTGCCAGTTTAAGACCCTGTCTCAAAATGAAAAAACACAACCCCCCCCAAAAAAAAAAAAAGAAAATTTGAGCAGACAGGGATGTAGCTCAGTGGTAAAGCATGTGGTCCTGAGTTTGAGCCTCAGTACCACCCTTACCTCAAAAAAAGAAAAAAAAAAAAAAAAAGAGCATTCTTCAGTGGTTGCTGGTGTTTTCAGGATGAAAACAATCACCTTGCGTCTTGTTCTATCCTTTCTCTTCCTTGCTTACTCATTTCCAGTCACATTGGCCTTCTTTGTTTCTTTTCTTTTCATGGTAATGAAGATTAAACCCAGGGTGGTCTGCCTTGTGCTTGCAAGGCAAGCACTCTACTGACTGAGCTATCTCCCCAACCCCGCCCCCCCCCCCCTTTTTTGTGTGTTTTTGTGA
The DNA here is from genome assembly GCF_902686455.1 of Sciurus vulgaris. Classification (NCBI taxonomy): domain Eukaryota; kingdom Metazoa; phylum Chordata; class Mammalia; order Rodentia; family Sciuridae; genus Sciurus; species Sciurus vulgaris. The sequence continues at coordinate 105,312,775 of NC_136465.1, forward strand.
CAAGGCTTTGGACTTGAGAACCTCCTGCCTCAGCCTTCCAAGGAGTTGGGATTACAGGTATATACCACCATGCCTGGTCTTTGTTTCTTTTTTTCAGTTTACTTTCTCTTGCCACAAGGCCTGTGTACAAGCTATTCCCTGTACATCTTCTCTCCCTCTCGCTCTTTTTTTTTTTTTTTGTGGTGCTAGGGATTGAACTCAGGGCCTCACACATAGTAGGCAAGTGCTTTAACACTGAATAAAATCAACCTGCTGTAGAACATCCCCACCCCTATCCTCCCATTCTTTTGGCCTATTTAGCTCTAACTCATTTTCAGCCATTTTTTTTTTTTTGGTAGTAGGGATTGAACAGTAGGCACTCTACCACTGAGTTATAGCCCCAGCTCTTCTTTATTTTTTATTTTGTGACAGGTTCTTGCTAAATTCTCAATGCTTGAATTTGCAATCCTCCTGCCTTAGTCTCCCAAGTTCCTCAGATTACAGATAAGTACCACTGACCCATTCAGAAGTGTTTTTTGATGATTTGTAGTAGCAAAGTACGTTTTTAACAAATTAAAAATCTCAAGATACAAATGAATTTTGTTTAATATCCATTATGGAAAGTCAGAGAAAAAGTAATAAGATAAATGTGCTCTAAATTCTTGGAATTTTAAAAAGGATTTAAAATTCATGTCCGACTATATATTGGTTATAAGATAGAATAATGACATTTTGCTTTTACTTCTTTCCCTCATAATATTGTTGCCTGATCAATTTAAAATAGTAAATTAAATGAGAACCTCAAATTTTTCTAAAGCTTTAACTCTCAGTTACAATTGCTATTATTATCCATTACCATTTTTGTTTCCAGTTCTTCCTGTTTTTATAATCACTGGTCTCATAAGCACTTTGCAAGTTATATGCATTGAAACATAAGTTTTCACACTTTATTTGCTATATTATAATTCATTAATTATATACATGATAATACACTTCCAGCAGTAGTTATACATCTTATATTGGATAACAAAATTTGTCTTTAGTTCTTAGTAACATGGTAAGATATTATAAACGAGTATTTAAATAAATTATTAATATTAAAAGAATGAGGATGTATCTTTATAGCACATGCAAAGACATTTATGATATAATGTCAAGTTAAAAAAACCAAAATTGCATGTATAGAATCGTTCTAAAAAATTGTCTATATGCATATGTACATACAAAAACAATTGAACTATACATAAAATATTAATAGCTTATTAATTTGATTATACCAGATATCTTTTAATGTGAATACTTACTTCACAACTTTGCCATACTTGGAAAATATCTGAAACAAAAGATCACATAAAAATTTATAATTTAAAATCATAAATTTGGTTAGTTGTATACACTAACCAAATTCTTTTGTTATGGTTTATGAAAAATTTTAGCCTTCCGTTTATAAAACAGGTTCTACAAGAAACATTTTCTAAGCGACTAGAACAATATTCTTACTATCACTGGAGTCACATATATCTGCTTCTGTTCCTAAATTTCTGACAATGGAGAGAAAAGAACACTATGTGGTCATGATGGCACATGCCTGTAACCCCAGCTACTTGGGAAGCTCAGGCAAGAGGATCACAAATTTGAGGCCAATATAACTTTTCATATTCTACTCCTATAGTCTAAGTAATAACTATTTAAGAAGACAGACCTTAGACTGCTTATAAAACAAAAAGCTTCAACAATGAAAAATCCATTTCCATAGCTCTCTATCCTTTGTCTATCATTAATATGTAGTACTTTACAGTAGGCTCTTTCTTCCCTTTTGCTTCTAAATCTTTAGCTAGTACCTATAAACTTGTAAGTACTCTCTCTCCCCCTTTTTCAGTACTGGAATTGAACTAAGGTCCTTGCTCATGCTAGGCAAATGCTTTACCACTGAACTATATTCACAGTTCTTTTTTTTATTTTGAGATGGTAGCTCACTAATTTGAGTAGGCTAGTCTCAAACTTGAAATCCCTACTTCAGCCTCCCAAGTGGCTGGCATTTTAGGCATGTGCCACCAAACCCAGCTAGTTCCTATTTCTTATACAATGGGCTGGTGATGTAGCTCAGTAGTACAGAATGTGCCTAGCATGTGTGAGGTCATGTGTAAGGCTCTGAACTCAACCCCCAACACTGGGGGAAAAAAAAAAAATCTTATAATGCTTTTTAGGAAACAATTTTAGAATATGTTAATACATGCAACCAATAACAATGAAATTTTGAGTTCTATGATTAGTACTGTAATGCTGTAATGTAGTGTAATTGGATTCCAGTATTAGCAACATTAGATTTTGAGGGCCAGTATGGTTTTCTGTATAACACTTTCTAATGGCTTCTCATTTCACTCTGATTGAAAGCTACAGTCTTTAGCATAATCTGTATATGCCCTATAAGGCATCCTAGAATGGATTTACTTCTGATTACCCTTCCTTTTTTGAAATACTTTTCTCCTAGACATCTGCTTCTTCATTGCTTCAGGTTTTTACTTAAATGTCACCTTCTCAATGAGGATATTCTAACCACCCTATTTAAAATTTCACCTCCATTCCCAACTTAATATTTAATAGCCCTCCTTCCCTTCCTTTTCTCCTTAGCACTCAACATCTTAACATCTTTCTTAGTATCTAACGTTTTCATATTGAAGAGTCGGCTATTCTTGTTAACCTGAATGAGGGATTTAACTCTTTTTGTTCACTGATATGTCTCCATTATCTTTAAGAGTACTTCAGCACATAATAAGCATTTAAACACACTGTCCATTTTGTTACAGAGAAGCTAATTTTACCCTATGTTCTTTGAAACTCAAGCTATCTTAATTAATGAATCACATATGTAGCATCTCTGAACTTAACATTTACCCAAAGTGGCAAAGGGAATATAGGGCATACTTTAAGAAAGGATTCATATCCTTCCTTCTAATTCCTCTCAACTACCCATGTGCAGGACAAGTAAAGAGGTGAAAGAATATGCTGGCAGGGATTTCCCACTCCCCTTCTCAATCACCTTTATTCTGAACTGAAAACAACATGTATTAAATTGTGAAACCTGTATGTAGATTAAGGTATACCTGCAGAACCTGAGGGTTAGGAAAGGGATATTTGCTCTCATCAGTCCTTTTCTCCAAAATCTCAACTCCATTACCAGTTTCAAAAGCCAAGTAAGCAAGCAGTAAAAACTGGCCTATCACAAACCGCTTCCACTTTGTAATGCTATTTTATCTTCTGTTTATAAAAACTCATTATTCTCTTAAGAAAAAAAAAAGCACTGTAAATTTTCATTGGAAATGACAACTGTCTATTTTTTTTCACTTATTCATATTTTAGATAGATGTCTTTGTTGTAAATAGTTTAAGTGCATTACAATGTCCTTATTAAGAATTGTGTCAGAGAAGCCAGGTGTGGTGGCACACAACTGTAATCCCAGCAACTCTGGAGGCTTAGGCAGGAGGATTATGAGTTCAAAGCCAGTCTTAGCAATTTAGCAAGGCCCTAAGCAACTCAGTGAGACCCTGTCTCTAAATAAAATAAAAAAAGAGCTGGCAATTTGGCTCAGTGATCAAGTGCCCCTGTGTTCAATCCCTGGAACCAAAAAAAGAAAAGAAAAGAAAAGAATTTTGTCAGAAAACTATTTGCTTAAGCTACATCTGTATCTCAAATAGACAATTAAGTAGACAAATGCACCAATATTAAAACTTACCCGATATAAATCATTGTTTGTCAGGGAGAAGGGCAAGTTGGATACATAAACTGTGCTCTTACTTGGAGCTAAGCCACCACTCATTTCTAAAGAGGAGAAAAAAAAAAAAACAAACAAACCTATAAGCAATGTAAACCGGGTTGTCCTTATTCCAAGTAAAACCAAGTGTTGGCCATCACCGATTTAATTTACACACCTTTCTAAAATTTCAAGAAATTAGAGTCAGTGAGTCTAGCTGGGTGAACGAGGGAATTCCTTATCTCCAGTCACCACTTCAAGTAGATTCTTTAATCTTTCAGTGCTGGACTGTGTGAATAACAGGAGGGCTTTCAAAAAGATGAAAGCAAAACCTTGAGATTACTTTTAACTTTCCCTTAGGATAAGAGCAAGAATGTGCTTTCAAATAGGTAGTAAAACTTGCCATCCACCTCAGCAAGAGTCTGGGGTCTCAAAGAGAACCATTGCCACTGATTTTTTTGGTAATACTTTGGGTACTTTTTTTGGTTGTCTTAATATTTTTTTCAGAATTGATGTTAAGAGGAAATTTTAGACTCACTTTTTGACAGTGTAAAGTTCTTTTGAACACTAAATTTTGCACATTGTTGCCAAATTATGAATTGCAGCATTTTATGAATAGGTTCAGGGCCTCCAAAGAATGGCCTATTATATACACACATAATGTTTAAACTTACAAACATAACCCGTAATTAACATTCACAATTTACATTACAAAGTCAGTAAATTACCACTGAAAATTATATCAGGCTTAACCAAGTTCAATATTTTTCTTTCATTCTTTCTTTTGTGGTATGGGGGACTGAACCCAGTGTCTCAAGTGAAATGGAAAAGAACCAAAGTTACACCATTTTGTTCTGACCTGACTCCATTGTATGCTTGCTTGTTTTCTTTTCAGCCTCCTGAAGCGGTATCTATGTTGACAGTACAGCAGGGCATTCCCCCACCCCCCACCCCCGTCCCCGTCCCTGACTATGGCCCTGATGTATAACAAAAATGACTCCGAAATGTGTAATCAAAACTATTCTCTCAAGTAATCAAAATATCTGTCGCAACAAGGTCTTTTCTGACCTACATATGCCTCAACTGTCCTTGTGGTTTTTGCTTTATAAACTCTGTACTTCCAAAATTCAGGTGCTGGGAGTTCTTTGAGGCGTTAGCCAGCTCCCAGCCACAGCTTGTCTGGCATGCTCATTAAAGGACCCTATTTTTCCTTTCAATATGGGTGGTGGTTTGTAATTCTCGCGCACTCCATAACAAAAGCTAAGTTCACATTTTTGGATATAAAATCCACGTGAAGCTTGTATTCGACATAAAAGTGAACTATCACGAACAGCAAAATTCCAATTTATGCCAGTTTGCAAAGTAATGGAAAAATCACTTAAAACTAGGTAAAACACCTGGGGCAATCATTTAGAAAACTTCAGGAAGTCAACATCGACAAGTCGCTTTTAAAAGTTCCTCATTTGAGCCCATCTGTACGTTAAACATTCTGGTAACACGAGGCAGGCATAGGTTGATGTTCAGGAATAAGACGGCGGTGGCGGGAGAGGTGGCAAATCGTTTTGGCTACCGGGTGGGAGGAAAAGGCCGTAAGTGAGGAGGCGTTTACCTTTAGGTGGGGCGGCCCGAGAGACCAGAGGACCACCAGCCTCGGCTCAGCTGGGGCTCAACCCTGACTCTTCCTCGCCGCAGGCAGCGGACTTGGCATCACCTGTCTCGGCAGGGGTCAGACGAAAATACCGGGTGGTAGGGCCAGTCGTACCCCTTCCTTGACTCGCCTTAGACCCGGGCCCCGGAGGCGGGCTCAAAGGCGCGCGTTAGTTGACGTCATCGCGCGCGCCGGAAGTACTTCCTTAGGATAGCGGCGGGGTGCGGACGACTACTTTCACGGTGTCTTCGGGGCCGCCCAGAGTAGGTGAGCGCATTTTACTTTTGCTCGAGGTGATGGGACGCGTGAGCTGGGTGCTACGCCTCGGGGGAGCTGGCGGGTGGTTTCCGCGGAGGAATCCGGAGTCTCCTGCTGCATTTGAGACGTGCAACAGTTCTGCCCTTGTGATTGAGGGTGGAGAGACGCAGTGGATTTTGGAATAAAGGAAAGTACTGAGCCTAAGTTAGAGATTCGCTTCTCTTTAGTACCCTAATATGCAAAAAGAGTAATGAACTAGGTGACCTGAGTGAGTCGACATCAGTCAGTCAGGAAGTCGGCAATTTTACTGAATGTGTTTGACGTACCCAGCTCGGTATTAGGCAATTTAAGAAATAACAACAACAAAATAATTGCAAAACAGGCGTTGTTGTTTTTTTATTCTTTTTTTTTTTTTTTTTTTCTCGGCGGTGATTTCAGTCTAGTTGGGGAGACAAGGCCAACTCTGGGAGAGTTGGATTCACAGAATGACCAATCTTGATTGTTGGTATGTTGAACTTCTTGGTACCCCCATCCCCCACTCCTCCAAATCTGTAATGGGGCACAAACAGCTTTTTCTTTAAGAGGTCGTAACGGGCCCATCATTCCTACTGACAAAATAAAAATAATGCAAGGTAGTTTATACTTAACTTCTACCCACCAGCACATACAGATCAGGCCTCTAACTACTCCATGGGAGCCTGCGTGCCAGCAGCTTGGAACCCACAGCCTGTCCTGGAGCCTGCACAATCAATCCAGACTGAAGCTGATGTCTTCTAGAGAGACGGAAGTGCAATCCATCCAGGGCGCAGCTGAATTTTGTGAGGCCTGAATGCCTCTGCGTCCACCAAAGGACCGCTGGGACTAATTCTCTTGGCAAACTTGTGGCCAGCCAAAACTATCATGCTTCACATCCCAGTAATCCTTGGTTACCGCCCAAGATGTAAGCCCCTTTGGTCTTCTATGCTATATTCCCATTTCCTCTGCTGCTTTGTGTTTCTTTTCCCTTGATTTAGGCTATCACTGCTCTTCGTTTTTCTACACATCTAACCCCTCAGCTCTCTCTGAAACCTCTTTTCTCTACCTTTGCTTGTTTACATATTCAACCTCTTTACTGTTAAAATTGCTGACTTCTATTAACACGAGTTTTTTCCTGCTAATCATTTCAATTGAGTCCTTTCTCTGATATCTACATTTAAAGTTGGCTGTCTCTCTTGCTATATTGAACTAATTTTACTACCTCACAATACTTTTTTTCTCTCCTCAGTATCTTTGGAAAGGCTCTTTTCTTTATTTGGGACATTTGGTTTCCCTGTTCCTACCTACCTCTTTCTGGATAACTCTATTCCTGCTGTGACTTTATTTGAGAACATTACCTAACTTCTTATAGAGTTGATTTTCCTTATCATCCTTAAATGCTTTCTACTTAGCTTGTAAAGCTTATCACATGTATTCTAAATGTTTCTCTATTTGCCTAAGCTAGGCAGTGAAGGAGAGACCGTATTTGTCTTCATCTTTGTAAATACAATATCTAATACAGTTACTGGTGCATAAAAGGCAGTCAGATAGTTCTTGAATGATTGTAGTTGCTGAAGGTATGGTTTCAGTGGTCAAGGCACTTAAAATTAATGTGTAAAGAACCTGGGAAGGGATCAAGCTGCTACTTAGCTACAGCTAATTGTTACTGGTAAGAATATAATCCTAGTATTGTCAGAACATTTAATTTGTTCAAGAAAGGTTGGGAAAAAATTTTTTTAAACTTCTCAATGAAATAAAATCTTGGTTTAAAAAAAAAAAAAACATGAGCCAGATACAAGTTACATGTGACTTACCAGTCATCAGTTTGGAATGTTTTAAGTGTTATGGGGTTTGGATAATGGATTTTGTGGAGAATAACAGGTAATGAATTGGGCCTTGCGGTATGGTTGGAAGTTGAATGATAGAATGGAAAGAGGTGTTTTGGTTTGGAACATAACTCAATTATAGGATAGTATGTTTTATTCTGTCACAGGAGAATGGCATGAATGATCCTTTCAGAGAGCATAGGAGATGATAGAAATAGGCATATGGAAGACAGGAATATGTATTTATTAGGCTTGCTTAATAAGAAGCTGTTTGGATTCTTGATTAAGGACAGCACATGCTGGGTATCATAGCACATGCTTATAATCCCAGTGACTTGGGAGACTGGGACAGTAGTATTAAGTTTGAGGCCAGCCTGGGAAACTAAGTGAGATCCTATCTGTTCTCACTGGGAATATAGTTCAGTGGTAGAGTACTACTGGGTTCAATCCCCCAATTTAAAAAAAAGAAAAAAAAAAAAAAAAGAAAAGCACACTTTAAGAATACATATTAACAGTTAAGTATCCTTTTTTTAGGTGAAATGGAGGGTAAAACACTGAAAAGAAGCTGACTCGTTAACCTTTAACTCCATCCAGGTGTGAAATAAAGTTTAGATTTATAAATATATCTAGGCAAATATCTGGCATTTTTGTCTACTTGTGTAATTTTATTGAATTTATTACTTACAATGGGCAGTCACAAATCTACTGTTATTTAATGAAATACGCAGGGGCTTTCAAAAAGTTTTTTTTTTTTTTTAAACTAAATGTATTTTTTAACTGATACCTTAACAATATAAAAATTGTATGTATTATGGGAGGTACCACATTATGTTTTGATACATGTATATGTTGTATAATGTTTAAATAGAGCTAAACATTTATCTCCTCAAACATTTATCATTTCTTATTGTAAAAACCTTCAAAATTCTTTCTTCTAGCTTTTTTAAAAATATATTTTTTAGTATTGATGGACCTTTATTTTACTTATTTATGTGTGGTGCTAAGGATCAAACCCAGTGCTTCACACATGCTAGGCAAGTACTCTACCACTGAGCCACAACCTAGTCCTCTTCTAGCTTTCTGAAATGTATAGTACACTATTGTTTTTCTGTAAGCACACCAGAACTTCTTGTTCCTGTGCAACTGTAATCCATCTATCAACCTTTCCCCCATCCTTCTCTCTCCATTCCTCCCTCTCAGCCTCTGTAACTACCATTCTACTCTCAATTAAAAATTGTATTTTATTTTTTTGTGGTGCTGGGAATTCAACCTACAGTTCACACATGTTAGTCAAGCTATATCTCCATCCTTTTAATTTAATTTTGAGACAGGGTCTCACCAAGTTACTCAGGCTGACCTCTAATTTATGGTCCTCCTACCTCAGACTCTCAAGTAGGTGGGATTACAGGCATGTGCCGCCATGCTTGGCTCTTTTTCTTTTTTTTTTTTTTTTTTTTGATGGTGAAATTGATTTTTTTTCTTTATCACTTGGTCTTGTTAGATATACATGACAGTATATTTTGATATTTTATGTATACATGGAGTATAACTTGCCATTCTTGTGTTTATACATATGTGAAGTTATACTGGTTGTGTATTCATATATATGAACATAGGTAAGTTATGTCCAATTCATTCTACTGTCTTTCCTGTTCCCATTCCCTCTCCCTTCCCTTCATGCCCCTTTGTCTAATCCACTGAAATTCCATCTTTCCCATTGTGTGTTAGCATCCATATATCAGAACATTCGGCCTTTGGTTTTTTGGAATTGGCATATTTCACTTAGCATAATCTCCAGTTCCATCCATTTACTGGCAAATGCCATACTATCATTCTTTTTTTTTTTTTTAATTTTTAGTTGTAGATGGACACAATACTTTTATTTATTTTTATGTGGTGCTGAGACTCGAACCCAGTGCCTCACGCATGCTAGGCAAGTGCTCTACCACTGAGCCACAATCCCAGCTCCCATACTATCATTCTTTATGACCCATTGTGTATATGTACCAAAATTTCTTTATCCTTTCTTTTTTTTGAAGGACATCTAGATTGGTTCCATAGTTTTAGCTATTGTGAATTGAACTGCTATAAACATTGAGGTGGCCATGTCACTGGAGTATGCTGATTTTAAGTCATTTGGGTATATGCCCAGGAGTGGGATAACTGGGTCAAATTGTGCTTCCATCCGAGTTTTCTGAGGAATCTCCATACTGCTTTCCAGAGTGGTTGCACCATTTTTTTTTGTAGTCCCACCAGCAATGTATGAGTGTACCTAAAAGAAGTATTATTTTAAGCATTGAATAGGCAAGTGACTTCTAAAAAAGAATGCAGTACTTTAAAAATACTGTTAAATGGTTCATCATGGGAGCTATCGGTGATCTCACTGTCTCTAGCCTCTTGCCTCTTTTTTAATCCATTTTGTGTACTGCCAGATTAATCTTTTGTATTGACAGTCTCCCTCCTCACATTATTTCTGGGCTTAGAAGTCTGTAGTGGGCTCCTTGTCTAGAGTTTTGGTTTAGTATTATTTAATGACCTTGAATCTGGTCTCTCTGTCCTTGTTCTTGTCTGTCTTCTTTGTGAAGCAGCGTGGTACTGTTGGAAAGAGATTGAACCTTAAAGTCATGCATGTCAGTGTCTGACTCCAGACTGCATTGAACCCTGGAATTTAAGCTTTTCAGAGCTTCCACATTTTTATGTGGAATGACAGAGAGAGAGAGAGAGAGAGAGAGAGAGAGAGAGAGAATATCTGTTTTTAAGATTTTGTGAGTAAAGTGTTTACATGTTTTGAAACTCAGTTGCACAGATTCTTGCATATAGAGGAGGAAATGAAAACTTGTGGAACACCTAAGTAGGCTTTTTTTCTAATTCCTTTGCAGTGTGAATGTGCAGTGCTAATTCCCATAAGACCTTAACTAATTATATTCTAAAAATCTATTTTTAATTTAGTTATCTGGAATTTTAAACGTTTTCTGTTAGAAATTTCATTATGCAGTTTTCAGATTCAAGTCAATTCTTAAAAATCTCCCTAATGTTTCAATTTCGGATGTCAGAAATATATTTACTTGCTTTAAATTAGTTGATCTCATCCTGAGATGAGTTTAAGATTTGAAAAAAGTGAGGAGGATGATAGCTCTGAAGGGTGGGATGGTATGAGGGCTAAGAGAGGGTAGGAGAACCCAGAGAAGAAGAGGGCTTGGGGAGAGGACTCGGGATCTCTTTGTCATTCATCCACCTGACTAAATGATCAGCTTCCTTGTCCTCAGTTCCCCCAGCCTGAAAACAGGGATCATGCCACCCATCCCTAAGAGGAGTTGGAGAGACCCATCTTTTGCAGATGGGTGTATGTAGAAAGATGGTTCACCTAGAGACTGCCCTGTGCTCTGCCCTTATTGGTCCTACATGGAGCTGTCCTCATATCCTTGGGCATTCCTGGGACCTTCGTCTTCCTACCATTGTTAGGGGACCCTGGGTAACCTTCATCTTGTTGCTTACAGGTATTTCAGAGGGTAGGACCTAGGTAGTAGTATTTTTAAATTTAATTTTATTCTTTCTTGGTATTGGAGATTGAACCTGGGGGTGCTCTGCTACTGATCTACCTCTCAAACACAATTTTTATTTTTTATTTTGAGACAGGGTCTCAAATTGCCCAAGCTGGCCTCACATTATGGATTTTCCTGCCTCACCCTCTCAAGTAACTGGGATTATAGGCATGTGCCACTGTGCCTGGCTTTAAGAATTAAATTTTTAAAATCCTTCTAAATTTTAAAGAATCTTTACTCAATATTTTGAACCTAAAGTTCTGTCAGATGGTTCATTTAAATGCAACAAAATTTTCTTTTTTTTTTTTCATGCAAGAGAGTTTATTAAGCAAACAGGCAGAGTGTCTCTCTGCAGGGTAAGAGAGGGGAAAAGAGAGAGCGTGTGTGCGCAAGAGAGAGTGAAAGCCAGGAGGAGAGAGCATGAAAGCGAGGAGAGAGAGCCAAAATTTTCTTCTTAATGTTATATACGTATACAAACCCAGTGTCTGTATGCTTTTGCTATAGATTCATATATTGGTTGCCTGAAAATATGCCAACATTCTTCGGAACCTGTGTGACTTCAGCTATACAAATTTTTGTTTCTTAATTTATATCTTTTAACGGTACTGAGGATAATATGGTCAATAAAATACGGATTTCTTTTCCTTTTTTTGGTACTGGGACTTGAATCCAGGGGTACTGTACCACTGAGGTATATCCTTAGCCCTTTTTATTTTTTTGTTTGGAGACAGGGTCTTGCTAAACTGCCCAAGCTGGCATCAAACACAAAGTTTGATACAAAATCTTTCTGCCTCAACTTCCCAAGTAGTTGGGGTTATAGGCATGTGCCCTGTACCCTGATAGGTAGCATTATTTTTGAAAGCTCTTTATATCTACTATGGAGTCAATGTTGAGAATCACTGCTTTAGATGCTAGAGCTAGAAGGCTGTCATCGACATCTTTTGCTTAAAAGCAAAGTAGTGTAGTGTCTGGAGAAGTGTGGCAAGAATCATAATCCAACAGTGCTAACAAAAAGTTTTCTGAATATTTAAAAGGTACAAACTCTTGTATATAGATTTAGGTGGTAGTTACATGAACTATTAGTTTTTGGCCAGTAATAAATACTTTGCTAAGGAGAGGGAATAACGAAGTGTACAATCTTGTGCCTTTGCAGTGTTTTTTAGTTTGGGAGGGTGGAAAGGAAGCAAAGGAATATGGTCTTATATAGTACTATTGTAGTAGGGTGTTTTGAGGGGTACAAAGAAAGGACAGTTCAATTCTTTCTGGAGAATGTAAGAAAAGTGACATTTGAGATGAGTCTTGAAGTGGAAGGATGAAGGGAGATATTCTGGGCAGAGGCAAAGGTGTGGTATTGAGAAATAATGGCATCCATGCAGAACAAGCAATTGCTAGTGGTTTGAATAAGTATAGCTATATATATATCCTTTATTGAAATGATAGAATAACTGAATTTAGTGAATATTTGGATATGAAAAGTTTTGGGTTTGTATGACTCAGGTTTCTGATTTGGGCCTGTGGGTACTTGTTGGTATCATTGACCAGCAAAGACAGGAGTTGAAGTAGATTTCTGAGAAGTGTGAAGAACTGTTTTGGCATATTGAGTTGAAGGTGTGGAGCATTACCTTGAAAGGAGTTGGTATGGAAGTGGAAATATGGAGTTATTTATTTAGAGGGATCATTTTCTTAGCATTAATAAATTCACTCTGAATGCTGAGCAAATACTTTGTACAAATATTTCTTTTCTTTTTATACTGGGGACTGAACCCAGGAGCACTTAACCACTTAGCCACACTCCCAGCCCTTTTTTGTATTTTATTTAGAGACAGTGTCTCCTGAGTTGCTTAGGACCTTGCTAAATTACTGAGGCTCGCCTTTAATTCTCTATCCTGCCTCAGCCTCCCGAGCTGCTGGGATTATAGGTATGTGTCACCTTGCCTGGCCTTTGTGCAAATTTTTCTAGGGGCTTAATCAGTGAACAACAAATGCATATAGCTCATGTTTCTGGTAGTAAAGAATCAATAATGTGCATTTAATGTAAATTATATAGTAGCTTAGATGATTAGTGAAAAAGCAAGATTGGGAGATCTGGTTAAGTGATATTAAAAGAACATTAAGAAGTATCCTAGAAGTGAGAAAGTTAACTGCAGATACCTGAAGAACATTCTAAGGGGAAGTGTCAGTGCAAATGTCTATTTAAAGTTCGAGGTTAAATGAAACTTTGCTATTCACTAACTGGTTGGCTGTCAAAAATAGTTCCTGGATGAAAATAAAATAGGGAATGAATTTGGGGAGGAGGGAAAACCGTACTGAGTATTTTTTTTTTTTCTGAGTATATTTAATAATGGAAGCTTACTAGATCAAAATGCAGTTACTCTATATCCTAACTTGCCACTATAGCTAGTTTGGATAGCATGAAAAAACCAATTGTATCACCTTGACTTTGGATTCAAAGTGTTTTTTTTTTTTTTTTTTTTTTTTTTTCTTTGAGGTACTGGAAATTGAACTTAGGATCGCTTTACTACTGAGTTATAGCAACTCCACCTCCAACCCCACCCCGCCCCCGTCTTTTTAAATTTCCAGTTATCTTAAGTTGTCCAGGCTAACATTGAATTTGCTGAGACTGGCCTTAAACTTAGGATCTTCCTGCTTAGTCTACCAAGTTGCTGGGATTATAGGCTTGTACCATTCTGGCTCAAAGTGTGAGTGACTTGACACAAGTATATTGCTCTTGATTTTATTTTCTCAGTTTCCTGGCTGCTTTCACTTAGGATGACAGTCCTCCTTTCCTCAACCCTCTATTGAAGTTACTGTGATAATGGTTGGGGGTTAGCTCAGTGAACACTTCTAGGAGATGCTTATTTTCTTTTTGGAGTTAAAACCCATGATGCTATATTAAACTTACCTTCTTTATGGGTTATGGCGTAAGTGGGATTTTTAAAGAATTTGGAACCAGTTAATGCACACTTCTAAACGAAGTCTGCATTCTCTGCATTGGATCCTAATTCTATTCTCTAATTGTGTTGTAGAGGGTCCTTCCATTTTTCTGTTGTATTCAGTTTTCGTAACCTGTTGAATCAGAGAACTTGACTGGAATACTTTTGAGACTCCATTAATGTGAGGAGGCTTAGTGAAGTGTTGATGGTAAGTAGCAGGATAACTCATTGGGAGTCTGAACACTTTAGTATAAATTTAGCTAACAGGTTGTGGGATGCTTTCTTTTAAAATTTTTTTTTAGCTGTAGAAGGACACAATACCTTTATTTTTATGTTGTGCTGAGGATTTGAACCCAGTTCCTCACATGTGTGAAGCAAGCGCTCTACCATTGAGCTACGATCCCAGCCCCATGTTTTTGGCTTTCTTAAAAAGTCTATTGTGGTAAAATATATACCAAATTTACTATTTTAACTTTTTTAAAAAATATTTTTGTAGTTGTCAATAGATTTTTAAAAAAATTTTTGTATGTGGTGCTGAGACTCAAACCCAGTGCTTCACACATGCTAGGCAAGTGCTTTACCAATGAGCTTCAACCCCAGCCCTTAACTGTTTAAAAATGTAATTCATACTGATGGAACCATCACCACCATCTCCAGAGCTTTTTTGTCTCTCCAAACTGAAACCTCATACCCATTAAACAGTAACTCCCCATTTGGTGAATTTACTTATATTGAGATTTTCACTTCAGTTTGTTGAGGAATCTCTGGATTTTGGCTCCTTGATGTGTTTCTTCATATTTAATTCTTCCATAAATGATGATTTATATTCTGAAGTTATTTTTGAACTCCTGCATGATTATTTTTGTTTGTTGCTTTATTTTAATTGCTTCATTTCCAGTTGCTAGGTTTTCATCAAGGCTATATATTTTACTTTTTTTTTTTTTTTTCTTTACAGTCTATAGCACCCTATATTTCCATTGAGTCTTTCATCCAAGTACTAACCAGGCCCAACCCTGCAAATCTCTGAGATAGAGATAGGCATGTTCAGGGTGGGATGGCTGTAGACTTATTTATTTTTGCTACTTTTTTTTTTTAAGCTTCTATGAATTATGAATTGATTCTTTAAGTAATCAAAATATTTGAGGTTACAGCAATAATAGTCTATTATCTTTCAAAGTGCTAGGGAGAAAATTGTAACTAGATCAGAAGAAATCTGTAATTGTGATCTTCCACAGTCAGGTAATGAGTCACTTAAAATTTTTTGCTGCATCTGGGAGCCTAATTCGTGCCTCCCTACTGGGGATTGAACCCAGGGGCACTCTACCACATTCTCATCTTTTTTTATTTTGAGATAGGATCTTGTAGAGTTGCCCTGACTTTCCTTGAATTTGCAATCCTCCTGCCTTGGTGTCCCAAATTACTGGGAGTACAGCCTAGAGCCTCAGTGCCCTGGGGGCTCGAAGGGAGCCTTTATAATAGAACCACTCCTTTATCCTTTTGAATTTCATGTAAAGTGGTAGAGCTGTAGGCTTCATTATATTCACATCCCCCCACTTTTTAATGTTTGACCACCAACTGCTGAGCTTAAGTGTGAGCCTCCTAAGTAGCTAGGGCTGCAGACGGGTGCCACCCTTTCCAATTTAGGGTTTATTTTTTTTTTTTAAGATAAGAATATTTCATAGATTTACAGTTTTCTTGATGGCCCCACATTCCATTTCTTTCTTTTAATTAATTGTAGCTTGCTTACATACCCCTTACAGTTTTGAGGGGGAGTCATTAGGAAATTATCCATCAAGCTTTTACATAGTGAATTTAACACATCCTTTGGTGATTTAACGATCATTGCCATGATTTTTAGATTACTTTTGAAGTTGAGACCATTTTCTGCCAAATACAAAAGTAGGGATTTTCATACAGAGGAAGTCAGCCTCTCCATCATTATCTTCTTATTTATTTTTTTAACTACATGAGATATCTTAAAGCCAGTTTTCTTAATATAAAAACAACCTTAAATATCTAGTGCAGTCTTTTCAAAGATAAGGGTAAAGCTGAAAATATTTGTCTGGTCTGTTACAGTAAAAGATTTACTAACCCCTAATCTACTGTATTGCCATTTCATATAAGTGACCCGTTTTTCTGAAACCTATTCTCATCTTCTCTGCTTTGCTTACCTAGACTTCTGCCTTTTTTGCAGTTTCTATTTTCATCTGTTCTTGGGAGCTGTGTACCCTTAGACTTTGTTATATGCCATGTTCACACTCTACCCAGAATGTGTCCTTGATGTAGCCCCTCAAAAGGACCCCCCACTCCCAATAATTAAGCTTCTCTTCTTGTCAACAAGATTTTTACAAAGAACGTCAGCAGGATTTTTTTTGCTCATTGTGGGGATTTTTTTGCTCATTGGGGTTTGAAGCGTCCTCTTTCTTGTAAATGCCTGGTTTGCAGACCAATGGTGTAGTAGACTCTCTAGAGAACTTGCTGTTGCTGTGCTAAAGTTACTATTTCTGTTTTCCTTGGTAAAAACTTGTGAAATCTTTGTCTAACCTAAAAATATGGGATAAAGAGTAACTGCTATGTAACCACCCACTGTTACGTAAACACCCACTGAGTATAAATGTCAAAGAATTTCCCAACCTGGAGCCCAGAGATTTTAAATAAACCTGCTTCCTGCAAATTCCTCAAGTATCCACCCTAATCTGTCCTGCATCATGATGTCTCAAAGTAGGCAACATTTATTACCTTTATAAAAAGAGAAAGCCTTCTCTCTTTCCAAACTGCAAAAATGCAAACATTAACTTCTTTAATTTCAAGTTTGGTGAAGGTCTTTGCATTAAAATAAATGTGTAACATTAAAAAAAACCTCTAGAGGGTCTGTGTCAGGAATTATTGCGGTTTGTTGAGTGTGTTCTTACAGGGTTGTTCATTTAACAGTTTTTTCCCAATTAAAGGTACTTCACTGATTAGGGAGGAGATACAAGCCCTTGGAATGTAGAAAAGCAAAATATTAATGTTACATAAACTCTCATCAGGAAATACGGAGTGACTTTACTGATCTGCCTTTTCTTTTAAATTATTTATTTAACTGAATCTTTCCTATTTTTTTTTTTGCTAGCTGATAATGAAGTATTTCTATAAAGTTTTAAATAACCTTGAAATAAAAGGAAAGTGAGTTTGTTTTTGTTTTGTTTTTTAAGAAAATCTCAAAATTGGTTAGGAGAAACATTGCTTTAATCACTTTTTCCCTTTTGTCACTAAATTTTTTCCTTTAAGATGTCTGGAAAATATTTTCGTTGGAATGTAATCATTTACTTCTTATTTTCTCTGTTACTTCCTATTAATATAAAAACTGTAATTTTTTTCTTTTTTTGTTAGTGGCTTACAGAAGAGATGAAATGTGGTCTGAGGGACGATATGACTATGAAAGGCTTCCAAGAGAACGAGTACCTCCTCGGAGTCACCCCAATGTAAGTTACTCTTACATACAGAATAATTCAGAACCTAGTGCCTGGATATTAATCTGATGCATATTAATCTGATGCATCAAAGCTTGACCTGTTTAAAAAAAAAAAAAAAGGCTTGACCTGTTGAAAATATCTTCAGGTGCCAGAAATTTACCAGTCTAGATTGAAAAATATCTTTGAAAAGTTTGAAAATAAATTGAAACATTTCATTTATGTAAAAAAAAAAAATCTTATATTTGTTGTTTAAATTTCTTTAATAGTTTATATCAAATTAGTGAAGAAAATTTGAGTTTTATGCATGTCAGACCATCTGTTCACAAAAAAATATTTGAGTACCTGTTTCTACTATTGATTCTCTTTTCAGTTTGTTCTTAAAAATGTTTGTGTATTAAATATATGAAATTTTGAGTAGGCTTTCATTTTAGAAGAGATAGGCTTTTTTCTTCAAGTAGTAACCTGTTAATGCCCCTCTTTTGGTTCTTGCAGTAGTGCCTACTTGTGGTCAGGCACCCTGGTCAGTGAGTAAGAGTGTCTGGGGAAGGGAAGTGTTGGGGACAGGTAGGTTGCTTCTTGTTTTCTGTCCTGCTTGTCTCAGTTGCTCTAGGCCTTTTTTTTTCAAGGGCTTGCTATTTTGCTTATTGTTTCCAGCACTGCATCTAGTACCTAGTACATAGTAGGAGCTCAGTATTTATTAAATGAATGTACATACTCTATTTGCAGAGTCCTCTATGGAGGCCTAAGTGGGTTTGGGGGAAGGTCAAGAAACTGTAAATTTGAACTTTTGCGTAGGTCCATTCTGGGTACCAGGGAATTAGGGTTGTGGTAATGATACGTGGGCATATTGTAGATTCATTAAATACCATGAAAATTTTTTGTTTATATGTTAGCTGTTTTCTCTTTATAGTAAATTATTTAATCCGACAACTCACTTAGGTGGACAGTGTCAATTTCAGAGTTATTGGCTTGGATTATAACTCAGGTTAGAATTGATATGAGATGATTTAAGGTGGAAAGAATGAAGAGGCCCATTATATTTCAGAATGTTTAGACATATGTCATTTCTTTCCAGGTTGATATGTAGACTTTGTTTCTAATTTTATAAAACCCATGTTTTTAGTTTTTTTTTTTTTTTTTTTTTTTAAAGTTGGTACTGTTATTTTGTAGTTAAACTGGATGGATAAACAAATGATATAGGTGATTGTATAAGTAACACAGGGATGGGAAATGGAATGCCTCTTTAAAAAAAAAAATACTACTTTTTAAGCCTCTTCTCCCTGCCAAGCATATATTCATTATATGTTTTAAAAGCAGTATTTCAGAGCTACATAAAATAATTTTCTGTGTGGGTATGCTACTAACTGGAGACCCATCTGCTGTATAGTATTCTTTATTATCCGAGTAGTCCAGTTTGGAAGTGGGAAAGCAGATTGTTGTATTGATTTAATATTACAAGATGAGTGATGAACCCAGGGAGATGATATTGAAGGATCTGACACAGAATTATTGAGGTAATATGTTTTGTGATGTTTTGTAAAGCTGAAACAGGAACAGTAGATTAAAAAAGTGAGGAAATGAGGTTCAAGAAGGGCTTAGTGAGGTTAAAGGTCACAGAATGGTGAAAAGATAGTGGTTGGTATTTTAGAGCATTGAGTTTCCAAGATGGAAAAGTTCTGGGTGGGGTTGGAAGGTTGGTGGGAATGGAAGGTTGGTATAGGGTATTGGAGTTGATGGCAAGAAAATTTTGAGGATAGGTTTTGGCTTACTGGTTGCATTAGAGGATTTCAATTTTAGTTGCACATTAAAATCACCTAGAGAGCTCTTTTTTATCTTTATCTTTTTTTGTGTGTGTATAGTGCTGTACTCAGAGCCTAGCAATGCTCTCCCACTGAGCCACATTCCCAGCCCCTTACAGAGCCCTAATACCGTTGCATGGGTCCCATTGCAGATAATGAAATCATCTCCATAGGTGGAATCTGGACTTCAGTATTGTTTTAATAGTTCACCAAATGATTCTTAGACCCAGATTTAAGAAATAAAGATATAGATCTGGGTATGGTGGTGCACGCCTATAATCTTAGTGGCTCAGGAGACTGAGGCAGGAGAATTGCCAAGTTTGAGGTCAGCTTCAGCAATTTAGCAAGGCTCTAAGCAACTTAGTGAAACTAACACAAAACAAAAAACAAAAAGGGCTTGGGATGTAGTTCAGTGGTAAAGTGCATCTGGGTTCAATCCCCAGTTACCCCCTGAAAAAAACCCTCCGAAACCAAAAAACAACAAAAAGAAACACAGATGTAGGTGAAGATTGAAATCACTGATGATGGCAGGAGCTGAGGTAAAGATGACAGATAGAAATCCTCATTTAAACAAAACCAGACATTTTCACTAATACCATCTCTGTGTGTGTAAATGTGAAACAGGATCCCCCCCACACAATAATTTCATCAGTGGTAAGCAGGTAGGGAGATGTGTTTATACCCGAGTGCTTTTAGGATCAGACCAGATGTACTCAATTGTGTCTTCCTTATCTGACTGCTTGGTTCTTTCTGGAAAAGGAGAAGCCTAAGTTACTTTTTTCTAGAGTACAGAACCTGTCCAGACTTGCTATAGGTTCATTTCTCTCTCTCTTTTTTCCCCCCGTTTTACTTCTAGTTGATTGGTTTTTGTGTCCTCCTCCCAGTCAACTTCTT
Source organism: Sciurus vulgaris (assembly GCF_902686455.1). Lineage (NCBI taxonomy): Eukaryota > Metazoa > Chordata > Mammalia > Rodentia > Sciuridae > Sciurus > Sciurus vulgaris. The sequence continues at coordinate 105,332,875 of NC_136465.1, forward strand.
CTAGTTTATAAACCTTTCTGTATTCCCATATCCCACCTGCCCAGGATGTTGGTATACTTTTTCTTTTTTCTTTTCCTGATGCTCTTGGCCTTATCTTGGCTAGTAATTTACAACTTCCTCTTCTCCACATTATTCCCTATGGAGGATTCTTAGGAATTATCTCTTTGTTTTCCATGTTTCTACATTTTAGTTCAGTAAAGCATCAGTTCTTCTTATTCTTTTTTTGTCTTGTTAGTAGTCTGGTGAAATTTGTAGATCTCAGAATAAATGTTTTTAAATCTAGAAAATAGAAATGCATGAATTAAAGGAGGCCACTTACATTTGAATTTAAGTATTAAACCATGAAAAGCCTAATTTTGTGATGCAGTATTATTTAGTAGGTTTGTTAGCTTTCCATTGCTATAACAAATACCAGAGATAATCAACTTGGTTCATAGTTTTGGAGTTCTCAGTCCATGATGGATTGGTCCTGTGGTGAGTTAGCATATCATGACATGTGTTGTATGTGGCAGAGCAAAACCACTTGCTACAAGGCCAGGGAGCTAAAAAGAAACATTTGTGATTTCTTTTGGTGACAGATTGAGACAAGCTATAGCTTTTGGGTTGTTTGATTCATATATTTAGGTTGCAAAGTAATTTATATTCACATCTGATTTAAATGAACTCACTGAATCCCTGGATTAAAGTGTTTGACAACAGAAATAAAATGTAAATACAATTTAATTTCTGACTGCTTTTATAACATATTATTTAAAATTTTAAAATCTTTGTTCACAAAACAGACCATCTAATGTTATGTAAAAATCGATATTGAGGGCTGGAGACACAGTTCTGTGGTAGAGTGCTTATTACCTAGGCTGTGCGAAGCACTGGGTTCAATCCTCAGCACCAAAATAAAAACACATGGAAAAAACCTCACATGGATTGGGAGTGGTGGTGCAGGCCTGTAATCCCAGCAACTCGGGAGGCAGAAAGATTACAAGTGAGACTTTGTCTCCAAATAAATAAATAAATAAATAAATAGAGCTGGGATGTAGCTCAGTAGTCCAGCGCCACTGGGTTCAAACCCCAATATCGAGAAGAGACAGACAAACCTGAAGCAAAGCAAAACAGCTCCCATAGTGACATGTAAGAATGTTCATAAGCAGCATTATTAATAACAGCTTCAGACTGTCAACAGCACAGATGCCCAACAGTATAGCGAATTAATTGTTTAAACTATGCAGCACTGGGAATAAATGGACTATTGCTAGAGACCACAACACAGATGAGTTTTGCAGACATAATATGAACAAAAGAAACTAGACATAAAAGTATATCCTCTGTTTCGTTTTTTATATGAAGTTCTCAAACTGGCAAAAGTAGCTAGAAAAGTGGTTATTGTGGGGAGGAATAGGTAGTGACCAAGAGAGCACAGGATGGATTTTGCTGTACCTAGGAATGTTCAGTGTCTTATGTCTGTGATAATTGCACAGTAATTTTGTCTTGTGAAAATTTATGCAGCAGTACATCTATGATTTGCATACTTTTTGTAAGACTATAATATCTCAATAAGTTTAATGTTTTGGAAAGGCAGGAAATATTTTCCTAAGTATAAAATTTTAGCAAATTCTTTAAAAAGTGAGAACCAACTATCAGTTCCTGGGATGAGGGAATGTGATGTTCTAATTTTATTTCATATATTTGAATTCTCTTAACAAAAAGCAACTTTACTGTATTCTTTCTTTTTCTTGCTACACCCTTTACCCTATTTGTTTCCAATTCTGATACTGATCATGTATTTGGTGCACTGTTGGATATGGCATAAAGTATGGAATGAAGGGGTGACTATTGAGAAGGTACCTCCTACCATAGTGTGACTTCATTTAATAAAAGCAGTTGCTGTGTGAGCTTCTGGTTTTGATAAACCAAGAAAGGCAGTTAGATATTTATATATGATTGTGCTGATACTAAGTTACATTTTAGTATTGGGAATCTTATCCTCAGCATACAATTTGGCAAATGTATGAATCATTATTTTTGTTACCTCATGGTATTCTTTTAAATTCCTGTATATAAATGTGAATAATATGCTACTTTTATAAGTTACTTTCATAAAAATTTTTGTTTAGTCTTAAGTAGGTGGATAGAAGACTAAAGTCCAAAGAAGAACACTACAAAAAATCTGGATATAAGCATGTCTATTCCACTAAAGGAAGGAAATCAGTTATCACAGAAAATCTACATTTAACTTCCCTAGTGGGGAACAAATAGGTAATATGGAAATCCTAATGAGGCTGCAACATGAAGTGTTGATTTTCTGTTAGATTATTTGAAATTGTAGAGAAATTCCAGTTTCAGGTTTTTTAGAGGATATAAAATTTGAAAATATAAGTTCATAACATTAGTAACTTATATTTTGGACATCACAATATAGCAGTCCAGTCTGTTTCTACCTGCTTTTTTAAAATTTTATTCATATTTGACATTAGTATAATAAGTAGATTTTTCTGATTTTTGGCAGCAGTTGTGAGAATAGTAAAACCCAGTAGGGATGTCAAGACCAGCAATATTTTTCTGTCACATTCATGTTAGTTTTGAGTTATGCAATTAGGTTTTATAATCAAGTAGTTATTTTGTTTATGTGAAATGCTTGGGACCGGAAGTATTTTAGATTACATAGATTACATATTTTTTCAAAATTTAAAATATTTTATGAATAAGTTATTTTAGAAATGGAACCCAAGTCTAAACTTGAAATTAATTGGTTTCATATATACTTTATACACATACCTGAAGTTTATTTTATTTTTTTAAAGCTTTTAAAACTGTTTTTAGTTGTTTATGGACTTTTTATTTTATTTATTTATATGCGGTACTAAGTATTAAACCTAGTACCTCACACATGCTAGGCCAGCGCTCTACCTCTGAGCTGCAGCCCCAGCCCCTGAAGTTGATTTTATATAATATTTATTTTATTTTGACTGTGCTCTGTTTGTGAGGTTAGTTATGAAAGCTTCCAGTTGTAGAGTCATGTAGGCACTCAAAATTTTTCAGATTTTGGAACATTTCAGAGTTTGAATTTTTAGATTAGGGTTACTTAACCTGTGTAATGATATTTATTTTTTTAAATTGAATATTCTGCAATTCTTCTCATCAATTAGTTCTCCTAGAGAGTTTAGCCAACCCTCCCCCCAAAAAAAAATTCTTTAGTGAATTAAGAACATGATTTTGTCAATATCTGAGGCTTTGGGGGGAATATATGTGTATCAGTTTAAAATATTCTCAAAGGTAAATGTACTCAAACTCTAATCCAGAAATCTTTCTTTTGTCCAACTTGAAATCATGTTAATTTAGTAAGTTTAATTTTATGCATATTTAAACTTTATTTACAATGTATTAATATTGAAATACTTGTTTCCTGAAACAAGTATTATTGCCCTTGTTTTCTGAAAGTTTTGAGACCTTCATATACATATTATAATTTCTGTTCTTTTTTATACCTTTTTAAAAAGTTTGTTAGTTGTCAGTGGATCTTTACCTTATTTATATGCAGTGCCAAGAATTGAACCTAGTGCCTCACACATGCTAGGCAAGAACTCTACCACTGAGTTACAACCCCAAACATTTTTTATGCCTTTTAAAAATTGCCTTATTTATATTTATTTTTTGTAGTGCTGGGGGTCAAACCCAGGATCTTGCACATGTTCGGCAAGTGAGCTGTACCCCCCAGTTCAGTGACTTAAGTAGTGCTCATATAAGTGTACCCATGTTAAGTACAACATTTCCCAGTATTTTATTTTGAAAGTTTTTAAAAATACAGCATAGTTGAAAGAATTTTATAATGAACATCCATATAGTTACCACTTATATTCAACCATTTACATTTACTGAACTTGCTTTATTATGACCCACCTGTCCTTCCTTTTTTTTTTTTTTTTTTTTTTTTTTGCGGTGCTGGGGATTGAACCCAGGGCCTTGTGCATGAGGCAAGCACTCTACCAACTGAGCTGTATCCTCAGCCCACTGTCTTCCTACTAATCCATCTAAGTTTTCGGACGCATTTCAAAGTAAATTGTGAACCACAGTATACCATCCTAAAGTATGTGTATTATTAGAGTGTACTGTTTTATTACTTTTTCTTTTTAGTGGGAAAATTACATACATGAAATGTAAAAAAAAAAAATAAACGTTCATTTGCTGAGTTTTAATTTAGTGATATTCCCTTGTATAGAGCTACTTAGGGGCTGTTTTAATTTTGGCTAACAGAATTGCAAGAACTTAACTTTGATTTTGTTGTCACTATCTCCAGAAGAGAGATGATACATTCTTCATCACATTCTATAATAATATCTCTTAGTTTTTTGGGACAGTACCTATTAATTGATTATAAAGCCTAATAAATATAACTCAAAACTAAAATGAATGTGACAGAAATATTGCTGGTCTTGATATCCCTACTGAGTTTTACTATTCTCACCACTGCTATCAAAATCAGAAAAATCTTAGTATACTAATGTAAAATAAGAATAAAGTAAAAATAAGGCAGAAAGAAATAGATTGAACTGCTTCAGCCCAGCTATATTACAATGTCCAAAATATAAATTATTAGTGCTCTGAACCTAATTTTCAAACTTTATACAAGCAACAGTAGGTAGTTGGCGAGGATGTGGGAAAAGAGGTACACTCATACATTGCTGGTAGGGTTGCAAATTGGTGCAGCCACTCTGGAAAGCAGTGTGGAGATTCCTTAGAAAATTTGGAAGGGAACCACCATCTGACCCAGCTATCCACTCCTTGGCCTATACCCTAAGGACTTAAAATCAGCGTACTACAGTGACCCAGCCATATCCATGTTTATAGAAGCTCAATTCATAAATAGCTAGACTGTGGGACCAACCTAGATGCCCTTCAGTAGATGAGTAGATAAAGAAACTGTGGTATATATACACAATGGAATATTATTCAGCCATAAAGAAGAATAAAATTATGGCATTTTCAGGTAAATGGATGGAATTGGAGAATATCATGCTAAGTACGATAAGCCAAACCCCAAAAACCAAAGGCTGAATGATTTCTCAGATAAGTGGATGATGATACATAACGGGGGTTGGAAGGGAGGCAAGAAGGAAGGTAGGATGGATTGTATGAAGGAAAAGAAGGGATGAGGAGGGGATGGGGACAAGGAAAAATAACGGAATGGGACAAACATCATTACCCTATGTACATGTATGATTACACAAATGGTATGACTCTACTTTGTGTACAACCAGAGAAACAATAGTTGTATCTCACTTGTGTACAGTGAATCTAAATTTTAAAAAAGCATGTGATGCCAAAAGAAAAACAAAATTTCCATAGCAGAATGGAATGTGTGGTATGTATGTGCTGCTTACTTTGTGACAAGTGCTTTTCTAGGTGCTAGAATAGTACGGTGACTAAGACCAGCAAGGGTTCTGTAGGCTTATGGTCATGTTGTAAGTTGATTGTGATAGGAAGTAAAGCCACTGATTATTTAGATGTGCCATCATACTTATTTTGCTAACACATTAGTGTGAGAGTTATTTTTGACATTTTATAAGGAAAAATTTATAGAAAAATTGCAATATAATCAACTTCCAAGAGTCATATCATCCAAGCAGCAATTACCTACCTACTCATTGCAAACTGTGTTTTTCTATGTCTCTGCTACTTTCCTCTTTCCCAGATTTTGAAGTAAATCAATGATTTATTTTTCAAATGTAAATAAACATATCACTATTTGTGTCTAATGGATAAGGATGCTTAAGGGATGTTTATGTATAAACATTTTTATTTTATTTTGTAGAACTGAGAGGAGAAAAAAATTAGTGTGTGTGAACATGCTCTGGGGATTGAACTCTGGGCTTTGTGCATGTTAAGCATGTGCTCTACTATTCAACTATACCCACATCCCCAAGAAATGTTTTGAAAGAAACATGTTAATCCACATAACTTGTATCCAGTTAATTATGAGATTTAACATTAATGTGGAAAGATTGGCATTGATTTATACAGTGAATCAAACAAAAATCACCTACTTGTTACCTTTACTTTGTAAAATGAAAGTGTTTCTCATAACAGGTAGTTATATTAACTGGAAATTTTGGTAAATTAAAATACAGTTTGTTACTTTTTAACAAACAGATACTATTTCAGATTTCTAAATTGGTAAATGAATTCGTTATGTTTTATTGTGACCAAATTTTCAGTAGCATAAACAAAATGAAAAATTATTCCACAAACTTTAAAGGACCTGTGGTGGTAGTTGTCTCACCCCAAACAGTGACAAATGTGAAAATATAAATTTCATTCAAGTGGATCTGTTCAACAAAATATTTAAGCTCATGTACAAGTATCTTTCTGAATTGGGCCAGAGTTGACAAATGATTGAGTAAAATAGACCTTTAAAATTTAGCAATATACTTTTTACTTTTGGTCTGAGTGATGAATCACACCTTTCTTACCAACTTTGGAGAAACAAACTCATTAAGTTTTATGAATATTTTTTGGGAATTCTAGTAACATCCACTGAAAATTTTAATTTTTAAATGAATAGGGATATTTAGTCATCAATATGAAGATATACCTTCACATGATAGTACACAAATATTTTCCATAATGAACAGAGCAATGAAAGTTGCTTTCATTGAGTAAACTCAGATTTTTATATGCAAACTTGACAGTTGAAATATCTGCTTTTGAAATAGTAGAACTGTTTCAACTCCTTTGAATTTATTTCTTTTTAAAAATATTTTTAGTTGTAGATGGACACAGTACCTTTATTTTTATTTTTATGTGGTACTGAGGTGTGAACCCAGTGCCTCACAAGATCTCTGAAACTATAGCCCTTCTTTGTTACAGACTCCAATAGTCCTCTTCATTTCCTTAATACTTTCAACATACAAAGGGAGTTTTCTTTTAAGATTAGTTGCCTAAAGAGCAGAAATAGCATAAGGTACTTATTTGAACATTTTCTCAAAGCATAAAGGAAATGCTCATTTGATATTCATTGGCAGGTTGCAAGACCTGTCATTAGGATATTTTTTCTTTTGCTGACTGATCATATGAATGTTTATCAATTGGTAAAGCTGTTTTTAAAATACCTAAATGTGATATGAGTTTTAACTACTTTGAAAGTTTTATGTACAAATCACAATCTTGAAGTAACTTTCTCGTAACTGGGGCAGTTGAACAAAACAACAAACTACTTTGTAAAGAAGCTAACTTTATTCATGCAACTCTTTTGCTTTGCATATTTACCGCATCATCCTTCAGAATAAGCATATGTAAACATTTTAGAATGTTGTAGAATTAACTTTTATGATTAGTTGGAGTCTTAGAAATTAGTTATTCTTCTAGTATTTTTAGTTTTGCAGCATTGGGGACAGAACCCAGGGCTTTGTGCATGCTAGGCAAGGGTTCTACTATTGAGATAGGTTCCCAACTCTATTTTAACTTTATGAATAACAACTTTTGAATTAGAAATGCTTACTATATGTTAGCATGCATGATGCCCTAGGTTCAATCCCTAGTAGCACAAACAAAAATAAAAGTTTGTTTTAAATTGTAATTTTGCTAATTTTGGTATAAATATTTTTTATTTTTGCAGTGCTGGGGTTTGAACCCAGGGTATTCACATGCTAGGCAGTCTTGGTACACTTAGCTACATCTCTGTACTGCCCCCTCCCCCTTTAATTTTATTTTGAGATGAGTCTAAGTTGCCCAGGCAGGCCTTCATCTCTTGTCTCAGACTAGGATTGACAAAGGCATGCACTGCTGAGACAGGCGAAGAACAGGAGGTCAGCATAGATAGTAAATGATCCAGTCAGAAAGATGAAGGCTAATTGGGTAATTATCAAAGAAAAGGAAATGGGTTGCTAACACCTTCTGGGAATTACTCCTCCCAACTCAAGGAGTTGCTAATAAATATCCCCTGGACTGCTCCCTCCTTAGGCATGTAAGCAGATGGGGAGGGAGAAGAAACCTGGAATCTATAAAAAAGCAACACACACCCACTCACAGATACCCGACTCTGGGTCCCTTTCTCTCCGGAGAAGTCTCTTTCTCTTTCTTAAATAAAATTTACTTTCTGTGTTTGACTTGATGTGTCTTTGAGTGTTTATCTTTAACACCCGGGGAACCCCCATCCTGACTTCCAAAACCGGTATCACTCTCATGCCTAGCAAGCCAAATTATTTTTTGAAGTACCATATTTTCTTAGATTTAATTGAAATCTCCGTGAAAAGTAGTTTGTAGAAAAAAGTATCAACTTGTGTATCATATTTTATGTAAACAATATATCTTACTGTTTGTGGTGGGGAGACAGACAGACACTAGGTATTAAAAATGGGCCTTGATGCCTGTTAGGCAACCACTCAACCCCTGAGCTGCTATTCTAACCCCTTATCTTACAATTTAATAATTTAAAGCACTAAAGAAGGAATCCACTTATATGCCTGTGAAAAAATTACTTTGATTTTTTTTTGTAGCTTTCAAATAGATATGAACTATTGATTTAACTTTTTCCCTGCAATTGACTAATTTCTTAATTATTCAAATTATATGATAATTTAATAATTCAACAGTTGTTGTGACTAATGCTAAGAAGTAATATAAGGAAGCACTTTTAAGGAATTGGATGAGTTTTTTTTTTTAATATTCATCTGCAAAGGTAGTAATCCATGTAAGAAACATTTTGGAGCAGTTAGTGTGTCTTACTGTGCTGAACACTTTACATTCCATTTCTCATTTAGTCCTCACAGCAACTTAATGAGGTGGGTGTTAGTATTAATTCCATTGTATAGATAAGAAACTGAGGTTTAGACTATTTAAGTAATCAGCTATTTGTTTCAGCTACATTTGATCATATTTACACCAAGCTTTCAAAATTTTCCCATATATTTCATTTAATATTGATAAATGTACCATGCACGTCCTAGATCAGATTTCAGATATATGTACTGTAGCTCTCTGCTTCTAATTGTTAGTTATTTCACATCAGCTACCAACCTAAGACAAAAGTTCTCCCTCTGTCAGATTCTCCAAGTCCCACAGCCCCTCACTCAGTTGCTAAAATGTTAAAACATCAAGAATATTACTTTGAAAACTAGTTCAGATTTTGTATTAGTTTTTATTTTGCTTCCAGACTTGTAAAGCCAAAGGCTCTCTTTTATTGCTGCTGGAAAAATAATGAAATGCTTCCTTGTAATCTTTTTAACTCATTATCTCCCTGTTTGCTGTTACTTATGTGTCAAAATCTTGCGTTTTTACTAAATAGAAAAATTCAAACAAATAGACAAAATATGTGTGCTGCCATGGTTTTATTTCTAAATTTCTTAGGAAATTAGGGATAGCGGTAACATTTTTACTGTCTGAAGTTTATTTTTTATTAAAATTTTTTTTTCTTTTACTTATGATTGATTTTTTTCCCCCATTGCTGCACGTTATTTTGAAAATTTGGCTTTCTTTGTTGAGCAGTTTTATTTTCTTTAATCCATGCGAAGACTTTACTATTAGTTTTATTCATGTTATTTCATTAATGCATTTTTGTTTGTTTATACATTTAGCCTATTTGATAGAGGATAAGAACTCCTGTGCTTTTAAAAAAACCGTTCCAAAACCAAGTAGAGAAATTAGTGATTTTTATATATTTCTTTTTGTCTGTTTTAGGATGGCTACCATAGAGTAGTTAATATTGTGCCAAAGAAACCACCACTGCTAGACAGACCTGGTGAAGGAAGCTACAGTAGATATTACAGTCATGTTGATTACCGAGAATATGACGAGGGCCGCAGTTTTTCTCATGATCGAAGAAGTGGTCCACCTCACAGAGGAGTATGTAAATTTCCCCCATGTACTAATTGTTATTTCTTATAAGTTAAAATTCATGTAATAAAAATTTATGTGACAGCCGTGAAAGCAGTTGAATAAACACTTCCTGCTGATGCTCTGTTGAGTTGCTTGCTGGAGCTGTCAAATGGGAACTAGTAGTCAAGAATCTTGGGGTGTTGGACAAGGTGGGTAAGCGCTCTGGATAGCTCTAAATGACATTCATTCCAACTAGCCTGCTTTTTAACCCCCTTACTTGGCAGGGATTTGCAGAAACATATAATCTATTACCTGAGTGCTTAAGTGATAAGCAGGTGGTTATCATCCCTTACTGGATGTACCCACTTGAAATTACTTTGTTTTCATCATGATGAAGTGCCATGGGTGAGGTGGGTTAAGATTGTTGATAATCTCATTTTTGTTATAGTTCTTAAAGTTTATTTACTAACTTAAATTAGAAAGCACTTAAAACATTGTATCATATAGTAAGCACTTAAAATATTAGCTGCTGTTATTACTACTATTATTACAATTTATTTCTCTTGATCTAGAAGTATGTATTAAGATTACATAAGTGTTATTAACTTGATTGAAATTATTCTTTGATGCAATTCCTCTGTTCTAGCTTGCATACTTAATTGTATTCCTTTTCCAGACTGTTTTCCTATCTTTTATTTTTTCCCCTTCACTACTATTTATAATATGGTAATTAATAGTACATATTCAAACACTGTTTATACTAAAGTTTGAACTCATATTGGCCATTGGATTATTTTGCATACTTTAAGGAATGGGGGTAAGGCAGTTTACAGAGGATAGGTATATATAGGAGTACAGTTTTCTCACTATTACATAATAGTAATCATTGACAATTCTAAAGTGGTAACAAGACTATTTAGTATTTCCTTGTGTTTCTAAAGTTTGAGGTGCATTATAGATTTCTTTCTTGCCATAGAATTGGTTTTTATTTTGTTCAGTTTTTAAATGTCATGCTGTTCCTTTAGCAAGAGGGGGTATGTGTTGAAAAGTAAATACTATGCATTAGCTCTATTTTAGAAATACTGGATTTTGCCATTGGAGCCATTCTCCAGTTATTCTCACAGAGAAACAGTTTGGCCTACAGTATTAAAAATTTGTTATCACAAGCTGGGTATGGTATCACATGCCTGTAGTCTCTATTTGGGAGACTGAGGCAGGAGGATCTCTGGATCTCATGAGTTCAGAGACCAACATAGCAAGACACTGTCTCAAAGAAAGAAAGAAAAAAGTTAACCCTTTTGTCCAAATCTTGTGTGACCATTTAGTATAAAGGGAGTTTTGTATTCACTGGACTAGTGTTTTAAAGTTCATGAACATGATTTTGCCCTAAAAACTTATAGCATAATGGTGCTTCAAAAACAGCACTTTTATTTTATATTCTTATAAATCACGTTTGTTGTCATGCTTTACATAACATTTTTTTTTCTTTTTAAATTTTATCAGACAAACAACAAGCACATTTGTGATCCTAGGACTCTCCTGACACTAATTCTTATTTGGAGTTCATTTATATAAATTAAATTACTTACTTGATCCAATATTTTACTATAGCTGTGAAATATTGTTTTGTTTATATTTAATGTTGAGAAGGACAATTATGGATACATTTTACCTATGGGAGAATAATGTGTATATTGTTAAAGAGGAAGACGACAATATTTTATCAGAATCAGTTTTTCTAAGTAACTTACATATTATATTCTAAGTATTATTCTAAAGTAATTGGGTATGAATTACTATTTGGCTTCTTTCTATGTACCTTTGCAAATATGTCTTAAAGGACAAAATATGGTTTATTTGATTTAAATTTAGTGCCACATATTAATCTAATATAGTGTTAGCAGTTTCTTACTAATTGTGGTTTTTAATGAGAGATAAGATAAGAAATGAAAACTTAAAGAAAAGTGGAAAGTAGTAAGTTCAGGCTGGGTGTGTAGCTCAGTATTAGAGTACTTGCCTAGAATGCATGTGACCCTGGGTTTGAGCCACCCCCAACCCCCTGCAAAAAAAAGTAGCAAGTTCTTCATTGAGTTTGAATCTGAAAATTGATGAGAAAACTTAGAAAATGAAAACTTGAGAAATGTATGCATCATTAAATTTATACTTGGTCCTCAAAAGCCATTAACTCTATTATGATGTTGGTTATATGTGTCTCTGACAATAAGCCTGTGTAGGTCTATCAAGGGAATAATGTAATTTTTAGGAAAAGACAAATGGTACCACAGGTTCTTGGTCAGTTTACTTTTAGTTGTTAAAATGGATAACTTGCTGTGTCTTTTTAATGTTTTTTCTTTTTTATGCTTTTACAGCTTAGGTTAGAAAAGTGTTTTGCATTCATAGTGTTTTGACCTTAGAGGTTAATTTCCATGAAACTGTTAGACATATTCAGCTTGTCCAGAATAATATAACAAATGTTCAAGTAACTTTTTTTTATGTTACAGGATGAATCTGGCTATAGATGGACAAGAGATGATCATTCTGCAAATCGACAGTCTGAGTACAGGTAAAAGGATAGAAATAGTAACATAAGTACTTTGATACTTACTGAGATTTGTACTGTAGAAATTAACTTTAAGGCATATAGATGAAATACTTAATCAGGATTTAAAATTTTGAAAGCAAGCATTATATCCTTTTTGTGACTAATGTAACTCATAAGTAGTGTTCTGTATCTATTGGCATTTAATTGATAATAAAGATACACTTAAATATATGAATTATTAATGTATTATTGCAAGTTATTAAATTATTCTTAGAGTATGGTATGGATTATGAGGTCTAGGTTTGCTTAATTAGAAAGTTAAGCATTTTTTTCAGAAGTATCCTGAAAATACTTGAATCTTTACAAAGTGTCTTCAATTTTTTCTAAATTTTTTATTGGTACCTATTCATTATACAGAATAATATGGGTGTGTGCATCATTTTTTTAATCCATTCATCTTCTGATTGACATTCAGATTGTTCCAACTTTTGGTTATTGTGAATAAAGCTGCACTAAAATTGGTATACACATACCAGTTTTGAGTCAGTTTTCCAATTCTTTATACATACAAATAGACCTAATGGGTCTTGTGATAATTCTGTGTTTAGCTTTTTGATGGACCATCAAGCCATTTTCCTCTGTGGTTACAGCATTTTACATTCTCATGAACAGGTATGAAGGTCCCTGTTTTTCTAAGCCCTTGTCAACACTTGTTGTTCCCTTGTTTTTTTTTTTTTTTTCAAATAGCCATTTGGTAAATAATGAAGTGTTATCTCATTGTGGTTTTGATTTGAATTTTCTTAATGACTAGTGATATTTATTTGTATGTCTTTGGAGAAATGTTTATTCAAGTTCTTTGCCCATTTTTTAATTGAGTTTTATTTTGCTTTGTTTTATATTCTGAATATAAAACCCTTATTAGATAATATATTTGCAAATATTTTCTTCCATTCTGTAAATTCTTTTCCCTTTATTAATGTTCTTTGATGCACAAAATTTAAAATTTGAGCCAATTTATTTTTTCTTCTGTTTTTTATGCTTTTGGTGTCATATCTATGAATCCATTGCCAAACCAAGGCCATCTGCATTGTTTAGACATGCCCACATAATTTTTTGGTTCATTTCCTTACTTCTGACTTAAGATATTTCAGGTTAGACTTTCTTGATTTGGCCCTGAAATGAGCTGTTCCTCCAAGGAGCACAGGTTCTCTGTAGCAGAGAGTAGTTTTTTGAAGCCAAGATTGGGGCACTAGATGTGGAGAAACACACACATACACACAAACTTGTACATCTGTATTTATTTGTGTTTCTGGAGATTTAACTCAGTGGCTTTAGCACTGAGCTACATCCACAGCCTCCCCTCCTGTACCCAACGCCCCGCCGACCTTTTGCCATCCTCTTGTCTCAGCTTCCTGAACTGCTGGAATTACAGGCTTGTGCCCCAGCTTGAATTTATTTTTAGTTTTTACCTATATTGAGAACCATGAATGTATGGCAGTCCCTTTTCTTTTTCCCCCATATTTTTATGTCCTTTTTTCTGGAGTGTGAGACCTGGTTCCAGGTTGTTGGGAGAGACAGTCCTCTATGGGTCTCTTTCGCTCTTACATCCTTTTTTTTTTTTGCGGTGTTGCGGATTGAACCCAGGACCTCATGCTTGCAAGGCAAGCACTCTACTAACTGAGCTATATCCCCAGCCCTTACTCTTGCATATCTTGTGGAGATATGCAAGAGTCTGAGTACTTGCTCTTCAGGCTAGTTCTCAGAGTTGTGTTTAGTAGCTAACAGAAGTAAAGATAATATATCAAGTTTTCTGTTACCCCTTCTTCCTGGCTCTGAAAGCTGTCGCTCCCACCAGTCCTGGGGATTGAACTCAGGGTTAGGCAAGTGATCTACCACTGAGCTGTACCCAACCCTTCTAAAGATTTTATTTTGAGACAGAATAAAACTGTAAGTTACCCATGTTGCCACTGAGCTTGAGATTCTCTTGCTTCAGACTCCTGAGTAGCTGGGATTATAGGTATGCTTGACTATACTGGGCTGTAGGTTAGCAGTTTCTCAATTAATTGAACCTGATCATTTATGTACACATCAAGTGTGTCATCACCTGCTCATTTATACAATGATATATCTATTTGTTCAAATTACTATATGAAATCCAGAATATATTAGGATTTATTTCATTTTTTATTAGAAGAATATGTCATACTTTTCCAAGAATTATTGATTTAGACAGAATGAGGTTGTTTTCAGCAAAGTCATTTTTCCCCCATAGTTATGAGATAAAATCTTTAGGATGTAACTGATTTTAAAGTATTATATAATATTTAAAAATATGAATAAAAAATTTTAAAGTAATACTTTATTTTAAAGTATTATATAATATTTTATGATACTTTAAAGTATTATATTTTAAAGTATTATATAATATTTAAAAATATGAATAAAAAATGTCACCAGGAGGCTACTATACATTATTTTTAAGTGCTGAAATTTTTTCCTATATTTACACAAAAATTTTTGGTTAATTCAGTATTTTTATACTTATATACTTTTTAAAATAGAGATTTCATCTTTTTTTCAGTATTTTTATACTTATATACTTTTTAAAATAGAGATTTCATCTTTTTTAAAAATATTTTTATTAGTTGTTGATGAACCTTTATCTATTTATTTATATGTGGTGCTGAGAATCGAACCCAGTGCTTCACACATGGTAGGCAAGCGCTGTACCACTGAGTTAAAACCCCAGCCCCTAGATTTCATCTTTAGTTTTATTATACTATTTAAAAAATCTTAAATGATATACTATCTGGCAGGATAATACTGTAAAGTCTTTGGTTTAGTTAAGTGGTATAAGTGTTTATTAAATTCATAATATTTGTAGGGCATTGTACTTATATCATTAGCTTACTATATAGTGAGTGAAATAATGCATAGGTAGATAAATATACAAGTAAATGCTGAAGATGTATAATGTGCTATAGGAAGACAAGAAACGTGCTGTACTGTGGTTTTAGAAAAAGTTTATACTAGCAGCTGATGATATGAATAGAACTTTAAGGGAAAGAGCAGGTTCTGGCACAAAGGAAGGAGTCATGAGGAACATGTTCTTTCAAAGGGAAGGATGTGAACACAGCTTCATAAAACATGATGTATAGAGGTATTAATAATTGAGTGTGTCTGAGGTGGGGAATTCTGGATTGGATTATAACTAAGATGGCTGTTTTATTCTGTTAGCAGTGGTAGCTACTGAGAAACATTAACCTGATAATGAGATGGGGGCTAACTGTTTTAGGCAGCTTTTGTATCACTGTGACCAAAATACCAATACGAACAATTTAGGGAAAATTTTATTTGGGGTTCATGGTTTCAGAGGTCTCAGTCAATAGAAGGCTGATTCCACTGCTCTAGGTTCAAGGTGAGGCAATACATTATGCGGGAAAGGCCCAGTAAAGGAAAGCTGCTTAGCTTACTGCAGGGTTGGGAAGCAGAGAGCAAGAGGGAGAGAAGAAAGGGCTGTAAGGAGAAACAGTCCTTCCAGGGCATGCTCCCAGTGAAACACCTCCTCCAGCCATGCCCCACCTGCTGACATTTACCACACAGTTCATCCAAACTAGGGTGGACTGATTAGGTCACAGCTCTTAAAATCCAATGATTTGATCTCCAAACATTCCTGCATTAATATAAGAACTTTTGGGAAATATCATATCCAAACCATATCATTCTGGCCCCCAAAAGCTCATGTCCGTCTCACAATGCAAAATGCTTTTAATCCATCTCTAAGAGTCTCATAGTTTTAACAGTTCCTGAATTGTCCAAAAGTCCAAGTTCAAAATCTTCTTTAAGACTCAAGGCAAACTCTTGACTGTGAGACCCATAAAAATAAGAAGCTAGTTACATATATCCACTATACAGTGGCAGAGTAAACATTTTTATTCCAAAAGGGAGGAATAGAGGCATAGAAAGAAGGAATGGGAACAAAAGACTAAAACCCACACAGGCAAACATGTCCTCTAACTCTTAATTCCATGTACTACAGTATGTAGGAGACATATCCCCTTGATGCACTCTCCAAAGGGCTTGGGCAGCCCTGCCCCTTTTGCCTGGCTGATTGCAGCACACATGGGCTCTTTTTTAGCCAGGCTGTCTTTGCAGCCAGTAGCTTTTTTTGACAGACAGTTCATGTTACTGGCATCTTTTAATTCCTGGATTCTCCATTTCGATTTCAGCTTCACCTTTACAGCTTCACACTCTAAGGGGCAGCACACAGGACTCTGAGCCTGCTACACTTTGCCTGGCTTCCAGGCTTTCTTTTGAAATCTCAGTGAACATCACCCTTTAACTTTAGCATCCTGTGTTCCTGCAGATCCAGCACCATGTGGATGATCCCATGGTCTGTCGGAATCCAGCTTGTGTAATACCTGGGACCCTGGAATCACAGCTTGCAGTGATTCAGAATGGTGAACAACTTCCTAGGTTCTCTTGTGTGAGCAGGGCAACCCTATTTTTTTTTTTTTTTTTTCTCAAAAAAATTGTTCCTTTCAAAATCCTGAGCCAATAGTGGGAGTGGTCCTTTCAATTCCTGAGATGCTCTCAAGTCATCATCCCTGTTGTCTGTCCGAAGTACTTAACATCTATTTAGGTACTGAAATTGCCTCAACCAGTACAATTTCCTTGACCCTAGCTTTACATGCACCTTTCTGACCAAACTGCAGGTTTTAACAATTCTTTAGCTCTCTTTTCTGCTCCCGATTCTCACAGTCAACCTGGGGAAAAGCTGCCAGCAATGTCTATGCCACTGACTGAATGCTATGCTGTTTTGAAGCTTCCTCTCAGATTAATTAGTCCCTTATTTTAAAATTCAGCCTCACACAACGTCTCAGGACATGGGCAAAATGTAGCCAGGTTCTTTGCCAGAATATAACATGAGCACCTTCTATTCCAGTTCCCAACAGAGTCCTCATTTCCCTCTGAAATGTCTTAAACACAGTTCATATTCTTATTGCCATTTTGATCTTCTGAGCTCACATCATAATTCCCCATTAGTTTCTTTTTTTAATTTTTTAAAATTATAGATGGACACAATACCTTTCTTTATTTTTATGTGGTGCTGATTGAATCCAGTGCCTCACATGTTAGGCAAGTACTCTACCCCTGAGCTACAACCCCAGTCCTCCACCCCATTAATTTCTGCTTACAAAATTCTAAAATTTTTCCAACTTGTAGCTCTTAATATTTTTAAAATTTCTGCTGCATACCGACCCCAAAAGCTTTTGAACCACACGGTCAGGTTAGTCACAGCAGTGATCCTTTTCCTGGTACCAATTTCTGTTTTAGTCAACTTTTACATTGATGTGACCAAAATACTTAACAAGAACAACTTAGAGGAGGAAAACATTATTTGGGGCTCATGGTTTCAGAGATTTCAGTCTACAGATGGTTGATTCCATTGCTCTGGACCCAAGGTGAGGCAGAACATTATGGGGGGAGGACCCAGCAGAGGAGAACTGCTTAGCTCATGGCAGGGTTGCAAAGCAGAGTGAGAAAGAGAGAAAAAACCTTCCAGGGCTTGCCCCCAGAAACCCACCTCCTCTAGCCATACTTCACCTGTCTATGGTTGCCACCTAGTCAGTCTGTGCAAACTAGGATGGACTGGGGTTATACTTCCTACAGTCCAATCATTTCATCTCCAAACATTCTTGAATTGATACAGGAGCTTTTGGGGGACACCTCATATCCACACCATAATGGTAACCCAATCAGACTGTATTCTCATATTTTGTTTTCAGTGTATAGGATGACTTTAAAGATGGCACTGGAGATAAAACAAGAAATTATGAGTATCTGAATTGAACATAGGAAGTGGGATGAAGAAAAGTGTTTGTTTAAGTAAAAAGTTAGCAAGATGTTAGATGTGACAATAAGAGAGAAAGAAATATCTGGGTCTTTTTTGTTGTTGTTTATAGATAGTAATTCCATTATCTGAGATTGACAATATAGGAGAAATGATTTCAAAATTGAGATTGTCTAAGGAGAAGATTAGAGTTAGATAAAAGCAATAAATTAAGGTCAGAAGCCTGGAAGTGGTAGAAAAGCAAAGTTTTAAAACAGTACTGAGATAACCAGTGTCTGATGCAACTGTTCTAATGAGTAGAACATCACTCACGTTCGGTGCTGTAGGGATGAACAAGATGGGGGTAGATTCAACATGGGTGGATAACTTGTTTTAAAAAAAAAAATGCTTGAAAAAGCTAGGTATGGTGGTGCACACTTGTAGTCCCAGCTACTCAGGACCCTGAAGCAGGAGAATTCCAAGTTCAAGACCAGCATGGGCAACTTAGGCCCTATCTCCCTAATTTAAAAAGGGCTGGGAATGTACCTCAATGACAGAGTACACAGAGTACACAAGGCCCTGGGTTTATTCCCCAGCACTTTCAAAATGAAATGAAACAAACAAACAAACAACAACAACTAAAAAACACAACAAAATAGCAACTTGAAAGTGGAGAATGTTACTGGCTGGAGAAGAACACTAGCTAAAGGGAGATGTTTTTGCCATCATTTTTAAAGGTGATCAGTGACTTGATCGTAGTTATAATTTGAAGAAAGAGGTTGAAATGCAAGGCAGAAATCATATAACTGCTGAAGCAATATCAGTGAAGAATCATGATGAATACCACAAATTGGAGAGTTAACTTTTGACAAGGATAGAAAGGAAAGGTAGCATGAGGAATGAATGGATTTGAAGGTAAATTGACAAGGAGTAGAAGGAGATTTGGTTAGCAGTTGAGGCAGTTCAGGCCTGGTCTGTTAACTGTTGTCTTTTTCATTGTCTTTGGGAAAATGAAATCACTCATTGACAGGGCTTTGGAGAAATAGGATGTGGAGTAGTTGCTGAAGTAAATGTGAAATTGAACTCACCAATGATACAAAAATATTATTGAGTTACTAAGTGGAATTAAAGGCATAGTGAAAGTTAGAGACCATAATGTTATAGTGGGATTAAATCTGTAGACTTATATATTTCTCTCTAGAGTGTGTATATCCATGTATATCAGTGAAGAAATCATAGATTTTGGAATTAATTCAGGCTTTGGGTTGGCTAAGATGATGTGTCAGAATTACAAGAATGGAAAGTTGATATTTGTAGAGTGATTAGGCTGGAAGCACAATAATTAAGGTTAGGATGAGGATCATTGATTGTTTTTAAAAAAAGAAGAAAGAGAAAAGACTAAAGGTACCAGGGAGATGGATGTGGAGTTATGGTAGGAGTGAGAAAACTGAATGACGAGGCGTTGTAGTTAGAATGTGATGTTGGATTCTGATGAGGGGCTCCCCTGGATAATCAATGGCAAGGGTTAGGATTTTAAGTGTGTGATACAGTATTGTGAAGAGAGGAGGTGGTCAAGGAATTGTGAACCTACAATATTGCACATATGATGCACATGGATTTTGAGTTAACCATGTCATGGGTAGGGCCTGTGGTAACAGTGTGTGGATTATGTAATTGTGTTAACATTTTTAGGGACTGTAAGGAAGTTACCAGGAGATTGGTAACAAGGTACAGTGGATGGCATGAACTTAATTAAGTAGTTTATTGGACTGTTCAAGGATCTAAAAATAATTCTACACTCCATATTCCTCAGGACCTTGAAGGGGGCTCATAAATGTGCACTTACTACTTCAGAGGGGGTATAATTTGTGTTCAATGCCAGGTTTCAGTTAAAGGAGGAAGTTAAAGATTGATTCAGGAAGAGGCTCAGGATGTGAAAACTTTTACAAGATCAATTTAAGTTACTATATTTGTGTTACGTAAGTATATACAAATACAGTTATTATACTTAAAGTACTTGCAACATTTGTGGGTCAACAGTTAACATTTATCTGAATGCTAGATTGGAGCAGGTGCTACAGCTATCTGCTAATTGGGTAAGTATACCCAACAAAGACTGCTTCAGAAGTCAGAAATCTAGATTTGTAAAATGGGAAGTCTCAACTTTTTTCATTGTTCACAACTAGTTGAAAATAGTTTGTAGTCTATGGGGTAAGGTAACAGTGTGAGACTTTGGGATGAAAAATCTATAATGCTTTAGTAGCTTGCTTCAAACGGTGGTTCTCAACCTTGGCTATACTCTGAATTATGCAGGAGTCATTCTAAAAACTAATGTCTGGCTTTTCTCCTGCATCCGCCATTCCTGCCATTTGGCACTAGGATTCACTCTCACTTTCTGTAGTCCCCGGTTGCTCTGCTGTGGGGGTGCTGAAGATCCCCAGGGAGCAGACCTGGTTTTTGAGCACCAGGAAATGAATATTCCTGACAACTGTCACTGGGCTGGTCCCATGGCAATTCTCCAGCCAATATTGCAGTAAGCACTATTCCACAGGACCAAACATCAACTGGTTCTGCATGAAATTCTTTTCTCTTAAGAAGTTCTGGAGCAACAAAAGAGCTTGATATATATTATTCCAGGACCTCCTAGCTTTCAGGGTCTGGGTTAAGAAATCAGTTGAGGAGGCCGCTCGGCACAGCGCTGGGACTCGGAGCAACCACTGGGGCTCTGGCGGCTGCCCAGGGGAGGAGTGGCGAGGAGAGCTGTGTGGACTCAGGACACCGGGGCCTGCCCTGAGGAGGAGGAGGAGGAGCGTGGCCGCTTGGATTCGGAGTGACTGCACCAGAGCTACAGGCGGTTGCCAGAGGAGAAGCCGCACGGCGAGCTGTTTGGACTCAGAACGACTGCTTCTGAACACCGGGGCCTGCCCTGAGGACGAGGAGGAGGAAGAGGAGCGCGGCCGCTTGGATTCGGGGTGATTACACCAGAGCTACAGGCGGTTGCCAGAGAAGGGGCTGCGTGGCGAGCTGTTTGAACTCAGACCACTTCTGAACCCCGGGGCCTGCCCGGAGGAGTAGGAGGAAGAGGAGGAGGAGCGCGGTGGGTCATTTGGACTCGCAGTGACTGCATTAGCGCTCCAGGTGGCTGCTCAGAGGAGAAGGCAAGTGGTGAGTTGTTTGGACTTAAAGTGACAGCTCCTGAACACAGGGGGGCTGCCTGGAGGAGAAGCGTGGTGGGTCGCTTGGTCTTGAGTGGCCGCACCAGAGCTCCGGGCGGTTGCCCAGAGGACCCGTACAGCGGGTCACGTGGATTCAGAGCCACTCAGAGCGACCGCTCCTGAACACCCGGGGGGTTATCTGGAGAAGGAGGAGGAACGGGGAGGGTCACTTCGACTCGGAGTGATTGATTATCCCGGGCTACGGGTGGTTGGTGGGAGGAGGAGGCACGAAGTGAGTTTCTTGGACTCCTAGTGACCGCACCAGAATATTGGGCGGCTGTCTGGAGGAAGAGGCGTGTGGCGGGTCTCTGGGACTCAGAGCGATTGTTTGGGGCCCCAGGTGGCTGCTCAGAGGAGGGGCCGCATAGCCAGGCAATTAGGTGCAGAGCAGGGTCCCAGGATCTAGGAGGCTTCTGGGTGGAAGAGCCGCACAGAGACAGGCTTAGGGCGGAGCGAAGGTTCCAGGCCTGTGGGCAGATTCTCTGAGGAGGGGCAGCCTAAGGAGATTCATCTGCGAAAGGGTGAGGCTCCCAGGCCCATGAGGTAGGGCCGGGCCCCTGGGAACTTTGCAGAGGAAGGCAGCCCAGCCCAGGCGGTAGCTGTAAATTGAGGGGAACCTCTAGGAGGGAACTGACCAGCGACACCTCCCCACTGGGTGAGTCTTCCCTGCTGGGTGAGGTTTCCCCACAAGGACAGTAAAACCAAAGACTCAGGCCCAAACAGGCCTTGCCTCAGCCCGCAGCCTAGGTCCCCTTTGGATGACCATTGGTCAACAAGTGGAGGCACCTCTGCCCACTAGCAGGGATTATACCCCACCTGAAGGACACCACTCCTAGAGAGGCAGCTTCCTTGTGGAGCACCGCATTATCAACTTTCTCCAAGACTTCAGCCTACTGAAGGCTAAGGGGGGATATATATAGAAATCTTCAGGGACATTGTAAGTCAATAGAGGAAATCTGCAATATCTCAGCGGTCCACTGATACCTGAACAATATGAGAAAACAAGGAAAGAAAATGCTGCAAACAAATCTAGATGTTACATCAATAAAACCCAATGACAGCATGGCAGAAGAAATGACAGAAAAGGAATTCAGAATGTACATAATTAAAATGATCAGAGAAGCAAACGATGAGATGAAAGAGCAAATGCAAGCATTGAATGATTGCACCAATCGACAATTAAAAGAGCAAATACAGGAAGCAAAAGATCATTTCAATAAAGTTAGAGATATTGAAAAAAAAACCAAACAGAAATCCTTGACATGAAGGAAACAATAAACCAAATTAAGAACTCCATGGAAAGCATATCCAATAGGATAGAACACCTGGAAGACAGAACCTCAGACATTGAAGACAAAATATTTAACCTTGAAAACAAAGTTGAACAAACAGAGAAGATGGTAAGAAATCATGAACAGAATCTACAAGAACTGTGGGATATCATGAAAGGGCCAAATTTAAGAATTATTGGGATTGAGGAAGGCCTAGAGAAACAAGCCAAAGGAATGAACAATTTATTCAATGAAATAATATCAGAAAATTTCCCAAATCTGCAGAATGAAATGGAAAATCAAGTTCAAGAGGCTTATAGGACTCCAAATACACAAAATTACAACAGACCCACACCAAGGCACATTATAATGAAAATACCTAACATACAAAATAAAGACAGAATTTTAAAGGCTGTGAGAGAAAAGAACCAAATTACATTCAGGGGGAAACCAATACGGATATCAGCAGATTTTTCAAGCCAGACCCTAAAAGCTAGAAGGGCCTGGAACAACATTTTTCAAGCCCTGAAAGAAAATGGATGCCAACCAAGAATCTTATACCCAGCAAAACTTACCTTCAAATTTGACGATGAAATAAAATCCTTCCATGATAAACCAAAGCTAAAAGAATTTACAAAAAGAAAGCCAGCATTACAGAACATTCTCAGCAAAATATTCCATGAGGAAGAGATGAAAAACAAAGAAGCAAATCAGCAAAGGGAGGAATTATCTTAAAAGAATTGTCAAATAAAGGAGGAAACAAGTTGTGTCAAACAAATAAATAAACAAAATTTAAAAAATGAACCAAATGACCGGGAAACCAAATCATTTCTCTATAA
Source organism: Sciurus vulgaris (assembly GCF_902686455.1). Taxonomy (NCBI): domain Eukaryota; kingdom Metazoa; phylum Chordata; class Mammalia; order Rodentia; family Sciuridae; genus Sciurus; species Sciurus vulgaris. The sequence continues at coordinate 105,356,382 of NC_136465.1, forward strand.
TAACCCTGAATGTTAATGGCCTGAATTCATCAATCAAAAGACATAGACTGGCAGACTGGATTAAAAAGAAAGATCCAACAATATGTTGCCTGCAAGAGACTCACCTCATAGAAAAAGATACCCATAGACTAAAGGTGAAAGGATGGGGAAAAACATACCATGCACATGGACTTAGCAAAAGAGCTGGAGTATCCATCCTCATTTCTGATAATGTGGACTTCAAGGCAAAGTTAGTCAGAAGGGATAAAGAAGGACATTTCATACTGCTTAAGGGAAGCATAAATCAGCAAGATATAACAATCATAAACATCTATGCCCCAAGCAGTGGCTCATCCATGTATGTCAAACAAATCCTTCTCAATTTCAGAAACCAAATAGACCATAACACAATAATACTAGGTGATTTTAACACGCCTCTCTCACCACTGGACAGATCTTCCAGACAAAAATTGAACAAAGAAACCATAGATCTCAATAACATAATCAATAATTTAGACTTAACGGACATTTATAGAATATACCATCCAACCAAGAGCGAATACACTTTCTTCTCAGCAGCACATGGATCCTTCTCTAAAATAGACCATATATTATGCCACAAAGCTAATGTTAGCAAATACAAGAAGATAGAGACACTAGCATGTATTCTATCAGATCATAATGGATTGAAGTTAGAAATAAATGAAAGAGTAAAACACAGAAACTATTCCAACATCTGGAGATTAAACAACATGCTATTATATGATGAATGGATAACAGAAGATATTAGGAAGGAAATTAAAAAATTCTTAGAGGTAAATGAGAACAAAGACACATCATATCAAAATCTCTGGGACACTATGAAAGCAGTACTTAGAGGGAAATTTATTTCATAGAGCGCATTTAATAAAAGAAGTAAAACTCAACAAATAAAGGACCTAACACTACAGCTCAAAGCCCTAGAAAAAGAAGAACAGAACAGCACCAAAAGTAGTAGAAGACAGGAAATAGTTAAACTCAGAGCTGAAATCAATGAAATTGAAACAAAAGAAACAATACAAAAAATTGACAAAATAAATAGTTGGTTCTTCGAAAAAATAAACAAAATTGATAAACCTTTAGCCACACTAACAAAGAGAAGACGAGAGAAAACCCAAATCACTAAAATTCGGAATGAACAAGGAAATATCACAACAGACACGATTGAAATACAAAACATAATTAGAAGCTATTTTGAAAATCTATACTCCAACAAAATAGAAAATTTCGAAGACATCAACAGGTTTCTAGAGACATATGAATTGCCTAAACTGAACGAGGAGGACATAAACAATTTAAATAGACCAATTTCAAGTACTGAAATAGAAGAAGTCATCAAAAGCCTACCAACAAAGAAAAGTCCGGGACCAGATGGGTTCTCAGCCGAGTTCTACAAAACCTTTAAAGAAGAGCTCATTCCAATACTTCTCAAAGTATTCCATAAAATAGAAGAGGAGGGAACCCTCCCAAACTCATTCTGTGAAGCCAATATCACACTGATACCTAAACCAGACAGAGACTCATCAAGGAAAGAAAATTTCAGACCAATATCCTTAACGAACATCGACGCAAAAATTCTCAACAAAATTTTAGCAAATCGCATACAAAAACATATTAAAAAGATAGTGCACCATGATCAAGTGGGTTTCATCCCAGGGATGCAAGGTTGGTTCAACATCTGGAAATCAATAAACGTAATTCACCATATTAATAGACTTAAAGTCAAGAATCACATGATTATTTCAATAGATGCAGAAAAAGCATTTGATAAAATACAGCATCCCTTCATGCTCAAAACACTAGAAAAAATAGGGATAGTGGGAACATTCCTTAACATTGTAAAGGCCATTTATGCTAAGCCCATGGCTAATATCATTCTAAATGGTGAAAAACTGAAAGCATTCCCCCTAAAAACTGGAACAAGGCAGGGATGCCCTCTTTCACCACTTCTATTCAATATTGTTCTTGAGACTCTGGCCAGAGCAATTAGACAAACCAAAGAAATTAAAGGGATACGAATAGGAAAAGAAGAACTCAAACTATCCCTGTTCGCTGATGACATGATTATATATTTAGAGGAACCTGGAAATTCCACCAGAAAACTCTTAGAACTCATAAGTGAATTCAGTAAAGTAGCAGGTTACAAGATCAATGCTCATAAATCCAACGCATTTTTATACATAAGTGATGAATCTTCAGAAAGAGAAATTAGGAAAACTACCCCATTCAAAATAGCCTCGAAAAAAATAAAATACTTGGGAATCAATCTCACAAAAGAGGTGAAAGACCTCTACAATGAGAACTATACAACACTAAAGAATTAAATTAAAGAACACCTTACAAGATGGAAAGATCTCCCATGTTCTTGGATAGGCAGAATTAATATTGTCAAAATGGCCATACTACCTAAAGTGCTATACAAATTCAATGCAATTCCAATTAAAATCCCAATGATGTACCTTACAGAAATAGAGCAAGCAATTATGAAATTCATCTGGAAGAATAAGAAACCCAGAATAGCTAAAGCAATCCTTAGCAGGAAGAGTGAAACGGGGTATTGCAATAGCAGATCTTCAACTCTACTACAAAGCAATAGTAACAAAAACGGCATCGTATTGGTATCAAAATAGAAAGGTAGATCAATGGTACAGAATAGAGGACACGGACAGAAACCCAAATAAATACAATTTTCTCATACTAGACAAAGATGCCAAAAATATGCAATAGAGAAAAGATAGCCTCTTCAACAAATGGTGCTGGGAGAATTGGAAATCCATATGCAACAGAATGAAACTAAACCCATATCTCTCACCATGCACGAAACTAAACTCAAAATGGATTAAGGACCTCGGAATCAGACCAGAGACCCTGCAGATTATAGAAGAAAAAGTAGGTCCAAATCTTCACCTTGTTGGTCTAGGATCAGACTTCCTTAACAGGACTCCCATAGCACAAGAAATAAAAGCTAGAATCAACCACTGGGATAGATTCAAACTAAAAAGCTTTCTCTCAGCAAAGGAAACTATCAGCAATGTGAAGAAAGAGCCTACAGAGTGGGAGAATATCTTTGCCAATCATACTTCGGATAGAGCACTAATCTCCAGAATCTATAAAGAACTTAAAAAACTTTACTCCAAGAATTCAAATAATCCAGTCGACAAATGGGCTAAGGAAATGAATAGACACTTCACAGAAGAAGATCTACAAGCAATCAACAAACGTATGGAAAAATGCTCAACATCTCTAGTAATAAGAGAAATGCAAATCAAAACCACCCTAAGATTCCATCTCACCCCAATTAGAATGGCGACTATCAAGAATACGAGCAACAACAGGTGTTGGCGAGGATGTGGGGAGAAAGGTACACTCATACATTGCGGGTGGGGCTGCAAATTAGTGCAGCCACTCTGGAAAGCAGTGTGGAGATTCCTTAGAAAACTTGGAATGGACCCTCCATTTGACCCAGCTATCCCACTCCTTGGCCTATACCCAAAGGACTTAAAATCAGCATACTACAGAGATACAGCCACATCAATGTTCATAGCTGCTCAATTCACAATAGCCAGACTGTGGAACCAACCTAGATGCCCTTCAATTGATGAGTGGATAAAGAAACTGTGGTATATATATATATATATACAATGGAATATTACTCAGCCATAAAGAATGATAAAATTATGGCATTTGCAGGCACATGGATGAAATTGGAGAATATCATGCTAAGTGAGATAAGCCAATCTCAAAAAGCCAAAGGACAAATGATATCGCTAATAAGTGGAGGATGACACATAATGGGGGGGAGGGAAGGGTTAGTGTTAGGGTTAGAGTTAGGGTTAGGGAGGGGGGCAAGAATGGAGGAAGGAAGTACTGTATAGAGGGTAAAGAGGGGTGGGAGGGGTGGGGGGAAGGGAAAAAATAACAGAATGAATCAAACAACATTACTCTATGTAAATTTATGATTACACAAATGATATGCCTTTACGCCATGTACAAACAGAGAAACAACATGTATCCCATTTGTTTAGAAGAAAAAAAAAAAGCGAAAAAAAAAAAATCAGTTGAGATATGAAATGGTTTTCCCCTATACATAATTTGATTTATTTTTTGTCACAGCCTTTAAAATTCTATCTTTATTCTCTATGTTAGTCTTTGTCATGATATTGCACTGTGGTGTGAGTCTGTTGTGGTTTTGTATATTTGGGTCCTGTAAGTCTCTTTATTTGAGTTTTAATTTCATTCTTTAGGTTTGAGAGATTTTCTGAGAAGATTGTGTATTCCTTTGATGTGTTTCTCCATGCCTTCATCTGTCCTGATGAATGTTAAATTTGATCTTTTCATGTTATTTCATGGTTCTTGGAAGTTCCATTCATGGTTTCTTAATGCATTTCCTACTTTATTGTCAAGACTATATATTTTGTTTTCATAACCTGTCTTCCTAGTGGTCTAGTCTGTTGGTGATGCTTTTCATTGAATTTTTAATTTGGCTTGTTGATTTCTTTATTTCATGGAATTCCAATTGATTTTCTTTTCAGAATCTCTAGTTTTTTGTCCTAGAGATTTCACCTCCTTGAATTTATCTCTGATTTTACTTCTTACATCATCCTTTATGTTATGAATCAGTTTAACTGTGTATTTTCTAAATTCCTTCCCTAGCATTTCTTCTATGGTTTTGTTAATAAAATTTATTATTGGAGTTAAAAAAAAAAAACAAAAAAAAACTAATGTCTGACCCTCACACTGAGAGATCTGATTTAGTCGTGTTGGGTGGACCTTGCGCATTGTTTTTGTTTTGTTTTGTTTCCCCTCCTGTTTGTGGTACTTGGGATTGAACCCAGGTCCTGCCCATCCTGGGCAAGAGTGAAAAAAGCCCATAAGATGATTCTAATGTGAAATGATTTAAAAACCATCATTCTAATAAATAGCATAGATTGTCTGAAATCCAGAAACCACAGGATTGTATTATAAATGACTCTCTAAGCTACTTTCTCTCATTTATGGGAACTTCATCTGTCTGTATCCACAGTAGTAATTACTCTTTTGCTTATATTTCTAAAACATGCATCCATAAGAATTACTTTAAAAATTTTAAAAATGAAATGTCCTGTCAATCTGTATTTTTGATAATAAAAAATGTCAGTCCAGTCAAATATGTGGGGTTTTTTTCAGACTTCATTATAGACAACTTAGTTTTATTATTTTGTTTTGCTATTTATTTTTCCCTTATTCAGAAAAATGCTATTTATAACACAACAATTCTTAACCTACAACATCATTTCCAGATTGATCATGAGTCTGTTTGTCCTAAAATCTATAGGAAAAGTCAGTGAATAAAAGATTCTTATAAAGTATTTTTAAAATAATTCTTTATAAGGAATAAAATTTAAAGTTCTTTGTAGTTTTTCTTAAATCTTTGGTGTCTGCTACTATAACTGTGCAACTAAACACTATCAAATGATTAATGAGTAAATGCAAACAATTATTACTTGAAAATTGTTAAGCCCTCTTTTTCCCTTGGTTTAATAGCTTTTATTTCCATGTACTCACTCACCATTTTAATTCTGAGCTGTTTATATAGACATATGGGAAGACTTGCCTTTGCAGAGAGAATATCCCAAGGTGGGGTGCCTAATCTTGTTACATGTCTTAGTGTTCCTCTGGAAAGAAGACCTGATGCTGTATCAGTACCTGAAGTTGACATGGCTCACTTCTCTTGGGTTTAGCAAGTAATGCCATGTTATTTGGGTGTTTACAAGAAATCATTAAAACATTAATTTTCTTGGTGGTGTAGCTCAGTGATAGAATGCTTACCTTTTATGAATGAGGCCCTGGGTTCTATCCTCAGTGCCGCCAAAAGTTCTGAAATCTGTATGAATTATTTTCAGATAATAATTGGTATTGTAATTTATTTTTCTGTAAATATTAAAAATAAAAATCTTTCTCAAAGATAAATTTCTTTTCACTTCTAAACAAAATCCTTTCAGGTCATATTAAATGATAGTTACATTTTTGTATTATCACAGTTTTATAGAAAAATAAACACCTTTCTTTTTAATAAGCTCTTTAATTAGAATATATAACATAAAATGCACAAATCAAGGTATATAGCCCACTTAGTTATCATAGTCCAGCCTGAGAAATAGAATATTATTTGCATCCTAGAAGCTTCCCTCCTGCCCCTGCTCAATTACTTTTTTTCCTCTCTAGAAGTAATCATTTTTCTGACTTAAGTAGTTTTAATAGTAAATGGGAAAAATTACAGTAGTGACTTTTTTATTTTTGTCAAAGCATTGACTCTTACTCTCAATTATAAATGTATGGGGGATGAGAAAATGGTAAAACTGATAGTATACTGTAACTTAAAAATATTAGAAACATCAAGAAAGTTTCTTAGCAAAAATTAAATATATTGATAGTCCTTGCCTTTTTCTCATCATATGTAACTTAAGGTGTAGAACAAGCATTTCTTTTATACCTTGGTGAATTTTTTTTTTTTTTTTTTTTGCAGTGCTGGGGATTGAACCTAGGGCCTTGTACTTGCAAGGCAAGCACTCTACCAACTGAGCTATCTCCCCAGCCCAACCTTGGTGAATTGTTATACGGCATTCCAAGTTTGGATCTATTTCCAATATTTTATCCTTTGCATTTTTTGTTGTCATGTGATAGCTCTGAGTTCTTTTCATGTGAGCGGTTTTGCCAGTGTTACTTCCTCTGTTATGTCTTCATCCTTTTTGTCACCATCACTTTTGTCACTTTATGTCAAAAAGTTAGCCTTCATTAAGCCCTTTAACTGTACATCTGGAATCTCTTGAAGGACAACATCATAGATATTCCACGAGCTATTTCTTCTGTATCTTCATTTGTGCTTGATTTGAATCGATGTACTAGCATTATCACATTTTGTTTCTTGTCTGTGCTTTGATCCTTGTTGGTCAGTTTCTTTTTTTCTTTTTTAGTAGTGCTGGGGATTGAACCCACTGGCCTCATATGTGCTAGACACTGTCTAGCATAGCTCACATAACACTGAGCTATGTATACATCCTCAGCTCAGTTAACTTTTTTGGGAGGGGTACCGGGGATTGAACTCAGGGGCACTCACCCACTGAGCCACATCCCCAGCCCTAGTTTGTATTTTATTTAGAGACAGGGTCTCACTGAGTTGCTTAGTGCTTCACTGTTGGTGAAGCTGGCTTTGAACTCAAGACCCTCCTGCCTCAGCTTCTGGAGCTATTGGGATTACAGGTGTCGCCACCACACCCGGCCCAGTTTGCTTTTGATTATCCATTTTTGTAAAATGTCACATGAATTTATTATTGAAAGACAAGACAATAAAACACATTCCTGTTGTCTGTGTGAACTGAATAACAGATGTAAACGATGAATCACCAGTGGACTTTGCATTATGTGATGTGATTGGTTATTGGTCATGATGTGCATTTGTTACTCATGTGATTTGTGGTCTAGAACTAGTAACAGAGTTTGTACTTTTTGTAGTAACTATGGTAAGTAATATTTGTACCATGTTATTGGGGGACTGGTATTATTAAATTGCAGTGTGCTGGTTAGTTTTTTGTTCCTATAACAAGATAAGTGAGACAATCAACTTACAAAGAGGAAAGGTTTATTTGGCTCAGATTTTTGAAGGTTTCAGTCCATGATCAATTGCCCTTGTTGCTTTTGGACCTATGGCAGTGTGTCATGGAAAAGGCAGAGCACTTACCTTATGATTGTGGCTCCAAAGAGAGAGGAGGAGACCACCTTCACACAGTCTCCTTTGGGGGCATGCCCCCATTGACATAACCTCTCTAGACCCTACCTTTCAAAGATTTCCACCACCTTTTACTAGTGCCAAGCAGAGGTTCAAGTAGTTAACATGTGGGCCTTTGGGGGTACTTAGTCCAAATAGTATATGGTACTGAAATCTGTATGAATCAGAACTTTGTAAAGTGAGGGCTCCTTGTAAATGGAATTGTACATGATATACCCTTTGTATATGACTTAAGTTCACCATTGTGATATCCCTTGAGATTGTGTGTAGCAGTAGTTCCTTCATTGTCATCATTATAGTCATTATTATATTTGTTATATAAGAATATAATGATATATTGTTCATTATCATAGGGAATGTGTAGTTCCATTGTATGAAAATTAAAAAGAAAATTGATTTTTAAAAAGTTTTGGCAGTGTATTTTGTGCACATGTGTATATACACACACACACATAAACACACATTTCTGTGTGATAGGTCTGGGAGTGGATTTGATTATTCTTTATTTGTAGATTTAACTTCAGTAGATAATGGCAAGCTGTTTATCAGAGCATTTATATTCCCATCAGCAAGATACATGAATTCCAGTTGCTTCACATCCGATATTGCCAGTGTTTTTTTAACTTCTGTATTTAAAATTTTGAACTAATGAATTAATATGTCAATGTATATTATGTGTGGTAGGCATTTTCACTCTTTAACCAATATTCCTGTTTTACAGATGAGGAAAAAGGTGCAGAGAGGTTAGTTAACTGTCAAACCTCTTTCATAGTAAACAGCTAGTGGAATCAGGATTTGAACCCTGGTAGATTCTTGCTCTAGACCCTATGCTTTTAACTACTTTTAGATCATACATAAACTAAAGTGATGGAGGTAGAATAGAAAAATACATTATTTGAAAATGAATGCACAAATTGATCAGAATTGAAGAAATTGCATTTTTTGTAATAGATATGTTAAAAAGAAACGTTAGAATTGATAAGTGGTTCAAAGAAAGCTCTAGAATGTTGGAAAATATATCGGGATTTCTGAACTTTGGCAAATTTGGCATGTGCGTCTTTATTGTGGGATGCTGTCCTAGTTGTAGGATGTTAAGCAGCGCTGCTGATTCCCATGTACTACATATAGTAGTTACATGTTAAGTTGCAAAATTGAAAAATTTCTTCAGCTATTTCATGGGGGTATAATCAGTATAGTTCAAAAACGAACAATATATTATTTGAAGGCGCTTCCTTAATCCTCCAACTCCTACCCCATGCCCTTAGGATTCTTCCCCCCTAATTCTTGAATTGATTTTTGAGCATTTTTTGTTTTTATAATTTGGGAAAACTGGAATTTTGGATTTTAGAATATCAGAATTTCAGAGTGGTAATGATAAGTTTATTAGTCCCCAGGAGTGCAGTTAAACATCAGTGAGCTGCTTTGAAAGGTTGTTTTTCCTCTCTAAGGTATATACTACATAGCTGCTTAACTACTAATATTAGCCATCTAAATTTCTTATTGGGTTGCAAGGTTATTGTTGGGGGAGAGGTAGAAAGAGGGAGGTGGCATTGTGCGGTGAAATATCAGTTATCTTTTTAAAACCTAAAATAAGAAACTTGAGAATATTGATATGCCAGGAAAAATACTTAGTTATATAATTGTTTATATTAATCATTAGTGATTTATCTATTATTTGTGAAGTGCTTGGTCTGTCACTTGAATAGGAACTGTAAATGAAAGAAAAAATTGAGGAAAGAGGAAAAGTCCTATTGAGTTGGCTAGGAATGACTTTATTAATGAAAGTATTATGGATTTTCTGGTGAATTGTAAGTTTTAAAAATTCATTATGCTGTCTCATCAGTTATTGTGTCAAATAATTAGAAATAAATCTAGGAAAGGGTTTTGTTTAGTTGTAAGGTTAAGATATAGTTAGCCCTTACTATGCTATCTTAACTTAAAAAAAAAAAATAAAGTCTGAGTTTGCATTTTTAATGGGAATACGTAGGAATTTTATTGGGACTAGGTAGGAGTGGGGAAGCAACCCAGACCTTTCTCCATATTCTCTGAAAATACAAAGCTGTGGGTAACTGCGTTAGTAGATTGAGCTTGGAAATTTGGATGTATGCAGTTGTTTAGATCAGGGGTTGTCAAATTACACCCTTGGCCAAATCTGATCAAGTCTTTGTTTCTGTAGATAAGATTGCATTGGAACATAGTTTTGGAGAGCAGTGACTTGAACCCTGGTCTCTGATTGCCTTAGACTGCGTTTGCCCTGGGAATTGAAAACACAGAAGTGCAGGTCCTGATGTCCCAGTTGCTATGGTAACGCCAGCCAGGGGTGGCTATGTGTGAAGGCATGGCTGTAACAGTGGAGGCCTTGAGTTCAGCACCTTCTCCAGGGATAGAGGATTTTGGGCAAAACAAGATGACCTCAATGTCTTGCAAGTTTCGCTGCCTGCTTTACTAAAACTCTCACAAATAACCTTTTGATGATAAGACCTATATAATAAATGTGCTGAGCTAGCTCTGGTGTCATAGCCATACCCATGTGTTTACATATTGTCCGTGACTGCTGTTGTTGAGATGTGATGGAGACCATACAGCTACAAAGTCTAAAATATTTCTGTTTGAGCCAGGTATGGTGGCACGTGCCTGTAATCCTAGCTACCTGAAGAATAGCTAGGATGCAGGAGGATTCAAAGTTTGAGACCAGCCTGGGCAACTTAGGGAGGCCCTATCTCAAAAGAAAAAATTTAAAAAAAGGTCTGTGGATGCAACCCGGTGGTAGAGCACTTGCCTAGCATGTACTAGACTTGGGGTTCATTATTGCAGAACAAAACAAAAGTCCTTTTTGGCTCTCGACAACAAATATTTTCTGACCTTTAGTCTTGTTAGCTGCCTTTCTGCCTACTTTTAAACTTTATACACACACACACACATAATACACATACATACATACATGTATGTATGTATGTATATATATATATTAATGTATATATATATATAATGTATGTATATTTAGTTGTAAGTGGATCTTTTATTTATATGTGGTGCTGAGTATCGAACCCAGGGCCTCACATATGCCAGGCCTGTGCTCTACCACTGAGCCACAATACCAGCACCTTCTGCCTACTTTTGACTTTACATATGCTTCATCTGTATAAAGAACTCTTTTTTTTTTTTTTTTTCTTTTTTGTGGTGCTGGGGATTGAATACCCAGGGCCTTGTGCTTGCAAGGCAGGCACTCTACCAACTGAGCTATATCCCCAGCCCATGTATAAAGAACTCTTTAGCTCAAGGTTTTGATACTGAATTTTTAGTTCATCTTCTCACTTGCTCAATTTCCCCAGAAAGTCAAGCTGAAGTCTTTTTCTAGAGGCTTTATAATTAAACTTGTACAGATATGCAAGACTTAATAGTTTTGCTTTTCTGAATGACATACAGGTATCAGTGAGTTGTTTGGCATCCTAGCTACTTCTTGCTGCAGACCTTTTATTGGTTTAATGAAAGTCATACAGGGGTAATGACAATAGAAATAGCTGACATCTCTATTCAGTGCTGTGTCAGGCTCTGTTCTAAATGGTATCCCTCTATTATTTAGTTTACTCCTCACCACTATTCTGTGAAGAAAGTATTATTATTGTCCTCACTTTATAGGCAGGTGGAGTTTACTCAAGGTCATAAAGTTCTTAAGGGATGGATATAATTTAACTTCAACTATTTTAAAGATAGTTCTTCAAATTTATTTAGATGAGTTAAAAGCAATATAAAATTTAAATTGGCACTATATATATTTTAAAAATATTTTTTAGATGTTGGGTAGATCTTTATTTTATTCATTTATTTATATGTGGTGATGAGAATCAAACCCAGGGCCTCACATATGCCAGGCAAGTGCTCTACCACTGAACCACAGCCTCAGCCCTGGCACTGTGTTAACCATATAGTTGTTAACAATAGTTACTTGGGAAGGATCTTTTAGTGCTTATTAGGAGACTTGTTCACAGAGGGCCTTAACATATCCTAACCCCATTTTTCTTCCTCTACTGGGTGATGCTTTTGTTAAATCCTTATACAATACTAGTATTGCATTTGAAATTTTGGTGCTATTTAAGTCTATAAACTCCAAGAAGCATTTTTACTTATCACTATGTTCTCCCTAACATTTAATATCTTCACTAAGCTGTTAGTGATGATTGTGAACATAGATCAAATCTGGTTTCATGTCTGTTCTTATCCCTTTCCATCTTCCCTCTTAATCTGCTTTAGCTACACTGGTCTTAACCAACACATCATATTTTGTCTTTATAGTTTCTGTTCCTTCTACCTGAAATGTTTTTTATGAGCTTTGTTGGGTTTTGTTTTCTCTTTGGCTATCTCTCACTTTCTCATTGAAATCTTCCTTCATTATCTTATCTAAAATAGCCTCTTCATTCTATTGTTCCTTATAGTACTTGTCACCCTGAAATATTTTTATGTTCAAGCTTCAGAATAGCAAGGACTTGGTCTTTTAGTATCTTTTAAAACTCTTATTCACAGTACTCAAAATAGAATGGGTTTATTTTCCATCATTCTTTCCATCCCTTTTCTATAACTGGAACCTAATGCTCCAGGAGTGAAACCACTTTTTTCCAACTCAACTCTTCCTCTTTTCTTTTATTCCTTAGATGCATTCTAGGAAACTCCAAGCCACTATTCCAGTGTTATCTTTGAAGTTCTCTATTTGTATCACCACATCCTCATCTTTGTACTGTGTTAAATGTTCAACATTTCGTGCCTTCTTCATTGATAATTGTAATTCCTGGTTCACAGTTATCTCTACCCCATCCACCCCTGTCCTTATTTGATAATGCATTTAGCAACAGCTTTTTCTTGCATGTTTTAATTCTGGCTAGCTACCCATAGGCATGGCCAGGACCTAGCATCAACATTGGGAGTAGTCTTGTCTTGCCTCTCTCATGAGCTTTGAATTTCCACTTTATGACTTATGGACAGTTCATTTATATATAGCTCTTACACATTAGCAAAGTTCTCTACCTCACTCCTTCTCAAAGTATTGTCTGCATAAGAATCTCAAGGAAAGTGTTGTTAAAGCCCAGAACTTAGAATCCAGAATCTTGGGTCACATCCTCAGAGATTTCTGCTTCAGTTGGTGAGAGTTGATACTCTTGATTTTTAATTTCTATTACATTCCCAGGAATGCTCACACAGGTCTAAGGTCTTAACATTTTTAGGAACATTTCTAATGAATGCTTTGCCCCAAAGGAGCTATTTAACAATTTTGCCTCGGGCTTCTATTCACATTTTTTCTTTACTTTCAGTTGGCAGTTTTTATAATTCTTTTGCTGATATAAAGACCTCCTTTCTAATGAGAGCTGTTATGTTTTCTCTTCTCTCACATTTTGTGAGAGGATGGTCCTTTAAGACTATCCTCCTCCTCTTAGTTTGTTTTTTTTTTTTTCCATTTTCTCTTGATTTTTGGTTTATCAATTAACACGGTTATGTCTTGGATTAACAATTTGCCCTTTTATTGTAAATTAGCTTTTCCCCTTGACCTCCAAATATGATCAAATAATAAACCCCTTTAATCAAAATAAGTTTGATCTCAGTTTCCTCTGTCTTCCTTCTGCCAGTCTTTTTTAGGAAGAAGTAGGTTAATTCCTTTCTTTTCTTTTTTTTATTGTAAACAAATGGGGTACAACGTGTTTCTCTGTACATGAAGTAGAGGCGTACCATTTGTGTAATCATACATTTACATAGGGTAATGGTGTTTGATTCATTCTGTTATTTGTTCCTTTCCCCCCACCCCACCCCCTTTTCCCTCTATACAGTCCCTCCTACCTCCCTTCTTGCCTCCCTCCCACCCCCCCATTATGTATCATCATCTGCTTATCAGCGAGATCATTCGTAGATAAATGTATTTTAATTTCTTAAAATCTGTTTTGAATTCCAAAATTTTATTGGGCTTCTGAACTGACAGGTCACATGACTCCTACATCTTTAATGCGTATAGGTCTCTTTCAGTCTCAGCAGTCTATCCTTTCCCTTTTAAAAGTTTTCTACTTTTGCTTTTTAGTCTTTGCTTTTTAAGGTCCTACTCTTCTCACTGCTTCTGTTCTTAGGCATATAATACCCTTTAACCTCTTTCTTCTTTTTCTTGAAACTTGAAATGCTTTTCCCTTTATCTAATCTGTTGTCCAGTGTGAGAGTCTCTAGCCACACGTGCCTGTGTTTCACTTGAGATATGACCAGCTCAAACTGAGATACTCTGTAAGTATAATTTTTAAGATTTAGAATGAGAAAAATAATGTAAAATATCTCACTACATTTTAAAATATTGATTGCATTTTGGGCTGGGATTCAATCCTTGGCACCACATTAAAAATAAAATTTTAAAAATTTTAAAAATATGGATTGCATGTTGATAATACTGTAGGCATGCTTAGTTTGGGTTAAAAATTGCTAAACAATTTCACCTATTTCCTTAAATGTGGCTACAATATGTATAATGGGAATATATTTCTATTAGTCAATATTGATCTAATTCTTATCTTTCCTTAAAAACTCAGATTAGTTGTTTTTTAATCTAATAATGTATATTTTCTTTCTGAATTACAGCACCAGCCTTTCTGAACACTTCCTTCCTCTCACAAAACTCATTTAGATACTAAACTTCCTCAAAGCCAGGATGATCCTCCATAGGGCCTATTGTATAGTGGGCACGTATTATATGTGTCTATTTCTGATTACCACTTTATCAAAGAAGATACTCAGGATAATTGCCTGCTGTAATGTTTTTGCTTAAATTGGTGGGAGAGGTTGATATGAAGGGGAAGAGAGACTACTTTGTGCTATTAAAATCTGGCATGTACTTCCTACAAGTCCATCCACCCACCTCAGACCACTATGATAGTTCTGAACTGTGCTTTGATTTTACTGCCATCTGGTGTTGGGATTAGGTAACTGTAGTTCAGTATTCATCTTTTCAGTGGAAGAAGATAGGCAGTCTTTCCTAATATGGACCTGCTCTCCTCCATCTTCTAAGTAAGTTATCAATAAGAGTTCATTTAGGGGCTGGGGTTATAGCTCAGAGGTAGAGCCATTTGCCTAGTACGTGTGAAGTACTGGGTTCGATTCTCAGACCTGTAAATAAATAAATAAGTAAATACATAAATAAATAAATAAAAGATCCAACAACAACTAACAATATATTTTTAAAAAGCTCATTTAATTTCAATGTAGAAAATCTTTATTCTCCTTGTTGGAATGCTATTTCCTTGACTTCACAGATAGTGTACTCTTTGTGTGTGTATGTATGTGTATTTTTCTAGCTGTTGTTTGACAGCCCATTTCTCTGTTTGTATTAGTTTTTTAACCATACATTCTTGGCACTCTGCTCATTTTATTCCTTGTTTTCATCTGTACCCATGGGTTTCCTGGCTTATTTACAGGCAAATTTACATTGAGAACCAAACATATTTTCTGAACTTGAAGTCATTGTCCCTAGTTGCTTGCCTGGATGTTATATGAGCACATAAATTTGATATACTCCTATCTCAATTTGATTCTCACCCCGTTTTTATTTCTCATATCAGTTTTTCTCATTAATCTGCTAAAATTCTGGAAATCAGATTGGCATCCTCCATCTTTCACACTTGTTACTCAAATATTCATCACATGTTAAGTCTAAAAGATGTGTTCTTGCCGGTGTAAAATTTGTGACCCCATTATTCCATCCAAGCTACTATTGTTTATTCCCTGGACTAAACAGACTCCTAATTAGTTTCCCTACATCTGTTCTTGATTGCATTCACTGGGTTCTATACATACTTAATGTCATCTCCTAGCCCAAGAGTTCTGTGATGCAGAGACTATGTGTATTTGGCTTCCCTTTAAGTTCCTAGCAACAGCTATAGTTCCAAAAAATCTGTAGGTTTCTTTATCAGTTCACATGGTTGTGTCTGGGATTATCAATTTCCCCTTTTATTGTAAATTAGCTTTTTCCCTTGATCTCCAGATATGATCAGATAATAAATCCTTTCAGTCAAAATAAGGTTGATCCCAGTTCCCTCCATCTTCCTTCTGCCAATCACTTTGAAAGAAAAATAATGGATTAACTCCTTCAGTAGATAGATGTTTTAGTGACTAGACTATATTAGAATTCTTTAGTAGGCTGGGGTTGTAGCTCTGTGGTAGAGGTTATGCCTAGCATCTGTGAGGCACTGAGTTTAATCCTCTGCGCCACATAAAAATAAAGGTATTGTGTTCATCTACAACTAAAAAATATTTAAAATTTTTTTTAAAAAAAATTTTAGTGCTTTATTTCAGTATTAGGATTCTGTACCAGTTCATTTATCATTAATGAATTTTAGCTGTTTTCTATCTTTTTCCCAAAGAAACAATTGTGTCTATAAAGGCAGTATATTTTGCATATTAATTAGCTAGTGTTCAGGTAACCCGAGGATAACAACCTACTTATGAGTGACCATTAATAAATATACCGAAATTATTTTCTGAGCATTTGAAATTCAGTGTGATGGGCTTGGGAGGTGGCTCAGTGGTAGAGTGCTTGCGTGGTATGTACAAGGCTCTTGGTTCAGTTCCCAGGACTGTGCCCCTTGCAAAAATAAAATCCATGCCATTGGTTTGTCTCTTAGCATTCTTCTGTTTGAAATTTAATAGTCTTTAATTTTAATATGGAAGTATGTTTGTTAAATCATCGATTAAAACCTGTTTGAGTGTTCTTTTAATAGAAGATCATATCTTGATAGGTTTGCTTAATAATTTTGATTAGCTTCAACTTTTTTAAAGTATATTTTTAAGATATTGATAGACCTTTATTTTATTTATTTATTTATATGTGGTGCTGAAACTTGAACTTGGTGCCTCACACATGCTAGGCAAGTGTTCTATCACTGAGCTACAACCCTAGCCTCTGGCTTCATTTTAAAGATGATTTTTGCTTATAAATTTTTCTTAGTGGGGCTTGCTTACTGATTTAATGATATTGCTAAATAAAAAAATTGAACATACGAAAGTAAAGGGGATTTATAAAAAGTAGATATTTAAAGATGGGCAACAATCTGTATTCTAAGGACAAACTCGGCATTTAACAGGTTCATACCAGGGTTTCTCAACCTTGGCATCATTAACAGTTTGGACTAGATAGGTTTTTGGTGTGTGTGTTGGCTGATATCCTGAGCATTGTAGTATTTTGATAACATTGTTGGCCCCTACCAGCATCCTCACATCCCACCCCTTAGGACAACCAAAAGCCTTCTAGACATTGACAAATTGTATCTCTGTGGGCTCAGGGGGCAGTGACATACGCAAATTGTCTCTGTCTCTGTTTCTCTCACCCCCCCCCCCCCCCCCTCCGGTGATAATGGATATTTAACCCAGGGCACTTTACCACTGAGCTACAGCCCCAGACCTTTTTGTTTATTTTGAGATAGGATTTCACTAAGTTGCTTAGGGTTTGCTAAGTTGCAATGATTGGCCTTGAATTTGGAATCCTCTTGTCTTAGCCTCCTGAGCTGCTGGGATTACAGGTATGCACCACTGCGCCTGAGCCTCTGTACCTCTTCTCTGAAATGGTTGAGACCAAAAGTATTCAGATTTCAAAAGATTTCAAAATTTGGAGCTTTTCAGATTAGGGATGCTCATGCTCAACCTGAGCATCACCAGTACTTAGAAGGGAATGATATATCATGAGAATGTTTCACTAGGAATATCTCTGGTATTGCTAGGTGCCTTTGCAAGTCTAGTAACTGTGTGGTTATTGTTAAAGGCAATAAAAATAGTCAGTATAACTGTTTTTCACATTTTAGAATTTTAGAATAAAGTAACTTCTTTACTTGACCTTTTGGATCTATTCAAACTGAAAAAGTGGTGCATTCTAAATCATATTTTACTGATAATTTCATTTTGTTAACCGATTTCAGCAGTTAGGTTTTGGTAGAACAGGGAACCAAGATTATAACATAAAGAATAGCTTGTAATTACAGCTTTTGCCATTTGTATGGAATAGACGGTATAATTACCTTCTCTTATTTTTTCTTCAAAGGGACATGAGAGATGGCTTTAGAAGAAAAAGTTTCTACTCTTCCCATTATTCGAGAGACCGTTCTCCTCATAAAAGGGATGCTCCTTTTTTCAGAGAATCACCTGTAGGTCGAAAGGACTCTCCACACAGCAGATCTGGTTCCAGTGTCAGTAGTAGAAGCTATTCTCCAGAACGAAGCAAAACATATTCTTTCCATCAGTCTCAACACAGAAGTATGTATTTATAAGACTCTTTTTCCTTTCACAGCTTCCACTCAGGGAGTGTACTAAGACAAATTGCCTCATAGGTTTATAACTTTATTTTGAAAATTTTTAAATTTATAGGGAACTTTAAAGAATAGTATAATGAATACCATACACATAGGTTTTTCCAACTCTTTGAAGGTGAAGTCTGAATGACCTTTTACCTTCAGCTTATGTCAGGATGTAAAGGAGAACTTTCTGTTCATGTCTAGAAGTCAGACACTCATATTTTCTGGTCATTCTTGTGTCAATCCAACCTCTTTAATGTGTTATTAGATGATATATTTATATAGCTGATAGTTTCTCTTACATTAAAAATATTAGTGGTCTTCCCTAAACATGATATTGCTTTATTGAATTGAAAACTAAAATCTATCGTAAATTCATTCTTTTCAAACGTCTAGTTTTACTTTTTTTAAGGGGAGTGCCTGGCCATACCTGGCATGCTAATGAGTTGCTTAGTATGTATTGGAATAAGTAAATGAAGTAACCACTTTTTTAGATAAAGCATTCTTACATTATATTTCTAGACTATAGCCTGTAGTGGAACTCATTCATCAGAAAAGATTTTCTCATGCCTCCTGCATGCAGTGCACTTTGATAGATACAAAGATGTCCCTGTCACTAAGATACTAGACTGTGTTGGTGTATTGGTGTATTTTCCACCAGCTAGTAATAATTTTATCAATATGTTAACATATATAAAGTATAACTCAGATACACGAAATGTTATGTCTTAAATAAGTTAACATGACATAGACATGTCAAGGTGAGAGAGATTCTCACTCTGGAGATGAAAGAATATGTCGAGGAGGAAATGACATTTGGGCTTAACCTTATTTCAGATTTCTATAAATGCAGAAGTGTATTTAAGTGGAGGAAATTGTAAGCCAAGATACAAAATCAGAAAAGTTCAAGATATTTCTTTTACTTTCCTTTAATTTTCTTCCTATTTAGTGTCTTCTTCAAATAATAAGAGTTTTAATTCAATAGCCTCTGCCTCCTGCATGATGTGATGGAAAACCACTTGTCATCATCACTTTATCTTCTCATGTAGCTGTTGCTGGATCTGTGTTTAGCAAACATTTTTCAGTTATCTCTTAATTTGCAGAGCTAGGCAGAGTGAGGCTTTCCAAAAAACATGTTTTTGGTTACAGGTGTATGAATGATGGTGTAAGAATTAAGAATATAATTTGAAAGCCCTCAAACCAAAAAAAAAAAAAAAAAAAAAAAACTAAAACCAAAAAACAAACATAGCAACTTCTATTCCTGATTGCTTAATATAATATGCTTGAGACCCTTCTGGGAAACTGGAAGTCGTACTGTGGAATGTAATATTAATGAGCATTTTCTTCCTCCCACTCATATATTAAAAACCCCAAACAAAAACAAAAAGCCTTCAAGATAAACAGCCTCTAAACTTTAGTGAGTGCTTTCCTGCACAAACATATGGTAAATTAGCCAGATGCCCTTTTTTGGGGTGGGCGAGGCAGGGCAGGTCCTGGGGATTGAACTCAGGGGCATTTAAACACTGAGCCACATCCCCAGCCCTATTTTATTTAGAGACAGGGTCTCACTGAGTTATTTAGCGCCTCGATGTTGCTTAGGTTGGCTTTGAACTCCCCATCTTCTTGCCTCAGCCTCCTAAGCTGCTGGGATTACAGGTGTGCACCACCACACCTGGCAGCCAGATGCCCTTTAAGTATTTCTTTTCTGAATATGTGTGACTTAAATCAAGATCAATTAATTTGTTTAAGAGGGAGAAAATATGGAAACTGATAATAAAGCCTTTTTAACAAAACATAAATAAAATATTAAAATGAAAACTTGAGATTCTTACTCAATAGCTTATAGTGAAGCTATTAAAAGTAGAATTGGTGAATTAGCCTTGTATTTTTGTCCTTTAAAACAAATTTCTGGGGGAGTATTTTTTCTCTTTTTATGCACTTGGCTGCTTTGTGATCCAAACTCTAAAGTCTTGAGATGAAATATACATGAGTCATAATGTGATGCTTGCTCTTGGTCCTGGGATCTCCAGTACACTGTTCCCATCATTCCAGGTTTAATATCTTTAATATATGGAGTGGTGGGAAGATACCAAAGTTGGGGGACCCAAAATATGGGGCAAATTTAAACACAGAGCATATGACTTTGCTAATTCCTTATTTTCATTAATCTTTTAACTTTGAAAGTTAATTTCTTTAATGAAGGTAAGAGTTTGTTCTGGGAGGACTCCTACAAGTTATTTTGGTTCCTTAACTACTTAGGCTATACTAAGAAAGTGTTTTCTATATTTCTTTCGTATTTTCTGAATACTTACATAAGATCATCTTACTAAAAAGCCAAGAAGTCTTAAGCTGGAGAAGTCTTGGTTTGAACAATAAATGGAAAAGTAAATTATTACACTCATTTGTGATATTAGTTTTTGCTTTATTCAAATGTCCCAGATAATAATAGTAATGATAATAAATTAATGGTGCCTTGCTTTCCTTAAAGAAATACCAAGGAATAGGATCCTTTAGTTATCACCAGCTTAAGCCAGATTATTTCACAAGGTGTTGAAATTTAGTTTATAATGTAGTTGAAATTTTGGTAAGGATTTTAAATGTTTTTTTATAGACAACAGATTAAAATAACCATGTTTTTTTTTTTTTATTCCTTATGCCCTCATCCTTTTAATTCTTTAATTTAAAAATTTTTGCTTTTTGTTCACAACTTTTCAGTAATTTTGCCTGCTTTAATAATAACTAGTAGTTTGACTATACTGTTAAAGGACTAAATCTTTATAATTCTTACATGCATTCTGATATCTCATTTATGTTCTTATTTATGTTTAAGCCACAGAATGATTTAACTACTTTTTCCAACTCAGGTGCCTATTTTTCATTTTGTGTTTATATTCACATACAATTGAGTATCTTCTACTTACCTTTTTCGGTAAATCCTATGGAACTTTGTATTGCTTCAGACTAATTATCCTTCTAAATCAAACTTGTTTTCTTCCCATACTTCACTAATAAGAACTTTCTGACTCTCACGTTAGTTAGGCTGACCTGGACATAACTTTGAAAGTATTAGTTTTGGTCCTTTTTGTTCATATTTAGATGCTGACAGTGGAAACTGTCTTTTAAGCTCATTTTCTTTCATCATTTACCTTTTATTTAGAATAGTAGCATTAAAAATGACATGAGAGACCATTAAATTCAGTCTCATACTCATTCTTTGTTAAAGTCTTGTAATAAGTTTATAATATCTCAATTTGGTCTTTCTACCTTTGTATGTAGCTCATTGTTTATAAAATAATCTTTTCCTCTAACATCTACTTAATACTAGTTATTTTTCTTAAGCCACATATATAAATAAACATATTTCTTTTTTTTTTTTTTTTTCTTGTAACCTTTTACAGACTGGAGGAGTACTCTCATATCCTTTCATTCCCCAGAGTTAAATATATATGGTTCCTTTTGTTGTTCCTTACTTTCATTCAGTATGATTTCCAAATCTTTTCTTTCCTAATTTTCCTTCCGTTCCTTTTAAGTTGTGACACCAGAAGTAAACTTTTATTTTGCCAGCTACATTTATTACTGGCTCTTAATGAGATGGAAGGCAACTAAAACCAAAGCCATTTTCACATATAATACTATTAAACAAAATGCCCTTCAGGCTGTATATCTTTTCAGGTGTAATTGTTTATGTATAGTTAATATATTTAAAAATGTATATGTAGGAATGCCAGGTTTCATCTAATTAGTTTTAGCTTGTTATTCTTTCCACAGAGATTAAGTCTCTTTTAGTGATTCTATTTATAGTAGCACCTATTAAGAACTGTTTGCTTTATTAGCAAATAAAGTATGCCTGATGCATTTTGTATTAATCATTAATAATTTTGGCGAGTAGCATAAACCCAAATATAGATACCTTTAGAGTTCTGTTAACCTCAAGCTTTGATCAGCGTTGTTTGCTGTTACTCATCTTGCAGTTGTGATCCTTCAACTTTACCTGTCTTTATTTCAACTTGGGGATCTCATTGGAAGACCTTGTCAGGTGCTTTCTTGCCTATTCTAAGTTGCAAAGCATTTCCTCTATCAAACAGTGACAAAAAGATTGCCTTACTTTGTTTTTATAAATCCATTGTGGCTTGCAGGAACTTACAAACTACCTCTTTGTTAGTTTATTCTAAATATTTGCTAAATTTGCCAGTGATGCTTATTTATTAATGAGACTGTGTAGTATTTTGCTTGATCTTAAAAAATATCATTGCTGTGGAAGATTTGTAGACATCTTGTTGTTGTCCTGTCTGTGTTTCTCTAGCCTAACTTCCTCTTATTTTCTGGATTTTGGCAAGTATTTCAAAGAAAGACTATTATTCATCTCTGATTAATTCTTTTAAAAATACTTGTTCTTGAACCAAAAGCGTTCAAGAATTAATACTATTTTGATATCACTATTTTGGAAGAGTCCATTATTGAACTTCATTATAGTGGGAAAAGATGCATGTCTTAAGAACTGTTGGTTATGAATAAATTTTTGTGTGTGTGTGGTGCTAAGAATTGAACCACGGGTACTCAACAAGTGAGCTACACCCACAGTCCTTTTTATTTTGTATTTTGAGATCTTGCTAAGTTGCCCAGGCTGTCCTCAAATTCGCTGTGCTTCTGCATCACTGAAATTATAGGTGTGCACCACTGCACCCAAATAAAGCTTTTTTTTTTTTTTAATAAAATTTTAGAGTTTAACTTTGCATTTAGAGAGAAAGCTTTTCTGTGCAGGTTTGAAGTAGTAATGGGAATATGGAAATAAAACTTTTTCATTACATCTTACATACTAGAAAGGGAGGCTAAAGCCATTCTCTTAGCAACTACATATCATAGTATTTCTTAGTTGGAACTATTGGATTTGTGTTCAGTACTTATATACTTGTCTTTTGACAAACAAATGTATTGAAGGTACATGGTTTGCCAAGCAATACAGATCTCTACCATCTTTAGTTTATAATCTAATTAAAGAGGCAAGCAAATAGTAATTAAATAGGAATAAGCATTTTAGGTGGTATCTGAGGATGCATAGAAGTTTGTGGGAGGATACTTGTAGAGAAGATTTATTAGAATTAGCAGTATTCATTTGGAATTCCTGAAGTATAATTTAATATTTTCCTGAAAAGTCTTGGGCTGTTAGCTGATTCACACTATTAATTAGGTGTTGAATTAGATTCTATAATGTATTACTCTTATTTGAGAACTCATCGTTTAGTCAAAAGAGAGCTTTGGCTATGACTTTCGTGGGTGAACTCTAGGAGGTGTAGCTTTTCTGGCATCTGAATGATCAAGGTTTTAAAGTAGTAATCGATAAATACCAGATGTGGAGACATTTTATAATGTCCTTGTTTTGGGACTTAGTATGTTCTCTTCTCAGTAGCAAGCATTCATAATGTGTACAGGTGATACAGTATTTTGCTTATGCATAAGAGTAAGCTTCACGTGCTTTTAGCAGATGTATTAGAGCAGCACTCAGCAGGGCACTTTGAAGAGTTCCTAGTCAGTGGACTTTACTTCAAGTTATCATGTATCTGACCTGATAGATTTGGGGACCAGGGGCAGCAGAGATGGTGCAAAACTTTCTTCATCTCTCTATCAGTATCTTTTCCCCATCATTTTTGGTTATCTTTAACACAAGAACATATTTCTGGGATTGATACAATGGACACAAGTGCCCATTTTCTGTTTCAAACCTGAAATGAACTGGTAAATCCTCAAGAAATCACGTTCTTCCTAACAAGAGTCCCCAAATTCCCCTGTGTTTGTCCATGGTCCAGAAAAACCAGCCATCTTCTATTTTAAATATTCAGCTATCAAAGGAGAGATAAATGTACTACCTGTGCTGTGAAGTTTGTTTCTTGAATTTGAAGGGTTTTGTTAGGTTATTTGCCAAGGACTGTATCAAGTCAGTAATTTACAAGACATAACTCCTAACTTCATTATCTCTGATTTCTGGATTTTTTTTTCCCTGCAATATCCTTTGTTCCTACAAGTTATAATAATGAATAGCACTTGATAGAGATGGATGTCTCTGGTGAGGCTTATCCTTGCTTTCAGTAGGAAAATACAGCAGGAAGAAAGCATTTTTGAAACATCATAGATTTGTATTCAACTATTATATTCAGTGAATCAACAAATACTGTGAAATTCTTGCAGAACTTCCTGAATATTTTCTGGAGCTACTTCTCCAGCTTTTGCTTTTACTTCAATGGGGAAAAAAAACTTTATATCTGGTGTTATGGAACCAGTATAAATATTCCTTGACTCATAGTAGTACTGTATTCATCATCAGTTGAAAATATTAGGTTGAAAATACATTTACTGCACCAGACCTGCTGAACTTCATAGTTAGCAACACAGTATACTATAAAGTTTTGGTTGTTTACTCTTGTGATCAGTGTGACTGGCTGGGAGCTGTGGCCTGCTGCCACTTCTCTGCATTCAGTAAGAATATTACATGATAAATTGTTAATCCTGGAAAAGATCAACTTTCAAAGTACAGTTTCTACTGAGTGCATATGGCTATTCTACCATTGTAAAGTTGAAAAATTATAAGTTGAACCATCTAAAGTTAGAAAGTCTATTTGAAATTGTTTTTTTAATCTCCATTTTTTTCTTTAATTCACCAGTATTAATGAATTTTTCTGTACTGCCACATACAGAATTTTCTTTCTTGGTTTCTTCATCCTAATTTAAGATTAATTTTCTTTTTTGTGGAACTGGTGGTTGACCCCATGGGAGCTTTATCACTGAACTACATCCCAGCCCATTTTATTTTCTGAGACAGGGTCTCCCTAAGTTGCCCTGGCTGACCTTGAATTTGCAGCTTCCTACTTCAGCCTCCCTGAATCACTGATTACAGGTGTGTGTCATTGTGCCCAGCAATACTCATTTTCCTTAGCAAATCACAGCAAAGTCAGGAGTGTTTTGGTCCCTTTTTTCCACCTTGCTGTCAAGCAGAAAATTAGTGTCTGCTTGCTAGAATGAGTGAGATTAATTTGAGGTAATAAGTAAGTAGCTAGTGAATAACATTCTGTTAGTTAAAATGTAGAACAGTGAATAGAAGGGACAGATTTGAGAGATGTGTTTCATAGTGTTTATTGGAACAAACTAGGAATAGCAGAGCAAAAAGAATTGAGGTTAGGAGGAACACTCCTAACAGAAAAGAAAAGGGAATAAGAAGTAACAATAGAAAAGGAAAGATATAGTTAGGAAGATGTATGGGGACATACAAATACAGAGGCACTAGGGATTCAAAATATTCCAAAAAGGCCCATGTGTTAAGGCCTTGGGCCCCAACCTGTGTTGCTATTGGGAGGTCATGGAACCTTTAAGAGGTGGGGCCTACTTAGAAGAAATTAGGTTATTGGATATGTGCCCTTCAAGGGGATGTTGGGACCCCAGCCCCTTCTTGCTCTTTCTGCTGCCATGATGTATACAAGCCTTTTCTATCACATTTTCCCATCATGATATAGTGTGTTACCTACTACAGGTCCAGAGCAATCCAAGCCACTATGGACTGAAACCTCCAAAACTGTGACCAGAGTAAAGCTTTTCTCCTCATAAGTTGGTGACCTCAGATATTTTGTCATAGTAACAGAAAGGTAATTTATACAAGCTTGAAAGCAAAATTTTCAAAATATTAAGAAAATCATATTTATAAGTCATTAAAATTTCAAGGGAAAGAGTAAGATCTTAAGTTTTATTATGAGCAAATCAGTAGAAACTTAGGCAATATGAGTAAATCAGTGGGAACTTTAGGATAAAGAGTTTAAGCACAGTGGCGTTTACTATTAAATCTAGTGTTACAAAAAGTACCCCAATACTTAGTGTATGGATTTAGTAACTACTTATTTGTTCATGATTCTACAATTATAATATGTGGTTTTACTGATCTGTTAAGAATCTAGGCCTATTTAAGGCAACATGGTTGGAATCTGTAATGAAATGTCTTAATAATTACAGTGTCTCTGAAATTTGGAAGCAAAATTAATAAACACATCCCCAGTGGTGTGTTGTTTAAAAAGACCTTATGTTTTATGTTTGCTTATATCAAACAAGTGAATATTCCCATCATGGTTGATTTTAAGCTATCAACATATAGTAACTAATTGAACACAAAATTTGATAGGATGGGTACGATCCACTCTCAACTAGCTAGTGTGAGTTGGACATGTCTATAAAATACCACTATTCTTATCTCTGGATTTGAAAAAGAATTTGAGGAAGCTTAATGAAATAAAACACTTTATAAAACAAAAAGGTGAAAAAGTTTATTTTAAAGGGAAATAAGGATATGAAATAAGTAAGAATAAAGTATATGTCTGTCATAATGCTTTGGACAATTGCTATACATGAACTGAGAGTTCAACCATAGCAAATAGTAAAGGAACAGTAAAAATGCCCATAGTGTAACTAATATAAAAGCAGATCAGCTGCTCAGGATGAACAAGAACTTGCCTGATGCCAGAAAGATCAGTGAATGAGAAAAGAATACTGTGTCCTCAGTAACATTATTGCAAAACTAGGGTGGCATTATTTGTCTGATATTTCTTAAGACATATTTCAAGGCAAGTTACTGACAGTGTCAAATAATTTTGAAAAAGGGCGTTTTTTAGAAAGATTTTAAATAAGTGTTAAGAAGTTTACCCTTTTTGGAGAATTATCTGAGCTTCCTCATTAGTATATTTAGACTGTTAAGAAAGTTGATTCTATCTGCATCATTAAAAGTTTGTGGACAAGGAAGCTAAAAAAATGCTTCAAGATTCTAAATATGTAGCTGTGGATTTTTTTAAAAGAAAATCTATGTATAAGAGAATTTGCTTAAGGAGAATTAGCCAGATTTAGTAATAGGCTGTTTGTTGAAAGCAAATCAAAATGACTATTTGAAATTTTCCCCAATATTGTTCTTGATTTCTAGTTTTAATTCATCTTTCACTCCTGACTTGGTGTATGTGTCTCATTCTTTACAAGTACTTTGAATCTGATCTTTATGGGGGGTGACTTAGACTAGGTACTTGCAACAATGAATAGAGGTGTTCCTTTTCTTCTCTTGATGTCTCATCTTTGATCCTTTTCTTATTCCTTTCTGCCCATGCTGTCCTTGACTGGCCTCATCTTAACACTTCCAGTTGTCCTCTATAGGGGAGTTTAAAACTTTTCCCTATATTCTCTGATGGTTCTGTAACAGAATCTGAACTAAAATGACAACAGACAGATCCACAGGAGAAAAGAAATAGAAATTTATTACATGTGTTTGTAATATATAAGACTCGAATGATGAAATGGTTGAAGTATGTGTCACTGGAATAGAAGGTTGGGGCTTCAGGTGGGGAGGTGTCAATAAGCTATGGGATGGTAAGGAGAAGAATGCACTGAAAAGAAAAGGTTTTCTTGCTATGAAGATAAAGTCTCAGGTAATCTCTGAGTTGTTCTCAAAAGAATAGGTTGACAGTCTCTGGTTCAGGTGCTGAACTTCTAGTCTTTCTTCCTGATGTGATGTGATTCATTTTTAGGCAGATTTAGGGAACCTCAAAGGAAGCCTCTTCTGCATCTACTATTTGTTAATGTAGATAGATATACATTTCTTTTACAAAAGAACAGTTTTTAAGAGCTATTCCTGTGTCTGTTGTTTCTCTGAATAGTGATCTCAGTATGCCAAAGATTTGTACTTTGTATGGCATATTTGGTCTCTCATACCTTAAACAGAGATGTTTCTCCTGTTCTGTTAGGATTCATCCTCAGAGGTGGTTGCTCAGGCAGCCCAGCTTGAAGGCAGAGTAGGAAAGAGTCACCATTGAATACTCAGAAGTTCCTGTTCTTGTTGCTCCTACTTCTGGGTTCTTATCTTGTTCTGCCTGGGCACAGAGGTGCTGGTGTTAATTCCTCCCTGCCCACCTTTCCCTAGAGCCTGTTCGTGTTGGTGCCTCCTACAAACGGCAGAATGAAGGAAAGCCAGAAAGAGGTGAGTTTTGAGCTAGATTCTGATTTGGGATTTTCAAGGGGTGGGAGGCTTGAATTGGTAGAGGTAATGGAAATGGGAAAAATATATAACTGCTCCATTAGTCTATTATTGTTATTAGAGTTGGATAGCATTGCCACAGTAGATTTACGTAACAGGATTTGGGAGGATATGTGAGTTCATTGTACAGGGTAGTCATTCCTGGCAGGAATATAGCCACCCATGAGAGGCTTAGATCTATAGAATAGATAAACCCTTGGCAGGTAGGATCAAGGAGTTTCTCTTTACCTTTTCTGTGCTTTTTCTGCTGCCATCATCATTTTCTTTGTCCTTTGCTTCTTGCCTGTTCCTGTGTAAATAGGTATAAGGAATATATGTGGATATATGATAAACTGCCTGCCCTGCCCATTAGTGTTTCTTTGCTTCTGCACACTGAGATCAGTTGACATCAGTCTAGATTAGCTTTTGAGCATATTAAATCAGTAAAGGTCCTAAGACTACAGTTGGGGACCATATCTGGCATATCTGCAGTACTGATGTCCTGTTTATAAAGGAAACACTAAATAAGAGATTAACAGCTGCTTGTGACAGATTTTTTGTTTTTCTTCTGTGTCTAGCACATGCATGTTAGAAGTGAGCTTGCAATTATGCTTTTAGTTAGTATAGCCTGCTGTGCTGATTGGTCCAGCACCTCATCCTTCAAGGGCTTGCTTATCTGATTAGAATGGGGAAGTAAATGCATGCTAAAGGTAGAAAATAAGTCTCACCTTTTTTTTTTTACCTAATTTTGAATGCCTACTCTATGGCTTTGAGCTAAGTAGGCTGTGGCTATTCAAAAAGGAATGAGCTGTGATACTTGTTCCTTTATGAACTTTTGGTTAGTGGAATAGACTGATACTATCTCAGTGTGATGTAGAATTCAACCACATGCAATGGGAATACAATAAGGAATAACTAAATAAATCATGTACTTAGCTATTTGGTGATGTAATTATGGTTTGTATCATGTTTCTTTTGATTTTTAAGGCATACAAGAAATTTTAAGCCTGCTTAGTATGAAAGCCTTTTATGGTACCAGGATTGTGGTATCCCAAATTCTAGGTTTATATCTTTTTAAAAACTGTTCTAGCTTCAAAATTGGAATACTCAGTCTAGAGCAGGGATTCTCAACCTCAACACTATTGACATTTAAGGCTAGCTAATCTTTGTTATGGGAGTGTCCCTCCAATAGGTTTTTTTAGTAGCACCTCTGGCCTCTACTTAGTATATGCCTGTGGCATTCTCTTACTGTGACAATCAAAAATAACTTCACATGTTGCTCAGTATCTGGGGTGGGAGGTACAAAACTGTCCCTGATTGAGGGCCATGGGTCTAGAGAAACCTCTTGGGTATTCAGGACATTGAAAGAGAGGTGTTAACTCACTATTGCTCTAGGTACTTGGAAACCTTTGAGTTTCTAGGCCTTTGCTTAGCAATCTTGGCTTTTGTGAGGAAGAGCTGAAAGAGGCATTTTGACTGAAACTGGCTTTGCCTCAGTTTCAAGTTTTACCTTTGCTTTTGCTTTTGACTGCTCTCCTGGCCTTAACCCACTATCCAGTCTCAGTCAGCTCTGTGTGACTTCAAAGTTGATGCCACTTTCTTCTTTTCTCCATATTATTGTTTTTTTTTCCCCCTAGTAATTAAGGGCAGGGAGTTTGACAATTTAGTGAAATGTTTTTCTATCAGTAACATTGTTACTAATTTTTAAGATTATATTTAAACGTGTTTTTGGTTGTTGTTGAACCTACTAAGTAATATTGCTTAAGTATATTTACTGGCTTAAGTTTCTGTAAAAAAAAAAAATGGTGTATATATAGCACTGCGAGTATCAGAAGTGACTTAAGATAGGATTAGTGACTTGAATCTCATAGAGATGTATTTTATGCCATCTAACAAATATTTGGGAATTCATTCATGCCAGGCTCTGGATTAGTGCTCTGAATTACAGTTTTTTAAAAAATATTTTTTAGATGTCGATAGACTTTTATTCATGTGTTTCTATGTGGTGCTGAGAATTGAACTCAGTGCCTCACACATTTTAGACAAGTACTCTACCACTGAGCCACAACCCCAGCCCCTGAATTATAGTTTTCTAATTATACTTTTTAAACTATATAACTATATAAACATTTCAGGAGTATCTAAATTTCCTATACATAGCTCTCCTTGAGTTAGTCTCTAATTAACTCTATAATAACTACAATAACTATTTTCATGTTTATATTGTGATATATTAAATATTAACATGTAGTAACAGGGCAAAGGAAGCATTCATGATTTAAAATTGTGTTCTACCTTTCTCAGCATCTTCTCTGTAGTTCCAAGTTTGATAACTGATGTTGGTGTGGCCAAGACTGCCATATATATTATTTGGTTTTGAGTTACTTTAAATATTTGGTATTGTCGGTCTCCTTGAGAGAGGTAGTTTTAGATATTAACATACTTTAATAATGTAATGTACTAAAATAACTATATGATCCTTCCCCATTAATTCAGTTACACAGTTACTTGAGAACAAATGAGCTAGAAAAATCTCATATTTTCTTGTATAGGTAAAGAAAGACCTGTCCAGTCTTTGAAAACATCAAGAGACACTTCACCGTCAAGTTCGTCAGCAGTTCCTTCATCAAAGGTTTGTTATTTTCAGCTTAAAGAATAATAATAAAGTTAATAAGACTGGCTAGCACAGATGCTCTTAGCGTGTATAATCGTACCTGTGGGGCTGATTTGCTGCATTTAAATAGTTGAATTTTAAGTAATTACAACTTTAAAATAGCTAGCAGAGTAAATGAACAATTTTCTCATAGAATTTTTTCCAGGTTATGCTAAAATTAGTATTTACAGCTACAGCCCTTGTTCATCTAGACTGTAATCAGGTGAGAATAAATATTCATAGGGGGCATATCTGTAGATTTAAAAAGTTTTTTTTATAGTTTTTTTACAACATGCTTTTATTTATTTTTATGTGGTGCTAAGGATCGAACCCAGTGCCTCACACATGACTGCCAAGCACTCTGCCACTGAGCTACAGCCCCAGCCCTATATTTGTAGATTTTGCTTTTGTTTTGGGAGTTGAGGGGTATAGGTAGACTTAAGATTTATTTGTAACTAGTCAATTTTGGGTCTTAAGTATTTTCTGTTACTAATTCATATAGAAATTTCATGATATTGGTAGGCATAAATCTCCATTCTGTAGAAAATTGGAGGTTCAGAAGTTAAATAATTTTCTCAAGGAATAGCTACTTTTTTTAACTGTATCACTCTTTTTCATTTCTCACTTCCCAGCATCTCCAAACATGTTGAAAAGACAGACCCCATGTTAGTTAACCATAGAAATGAATATTTGAGGAGGAATTGCTGTTCCATCTGTTATCGTCACAAAATTCACACCCCCCCCTTTTTTTTTTTTTTTTTTTTTGCCCACAATTGTTATTTTCTCTCCTTTTTGTTCTTCTCCCTTTATTATTTTTGACTTTTCAGGATCACTTGGAAGTCTGTGCTGGGTATTCAGGGGGCAGCTGCTTCTGTCTCAGTGGGGAAAAAAGTTTGTGACAATTTGTATCATTAGAACTTTCTCAAAGTCTGAGAGTTCTCCAGTAACAGTTTGCTTTTTTTATGTTATGGTGCTGGATTGAACCCAGGCTTCATGTATGCCAGGCAAGTAGTCTACCACTAAACTACATCCCCAACCCTGGACTGGCAAGTTTTAAATAGCAAAAATTGATCACATTTTTTGGTTTTGTCTTAAACAGATTAAGGGTGCTTTACCCACATGAAAGACTTTTTTTCTTATCAGTTAATAAAGGATATATCTGCTCAAGTCAGGTCACCATGAAAATTCAAATTATTACATATGAAGTTTTAATTTTCCCTGAAATACCTTGCTATCTAAAAATAAGTTCTAAAATAGGGCTTTGTGCTCCATGTTAAAACATGTTTAATGGAAAACAACCAAAAATGAATTTTAGTCATTTTTGTCAGTTTCATGTAGATGGTTGCACTTTTGTTATAGACTAAAATCTTAAAATGGTATCAAAATGTAAAATTTAGATCTGTATTTTACACATTAGGAAAGTGTAGCCCCCTGTGTCCTTTGCCAAGGGTTACATGGTAGTTATGAAAAGCTTTATTTCATAGATCTGATTTGGTAGAGGACTTTTTTATATAAACATTATTGCTGCCCTTAAATAGGAATACTTTTTCAGAGTTTATTTTCTATTAGAAGGCAGTTTCATATGATAGCTTTTTAAGTGCACACATTTAATAATGAATTCGTAGAGTAAGTTATATAGTAGGTTTTTACTTCATTGTTTTCTAGTGAGAACTTGTATAAACATTTGGTTTTTGTTCCATAACTCCCTCTTAAAAAGATACCCCCCCAAAAATTAAATATAAATTTTTTTCTTGGATATATTTGTGTGTGTTTTCTTCTTCTACCTTTTAAATAAACCTTTATATCACTAAGTAGTAATAAAGATATTGCTTTATGATACCTTTTTTAACCTTCTATATGAACAGGGTATTGGAGCCCAGATACTTAAGCTTACTTGTGGCTACTTTGAAGGGAAGTTTCAAATTTTCTCTTCTTCCTCTGAAGGTTTGGTAATTTTAGTCTATGAAATGAACTGATTGTAGACAAAGTTATAGAAGACAAACAAAAAATTTATTATGTGCTTGGGCATGTGAGTCATGCAGAAAATATGAGATTAAGGAAAGGGTCAGGTGGTCAAAGTTTATATAATAGGGTTTAGGGGTCCTATACCAGGGAAGGTAGTAACAAACCACAGGGAGGTTCAGGAAAGGTACTGTGTGGGATAAAACTATCTTATTAGGCAGACACAGTTTCCCAGGTGTCAGCCCTCTGAGAACCAACTGTGGTGATCTTTTTGGCCCAGATTTCAGGCCTGAAATCTCTTCTTTGAGAACCCTGTCTTAGGCAGATATGGGGATCTCAAAGAAAAAAACTGTTTACAACCTCCTCTTCTTTTACTCATGTAGATAAATATAAATTTCTTTTTCTGTAGAGCTCTGCACTTTTTCTGAACAATCAACTCAAAATATGTCACAAAGAGGTATATTTGGAATGGGGTATTTTACTCTCCCACAACTCCATGTGTGTATATCACTGTAAATATTACCAGTGACCAACCAGAAGTTTGGTGAGATTAATTAGATATAGAAGAAGGTCAAGTGCTTTTTTTTTTTTTTTTTTTTTTAAGTATTAATTGGGAACTTTGGCCACAGTTTCCTGGTTTACAGGCTGAAGTGATAACACTTTGTGGATAACCTTTGTGGAATTTTATTTAATTGAAATACTTTTTCTGTTTATTTGCATATAGAAGTACTTTTTTATTTGAAGTACTATATTAATTGTAATGCACCATAATGTGGAATTTTTTTTTTTTTTTTAAATAAGGACTGTCATACAGAAGAGAAAGGTATATTTGGGATCAATAATGTAACTTTAGAGAAGTGATAGGGATAAAATGAGGACTGTCAATGCATAATCAATAAAAGTATTCTAAAGAAATGGAATCATTAGGTACCATAATGGTCCTAGGCAAGGGTTTTCCTTACTTGTGCTTTACTATTCTACAACTTAATTTATAACATATGCTTTTAAATAATTTTATAGGAATTATGTGATCCAGTAGACATTATATTTTCTTTTTTTTTATATTTCCCTCATGAACTCATTGATCTTGTTCAAATATGTTTTAGTGTAATAGATTTTACTTAATACTGAAAAGAAATAAAAAAAGTATTTAGCCTTATCCTAGATGTTTTCAGGTCTATTGAACTCTCTTCATTCTCACAGCTATTTTGTAAAGTGACTATTATTAACTCCTGTGTTGTAAATGAACCTTTATTAATTATGTATGGACAGTCATATTTCTAGTAATTGTTTAAACTGCATTTCAGAACCATGTCTGCCTATAACTCCGAAGTCCATAATTTGTTTATACTGTAATTGGTTAGAGGAAGGAATAGTAGTAGGCTCAATGAATTTAAGTTTTAAAACTGTGTAAGGAGTAGAATTTATATGATTTATTATAAATTATAAAGATAACATCTGAACTTGTCCTATTGCATTACTCAGTAACTTTCTTTAATGAAATTTTGGCATTTATTTCATTGACTGTAAAGATAAAAACACTGAAATGAGTTTATGATGTCTTTTATATTTTATATACAATTAGTATGAGTGTCTTTGGCTTTGTTCCCTAGCTGAATTTCTGAAGTTTTATGTAGATGAAATTGTCATTTAGTTCTAGTCTATATGTCTCAAAGAAATTGTTATTTAAAGGAATTCCATTTTGAGTATTTTTGAAGGAGCCAAAAAAGGATGTACCTGCTCTCCATATAAATTTGAAGGTTTATATGATTTTAAGTAAAAGTGGAGTGTGCTTCTTGATGTATTTGAAGTTTAAAGCCCTTGAGTATTGTAACAGAAATTTTTTTTTTAATTTTTATTAGGTGTTAGACAAACCCAGTAGGCTAACTGAAAAGGAACTAGCTGAGGCTGCAAGCAAATGGGCTGCTGAGAAGCTTGAGAAATCAGATGAAAGTAACTTACCTGAAATTTCTGAGTTTGAGGTATGGTGTAATTCCTCCTATATGTTTCATGTCTGAAGGTTTTTTTGGAGTTTAAATTATGAGTGGGAAATATCTGACATCCTCTAGTACTTCAAATGTATTTAAAGGAAAATATACTCATGGATTATTAAAACTAACCATGTAAGAGATAACAACCTAAATATGAATGACTCTGAATTCACTAATTAAACTGTGCCTGAATGTCTCCAGTACTTTTTAGGAGTGTAAGAATTGCATAAATATGGAATATAAGAAAAATGGATTATTCATATACTTATTTTGATAGACTTTGCTTTTAAAAATATCTCAGAAAATCATGCTCATTTACTAGTCATAAACTAGCAAAGTCAGGGCAGAGATCTAATTTGACTTGAATTGTGGGCTGTGTTTATATTGCACATTGTGTTTTATGCAAATTATTTCATAAGTATCTCAAGAATGAAATTAAGCATTCTTTGGGCTACCTAAGACCTTTGATGATTCTTGATTACAAAAAAACAAAACAAAGGAAAACAAAATCTCATAAAAACAAACTGAGAAAAAACAAAAAACAATTTTGGGTATATAGAAAATTGTTTCTGAAATGTCTGCATTAAAATATATAAAAATTAACTGAAAAATTTCTTTATAATATATAACATCTCTAAAAGAATTTCATGAACTACATTCAGTTTTCAGATTCAAAAGAGTTGATGCTAGAAGGATTAATTTTGACATGATAGACAATATAAAAATTTCTGTAACATGTCAAATTATTTATGTTTGAAGAATTCTGACTTTTCATATAGTTTGGGATGACCTTTGTTGAAAGTTTTCTGATTAAAGGGATTAAACATAGGAATTCTACATAGCAATAATACATTTACCTACATCTTCATATATTATGAAAAGGTCCTTTCCAAACTCACTAATGTACACTGCTCATAAAAAGTACAAACCCCATTTTCTTTTTGAAAATGTTGATCTGTCATTTAGATAGCAGTTGTTCTTAAATAGATCAAGGTTTCCTTATTATTGTAGCCAGAATAATATTTTTTGCATATTTTTCAGTAAACGTATTAAAACCATCAAACTCTCCTGTAGTACTTTCCTAGCACTGTTTAAAAGCATGAATAAGGGCTGGGGCTATAGCTCAGTGGCAGAGCCTCTTGCCTAGCATGTGCAGAGTACTGAGTTTGATCCTCAGCACCACATAAAAATAAACAAAGTCATTCTGTCCATCTACAGCTTCAAAATTTTTTTAAAGCTTAAATAATAAGCAATACATTTAATAGGGCTATTTTATTTTTTATTTTTAGTTGTCAGTGGACTTTTATTTATACGTAGTGCTGAGAATTGAACCCAGTGTGTAATGCATGCTAGGCAAGTGCTGTACCACTGAACTACAACCCCAGCCCTGATAGAGCTATTTTAAATAAATAATTTTGATTATCTTAATAATTTAGAATAATGGTTGTTATATTAACAATATATATGTGTGCTTCAAAATAGCTGTTTTAGATAGACCAATTTTTTGTTGACTTAATCGTTAATTATGTTAATACATATTCAGATCTGATTAATATATTACAAACAAGGCTTTAATTATATATGAATAATATTAATATTATTCTATTATTCATCTTCCCCAGCTCCCCATCATTGTTTATATAACAATCTTAACTCTTTAAAAAATTTCATTGTCCACCCTTCTCAGATTTTAAATATTCTATTTATATTCTCTCATTGCTTGAATGTATCTTGACACTTGAATAGGCAGTGACATTGGGGTCTAGAAAGACTTTTCTCATATGGGGTAGGGGTACAGGGGATTGAACCCAGGGATGCTTTACCACTAAGCTACATCCTCAGCCTTTTATTTTTGATTTTGAGACAGGATCTTGGTAAGCTGCTGAGGGTCTTGTTAGGTTGCCTAGGTGGGCCTCAAACTTAGGGACCTCCTGCTTCAGCCTCCTAAGTTGCTAGGATTACAAACATGCACCACTGCACTCTGCTATAAAGACTTTTTTTAACCTTTTTTTTTCCTCTAAAATTTGATCACTCTTGGCTAGATTTTGGATTAATGCGAAATAAATAACCCTAATAGGGCTGGGACTGTAGCTCTGTGGCAGAGTGCTTGCCTAGCATGTGTGAGGTACTGGGTTCAATTCATAGCACCACATAAAAATAATACAAATATACTAAAGGCATTCTGTCCATCTACAACTACAAAAAAAAATTTTTTTTTAAAAACTTTAAATATTTGTAAGTGGGGAGTCATTAGTCAGACATGATCTTTTATTGGATCAAAGTCAAGAAAGATATATGTGAGAGTAAGACTAAGGTTACCTAAGTATGTTTGCTACTTGGTGTACATCTTTAATATTGAAGAGCAATATCAATTTTACACCGTCATCTAAAATGTTTTCCAAGTCAGATTGATATTTTTTCATACTGGAAATTAGGTAGTTGTTTATCTTTCTAAATTTAGTACCACTGTATCTTATTAATATTTTTTCTCAGATAATAGATAACATTTGTTCATAGTCTCTTAAATAGTGAGCCATGCTTTCAGGGCTTCATGCTTTTTGGGAAATATGCCTTTTTTATTGAACCCAGTGGCGCTTAACCACTGAGCCACATCTCTAGTCCTTTGTATTTTTTATTGAGACAGAGTCTTACTAAGTTGCTGAGGCTTGCTTTGAACTTGTGATCCTCCTGCCTCAGCCTCCTGTGGGAAATAGGATTTTGACCTTGGTCCTGTAAACTCACATTTGATTTGATTTGATAGAAAAACCTGGAAAAAGGATTTTGTTTGATTATAAGAGTTTGGTAAGCTATTTTTTATATATGTATACATGTGTTTAAATTTAGTTGTGCCAATGCTCTGTGTTACCTATTTGAAGTAATGGTCCACGGACTTCAGAAACGTTCTGTAGATTCATTTTTATAAGTTGAAAGAGACCGGATTTTCAGGATTCCAGCTTATTTTCTCTTGCTGCCATTAGTATAACTTTAAGCAATTTGTTTCTAGGATCCTGTAGTTTACAGAAAGTCCATTGAAACTGAAGTATTGAGGCATGTTTTAATTCATTCCTTTGTTCAGTTTTGTATTTTTATCTTTTGGGCTCTAATAAAGCATTTCTTAAAGCTTCTAACAGAATAGTAATTCCGAAGGGTCCTTAATTGTCTAAAGAAGGAAAAAGAACTCAACAAGATATCTAGTTGCCAGTATGTTTGGGAAATGCTACATTTATTTTATTTTTTATCTCTTGTGGTTGCAGGGTATCACACCTGGGCCTTGCACATGCTAGGCAAATGCTTTAACACTTAGCTCTACCCCTTAGCCTTGGAAGTGCTATGTTTAAAAGAGGTAGATTGGTTTTGGTATTTCAGCACTGTTCAGAGATTTTAATATATTATTAGGCTCATCATTGGTCTTTGAAGGGAGGATAAATAGCAAAGTTTGCCTAATTTGCTATAGTTTCAATTGAATGTTTTCCTCACAGTGTGTATTTTAGAATTAAATATTTCAAGGCACACATTTTCAGAGAAAATTACTGTACTGGCTTTAAATTCACTATTCATTCTGCATCTGCCTGTGTCAAACACCGAACTAGAGTCAACATCCTAACTATCAAGGAGGTTGCAGTCAAGTTTTGTAGAGATATAATTTAGCATCCTTTTAAATAGCTGTGAAAGTTTTGTTTGTGACCATCGGAATGAAAGGAAGATTATTTGAAGGTTATTAGAACATTCTAAGAGAGTAGGTCACTTCCTGCTGTATAAGATAATTTTGACAGTCCTTTTCTTTTTTTATATTATTTTGAGACAGAGTCTCCCTAAGTTGTTTGGACTGGGCTTGAACTTGTGATTCTCCTCTCTTAGCCTTTCAAGTTGCTGGGATTACAAGTGTGTACCTCCATACCTAGCCATTTTTTTCTTATTATTTTTTATTTTACAAAACTCATTTCTGTTCTGATATGCTTCCTGTGCTCCCCAATTTACATTTTTTGTGTATTGGCCTTTGTCACTTTTGTGCTGCTGCATCAGAATACCCAAACTAGGCAATCTGCTAAGAACAGAAATTTATTCCTTAAAGTTCTAGATGTTGGCAAGTCCAAGATCAAGGTGCTAGCACATTTTGTGTCCATCAGTGGCATGGTCTTGTCTCCAAATGTGGCACCTTGAATGCTTCATTCTCTGGAGGTGAAGAAGGTTGTTGGGCACAAGAGAGCAAGATCATACCTTAAAGCCCCCTCTTCAAAAGCAATAAATCCACCTAATCACTTGCTAAAGTTCTCATCTTCCAAAACAGTTGCCATGTCAAATTTCAACATGACAGGCTAAGGCAGGAGGATCCCAAGTTGGAGGCCAACCTGGGCAACTTAGACCCTATCTCAAAATAAAAAATAAAAAGGACTGAGGATATAGCTCAGTGGTAGAGCACCCCTGGGTCAATCCCCAGTAATGGGGAAGGGGAACCAAATTTTTTATGATCCCCCCTGTGGATTGTACCTTTCATGGATCACCTATGCATGTATATGCATAAATGTGGACACCACTTTACTTAACTCTTTCTCCCTTTTTGACACAATTGACAGTATATTGACCTCCAAACTATGCTGAGATTATTTATTCACTGTTGAGTTGTTGCTTTAAGATATAAATAATAATTATTTGTTTTGTGGGATTTTCTAATGACTTCAGTAAGTCCTTAGGTTATAAGAGTCAGGTGTTTTAACTTCTGAAGATAGAACCCTTTTCTGTGTTCCATTTTATCATATTCTTTTATGTGTGCACATACCTTTCACTCTCAGTTGAACTTTTTCTCCTTCAGTATTCCATAAATAGATTGCTTAAAGAATAGTCATGGGAAAAAATATTCTATCTGTATCTTAATATAGAGTGAAATAATTTTAGAATGGAATAAGCCTGCAGGCTTTCTCTTACCTAAAATTTAATAAGTGGCATTCATTTCTTCTTTAATCCTCTTCACATATGCTCATTATGTGTAATGAAATTGATAGTTTTCTTCTCTTTAAATAGGTTAAACCTAGAACTTTCTGTTAATATTATCTACCACTTAGTCTTATACACAGCCATCTGAAAATGCTCTGTGTCTTTAAAAAAGTAAAGATTTGCAATTCTTTTATAAGGCGGGATCCACAGCACCGTTGTTCATTGACCAGCCAGAAGAACCTGAGTCAAATACAACAGATGGCACAGAATTATTTGAAGACAGTCAACTAACCAGTCGCTCTAAAGCAATAGCATCAAAAACCAAAGAGATTGAACAGGTGAGAATACAATCTTCTTCATAATTTTTGGTATCACTTTTCAGATATAAATTTTTACTGATACTTGTTTCTTTCCACCTGCAACTGTGAAATTCTATTTAATTTTTTAAAATTGTTTGAGTTGATTTCACAGTCATTTTAACCAGTGTGGTTCACCATCCTTGTTTTTTTTTTTTTTTAATTATTTTATTTATTTATTTGTATGTGGTCCAAAGGATTGAACCCAATACTGCACACATGCTAGGCAAGCACTTTTTAACACTGAGCTACAGCCCTAGCCCATCCTTCTTTATTTTTAAATAAGAAAAAAGTTTGTTGTTTTTTTTTTTTAAAAGAGAACATTGTCTAGTTAATATGAAGCAATTAAAAAACTGTTAAACTTAATAGGGATAGAATGAAAGGATGTTAAAAACTTCAAAATGTCAGCAGACATTATTTTTGAATATTAGAATCACAGATATTTCTTATGTTTTTCTTTATACTTTTAAGTATCTTCCAAAAATTGAAAAAATAGACTATTAAATTTCATTTTTAGTGATGTTATTCTGAAAAATGAGGCCTTTGAATATGAAATGATTATCTGCCTCTTTAGAGTATTATTTTATGAGGAGTAAATGAAGTAAATAAAATGTGAAAGAGCTTTATGAAATGTAACATTTTGATGTTGTTACTCTTCAGTGCTTTGAATAAATGTCATGACATTGGTACATACTCTTCTAAAGACTACTTGATAATAAGAACAAAAAATAAGCCTTTTCTCAAAGTATTGTCCAGTTTTCACATCAATTAAAATCTTCCCTTGCTTGGGTAAGGGAAAAATCTCAGTTAAATGTGATTGTGTAACTGATTGTGTTGATGCCACCATGAAAGACAGATCAGAAGTTTTAAAATGATGGTGATCAGCAGCATCAAATCTTCAGAGAAATGTAAGGAAAATGGAGACTGAGATAACCTCTTTTAATTTGGTGATGTGGAAATGATTGGTGTTTTCAAATCAATTAAATAAGAGCTTAAATAAAAGATTTGATCACTATGTCTTCAACACAAATATGAATGTTTTTACCTTATATATAATTGCTATCCTTTTGTCTTTTTACTCTCACTTTATTTTTAGAGTTTTGTTTTTAAAGTTCCTTGTTATTTTTTCCCCTATGCTGGAATTGAATCGAAGAGTGCTTTACCACTGAGCTACTTCCCCAACCTTTAAAAAATTTATTTGGAGAGGGTTTCACTAAATTATCCAGACTGGCCTTGAATTTGTGATCCTTCTGCTTCAGCCTCCTGATCAGCTGGGATTATATCCTCCTTGAAATATGTTTTTATTTCCTTGTCTGTCCTTACCATAGTGGACACTGTGAGAACAAGAACTTTGTTTTGCTTAGTACTTTATCTCCATCACCTAAGACAATTATTAGTGTATAGTGGAATCCTGACAAATATTTGTGGGATGGATGATGGATGAAGGCATAAACCTGAAAGTGACTAGTCTGAGTCAGTTGAAATCAGAGATGGTATCTCAACCTGACCACCTGACAAAATACCTAGGCCCAGTAATTACTAGTTAAGTGCTTAAGGGAATGAATGATTTAAGATCACTTCTCTTTTTTACCTAAATTGCAGGTAACTGGTAGAAACACTTGACTGAAATAACAAAAGAGGGAGTATTTTGCATTGTCATTTATTAATATTTCTGCCATTTCCTCTTAATATTTTTCACAGTTGATCTCTTTTATCTTGAGAAACTGGGTTACCAGTATATAGGTTAGCTTAGCATTATACACATAAAATTATATAGCATGGAGTCAGTTTTTATGGTACTCTGTAGAAATCTATATAT
The DNA here is from genome assembly GCF_902686455.1 of Sciurus vulgaris. Classification (NCBI taxonomy): domain Eukaryota; kingdom Metazoa; phylum Chordata; class Mammalia; order Rodentia; family Sciuridae; genus Sciurus; species Sciurus vulgaris. Next base: position 105,398,203 of record NC_136465.1, read on the forward strand.
GTTTGATGTATAAATAAGCCTATATCTGTTTTTATCTGTTCAAGCACATGAAATATCTGATTCTAAAGCATGTTGAGAATTATTACAGTAAGAGATGACCTAAAGAAAGAAAAATAAATCTAAAAGGGAATTTATTGTATTTTAATATTACTGGAGAGGTAAAATAGTTATTAAAGTACTATAAAATAGAAGACTCAATGGAACTTTTGTTTTTGCTAGAGTACTTTGGTTATTTTATAAACTCATAACTAGAACTTCACAGTAATTTTTGAAATGAAAAAGTAATTTTAAGATTTAAGTTTTTTTCTAATTTTGATTTGAATTTTTACACATTTTATTTTTAGAAGTTAAATACCAAATGGATAGGAAAATTATAGAGGTCTGAGAAAGCTAAGTAATGGATTACACAGGTGTCTGATAATTACTCTCTTTTTTTTCCATGTAAATGAAATATTTTAAGAATTTTTAAAAAGAATAGGAACAATAAAGTCATATAGATAAAACCAACAAATTGAGTTAGGGTAATGTTGAAATATAAATATTATTGTAATAACCAAAGTACCTTTTCTGTTTTACCAAATATAATAAGGTTTGGTAAATTGTAAAGATAAACTATAATATCTAGTTTTTTGCAGTTTTTATAAAGTAGGTCCCTCAGCTATTGAATCCCAAGAAAGTCATTAACGTTAAAGCAGTATTATAATATAAAATAAACTAAATCTCCAGTCCAAACTTTGGTTTATTGTAAATGTGCAGCAGTTCCTCCGAGGTTTAAGAGTCCCCAGTACTAGGGAGGGAACCCAGGGGCACTTGACACTGAGCTGTATCCCTAGTCCTTTTTATTTGGAGACAGGGTCCTGCTAAGTTGCAGAGGCTGGCAGTGAACTTTGGATCTTCCTACCTCAGCTTTCTAACTTGCTGGAATTGCAAGCATGCACCAGTACACCTAACCCATGCATTCTTCAAATCATAGAAAAGTACCTTTTGTAGGGAGCAAAGTCTGTATTTTCTTCTTTATTTTATGGATAGTAACTAAAACGAAACAAAAGTACTATAATTTCATTTTTAAAACCTCTGACTTTTCAGAACACAATCCTAAGGTATTGATATTTTATGAAAATGATTTTTTCCATCCACTGAAAAGGGATTATCTATGTATCTGACAATTTATAGATATCTACAGACAGGAACATTTTCAATAGGATACCATTCTTAAATACACAGAAATAGAGTAGTCAGGAACACTTGAAGAGGACTTATTTTTGTTTTCTATTAACTTCAAAACTAAAACTGAATATATATTTGTTTTAATAAAGTCATTATCTTTTATAGTCATAGACATGGTAGGCTAATGTATAAATATTTTATTTCTTAGCTATCTAGGAACCTCGTTCCTTACTCCAGTTGTCCAAGAAAAATGAAGTTAGTCCATTTTTTTTTTTTTTTTAACTGCTTTTTGTTTTTCTGGGATTTCGCTACAGATTTTTAAATTCTATTTCCACATTTTTTCATTGCTGCATTATATTTGTATACAGTGATGGAATTTGTTGTTACATATTCAAACACACACACAATATAACAATATAATTTGGCCAATATTACTCCCTAGTTACCCCTGCCCCCTAATCCCTTGGTCTCTTTCCTCTACTGATCTCTCTTTGATTTCCTTGAGATCCACCCCACCCTTTTCTTTTTCCTCTTTATCTTCCCCATATGAAAGAAAACATTCGTCCCCTGTCCCTTGAATTTTTGAGTTTGGCTTATTTTGCTTTACATAATGGTGTCAAGTTCCATCCATTTTTATTTTATTTTGAACTCTGTACTCTTAACAATAGCTTTTCTTCAAAAGTTGGACTGAAAAATGTTAGGTCCTGTCCTGAACTAAGTCATATTTAAAATTAAAAGCTAAATATTGCTTCTTTTGTAGACAACATTTGTGTTGTTGCTGTTGATTGTGATGCTGTAGATTGAACCCAGGGCTTTGTCACAGGCTAAGCAGGGGCTCTACTGCTGATATGTGCTAATGTCATTTAACAGTAGAATTTTTAGAAGTTTTGAATTTTTAAAATCCTTTTAAGGGTGCATTGTTTCTGTGCTAAAACTTTTAAAAAATCCCTCGAACATACCATTGTTAAGCATCAATGATTAGTGTTTTCATCTGTAAATACATGTTATGTTTAGTCATTGTAGCTCTGGGCCTCTTCTTAGTGTCTAGTTTGAACTGCTGCCCATAATAGCCTGATGATTCCCTCTCTCACTAGCTCTTGTTCTTTCTTTTTCAATAAATAATAGACTATTTTGTTTTACTTTTAAAGAGTCTTGACATAAAGATTAGTCAAATGTGTAGTCATGAAAATGTTAACTAGGGTTGTGGATAAGGAAAAAAATCAGGTTTTAGCCTGTGATGGATTAAAATAAAATTGTTTCCCAAGTAGTGGCAGCTCTTTCTATGTGCTTCATATAAGCATTTCATACTGACCTTACATAATAGAAACATTCTTTGTTGTTGTTGTTGTTTTTTTTTAATCAGAGCAAGTAACAAATGTTCTTAAAAATGCAACTTTCACCTCTACCTTGCCTAGATATCAAGTCTACCCAAATGTATTAACAGTCCATTATTGCCATTTGTTCAGACTTTACATATATACTCACATAAGATTCACCTCTGCATATTTGCATTTCCAAAATAAATTGAAAAAAATAATTTATTCTTGCCAAATTTCAAAGTGTTTAAAAGTTAAAATTTACCAAATTCTAGTCATGATCTTATAGGAATTTGTTGAAGTATGAATGTAAAGTTTTTAGAGAATCTTCTTTGTAGGTTCTTTCTGTAACATAATTTGCATCACATTGGAAAAATCAAAATCAAGTAAATTTAAAGTTAGTTATTTTATATCTGGTATAAATCCACAAATAAGCTCGATGTTCTTGTTACAAGATTATTTTTCCATAAAATACAGATAGTACAAATACCAAACTTTATAAAAAACGAATATAAAATGGCACAAATACCACAAGGGATGAGGCCATTTGAACTTTATCCCAAGGAATGTTGTCGCTGCAACAGAAATTCATTTCAGTAAATGTGTTCCCAGTAAGCCCATTCATGAGCCTCATTTTCTCACCTCTCCTCCTTATCCATGAATATCAGTGTTAGGTAAAGATTTTCCCCTTGTTATTCACTTCTGGTTTTGTAAGTCAACATGAGAAGATTGTTTTCTCCTTAGAATTCTCTACTCTTCCTTCCATTTCCTAAAACATAAATTGTTTTCATATTTCCCCCCTTCATCTGCCATCCCTCACTTTTAAGGATGTACTCTCTCCTATCACATCTACTTTTGTCTCTTAACTATTTAATTCAGGTATTGTGCCTAAAACGACAAACTTTCTCTTATAGTACTTATGTACTGACTACAATTATAACTATGTGAGTTCATTGGTATTCTTAATTCATTTATAGAAGACCTTTTAAAAGTTGCACCAAAAATATCTTATGTTTCTATTTAAAGGTAACTTGAAGGTTAAACATTAGACATGAGTTGATTAGTGTCTGGTTTGTTGGGAGCTAATTATGTTATCATCTGTTTTGTTGTTGATTTTCTTTTCTACCCTTCTTTTTTGTTTTTTGGTTTCTGGCCTTTTTTTTTTTCTTTCCCATTTCTTTTTTCTTTTTCCTTTTTAAGAAGGCTGGTATAACAGTTATCCCTTGGAATCCCTGGGAGATTGGTTCCAGGATACTCCCTGACCCCTCACAGATACCAAAATCTGCAGATGCTCAAGACTTTATGTAAAATATTAAATAGTATTGGCAAGTAACCCATGCATATCCTCCCATATATTCTTAGTCATCTCTAGATAACTTATACCCAATACAGTGCAAATGCTATGTAAATGACTGTTATACATACTGCCCATTATTTAGGGAACAATAGCAAAGAGAAAAGCGTGCATACTCTTGAATACAGATGCAGTTTTTTCTCTCCAAACATTTTTGATATGTTATTAGTTGAATCCTAGGATGTGGAACCTGGGGATATAAAAGACTGACTATATATTTAAGTAGCCTGGTACATTGTCAGTAATCATAGTGTCTGCTAGTGTTGTTTTGTACTGTTTTTCAAGGTAGTTGAAAAGTATTTAAGTCTAACTTAAAATGCTTAAAAGGCTATTGTGTATTAGTCTGGAATCTCAATTTAGAAAAACAAGTCACATACTCATACCAAGTAACTGATATTACACTGAAAAAAGTCTGTTCCGTTGGCAGTCCTTGGATTTTATGTCATAATCTTTGTAACTGGAAGATAAAAGATAAAGCAAATATTGGAGAACAGAAATGTGTAGGTTGGAGACAATATGTAGCTATGTTGGTATCTCCATTTACCTATGATGGTGATGATATTCTTTTTTTTATTGTTGTTGTTAGTGATTGTATTAAGACTAAAAAGACTTGATTTCTGTACAAATGTCTTAAAAATTAATTTGCTTGAGAAAGAGCCTGTACAGTGTATGATACCAGTGTCATTTTTTGGGCAAGGATATTGTCTTTATTATTTTATCTATACAGTCCCATTGAGATTCATAGGCAGTATTTTATTTCATTGAACCTTTGACATGATCATTGTGTGAATTTAAGTTACAGAATTTAAAAATAGTCCATCAGCAAATGCAGTTGCACATTCCCCCTGCCACTAAACTACTTTGTCAGATATTTTCTGAACATTTTCCTAGCTGTATCCACTCCATTGTCTTTTGCTGTGTATAGATCGTATTTGAATTGTGGCACTTATTTCTATGTTTAGGATGACTATCTTTGAGAACTATCTGCTGTCATTAGCTTCTGTTGAAATGTATATGTAAATACTCGTACATATGTATGCACACATATAAATGCTTACCTAACAACCACACGTTTCTTTCTTTTTTTTTTTTTTCCCGGTGCTGGGGATTGAACCCAGGGCCTTGTGCTTGCAAGTCAAGCACTCTACCGACTGAGCTATCTCCCCAGCCCCTCATGTTTCTTTTGAGAAGTCTCAATTATAATCCTTGTCTGGGAGCTCTGTCAGTTTTATACTGAATTAATATCTTTTAGGAGAAGAAGAATATTGGGGATTGAACCCAGGGCCTTGTACATGTTAGGATGTTAGCTCTCTGCCACTGAGCCTCGTGCCCATCCCTCACACAGTACATTCTCAGTTGTGATTGTGGGTCCTGTATAAAGCAAGAGAATAATAAGTACTGAATTAATTGACACTTGAGTTGAAACTGGCATAAACAGAATATAGTTTGTTTGCAGCATGTTTAATTTTCTAAATTTTATTTACAGTAAAAATATATTTATTCACTGAGTTTATCAGTTGCCTAACTATTGTTAGCTAGTAAAAATTGCACAAATATTTAATCACCTCTTTTCTTCCTACCCATAGCTGAGTAAATGTTCAGAGATAATATTGCTTACCTTTTAATAGACAGAAGGAAAATTACCTGATGAATCATGTTTGGGTCACCCAGAATTTCCTTGTCTATAGTAGGCTCACAATAAATATTTAATACCCCCCTACCCCCCTGACTCCTCTGTTTAAGAGTGGAATGAATGGAACTGGCCTTAAGTACCCTCCGTTTTACATAGTTTGGCTCTGCCGTTAGTTAATTCAAGCTAATGAAGATTAATACTACAGTAACTCTTCAAGAATCATTCTCTCCAAGCATTTAGGAAATAGAGAAAGTAGCAAAGCCATCTTCATTCATTTGGTTGCAAAAATGCAGGCATACTTTAATGGTTTTCAGTGTCCACAAGATTGAAAGGATTTCTTATGTATTTACTACATTACTAAAACATTGAGAAGATTAATGCAAGAGAGCATTCATTTTAATTATATCTTCATGACAATCTGTGAAGGGAGTAAGGAGGAAATTATTTTTATTTTTAAATGTATTTACTTTTCATATTCAGTTTCACTATAATGTGTCTAGATATGGATTACTCTTTAAATTTATTATATTTAAGATAATTTATGCTTCCTGTATCTGAGTATTTACATTTTTCAGTAGAGTTGGTAAATTATAAAATGTTACCTTTGAATATTGAATATCCTGTATTATCTTACTTTTATGTCCTCCAGATGGACACAAGTAGATTTTTTTCACCTCATCTTTCATTACTCTTAAAACTTTTTTCCTTTCATATTTGCTCTTTTTTAAAAAATCTTAAATTATACTTTAGTAAGATGTAATTTAAATCTTGATCTTTTAAAACACAACATATTCCATTTCCCAGAAGACTTTTGCCTCAAAAATCTTGGAAATACTTTCTTTTTTAAAGTAAGGGGAATTGCCGGCAACTGTCAATGAAGAGGAAATAAGAAACCAGTTTGCTAAGCTAATACTGAAACCATTGGTTCCCTTAAGAACCAGAAACTCGGCTCCTTATGTTTAAAATGTTCAAGATTTAAGATTAAAATAAGATTGAAAATATAAAAGAAAAAAGTTGAAGAGTAAAGAAAGATGGGATGAAAAAAATCTACCTATGTTCAACTGGAGGATGTAAAAGTAAGAGAATAGAGGATATTCAATGTATAAAGTAAAAATTTTAAACCTTAAATTATATTTTGTTCAAGACTATTGCTAAGTCTTCAGTTGTCTCATTTCCTGCTTGATCTGTTCATTGAGTTCTTAATTTGTTATATTTTTCATTTTGAAATAAAATGCATATCTGCCTAGGATTAGATTTTACTGTGCATGCTTTAAAAAAAAAAAAAAAGTTATATTCTGTAACTGATAATTTTAATGTCTGAAGTCCCAAGACAACTCAGGTTTTGTTTCTGCTGACTCTTGCTCGTGTAGCATGTTCCCTTGTGTGTTTGGATTTTGGAATTGTTGGCTTATATTCAGAACTTCCAGTGCATGTGCATTTTCAGGGGAAACTATCTCCTCACCTCAGAACCCAGGCTTGACCTATGAGTTTCCCCCCACCTCCAAAACCAAGTTTTTGATTCTAATTCACTCTTTTCCAAAGATCCTCCTTTTATACAATGCTTCAGATCTAACTCAGTCTTATGAGCTTAAGGTCAGGTGTCTCATTCCTTACCAGGCTCTGAGTTCCTGGCTATTAAGGGGCATTGGTGGCTTCAGTGTTAGCTTAACACTGTCCTTTCTTTCTTCCTCCTTGTTGATGGCTGCTGGCAATTCTACTTATTTATCAGTAAGTAAGAGCTTATTGGTGCTTTCAAAGAAATGTGTTTCTGAGTTTTTTTTTTTTAAGGCAGGAGTTTTCTGAGATATGTAGGGTGTTATGTTTAAAAAACTCAACTAATTTGCTAGAAATGATAGAACTCTATTTCTTATTTCTTATTAATTATTTTATACTATGCTTTTTGGCTTTGAAACTGAAATTAAAAAAAAAAAATAGTTTCAGTTATAGCAACCGAAGAAGGCTTCACTGTGAAAGTGATGTTTGATCAGACCCTTAAGATTTTGGTAAGATTCTCATAGGTAGAGCTAGGAGCTAAAAGATTCCAGGTAAGGGTGAATAGCATCAGCATAAGTAGGAAAATAGGAAACTATAGGAAATAATTGACAATTACAAGTAGTATGGGTATTTTTATTTGTTTTATAACCTTTATTTCCCCACTGTACTCCTCAGTACTAACTTTTTTTACAATGAATTCACGGATTTTTACAAACTTGTATCAACTGTGGTACAAGGAGCTTGAATAATGGGCTAAGAAACTTTTTCTTGATTTGGTGGAAAGCTTTGGAAGGAAATACTCTGCCTCAACCCCAATAGGCATAATGTAGTTTAGTTCTGGCACCAAATACCTGAAGTTGGTGCAGACCTCACAGGTTAAAGAACATAGTTGCTGGTAGGACTATCCTTACTTCAGGTGCAAGCCTCCCTCTGAGGGTCCCCAGGTCATCTGCATTTCTGCCAAATGGCTACAAATCCAGGAGTTTCTTCTGACTCCCTTACATTTGAAGAGTACACCAGAAAAACTCAGAGAACTCAGCAAAGACCTATACCTTTGATTACACTTTTACTACAAAGAATACATATCAGGAGGAAATAATCTGTTTCAACCCCAACCAGTGTACTGCAGTTCACTTCTGGCATGGCTACTCAGCATTAGCACGGAGCCCACAATTTAAAAGACACAATCACCCAAGTAGTGGGTGAGAAACTAGGATTGAAAAAATAGTTTATTATAGACGACGTTTTACTGAAATGTTTTAGTAAAAACACGATAGTTGATAGTAGCCCTGGATGATTATTTGAGGGTATGTGGATTGGAGACAGACTTGTAAAAATTTGAGTGCCAGAAAAAAGTGTTTGAATTCTCTTGATAGGTAGAAGAGCTTATGGATGAATTTTCAGTACACGAGTATTAGGATCATGCTGTTTGGGGCAATTGGTTTGGCTATACAAAAATGTTTTGCTGCTTTTTAGGTGGGAAATGATAGCCTGAATTACATTGCTGAAGTCAGAAATGCAGAACAAAGACATGAGAATACAGTAGAAGAATAAATCTATTTGTGAATGCTTGTGAAAACGGTAAGGATTATATGAAAGAGCCTGGAGATAAACACATGAAATAGTTACTGAAGCTATCAATAGCACAGATAAAGGGAGTAACTTGGACAATTCAGAGTCTCTTCCTGAGACTGAGGGTAATGGAGAGTAAAGTAGCAGCATTTTTGTGATGAATAAAAGATAAATTGGGAAAGAGTCGATTTTGGTAAGAGTAGGGGGAAATGAGATAGGGAAAGGAGGGGAGTCCTATCAGCAGTTGGAGTTCCTGAACTGGGTGTGGAAAGGGTTTAGAATACTCCATGTGTTTTATGTTGATATGGAATTCAACAAGAGAGATTAAGGAGTTCACAGTGGATCAAATAACTGCAGTTTTGGACATTGTCCAACAATTCACAACATCCTTTGAGTAAAAGTAGAAAGGGCAAACCAGATTGTTTAACCACAGTTAACCAAAGAAGAACACTTTGAAAGTTACTAAATAATCAAAAGATGCCCTCTGATAAGATGGCAAAGGTGATGATTTTATTGGGGAAAAGCGTATGATACAAATTTTGTCTCTTTTAGCCTCTAATTCAATTTATGTGCCAGGAAGTTTGACCAGTTCTGGTGCCCAGATTCTTAAGTAACTAGTACACAATTCAGAATTAAAGAGTTAAGTGATAAAAATTAAATGTATTACCTATAACTCAGTTTAGCTAATGATCATAATGCATTCAAAAGAGGGGAAAAATACACTAGCTTTAGGGTTTCTTAAGCTTTTTGTTTTTTTAATGACCACGCAGGAAATGGTCAATATATTTTAGAATTTTCCATCTAAAAGGAACAAATAATAGTGTTTTGAAACAAAGGTTAGTGCTCCAAAATACTTTGAAACTCAGTTTTCCTAGGCAAGTGAGATGTTGGAATGTTTTCTTTTTTCCTGACATGTAAACCTGTTAAACATAATGTTTTCCCTGCTTGAAACCCAATAATGGCTTCCCATTGTACTTAGAATATAAATCTAAAGTCTTTCCTATGGCTCTAGAGACCTGTTGGTTTCATCTTTTACCTTTCCCTCCAGATTTCTCATATTACCTCAATGATTCTCTGGCATTCTACCGGCCCCCTGTCAAGAGGACATGCTTTCCATTCCTTCTGGGGGGCCTTTGTACATGCTGACTTCTGCCCAGAGTTTTCCCTCACTGGCTTCTCACTTTATCGTCACTCCTTCAACTAAAACATTTCCTTATCCACTTGCCAATCCAAGCAGTTTCTCCATCACTGAATATACTTTATCTTTTAACACTTACTGTTATACATACGTTTGTTTTTTTATTCCATCTTTCTAATTAAAAATACATGTTGTTTTATTCACCTGAAGATCTCTGTGTACACATAGGGTCCTCAAACGCTTGTTGAATGACTGGATGGTTTCTAAGTATTAAATGCTTTATGTGTGTTCTCTGATATAATCCTTTAAAAAAAGCCTTATAAGCTGAGGTACTGTTAAAATGCCCACAGCACCCCAAACCTTGAGGCCCCAATCACCATAGAATCTTCATCACTCTGCCGTATTTCCCTTCTAGCCTATCAGTATTTAGGAGTACACCTTTTTATGATAGTTGTATCTAGGAAAATTTTAAAAAGGATTGAAGATAGTTTTTCAGTTTCAAAGATTCAATTGTATTTAAATTACATTTATGTTATTTAGTGATGAATGAAAAATTGCTTGTGGATTATTTAGAATGAAAATGATAAGAAATTATAGCTATGGTTTTTTTTTTTTGCATTTTCTCCTTTCTTTTGTGGCATACCTGTAGATATGAATGTCTCATTTTCCATTGTCATAACAGTTGGTTCTTTTTTGTACAAAATAATTGAATTTGAAGATTTAACTGTGTAATTAGTCTGTAGGCAATGACTTGAAAGCTGAGAAAATATAGTTAAACCTGATTTCCATTTAGGTGCTTCAGAGTATATTTAGCATGTGAGGAGAATGGTTGCTGATACTGCTGCTTTGAAGAGAAATATAGGACATTATAGCCAAAATTTGACTTTTAAAGTTGTATTCTGTTGCTCTAATTTGTCTCTAAAACTGAAATAATTGCCATTTAGGAAAAAATAGAATACAGAACACAGCTGCTCCCTAGTTGAACTACATGGGATAAATACTACCTTGAATCACTGGGAATGATTCAGTATTTAAGGAAAAATTTTAGAGCTTTCCTGTCACACCTACACAATGGAGACAGAGGCAGAATTGCCAGGTTTTCCTTTTGTTTTACATAAAATGTTTACATTTTAATTATTGCTTCATCTTAGTAATATGCAATCCTCTTGACTTCTTAATAGTTTCATCTTAAAAATGGTACCATTTCTGTGCTAGTTTTTGTTTTTGGTTTTGTGTGTATGTTTTGATTTGGTTTTGGTTTTTTGCAAAGCTAATACAGATACTAGGAGAAATTTTAAAATTTGTAAAACAAAAACAAAAACACTTTTTTCTATAGGTGTCTGGTTGTAGTGGTGAAAACCATATGAATAGACAGTGAAGCAGGGTATTTTTACTTGAATTTTATTTTCTTCTTACAGTATTCTTATCTTATGTCATAGGGAAGAGAATTTTAGACCAAATCTTATCTGGACTCTGGTCAGAAGATCTGAATCTTAAAATATAATAGTGTGCCTTTAATTATTCTGTTAATTATAGAATGTGACAGGAATTAGGCATTTAACCTGGAATATGTCTTGTGATTTGGATTGGCAATTACTTTATACAATCTGTAGAAAAAAACATTTTGCTAATCAATTTACCAACAAGTTTCTGTGTATAAGCTGTGCAAGGTGTAGCACGCCTGTAATCCAAGCTACCTGGAAAGGCTCAGGTAGAAGGGTCATAGTTTCTGAAATCAAATAGGGAAGAAAGTATGCCTTACAAAGTCATTGAGGTCTGTTTGGTCAATTTAGCATAGAGTCTGTCTCAAAACAAAAGAGACTGGGAATGTAGCTTGGTGGTAGAGCATTTGCCCAGAATGGGCAACACCTTTGGGATCAATTACCAGTACTGTGGGGTTTGGGAGAAGGATTCTGTATATAATCTATCTATCTATCTATCTATATATATATATATATATATATTTTATTTATATATATATATATATATATAAATAAAAGTTCCATTGACAATATATTTGAAAGTGGAAACATAATATCTTTCAAAGTGATATGTTTTAGGCTTTTCAGTATTTTGAAATGACTTTGTAATGTACATTTTCTTCTCTATTGGATTTCAAAAACTTTATTGTAATTTACCTTTCTTGTAATGCTTGAATCTACAAGTTTTTTTTTTGTTGTTGTTGTTCTTGTTTGTTCTGTTTGAGATACTAGAGATTGAACCCAGGGACTTCCTTATACATGGTAGGCAAGTGTTTTACCATTGAACTATATCACTAGCCCTATTTATGATATTAATGTGATCACGGAACAATATTTATTGACAAGCCCCTTTGAACAGATTTATTTGTTAACCTTTTGGAGTTTTTGTTTATGATATTGGGAATTGGACCCATGGATGCTTCACTACTGAACTATATCCCCAGTAGTTTTTTGTTTTCTTTTTAATAATTTTTATTTTTTTTTTTTAATTTATATGTGGTGCTGAGAATCAAACCCAGTGCCCCACACATGCCAGGCAAGTGCTTCACCACTGCACTATGACCCTAGCCCTCTGCTAGTTTTTATTTTGAGATAGGGTCCTGCTAGGTTGCTTAGGACCTAAGTTGCTGAGGCTGGCCTCAAAACTTGGAATTCTCCTTCCTCAGCCACCTGACATGCTGGGATTACAGGCGTGCACCACTGCACCCAGCTTGTTTCAGTCTTTTAAAAAGCAGCAGTAGTAGTGCTGTTTTGGTGGATAATGAAGTTTTAGTGGCAAAGAAAATTTTGTTTAACTTTAAATATTTTTGCATTGCTATACATACGCATAGTAGACCAACACTTGCCACAGAACTACACCCCCAGTCCAGTAGCTAAGATATTATTGAAGGATTTAACTGAGTCAGATTTTTAGGAGCAAGAGGAACCATGTTCCAAGGTTTGTGTCCCGTCCCATGCTTGCTAGAAAGATGGCACCTTTGAGAAGAAAAGCTTGCGTCAAAAGACTAGAAACAAAACAGAAGGTTATTATAACAGTGTTGTATTGCTTAGGTTCCCACGAGTTTAAAGAAGTTGTGAAACCAGGTATTAAGAATGCAAAAGAATTAGGTTTCACCACTATGGTACCTCTGAAAATATATAAACAGAACTTTCTAAAAATAATAGAATCTCAGGGCAGTATGCATGCCTATAATCCCAGTGATTCAGGAGACTTAGGAGGAGGATGGCAAGTTAGAGGCTAGCCTCAGAAACTTAGACTGTCTCAAAATAAAAAGGGCTGGGAATGTGGCTCAATGATACAGCACCCCCGAGTTCAATCCCCAGAACTGCAAAAAGTAAAATAATAATAATAATAATAATAATAATAGGATAACTTTTTAATAGTTGTATGTTTTCCCACAGTATTACTATACAAAAATATCCTTAACTATGTTCATGTATTACTTAATGATGGGGATATGTTCTAAGAAATGTATTGCTTGGTTGTGCAAACATCATAAAGTATACAAAAAAAAAAAAAAAACTTAGCTGTTAATGTTTACAAATGACAGTGTTTACTCAGAAACTAAACCTAGCTATAAATAGCGATTTCTGAGCTTTTAAAACTACAACATGAGTAATAATTGGATTTCCTGAGAGTGTGTAAGATCCCCCAAAAGGAGACCTCAACTCTGTCCCACGAATCGACGGCAACCCCAATCAACCGCAGGAGGTGTCACTTGATGCAAACCGCAAGAGGCTTTTATTCCAGCGCGCTGGGACCCAACTCGTGACTCACGCAGGAGTCAAGGAGTCGAGTCCCTAGCAGAAAACCTTACAAGTTTATAAAGGCAGAAACCGCACATCAGGAGGGGTCGCACACAGAAGGGAAAAGGGGAACAAAGCCGCCGGGAAATTCTAAAGGGGGTCTGGGTTTGCTGATAACATACAACATGTTTCACAATGTTTTACAACAGGGCATAGATTCTGGTCAACAGTTTCTGGTAATCTTATATCCTATATATCTTAACTGTCTGAGTACTATCTTGCTCAATTTACCCTTTTACTCTCTGTTTGGGGCTGTTTCCTGGAACAGCTTTAAGGGCTTTGTTCCCATCACTGGGAAGGAGACCTTAGGGAGTTGAGATAAAACAGCTTAAAAAAATGTCCATTCTTTCAAGTGAAACCTCATTTTTAATCTTATGGTTTCATAGGACAGTGAAAATATGTGTGGGGAGAATAATAGTTTAATGCATTTTTCCGGGATGGGCTTCTTAAATTTTTCTAGGTAATATTTGCATGAGCACCTGGTAATTTTGCATGAAGTAAGGTCAAAAGAGGAAAATGACAGTCTACTGTTTCTTTTGGCTTTTATAGTAAGATAGTCAGCCTTTTGACCCTTAATTTGTGTGAACCAATCAATGTTTAGCTCTAATTAATCAAAAATATTAGCAGTATTTTAAACCAGTTGCTCAACTTTTTAAAATATATTTAAATATACAATATATTGAAAATATATGTGACAAAAATTCATTAAATTTTCAGGACTTTCATAGGATTTTATAGGTATAATACTATCATTTTTGCCCTTATAATTTCTAGTAAATAGAAATACTGAGTAGTCTTCAGTTCTTACTCAAAATTATCTGTAAGCATTACATAAATTTCTGTCTTTAGAAATCAACAAATATATGAAAAAATGATCAACATCTCTAATTAGAAAAATGCAAATCAAAACACCCTAAGATTTCATCTCACTCCAATTAGAATGGCTGTTACCAAGAATACAGGCAGTAATAGGTGCTGGCATGGATGTGGGGGAAAAGGCACACTCATAACGTTGCTGGTGGAGTTGCAAATTGGTGCAGCCACTCTAGAAAGCAGTATGGAGATTCCTCAGAAAACTTGGAATGGAACCACCATTTGGCCCAGTTATCCCACTCCTGGGTTTATACCCAAAGGACTTAAAATCAGCATACTACAGTGATGCAGCCACATCAATGTTTAAAGCAGCTCAATTCACAATTGGTAGATTGTGGAACAAAACTAGATGCCCTTCGATGAAGGATAAATGAATGGATAGAAAAACTTGTGGTATATATACACAATGGAATATTATTCAACCATAAATAATAAAATTATGGCATTTGCTGGTAAATGAATGGAATTGGAGAATATCATGTTAAGTGAAATAAGCCAATCCCAAAAAACCAAAGGTCGATTGTTTTCTCTGATAAGTGAATGATGATACATAATGGTGGGGAGGGGTAAGAGAAGAATGAAGGAACTTTGGATTGTGTATTGGGAAGTGAAGGGAGGGGAGCGGCAGGGGGAAAGGAAGATAATGGAGTGAGACAAACATCATTACCCTATGTACATCTATGATTACATGCATGGTGTGAATCTACATTGTGTACAACCATAGGAATGAAAAGTTATACCCCATTAGTGTACAATGAATCAAAATGCAGTCTGTAAAAATAAAAATAAAAAATTTTATAAGTCTTTTTGTAGACCAGGTTTATATCTTTTCACTTACTAAGATTTGTTAATGAACTTATCACTAAATGCTTAGTGATTACACTTGTTCACCTTGGGCAGTAGTGGAAGTAGCAAAGTAACTAGTTGATGTAGTGATAACAGATTCACAATTTTAGCAGGACCCTGTATGTTTCTATGTACGATATTGTTTATATGCTTCTGATTCTTGGAAGGAACTTCAGTGTCCTTTGGGAAGTCATTAGTGGTTTGTAATGCCAAGTGGACAGATCAACATTAATGTGAAATCATATACTAATTACTCTGTAAATGTTGCTGTAAAAATGTAGGCTATATAATATTCACAGACAGATCTAGAAAATATATTCTTTCATTCATATGTAATGGGACTTATGGACTTTCCCCACTGTATATAATACCTTCAGAACTAAAAGTAAAATGATGAACCATCTTAAATATTTCAACCTTTAAAAAAATTTTTTTTATGGTTGTAGATGACACAGTACCTTTATTTTTATGTGGTGCTGAGGATTGAACCAGTGCCTCACCTGTGCTAGGCAAGCACTTTACCACTGAGCTACAATTCTAGCCCTTAACCTACTTTTAATAGATCTGCTACTGCAATTTCTATTTTAAAAAATCTATGTTATTTATGTTTGTTACAAATGATTTCTTTCTTCTGGAAATAAAGAAAAAAATCTTCAAAGAATTTACACTGATAATGTATGTTATCTAATTGAAAAATTCCTTTCTGGTAGAAGTATGATTTAGTAGACTGATAATTCTGTTCCCTACATTTGCATATGTTGAACTGAAAGTAGAGAAATTACTTTCTTTTTTCCTCAGTGGGGTAAGAAAAAATGTATTTTAAGTGGAAACTCTAAGGATTGGTAATCATTTAAATTTCTCCATGGAAAATTATAGTCTGTCTTTATCTACAGTAGATGAAGGCTCATGAAACACCTTTGATTGATTTGCAGTTACATTAAAGAGAAAATAGATTTTTACCATCACCTTGACATTCCCGCTGGTGTTAAAGCACTGCTTAGGGGCAGACAAGCTGCTTTGCAGGTGTAATTGCACAGGCTTGTGCTGCTTCTAGATTGCCATCCAACTGGAAGACTCGCAAACATCTGGTCTATGTAGCAGCTATCATGATGGGTATCTGGAGGAAGTCAAAAAATGTACTGGGCTGGGTGTGTAGAATGCTGGCCTAGCATGTGCAGAGCCCTGTATTCAATCCCCAGTACTACAAGAGGGAAAATGAAATAAAATAGTTACATAACCCATTCAGACTACCTTTAGCAAGTAAAGGGAAAGTATTAAAAAGCCAGTGGGGTTTTCTTATGAAACACGGCAGAAACCAAGTTTAAAGTTGGACCTGGAAGGCCACCAGGCAGTTTCTCTTCTTGATTTCCTTTCTTTCTTCCTTATCTCTCTCCCAGCCTCCCGTCCCGTTTTTCTGTATTCCTGGCAATGTCAATATCAGAAACCCAATTTCATAAGCCAGTAAACTGGGATTCATGTTTATTATCAAAGCCCTTAAGTCCTAGATTCTAAATATTTTTCAACTGGCATAGCATAAAGCTTGCAAGGTCCTGTCGCAGGAGATGGAGTGGGAACAGCTAGACAAACTGTAGAAGCTGCCTGTGTATGGAACTGAAGGTAATTCTGACCATTTCTCTTTCCTACTCTTCACTGGCACCTTTTGGCCCTGTGATCTCTTAGCAGCTCCCACTCATCACCTTCACCAAAAAGAGGGTGTAGCATACATTTTGAAAGCCTCCCAAAATGATTGCATCAGCAAGGACTTTTTAAAAAATATTGAGCTGAAGATTCACACTACATTGATGCTATAATAAAAATGAAAAAAAATTTTTTTTAATTATTCTGAAGTTTTTCTTCTAACACACGCAATACCTATATTGCTTAACCTTGATCTATTTCAAGATATTCCTCTGTATAATTTCAACCTAACTTGTAAGATAATCTGGTATATTCAACTCGGGGTGTCCTAAACAGAAAGTCTCTTGTTCTCCAATTTGTTCCTTTTCCTTAATTGCTTATCTTAATGAGGGGGCCTACATCTTCCCAGTTGTACAACTCAAGATCCTGAAAATCCCTTCTGTTTATATTTTTTTATAAAACATTCAATAAATAAAAAGGGGAAACAACTGAATGTACCATGAGCACCTCTTAAGGCCTGAAGGTTTGCCGTCTGGTCATGGGTGCTCCCCCTGTGGCTGGAGCCCCCCATCAGCTCTCATCTTTCTGCATCTTCACACAGGAGCATCTGTCTGCTCTGTGGATTCCTCCCAAGTCCATCCTTGATCTGAGCCATCAGTTTATCTGTTCAAAACAAGTATCTAATCATTTTACTTTCTTTTTTTTTAAATAAAATTATTTTTATTTAATTTTTAATAACTGCAGTTTGCTCTAGGCATGGTCTTTGGTCATGGAACAATATCTCAAACCTTTGAGACAGAGTGGACACCATCTCCCTCATTTCCTATTTACTTCTTCACATGATTCTTGCTTTTTATCACAGAAGCTTTCAAAACCCCATTTTCAAAAAGACATAATGACATCAAAAGAATGTAGTGTTTAAACTGTCAACTGTTAACTGTTAATTTTTCTAAACTATAGCACATACAGAATATTTAAACTGTTTAATGTGTCAGAAAACAGAGAATGCCTGCCTAGCATGTGTGAGGACCTGGGTTCAATCCCTAATGCCACCACGGACACAAACAGAAAAAAGCTGCACATATGTGCTGAAACCAGGACACAATTTTTCAGTGTAAGACATGGAGAAATTTTATGGTAGGAAAAGTGACTTCCTCTAAAATCTACATTGTGATGTGGAATTTTAGTGATGAAAGAAATAATGTGGTTCAGCAAACACATCTGGTTCACCGAATCACCTGGCAAAAGAAAGCTGAAGGAGAATTCACCTCCTCTTCATTAGAAATTTTCCATTTCAACCATAAAATTCTCTTAACCAACCATAGTGTAAGTAACTTGTAGAATAATTGTGCCTTCCCAGCATAGGGAAGATGACTGGCCTGACCAATTTGTTTTTCATAAATTTATTTTACTGGCATCCCTGAAGCTGTATGAAAAAAATAACCTAAGTTTGAAACTTCACTAATGGAATGATTTAAAGTAGCAGACCTAAAGCACATACACAAATGATATCCCATGTGTTATCTCATGATAGTTGGGGATCATGATCAAATGACCTGCCAGAATTCCAGTCTTCTCCAAGCCAAATTCATAACTTTTTAAAACCTTGAACATTAATTTATCTTTTCCAATTAGGCTCAGTCATGCCTTTGTTTCTCTTTTGGATAACAGTAACAGCATGATAAGGGGTAAATTAGAAATTGAGACTGAATTTTAATTGTATTTATTACAACTAACTCTCTAATCTCTGTTTCAATGTTTTTATAAAGTGCAAATACTAACTCAGGAGTGTCTGTGAGGATTCCTGGTACATAAAATAATGTAAAAGGGTCTATATGAAAATGTGAAGTTTGTGACTTAATACTTCTAATTTTCCAATAATCTCTTAATGTCATTATGTGTGAACAAACAAAAGACCTTTAGAATTGTAACCCACAACCTTTTTTAGTCACATAGGCCTTTGCTATGATTCCTCTCCATTCTTCTAAAATTCTTGTATAGTTCAAATTGAGTCATCACTGAGAACTCAATGGATCGGGAGCAGTAACTGTTAGAACTTGTAGGTTCTGAGACATACTTGGCTCATCTTCAGAAGGTTAAAGCAACCCTAGTATTGAATTCTGTCCAACCTCCCTCTTTGTGAGAGATGAACTGGAAAGGAAGAGCAGGGCTGAGCCTGAAAGTGGCTCAGCTGCTTCCTGCTTGTCACTCCTGCCAATAGATTTCTTTGGTTGGGAATGGTCTGAGGATGCTAGACCAATGCCAGATTTTTTTTTCCCCCACTAGTGAGAATAGGCTATTTCTATTTAATTACTTTCTTTTAGCCTTAGATCTAAAATGGAACCTTTTGTGCAGTTAGGGTATTGCACTTTTCTGATTGATATTATTAAATCATTTTAAAGACTGAACTTATTTCATGATAAATTTAAAATCCTTTATGAAATTCATCAAAGTTATATCTGAAAATTATCTTGATAAATTTTATTTGGATATCTAGCTCAAGCTGTATGTTAATTTTTTTCTTTTAGTTTTGAATTAGCTTCATTTAATTCTCACACAAATATAATTTCAGTTGTAAGAAATAGCTCTATATAAAAATCAGTTTGGGACTGGGGTTGTGGCTCAGTGGCAGAGTGCTTGCCTAGGACGTGTGAGGTACTGGGTTCTATCCTTAGCACCACATAAAAATAAGCAAAGGTACGCTATTGATCTACGACTACAAAAATTTTTTTTAAAAAATCAATTTGTTGCATACTTAAAGATTTAACTTTTTAACCAGAGGTTTTTGTTGTTGTTTTAATCATTCAAAGAAAACATTCTAAATGACAGGTATCTTTTAAGGATCTGAGTTGCCCATTTTAACCTATGATCTGTTTCATTGTGATTTTGTACATTACTTGGGAACATATCCAAATTAAGCTTTCCCCTTTCTGCTTTTAGTAGATTGAAAATATTATATATCTTGTGTTCTTTCTTTTTTTTTTTAGTTTTAGCCTTTTATACTTTTTGCATCTTAGAAGTTCTTAAGTCAATACTGACACTGGACACAAAATACTTTTTCTGACTTATTGAATCAGATTTGAAGGCAATATTGAGTAATTAATCAGTTACTCTAATGAATTAGTTTTCCTCTAATCAACAGTTATCCATGGTTTTTTGTCTGTGTGAAAGGAAAAAAAATGTTTCCACTGCACTGTAAGCTATTTTAAAAAGTTAAAGAATTTGCTCTTTGCCTTACCTGTTCATATCAGGCTCCATTTTGACTCCAGTTTGTTAACTCTCATTTCTAAAACTTCCCTTTGTTCCAAGACTCTTTATTCTTTAAATATGCCATGCTTTTTTTTGTTTCCATGTTGCCTGAAATAGCCAACAATGTCTTGGTGCTTTTGTGCCCTCCCTCCCAACTGTCACCTTGACCTTTTCTTTGAAGTCATTATAATAACTTATATTTCTCTTATGGCATTTACTACATTTTGCCTTGTTTTATTGTTTTTACTAGAATGTAATCTCCTTGAGCAGGACATCCCATATTACCAAATATAGAGTTTTGCACATAGTGAGTTCTAAGTATCAGGCAGGTGTATTTATCTGTCATTCATGTTTTTATCTGATCTTAGATTTCTTATCACATTGAGAGATGTAAAGCTTATTCTCCCAGGTCACAGCAGAATAGAGATCCATCTTTATTTACAAGCTCAGATGATTAGGCCAGTACATACACCATTGGGCCTTATTTTGCTTTAGATCCCACTTTCCCCCAACATTTTATTATGAAAAAAATGTAAACATAAAGAAACATTGAAGGAATTATGTGGAGTATGCCCATATACTCATCACCTAGAGCCTATAATTAACCTTTTTTTCTTTTTTGTCACATCTTTACATTTCTAGATATAATAAGAAATATATATTTGGTCTCTACCCCAATTTCCTGGCATACAGCTTCTAAAACCCTTAAAATATCCAGAGTGATAAGCCACTTTTGTATGTTAAGGCTATGGGCTCCTAGATAGCCCTCACGATAGGGGCTGGTTGCCAGGGGAACCAACCACATCTTTGTAAAGTTGAAACTTTCAGCCCTACCCCTACACCTCTAAGGCAGGGGGAAGGAACTGAAGGTGGAACTGATTACCAAGGCCAGTGATTTAATCATAACCACATAATGAAGTCTTCATAAAACCCAAAAGGACAGCTTCTGTGTTGCTGATAGAAATGCTAGGAAGGTGGTATACCCAGAAAGAGCATGGATACCATTCTTTCACACTTTGCCTGTGTTTCTCTTCCATTTGACTGTTCCTTAATGATAGTCCTTAAAGTACTTTATGGGAATTACTGTCACAAATGGTTGAACCTGAGCAGGGTTCATGGGAATCCTTGATTTATGGCTGATTGATTAGAAGTTCTAGAGGTCCCCAGGTAGCAGTTGTCTTCAACAACAAGGACAGTCTAGTGGGACTCAGTCCTTAACCTGTGGGATATGACTTTACTGCCAGAGAATTGATGTTGTAGGAATGTTAGAAGTAAAGTATTGAGTGTTGTGAGTGAGGGTATAGAAGGAGAAGAAAAACAGTTGGTTTTTCATTGAATAGTCTTCTCTTGGTATTATAGGGGTGTTGGTTCAAGGACTCCCTTGGATACCAAAATCTCAGGATGCTCAAGTTTTTTGGTATAAAATGGAGTAGTATTTGTATATGACACAAATATAGCCTTCCATATACTTTAAATCATCTTTAGATTGTTTATAATACTTAATGTGGTGCAAATGCTATGTAAATAGTTGTTTCATTGTACTATTTAGAGAATAATGATAAAGTCTGTACATGTTCAATCCAGGCACATTTTTGCAAGTACCCATTCAGATAGTTTTGGTCTGAAGTTGGTTATGTGGTTGTGGAACCTGTGCATGTGGACGGATGATTGTCTATATATTCTCTCTGTTCACCCATTAATTCATCTTAATTTTTAATGAACGTCAAAGTATTTTGCAGATCTCAGTATAATTCGCCCCTAAACACATGCATGTTATTACCTAGAGTTTAAAATTTGTGGCTTTTTTCTCAAGTAAAATATTTCAAATATAGATAAAGCTCCCCACTGCAAGATCTCTTCTAACCCTTCACTTAAACAAAAAGCTTTAATTATTTTTGTTGTTTGTTTTGCAGTGCTGGGAATGGAACTCAGGGTTTTTCATGTTAGGCAAGTGTTCTACCACAAAGCTGCACCCCGAACCCTTAGAGCTATCATTATTGTGTGTTTTTGCATTTCTAGTATATATCATGCATCCCTAAATTAAATGAACTATGATTTTAAAATGGGCACAAATGGATCATTCCTTCCTTCCTTTCCTTTCCTTCCTTTCTTCCCCTACTTCCCTCCCTCCTTACCTCTCTCTCCACTCTCCCCAAGGTGCTATATATACCACTGAGCAACTAACCCAGCACTTTTTATTTTATTTCATTTTACTTTTTTTTTAAATATTTTTTTAGTTGTCAATGGATCTTTTATTTTATTTATTTATACATGGTGCTGAGAATCGAACTCAGGGCCTCGAACATGATAGGCGAGTGCTCTACCACTGAGCCACAACCCCAGCCCCTATTTCATTTTACTTTTTGAGACAGTGTCTTGCTAAGTTGCTGAGGCAGGTCTCAAACTTGAGATCCTCTTGCCTCAGCCTTCTGGGTAGCTGGGATTACAGGCATGCACCACCTGTTTAGGTCTTATGTTAAAAAAAACTTTGTGGGATCTGGTTTTGATGTAAGTAAAATAGTAGACTGTGGAATTATTTATTTTTGTCTATTTAGTATAGTATGATTTGAAATAATAAGATGGAAAAGAAAAAATTATATGTAAGTATTAATCTTTGGTTAAATCCTTTAAATTTATAAATCTATATGAGAATTTTGTAGACATTATTTGCTAAGGCTTTTAGCATTTACTCACTTCAACATTAATTTTGCAGTTACTTTTATGTGATTATAATAATTTAACCCACATAATGAATATAACTGATTGAGATCTGATCCATGTATTCACAATGCATTTCTTAACAACTACTAATTTTATTTTAGGAGCTATGCCTTTAAGCCACTGAGGCTACAGCTTTGAGGAGGAGGGTTCAAAGATATCTTTTTCTCTTATTTCAGCAACAGGAGAAACATTGATTACAGTAGTTTTGATACCTTCTGCATTTTTGTAGATCCAAATTATAGGGTTTTAATTTATCTCTGATATTTAACATCAGAGTGCTGTCACTTTTGTCCTAATCTCATCAATGTATTTACACATTTGAATGTTTCCTCATACATATGCCCCAATTAGAGTTTTTTTAACTTATGTTTTTATATGCCTTTCCTCAAAAGGTTGTAGAGCATCTTGTAGATAATTATATTTCACAATGCTCCTTTAAAAGTGGTAAACATTTATGTCCCATTTTAATGGTAAAATATTTACAAATATGTATTATTGAATTTACCAGGACAATATTTATCACTACATCTTTACTTTCAAGTTTTAGTCCTTTAGAAAACACTGCTAAATAGAATTTTCTACAATTTGCTAAAAATTTTGTATATTTGCATTGTCAAATATGGAAGCCACTAGCATTTGAAATGGGATGAGGGTGATCAAGGAACTGAACTTTTAACTTAATTCTATTTTATTAAAATTTAAACTGTCACATATGACAAGTAACTCCTGTATTGAATGGCACAACTCTGTAATCCCCACCATCCCACTAAACTGCTCTTGTGGTTAGCCATTTACCTCCTGATTTCCAGATTCAGCCAATATGTTTTGGTTGTCAGCTTCTTTGATTTTTTTCTCCCTTTTTAAATTATTATTTTGTTAACATTTGCAATACACATACTTATTTACAAAATATACAAAGACTAGAAAACAATCAGCAAATAATGCAATTAAAAATTAACAAAACACATAAGCAGGTATTTCACTGAAGAGGATAATCAAATGGCAAATAAGCATATGAAAAAATACCCAGCACTATTTGTTAGAAAATTTCACATTAAAACCATATGGGATACCTAAGAGAATGCCTGTGGTCACACACACACAGACACACACACATACACACACACATATGGATATGTATGTATATATTATAATTTGCAAAGTAAACTGTTAGCAATAAAACAAATCTGTTGCTGTGCACCACATGATAAATGACAGAATGAACAATTGCAACAAAAGCATTGCAACAATCTTCTTTCTGAACCTGACAGGAGGACTTTTCAACCCATTTTCCAAAATATTACATCATCAAACCTATCATTTACCCAATTTTCCACTGACCTTCATGTCAGATGTTCTTTTTTTCCCCAACAGTATCAATAATTAATTTAAATTTAAGTGATCTAGATATTGCAATTAAAATGTATAAACATTCAACATGTGTAAAAAGCAAACAATAACTATGTGCTCCATACATATATCACACTTTAAATATCAATACACCAATAGGTTAAAAGCAAAATAAGGGGAAAATATGCAGGGGAAATCTGAAGTAGAGCTATTAATTAAAATAAATTTCAAGAAATAGTATTTTCAGAGATAAAGGAGAACATTTTATCGCCATAATAGGATAACTTCTTCAAGAAAGTATAATGATCCTAAATGTATATGTATTTAATAACAAAGTTTCAAAATACATGAAGTTAAAATTAAGCTAGAAAGACAAATCCACAATCATATATGGAGATTTTAAACCCCCTCACTTTGCTGGAAGGAGTGATAATATAGAAAGCTTAACAACAACATCAACCACCTTGACCTAATTGCTATTTATAGAGAACTGTACACAAAATGACAAGTAGAAAATTAATAGGGATAGAATATATTCTGTCATAAAATAAGCTTTGAAAAATTTTAAAAAATTGAAATCATGCACTCTTTCCTGCATGATTTCTTATGTTAGAAATCACCTTAAGATATATAGAGACCCACCCACCCCCATGTCTCAAATACTTCAAAATTAAATAGCACACTTATAAATATCTCAAAGATCAAAGAAAAAAAGCACAAGAAAAGTAAATAAAAAGTGCTTTGAACTAAGTGATAATAGAAACTTAAAATATCAGAATCTCTGGGACAATATAGTAGTACTCAGATGAACACTTACAAAAAGTATTATAAGTATTTGTATCAGAAAGAAGCTAGATTAACAATCACATTTTCAAATTAGGTAGTAGGAAGGAGAAAATAAGAATAGGAGCAGATATATTTGAAATAGAAAAGAAATATTACAGCTAAAAGTTGATTAAAAAATCTAACATGTCTAATCAAGAAAAAAGTAAGAAAAAATATCAATGGAAAGGGAGATATCAAAACAACCCTACCAATGCTAAAAATGTATTTAGGTAATATTATCATTGTATAATAATAATTATATAACTTACATAACTTGGTCTGTTTTAGAGAATAGAAACCCCTGCTTGTTTACTTCATCCCTGTGAGTGATATGTGTTTTCTTCATCCTTTCACCTTCAGTCTGTGGATGTTCTTGCCTATGAGGTGAGTCTCTTGGAGATAGCATGTTGTTGGGTCTTGTTTTTTGATCCAATCTGCCAGTCTGTATCTTTTGATTGATGAGTTTAGGCCATTAATGTTCAAGGTTATTATTGAGAGACGATTTGTATTCCTGGTCATTTTGGTTTATTTCTAGTTTTTAGTTTGAATCATTTTCTCTTTTGAGACTCTTCCTTTAGTGTAGTTCCTCTCTTTGCTGGTTTTCACTTTTTTTTTTTTTTTTTTTTTTTCATTTCATCTTCATGGAATGTTTTGTTGAGAATATTCTGAAATGCAGGGTTTTGGGTTGCAAATTCTCTTAATCTTTATCATGGAAAGTTTTTATTTCGTCCTCAAATCTGAAGCTTAATTTTGCTGGATATTGGATTCTTGGTTGGCATCCATTTTCTTTCAGAGTTTGGTATAAGTTATTCCTAGCTTTGAGGATCTGAGTTGAGAAATCAGCTGAGATCTGAATTGGTTTCCCTCTGTAAGCAATTTGATAGTTTTCTCTCGCAGCCTTTAAAAATTTATCTTTATTCTGTATGCCAGATATTTTCATTATAATATGCCTTGATGTAGGTCTGTTGTAATTTTGCACATTTGGGGTCCTGTCAGCCTCTTGTATTTGACGTTTCCATTTCATTCTTTAGATTTGGGAAATTTTCTGATATTATTTCATTGAAAAGATTGTTCATTCCTTTGGTTTGTATCACTGCACCTTCATCTATCCTGATAAATTTGGTCTTTCATGTTATCCCATAATTCTTGGAAGTTCTGTTCATGATTTCTTAACATCTTTCCATGGTCAACTCTATTTTCAAAGATTACATATTTTGTCTTCATTGACTAAGGTTCTGTCTTCCAAGTGGTCTAGTCTATTGGTGATGCTTTCTATTGAATTTTAAATTTAGTTTATTTTTTTCATTTCAAAGATTCGTTTTCCCCCCCAGAATCTCTCTTTATTGAAGTGATCTTTTGCTACCTGTATTTCTTCTCTTTTATCATCCTTTACTTTGCAGATCAATTTAACTATGTACATTCTAAACTCCTTCTCTGACATTTCTTCCACTGTGTTATCAATGGATTCTGTTATTGGAGTACCTTGGGTTGCTTGGGGTGATTTTTTTTCCCTTGCTTTTTCATGTTGTTTGTATATCTACCCATCTAACAGTATGGATCTGAGGCAGTAGAGTTTCTACCCTGTGGACTTACAGTGTCCCTGAAGGTTTCTAGTACCTCACTGTTCAGGGGGGAGACAGTAACAATAACCAGTGCAAACAATTTACAGCATTAAACCAAATAGTTCCTGCTATGACTTGTATAATGTTAATTATCACAATAAATAGAAATGATATCAGTTATGCCTATAATAAAAACAGTAAGTTAGCAAAATGGTGTATATTTTCAAATGGTGGAAAGAGAACAGAAGTGATGATTATGAGGAAGGAGGAGGGAAGACAAGTAAAAGATTAAAGAAGAGTGAAAGAACAATAGAGATTGACTGTTAGCAGAAGAAAAGAGAGAATCAAGGGAAACCGGAGAGAAATATACATAAAGCAAAAATTAAAATAAAAAATTTAGAAGAGCACAAAAAATAGCTAAGATATACTAATTGAACATCGTAGTTCACAAAAAACTGATCCATGTAAAATAATTGGCTTCAAAAATGCTAGAGATAAGAAGAAAACAAAAATTAGGAAACTGTATAAATATCCATATATCATTAAGGTCACAATTAAACACTGAAAAAGAATAAAAAGAAATCTTGATGAAAAGTTAAAGAATTCTTTCTGTTGGGATTTAAAAGATTCTTAGTTTCTCTTCTCAGCCATTTTAGGTGGGGTCTTCTGGAGTGTGATGTTCCAGCCTTTGGATTGCTAGAGAGAGGTAATCTCATAGGTGGAATTCCTGGAGGCAGGGTTTCAGCTTAGGTGGGCTTCAGGATCTTCACTGGATGCCAGTTGGTCTGGAGATTTAAAATTGGTGCACCTCCAGCACCCAGTACTTGCTGGTCCATGCTGGAGGACTTTTACCAGGGTCCCCTGGGTTCCACTCATGGTGGGGGAGCCAATTCTTAGTTCCCTACATCTGCAGACCCCACATTTCCTGTCCTTGGGTTCAGTCTCCAAACAATTTCTCCCACCCCAGCCCTTCCAAGTTGCCGGCCAGATGCATCTCCCCCAGCCAGTCTTTCAAACAGTTAGATTGGAGCGGGAGGGGTAGAGCCATGTGGGTTTCCGTGATCAGTTGTCCCTTGTGAACCTCTCTCCACCTTTGATTTTCTTCTGGTCATTAAGCACATGTTTTGCTGGACCTGTATTTTGGGCCAAACTTGGTTTGGGCAAACTTAGCTGTCAGCCCCCACACCACACCTGCAAAGTGGTTCCTTCTTTGTCCTCTGCAGGCTGCCTGGAGAGATGGTGACTTCTTTCCCCAAACTCACATATGGTGCAGTGAGCCTTCAGGTTTGTTGGGCAGAGTCCTTGGTCTCCAAACACTCAGTACCCAGACACACCTTGGGCCTCCCAAAAATGCATGTTTCTTTAATTCCCATATCCCTCTGCTATACTCATGGAGGGACCCCTGTGACTGGAGCTTTCGACCTGGCTGTGCTTCTGGGGATTTCTTCCTTATTTTATTATATCCAACCTCCTGTGTCCCAGATCTACTTTAAATGCCCAGTTTTAGGTTCCAGTAAAGTCCCCCCTTCCTTTTTTTTGTTCACCCACCTTGTGGAGAAGCTGCTTGTTTGCTTTCTTAGTTTCACACCATGGGGCAGCCAGGAATGTGACCTCTTCTATACTGCCATCTTGGATCTTCTCTTCTTTGATATTTAAATTTAATTTTAATTTCAATTTTATTAGCTAGAACTTGTACAA
Organism: Sciurus vulgaris; assembly: GCF_902686455.1. Taxonomy (NCBI): domain Eukaryota; kingdom Metazoa; phylum Chordata; class Mammalia; order Rodentia; family Sciuridae; genus Sciurus; species Sciurus vulgaris. Next base: position 105,426,427 of record NC_136465.1, read on the forward strand.
TTTTGTTTGGATAGAAGTGGTAAAGGGGAGCACCTTGTCCTAGAAAAATGTACTTTTTCACTGTGCTGTTAGCTGTAAGTTTCTTTGTAGATATTATTCATCAAGTTAATGAAATTACCCTCTATTTATAGTTTGCAGAATTTTTATCATGAAATTGTAGGATTTTGTCAAATGGTTTTTCTTCATCTGTTGATATGATCATGTGTTTTCCTTTAATCTATTGATATATCATTAATTAAATTAATTTAGCTTCAAATGTTGAACTAGCCTTGAATGCCTAGAGTAAATTTCACTTGGTTGTGGTATAGAATTCTTTTTGTTCATTGTTGGATTGGATTTACTAAGATTTTGTTGAGAATTTTTACGTCTCTGTTCATGAGAGAGGAGGGTTTGTATTTTCCTTTCTTTTAATGTCTTCATTTGGCTTTGGTATTAGGGTAATGCTGGCCTTGTGAATCAGGAAATCCCTCAGCTTCTATTCTGTATAATAGATTACAGAGAATTTGTTATTTCTTCCATAAACATTTGGTAGAATTTGTCAGTGCAACTCTTTGGGTCTGGCACTTTTTGTTATTTTACTAATTGTTAACTCAGTTTCTTTAATAGATTGTAGACCTATTCAGATTTTCTGTTCCTCCTTTTATGAGTTTTAGCAGATTTTTTTTTTTTAAGGAAATGATCCATTTCATCTATCAAATTAGTAGGCATAGAGTTTAGAATATTTCTTCATTATCCTTTTAATGCTCATGAGCTCAGTAATAATTTGTGTCTTCTCTTCCTCTTTGCTTAGTTAACCTGATTACAGGTTTACCAGTTTTACCAATTTTTTTGATCTTTTCAAAGAACCAGCTTTTGGTTACATTGATGCTTCTCTAATAATTTCCTGCTTTCAATTTCTTGTTTCTGCTATAATTTTATTTTTTTCCTTCTGCTTAATTTGGATTTTATTCTTATTTTTCTAGTTTCTTAGATTATTCATTTTATATCTTCTAATATATACATTTAATTCTATTAAGTTTTCTTTACTGCTTACTGTACTCTACAAATTTTGATGTTTTATTTTCATTTTCTTTTAATTCAAAATATTTTTTAAATGCCCCTGAGATATCTTTAACCCAGTTATTTAGAGATGTGTTGTTTAATCACCACTTAATTTGGGGTTTTCCATCTGGCTTTCTGTTGTTGATTTCTAATTTAATTCCACTCTTGTCTAATAGCACACTGTGTACGTGGATGTGTTTTATGGCCTATAATGTGGTCTAACTTGGTGAATGTTCCATGCAAACCTGAGATGTGTAGGCCAAAATAGGTTTTACCAAATCAGGTTGTCTTCAGGTCTGTACTTCCTCCGGGGTCTCTAGGGCGAAGCTGTTTCCTTGAATTTTCCACTTTCTGGAGGCCACCTACTTCCTTAGCTTCTATCTTCTTCCTGTCTTTAAAACACATCACTTAGCCTCTATTCACATTACCCCTCTTTTTTGAACTCTTGCATATCTTCTCCTCCTGTGCCCCCACCTTCCCTACTAGAGATTGAACCCAGGGGCTTTCAACCAGTGAGCTACTTTTTTTTTTGAGACAGTGTCTCACAAAGTTGAGGAGGCTGGCCTTGAACTTACTTGCAGTCCTCCTGCCTCAGCCTCCCAAGTTCTTGGGATTATAGGCCTGCACCAGTGTGCCCAGCTTGAAACCATTTTTGTATTCTTTCTGCCTCATCTAACCACTTTATACATCAAAATGTCTTCATTTGTGCTGTATTTGTGCTGTAATTGTCTATTTACCTCTCTCACTAGAATGTGATCTTCCTAAAACAGGATATGTATATAGTATTTGAATAAAATGAGTTCAGATCAAGGAAATTATATGAAATGATGAGACATCAACAATACCAACAATACAAGAAATATTATTCTCATTTGATAATTTGGCCTCTGAGGCTAATGGGTGCTGCATTTGCACAACTCTAACCTCCACCATTCCTTCAAACTACTCTTCCAGAATTGTAACGTATATTAAAGATGACTTATCTGAACATTCTCCTTGCAACTCATCTTGCCCTAATTTTGATTTATTTTATGGGAACAGAGGTAAGGAATAGAAATGACATATTTCAGAAGTTTTACGTCATTACAGGCAATTTTAAGTAGAGCAACTTTGCCATTGAGTTTGTTTCAACAGATATTCTTCCAGTCATCTGAACACATAATTAATAGTTTTTCTTATTAGCATATTCCTTTATTCCTGAAAGTACTTTACAAGAATTTAACTTAAAACTACTGTAACAAAGAAGTGTATGAAACCAGGTTTGAATAGTGTTTTCATTATGCTGACAAATTTAACTAAGTTTCTGTGCAGTGTATATAAACTCCTCCCATAGTTGAACCTGTTTCCCATTTTGTTGAGGTCCAAGCACAACAAAAGCAGAAAAAAAAAAAAAAATCTTCCTGTGTGGCCTGTAGATATCAAACCTGAAGATTATTAATGCATTTCCAGCTAGGGACCATAGGCAAACAAACTCTTCTACAGATAACTACACCCTTCCTGTTTTGGGATTGAGTTTATTGTGGAACAGATTTCGGAAATAGGTTTCTGACAGTTTCAAGTTGTATTTATAAAATGTTAGAGGGCGAGGTCTTCCTCTAACAAAAACTAATTATTTCCTGTCTAATGCCCAACAAGGACATTTTAAGCAGTCTTTTCAGAAAAATTTCCCTCTAGTAGAGAATGATATTATTTACAACAGTTCTGGTTATTCTTATTAACCAATGTACAACTTTTTTTCTATTTCCAGTGAATAACTTAAAAAAAACTACAGTAAACACACACACACAACAAAAACCTTAAATACTTGCAGTATTTTGTCACTAGAGTGATAGTAGTTAACAGTTTAAATAAATGTCTATAATTTTTTTTGTTTTTTTCATATGCAAATATGTAGCACATTTACATTCTGTAAATATACTAAATGAAGAATTTCAGTTTAAAACAAACATTGAAGAGTTTGCAGGTTAATTCACAGTGTAACATTATCTTCATCTAGTACATCTGTTATAAAAAAAATAAAAAGTCTGTAAAATTTAGGCCACCCACAAAGTGGTCTGGTGAGGCCTGTGGTTAGTATTAGAATGCTGTTATTATGTGGGCTGACTGGTTTGGTAAGGAATTTACCTCCACTAAAGACTGAAGCATCGTGATTCTGACTTTCCTCCACAGGTACTGTATTGGCTTGACATAGGTACATTAGTGTTTGTTAAACCGGTCATAATGTACTCTATTGCCTTGACATCGTGTGTGATATTATCTGAATGGTATACTGTTTTCTAAATTGGCTTATCATAATGTTAGTATCAGTTCTGGATCATGTAACCTCATGATAAACTGAAGTAAATGGTAGATTTATATTGCTGAATTAAATTTAATAGTTATGAATAAATTTCATTATTATTTAGAAAAATGTGTGTGTATATTGCTGAGGAGGGAGCTAAAGTTTTTATATATTTTAATTTTTGGATCATTTGAAGAACTTGTCCTTTAAATTTCTGTGGGACTTACAAATTGTTTTTAAGAGCATGGAAATAATTTTAGTAAAATTTAGCAACCTAAAACTGACAGGCAAAAATTAAACAGTCTTGCTGGGCATGATGACACATGTAATCTCAGCTACTAGGAAGACTGAGGCAAGAGGAACGCAAGTTTGAGGCCAATTTGGACAATTTAGCAAGATCCTGTCTCAAAATAAAAAGGGCTGGGGATATAGTTCAGTTGTAGAGTGCCCCAAGAAAAAGTTCAAAAGTTTTTAAGCAGTCAAATATTGAAGACATTTAAAAACAGTAATAGCCACCACAACTAGCAGTGACCATTTCAGGAATAAAAACTGTCATAACCTAGCATGATTCTAAAGTTTTTCAGAATGAAGAAAGTAATTTTTTTGGAGAACAATGTTATGTTGTTACATTAGAAAAATAAAAAATAATGTGTAACAGCATATTTACTTATTTAATGTTGTACTAGTATTGAACCCAGGGCTTTGTACATGCTAGGCAAGTGCTTTACATTGAACTATCTTGTGAGCCCTTTTTAAAAATTTTATTTTGAGATAGGTTCTCACTAAGTTCCCCAGACTGGCCTTGAATTTGGGATCCTCCTGCCTCAGCCTTGTAACAGGTCTTTTAAATAAAATAATGTATAGTTCACATAATTTTTATGGAGACTTAAGTATTTTTCCTTAAAGACATGGACTATTTATTGTGTATAAAACATAGCATGCAAATCTAAAATGCATTTTTTGACTATAAATAAGGAAGTGTCATTTAGAGTAGAAGAAATAATAATTTTGGGACAGAAAATATCTAATTGCCACTGATAAAATATATATATATAAATTTTGAAGTAAGATATACACATTGAAACAAATATATGTATACATACGTGTGTAGGATATATACATGTTTATATGTGTATACATGTGTATAAATATGTTCATGCATGAGTGTATATAACATACAGTTTTGATTTTAGGCCTGCCTTGGTGATCTTATGGTGAACTATGTCTAACTTGGAAAAGTTTTTTCAAATAGATACTTCAGCATTCTTATTGTTTGTTATATGCCAAACAATTTTGAATTTGTCATCTGGTCATGATTCAAAGAATCTGAAGTTAGGGGCTCAGAAACATTTTTCTTCCAAACAAATAAATGAACAAGCCATTGATAATGCCTTGCCTAACCTTTGTTCTTATCTCTTCTCCTCTCTAGCCTGATGTCCTTTAAGTGGACTGCCCTGTATAGTACTGACAAATGCCACACCCAGCTTGTACAGTCAGTGATGAGTTGTATCTGTTTTTGTACTATTTAAGTTGTGAGCGAGTATCCAAGCCAGAGGTTTTTAGTGACTGCACAACCTTTGGAGAAATTCTGTCGTGTTGTTGCCTCTCCTTTCCAGACTTCAGCATTGTAATTCTGCCAGCTCCATTAGCTAAATGTTTGTCTAATTATTTTCACTCACAGCTAACCAGAATGTGTTTCACCATTCTAGGTTTACCGACAGGACTGTGAAACGTTTGGGATGGTGGTGAAAATGCTGATTGAAAAAGATCCTTCATTAGAAAAGTCTATACAGTTTGCACTGAGGCAGAATTTGCATGAAATAGGCGAGCGGTGTGTTGAAGAACTGAAGCATTTCATTGCAGAGTATGATACGTCTACTCAAGATTTTGGAGAGCCTTTTTAGAAGATTTAGTGCTCAGGCAAAAAAAAGTTTCTAGATTTTTTTTTTTCCAATTGTTCAAATCCTTAATATATGGAATTTTTGTAATGAAGAGAAATACTTTATGATAGTTGACCACATTTCCAGTATCAAATAAACATCTAAAATAATATGCTTAAAATATTTTAATTAGAATTTTTTTAAATATGTAGAGCCTCCTAGTCCATATTCAACCTTGCCCTTCCACCCAAATGATGGTCAATTAATTTTTTAAGCTTTGAAAAAGCAGTCCTGGGGAGCAGCAGCTTTCTGTACTTATTCATGATCGGTAGTCTTCCACACTATGTGATCATTTGGTCACATGAGTGTAATTTACACATTAGAGATCATTTCACTTAAACAGTAGTCTTTTTGCATTTCATAGTGAAGATACCATGTGGAAATATTAGAATTCTGAGTTGTGATTTTATTGACTTGTGCTTGTTTTTCTTAGGCTTTGTAACTTTGAATATGTTAATGTGTCCTGTCCTGAGTATATTAGTATCTTAGAGAATATTTGGTTTGAGAATAATTCTCCATGATATAGCAGAGCACTTAAAATATCCAAGAGACACCTTATAATAAAATCTTTTTTTTCAAGTAAATGAACTCAACATATCTCTTCTGAAATACTCCTGAAACTCTTGACTAGTCTCACTGCCATGTAGTCTCCAACAATATCATATACAAGACTAATAGATGGGGCAATTTTTGATGAGTGATAAAGGGATGTTTTAAAGTTGAGATTTTTCAGAAGCCCTTCTGATCAATAGAGGAAAAATTTAAAATATACAGGCATACTGGATGTTTTTTCCCCCCTTTTAAAAGGATTTTTTTTTTCCAAAAAATGTGATTGATAATATGCTCATGATTAAGCCATTTTCAGAATTATTCTTTTGTTACTCTCTGTAATCTGATGAGTTCTTTTTCTGCTAACTTTTAAAGGTTCCTAGCCCTTCAAAAGTATTCTTCAAAGAAACAGCCAAACAGGCAGTAAGTCCCCTTACACAACCACCCCTTACCAAGCCAGGCTATGTCAACAGTCCTTCATCAGTGAGCCATCCAAGTCACGAGTTAGCTAAAGACCTAACAGGGACCATTAGGATATTCCACTCATTTCCTGGTCAATTCCAGCAGCCTGGTGCCATTGAGCCAAAATACATAATTTTGTGACATTAGTAAGGAAACCTTAAAAATCATGTTTGTTATTACTAACCAGTTTCATTATCCTCCCATCCTCTTTCCATTTCCACTCTATTCTCTCTTTAATTCTGGCATTATTTTTAGTGGATATACTATCTAAAGAGCTCCCCCAGAGTATATCAAGATTATATTAAAAGTGGAAATAGCAGTATAAAATAATTTTAATGGATTCTATCATGAGTGCCCCCAAATATGTATTATGCCATTCCACAAATTTAAAAACTAATTGAGGGCAACATTTATTTTTTTAAGTTTCCTAAGGGAGACTACCTTGAATTTTTATTTTTACCATTGAGATGTTGTACTTAATTAACTTTTATAAAACATAAGCCAAATGAAATTCCACTTATTGTCTCTGATATTCTTCCTTAATGTGAATAGTGATTTGTTACTTACTATAGAAAGATGAAGAAAGTACTGATGTCATATCCTCCTGTCCCTCGTGTTTTTCTTTTCCTTAAATATTCTAGTCCCAGGATTCAGTTTCTTTAAGATGTCACAAGTTTGAAAATAAAACCTGAGAAAATACCAGAGGTAAAAGAGTTTTTCACTTTATTGAAATTCATTAAAAGGAAAGGTCTTACAGATACATTTAAATGTAGTTCAACAGGTAATTTCTTCCTCTTCCCTTCCCTCAAATTACATTCACCATTTAAAGCTTTTTATAGCTTGCCATCAGCATTATTCTGCTAGGCTTGTCAGTGTTAAATTTGTTGTGGATTTTTCTTTTCTTTTTTCAAATGTCTTTTAAAGTCCAATTATAGGATAAACTCAAATGTGTACCAGAGTATGTATTTTGTAAAATGTTCTTGATTAAAGAGATGTTTGTAAATTATCCATTGTTTTTGAGTATACATAACTGATGTGATAAAATTTTCATTGTCTTACCCTAAAGCCTTGATGATCAACATGGGGAAAGCAGATATTGTAAAGCTTTTTGTGAATTTTAAAAATACAAAATAAAGCAACCAAGTTTAAATAGATTGTCTTTTCTCTTATTTTATCAGGCTTAAACTGTTCTGTTAAAATGTAAACTTTATTACTCTCTGCCAAAAAATAATTTCTAACTATTCAGTTTACCTGCTCAGCAGCAGGATAGAGGAAGTTGGACAGTTGAAAAACTATCAAATTTGGCAATAGATGGACTTTTTTTAATTTTGAGAATAATTTAATACATTAACCTCAAGATACAATTATAGTCTAATACCATTATTTCAATAATAGGTGGACTTTTGATATCTAAGAAGCAGTAGTTGTAGAGCACAATAGTATTCAACAATGGTGTTATTGGTAGCCTGAATTTCCAAGAACAGTAGGAATAAAGCCCTACATCTGTGTAATAATTCATGGAGAACAGGTACCTTATTGTGTTGTGACTCTGGTTCTTAGCACAGTTTGAAATGCTGTAAGTACTCAATTAAAGGTGCCTTCGCAAAGGAAGTAACACTTGACCCTGGGTCTTGGAGGGAAGAATAGGATTAGCCTGTGTGACTAAAATTAGTTTGAAGATGATGGATGATGAAGGTGGTGAAGAAAACCAAAATATTTTTTCTCCAAAATATTAAGGATTCTTGAGTTGAAGACAATCAAAATGCAGAAGAACTCTGTCTTTTCTCAGTTTGCCTAAAAGCAGAACAGAGATTCTCAAAGAAAAAAAAGTCTGCATCCTGCCCCCACCCCCAACTCGCACACTTTTCCTTCCTGATTATAAATTACTCATGCAGAGCTTGCTTCTCAGTTCAGAGATGACTCTCAGGAGCTGACGTTTTAACCTCATAAATTCATCTTCTCCCAGTGTTCCCACCTTTAAAGCCTAGGACCACTTTTCCATTGTCATGTATCTAAACTTTATTTTTCTTTGTTAAAATACTATTTAAGCCAGGTGTGGTGCACACCTTTAATCCCAGTGACCACAGGCTGCATCAGGAGGATCATAGGTTTGAGGACAACCTCAGCAACTTAGATCCTGTCTCAAAAAATAAAAAAGGGCTGGGATGTAATGCAGTGGTAAAGCACCTCTGGGTTCAGTCCCCAGTAACAAAATAAAAAACAGAAAAAATACTATTTAAGGCAGATTCCTAAACCACTGCTGGAAGTTGCTTTTTTCTTTTTTGTGATGTGCATTGTAGGTGTTAATAAACTTGCTTGTTCTTGTTAATTTGTCTTCTGTTGTTACAGGAATCTATCCCAACTATGGACTACAGAGAGTTAAGGAATGATTATATTTTCTCTCCTTTGGGAAAAGGTAGATTGAGAACAGAATGAGGGTTGTTGAACATTCTCTTCTTCTCTTCTAGTTAAGGAAATTTGAAAACATTATATATGTAATATTCTTGCCAAAAATGTTAATTTCTCATAGCTCTCAACCACTTCCCAGCCCTGAGCCAGTTTACAGATACAGAACCTCTGGAAGGAAGGGAAGACCAGATCCCCTTTGGAAGGATTCTGCTACACTCTGCCAAATGAATTCTGATTTCAGCTTCACTCTAGAGTTTGCTGTAACAGATCCTAAACTCCAAGGTAGACTCTGACAGGTCTTTGGCTATAATTTTGGGGAATGATGATTGTCTCTGAAGGATTATGGTGGGCAGCATTCAGTGTTGCAGGCAGCCAGCCACTCAGTTGACTTTTCAACTTTTAACTGAGCTGTGTGTGGTGCTTTGGGAGTAATGCCCACATTCTGCTTGCCAGATGAAGGTACAGATTTTTCACATCCATCCTTCCAGCTCTCATCAGACCACTGGTGCTATCCAATAAGATGAACAAGAAAGCAAGCCTAGGTAATGGGTGTTTATCAGTAAGTAAGGTAGTTACCAACATCTGATTTTTTTTTTTTTTCCACTGCAGTAGGGTTAATACTGAATCATACAACTGCCTAATGACTGTATTTGCTATGCCCTCCTTGTAGTTAAGTGTATGAAGTAAGTTCTCTCATGGAATTTAAGAGGGAAGTGAGACTGTGACTCTTAGGCACTGGAGGTACTCTTTTATCCCTTCCCAAGAGAGGTAGCAATAGCAATGCAACATTATTTTTTTCTTTGTGGAACCATAATATGGAAGAAACCTAGATCACTGCATGATTACATGGTGTACTGAACTGTTAGAGCAGAATAAATACTCTTTAAGACACATTATTATTGGGTTTCTTATTATAATAGCTCACTTTTTGCTCAGACTTGCTGCTTATTTTTGTCAAATGACATTCAAAAGTTAGACTGAAGTTGACCCTGAGCAGGCTGTACCAGTCCTACATTTTTGTTGTACTGATTGATCTTAGGGTAATGGGGACTGATTGATTGTATAAAAGACTTTGCCAATCTAGAGTTCTGAGTTTCAAGCTGTATTTAAATGACAAGTGACAAATAATTGTTACGGTCTAGTACACATTTATATAACAGCAGGAACAGCCTGTTTCTATAGCAATTGTTTTTTGAGCTCTTTTCCCACATTGGTGGTGTTCTAATGGTAGATTATTATCGCTAATAATTTTTTAAAGTTTTTTTTTTTAAAGTTTTCTTCCCACTTAAAAAAAACTTGCTACTTCTATAGAGTAAAATATAGTATGCCATATTGGATGTAGCTTAAATGGTTTTATTTCAGGTTCGATATACTATTTTATAGACTTCAAAGAAGCATCATATTTTTCTTACCTGAACAAGGTCAGAACTACCATTCTGGTGTTTTGTAGCTCACAAAGTATGTTCATATGTGATTCTTTACCAATCAGGATTCCCTCCCCCTCTTCCCCCAGTGCTAGGGATCAAACCCAGGACCAATGAGGATTTGGGGTCTTATTTTTAGTTATTTTTAATTATGATCTCCCAGCAAGTGGCAGGGCCAGGGTCTTACCCAGAGCTTTCCAGTCTAAATTTAGTGTTATTGAAAGGAGAAAAGTGGTCATTCAGAATTAGGTTCAAATCTTGCCTCTAGTACAAACTAACTATTTGAGGTATGTGAAGTTAATGTGTAATATTATAATGGGCTATGTATAAAACTAATAACTTTAAAAAAAAAAAAAAAAAAACAAAGTCCTAGTTCAGTAGATTCTTCTGTTTTTCACTTTATACTCACTTGCTACTAACTTCCATATTGGTTCCTATGACTTTGGAACTACTTCAGGAAACACATTTGGGCATGTAGCCACAGAGCAGTCCAGGACTCACAATCTCTGCTGCATCAGGACTCACGGTGAAGTGTGAGAAGAGTCATTTCAGTGGAATAAACCTGGTAATTAAACTTCTGTTCTAGGACTCAGGATGCATTAAAAATGGTTAACATCTTTTCATCTTTGCTTACATGTTCAGAGATTCTAGACTAATACTGTTGCCAATAGCAGCCCTCTGAAATGTCACCAAAAAAAAAAAAAAAATCTTTTTCTCCTGGTAATTGGAGAGAAATGACATTGAGAAAATATTTTATCCAGCTTCCAAACTGTCTACTTAGTAGAGATAAGGCCAACTTGAAGCACATACACTGATAGGGTGATAACCATTCCTGAATTTCTATTGCATTATTTAGATGAACCTCTTACTCAGAATCTCAAATATTAATTAAAAAAAGAAAACACAAACCCAACCCTCTTAAAGGCCCAGCTCCCTTAAGCCATGGTCTTGGTGGTAGAGGAAGGAGTGGGGAATCCTTTCAGGGATTCTTGTCAGACAAACATGTTGGTAAATGAAAAGTTAGAAAAGGAAAAACACTTCATACTCAGAAGACTCTTCCGTCTAATATAATAAATGTAATCTTCATAGAAGTTCAAAGCTGAGATGGTCTAACACTCTCATTTTATAGTGTAGACACCATCAGATCTTTAACCAGTTAAAGAGGTAGATCTCCTAACTCAGATCTCCTAACTCCTGCAGTTCAGTGTTTTGCATCACTTTGCAATATCAACTTTGTGGTGAGTGGATTTAGATTAGAGTAGTAACCATTTTTTCCAACATCACTTGCTCGATTCAGTTATCTAAAAATGCTGAAATTACTATTAAGTAAATTATTAAATGCTGAAATTAGTATTAAGGCAAATAGTTTTTATTCTTAATGGTACTTTCCACTTCAGAATCAAGTGCATCCAGAGAGTAGGTTGCAAGTTTTTTTAAAAGTTGGCATGGCATAACAACATGTTGTATACATACAGTAATAGAGGTGCAAAATTTTCTTTTGCAAAAAGAAAAGTTATGACTAAAATTGATCCCTGAAAATAATATTTGGCTAGCTAGATAGCTAGATGGATCAACAGAGTAGTTGGTTCTAATCCTGTGACTAAGTCTATGCATATACCCAATGTCTTGTTTTTCTACATTTTGAAAGTCTTAAATATTCTCCCAGTTTGTAATTCTATGACTCTGGCAAAATGTAAGCTCAGAGGTGCAAAATTCAGTTATTCCTGCACCTTGGTCCAGTTTGCCTAGAAGTATTTCTAATATATTTAGAGTTTACAGGAAACCTACTACATGACTGTACAGCATGCCTTCTAATCATCCCAGTGAATGGCTAGATTATCTTGGCAATTAGTGATTTTCTCATTAAAAAGGATTTCTATCATAATTGATTGACTAGCATTGAATTGATAATGAGGCTCTTAAAGAGTTTTATTTTTTCAGATACCAATCATTTTTCTTCTTTGTGTATCCAAAAAAGGGACACATGTATTTCTATAAACTGATTATTTTTGCCTTCCTAGGCAGCTCTAAGCACAGAGGACTCTGTTTTAGACCCCTGAATTTATGATTCAGAGGTTGGAGACTGGCGATGGCAGGCTCATTCTGTTCAGCAGTGTTTCAGAAATGTTTTGAGTTGGTTGTTAGCATTTAAAAGCTGGGAGGTTTCACAAAACTTCAGATTACTGGTTTCTTTTGAAAAAGTGAATGGTCTGGCAACACTGGTTCTTTCCACAGTGGTAGTCAAGAGTCCACACATGGAGATCTAGCAGTCTTGATACACATTCTAGTTTTATCATTTTAAGGCCCATGCTTGGTATCCAAAGCGAGAGAGTTGGACAGCAAACGACTTCTTTCACTTCTGGCACTTTTGACTTAACTCAGGGACTAGAGAGCAGAATGTGGAGAATAGCACGTGCTTACCTACATGGAATCATTTTCTTTTAATGAGAGTGGAAAGGAGTTGCTGTGGACTTTCTGCCAGTACCCTTTCTGGGACCTCCAGTGGTGTTCTGCAGTGACAGCCCTTGAGATTCTGCTTCCCCATGTGTGATCAGAGGTAGAATTTTAACATTCGATATTTGTCTTGGATCAAGTTTTGAAATTTAGTGACTGACCAAGATACTTTAAGTTCCAGTTAACTTGATCTATTCACACCTTTTAGCAACTACAGTTTTACAAAATTGCAAGGCAGTTGTTTTCCTTTCTGCCTTTGTAGACAGTCTTTTGTTTTACTAATAGGGACTTAAAAACAAGAAGGTTATGTTACCATTGTGAACAAATATTTCTTTATTTCCTTAAACCTTTGGAAATCTATATAACCCTTACAATAAGGAAAATTAGGGCGAAACTAACCTGTCAAGAATGAACTTGACAACTGCTGAGGGTGGTGCCTTCAGCTCATACCTGCATGTCTTTGGGCTACATGTCATCTGTTATAACATATTGCCTTAGTCTTTCCTGAAAGGATACTTGCTGTAGCAGATGTTGTAAGAATTTCTTCAAAACTCAGAAATCTGCTAATTTATTATGTCAGGTTGTGATCAGATAATACATTATGTAAGTATAACTCAGGTGTTCCTTTTAGAGGAAAATTGGCAGTATGTATCCAAGTTTTATATATAACCTCCATCCTGGTAATTTTGCTGCTTTCAGGTTATGTGCACACATGTGCCACTGCAGGATAAGGTATGTATGCGGCAATTCAAGTCCCTCACCAAAGGACTGGTTAAATCATGGCATATTTAAAATTAGAATATTAAGCAGCCACTTAAAGAATGAGGTAGACCTGTATGCACTATAAAAAATAAAAGCAAGTCGGTGTGTATGGTTTGCTACTTTGAACAAAGGCCGGGCACATAAACATGCGTTCTACCACTAGCTACACCCCCATCCCCAAATACCATTTCAAAGAGAGACACTTACATAAATGTGCTTTGACCATTGAAGGGCTCCATTAGAACTGGGTAATAGTGGTTACCTGAGGGGATGAGGAATGGGAAGAAGTTTCATGTCTTTTGTCCTATTTGAAGCTTTTTTTTTTTTTTTTTTTAAGCTGAATAGAGGGTTCTCTTCCCATTGGTGCTATTCTGAAGGAAGTCTTCCATGCCTAGATACAAAGTTTGTCCGATCCAGCGAGGGCACGGGCAGTCTATCACCCCACTGGTTTACCTGTTGGATTTTTGTCTGGCTCCTCGAGGCCCAACAGCCTTTCCCTACTCTGATAAATATGGAAAGATATGTTTTTGTGTCCCAAGTCTTATCTCCTACCTGCTAATGAGGACATGTGGATATGCTTAAGTCAAATGGAGGTCTGCTAATTATAGGAGGACTGCAGAATAAGACAAATTGGAACACAGGACCCAAGTAGAAGTTATCTGGATGTTTACAAAGACTTGTATTCAGAAAGGTAGTTTGTTATTTATTAAGCATTTATTAAATACCTCCCTAAAAGGCCCCAGATGCCACCAGGACCTTTAATTAGACTGAGATGTATATGTAAGAATGGCACATATCAAAATATTCACTCGTTAGTTCAAATCCAACATAATATTCCCTTGAACTAGAACCTCATATGAACTTGAAGTATTCAGTGTCACAGCATCCTCTAAAAGATTTTAAAAGAAAACAACTAAAAGTCCCAGTTTTCAAAATCACTTTTAAAGGCCAACAAGTTAGCTGGAGGGGAAGGATAAAAAGGAGTCACCTCTCTTCAAATAACAAATCTACAAAGACCTCTGCCAGGAAAAGCCGATCTTTGTAGTTCTGGACTCTTCTCATGAGATAATCACCACCTGGTCAAGAATGGGAAAGGCACCCTACCTCACCCTCAGGGAAAAACATTCACCCAGACAGCATTTACTTGTTTTTACCATATATTCCAAGGGTATGTGTAGGTTTTTTGTTTGTTTATATGTTTATACAGTTTACATTGCTTGACCCATAAATAACACTCGTAAGATTAATAGGGCCATAGTTTTAAAGACTATTTACATAGCCCCACCATGCATACAGAGCCTTTTTAATGTTGAAAAATCAAAAAAATTAAACTTTCCATCACTAGGCAATATAAATTTAACCATCTAAAACTTATAAACCCTGACTAAAATACAAGCAATCATTTCATCCATAAATGCTATTTCTGGTTCCCTAACAAATCTAGCACTGCAGTGTAACAAACATCTTGCAATTCCGGGATATAAAAATATCAGCTTTAAAATCTGAACTGTACAGTATATACATTAATATTTGCACCGTTAAATTAGGAATACACTTATGTCTATGAAATACTACATTATAAATAGCAATTTTCTTTTTTAATCTGTAGCTGGAGCTAATACAATACAATGTGTACCTGGCTAATAAGGGCTGAAAGGGGACAAGTCGGCCTCACACAATAGGATGCACAGTATTAGCTAGGTCACTGTGACAAGTGCATGCCTCACAACAAGACAGACCGGTCAGGACCTGAGCCAACCTGACATACATACAGACAAACACTATTGCTTTACAAGGTGGCTGGAGTTCTCCATCTTCTAAAATGGACACCCCCATCCAATCACCTCAGGAGAGTTTGAGTATTCTCTTGTGGATTGGGGACCAAAGCAGCTATTTGAAACTGTAATGCACCTGTCACAGGCACCGGATGTCACATGTCATGTTAACCTGGCACCATACAAGGATGGTAAACTGGAGAAATCACACCTTTCAACTGTTAATCTGGCACTGTAAACAGCAGTAGGGTTCTCATGTACACGGGCATAGAAAGCACTTTTAACTATTTGAGCAACTTTCCTATGGAAGAAAAAAAGATAAGATTCCAATGGTTAATGGCTAAGTTTTAAACAACTGATCTCCACAGCTATTCAGTTAAGAAATGATACAGTTTTTGCCCTTGTGTCCCTTTTTCTTCTTGGATTTAGTGGTCCTCTGACCAAATTGAGGGGTAGGAAGTGCAGAAGTTGGACTAGAAAGGTCATCTGTGTAGTAGGTGAATCTCTGTGGCCGGGGTTGAGGGATTGGTTGTCCAAGAAAATACCCTTCTTCTTCTGAGTCAGAGGAGGAAGAGGAGGAAGAACACCAGGAATCATCATCTTCACCATAAAGTCCCAGAAACCTGTTCATTCCTGGGTTTTGCAGGGCATAATCAGATGTGGCATGGGCATACTGTCCATAGAGATCAGCATTTTGGATGTATGCTTGTATCTCCCGGGCACTTTTATTCTGTATAAATTTCTCATAGTTATCAGGGGTGTAAAGCCGCAGTCTATCTTTGGGTGAATATTTTCTTTCCGTGACAAGATTCAGGGCATTGTCAGAGCGAGACTTTCTACTTCTCCTGCGGCGATGGTGGTGGGATCTGGATCCCCTCTCTTCAAAATGGTAGACGCGCCTCCGAGTCCTCTCACTCATTGGAGGCTGCCGGATTTCAATGTTGTCATAGCTTCCATTGTCAATGACGTCATCTGAAAACTTGACCTGCTGTGGTCTGGATTGAGACTTGGATCTTCTGAGCACTGGCAGATGTACTGGCTTCTCTTCAGGCATGATTTTTTCTGGACACAACTCTGAACTCAGACTTTTTAAGGACTCTGCACTCCTATGTAGCATGGAAGAGTTCAGAGTTCCCATATTGCTCATCTTCTCACAGTCTTCTGCCTCCATCTCCTCAAAGTTTTGTAGAGAATATAGTGATGGCCTAGGCTTGCTTTCTCCATCCACTGAAGCCCCTAGAACAGGATACAAAACAACATGATTCTCAAAATCCTAACATTCTGACAATTATTACAAATAAGCTACTGAAAGAAAACATTTCAAAGAAAATTTCTAATTGCAATATTTGACTAAAACCCAGTAGGAAAGGGCTGGGATGTAGCTCAGTGGTAGAATGCTTGCCTAGCATGTTTGAGATCCTGGGTTCTAGCCCAGCAGTGCAAACAAACAAACCTAGGAGGGAAAACTAACGTGTGTCATTTACCAATTGAGAAGTAGGAATTTTGTTAATGATACAAAGGGCAACAGCCTCTCTTATGAGCCCTGCTGTTTTGAGCCAAAGTCTATTTTAGCACATGGCATGAGCAGCAGAAATTTAACAGTTCTTCATTTGTTTATTAACATAAGCTGTAGAAGCTTCTGTTCCTCAATCCATTAAAGCCAAATTGTCTTATTTGAAAATCTCTCAAATCAGCCCCTTCCTTTGCATCCACATGGCCACCATCATGGGAATTCTTCCTCATTTTGGACTGGTGTTTGGCAAACAACAGTCCAACAGCCTGTTTGTTGTGTGGCCAACAGCTATGCTGCTTGTTTACATGTTATCTGTGGTATCCTACAATGGCAGAGTTGAGTTCCTGCAGCAAAGACTGTATGGCCTAAAAAGACTACCTAGACCATAATAGAATAGGTGTGCCCAACCCCTATCTCAACTTTTTAGGCCAGTCTTTTCTACCTTTGACCAATAGAAGGTGCCACTTCCAAACTAATCTTATTTTTAAGCTTTTCTGCCGGGCGTGGTGGCGCATGCCTGTAATCCCAGGGGCTCGGGAGGCTGAGGCAGGAGGATCGCAAGTTCAAAGCCAGCCTCAGCAAAAGTGAGGCACTAAGCAATTCAGTGAGACCCTGTCTCTAAATGAAAGTACAAAATAGGGCTGGGGAAGTGGCTCAGTGGTTGAGTGCCCTGGAGTTCAATCCCTGGTACCCAACACACACACACACACACAAAAACAAAAACAAAACAAACAAAAAAAAAACACCACAAAAACCTTTTCTCACAATTGAGACTGATGCCCTTTGTTATAACGGAACCCTGACTAACCAACAACAGGGAGTGGTGTGGACTGTTGTCAACTGCAGACTATGTAAATCCCTACTATTTTTAAAGGAAGCCTGTTTTTTAGTCCTTTGTCAAGGAATGTTAGCCTCTAATTTTTTTTGGCAGTGGGGTTATTGGGGATTGAACACATGGTACTTTGCCACTGAGCTATGTCCCTGGTCTTTTTTTCTTTTTTTTTTTTTTTGAGAAGATCTTGCCAGTTGCCCTTGAGGCCTTGGCTGGCCTCAAACTTAGAATCCTCCTGTCTCAGTCTCCCACACTGCTGAGATTACAGGTGTGTGCCACCATGCCCAGCTTGGCCCCCGACATTGTTTACTTTTTATTTTTCAGGTACTGGAGAAGGAACCCAGGGCCTTGTACCTGCTAAGAACATGCTCTACTACTAAGCAACACCCCCAGCTCCTAATACTTTAAATTGTATCAAATCAGTCTGATTTTGACTTAAAATGCTAAAACCCTTAGCATAGGGCCTGGCAGACAGTCTCACCCACCATTCTTTCTTCCTCACTCCCCTTTATTGTAGGTCTCATCTCTGACAAGTCCAGAGAAGCCAGAGTGTAGCTTCATCTCATTGTCATCACTACAATCTGGACACAGGTCACTCTGGCAGTGGGTAGCCACTGAAGACTTTCCTGGTTGTTTTGCAATAACAACCTTTATGAAATGACTGTGTATCATTAGCCAAGAAAACTTGCTGCACAAGGGCCATACTTCTCTGTCCAAAAACTTGCTGCAAATATGAGGTTGATAATGTGCTGGGTTCTAGGCCCAATCTTGCCTTTAGAACTTGTGTAATATTAGACATTTAGCCTCCTGGTAATTCAAGTTTCCTCCTGTGTAAAATGTAGTAATATTCACTCCATACAGCTCAGGATTATTTTAAGGATAAAATGTGGATAATATGAAAGTGCTTTGAAAATATTAAAGTAATATTTTTTAAAACATTTTTTGTCGTAGATGAACACAATACCTTTATTTATTTTTATGTGGTGCTGAAGATCAAACCCAGTGCCCCATAAGTGCTAGGCAAGCGCTCTACCACTGACCTACAACCCCAGCCCTAAAGTAATATTTTAAAATGATAAAAAAAAATGCTCAGATATTTTTGAGCTATCTCTTGCTACAGGGCAGAGTTTATGAAGTGCACTGGCTGATTTTAATATTTTGAAATTCATATAGCACAATCTAATAGTATAGAATCTCTTGAACACAATCCAGTTGTAGACTCCCATGTTCAAATAAACCAATTTTCTTCTCCTTAAAACAGGTAATACCTATCTCAAAAGACAGGGTTAAAAATATTTCATACATATGCACTTACCTATACAGACATACACTTGTTTGGCTATAGTGTTCAACATTTAAACAAAATGTCTTGATCAGAGATGTTTTTATTTTTTTTTTTATTTTTGGTATTGGGAATTGAACTCACCTACATATCCCCAGCACCCCCCTTTTTTCTTTTGATACAGCTCTTGTAAAATTGCTCAGACTGACTTCACACTTGTAATCCTCCTGCCTCGGCCTCCCAAGTCCTTGGGATTAGAGGCATGTGCTACTGTACCCAGCTTGTCCAGAGTGTTAAATGATATCTCCCCTATTGGTGCTGAACAGCAATGTTTTTGAATAAACTTCATAGTGGCTGCTTTTTCAAATCACCCACAATCCCTAGATTACATACCTGTGATATTAGACAAAGCCAAAGAATCCATAGAATCCCGAACACTTTGCTCTGGTTTCAAGTCTGACAAACACTCCAGGGAATCTTCATACCATTGTGTTTGATCATGATTATATCCTGAAGCACCGTGGTCCAGGTCCAGTTCCTGGAGTCTCCTACTGCTTGCAGGACCCGGGTGGCTCCCATAAGCAGAATCACCCAGTCCATCTTGGGACTGGGCCCAATACATATCAGATTGGTATTTTTTACTGGCAAGACTTTGATGATTTTGCTTTAACTCGGTCTTGTTTTTCACCATGTTATCAGATATCCAGTGCTCACTGGCTCTAATATCTATCTCACTGGGCTGCTGCTGAAAGAGGCTTTTATCACCGAACTTGAGAAGGAGCTGTGTCATGTAATCTTCATGCTCAGCCCATTCTTCAGGGTCTTCAGGGGTCTCGTGCTCTATTCTGCCTTTCCAAAATTCTTCATTGGCAAAACTTGCTCCTTGCCTGGAGAGACTCAGGTCATCCAGCTTCCGGGAAAGGGTATCATCAGCATTGCCGGAAAGACCAGGGAACTTGTAGTTCAGAGCAGGAGACAAGAGGAGAGACTGTCTGCACTGATCCGCTGACCGACTGCTTTTGCCCATTCGAACACTTCTTCTGGAGTCTCTTGATCGGGCCGACTGGAATGCAGAGTCGGAAGAATCAGAAGCATGAACGTCTTCACCGAGGCTGCAGGTTTTTGAGCAATAAATCTGACCTTGTTTGGGAAGGAAGGGGCATCCCAACAAAGAGGCCTTACACTGGGCACAGGAAAAGCATGCTTCTGTGGCATGCCAGTGCTGCCCATCATAGGTCATCTGTGCATGGTCAACACCTGTTTTGAGAAAAGACAGGAAAACAGGTTATAACTAATGCTTAAAACAAAGGAAGAAGGAAGAAACAGAAAAGAGATGGTGGACAAGAAAACTTCTCAGGTGATACAACTATTCTGTATCTTGGTCTTGAAATGGGTGTGGGTGAGGGTAAAATTAATACTCATTATTTGTAGATTCTGTATTGGTGAATTTGCTTACTCACTAAATGGTTCAATATGCACTAATTCAATGCTCATGACTGTGATTAATGAGAATCAACTACATATCCATTTGTCAAAGTTCATCAAACCAAAACATTTAATATTAAAATGTGTATGTTTAGCTACATATAAATTACACCTCAATTTAAAAAACAAAATACATGGGAAAATAAGACTGTGGATAAATTGTAGACGACCAATGACTACGTGACAGGGCAGAAGGCTGGGCTGCAGACTTACCAATATGTTCCCCGCAGGTTTCACAGTACTCTGCATAAAGAGACTCAAAACAGCCGCAGCAGAATGGGCGGCCATCCTTCATGATGTATCTCTGCCCTCCTAGGACTGTTTCACACTCGAGGCAGCAGAAATGCTTCATGTGCCAATGGCGACCTTCGGCTTCTGTGCACTCATCAGCAAAAATGATCTGTAAAGAGAAACGTGGAACAGTAGAACAACAACAACAACAACAAAAAATCAGCATGACCTATTTCAAAGGCCAGGTAACTGTATATTTTCTGGGCAACTGACAGACACTGGCTCTTAAATCAAATAACTAACCTTGTTTCTTACAGCCACTAGCTTAAATTTAACTTGGTTGAGCTATACAACAAAAGCACAAACATGATGCTGAAAAAGAGAAGCTAAACAAATCCTTGCTTAGACTTGGAAAAAAAAGATTCTACTTCTACATTGGAGGTAAATCATTTCATTGTATTTTTGCTCCTCAGTAATACTTTGGTGGCATAATCTGGTAAAAGAACACCTTACCCTTGAAATAATTTCATGGTCTGTATGGTTTTTTTTGTGGTGAAGGGAGTGCTGGGGATTGAACCCAGGGTTCTTTACCACTGAAATACATCTGCATCCCTTTTTAAATTTTGAAACAGGGCCCTGCTAAATTGCTGAGGCTGGCCTGTAACTGTGATCCTCCTGCCTCAGCCTCCTGAGTCACTGAGATTATAGGTGTGTGCCACCATGCCTAGCTGTGTGTTTCAATAGAAAATTCATCACAGGTTTTGGGATTGCAAGAATGGTACTTGTGTAGGTAGCCTGGAGGTGGCCACCAAGTCAAGTGAAGCATTAAGGACTTTCAATAGCACATCATTGGAAAAAATAAATGCATAAAAGCAAAAACTGAAAGTTTACTGTCATAGATTGAAGAAGACCAAGGAGATACAATGAGTAAATGCAACAAGGCACCCTGGGTTGGATCTTGGAATGCAAAGGGACATTTGTAGAAAAGCTGGGAAATCTAAAGTCTACTTTAGCTACTGGTATTATGCCAATATTAATCTCTCAGCTTTATATATAAGCATGGTTGTATAGTATGTTAGCATTAGGAGGAGAAGGGTATACAGGAACTCTCTATGGTACCATTTCCACTTTTCTATAAATTTAAATTTATGTTAAAATAAAAAGCTTAAGAAATTTTCTTTCATACCATCATCCCTCCCAACATACCTCAGAGGTAGCCACTAATAACTTGGTATACATCTTTCCATAACTTTCCTGAGTATATACAATATGTATACTACGTTGCCCACCCCCATATTTAACAAAAATGTGATCATCTGCAACTTGTTTTTTCTCCTCATTTCCTCAAGTCACCACACTTAGGAAGCCCAGAGACACCTGCTGTCCTGTCTTTATCAGCTATGTGTTATTCTGTTGTATGAATGCACAGGGTTCTCAATACACATACAGAGCAAACACCAGGACACATTATTTTGCTTGGGTGTGAGCAGTGGAATATTGGTTTGCTACCAGCTATTTTTTCCAGCATTCAGGGATCAACTTTTTTACCTCATCACATGCTGAGCACCGTGGTTTGAGCAGCTCCGCATGGTGCCTGCCACAGTGAATTTTTCCATCCTGATAAAAATAGATGAGGTCGACCAGCAGCTCGTTACACGTGAAGCAGACAAAGCAGGATGGGTGCCAGCACACTCCAGGGCCCGCACGGGAGGCAAACACGGCAACTTCCCCTCCGTTTATCTTCAACCCACACTGAAAACAAAAAATGTGAATGTAAAATGTTCTTTTTAAAATGACTTTATAATAAATCCTAAATTCATCAGGAAAGCTTTTATTTTGGTCTTCCCCTGTTAGTGATTAAATGGCTCTTCACACTGGATTACTTATGATTCTCATCTGTAATGACCATGACTCATATACTGCTATACAGGACTGTTCCTAAGTACAGTTTCATCTGATCCATGTTAACAGTGATTTTCCTGAGCCAGCCTCCTGCTGGATACATTTCCTACTCTGAGAACTGCCAGTTAAGATTGAATGTCTTCATTATGTTTCTACATTTTTCAAACACGAGTATCCTAGTACCTCACCCCATGCCAGGATGCTAGGCAAGGCCCGTTTTCACCCAATGTTTACACATGGGTAGATGACTTCCACTGTCAGAGCAGCAGTGCAGCCAGTATGAAGTGCTCTGGAATGCAAAGCTAGGCTGTCTACCTTTCTGTTGTATTTTGGAGGCTGTTAGGGTGCGCACCTTGTACTAGCTGTCACTTACCCCCCAGCTCACTCTACCTACATCACCTCCTCCGGCCATTACCCTAGCGAGGGTTACCTGCTCACATATGGCGTGCATCACTGCTCTGGACAAAAGTTTAATCGTTCCTCTTCCAAGTGCTTCTTTCTTTCGCTGCGCACTGAACACCTGCAATTCTTTTTTCTCCTCTTCACTCAAAGATTGGCAGTACCGCACCTTCACAGAAAGCAAAACAGAGCCCCACGCTGCAGCACACAGTCTTCCTCACCCATTCTTCATATCGAGAGTTAGAGTTTCAGGAAATGAAACAGCAAGTTTACCTGCCCTGTCTTGCAAATTCCCAGTTTTAAAATGACACCATGCCTAAATCTTGCAGCCTCTCTAGAAAAAGGGAAAGGCAACCTGAAGAAATAGTTCTTGTTTTACTTTTTCTTTTTCCTTCTAAATGAGAAGTTTAAATCCGTATTAGCAAGAGACAGTGAAAAAGAGTAAGGCATTAACCTTTCCACAAAAGGGTTAAACTTGTTAATTGCCACTTTCACTCCACATTCGACAGGCACTCAACTACCGGCCTGAACTACCATAAAGCACTTACCCTGGATGCAGGGGCAGGGAAATCTCAGGAATTTGTAGGAATTTGGTGGGTGGCTGCAAACACTATAAAAACCAACCTGTGTTAAGTTTATTACAGGATCCCCTTTTCTTACAGAATGGAAAGTTGTATTCTCCGGCCAAATTTTAACTGATCAAAGACCCCAGAGAGGCCTACTCAGTGAGAAGCAGGGGTTTTGAGAAGCATCTCCATGTTTATTGAATATTTTCTTTTTTCTAATTAGCCTTCTTTCTGTTATTTTACCTCATTATCATGTGGTGGCAACTGGTACAAAAGCTGTTTAATCCGATGTTTCTCTCCAGGGCTGTTAACATAAGGAACCTTTTCCTCTGGCAAGCATGCAAAATAGAGCTGGATCTGCACAAGTGACAGAGAATGACATCAATACACACAAACGGAACGTCTTAGCTGGCTCAGTTTTTAAAGTTACCCTTCCCTTGGTACAAGGTTTGGCCTCTTGGAGCTAATGAGAAGACCAGCTGAGCCAACTCAGCAGAACTGCAAACCTGCAGATAACTAGCATCCAGCTGCTAAATTGCTCTTCAGGAATGCAATTTGTAGTGACAATTAGGGGCATCATAAATTATGCACCATAAAAAATGCACATTTACTGTTACTATTCCTCAGCCAGTTTCCAAGGGTCAGTCAAGGGATCAGCTGAGAGTCTGGGGTGAATTCTGCAGATGACTACATGCGCTATTTGACACTGTCCAAAATCCAGTTACTATACACACGTTTAACTTGCTGTCTGAATTTTGTTAAATGTTGTAGGCTCTGATCAGGTCCTTTCAAGCATCTGCATCCTTAACTTCCATGGGTGCTATTCTCTAAATATCTGGAATCAGTTTTCCCAAGGAAACTGGAAAGGAGCCATGTTGAGCTACACTTTGAAAGGAGAACACAATATTTGTTTTTCTGTTGTCTTTAAATAAGGAACATCCCTTAATGAGCACTGCAAAGGGTACTGCATTGCTGGAAAGGAATGAAAATGATCCAAGGAAGAAGGAGATTAGGGCACATGAGACATCTCAGCTTAGAAATCAGTGCCACACAAAACCTACCCACCCTGAGATGTAAGAGGGGGATTTAGTCAATACGCTGCTTCCCTTACTGTGTACTAGTACTCTTCCTTCCCTACACTGTATCAGCTCTAAAGGCTTTTTAAAGTCACACTTACTGAATAACACCTGCATATGCACCAGCCGCTGTGCTGGGCCCTGGATGAGCAAGGATTCTCTGTTCTCAAAGGAGTTCCCACCATAAAGGAAACGGAGCCATAACTCAGAAGCAAAGTTCCACTTGTCATCTTTTATTTCAAAGGATGCTTTTGCTCTTATAATAATATCTATCACCAGTGATTTTCAAAAAGCTAATCATTATAAGGAAATGATGGGAAAATAAAAATAGGCATATAAATTGTTATCTTCAAAATAATACAAATAAAGCACAAAATTAACTCCTTAATTTTTTTCCAATTACCCTGTCTGGTGACAGATTCTTAAATGTGAAGTCATCAAAGGTTGAATTTCTAGACAGTATCACTTCAGGTAGATTCTTATAGCTCTACATCTCTCTTCCACAGCAAAGGCATTACTGACAACTGACCTGGAAACTTTCCTTTCATTATCTTTTTGTTGTCACTCAAGTTTTAAAAAATGTGAATTCCTCTCACTCTTTGAAGAACAAATGCATTTCATCAGAAATCTACATAACAAATGCACATATATGCAGAACACTAAATTTCATCTATCATGAGAGCAAAAACTGCATCTTTGTGGGGTGATTGAATCCATGTGTGCAAAGAGATGGAAAACTTCCCTTGAGAAAGTAAATAGGACCTGAAAAAAGCAAAAATTCAAAGTCATCCAAAGAAATATGAGGGATTTTCGGGAAAGTGGTATATCAGTGTTACTGCAAAAACACAACAAAACAATGCTCTGAGGTCTTAAATCATGCTGAAAAACAAACAGAAAACAAGACTATTGGGTTCCTACCTGCTCTGGTCTGAGGCCTGGGGGCACCCAGGCATACTCCTCCAGTGCACAGCCAGAATCATCATCCGAAGTGGAACTTCTCTGACAACCAAAGGCCAGTTTGCTCATTTTGGGCTCCATCTCCAAAGGCATAATAATAAAGCTAAAAACCTGATCTCTCAGTCAAAGGACATCCAATAATGGCTCCTGTGGACAACAGAAGAAAAAACAAAGAAATTAAAAACCTGAATGCATTACTCTAGTCCTCTCCAAGAGCTTTTATTGAACGCTTGTTTGTACACAGCTGGACCCAGAGAAAGTAATCAAATTACTAGAGTCACCACCCTTCAATGCCCAGGGCTATACAATTTGGAAATAGCCCTCTGAGTTGCTCAACAGTTCAAAAATGCCACCAAGCCTAGTTTATTTCTAGTCACTTTTAAAAGGCACCTCTCTACACACCAAGTTCATTGAGAAAAAGAAAATTGTTGATTTTCTAACTTGCCTACAAATGAAATTCCCCTGAAGTTCTAGGAGCTGTAGAAATAAGTGTGAGGAACAGGGCCACCTGCCTTGTCTGCTATTATGCCCCATGAAAAATGGCTGCAGAGACCCCCACCTCCAACTTGGTTCCCCATGTTTCCTCAGCAGTTTTCCCGCTGAGGCAGTGCTGCCTGCGGGGAGGGGTCCCCTGGGCCAAACTGCTTAGCTTTCAGACTTCTAATCATGACACTAAACTTAGTTTACACACTAAATAGAAATAGCACAGTTAAATCCTTATATAGCACATTAAATCCTCAAGCTTTTACTAAGGGCTAAAGTCAGCCAGACAGTCATCAATGAGTCCCTTCAACAAACAGTAATTGGATACAGCACTAGGCTAAAATAAAATCCAGCTTGGTGACTATTAATGTTTAATTGCATTATAAGCCAGCATTTATTGAAGAGTTATGCGGTACCTACTGTGTGTGAAATGCCAACAGCGCACTATTGGGCAAAGTAAGAAGTTAAATCCTTTGTAAAGCTGCCCCAGATGAAGGGCAGTAAAGGTGTCAGGACAATATTCCCTGACCCAGGACCAAGTATTATCTTTATTAAGTGTGTTTTGATTCTTAAACATCATCCTTCACTCAAGGAACTAAGAAAAAATAACAGACCTTTTAGAACCAGATGGATCTTCTTATATCTTCCCCCTCCCCACAAAATGGGATGTAAAGAAAGAAAACTGTAATTAGTGGAACCCAATCATTTTAGAGAAAAGGGTCAAGAAGTGACTTGTCCAATGTCACACAGCTAAAGGCCAGAATCAGATGTCCAAAAGTTCTTCTGCCTTATTAAAAATTCTCATTGACTTATATGTGGGAAAGGCAATGCAAATCTAAACAATTTCAGCCCATGACAAGGTCATTTTTCAGCAGCTTGATGCAGCTCCAGTTAATATCAGAGAACCTTACTACCAACATCTGATTGTAGAAAGTGTAGTTTTCCTTTTATAAATCAAAGGACATTAAAAAATTAAAATTTTAAGAGTTCACAAACAGAAGGCCAACCATGACAGCTCATGGCTACAATCTTTGGGAGCTGTAGGAGCGAGTCCACCCAGTGGGTATTATTCCAACTAAAAAATTTAACTTTCATTCACCTGAACAAAAAGTAAAGAAGACCTCATTACCTATACTACCACAAGCAGGTGGTGACCTGTGCTGATTTAGGAAAGGTCTTCTAAATACAAGCGCACTCCCCAGATCCTCAATAAAAAGGATGTGCTCATCAAAGTTAGAAAATGTCTTGGATCTAAGTGTTTCCTTTTTGCTTTAAAAAAGCAACCCTCACTTGTCAAAGGAAGAGAACTAGAGGTTAAGACTTTCATTAGTAACTCAAAAATCCCCACCAGGAGAACTGGTGTCTTCAGTGCAATTTAACCTAAATTGTGAATGAAATATTAACACTTGTCCCTTGGCAAATTTGTCTGGGGAGGAGATTTACAAAGGACATAAATATTAAATAGAACCTAAAAATTAAATGTCATTATATCATAAAATAAGAGCAAACACCACAAATTACAACAAACCATGGATTTTTCCAAGCTAGCACAAAGATACAGATTGCTACAGAGCGGAATTACTTTTACAGCTGTATTCCTTGATTAGCCTTTTGTGAAAAAATGTAGAGTAAATTACTATCCTAATCAAGGTAAATCAACGTTAGCACTAAGTACCACCCACCATCCTCCTCCCCTCTCAATCACCTGGACGTGCTGGCCACATCTCAAACCTGTAACTCATGTTCATCCCAGCCTTTTAACAAATGACACTGAGCATGGATTCACTGACAATGTGAAGAACACAACCTTAGGAACATAAATGACAAAATCATCTTCATCATCAACGTGGTTTTTGGTTTTATTTGGTAGCACTCTGATTTATTTAATCTAATTTTTTAAATCCTTTGTCTAGCCAGGTACTATTAGTGTTACAGTAGTTAACAACCTATCAAGCAACCCAGTGTTGGTAGTATCTCCCTTAACAGATAAAGAAACAGTCCCAGAGTGATCGGCCTCATGGTCAATTGTCCAAGGTCAGAAAGTTAACAGGCAGTGGTCTTTGGACCCACACCCTTGATCCCTGAGATCACGACCCACTATGGCCCCACCCTACCTCTGAGAAGCGGAAGTCCATCAGGCCAAGTTATTTCCTTGGTGAACTAGTCATGCCCCCTGCAGAGCAGACACACAACAGGATCCAACTGGAGAGGAGACAGTCTATCCACCCACAAAAGGTGAAGGAAAGCTCAGCCAAAATGATGATAGAAACCCAATAGCCTACGCTTTCTCTCACATGTGAAGGTTAGAGAGAGGAAAAAAAGAAAAGAGAAAAGAAAGAAAGAGAGAAAGAGACATGGGGGAATCTTATGAAAATCAAAGGGAGACCAACTGAGTAAAGGGGTGAGGATACCAGGAAATGATATGGGTCGAATTATATTATGTGCATGTACAAATATATAACAACAAATCCCACTATTAATACACCCATAAAATATGTAAAAAAAAAAAATCCAACAGCTTAATGAGTTGCTGGTTCAGAATTTATTCACTAGAAGAAGCCTTTTCTATTTTCCCTTTTTATCAGAGCATAATTACTTAAATGATCAAACTACATTTGTTAGTATGTTTTCAGGGCTGACCAAAAATCAAACATTTAAAACAAGTTATGTACAACTAATTAGAACAAATAAAATTAAAAAGTTAAAAAAAAAGTTATAAGCTGGGCACAGGGACCCACTCCTGTAATCCCAGTTACTTCAGAGGCTGAGACAGGAGGATTGAAATTCAAGGTCAGCCTCAGCACCTTAGCAAGATCCTGTCAGGAGGGGGGGAAAAAAAGCAGGGGTGGAGGGTGGGGAGGCTGGGGAGGCTGTGGGTATGGCTCAGTGGTACAGCATCCCTGGGTTCAATCCCTAGTACCACAAAAATGGCAAAAGAAAAAAAAAATGATCTAGCATGACCTCTACTTGGGTGGTTGTGGTAAGAGACATTACTCTTACCACTAGCTTCATCTGGATTATCTTATTTTTAAAGATTACCTGTATTCTTTTAATAATTGCCAATAGACCCGGAGTTTATTCTTAATCCACTTAATTGAATATCACTGACTCATACTACATTGGCTCATACTGTGACAGCAGCTGGCTGGTCAGAGAATGGTTCCTGTGCTTGTAAAATATTAGAATAAAAATGTGGTTGTACAAATGTCACAGATGCCCCTTGTTGAAGCATTCACATTACTATATGGTATTGACTTTGACACCACAAAAGGAAGAGGGGAGCCCAGTCATTCACATGCTTCAGTCCTTGAGGGTCTTTCCAGTGGTATCTAAACATGTTTGAATTTGTGCTGCCAAAAAACATCCTTTAGGTCAGGCATGTGAGGTCATGGTAGAATCAGTTCTAACAGAAGCATTTCTTTAACTTTATTTTCAAGTGTTGTTTTTTAAGGATGATGATGTGAAACAGGAGCAGAAGTCAGGTTTACAAAATAGGCTGAGCTGTACTAGAAATGGAACCACTCAACTCTGCTAGTATGCTATAGAGTAAAACACTTGCTCATTGTGCCTTTGTTTTCTTTCTCAGAACACCCTTCGATGGACAACAGTGGCCCTGTCCTCTGCCCTGCACATCACTATTTTTGTGACTTTTTATTTTGATGTAATTTCAAATTTCAGAAAAGTAACAAGACTCAATTGTTCATACTTTACCTGCTTGATCATTGTTTCTCTCTCACTCACAGACCACACCCTGCTCCACCTTTTTTAAAGAGAAGCAAAAAACTTTAACAGCTAATAACACCATCAAAGATGGCATTAAGGGCAAGCACAGAGAACAGATATTTGAATTTAATTCAGGCAGGTTCTGAGTTCTTTGCTGACACTGTTTTGAAGATTAAATGTCGACATAAGGGAGGTAAGAAACTCCAGGTTGGCAGAGAGCAGATGCTTTTTTCTTTGTTTCATGGGGGTATTCTGGAATATGCAAGTATGCCACAGAAACTGAACAGTTTCATTTCTTCCTTTGCCCTTTCTCTCCCCTCTTCCTTGAAAATAGTGAAATAGCTACTTCTTACCATTTAAAAGGAATCAAACACAAACACTTGCAGATGTATAACTTCTCAATCATCATATAATTGTCAAGAGAACATCTGCTCCAAGGGGCAAAAGCTATACTCAGAGAATGGAATCTGGTGCTCCCAGCATTCTGTAAACTGGGTTCTGAAGTCTTTCATATCTTTCGTGAGTCACCTAACATTTTAGGACCTGCTTCTTTAAAAACTGCATTTTTTTTCTTTCAAAGATGGTTTAACTTAAGGATGCAAAAGAATTACATGAAAATAAAGAATTAGTGTCACTGTGCAGTGTACCAATTGGCATTATTACTTCCACTGACTAGACAGGTTTTTGTGAAGCCGACAGTGACATTTGGAATAAGAACAACATGTTAGTAACAAATGAAGACCATGTTGACGCCTGGGTTTCATCCTTTTTGAATTCAGAAGGGCTCTAGCCTCCTGAAGGGCACATAATTTTGCCAAATTATTGACCACCATTTCCAGCTGCCTTGAAAGCAGCTTCTAACTAGTCCCCACATAAAACCTCAGACACCACACAAGTAGTGCACACACAGAGCGTGTATAATGGTCAACAGCAAAGCAGGGTCTATCCAGTAGTCTTAGGCTGAACAACTGTAAACACCTCATTTATGCTTGGCTGTGAGGGGGCACTTGTTTCCCAAATTAAGAGTATGGTCCCATGCACCCCACACAGTGATGTAATGGTGGACTCCTCATGAAATTCACTTTCTAGATTTATTCACTAAATGTCACTATTGATGGGTTCTGGGGCATATAAAAAGAAAAGCCACTGACACTTATTCTAGTGGTGGTGGTGGGGGGGGAGCTTAAAGAAAATGTAGCCACTGTGATAAGAATGTTTCCAAATTCCACTCTTTATTTCCTTGCTTTCTTTAATGGTAGTATGTGTGTAAATAGTTTGTGATTTAGCATTGTGCTGATTACTTGTCTTCCTTTTGAGCACACTGGAAAAACTGCTCCCTTTGAGATTCAAGACACTAGAGTTCTAGTCTAGGCATCCAGCTGGGTGTGACCTGGGAACCCAGTCCTCACCCTGGAACATGAGGGCAATTTAGGGCTACTTCTAATGAGGAGCTGTTGTCCAGAACAGCACAGTAGCCCCCAACTCATAACTCTGATGAGTGGCAAACTTTCTGTAGGTTTTTTCCCCCTGTTCTCATGTTTTGATTCCTGCTACTTCTGTCTTTTAACTAGGCTTCCCCTTTGCCAACAACCTCCAAACTCTTTTTTAGTTTGTTGTTTGCAATTTTATTCTGTAAAAAAAGAAACTAATCTGAAAAATTGTGTCTCAAAGTACTTAGTGACCACACTGGATGAGGGCATAAGCAATCCTCCTGTAAACACAGGATTCACTGATAAAGGGAGATATTTGGTTTGAGATGTTTCCCAAACTAAAAAAGCAGCTTTATTATTTTGCGATGCTATTTCAGTTATCTGGAAATCACTGTATTTCCTACTGAGCATAATGCTACATCCACAACAGCTAAGGTTTATTATTCTGACTAACTCTGACATATACATAAACCAGTCTTTACTCTTTTCATCCAGAAAGCTTACTAAGAATAGTATACGGAGGTCCAGAGGTAGGGAAGAATGGACAGTAATCACTACAGAGAAATTTTCCCCAAGAAACAGCAATAGATGGCAACAGTATCTGAATCAGATTTTCAGAAATTATACACGTTAAGCAGGAGACTTTGGACCTAATGCTACAGGCAATGGGAAATGACAAAAAGTAAATGAGTGGAAGATATTTCTAGCCTTTAAGAAGGTTGACATGGTAAGAAAAGATCCTGTGAGAGACCAAAGCCCACTGTCTCTAAGGAATCCTAAACATAGAGAGTTTGGGAGGGAAAGTAAAAAGCACTAATAGGAAAGGGGGAAACTGAGTGGACAATATAATTTTGAGTATCAGGAGACTTGAAAAATGGTGTACTTATTGGTACTATGGTACTACAGTGATATCCCTACAGGGTATATACCGTACTATATGGTGTACCTATAAATACCATAGGGCAACTGGGAAGGAGAAGGAGGATTTGAGGGAATTTGGGAGAATAAGTTCAATCAGATACATTTTGAGGTTATAACTATATGTCAGTTCTGGTATGGTTCCTATTATTTATTTATCACTTTCTTGGACCAAGTCACCAAATTAAATCAAAGTCATGCAACTGCTAAACAACAATTTTCAGTGCTGCTCATGGAATATGAAGTCTAAGGTCTAACTTCCAACACTTTTCCCAGTGACATTTCTCTCTAGTGCCTATGTGAAGACTATCATGATACTGTAGGGTCCTTATGAAAAAATATTTCTTGTGTGAACATGTTCAAGTAAATCAGAAATCCTTTGATCACTAAAAACCAGAACAGATACTAATTTGTGAAGTCAGTTAGGCTAAAATTCCCTAGGTGTCCCCTGCTTCAAAGTGCCATCCTGTGGGCCACAGCAGTTTTAAGGACTCCTTTGTTAAGACTGCTTGTTAACAAGGCCTTCCTGCATAGAAGATCACAGGTTCTCCATTTAAAAACTTCCTGGATAAATATGCAGGTGAATTAAATTTAACTACAGGCAAATTTGGCAGTACAAACATGTAACACTTCCATTATATAAAGTTCCTTGTTTGTGATGTTTTTAATTTAAAATTAAAATAAATCCAGAACTATCAAAACTATTGCAATTAAGATCTGAATTGCACAGTAGGACTACACTGTAATTTTCTTAACGTTTTCACACACCCAAAGTACACTCAATGACTTACTGTCTGCTAGAGACAAAATTCATTGCTAAAAGAGCCCAATTCAATTTCACTTATATTGAAAAATATATGAATATTATAATGCAGTTATCTATCAGAAGATATGCTTATCAAACATTCTTTAACTAAAAGTACTTCATACCAGCAATAACCCTTTGGTATTTTCTGCATTTTCCAGGTAAATCTCCACCCAGCTCGCACATTTTCCAACAGCTGAGTAGGCTGTCATGTACCACTCAGTTGCCAAAACATCATCCATTTTTCCAAGAGGAAATGTGGAACTCTCAAAGCATTCTAATTTCATACACAAATACATTCCACGACAGTAAGGCAGACTGCTTAACAAAAGGAGGAAACATGATGACAAAGCAGGGTCCTTTGCCAGAGCGACGCTTTTGGGTCAGGTTATTTGGCTGTAAACTGGTACATAAAGACAAGATCCAAAATGCATCTGCTGCAGCATGAGGCCTACTACTCCAGGCACTGTCCTAACGAGCTCATTATTTTCCATAACGAGGGACGCAGATATTTTCTCAAAACCATGTTCCCGTCAGTCTCCTATTGATTTTTTTGAATTTCTATTTCCAACGGCGGCCCAAGGAAACGGCAGCCAGACTCGACTCCAATGTACACACAGACTCGGGTTTCAACCCGTCACCTGTTGGCTCCTGAACAACACTCCTCTTTGTGAAACTCACAGCACTCATTTGAAACAAGTTTCCAGAGAAAACACTTCAATAAAGTGTTTGAGAAGTCACAAGACTCGAGTTGTAAAAACAAATTCCACACACAGCCTGGTTTATACAGACACAGATTAACGCGAAAACCCGAGCCTTTTCAAACGGGCCGGAGAAGAGCACACGGGAAGGGATGTCACCCTTCGCGGAAAATTCGGCGGGCCGATTCTTACACAGCTTCGAGTGCGGGCTGTCGGGGACCCCTGGGGTCAACCCACCCACACAACAGGAAAAGGGACACACCTTACAGAAGGCGTCCCAGTCCCCGGCGCCCCAAGACCCGGCACTGGCGCGGCAGGGGCAGCTCAGGCCGCGAGGGGGCGCCCGGGGCCGTGGGTCGGACCGGGTCCCCTACCCTCGACTGTGTCGCCAGTCTTGGGCAGCCCGAGGTCGAAGTGGAGCCCCAACGGCAGGGAGCGAACCCCTCCTCGTCACCGACGCGAAGCCCCCAGAACAGCCCCGTAGTCCCCGAGGATAGAACAGTCGCCCCGAATTCCCGTTACCCACCTCCTGCAGAAGTACCTCTCAGCGCAGCCTCTTCACCTCCGCAGAAGAGCACCAGTCCCGCAGCTTGCGGCTGCACCGGGTGCCTGCGGGTCCCTACGTCTATCCCCCACCTTCCGGCGCAAAGCCCCCTCCCTGCAAGCGCGCCCTGATGCGCATCCCCCAGCCTTCCGGCGTTCAGCCCCTGCCGCCTGTTGCCATCAAGCCCCGATACCTAAACAGCGGGTCCCCACCTGCAGTCTCGGGCAGCGGAGCCGAGCACGGCCTGCAACCCTCGCCTCAGCCCCCGAACGCGCGGAGCCCCGCAGCGCACAGTCGCCGCTCACCGCTCTGCGGCTAGCTGCTCGGCGCTGTTAGCTCCCGGAGGAAAAAAGGTTTGGGTGCCCCCCACGTTACCCCGGCCCACGCATTTCCGGAAGAGACCCTAGGAGAGCGGACTGAGAAGGGTAGCCAGAGTAGGGTCCCCACTAAGTCCTCGCCCGGCCGCGCCCCTGGGGTCGCGGTGCAGTACTGGCCCCGCCTGGTAGGCGAGGGGTCGCTCCCGCCCCGCGGTGACGCACTCTTCACCCCCGCCCCCGGCCTGTCCTTGTGGAGCCACCTTTCGGTGCACCGCAGTGATTCTCACCCACTGCAGCTCCCTAACCAGCCGCGGGGGTCCGGGCAAAAGATCCTCCAGCTTGGTGGCAACCCTCTGTCGCCACTGGCTTTGCAGGCTCTGCTTCCTTGTGTTTGAGAAGCCTTGTCCAGGCGACCGCATTCCCCGCGCCCCAGCTCTGCGACTCTCCGAGATCCTCCACTGCCCAGAGAAAAAAAACCGTCTCCACTCAGCGACGGGAGCCCGCCTGGGGCCCGCGGCTTCAGAAGTAACCAGAGCCCGCAGTGGAAAAAAAAAAAAAAAAAAAAGTAACCATTTCGCTTCCTGCAGATCCCACCCTCAGCGGAGCGCCACGGTCTGGCCGCTCAGCTCCCGATCCTAGCCGGGCTGGGCTCCCGGCTCCCGACCGCAGGAGGCGCCTACCCTGCCAGATCTCTACGCTGCCCGCTTTCCAGGAACTGTCACTGCTGACCGTGCCCCTGGCAGGTGTCCACGAGGTCCCGAGCGCACGTTATTCCTCGAAAAGTTAGCCACCCACTTGGCCAGCTTCTTGGCTTCAGCACCTACCTCCGTCCACTGGCTCCATTCCCCAGAGCCTTAGTGATCCGGGTCGCTGCGATTCAGATACCCCAGGAAGCTTAAGTAAACTTCCCCCTCCCGCAGGTGCACATGCGGGCCACTAGTCCGAGAGAATATGCAAGGCTACCACTTAAATCATCTCCACTCTGCCCATAACAATGTCAGCAAATGGCACGTTTAACCAAGTTCTCACTTGGAAGGGCTCATTAACATATGAATTCTCCCCTTAAGACTTCCTTGCATTTAGGAGTGATTCCTGCTGCTTAGAGCAGGAGATTTATTTTTATCAGTAAATAACAGCAAAAGAGAAGGCTTAGGTCAAGCAATGTACTTACTCAAGTGCTAGCAAGAGTTTTTACAAACAAATTGGGTGAATATCATTATTCAAACATAAGAAAATGCTCCATGCTTATGGCTAATCTTGCTTCTAAGCTATTTATAGGTACACTAAGAGAAAGTGGAACTTGGCTGCAGTTGTCTACCAGAAAGGACCAAAAGAAGCAAAAACAGGACTGCGAAGCAAACACAAAAAGAAATGATAGATTAAAAACAGTCAACAGCAGAGGTCTGAGTCTCTGAACTACAAATTTTAGTTTCAACAATTGCCACCTTATCTCCAGGTGATAACATGCCAAGAGAAGCAGAGGGGGGCAGGGGAGCACATTATTTAAGAGCTTCACCAGTTTCTAGTAAGCTAGTAAATAAAAGCAACTTCAAAATAGTGACTGTTCCCTTGTGGTCTTTTGTTTGTTTGGGTTTTGGTTTTTTGAGACAGGGTCTCACCAAATAGCTTAGACTGGCCTCAAACTTTCCATCCTCCTGCCTCAGTCTCCAGGTGGGATTACTGGGATGCAAAGTTAAGCATCAACTTTTTCTTTCTTTAAAAAAAACAAAAAACAAAAAAAAAAACCTGTACCATCAGAATTCCTTGGGAGAAATATGAACATGTATATTTCTACAGTATGCTAGTGAACAATAGCCTATTGTAATGTGATTTAAAAATACACAAACAAGTTGCCATAAATATATCAGCCAAGTAAATAATTAGTGGCCAAATTTTGTTATCTCTGCTACAAAATGAAGCAGCTGAGCAGAAGTGGATCTGTGTGTGTGTGTGTGTGTGTATCTGTGTGTTTTGCTTTTTTAAGGTGGCAAGGACCAAAAATTGTGATTTTGCTGTTAGATTAGTTTGGGAACATTGATTCAGACAACACAATTTGTAATTCAAATAAACTATCAGCTAAATGGATTCCAGTTTTCAAGAAGATTCCCAGATTTCTAACATAGAACTCTTCTGCCTAAGGGCACGATGATCTGTGGGAAGACTTCAAAGGTTACCACTTTACCCTGTGGATCTGTGAAATTAACCATGAATACCTGAGTCTGAGTTCCTTTTTCCTACTTTATTCTGTTTGGGCTTCCACAGGAATGACTTTAACTCACAGTATCTGTAGAACAAATGTGCAATGATTTATTGATTAAACCAGACTCTAAACGATCATTTCATACAGGGAATATCTGCAGGTGAATGCATCCAGCCAGGCTGACCCTTTTTGAAATAGTGTAAAAGGAGAGCTTCCCATTAGTTGAGGCCACAAAATTAGAGGGCATGTTTCCTCTAAGACAGTCACTTGTATATATTGTTTGCAACGTTTCAACAGGTACTGTCAGCTTTATTGTCTATACAGTTGGAGACAGTTAAAAGCTTCCTACTATGAATCTGAATGAAACAGAATTTGGTCTGGTCTAAATGGCACTGCTATTGTCAAGCGTGAATTTATGCAGAATAGGGAGCAAGGCCCTCCAACCAGCATCCTTTTGTTTCAGTCAGGCGGAACAGTCATTGCTTACAGAGGTGGGTGAGAAAGAAACCCCCCAAATTCTCAGGGTTTAGTTTCCTCCATTCTGATCTGCTGTGCTGTCACCTCCACAGAGAGGCCTAGTCCAGTCCCCTAACCCCAAATACCACCCCCTCCCTTCATTTGCAATATCCATCTGCATAGCATTTGTCATTGCCTGGAGTCACATGTCTGTCTATTCATTGGTTTGTTGTTTTCTTCCTTAGGGGCTCCAACGTTTTGGGATTTGCTACTATATTATTCCTGGCACACAGCAGGCAAGTGCAATAAAGATGAGTTGAATGAATGATTCTCACACATCTTTCTTCCCAGGTCCTCACAGTTATATCATACCTTTACAAATAACTTTCTAATCGAAAGCCATGCTGAACTACATTGTCCTAATAGAGGAGATTATAATAGAAAACCTGAAACATGCCAGGGAGCAGAAAAATAAAGAGGTATTTCGTCTGTCAAATGCCAGCCAGTTATATATTGGGTCTAGTAGAAAGGAAAAATGTATACAATATAAAGTAAATCTTGGTGCTAATCCTTGGTTCTCCTGTGACTTTCACATAGTGACCTTGAGGTCTTTTCTGCACCTTGCCTTCTTTCTTTCTTTGTAAAACAAACCTCCTTTTTGGTTTTAAGCCTAAGTTTTAATACTCTTGGTCTCAAACATTTGAAAGGATTTATAACCAAATGTCATCGATCTAGGAAGAATGTATTTAAATGATTAGATGCCTTTAAGTTTCTTAACTGAAAAAAAAAGATCAAAGGCTCCAATATTCATCATGACATCTCACTGAACTAAATTTGAGAGGCAGTTGGCAATGTAATATTAAGTATGGCTTCAGTTTCGGTCTGCAGTGAGAGTATTATCTAGAACAGCAGTTAGTTTGTGTTGACAATGTACAGATAGCTAACTAAAAGAAGCAAAATCATGCAATAGTAGAATTGAAAACAGTTCTGGGGATCCTTCAGAAACAGATCCGGAGGAATTACTGGAATAATTCTTCATATTTGTCCTCCAAATTTGTTATCACTGCAAGTTTGTGCAATGTGTCTTGCTTTCTGGTCAATTTTAAACATTTCTGTTGTATCTCATTTTGGACAGTACACCTTGGTGGGTCACTGAACATTTGTAAATTCTAGTTACCATTAGCTAGTCCTTAGTATCCCCAGGGAAAGGCCCCAAGGTGGATATCAAGCTCTTCCTAGAGCCAACAGGCATTATAGAGCTTTATAATAGGTTGCAGTTTCCCTAGGTCTCCAATTTCTTTCCCCTTTGATTATATTTAAAGCAATGTGATTAGAGAGCACTGGTTCTTTAACATTTTCTATATCCAATCCCTTTAGAGTTACTCCTCCAGTCCTCTCCCCCTCCCCCCACCTCCACTTTGTGAATGAGGTAAATACTCTCTTCAAAGTACCCTGATGCAGGGGGTTTGGAGTTAGACTAAATGCCTATTCTCTGTCAATTACTAGGTCTGACACTGGGATAAATCACTTCTCTAAGGTGTTACATTTTGTTGTTGTTGTTGTTTTTCCATCTCTTAAAGTACTGGAGTTTGGGTTAGTCCATGTTCCGAACTTTGAGGGAACACAATCCATTTTCAACTCAAAGAAGACACTGCCCTGGGTTAGCCTCCTCCCAAAGCTGCCCCCACCACCATAGCCACAGCCATTCTACCGAAGCAACCAGGCCCTCTACCTCAAGCTGCATGTTCCCAAGCTAATACTTTCTGATAGCTGGTCCTGACACTGACACTGGATAGGTGCTTACTACCCAAGTTGGGTGGGAAGATACAGGATGGGGTCTACCCCTGATTCTTGTTCAGGGTTGGAACTATAGTAAAAACCCACCCCTCACTCCCAACTATCAAGAAGGGGTTCCCCCACCCCAGGAAAAGTTTGTTACTGATTTTAAATAAGTTCTGACCTTAGGTTCCACAAACTTCTCAATTCCTGTAGATCTGGGGTTTAATACATTCTTAAACTTCACTACTGAAAAACTGCCAAAATGTTAAGAAATTCAGAGTAAATCTTCCAAAAAGCATCGTTAGAGCTATACTATGGAAAGATATTCAAAATAAAGTAAGTGGCTACCCCCAAAATATATTATGATCACATCATTATAATTAATCATTTATAAGATACTATATGTAAAGTCCAATTATTTAGGGAATATATATATATATATATCAAAGCATTAGTATTGTTTCCAGGGGAGGGAAGATTATGGGAAACTATCATTTTATTATTATTATTATTTTTTGTATATGTGTGTGGTATAGGCAATTGAACCCAGGGGTGCTCTATCAATGAGCTACATTTCCAGCCTTTTTAGTTTGCAGAGGCTTTCCTCAAACTTGAGATCCTCCTGCCTCAGTCTCCTAAGTGGCTAGGATTACAGGCATGTGTCGCAACACCTGGCTGGAAACTTATCATTTTAAAATCATTTATAAAATAAGACAGTGAGGATCAAGGAAGTGTGAAGTTGGGGTGACATCTGAACTGCATCTTCAAGGATTACAAGTAGTTGATTGGGGTAATTAGTAGAGTGGGGCTGGGGTAGGGAATAGAGCCTAGACCAGGTTGAACCAATTAAAGTCCAAGGGCCAAAAGAGCTGGAGCAAAGGAGGTAGGGGCTGGAGACTGTGCCCAAAGATAGGCAGGCCCACGCTGTGGAAGTCATTATAAGAACACCAAGTTATCCTAGAGATAGTAGGGAGCCACAGAAGCTTAAGCAGAGAACTATGATCACAGATATTCCCAAATTAGAGCGAGGGTAAAGAGAACATGCCAATAAACCAAACAGGAAGTGCCTGGAAGCTGCCCCAGCAGTCAAGGGCAGAGAAGACCAGCAATGTGTCTCAAGGAGTAATTACTGGGGGCAACAAACCTGGCCTTGGGCTGCCTGGTGTATATGCTGGGAATGGGGAGATGAGAGGGGCAGATGGGCCCTGACATTCCTAAATGAATCTGCATTCCCATGGTTTCCTTGAAGAACAACCAAAAGTTCAGCCCTGAGGTGAGCTCTAACTTGGAACTGCAAGTATTTTTCAGTGCCCACAGGAGACAAACTCAAGGTAACCCAAAGGATTTACATTTCTGATCTCAAACTTTATCTTCCCATTGATGCTCACTTTTAAAATATAATATGTACATATTCTAGAGGTAGAATTCAGGGTCCCTCATCTTGAAAGAAATTAGCACATGACTTTCAAGTTGAAATATATCTGCAGAAGAACTACGTAATGCCTAAACAGAGAGGTCAAAACAGTGTTGAAAGTGGGGTCCTTTCAAAACATAACATAAAACACCATAATCTAGCAGCTGGTGTTTAATACAAAACATCCTAAATGACAGACATTGCTCCATCTCGAAACTCAAAGTTATAGAATGTCTGCTGTTTTACTTCATGAACTACATGCTCAAATCTATTTTGTTCACCCTGTATTTTCTTTTGCTATTTAAGAAAAATACATCACTGGCTAAGATGGTTGGTTCCCACAAGGGAAAATCTGGGCATGCGAGCTTTTAACACTGCTAACAGTGTGCTATAACTAGCCAAAGGTGCTTTAAGAGAGGTGTCAGCAAAGAATTATTTCAAGCAGCCAGAAGCTTCTTGCCAAAATGAAAAAGGTCAGCAAAACTTTCTATAACATTTCATTATCTTATCTGAGATCCCAAGACCCTTTCTGCAACTGTAGGGATTTAAAAGAGGTGATTTTGTAGTGGAGACTGGTTTA
Source organism: Sciurus vulgaris (assembly GCF_902686455.1). Lineage (NCBI taxonomy): Eukaryota > Metazoa > Chordata > Mammalia > Rodentia > Sciuridae > Sciurus > Sciurus vulgaris. The sequence goes on from NC_136465.1 coordinate 105,467,117, forward strand.
CAAGCTTTAATTAGATTGAGCAGGGGCCAGGATATGGAATTCAAATTGTTCTACTGGTCTTGAACCACATATAGTTTTAGATAAGTAACTGTCTCTGGATCTAAGTTATTTTTAATATTTCCTTTTCCCCTTAGGTTTGGAGATGTAATCTATTCAACACTGAACATGCATTAAATTATAGAGGGGTTAAGGGCAGGGATGGTGTCTGTTTTGTTTAGTGATATTCCTAAGTACTTATACCCTGGCTTGGTCCACTGGATACTTTGTGTGGTACAGATTGGATTTTAACTAAATATTTGTTGTGTGGTGAATGACTGTTTTGCTCATATTTGATCCTCCTGGATGCTGACTTGGGACCTTGCACATACTAAATATTCTTATTTATGTCCTACTCATCATTCATTGATTTTGTTATTTTCTTATTATTTAATTTGGATTATCTTAAAGTGAGGGCTGGGGTGTAGCTCAGTGATCAAGCACCCCTGGATTCAAAAAATCCTGTACTTGGGGGAGGGGAGTTCAGATTTCTAAATCACATACTCCACCCACCTCCGAACCAATATTATCCTTTGTCTCTATTCCCATCTGCTTGTGGTACTGCCAGTACTGGTGCAAGATAGAAGCATGCTCATCAGAGGCCTCTTTTGCTCTGGATGCTCTTTTTCTGGCCTATATTCATTTAGTTACCTACCAGATCCCTGCATTTTTAAAATTGTCTCTAGTCCCACCTACTCAGGAGGCTGAGGCAGGAGGATCACTTGAGTTTGAGCCACCTGGGCCACATGAGGAGACCTGGTCTTAAAAAAGAAAGAGAAACAAAGCTTCTATTGACTCTAAGTCCCTCCTTCCCATCCTGTGACTGCTGTCTACCTGTGCTACACCCTGGGACATTACAACAGTCTAATTCATTTCCTCAGGTCCTCCCATTCCTATATTTGTTCTCCTTTACTTAATACCATGAATCTGACCACATCATTCTCTTACTTTACAGTCCCTTCTTCCACATTTTTGTAGCACCTCCATGGGATAAAATTAAGGTTCTCTGCAAAGGAGCCCTGCGGTTCTAGCACCTATTGAACCTTCCAGGTCCATCTTCATCACCTGTTACAACTCACTTTCAGCTCTACAACTGGTAGCTTGCAACTGTATCATGCTGTTTCATGACCCTTTGCCTAGTCCTGCCATTTCTTTTACTTGAGTATATTCAGTCACTCACTCTTACTAGCCTAGCTAATTTTTCAATATGCAATTCATGATAAGCCCAGGAAATACTCCCAAGGCCCCACTAGACCAAGGGCTCCCATGCTGCATTCCCACTCTTCCAAGCCTCTCCATTAGTCCCAATGTTACCATCTCATTCAGACCAGTCCCTCCACCAAAATTGTTGCTTATTTTTTCTCTCAGAAATTCTATTAATTGGAGTGATCAGATTCTCTCCCTTACAAGTGAATACCTATGGAATAACCCAGAAGCTCAACTTTCCCACTCAGCATCTTCATGAGTAAGGATGGACTAAAGCCATTGCTTGAATTAGTATATATATATATATATATATATATATATATATATATATATATATGTATGTATATATATAGATGGATAGATAGATATATTATATAGATATATATAATATATCTTCCATATATTTAAAATATATACACACATATATATTTTATTTTTAAATTTTTAATATTTTTTGGTATTGGGGGTTGAACCTAGGGGCACTGAGTCACATCCCCAGCCCTTTTTATTTGTTATTTAGAGACAGGGTGTCACTGAGTTGCTGAGGGCTTCACTAAGTTGCTGAGGCTGGCCTTGAATTTGTAATCCTCCTGCTTCAGCCTCCTGAGCTGCTGGGATTACAAGGCATGTGTCACCGTACCCAGCTGAGATTTTTTTTTTTTTTTTTTTTTTTTTTGCAGTGCTGGGGATTGAACCCAGGGCCTTGTACTTACAAGGCAAGCACTCTACCAAATGAGCTATATCCCCAGTCCTGAGATATATTTTTGAGAAACAAAATTTCTGGTATTTCAGTTTTCTTCAAAGAGCAGTCCCAAGTGCTCCCATTCTCCCTCTGCCAACCCCATTCCAATTAGTTCAGTATCTAGCTATTCTCAGTGAAAACCGTCATGTTGAATTGCTGGATTAACACAGACCACAGAAAACATGCTACCTGCTGCCTTGAGTAGTCAGTTCATAGTTCTGGGTCCATTGATCTTGTTTCCATCTAGACTAGAAGCTTCTTGACAACAGTATCTGTCCCTTTCTGCTATTTCACGGTGCTGAGCATAATAAAGATGACCTATTGGAGGAGACTAGTTAATACAGTTAATTTAGGTAAGGTTCAGAAGCCAGAACTACAGAACTACTGACTCTTCTTGGCTGCATGAGTTCACACCCTCAAGGAGTATGTTAATTTGATTCCCTGTGCAAAACTGTCTGCTTCCAATCCAGACCTGTAAGACACAAGGCCATTAGCAGCCTGTTGTTGATCACACTGAAAGATAATTTTCAAGACACAAAAATAAAATATAAAGCAACAGGAGATAACATCAGCCTTAGAACCTGTGAACTGGTGAAACTGGAAGTTAAGCTGGTCAGAAACCAAACGCAATCCTGAGGACATGGGTCCAAGTGGCTGGTGTAGAAAGGGAGAACAAGGATGGATGTGGGGACTGGAATTGACAACCTGGGACCTTGGGTATGCTAGGCAAGCGCTCTTCCAGTGAGCCCACAAACAGGAATTTTGAAAAGGCAGGCTGGGTGTGCTTTCTTTAAAGGCATCCAAACAAAAGAAACTGCTTCTTGGGAATACAAGTGGGATCTGAACGGATCAGGAGGCCATCAGCATCATTAACACCCACGAGGGAAAAGGGTCTCCGGGTAGCATTCCCTTGAAGACCTGGCAGAGTGTCCTTTCCATGAATGTTTAGTGGCTTCCTGACAGCCATGGAATCAGTATAGAATTTAGAGTCAAGTATGTTTTAGAATTCTGAGTTTGACATATGATGTGATGTCACTACTTTATCTTTGGTGATATATTGAGTAGGAACTCTGTGGTGTAGAATGAACCTCATTCTGATAGTGCTTCTGGAGTTACTATATGTTGGGCATTGTGCTAAATCCTGCACATATCTATCTATTAAATAATCCTAGTAAGTACAGAAGGTGGATCTTATTTTTCCCATTTTACAAATGAGAAAAACAAGGTATATTGTTCAAAGTGTTCAGCTAATTAGTTGAGTCTGGACTCTTGAGTTATATCATCATCATCATCATCATCATCATCATCACCATCATTGGACCCAGGGCTTCATACTCAATAGGCAAGCACTCTACCTCTGAGCTACATTCCGAGTCTTTCTTAAAAATTTTATTTTGAGACAATTTATTTTGAGACAGTCTCTCACTGTTGTCTAGACTGGCCTCAAACTTGGTGATCCTCCTGCCTCAGACTCTGGAGAAGCTGGGATTTCAGGTGTGGGCCACCATACCAGGCCCATATTATTTGTTTTTAAAGCAGAATTTTGTATAAACAGCTAAATAAAATGCTTTGTTTTTCCTAACTTTTCCTTTAGCAGCATCACCAGAACATGGGAAGAGTAATTCTAAAAATTTTAATACTCCAGCCAGAAGTAAAGCAATGATTGTCCATCTCACTGAGAGCAGCTCAGTGATAATATATTGATAATATATTGACTTTTTTGGCCTATAAAACCAAATATGTGTGCAGCTCCAAGGCAAAAACATAGAGAAGACCTGTACCACCCACCCTGCCCCTGCCCCCATCAACCCTGGAGATCCTTAAATAACACCCTGAGCTTTTTGAAGCACTTCATGGTACCATTTTAATCTCAACAGATACAAAATCATTTGATTGTTCAAAGACAAAACCGGCCTGTATTCAAGATCTTCATATAAACAGTGGCTCTGTTGGCCGTTAGTCATGACCAGTATCAGTGCGTGCTAAGCTCTTACTGGAATAAGGATATCACTCTCAGATGCAGAGTTAACCCTCACCTCTTCAATTCAAAGGCAGCTTATGTGAACAAGGGGCAAGCCAGGAGAATGGTTCAATTTATAGTTTGTGTGTAACCCATTCTATTGAATGCACCTCATATGATACCCTGAAGGCAAACAACACTGAAGTAATACAGTCATTAATAAACTTGTCAGGTAAAATTGATTACAGCTCAGCTCACAGGACCATAACAATTTTTTTTTTTTTAAAAAACTAAAGTCCCTTCAGTTCAGTTGAAACAAATGAAAACAAAACAAAATGATGGTAGAATTAATAATCTATCTGGTAGCCTTCTGGACAATTCAATCAATATGTTCCCCTACAAAAATTTATTGCAGATGAGCTCAAATAATGGGAGACTGTTAGGACTTACATCAGGTAAAGACAATCAACTTCCTCCTGACACCCAAGATATGTACCCAACACAAACTACTCTAGTTCCAGTTTAAGGTTGTTGATTACCTTGTTGTCTACATAACCGACCAGATCATGTTTTCACTATCGACCATCTCTAAAGTTCTTAGTTTCTCTTTCAGTGGAGTCCAACAAGACCCTAGGAATTTCTGAAATGCTTCTGTTTGTTGTCGTTGTTGTTGTTTGTGGTACTGGGGATGGAACCCACAACCTAGTGCATGCTGGGCAAGTGCTTTACCACTGAGCTACACCACCAGCCCTCTACTTTTTGGAAAAGAATGTTTGGGAGGTGGGACAAAGTTAGTGAAAACTGAAAATATTAAGGAAACAGTTTTATGATATGCCACATCATCAGAATCTGAAGCCAAATGTTTTTTGAAAGAATTGAATGATATGATTAAACAACCTCTTTGAATGGAGCCACCACTCAAAAAGATAGGAGGTCAAATTCCTACACAAGCAGCACCTAGAAGCATCTTCTTGCCTTCCCCAAAACCTTTCCAATTACTTTCCTTAACATGATTCCTAAGAACATCCATCATGAGGTAGGTATATGTATATACATATATAAGCACACATACATAATTAGTCAAATCAAAATCTAATTCAGAAAACTTCAGGCTTAACTGATTTCTTAGGGAGGATAAATATGATCACATATTCAAATATTTGGAATCCTTGAAATCCTTTAAAAGGAACACCTAGGCATTATGATGCTGGTGCTATATAATAACAAATTTAACACAATGAAATCATAAGGGGAAAATTCAAGATGATCACTAGTGCATTATCTGGACTGTAAACTGTGCCTCATGAGGAAAACATTTTCTGTTAGCATCAACATTGCTGGCAGTAATTAGCAGAAAGTGGGTTGGGGCCCCTGCTATGCTAGCCCTAGAAGCAACAGGTGTGGGTGTGGCAAGCTCTGACCCTTATTTGGGTAAATTCCTGGAGGCAGTTTTTGTTTGGAGTAGGGGAGGAACTGACAGATAATATACAGAATGACCTGGGAATGAATGTATATCTATCTTTCTTTCTTTCTTTCTTTCTTTCTTTCTTTCTTTCTTTCTTTCTTTCTTTCTTTCTTTCTTTCTTTCAGATGTTTTTATGTTTTAGATAGTTCTTAAAGGGAAAAAATAGGTTGTACTTAACTAGAATACTAGTTAGGTATGACTTTAAAAAAAAATTATTCACTTCTCTGCTCCTTTCTGCTTCTAACTTGAAGGACCAATGTTTTACACTGGAATGTATTTTTAGGGCAGATGGGGAAAAGAACAGAGTCTCGGATGTCTCTTTTCTCTATTTCTTTCCTTCCCTGTAAGGTTTTTCTTTATGGAGCTTTCAGTTTTAGGTTTCCATAACCTCCTAATGCAAAACAGGCTAAGAAGAGTAACAAATGTAATAAACCACATGTTGCTTTTCTTTTTCTGAGGAGGAAAAATCCATCCAGCTTATAAGAAGTGTATGCAAACTTAGCAGTTAAACTGAAATTAAAGATGTTTTAAAGGTTTCTTAACCCTGGTCTTGGCCATCTTGTAATATTTTAAAATATAAATGGAAACATATGATTATGATAAACTCTGATTCTATTTAAAGGCAAACAGAAGATGTTAAATCCATGGAGAATAGTTTACTAAATTAATTTTGACTTATGGGGCAATCTGAGTATTTTAACCTATGCCAAAGATAAGGGACACAATAAAGAAAAATTAACTTTAAGCCTTTTGTTGTGAATTCAACACTAGTGCATTCTGAGCCATGGATTTACAATCTATATCTGGACTTCAGCAGACTTGCATAAATTATTCAAAAATTTTATGGCTCAATTCAGCTGTCAAAGAGAAGAGCCTTTTGACAACACTTCACACCTGTTACTTACCTAGTAAAGTCCTGGGCTTGGTTACTCCCACCTGGGATGAGCATGTCCTGACTTCCCTCACACACATTTTACACAAGGAGAAAGATTATTTCGAGTGCCAGGTAGTGAAGAAATTAAGACACACACCAAAATCCTTGGAATTTCCTTCAAAATAAGACTATCATAATATAGACTGTAACTAGTAACCATATAGAACCATCACCAGAGATGGTCTATTAGAGTTACACACACAAATCCCAAACAAGTAAGTCAAAGGCATTGATATCAATATCTATCCTAAGGAAAGCACTAAATTAACAGATAATATATGAAAGCTGACTTTTCTCCTGGGTTTTTAGGAAATGTAAACACACAAAATCAATCCACATGAGAATATTCCCAGTCACTGGGGTAATTCTCGGCTGTGGGAGTCCCTGATTAACCTCTGCACTCTCTTTATACCCTAATTCTACTTATGTAATAAAGAGATGAATGCTAGCTCAAGCTCAAGATTCCTATAGTCTCCAAAAATTTCTCCCAGTGTCCTTCTATCATGATACTGTAAGGGATCCCATGAAAACCACGCCAGACACGGGAAATCACATAAGGGAGTTTATATTAAGCAAACAGAGTGTCTCCCTACAGGGTAAGAGAGAAAATGAGAGGAAAAAAAAGGGAAAGAAAAAGGGTGCGCGCTAGAGAGAGTGGAAAAGCGAGGAGGATAGAGAAAGTGAGTACACTGGAGAGAGAGAAGCATGAGAAAAGATGGTGGGGTAGCTACCATGAAGCAGTTGAATTCTGCTGGGCTAACAGGGGACCAATAATGGAGAAGGATACTTGCAAGCTGACTGATGAGCCAATAGCTAGCTAGGATGTTCACAGATTGACAAGTGGTTGGGAGGCGGGGAAAATGGCTGTACCGAAAGGGGGGGAGCAGCTTTGTACATTATAGATACTGTCTATAATTCAAAAGGAAGGGGGGGATGTGTGTGGAAAATTCTGGTTATTTAATGATGCAACTAAGGGGATTTTTGGTAAATAAGAGGTTTGAGAGAAATATTTAGTTTTGATTATGTTTGGCAAAAAAAAAAAAAAAAAAAGAAAAAGAAAAAAAAAGAAATCCACTTCCTCACAAAAGTCATGTCGATTTTAGAAGTTCTAAATGATAACTAATGAATGAGACTGGAATATCAATTCTGTCCATGGTTTTAAGAAGGTGGGGGGATGAGATGTGAAGAAAAGCGGGGTCCAAGAAAAGTCTACATCATAAAACTTGAGGACACTTGAAAAGCCGGGAGTTAAGAGCTGAAGCACGTTTCTGGAAGCAGCCAGGGTCTGCTTGGAGGCGCCACTTTTGGACCTGAGTCCAGGGCACTGGGCCAGCAAGGAACTTTCTTGTTCAGGAAAATTTGGTGGGCACAGAACTGGGAAAGTGCTTAGTTGTAATTCAAGTGATTTTAAGAAGAACATTCCAACTGGGAATCAAAATCACTGCTTCCAAAAAAGCACATGCAGTTGGTAGAACATCTGAATGGAAGTGGGTTGGCCCTGAAGCTTCTACAGGAGGGCAGAGTCTGTCTGTGGCAGCCATGCATGGTGGGCACATTAGGGAGCTACTGTTGATGTAAATGGAGCTTTGATGGAAACACCGAATGAGATTTGTGTAAGTCAGCACTCTATGGGTGTAAGAAACAACCAAACTACTCTACAGGGGGTGGCGAGGGTGAGAGCCTTAATTTCCTGAAGATATCCAGGGGGTTTCAGGCCACCCAGGGCAGCAGTATAGCCGAGCATCAGCAAATGACTACAGCTCAGGATGGGAAATCCCTCAAAAATCTAGGCAGTGTTTTTTTTCCTCCCTTCTTTCTAGTTAACACTTTATTTTTCTCTTCTTGCAGACAGGACTTCACTGTTCCTCAGTCTGTGAAGTTTAAAAATGGCCACCTCATAGCTGTGGCCTGCAAAGGACCCGCTCCTTTACATATCCAAGTGGACAGATGAATTTGGATTTGTGTGTGTGTGTGTGTCTTATAGGCTGGAGGTCAGTAATTCAATGAAGGTGGAATTGTTTTATACTACATAGATATTCCCAAAATGTCCATTAAATGGATTAAAAAGTTCTCTTTGTAGTTGGGTGCAGTGGGATGAGTTGTAGTTCCAGTTACTTAAGAGGCTGCAGAAGGAGTTCAAGGCCAGCTTGGGTAACATTAAAAAAGAAAGTCTGTCTCTTAAAAAAAAAAAAAAAAAATTCTGTGTGTTGAATGGGGTAAAAGTACTTGCTACTAAATGTTATGGCTGGAAATTAGGCTTTATTTCATTTATTTTTTTTAGCAATAGTACTCAAACAGCAGATGATCCTGAACTGGCTGACAAAATAAAAATTCTTGGAAAAAATCTTAAATATATATAGAGACATTGACCATATCACTAGAGATTTTGATTTGGTGAGTCTGAGTTAGGATTTATAAATTTCTAATTCATACAGTCTCCAGAGATAACTGTGATGTATCTGTGGAGTTTAGGAACCACTGGTCTATGAACCCCTACATTTTAGTTCCCTAAGAAAGTGGTCCATTCATGAAACAAGGAGAAAGAGTTCCTTTTAGTGTTGTTTCAGTAGTTGGTTAGTGCACAGTTCTACTGGGACACGACAAAGTCTTCAATGTTACTCATATAGTACTGATATTGATGAGGGAATCTCAAACTCTTTAATGAGAAATTCTCAAACAAGGACTGTGATCTGAGGGCTCTGACCCACCTTACTTAAGATGTCTTTCTTAAGAGAAAGTTAACTTCTCCTTAAATATGTTAGATGAAACTGTTCTTTTGGTGTGATTTGTGATACTGGTTTTAATTCACAAAACCTTTGAAACTATGGCTTCTCAAAAATGTAGGAGTTAAAAAAATATGAAATGAGAAGTTTAGAAATCTAAGCCATTTCATCATCTAATGTCTAAACCCATAATTTGGGGGACATGCAATGTTTAATTTTAATTATGCATAGTTTTTACAATTTCAACATATTTCTTGTGCATAAGCTTCATTTTCATGAAGCTTTTGAGGCCAGTGCTACCCTGTGGATGCAAATTAACTGCTATCCTGCTGGTAGGGCTGTTGAAACTTGAAGACTACCGGGCAGCTGCTGTCTCCCTGACTTCTGAATGCTTATTAGTGTCCCAACACATGGACACATAGCAGGCAGATTACATGTCATTTGGGGGATAGGGAATATTTGCTGAAAATACTAAGCACATCAAGTTGTGTAGACAAAGGAAAAAACAATAAAACACATAACCCTTACAGACAAGAGCTGGGCAGGGGTTTGAGATCTTTTGAACTAAACATCCACTTATTCACTGGGAAAGCACGGTTTTAACAGAGGACAGAAAAGGTGTCCCTGTTCCACAACTTGCTATTTGCCCCAAAGTGACCACTGACAAATGATTCCATCTGTTTATAATTATGTCTCTTGTTCTTCTCTATTATGATCTTTCCCCTTTCTTCTTGTAACAGTTCTATAGCTTTTCTCTGGCTCAGTCTTCTTTCTGATTTGTTTTATTGCATGTAATATTTTTTTCTTAAGCTATTATTATCATATTACTGAAAGGGAGAATTCTTCTGGAAGAACTAACCTCAAATCCCCATCACACCATCAATGAAGGCTGCATTACACCGAGAGGCTGAGCAGCCCAAATGATGTTGAGTGACATTTATAAAGCCAAAGGATCTGTGTTGATTTAATGCAGAGAAATAGAAGATGACTCTCTGGCCAGTCATGTGATAGACCAGACATCAGTTTATCACTGGCTTCAATCACTATTGACAGTATTAATTTTTCCTCATTAGCTAGTGAACAAGGTAAATACATATCCGAGGACACACAGTAGGATAAGATTACAACTCCCATTCCGGTGTGATTTTTATCAGGATATTTAACACAGTGATGTCAATCTCATTTGATTTAATCCATCCATTTGTCACTTTTGGGTTTTATAAAAATTAACTTTATAATAAAATGACAGTGAAAATGTACTTTAATGGTGACTGAGACGCTGCTCTTACATTTTTAAAAACTCATGAAAAGATAATTCTTTCATAATGGTTACAGTGGAAAATGAAAAGTATGGAGATGGTGGCTTTGAGAAGGAGGGAGGGAACAGGAAAAAAGGGAGGGGGCGGAATGTTGGCTGTAGACTAAGTATTTTTATAAAGGATCCTCCATGCTCATACTGCTTAAGGGCACCGTGAACTTTATTATATGGCAATAATCTTAGCACGACATACTTTCCTATTAGAATATCCTGGACCATTACCTTGAACTCTTTTGGCTTAAAATTCAAGTGTGCCTGAATATTATGTGTAATATAATTCCCACAAATGAGCTACTGTTTGGGGCGGGGGGAGGCAAGGGGTAATAAATCTGTAAATCCCTACTGCAGCGCTCAGGACAACCTTTATTGGTCTGGGCTCAACGGTTTTATACATGGGCATATAACATAGACCAAATTAGAAATTCATCAATGCAACTTTATTCTTTAGAGGGTTAAAGAGCACAAAGAAAAAATTTATTTTAGATGGAACATGGAGGAAACATCTTAAAATTATCTGGCTTCAATCACAAATAGGCAGAGAGGTACCAGAAACAAGTGAGAAGGAAGGAGAGGTCTGGTGCGGGTGGGTGCCTGCAGGGTGCCTGTTGGTTGTGGTCCTCAATTCTGCTGTGGGGTAGAAGGGAGTACAGGGTTTGGAATTGTTCTGTTTCTGCCACTACCTGTTTGGAAGACCGTTACCCCTCTGGATCTTACTTTTTCATCCACAAAATTATAGCTTGGTATTAAGGTTGTGAAATTCTCTGATTCTCTGAATTCTTGCATGGACAACCTAGGACTGGAGGACAGTCATACATGCAGGGGACAATGTAAGCCAAAAGGCTGTTTCCAAAGCTGTTGCTACCCTAGAATAACTGCATCGATTCCCTCTGGGCAGCAGCCTGCTGGTCTGCTGGGTCCTGTGCTTACAAAGAGGACCACAGTCCGTGATGGTCCTGAAGAGTCTGAGCTGCCACTCAAACATTTTTTGTCTCTTTGGAGTGCTGACAGTATTCAACTTCAAATGAAAGTTCCAAGGCATGTACCCTAAATTCCCGATCTCATCTGCAGCTCCTTAGTCTGGAATGGAAAATTCTATTTTGGGAAACTGTCTAGAGATGCATTTAGGCTAAGATGAAGGAAAAGTTGGAAAGCACACTTGAACATAAAATATGGAAACTCAAAAGAACTGCTGAAAAAGGAAAATGAAACTCTTCATTTAAAGCCCACTTTAGAATAAAGTTCCAAAGGACTTTCAGTATTAAAAAGAATGTTCCAGGCTGGGGATGTAGCTCAGTGGTAGAGTGCTTGCCTAGCATGTATGAGGCCCTGGGTTTGATCTCTAGCAACACATTAAAAAAAATGTTCCAACAGTACTAGTCACTTTCCTACCATATCCTGTTCACTCTTCCTCTTAGGTTTTGCTTGATGCGTGGGGTGCCTTGGGCAGGAAGACTTGGAGAACCAGGCACTATGCTCAGCACTACACACAAATAGGTACTTAGTAGTTGTCACATAGCTGGAACTGGACAAAGGTTTGTTGAATGGCTAAGTGATTAACGCATAATTTTTCTGAGAATGTTCAAGATGTGGAACACTCAGGACTTCAAAATGTTAATTTAAAAAGACTACCATTTTTCTATTTTCCACTTCCTATTCTACCAATGGCCTTTTCTAAGAAGTTAATTCATACCATTTGGTCTGAAGGAATATGGGGATAATTTTTTTAAGCCAGAAAGTGTAACATTTTCTTGAAAAAAATCTTTAATTGAATTTCATTTGTATTTTATTCCTGGTACAATTAATCTTTTAATGAGTAACTATAAATGGATCCTCCAAATTGATGCTATTTTTCTGAAGACCTTTATGGAGATGGGCAATTGGAAGGTTTACATCTTTATAATAAAGGACCCCAGGTCCTGTGTCTGTTATTACAGAAGAGCTTGAAAAGCCTTTATTTACATGCCTAGTAAGGACACTAACCTGCTCTGTTAACAGCTCTAATAAAAAGCTGTGTGGTAAAAATGCCAAGGCTTGCTTATCTGAAAAGATTCTTCCTAGTTCAAAGGGTCAGTTTCACACCAGGGTCCCAAGTCTTATCAGTTGGCTCTTCAGAGCCTGGCCATTGTAAAACAAAGGACTCCTCCAACTGGCATGACAATGGTACAGTCGCCACACTTCAAAAGGAGCAGGCACAGCCCGGGATGCCCCAGTTGGCCCCTGCTGTGATGTTTACACACACTTTCCAACAGTGCAAAGCAAGACAAAGGCCAGGCGCAGGAGAGTCAAGGGCACTGCAGCCTGCAGGGTAGACAAAGACTGCTCTACTAATAAAGCCAGGGGAACTTCCGGTTAAATACCATTTACTTTCAACACTGTATCCTCAAAAGATAGGGTCTCATTAATCTACCAGGGCAAGGAGGCTGCTGGAGGAACAAAAAGCTGATTTCAGGGGCTGTATCTTTAGCACATGATTGTGGGGAGGGATTTGGGGGTTGGGGCAGGGGGTGGGAACAGAGAAGTACATCTGCTAATGACCCAGAATAATCTACAGGTGTTCATATGAACTCTGAAGATGTGCATAAAAATAAGAATAGAAGTCGAGCTGGGGATATAGCTCATGGGTCCAGCACTTGCCTAGCAAGAATGAGGCCCTGAGTTCATCCCCAGCAGCACATAAATAAGCAAATAAATAAATAAATACTATACCAAATTTCAGGATATAAAAAGAAAGCCTACAGATATGAGGTAAACAGAAAGTAGTATTTATTAGCATTTATTGAATTCCCTCTGGCCTTGTGGTGGGCTTCTGATCTGTTGGCCTTATTAAAATTCCCTGAAAATTAAAATAAAAAATCTGCTTTCCCAACTCTGGCTCCACAGAAGAAGGAATATGGAAGTCCAATGTCCATGAAAATGATTGAAAGTCTTCCCCCTGAGGTTCTCCAGTCCTTTCTTGGAAGGAGATGTATTTAGAGACACCTATAAATAGTATGATGTCAAAGAAGCCCAGGCACCTATATTCTGGAAACTGAGTCTCAGGGAACAGCTTGATCTCTGTAGCATTAAAGGCTTACTTACAAGGTTTTCTTTATTTCTCCCAGTGAGGGCCTGTGCTTTGTATGTTCTGGGATGCCAGGAATATTTTGAAAAACAAACCAACTACCTCCTATTATTATAGAGAATCCTATGTCTCTTTGCAAAGAGTTTGACCTTGCTAAGGACCACTTGAGGCTCTGAGGTCCAGGAGGCTAGGCTCTGGATTGATTCTCTTTATACCATCCCTGTACCCTCCTGGTTGTGCTGTTCAGTTAGCTGTGCCCCAGTTCTTTTCAGGTTCCTATCTTTGCTTCAACCCTAACAATGTGCTTGAAGGCCCAACAGGGTGGTTCTATTACTGAACCAAATAAAGGGCTCAGGAAAAGTTCCCATAGAGACGGACAGATTTGCTTTCATCCAGAAATAATTATATGGTTGGGAGTGTAGCTCAGTGGTACAGCACATGTCTAGCATGCATGAGGTCCTAGGTTCAATCGCCATCAAAATAATTTTTTATCAAGCATTTTAATATGTTTATCATGTTTGCCCATTTTAAATTGCATCTTCTACTTTCTCCCTACTCTACACTCTGTCTCTCTTCCCGAGTCTTTTGTCTTCATAGCACTTATCCTCATCTGATAGATCATATATGTTTGGTAATCCTTTTGTTTGGCCCCTGCTCCCACCCCCAACCCTACTAGAAGAAAAGATCCACAAAGGAAAGGATTTCTATCTGTTTTGTTCACTGATACAGCTCCAGTGCCTGGTGCCAAGAAGGAACTCAGTATCAGTTCAATGAATGAATATAAAGAACTGTGGTGGATACTGGGTTATAAAGATAAAGAAGACCATGCATGTATAATTATGCCAGAATGAATCCCACTATTATGTGTAACTATACTGCACCAATAAAAACACTAAAAAGTTAAATAAGAGCTGTTCTTTGTCCTTAAGTAACTTACTATTTATTCATTCTATCTATCTGCAATGCTTTCTTCATTTCTGCCTCTCGTTAAAATTTACTGTCTCCTTTAAAACATTATTATACAATAAAACATGGATACAATCTCATTGTCTATTAGGAAGACATTCTATTTGTTAATACTACAGCTCCAAAACTATAACCATTCCAAAAATTCATTTGGTGCTTTTCAGAATCCTTTGAGGCATCAATATAGAAATAAAATAGTTCCACAGTAAGACATACACATATATCCCCAAATCATGAAACATTAATGATCTAATAAAAACAATTAGTTTCAGGTTGCAACAACTGAAACCACTTCTATTTGGGAATTTTAAAATATTTTATTTTCTTCATTTTGTATTTTCCTCTGTGTGTGCTTGTGTGCCAGGAAACAATTAAATCCCTTGCCAATTAGCTCACTCACAGTGCTTTGGTGGAAGAAGAAAGTTTTTTTTGTGTGTTTTATTTTTGGTGAATCTCTTGTCAATGTTCCCATAAGAAATAGTTATCCAAATATAGCTCAGTTGTTATCACAAAATCTCACTAAGGTGGGTGGACCAACAGAAACACCTTGGGGAACCCAAAGACTGATGAGTTAAGGTTAAACCTGAACAATTTATCTATTATATGCTGTTGGAGAAATTGTCAATTTGAAAGGGCCACCTTACCCACAAAAAGAAGAACAAACTTTGTTTTTTCATCCTATTCGATTTTTTTTCTGTTTTTAAAATATAATTTTATCAAATTGTGTAAGCACATATTTTAAAAAGCAAACACTTGTAAAAGGATTGTTTTGAGAAATAGTAGCTGCCATTTCCCCCCTTTTCTGTCTCCCACCTGCAACCACATTCACTTCCTTTAGCTGATTTAGTATCTCCCTTCATTTCTCTAGCAGGAAAATGATATTAGTATGTTGATTTCCCTCCTACCTTCTGTCCCATGTACCCTTTCATAGGAGGCAAAGTTGAACAACTGACATGTTAGAAAACACCTTTACCTATCCTTAACCTCAAATGATACTTTGGTGGAACATTTACTTCTAAGTCAAATTTGATTTCTTCTTAGAATTTTGAAGGTGCCTCCCTGTTGTCTTCTAGCTTCCAGTGTTTCTGATTTTTCACCCTTTGTAGGAAACCTATTTTCCCCTCTGCCCTTGAAAGTTTGTAGGACTATTTATGTTCCCAGGATTTTTAAAATAATCTGATGACATATGTTGGTAAGATCCTATTTTCAAATACTTTACAAGGTACTGGGTGGGCCTTTCAAATCCAGAATTTCAAGTTCTGTTTAGGAAATTTTCTGGAATTCTTTCTTTCTTTTTTGTACTAGGATTGGAACCTAGGGCCATTCCACCACCGGGCTATATCCCCAGTCCTCTTTATTTTCTGAGACAGGGTCCCACTAAGTTGCTTAGGATCTCACAAAGTTGCTGAGGTTGGCCTTTTAACTTCTGATACTCCTGCCTCAGCCTCCAGAGTCACTGGGATTATAAGTGTGTGCTGAAATTATTTCCTTAACAGTATTCTTCCTTCACTTTCTCCTACTATTTAGATGCTGGATCTCAGACTAGACTTTTAACTTTATCATCTTTTTGCATTTACTTTCTAAGAGATTTCCTATATTGCACCTTTTAAGACATTTGGTGAATAGTTTTCTACTTTTTCTTTCGTATATATTTTTTCAACATGTAAGGGCAATTAGTGAAACTCTACTTATTAATCTAACCACAAAATTTCTAAATTAAATATTTGTCAATTCAATTGCAGTAGAATCCATAACTTTTAATTTCTGAGAGCTCCCATGTTTGTTTGTGAAGGTTCCTTTTTGTAGCATCCTATTCTTGTTTACTGTGTATAATATCTTCTTCTCAGACAATATTAATTTATACATATGTACACACTAAAAAAACTGATTAAGAGTTGTTTGTAAGAATGGGACAGAGAAAGAAAAAAAAAATCTTTGGTATTGGGGATTGAACTGAGGGGCACTTGACCACTGAGCCATATCCCCAGTGCTATTTTGTATTTTATTTAGAGACAGGGTCTCACTGAGTTTCTTAGTGCCTCACTTTTGCTGAGGCTGGCTTTGAACTTGCAATCTTTCTGCCTCAGCCTTCTGAGCTGCTAATATTACAACTGTGAGCCACCATGCTCAGTAAGAAAAGAAAAAAATTGACTATCTGTCCTCCACGTAAGATGACCTAGGTTGACCTAGGTTTCCTTAGGAAACACCAAAAATCAGTATTTTCAGTCTTTTTCTTACTCCTTGGCCAACCATATTCTCTAGAGAATACTTTTCCCTATTTCTTCCGAGAGGCTACACCTGACTGGATGTGTGGAAGCCAAGTTGAAGCATGTTACCTTCTTCTTCTGGTTTGGCTCAGGTATCTCTCTCAAGCTGTGCCTGTTGTCTTTCAGTCCAGAGAATCTCTGTTCCAGCCTTGCCAAAGGATAAACCTCTTTGAGCCTTTTGGAGGGTGACTATATAACTCAGCTGTTTCTCAGCTTTCAGATCAGTATCTGCCTCCTGACTTGGGTATTCCAAGTCAATTATCAACTACTGAGTTTCTAGCCTCCATAATCCATTGCTATTTTCTTATTTCTCATTCTCTTCATCTTTGTGGGTTATTTCTTGTTTTAAAAAGCAGTTTACTGTCATTGTAGTGAAAATTTAAAAGGGGACAGAGCTGAACGTGTGTGTCCAATCTGCCATGTCTGACCAAAGGTCCCTATTTCATTCTTCATGAGCTGATTTTTAAGGCCATCCCCAAATGCCAGGCCAATTGCCTTCTCCTGGCTCCAGGACACTGCAGCCCTTGAGATCCTAGTTTGAAGGAAGAGGAGATCAATTTCAGTTGATAAAAGGCAGATGTGTCATAGAAGACATACTCAACTGGGTACTTAACAAGATCAGAGGAATATTTTCTTTGGTAGTCTGAAAAATGATTTCTTATACATAATAGGTTTCTTCCTGCGCACCAGATAGGCATAAATTTCTGGAGTTTGAAGGAGCCGTTAAAAGGTCTCAGAAAGTTTCTTCTAGATCTGAGTTTACAATTCCAAAAAGAACAGAATTTAAAATCCAGGCTAATGAGATGCCTTCAACCCATTAGCAAGAAGCTGGACTTTACTGTAAATGTCGGCTAAATTAAAAGCATCAGAAGTTTTCAAGGAGAGATATTTCAATAACACTATGATCAGATGCCTGCTAATGAGGAAAACTTTTTCATGCCCTGGAGAAGTTTTTATTTTTTCAACTGAAGTGCCTTTTCCTAATAAGTACAAACAATAAATATACAACTTGCTGAAATCCATATGTTGAGGATTTATTTTTTAACAAAGCAAAGTTATTTAAGTTCTGATGTTAACAACAGCTGCCAACTTAATTTGAAACTGTTAAAAATAGCTTAGTGGTCCTTAATTTTCCTATATTTGTCCCTTGCATCTGTCTTCCAATTTTAAAACTAAAACGTTACTGAATTTACCCAAATGGAATTTACAAGACAAAATTTCATCCAATTTTTATTTAAAATTATATTATTTAAAACTGTGTTCAAGATCAACATCCAGTGACATGACCTTGAAACATACTTGTAATACCTATTACTGACTGAAGCAGGAATAATATACCTTATGTTCCTCAAAACTAGTCATAATATGATACCTTCTGATAAACTGCAAATTGTACTTACTAATTAAATAACTTAGAGAGTATAAATATCCTAACATGGATAGAGTGACAACATCAGGTAAGTTTTCCAAAATATTACAGGCAGTAAAAATGAAACACCCCATGGCTTGAGAATTGATAATTCTCTGCTCTGTTTAGGAAAGTCAGACATGAAATTTTGCAAAGAAGGATGACCTTACTTCTGTCTGCAGGTACATAACCCTCAAGTAGTAACCATCATTATCTTTAATACTAAAAAATGTCTTCAACATGATGAATTCTAGGATAGCATTATTTAGGGAACTAACTTGTACCTCCACAGGATTGCTAACAAGTGTTTCCTGAATTCCAACACTAGCTTTATTTAGACTTTAACCGAACAGAGGAAACACTTCAGACCTGGCCCAATCTGTTTGATTAACTCCTGCCCCTCTTCTGGTCTCGGAGGGTTAACGTGAAACAGTGACAAGTAAAATGGCCTATTCTTTTGATTAATCTGTGGATGAACATTTACACAGACTGCTCTCCATATGTCTAGACCAGAGATGACTGGTAGGTACAGAAACACTTCTAGAGGGACAGTCAGAATGGGTGTGGGTGCAGGTGGGCAGCTTCAAAACACAGCAGATCTCTGCCCTTGGCTTTGCGTGTTTTAGTTCAATCCTTGCTTTAATTAGCAATTGAACTAACTTTAAAGGAAGACCTATGTGTTGAGCAATCGTAGGTATGGGCTTTAAAACACAGTCAAGAAATGCTATCTAAACCTGAATTTCTCAATTTCTTATTCTTCCTTCATAGTCCAGGTGGTTTATTCCAATCCACGACACCTTCCACCTGAGTTCTGATCGGATGACCTCCTTGAGACCACTGCTTTATGTGGGGTAACAACATCCCATTCTCCCATTCTGCTCTGGAAAATCCTACTTTGTGCCTCTTTTCCAGGAAAGATTATTGAAGTACCTTCTTTAGTGTCCAGGCTTGAATGATGAATTATAAAGTCACCCCCCCCCCCTTTTTTTCGGTACTAGGGATTGAACCCAGGGGCACTCTACCACTGAGATACATCCTCAGTCCTTTTTATTTTGAGACAAGCTGTTGTTCAGTGGCCAAGGCTGGCCTTGAACTTGTGATCCTCCTGCCCCAGACTCCTGAGTCCTTGGGATTATAGGTGTGTGCCACTGTGCCCAGCTAAATCACCCAATTTCTGTAGGTCACTAGATCTATGGTGACTCTGGTCATAGAGTCAGATGAGTCACCTAGAAAACTGGCAACTGAAGTTCTTTCTATGCTTTTTTTTTGTTTGTTTGTTTGTTTTTTTTAAATTTTTTTTATTTTATTGTAAACAAATGGGATACATGTTGCTTCTCTGTACATGCGTAAAGGCATACCATTTGTGTAATCATAAATTTACATAGAGTAATGTTGTTTGATTCATTCTGTTATTTTTTCCCATCCCCCCACCCCTCCCACCCCTCTTTTCCCTCTATACAGTCCTTCCTTCCTCCATTCTTGCCCCCACCCTAACCCTAACTCTAACCCTAACACTAACCCCTCCCTCCCCCCATTATGTGTCATCATCCACTTATTAGCGATATCATTCGTCCTTTGGCTTTTTGAGATTGGCTTCTCTCACTTAGCATAATATTCTCCAATTTCATCCATTTGCCTGCAAATGCCATAATTTTATCATTCTTTATGGCTGAGTAATATTCCATTGTATATATATATATACCACAGTTTCTTTATCCACTCATCAATTGAAGGGCATCTAGGTTGGTTCCACAGTCTGGCTATTGTGAATTGAGCAGCTATGAACATTGATGTGGCTGTATCTCTGTAGTATGCTGATTTTAAGTCCTTTGGGTATAGGCCAAGGAGTGGGATAGCTGGATCAAATGGAGGGTCCATTCCAAGTTTTCTAAGGAATCTCCACACTGCTTTCCAGAGTGGCTGCACTAATTTGCAGCCCCACCAGCAATGTATGAGTGTATCTTTCTCCCCACATCCTCGCCAACACCATTGTTGCTCGTATTCTTGATAATTGCCTTTCTAATTGGGGTGAGATGGAATCTTAGGGTGGTTTTGATTTGCATTTCTCTTATTACTAGAGATGTTGAACATTTTTCCATATGTTTGTTGATTGCTTGTAGATCTTCTTCTGTGAAGTGTCTATTCATTTCCTTGGCCCATTTGTCAACTGGATTATTTGAATTCTTGGAGTAGAGTTTTTTGAGTTCTTTATAGATTCTGGAGATTAGTGCTCTATCTGAAGTATGATTGGCAAAGATATTCTCCCACTCTGTAGGCTCTTTCTTCGCATTGCTGATAGTTTCCTTTGCTGAGAGAAAGTTTTTTAGTTTGAATCTATCCCAGTGGTTGATTCTAGCTTTTATTTCTTGTGCTATGGGAGTCCTGTTAAGGAAGTCTGATCCTAGACCAACAAGGTGAAGATTTGGACCTACTTTTTCTTCTATAATCTGCAGGGTCTTTTCTAACACAGTCTCAAATGTGGGGAAGAAGACAAAGGCCCTTGGAGGCCAAGGTACAAGAGAAGAATACTAGCTGATGGAGGCTCTGGAGTCACCCAGCCCTGAGTTAGACTCTGACTCTCCCATTTACTGTTTTTTTGATTTGGGGAAATTATTTAATTATTCCTCAGCCCCACCTTCCTCAACTACGCAACAGAAGTGTAAAATTTGCTTTACTGCATTGTCATCAGGAGTTAATGGGATGACGCACACGAGGACGTGTTTTGCAGTGGACAGCTACTGTGAATAAGATCAAGGCCACGGAGTCTTAAATTGTTTTCATTTGACTGAGGTTTCACTTTATGTGTTGTCTATACTGACCTCAAAATGTGCTTTTAATGAAAAATATTTTTAACTTTAAGAGTTCTTTAAGCATGGCATTGAATTATTGATTGGTTAACAACATAGCAAGGTATTACAAATGCTACAGAGTGCAGGCTTGGAAGAAGTTTTGAGATGGCAAAATTCAAATCAGACATGATATCATGATGTAGTAATGTGTGCTTTTATCTATTGTTAGAGGAGAAGACGAGTTAGGTATGCCCTCTAGTATCTCTAGATAATTTACAATATTTGTGTGTAGGTTTTACTGGGGATTGAATCCAGCGCTTTTTGCTGGGCAAGTACTGTAGCACTGAGTTACATTCCCAGCACCCCCTTTTTTTAAAAACTATATATATACTTTTTTAGTTGTAGAGGGACACAATACCTTTATTTTATTTATTTATCATTATGTGGTGCTGAGGATTGCACCCAGGGTCTCACACGTGCTAGGCAAGCACTCTACCACTGAGCTACAACCCCAGGCCATTCCCAACCCCCCCCCTTTTTT
The DNA here is from genome assembly GCF_902686455.1 of Sciurus vulgaris. Classification (NCBI taxonomy): domain Eukaryota; kingdom Metazoa; phylum Chordata; class Mammalia; order Rodentia; family Sciuridae; genus Sciurus; species Sciurus vulgaris. The sequence goes on from NC_136465.1 coordinate 105,488,533, forward strand.
TTTTTTAAATTTATTTTTATTGTAAACAAATGGGATACATGTTGTTTCTGTTTGTACATCGAGTAACAGCATACCATTTGCATATTCATAAATTTACATAGAGTAATGATGTTTGATTCATTCCATTATTTTTTCCTTCCCCCCACCCCTCCCACCTCTCTTTTCCCTCTATACAGTCCCTCCTTCCTCCATTCTTGTCCCATTCCCACCCCCCATTAAGAGTCATCATCCGCTTATCAGTGAGATCATTCCTCTTTTGGATTTTTGAGATTGGCTTATCTCACTTAACATGATATTCTCCAATTTCATCCATTTGCCTGCAAATTCCATAATTTTATTATTCTTTATAGCTGAGTAATATTCCATTGTGTATATATACCACAGTTTCTTTATCCATTCATCAATTGAAGGGCATCTGGGTTGGTTCCACAGTCTGGCTATTGTGAATTGAGCAGCTATGAACATTGATGTGGCTGTATCTCTGTAGTGTGCTGATTTTAAGTCCTTTGGGTATAGGCCAAGGAGTGGGATAGCTGGGTCAAATGGTAGGTCCATTCCAAGTTTTCTAAGGAATCTCCACACTGCTTTCCAGAGTGGCTGCACTAATTTGCAGTCCCACCAGCAATGTATGAGTGTACCTTTTTCCCCACATCCTCGCCAACAACTATTGTTGCTTTCCCAGCCCTTTTTAAAAATATTTTGAGGCAGGGTCTCACTGTGTTGCTGACTGGCTTTTGAATTACAATCCTTCTACCTCAGCTTCCCAAGAAGATGGGAAAACAGGTATGTACCACCATAACTGGTTTATATTGAATTAATATAAATATTGATTATCTAATTAAAAATCCAAAGAATGATGGCAAAAACATTAAAATGTTATTTTAAGGAACACAATATTACTTTATGAACTATATATTTAATAAAGGGAAAATACCTTTAAAATTAAAATTCATCTCAATTTCAAAATAATTATGAATAGAATACAATTTAAAGTTGTACGAGTTCCTAGAAATTAAGCAACCAGCTGGGTGCAGTGGTACACACCTGTAATCTCAGTGGCTCAGGATGCTGAGGCAGGAGGATCACAAATTCAAAGCCCAGCCTCAACAACTTAGCAAATCCCTAAGCAATTTAGTGAGACCCTGTCTCAAAATAAAAAAATAAGAAAGGGCTGGGGATGTGGCTCAGTGGTTATGTGATCTTGGGTTCAATACCTGGTACAAAAAAACAAAAACAAAACAAAAACAAACTGACCAGTTAAAATCAAGAATAAACTATTTTCTAATCAGTCCCAATCCTCACTGCATTCAGAATTTCTCATATGAAGACCATGTTATGTAAACCAACAATGAACACTGAGACCATGACTCTCAGAACAACCTAATTTGATTGTAGTTATCTCAGTATTTCAAGTCAAATCAGGATTTCTTGAGTGGCTATTTTCTACTTTGTTTATATAGCTAGAATGATATACAAATACATGACTATATAGTTCATTTGTAATAGCACCAAAGGAGACCAATTTTACTGACTTTTTTTCCTTGAGTAATTCAAGTTATATCTCTGCCTTGAAATTTGCAAGTTAGGTACTATAAATCTGATTTCTAAATTATATCAAAACATAGCCAACAAAAATACCACCAAATGTGCTAAGAGAAAGTGTATTTATCTGAAATGTATCTTGTTTTAATAAGATTAACACATACTCTGAATATATTCTAAAAGTTGGGTAATGAGATCTGTGTAGAATAGCTGTGTTTGGGTCTTAGTTATATTGAAAGCTCTTTTCCTTAGTGTTCCATGGGTCACTTGAGCATAGGAAAACATACCACTGTATCAAATGGGTACCATTATTTTAGTGGCTAAACAAAATTTTGTTTTCTTCATTAGCAAATACAATATAATCCTTCTTTAAAGCAAGAAATTAGCAAATTTATTAGTAGTAGTATTATTTGTGGAACTGAGGATTAAACCCAGGGGTGCTCTATCACTGAACTATATCCCCAGCCCTTATAATTTTTATTTTGAAAGAGGATCTAAGTTGCCAAGGTTGGCCTATAACATGAAATTTTGCAATCCTCCTCCCTTGGCCACCTGAGTAGGAGGGATTACTGTGTGCCACCATGCCAGCTTGGCAAAGTCATTTTAAAGGTGGATACATTATCTAAATTTCATTGTATGGAAACTGGAAAATTTTAATGGAATTTCAAAAAGAAAGCAGGCTTTGTGCTCCTCCATTCCATCCTTCCTCTAATTAGAAATAAGCCAGTCCCCAAAAACCAAAGGCCAGATGTTCTCTCTGATATGCAGATGCTAACACATAATAAAGGGGTGGGGAGAATAGAAGTTCATTGGATTAGACAAAGGGGAATGAAGTGAAGGGAGGGGGGCTGGGAGTAGGAAAGACAGTAGAATGAATTGGACATACGTTTCCTATGTTCATATGGGAATACACAACCAGTGAAACTCCACATCATGACCAACCACAAGAATGGGATCCTAATTAGGATAAGTTATACTCCATGCATGTATAATATGTCAAAATATACTCTCATGTATATCTAAAAAGAATTTTAAAAAATAAAAATAAAAAGACTCTACCTGTCCTAAGGTAGTTTATGTTAGTGGAAAGGTGATTCTAAGAGTTGCTTTTTAAAAAGTCCTTCTTAAACTTGGAATAAGCCTTTAAAGGTAAACTACCATGCTCATTTTCTGAATGTCCCTGCAGCCCTATTTATACAGGAGCAAGTCTTGAAGTTTGAAGAGATGTAGGGAAGTAGGTGTTTTCATGGCTCCTTTACATAGGCCATCTCGTAAATATTTCAACAAACTATATTGTAACAGTGCACATGTTCCCCAACCTTCTTGTTTGATACCGTAAGCTGGTATTAACTACATCGTGAATCTTCAAACAACCAAGAAAATAGAGATGGAAGCAATGAATCTTTATTTGCACGCATGCTCAGTGTTTCAGATGGTTTAAAGAATGCTCAGTTACAAACAGGAGCCCTTTTGGTGTAATAAAGGGCCCAAATCAGGAGAGACATTACGTAGTACAGGTGGAATAACACCTATAAACACGGAACAGGTGATATGGATAGTTGCAACTTTTATCTATATGCAAATGTATCCAGTAAGACTCACTTATCCCATGTTTAAATGAAATTAAACCTTGTCAACCACAAAGTTCAGGATGAAGATCTTTGATGTTAAACACAGCATTCTGAAGCAACTTTTTATTTACTAGGTATTTTGTAATTAACGTTTATCTTCAAAGCACCAAACATACCACACATTCCCAGGTATATAGTAAGTGCTTAGAAACAACTGTGTTGAATTAATTTATGATCCTAAACTTTCTTTCCTCTGAAATATATTTTAACACTTTAATTGGATTAACATGGTTTCACTGAGCTAATCAAAGGCACTTCCTATCTTTAAGCTAATTTTATTTCCATTAAAACAGCCTGTGCAACACGGGTATATGCTGAATACAGCAGCTCTACAGAGTGTTTTGTACAGAATATCTGATTATAAAAGTCAAGGATAGTCTGAATCACTGCATGTTGTAGAAGAACAAAGGAACAGTAAGTCTAAGCTATGTAACCTTGATTTTTTTCTTAGAATTTTATCTACTACTCCAATAGATTTAAAATTTTTCTGAAATAATGAAAGGATCAAATTCAAACTATAGCCTCAAATTGGTAATAATCACTATTTAAAAATTCACACTGGAACTTAGTGAGGCCCTAAGCAACTCAGTGAGACCATGTCTCTAAATAAAATACAACAAGGTCTGGGGATGTGGCTCAGTGGTTGAGTGCCCCTGGGTTCAATCCCTGGTACCAAAAAAAAAAAAAAAAAAAAAAATTCACATTGGGTGGGGCACCATGGTGCAAGCTGGTAATTCCAGTGACACAGGAGGATGGAAAGTTCAAAGCTAACCTCAGCAACTTAGCAAGACTTTGTCCTGAAATAAAAAATAAAAAAGGGCTGGGGATGTAATCTAGTGCTTAAGTGTCCCTGGTTTTAATCTCTAGTACCAATAAATAAATTAAAAAAAAATAAAATTTCACATTGGGCTGGGGATGTGGCTCAGTGGTAGAGCCCCTGCTTAGCTAATACCAGGCCCTAGGTCTGATCCCCAGTACCATAAAAATAAACAAACAAACAAAAATTTACACTTATTAAATATCTCCTATATCAGTAATGACTATTTTTAGAACAGATGTCTTCTTGGAAGGTAGTGATGCATAAGTGGTTAAGAAAATGAGTTCCAGAGTCACCCAGCCTAGGTTCAGATACTGCTTTGTCATTTACTAGTTATGTCACCTCCATTTCTTATTCACTAAAACAGAGCAAATAAAAGCACCTACATTGTAATGTTATGTGGGCAGTAAAAGTGGCAATACGTACAAAGTGCTATGCTTGCCACATAGTAAGTGTGTAAAAGAGGTTATGTCAGATTATCAAAGGATCAAAGTCCATTACAAAGGACAAAGTGATGTAGGGCCCTTGAGCTGTCTTGTCTTGTGATTGAAATAGTGTTATGGGATAGTAAGTGTTTGGAAACGTAGCAGAATGACCTAGGAGATCTCTCTCTCTCTCTCTCTCTCTCTCTCTCTCTCTCTCTCTCTCTCTCTCTCTCTCTCTCTCTCTCCCTTTCTCCCCATGTCCTTTCTCTTTCCTGAAGATAGAACCCAGGGCTTTGTGCATGCTAACCATGCTCTACTTATGAGCTACAGCCCAACCCAAGTTGGCCATTTTTTTAAAAAATTTTTTTAGATGTTGATAGACTTTTATTTTTATTCTTTTATTTGTGTGGTGCTGAGAATTGAACCCAGTGCCTCACACATGCTAGGCAAGTGCACTACCACAACACCAGTCCCTGGTCATATCTTAATGAAACCTCTGACCCTGACTGAGTTCGGCCAGTGAAGTACATAGGTAAAAATTCAGGCCAGAGATAGATTCATATATATTTATTGGCACTTTGAGTTTGGATTCACAAAGATAATTTAAAAAAATTTTTGTATTTGAGCAACTTTATAATCTGAGGGGAGACTCTTACTTATATGCTGATGTGATGATTAATAAAATGGAGAAGGAATGAAATCTGAAGGAAGTGCTGAGGAACAGGAAGTAGCTGGGGTAGAGCTCAGCAAACAACTGAAAGAATGAGGGGAAACTTCAGAGAGGACATCAGACCTGGAACTGGAAAATGAGCAGTAATTTATAGAGCAAAAAGTGATGAAAATGTCATTAAGGAATGAGAAGGGCAGACTCAGGAGCTTCCTGCCTGGAGAGATTGAGAGGCTCTGTGCAACTGAGAAGCATTGAGTGCAAGTGGAAAATTGTGGCTTCGAGAGGCCTAGAGGAAAGGGCTGGGGCCAGTGTGCAGAGACCAGGCAGGTAAACTCTGGTGGGAAGAGTGATCCACCGACATGTTTTAGTATTATCCAGGATGATCAGAATTGCCCTTTAGAATAGTGATTGTGGCTGTAATTTTTTTTTTTTTTTTTTTTTAAACAGTTTAGAGGCTGAGGCAGAAAGACCAGTTAGGAAATTTAAATGACAACTGTGCTTCAAACACGGTATTAAGATGAGGTGAGATCTTAGATTCCAGGGACAGTTCCCAGGTAGAATTAAAACAAACAAACAAACAAACAAAACCACACACCATGGTGCTTGAAAGAGAAAGGGGTCATGGTGAGACAGCCTTGTCAAGGATGTGCCTAACGTTACCACTGTACACCTGCACCACCACCACACATTCAGATGACTGGAAGTTAAAAGGAGCAGAGGAGAAGTCAGATGGGTCAGTGGGAAAGTGTAGGATCTAAGGGTAGTTCCTATAGGAAAACTGCTTCTTGGTCTCTTCATTCTGCACTGGAGGTCAAGTGCAACTCAATCCCCACCTAGCCAGCAAGAGGAAGCATGCTACAAACCCCATTTCAAGACAAGGACAACTATTCAGACTTTACTAGGAACCCATTGACAATGTGGCACGTGCCTGGCATGGAGAGGGCACTTGAATGCGTGTCCATTGATTTTGATAAGCTGGAAGCAAACAAAGTAGTGGGCTGGATCTTAGAATTATGTGAGTCTTCTGAACCCCCCTATACCCTGATTTCTTCATTTGTAAAATGTGGGTGAACATGTTAGAATTTTTTTTTTTTTTTTGGTACTGTGGATTGAACCCAGGGGCTTTATGATTGAGCTATATCTCCAGCCCTTTTTATTTTTAAATTTTGAGATAGGGTCTCAAGTTGCTCAGGACCTTGTTAAATTGCTTAGGCTGGTCTGAAACTTGTGATAATCCTGCCTTAGCCTACCAAGTTGCTGAAATTACAGGTGTGAGCTACCATGCCCGACTTAAGAATTAAAGAGAAAAAATTCTTAAGATAAGACCTGAACAAGAAGTATTAATATTATGAAGAGTGAGTAACTATCTGAGATCTGTATCTAATGATAAGTAATTTATTAAGCAGGAGCTACTGACCAAATTTTACACACACACACACACACACACACACACACACACACACACACACACACCCCTTGTACTATATGGACCTAAAGTTCTATCTTCCACCTTTTTTTCCTATGAAGGAATTAGCTAAAGAGAATGAAATGCAAGAATTCTCAAATTCACATAGGAAAGTTAAATTTGTGTCCTACTGTGACTTAAGGAGGGGTATCTAAGGAGGGGTAGTTTTGAGAAAAATCGAATATTGGTAAAAAAAAAATCTTTATTCAAAAAACCAACCGGGGCTGGAAGTGTACCTCAGAAGTAGAGTGTGTGCTTAGCATATACACATGAGGCCCTGGAATCAATGTCCAGCATTACCAAAAACAAACAAACAAAAACTCAAATCCCATAATACCAATGGCCTAGTTTGATATCTGCCTATAAGTGTCTTTTTATAGTAAAACATTATTGTTAAAAAATCTTAATGTAGTAGCTAAATTTAATAAGCTGTGAAAAAGTAAATGTATGAAACATGTAAATCATCAGAAATGTTTTTGATCAGGAAGAATTTGATGAATTGTGAATGTTTGGCACATACCAGTTAGTGGTTTTCCATTTAATATCCTCCTCATCAATCCCTATTGCCAAAAAAAATCCACAGTGTGTGAATGAAACCAAGAAATAATCATTGCATACCTAATATGTATGGGTAGGCTTTAAAATGAATGTGTGAATGAGCTGGGCTATTTAATTTTTAAAAAGGACTGCACAGTGCTGGGAACGTAGCTCAGTGGTGGAGCACCTGCCCAGCATGTGTGAGGTGCTGGTTTGATGTTCAGAGCTGCAAAAAAACAAACAGAACTGCATAGCATTTTCTCTTAGAAAACAGTTCTTGTAGTATCTCAATAATTCTTCCTGTGGAAACCCCAAGATGGGTCTTTGCCTCTAAGGGAAGCCTCCTTGAAAATAGCTCCTCTCCCTCTTACTTTTTTTTTTTTCCTTTTAAAAAGAAAATGAACAGATGTATCAGACTTATACTTGTGCTCTCTGGCATTACACATGAAAACGTTTACAAAATCACACTAAAATAAATAGTTGTTTTTATTTTCTTTTTAATTCAGAAATTACATAGTCCTTCAAAACTAGATTTACTTTGAATTTTATTTATCATCAAAATACTGCCTGCGAAGCCTTCTCTGTGATCTTCATTCCTCAATTAAACGTGTTGTTCTAGGACTTCATGTCACTGTTGTATGACAGTCCTGCCTAATATGGAATTAGACTAAGGTATTAATTATACATACAAGTTAAAAGAAATCTAAATGACGAGTCTTGTTAAAAGAAAGTATTCTGGCAAAGTGGCAGCTGTTTGTCTACTAACTTGGGAAAATGAGTCAAGTTAGATCAAGAGTAAGAACAGTGTTCATGTTCATACTTTGCTATTTATTCATATGAAATATTACTGCTCTTGTTTAAAATGCCCCTGAAGGTTAAAATTGTGATTCTCACAGAAGTTAGGTCTTTGCAGATCTATTGCTACTATATCTGATCTGAAATTGAAAAATACCCTATGCTAGTATGACATGTTACACCTTCATGTACACTATGTGAAAGGCAGACTATGGAGTACGTTCACTGAAGATAACATTTTTCAAACTAATAAAGGAAACTGTCTTTTGCACTCAATGGCAAAGATGGGGAAATTTTACAGAAATTAGAAATAAAAATTCTGCGTAAATATCTTTATTTTGGATGATTAATTATTATGGCAAGAAATCAAAACAGAGCAACCAAATAATAATTCAAACTATATAAATGGTAGAATCTTATGTAACATTATCTTTAGGCTCATGCCACTATCTATAAAATCCTTTGATTACTATTCTACTGAAAATTAGTCTGTCTCTTTTACCTTCCCTCATTTAAAAAAAAAAAAAAAATCAAACTTGGAGTTTCTGCTTAGTGAGGACAGGAGAGTTTCTTCAAATTCTTTAGATTGAAAATTAGGAAAAAGTAGAATCTGCCAAGTTGGATTAAATAATAGATTTTTATTTTTCCTTGTTCACTGTTAATGAAACTCATTATTTCTAAGGAAACACAGACGGTAAACCAGACACTCTTCATTTTGTGCAGGAGAAATGCCATAAATCATTCCCCTAAATTATATTCAAGTCACCGTTTAGTCCAATAAATCCCCCATAATACTAAATTTCCAAGTCAAGCATGAACTCTAGTACTTGAATCAGCATTTCTTTAATACTACCCAGGGGATATGAAAGAGTTCAGCAACTCCTAAAAGTCCTAACATTTTCCCTGAAAATTTCTGAGATATGGAGAAAAGTATAAAATGCAAATATTCTAGCAAGCCAGAAAAAAGTTTTGGTTGTTCTTTTCTTTTTCCTTTTTTTTTTTTTCAGTACTGGGGATCAACTATTCCAGGGTCTCATATATCTAGGCAAGTGCTCTACCACTGAACCTCATCCTCAGTTCTTTTTATTTTGAGACAGGATCTCACTGAATTGCATGGGGTGGACTTGAACTTGGGATCTTCCTCCTTGATTACAGGCATGCCAGCTCAGACTATATGAAGGCAGACTACACGAAGGCTCTACTGGCTCCCTGGTACAAACCATTCAATGTATTTTACCCAATTAATATGATAAGAAAAGTACCACTTTGTTTATCTGATGTGTCCTATTGCTAAATAACTGAAAGCTTTGTTTTTTACTATATAATAAAAAATACTGTTAAAATAGCGTTAGGGTATAACTATACCAAATAATAGACCTCTATTATTTGGACCTCTGTTAAATGATCTCTCTCTCTCTCTTTCATATATATATATATATATATATATATATATATATATAATATATACATAATATATATAAATATATTTATAAAATATATTTATATATAATATATATACTCCATATATACTCCATAGTCTGCCTTTCACATAATGTATATTTATAAATATATTTATAAATGTATATTTATATTATAATGTATATTTATAAATATATTTATATATAATCTATATATATATATAAATATTTAGTTGCAGATGGACATGATACCTTTATTTTATTTATTTTTATGTGATGGTGAGGGTAGAACCCAGTGCCTCACATGTGCTGGCCAAGTGCTCTACCACTGAGCCACAACCCCAGCCCCCTGATAAATGATCTTTTGAGTGCCCCACTTCCCCCACCCCATGTCATATGGTTTTACAAATCATACATTAAAAAATTCATACATTATTGATCTTTTTTCATTTCATGGTTGTCTATAGCCAACCAACCTAAAGTATATTCTTCAGAAGGAAAAATTACGTTGAATTCCAACTCTTAATACTTCGCAGTTCATATAAAACACGAAGGGCTGGGGAGATAGCTCAGTTGGTAGAGTGCTCGCCTTGCGAGCATTAAGGCCCTGGGTTCTAATCCCCAGCAACGCAAAAAAAAAAAAAAAAAAAAAAAACCATGAAAACTCAGAACTGATTTTTCAATAATCACAGTAGTTGTTCATTTTAATTTATTTGAATATAGTTGAAGTGTCATTTTTATTTAATGTAAAATGAGCAATTGCTAATAACTGGAAAGGTATCTTTCTCTATGAAGGAACATGATGACTAAATAACGAAAAGTCAAAGCATGATTTTTTTATTTCTTTACAACATTATAAAATTTTTTCATTTCTTTAGAATTCTACCTCTAGTAATAAATCCTAAGGAAAAAAAGATGTGCAAAAAGTGAGCTTTGTACAGGTGTTCAGAGAGTAATTCTTAATACTGAAAAATAAGAAATGTCTTGATTTAACAAGATGGAATTGGTTAATAATTAAATGATTTTATTTATATAACGGAAAATTATGCAGCTATAAATGATGCCATAGACCAGTGATATCTAGCAGAAATAGAAAGCAAGTGACATTTGTAAGTTTTAGTAGGTACATTAAAAATAGTAAAAGGAAATAAGGGGCTGGGGTTGTAGCTCGGTATTATAGCACTTGCCTAGCATTTGCAAATCTCTGGGTTCAATCTCCAGCACCACAAAACAAACAAAAAACCCAACTGCTATTAATTTTATTAATATGTTATTTAATCCCATATATTTGAACAATTTCAACATGTAATCAACATAAAAATTAATAAGATTTTATTTTTGTACTGTTTTTGGACTCTATTGTATTTTTTTCTATTTAGAACACAATTCACCCTAGCTACAGTTCTAGGGCTCAGGAGCCCATGTTGCTAATGTCACAGTATTAAATAGTACAGCTACAGACAAGGGTTGGAACCTTGAAAGTCATTAACGTGAAAATTTTAAAATATTATATGACACATGTACAGTATGATTCTAATAGTATGCTTTAAAAATTCATGAATAGGAGAAAAAATATAGAAGGGTATATGCCAAAATGTTTACAGTGTTGTTCTAGGGGTGGTTGGAATTTTTTTCCCCTCTATTTTCCAAGTATTCAAAAATAAACCTGTAATATTTTGAAGCTGATGAACAGATATGCTACTTAATATTTTCCAATCAGCACTGATTAGATTTATGATGACTTAGACATTCAACTCTAAGAACCTGATCTCTGAAAAATGACTGAACTCATCTTTGTTCTGTATTCCATGCTAGGATTCATTGCCCATAGAGAAGAATTCACCACTGTGAACAATACTTACATTTTGAGCCTGAGTCCTAACATTTGCCCCTTAAATGTGGCGTGTGTAATTACAGTTTAAGCACTGTGGGTAAATTATTTCATTGCTTGTTAAATAACCGTTTGTTAAGTCTAGACAACAATAATAAATAGCCATTATTTATAATGTTGCCATTCAAAGTACGTGGGGGGAGATCGTATAACAAATAGACCATGTGACCAAAACCCCTTTGTACCCCCATGCTCTGAAGAAAAAGCAGGCAGACGTAAATTGGCAAAGATGCTAAATATAGACACAATCTGCTTTGAGAAAGACTGAACTGAAAAGATTGCCACATGGATCAGCCATTCACACAGCAGAAGTCTGGTTCTGCTGACCCTCTTTATTTTGAGCCCCACTCCCCACAAAGGACCTAAGGACAAAACCAGTTCACCTTTCCTCTCCAACCTTCTGTCTCAATGTTCCCCCTTCACTAGCTCCTCACAGTCAGTTATTGAGACCTTCTTCACTATGTCCTCAGCAAAGTTCCCGTCACCTTAAGTAGGTCTAGAAAATAATATAGTATTTTATGGACAAACATTTACTGAACTCCTACTAATTGCATTACGTGGGTTTGCAGTCAGTAAGAGAAACACACAAAAACATGAATGATTACAGAGGTGGTCAGTAATAAAGGAAAAGAAGAGGGGTGCCATGAAAGAAAATAATAGACATAGGGTGAGGGTGGGTGTCTGGAAAGTCCTCCCCATTGATTGTGAGATGTGATGAATGAGAAGTAGCTGGTTAGAGTGGAAGGAAGCACCTGTCCACAGAGGTACAAGTGCCATGGAGGATGACGGTTGACAGGGATGCAGGGAGGGCCAGCCAGTGATGACTGGACCATGGTAAGGGAGGGACAAATGCTGAAGTCAAACCAGCCTGTGGGAGTCCAGCAGAGGAGCCAGCAACAGCAATGTGAGCCATGGCTTTTATTATTATCAACAATAAAAGCAAAAGATAAGATGCCCTGAGCACTTCTGGTGAGCCAGGCACATGGAAGAGTTATATACATTCTAATTAACTTATCATAGGAGCACATTGAGGTGGGAATTATTAACCACTTGAGAGCTTGGTGGCTTGTCTAAGGTGACATGACTAGTAAAGGCCAGAGCAGGGATCTGCTGGCCTGGCAGTCAGAACCCTTACCTTGTTGGTACACAGTGTCTTCTTCCAAGTTTTATACCCCCATATCCTCTGCAATATCCACTGCCCTAAGAGATGTGGGGAAAGGAACCGTTTCTGAAAGGAGATACTGGAAAAAGACAAACTGAGATTTATGTTCCTAGAAGGATAAACCTGCCTTAAGTACCAAATGCATTTACATATAATGCCATGGAGTAAGGACAAAGAGATACGTTATAGCACATATATAGTACATATTGCCTTCCTAATATCTATTGTCATTTTTTTTAAAACAAATTTTCTTTGGGAAGTTATCCCTCATCCTTCTACTCTCCATCTATAGTGGCCTGGCCTTGGGACTGGTCACAATAACCCTTCAAATCTAGGCAAATGGAACATTCCATTCCCTTTGCCAGAAATGGATTTGGCAATGGTATATGACTGAAGCTATATGAGTGCCATCCTGCAACTTTCTTGAATAAATGAGAAGATGCTAATGTACAGCTGTGGATGTCCACACAGGCCTGCATGTTGGATGCCATTGCTGAGAGGGAAGCCACTACTGGAGAAAGACCTGCCTGGAGATGAAGAGGTCAAGTTCCTATGAACCACTAAACACCTGGATTTAGCCATGCCAGAAACAAGATTTACTCTCGGACTTTTTGGTTGAGTGAACCAACAGATTCCTTTTTCTCGGAGAAGTCATTCTGAGTTGGATTTTTTTTTTTCTTTTCTTTTTTCTTTTTTTTCAGGTGTGTCGGGGGAGGGCGGGTACCAGGGATTGAACCCAGGGGCACTCCATCACTGAGCTACATCCTCAGCCCTATTCTGTATTTTATTTGGGGACAGAGTCTCACTGAGTTGCTTAGAGTCTCACTTTTGCTGAGGCTGGCTTTGAACTTGCAATCCTCCCGCCTCAGCCTCCCGAGCTGCTGGGATTATAGGTGCCTGCCACCACACCTGGCTTTGAGTTGGATTTTTAGACCAGAGGAGAATTGGTATGAATCAGAGTTCCAGTGGTCTGGATAGTGATGAGTGAGGCCAATATGAGCCAAACTTGTAGAAAGGTAGGTCAGAAAGACCCTAAATTATATGACTATTGAGAAGACTGCCAGAGAGTTCAAGTTCTTGGAGTGAAAATGCCCCTCTTCCTTCAGGGCAGGCAGCCAAGGGTGGGAAACTCAGCTTTGAAATGTAGGTGTAAACAGCCAACAGTCAATAAATATTTATTGGCTGATTAATGTGTACCAGACTCTGTGTGAGGTACAGGAAAATGATAATGAACAAGACATAGTCCACTCCACTTTGTACTTCACTGGCAACTCTAGAAGGCAAAGGAAGGAAGCGCAAGTTAGTAGACTTACATCATCATTTACCACAAAATGAACACAGTACATTAAAAGCAACACCTGGGCTGGGGATGTAACTTCTCAAGACTGACTTGTTCAAAGAAGTGTTCTTTCAATAGAAACAGTCATGTACAGTAAGACTGAAATAAAACTATGAGATAGTCTAATTCATTTCATCAGGTACAGATGATAAAACAGGCAAAAGAAAGTTAAAAACACTGCCCCACAGTCATCTAAAGAGTGTCTGTTTTAGAACAAGTATTAAATCTCCTGACTCTTAATCCAGTGTTCTTTCTTCTTATACACTGTCCAATGTGGTAGCCATTAGGCCCAGGTGACTATTTAAACTTAGATATCAGATTTCTTTGCTGCACTAGCTACATATCCAGCCACATAAGTGGTGGCTGTCATGTGGGCAGCAAAGACAACAGACCCTCTCCATCATTGCAAAAAGTTCTATTGGACAGTGCTGTGGGCTCAGAAACATTGTTCTAACTCAGCATTTTCCAGTATTGAAGGATGCTCTAAATACATTGATTCTGACACAGTAGGTTGAGACTCCATAGTTCCAAGAAGCTCTGGGCAACAGAACTGCTACTGGTCTCGGGACCACTCGCAGAATACCCAGATTCCAGCTCACAGCTGTTCCTCTCTTCTTTGAACTCCGACTGGAGGTAATACTGCAAGGCCTAGTGCCCTCACCGTTTAATGCACATATTTTGTCTTCTTAATTAGATTTTAAGTTCCTTAAGATAGAGCATGATATCTCTGTTCTTATGTTGCTCAGGGTGAATCATAGAATGCAGGGATACATAGGCAGCAGTTTTTCTGTCATGAAGTGCCCCTTACACGTGGTGCAATTTGCTGCAAAGTGCTGCAGTGTTACACAGATTCCTTTTCTCTTTCTTTTTTTTTTTTTACTTTAGACATTAGGTCCTTAACCTAACCACTTATTGCTTTAGCTTTCCCCAAAGTGAGATACTGGCAGCTGTACTATTTCAACTTAAAAGGAACATGGGAATTAATCCTGTTTAATGACTTAAAAATGAATTATATATTTTACTAGAGCACACTTAAAATAATTTAAGAAACAGATGAAAAATGTATATATATGATGTGTATCTGATAGCTAAAGGAATGCTTACGAGTTTCCTGAAGGCATAATTGATCATCAAAGGTCTGTCTTAAAGTTAGAAAATGATTAAAATATTTATAATAATAATAATATAATCAGAAACTTTTTGTCCTTGTGTTCCCGAGACCTTACATTCTGCCTTGAAAATAAAGAGCGACCTTTTTGAATGGGGACAGTTAGCAGCAGTTTTGACAAAAGCAGGCACCTTCCCTAATTCTTATGACAGCTTTCCATTAGCAATTTCCTACTTTTCTTGAAATCACTGTGATTACTATTTATAATCAGCTATTAATTAAGAACTTTGTAGCTCAGTTTAAGAGGTCAGTCATTTTTGTATTTTAAAAAGTCACATGTTTATGCCTTAAGTTAAAAAGAGAGTCCTTTGTGCCTTCTTCAATTTATTCCTTACAAAGCAACAAGAAAAGAATTTTTATTAATGCACAAGACTAGAAGAAATGTCAAGTATGCTGGGGTTCTGGTTTTGATTTTGGACTTCAGAAGAAGTTAAAGAAAACAGTGGAACAGAGCCCTTTAATTACAATCCAATGTCCTAGAGAATATTTGCTATCTCTTCCAGTTGGCAATCTACTCGGGTGAGAGGAAAATCATCTGTGATTGGTACAACATAAAATCATTCCACCTAGTCAAGTTAATCAGGGATTACACTGTATGTACATCATGCACTTCTCTGGTTTTGTTTAAGATCATGTTTGACACATTAAAAGATGGAAATGTTTCAAGAGTTAAATCAATAGTTTTATTTATGCTACAAAACCTAAGCCAATAAACGTCTGCACTAAAATTCCTCAAACTCCCACTTCACTTTGGGGAGGACAACTAGATGACAAAACCTTTTTCTTCCCCAGGAAGAGGGTAAACTGCTCTGGCAGAAAGATTGCAGCAGTATAACAGTGAAGAGCTTGGCTGGAGTTGTATCCTGAAACAAATTCTCCAGCCTCATCACCATGTTGGCCTTAGGAAGATTAACTATCTCTTAAAGACTCAGTTTTTCCTCTATTCAGTGGGAATTTGAGTAGGGTTGTCAGGACAATTAAATGCAATACTGATCATATGGCACTCAACACAGAAAACAAACATTTAGCATACAGTAAATTTTAAGCAAATGTTAATTACTTTTTTCTTTTCTTTTCTTTTTCTTTTTTTTTGGTACTGTGGATTGAACCCAGCGGTACTCTATTTTCCCAGTCCTTTTTATTTTTTTTATTTTGAGGCAGGGTCTTGCTAAATTCCTCAGGTTAGCCTGGAACTCATGATCCTCTTGCCTCAGTCTTTTGAGTTGCTGAGATTACAGGTGTGTGCCACCTGGCCCAGTGGTAATTACTTTTATTAGATCTAGAAGATTTATCATGGTTCAGTGTCATGAAATACTTTCCTTCACCTCCATCAAGACCTTTTCAGACCCCCTACTTTGTGTTTATATTTAGAATCTTTAAGATACATAAAATGCCTACTTTTATGAAGAATAAGAGAGGTTTTTGACTACTTTTCTCAAACGAGTTATCCCGTGTTGGCTTTCTCTCACTATGACAGATAGCTGACGTAACTAACTTGAGGAAAGGATATGGACACAGTACCAAAAAATTACATGTACTGTGTAATTACATATACATTACATATACTGGCAAAGAAGAAAAGCAGACCTTTATAATCGAGAAACCTGAAACTCACAACATTCAGGTCATCACTTATTTTTTTCCCCTAATGGTGCTGGGGATGGAACTTGGGGCTTGGCACATGCTATGCAGGATTTCAACTACTGGACCATATTCCCAGCCCTCAGGGGATCACTCTTTTAAGTTCAGTAATAGGGAGTTCTGATATGTTTATTTTTGTGAAACAACAGGAAGTATACAACATCACCAATGAAATCCTCTTTCCAAGAACATTTAACCTGACTCTAAGAAACCTTACATAATTTCCAGGAAACAGTGGTTGTCTTAGTGCATTTGAGTTACTATCACAAAATACCTGAGATTCAGTGACTATAAGCAATTGGCTATTAGCAATTCCATTTTGAGCTAATTTTTATGTTTGTCATCTATCATCGATACCAATTAAAATTCCTCTGCAACATTCGGAATTTGGGTTGAGAATCTGGTGAGGCAAATTTCCCCCACTTCTGTTTCCACGTTACATTTATTAATTAACTTCAGGCCCACAGTAAAGATGCGCCAAGTACGAGGCTGTGATTCACCCACAGCAGAGCGGAGGGGTCTATCAGGAAAGAGACAATCAGGATCCACTCTCTACCTACAATGACAGGAACAATGCTAACTACCTGGTAAAACTAGTTATGCTTTCTACAATTTTTATGTTATCAAAGTAATATACATGCACATGTGTTGAAGAGCAAGACAGTATTAAGGCTTGTAACAACAACTCAGCTGCCAGAGGCAACCACTTGTATCTCTTGTACCTAATTCCTTTGATATTTACCTCTTTATTTTTAAATGCTATATAAAGACTATATGATTTTAAAATTTGATAATAGATGAGAGGGAGTCATATTTCCTTTTTCTTGCTTTGGAGAAGGTAAACGGCCACCACACTGAATTTTGACATCAACTTAGAAGGCCTGTATAAAATACTTATTGAATATCATTGGTGAATGACACAAATATCCAAATGCATAAATCCAGGTTGCATTCTGCAGTTTCTCACAGTGACTATGCACTAAGCAGAATGTAGAAGTACATAATCTCCTATAGTCACAAGATTTAATCAGTTTATTTGGACTTGTTTGAATACGTTCTTGGAGAACATTAAAACTCAACATATTAGAATATTTTTAAAGGGAAATTATCTTGAAACTAATTTGAACCACTCAGCAAAAAAAAATGTCTGTAGCCAACATAATTTTTTTTTCAAGCAATTTCCCTCCCTTTTACCCGCCATACTTTTCTTCTGAATGTTACTGAGAACTGAATCCAGAGCCCTACACATGCTAGGCTTGTACTCTACCACTGAGCTATGTATATTCCCCAGCCCCCAAGTAATTTCTTCCTTTTCCTTCTTTCTTTCTTTCTTTTTTTTTTTTTTTTGAGATGGGGTCTCACTATGCTGCCCACGCTGGTCTCAAACTCCTGGGCTTGTAGCTTAATGCTGCTATTTCTATAATCCAAGCTACTTGGGAGGATGAGGCGGGAGGATGGCAAGTTTGAGGTCAGTCTGGGTAACTTATGGAGTCTCTGTCTCAAAAAAATGAAACAAAACAAAAAAACCTCCTGGGCTCAAGCAATCCTCCTGCCTCAGCCTACTGAGTAGCAATGACTGTAGGCACAAAATACCGTGACTAACTCCCAAGTAATTTCTTAATCAGCAACAGAGAAAATAATCTACGTGCAAGAAAATAATCTTTTATTAACAGTGACGAGCAAACATGCCTGAAAATAATGGGAGACCTTTCCTGGAATCACGCAGGCTCAGAATTTGGCCCTTTGCCTTGTAGAATTTCAAAGTTTGATGTTAAGCCAAACAAAGAAAAGTATAAATTATGAATACACTGAAAATACTCCCACCTCATTAATATGTCTCAAAACACATTGTTTGAGGTTGAAGTTGATTAAATTACAGTATATATACATTTGAGACAGTATATAGAAATCAATCACAGACAAAATTGTTAAAACGAGACAAACTGAGAATAGTGGATGTAAATAAAAATTAAATGAAAACAGATTCATGTCATGGAAGGAACTTTTCACCTGACTTGATGCTGACTCTCTACTCTCTGGTTTTGGGGAATATTTGAGGCAAACTGATGAAAGAACTAAGTGTTCTCAACTTGGAATGGTTAAAAGGAGTGAATCTTCCATTTAGAACTCAAGAGGTTCTCAAGCTGCCTCCCTTGCCATAACACTGTACTGGCTGAGTCAGCTCATTTTGTATACTTTCCAAGAACGTCATTTCTGTTTTGTCATTGTCTGTCTTTGGGCCTTTCACTTTCATTGCATTTCAACTATTTTGCAAGAAAAACAAAGAAAGAGAAATTCAAACCAGGCATTTTGATGACCTGTTAATAGTTCTGACAAAATAAAGCCAATTTTTTTTTCATTTTGTTTTGAATTGGCTCCAAGTTCCAAGTATTCATGTATGCTCACCACCAAAGGAACCATTAGCAGAGCTGTAAACTTACATTCTGCAATTAGAATAATTTCTACCCCTGCAACGCTATTTCTATGATACCTCTAGCTCTAGCATAATCTTAGGATGGAAGGGCCTTAGAAATGAGCTACATCCAACTTCTACCGAAGGCCTCTCCCCCACAAGTGTTAGTAAAAGGAAGTTGTGTGTGGTAGGAGGAAATGGGTTTGGGAGTCAGATAGACCAAATAACCTTGTATGTTACCTAAAATTTTTTAAATTTGTTTAATCATTTGTAAATGAGGCTAACAGCAGATATTCCTAAGGTGTACAGGCAGGTTTTGTGAAATAACAGATGGACAAGAGCCAGCTGCACAATGCAATGGATAAGACTTGGGATTTGGGTTGGGTGTGGCGGTGCACACTTGTAATCCAAGCGGCTCCAGAAGTTGAGGCAGGAGGATCATGGGTTCAAAGCCAACCTCAGCAAAAGCGAGGTGCTAAGCAACTCAGTGAGACCCTGTCCCTAAATAAAATACAAAATAGGGCTGGGGATGTGGCTCAGTGGTTGAGTGCCCCTGAGTTCAATCCCTGGTTATCAACCCCTGCGCCCCGCTCCACCCCGAACCAAAAAAAAAGACTTAGGATTTGGAGTTGGAGCCAAGTCTAGGTAGGCTCACATCCCAGTTTCACATCTTCACATCTGTAAGTCTCTGGACAGGTTATTTCTCTTCTGCAAGGTCCAGTTTTCCCTTCTGCAACATAGAGGAAATAATACACCTAATCCATGATGTTATTTTTCTTTTAATTTTTTTACTTTTTGGCAGTACTGGGAATTGAACCCAGGGACTCATATGTGCTAGGCAAACATTCTACCACTGAATCTGGGGACTGAATGCAGGGGTACGCTGTCACTGAGCTACATCTCCAGCCTTTTTACTTTTTATTTCGAGACAAGGTCTCATTTAGTTGCCCAGGCTGGCTTCAAACTTGCCATCCTCCTGCCTCAGCCTCCTGAGTGTGCCACTGCATTTGGTTGTCTGCTGTTATATTTAAAGATAGACTGGATAAGAGATAGTGTCTTCAAATCATATGAGTTTTTATCATTAGGCCAATTCAGATTAAAAGGTAGAAAATGAATAAACCTACTTCCAAAATTCTCAGGTTAACAATATTATATACATAATTAAGGCAGTTACATATTTATAACTGAATGTTTAGGAGAGAACAATCAAGGTTACACATTTATAGTATATGGAAAAGAAAAAAATAATTCCCCTACTATGTTAACACGCACACCCAAAACTGTGATGTGCAGCCTATGCATTAAGCAATATAGAAGACAGAGTGGAAGACCCAGAGGATGATATAGGGCACCTCATGAGAAGATTCAATCTAGGGCTGGAGATATAGCTCAGTTTTTAGAGTGCTTGCCTTGCAAGCACAAGGCCCTGGGTTCAATCCCCAGCACCGCAAAAAAAAAAAAAAAAAAAAAAAAAAAGATTCAATCTAGAAGGAGTGTCAGGCATCTACCTTCACCAGAATAAAACGAGGTAGTAAATACCAAGGGGCAAATAAAAGATGCAAAATAATAAATACCACTGGAGTTTTGAGGAGTGTGGATTGGCTCACCCTCAAGAGGTATGGTCAAAGCAGAAGGGGGCAAGAATTTGAGTTGTGCCTTAAAGGTCCAGGTTTGGAGAGGAGATAAGAAAAATGGAAGCCATCATTCCAGATGGGAAGAATGTGCTATCCTGGCCCCATCCCACCTCCTATTTATACTAATGGTAGAGATGCAAATCTGAGACTCTGAGGGCTGTGATTTGCTTTAAGAAGTGTGAGGCGGATGGGTCCCAGCTTTCTAAATACAGGTGGCCTCTGCCCACAGAAAGTGAGAACAAAAGCATTGGGGGTAGGCACTTGCACTCATCCTAGAGGTTCACGTTTTCCAGGTACACATGGTATCAAGCAGCAGAAGTTGGTTAGGGGAAGAACATACATCAAACAAACTCCAACAGAATCCACACTGAAAGGGGTTTGTGGAAGTGCAAAATAAAAAGTTAAACATGAGGGGAAAAAGATTGAAACACATGTTGTTGTTAAGTTTATCTTGACATAGTCTCATGAATCATATGCAGAGTTCTCAGTTTAGGAATTATTGTGACTACAAGCCACATCTTTCCTTTACTCCCCCAAGTCCTTGTAACCCCTGGGTACCCATCCCCACCACATAAGGAAGGATATATCCACCTGAGTGATGCAAAGGCACCATTTCCTTCCTCCCTCACATTCCCTATCTCTAGCGTGTACAAACCCCCTCCCCATTGTCTTTTTTTTTTTTTTTTTTTTTTATATCAGGGATTGAGCCCAGGAGCGGTTACCTATTAAACCACATACCCAGCCCTTTTTCATTTTATTTAGAGACAGGGTCTTACCAAGTTGTTTAGGACCTTGCTAAGTTGCTGAGGCTGGTTTGGAACTTGTGATCTTCCTGCCTCAGCCTCCCAAGCTGCTGAGATTACAGGCATGTGACACCCTGCCTGGCCCATAGAAACCTGTGAGGGCCTGTAGACCTTCCCAGTTTCTGGGATAGATTGCTCACTCATCTCCCAGTCTGGTCTCGCCTCCTCTAATTTCTCCATTCTCCAGACTGCTGCCACAAAGAGTATCCCCTACAGGATAAAATCTTAACTCCGGTCAGCAACCCATCAAAGGTATCATTATCTGGCCCCAGCCAACCAGTCTCATCTGAGCTTCCAACACTCTTCCCTTGAAATTTGCATCCTGGCAACATCTAATTACCCAAGAGGTCCTTGGGCCTCCTGCTTGGGGGCCTCCCTGTCATGCTGACAACCTGGAAGCATCTACTCATCCTTCTAGCCAAGCTCCCAGAGTATCTTTGCTCTGATGCTTTCTCGACACCTTCCTGTGTGCTGAGATGCTCCCCTGTCTGTGGGCCACATAGTATTGTGATTGTTTAGTGTGTGATTTTGTGCCCACTCTGTAGGTGCATCAAAATCAGGGACAAAATCCTTTCTTCTTTTGCCTTCCACCCTGGCACACAGTAGCCCACCCAACAAAAATTTATGTTAAACTTTGAAATGAAGATGTAAGGAAGCAATATCATTTAGTTAAAGCCAATAGGCTTGAAGAAATCCACTGCAAACATTAGTTTATTTAAAGCAGGGGTGAGGAAATTTGAATGGGGATATCATTCCCCAATCATCAGATTGTCATTTCTTTGAACCCACTGAAATATCTCACATAGGTTGTGCCATAGGTCAAAGAAGCAAAGTGATATTTATTAAAATAAAAGAAACACCCCCAGCAATCCTCATTGAACTTACAGTTTTGGAACTCTTTTCAGTTGATATTTAAATTTAGCTAGAATATTTCCACATCCCCCACACTATCAAAACAACAAAGAACATCTCATAAACTTAGAACCAGCCAGCAATAGGGATTTAGCACCAACTTAGCTTTGAGAACTCTCAAAATGCTTTCATTGCCATGTAGAAAGTGGGAGATATTGTGAAATTGTCAAGAGGGTTTCTCTTTTTGGCATCCTTTGAGAAGGAGGGTGACATAGTCCTGAAGTAGCAGGACTGAACTCTAAACTCCTCAGGTTTCGAGTATTCGATTAATTGCAATCATTTACTTTCCATGGGAATTAATAGAAACCATCTGCTTAATGATAAAGCTGAGCTCTGCAATTATTTGAGAAAAAATGTGCCACAGTCAGCATAAAAAAAAAGCCTTCTTGAGGAAGCCTGCTAGACATATGTATTTTTTATAATTAAATCCAATCACATTCATTAATTTAAAAATGCTGTTGTGATCAGCTGCCTCAATTTTTAAAAAAATTTATCAGCACCACCCTTGTTAATATGCACCTATGCAACCTTCAATTTTAAACTTGCAGTAGGTTAAATAACTATAATTGTACAGATGGTTGCCATCACACACCAGAATGTTGAGGCGATCATGAGAAAAAATAAAGATGGAGAAATAAATGTCTACTGTGCACGACAGATCTGTCTTCTGGGTCTTGTACCTATGTGTAGCAGAATTATTTTCCTTCCCTGGCAAACAGGAAGCTGTTTGTAAGCCCTCCAAACAAACTTCCTTTGAACTGGTCATCTCTCAAGCTCCTGGCAATGCTGACTGACCGCAGTTTGCTAGCATATGCAGAGGGTCCTAGGAAAACAGGCAGCTTTTGTCACACAGCAGCCTGCAGAACCAGGAGTGCCAACAGCCTCTCCTCTGATGGCTGTAAATATTGATCCACCTGTAAAGAATAAGGGTGCTGTTTCCATATGATGGTAAATAGATAGAGGAGGAGGAGGGAGGTGGAAAGAGACTTACGTGAGAGCCAACGGCTTGAAGCTGCTGCTTCTCTCTGTGTGGCCCGGGGGAGGAGGAGATGTTTATTTGCATATCATCCCTTCTCAAAAGAAGCTGGTGAATTGTCTGCTTTTGAACTGGTCCAGTGCTAGAGCCCGGTTAATTTCAAAAGCAGAGACCATGTAGCTATTAACCAACTAGAGAAGGATTTTAAATTTTTCAAGTCTGTTGATAAGAAGCAGATGATCCACACCACTCAGTCCATGAAAGAAAAACAAGAAACAAAAAAAGCCCCCAAACAACCCACCAATCCCCTCCCCTCCAAAACAAACAAACAAACAAACAAACAAAAAAACAAAAAACAAAACCCTTGCTCTATATCTATGTCTAATCAAGTCTATAGTCCTTAACCTACAGCAAGGGGGGGTTAAGAAGATGGATTGTGTAAAGTATGACTGAAGTTGACTGAAATCTCCACTTACCACTCACTACCTGTAAATATCCAAGAAAGTGACTTAATGCTATTATATGTTATTTTCCATTACTGTAAAATGGGGAAAATAATAGCATTCACCATGGAGGGTTGTAGGAATTGAATAATGTACGAAAAATGGTTAATCCAGAGCCTGGATCAGAGTAAGTGCTCAATAAAATGAGCTGTATTTATTTTATTCTTACTATCCTTGTGGCCAAAGTCCTAGTATGAACTAGCAAGAAATGTCAGGAATCACCAATGCAGGTCTCCACCCTTGAAGGCACCTTTTTCTCCTTTTGAAAGGGACTTAAGAAGGAAGCCAAAAGAGCTAGGCTCAGGCAGCTGTGAGCAGAAGGAGCAAGCAGCACTTGTACTAGGAATGCACATAAAGACCCAGTGTTAGCCAGGCATGGTGGTGCACACCTATAATCCCAGCGACTTGGGAGGCTAAGACAAGAGGATCACAAGTTCCAGGCCAGTCTGGGAAACTCAACCCTGTCTCAAAATGAAAAATAAAAAGGACTGGGAAAGTAGCTCTGTAGTGGAGTAAAACTGGGTTCAATTCCTAGTAACCTCTGCCCCCAAAAAGACTGTTTTAAGTTTGTATGAACACAATTTTCTGGAAAACAAGTAAGTCCACCATATGTATTATATTCTTGAAAAGCAAGTGGGATACAGAGCCAGAGGGATCTGAAGCATCTCCCCAGTTCCATTATTACTAGTTAGTTCACCTTGGGTAAATTACTTAACATGAACTTCAGTTTCTTCATCTGTAAAATACAGATAGTATCAAGAAACCTGAATGCGATGGAGTGAGGGGACCACAGAACAGCAGTTAAGAAAATGGTTGACAGGTCAGAGTGTCTGGGTTCAAGCTGGGCTCTGCCAATTTATTCCAGTTGCCCTGGAGGAAGTTTCTACCTCTATTTCCTCCTCTAAAAAAATGGGATAATGAAGCCCCACCAAGTCGTGATGATCATTACATAGCTGTTACTATAAAGGGTCTTATGACTAAATTCATTTTGCTTACTGTGAAAGTGAAAAAAGATAATGCACATGTGTATAACTAAGTGCCTGATGCAGTAGACATCATTCTTACTATAAAGGAATCAGAGAAAAACAAGTGAGCAAAAAAGGCCAAACAGAAAAATAACCCATAATTTCAAAGTGGAAACTTTTAGAATTAAGTAAAAGTCTATAAAAATGACCAAAATGGTAGTTGGGAGAGATTCTATTTCCAAGAGAACTATGGAAGTTTCCCCAATTATCTTTTAAAAAAGCGACTGGAACAGGGTGCTTTGTGTTCCAAAGGTGGGAGATGACTTCAGGTTTTTTCTTTTCTGACTCCTTAACAGTTAAATTATTCAACAGAGAACTAGAAATCTATAGAAAGCGGAACCATCATACCAGGTGAGGCAAATTCCTATTAGAGAAGGAGGCATTTCAAAATTAAAAAAACTTAGTCACACCCAAGAGAATAAAGGGAGTGAATTTGTTAAAGCCAGCAAAGCCTACCAGTGATGGAGGTTGTAAAACAGAACTCTTCCACTGAAACATGGGCCCAGGTTCCCCTTCACAACTCTTTCCCCGAGGCCCTCAGCAATACTAGGAAAACTCATCCAGTTTGAATAAAACAAACTGAACTTCAAACTCTTTTTTTTGTCCCTTATGCATAGTAGCTTTGTAGGTAGTAAGATGTGGTACTTAGGACAGTCCATTTAAAAGTGTTGCTTTGAGTTTTTAGTTCTAAAAAAAGTCTTCAATCTTCTTCAGAATATGTGTATTCCAGAATAAAAAGGAAAATGGAATTGACTTAGTCCAACTACTTTTTAAAAAAATGTCTTTTTTATTTGCAGACAGACCCAATACCTTTATTTTATTTATTTTTATGTGGTGCTGAGGGTCGAACCCAGTGCCTCACACGTGTTAGGCAAGTGCTCTACCACTGAGCCACAAACCCAGTCCTACTTCTTTACTATTAAATAATATTATCATGTTTATACATGTGGAAAATAATAATCTTCATATAGGAGTATAAAATCAGTTTAGCAATGTTTCTTCTCCTTGTTTTTCTTTTCCCACCTTTAAAATTGAAAATCTTTCATGACATACCTGAGTACTACATAAATGGAATTAATAATTTTTTTCTTATAAGGTAACACAAAGATCACTGTTCTAATGCTTTGTCAAATTTCAGGAGACACAAGAGCTCAGAATTGAAGTTTTTCATTATGACTTTTCATGGCTTAACACAATTCTGAAACCAAATAAGTGGATATTTTGTAAGCTATCATTCATTCTAAATATTTTTAAAATAAGAAATAAAAACAGCATCAAGCCATCCCTCTAGATTCCTTGTGGAATGACCATTATTTCTGAATAACATTTTCTTTATGTGCTACTTTGTTGCTTAGCATTAGCAATAACCTCAGTCCTAACCCCAGTGCACATAAACCTTCCATTATTCTAAGAACCCAGAGAAGAAAAAGAATTACACCTTTCACTATTTAATCACCAAATTTGATTTTCTTTACAAATAGCCTGGGGTTAGGTCTGTAATATTATGCATCTCTTAATTCTACTTTGAAGGTAAACAAACATTTACCTTGCCACTCAGTCAGCTGAATACAATCCATATTCTTTTTTGAGATTCGGGCATAAAGCCCTATTGATTATGTTTAAGTGGCCACTTACAACGTTGCCTTAAGCAATTGCTTTTTGAATTCACTGCATAAGATTTTCTAGTCTCATTTCTAGATAGAGGAAAAAGTTACAGATCTCACCCCGACTCCTTGCTTGAAGGGTTTCAAGTCTTCACAGGGCTCAGGAGGAAGCCTCAAACACTAGTGAGGCCAGCAAGAGGCTGGGAGACCTGGCTTCTTTCTTCTGTGGAGGACATCACAGGAATGCTTGACTTTTTGCTCTTTTTCTTTTTGGTACTGGGGATATAATCCAGGGCACTTGACCACTGAGCTACATCCCTAGCCTACTTTTAAATTTTGAGACAGGGTCTCACTAAGTTGCTTAGGGCCTTGCTAAGTTGCTAAGGCTGTCTTCCTGCCTCAGCCTCTCTAGTCAGTGGGATTACAGGTGTGTGCCACAATGCCTGGCAATTTTTGCTCTAATAGCAATAGTCCCCACAGCCACCACAACAATTAACTAATATGTATACAAGGTCCAAGCAATGAACAGCAGTTCATTTGATCCTCATAACCACCTTTTAAGGAAGGTACTGTTGTTATCCTCACTGTAGAGGTTCCACGACCTGTCTGAGATCTTCTAGCTCATGGGTGTCCAGTGCCATAGCCAGGATTAAAACACAGGCCATCTGGTTGCAGGACTATGCTCTTGCATCTTGGCCAGGACCAAGTCAAGATATAGACTAAATCCTTGACTTACTTTTCCTTCCTACCTTCCTTCTTTTCATTGGTACATAATAATAATATAGAACAGTGGAATTTGTTGTTTTCATATTCATACATGTACATAACAATTTGGTCAATTAAATTCCCAGTACTTCCCCTTTGATCCTTGATTTAATTTTCCAATATATGTAACTGCATTATCAGCTTTGAAGAAGAATTAAAATGGATAATGCAGAAGTTTGGGGTTTGCAAACTTGAATATACAAGTATCTTTTTATATTCAATGAATATTCCTGAGCACCTGTGTTGTGCCAGACATCCAGGCTAGAATGAGATACTGCTCTGCCCTCAGAAAGCTTATAGTTGCTGTAGGTCACAGACCAAGGAACAGACTATTAAATTCTTCCAGAGTGATGACTTTTGGGTGTTACTCAGTGACAGGAAGATATGCACTGGGCTAATCCTTGGGGAGGGGCTGAATGTTTTCTAAGTCAAGTAAGTTTATTCAATACATACACATTATGTATCAACCTTCCAGGGACAGGCCTGGGAATAGAGTCTGGAACCAGGAGTAACTCCAAAAGTGCTGGTTAAATGGATGAAAGAAGGGCAAAGTGAAGCAAGCAAATTATAACTGGCTGCATCATTTGGGAAAATGCATTTTAAATTCTAAATAACTTGCAACCTCAAGTCGTTTAGTTCTTTTCCATGTACTAGAGCAGCAGATCATCTCTATTCTGTACCTCTCTCCCCAATATAAGCTTCCCTTAAAATGGGGAGATCAATAATCAAAAGAGCAAATAGAATTCCAGATCGTATACCTCCCATTCATGTACCAGCCTGTTCTCTTTCTGAAAATGCTCTATTTTTAAAGATGCCCATTTAAAAAGTTGCACTGAGTCAGAAGACCTGGATCTATTTTTCTTTTTATGTCATGCACAATTCAGGAAACTTTTGAGTTACTACAATTCCAGGGTTTCTGAGGGAGTCATCTTGTTTTTATAAAATAGGCAAATCAAAATTTTAGGTTTCATGACTGTTTTATGTAACCATGTAAAGTTTTTCTATATATGCATATAAAAGTTCCTCAAACACAAGCTAAGCTACTCATTCCAAAACATCACAATTTTTTTTTTCAATCAAAAAGTGAACAGCTTTGACATTTTAAAACAAGAAGCTGTCACTTTCAGAGTTTGATTAGACTATTCTAATAGCAGGCTGGAGTCATTAAAATTGGCTTTTCAAGAGACACTTCACATCCTTACTAATTGGCGTATTGCAGTGATGACAGTCTTTAAATCAGGCTTACAAGTCAGATAATGTCTAAAAGGCTGGATAAAAGCGTCACATACAAACCATCTATTAGAAATGTGTTTCTTCATAATCAAATAATGCTAACTTGCATAAGTAAAATGTAATAGTTACACCTTAGATTAATACATATATCATCTTTGGTGAGAAATGTCCAAAGAAATTCTGTGAAATATTTATGTTACCTTAATTCAAAAGTAATATGTAAAAAGCATTTCATAATTATTCTTTTTGTCCATTATTACCAGTAAGGGGGGAAAAGGGAGGGAACAACCAATAATTTGTTAATGGTTTGGCAGAGAAATGCCAGGTTAATTAAAACAAAACAACAACAAAAAAGGCACAATGTTTCCTAAGATTTACTACCATTTTATTGAAGGGCAAACTTTCTTTAAAATTCCAGATGTGAAACTGCCTTAGGAAAATTCCGATGCTGTTGTGGAAAATGCAGTGAAGGTCTCCAACAGGACGCTGCTTGTCTGGGTCCCTGGCTGCTTTACCCTAGGCCAGCAGATGCCAGCCATGAGTAGGCTCTGGACCACAGGCTCACTGGGACGAGTTCGCCGTTGCCTTTGGGTTATTAACTACAAAGCAATACTGTTTTAAAAGTCTTCTTACAGAAAGTAATAAAGTGCTCTTTCTTGGCTCTTTATGGCCTTATTTTCTTTTAAAGAACTTCATTTTCCTGTGAAGAAGTTAGAGCCGAAATACATGGTTGATAACAGTATAAATGTCAGCCAATGGGTGCTACGCTGAGAAAGCAAAAGACGCTGTTGAAAGGGTAAGTATATTGATAGGAATTTTCTTTACTCAGTCAAGTAGCTAACAAGCAAGAGATTACAATAAAGAACAAACAACTCCTGGCATTTGACCAGGTGACCCAAATTGCATAATTCATTGTATAAATTTTTCATTTGCAGGGAGTCTTAACTTTTAGGGTGCAGTTTTGAGTGTGAATTTCTATAGAGAATTAGAAAGCTGGGAGCACTGAAGAGTCTGAAAAAAGAAGCATTCCTATTTCCGAAAAGAAAACCAAAGGACAGTGGGCTCAGGCCTCTGTGAAGGGCAAGACATGCATCAAAATTCCCATAAAGTCATACTTTCTTCCTTCATCGCTGTCGTCATATCTCTTTCCAAGCTGTTTCCTGGTACATTTAGAATAAAAACATTAACTATGTAATGATATAATGCTATAATGCTATAAGCCATTAGGGCTGTCAGAGAAATTAAATTTGGAAGTTATTTTGATGTAAAGATGCTTAACTGTATCATCCTAATTAACATGTACCAAAAGAAAACCTACTCAAAATTTTCCATGCTAAGGGAAACCTCCTGGTCTCTCACTTAAATACAGGCAACTAACCTAACTCTTATCTCTGGTACTAATTCCACCTGATTGGATTGATAAGCACATCTTTATCAAGTTCCCATGGGGGAGCTAGGGACAGTAAATTCTAGGTGTGAAGTATGAAGCCTGTGCCGAAGGGTTTTTTGCAATACACAAACCATAGGCAAATAAAACACTTCATAATCTCTAAGCATTTCACAAAATAGATGTGCTAAGCAATAGTTCTCAATATAATGGACATGAAAGAAACAGGGTCCAGTTCTTCAAACTTAGTGTGAGGAATTCAAGTTTCAGATACTACAGATAAGTGGGAAATCTGTCAACTTTTAGGTATTTGTAAACTTTAAAATCTGTATTCCAACTTCTACTCCTTCTGTGGGACCATTTGGAACTATTTGTTGGATAGGGTGGAAACAAGGTCAGATTAAAAGGGAGAGAGACAGAAAATTATGATCCAATTTTCCATCAAAGACTAGTAGTTACTATTTCCACATTTTATTCTGGATTAGACTGTTAGTTACTTCTGTGCATTTTCATGGCTGAATTCAGTATTCTTAAATCTGCAGAGTTATCTCACATAGGGCCACCATTACGTGCAAGGAAGGGCGGGTAAGTACATATGTGTATATCTGATTCTATAAAACATTCCATCTAACCTTGGTAGGTCAAAAGGCCCATCTTCATGCAAAAAAACACATGTTCTTTTGGGAGTTCTGATAACTAGTAATAATATTACTCACCAAGTTAGCAATATTATTAACTAACCTTGGTTAGCAATATAAAAAATATTAATAGAATTCCATCCTCCAAAAGAACAGAAAGATTTGTGATGCTATAAATCTCTGGAGACAGGTTATATCCTTCCCACTTCCCTGAGGCATTTGTCACATTGCCAGACAAGATTAGAATGAGATAAGCCTCAGAAACTTTTTGAAGCTATTAGAAAGATGATGTTAGGGAAGGGGCTCGGAGGTGAGGCTTTATCAACCTAACATCCTTCAAATGCTAACCACTAATAATCAACTGTCATATGCTAGAGCAGGAGGGTGGAAATGGAGTCACAGGGGGATGCATAGTCAGTAATAACCCCTTTAGTCTGTTTTCCTTTCCTCCGTGTGTTGTGAAGGAAAGATCTGTTTTAGAAAACACAATAGAAAAGCTGTGAGTAATCCTTTTAAGAAAGGATTTTCTAGCCGCTCCCAGTCACTTCTCTGACCTTTGTTCTTCTACTGAGCTTTCCCATTACTCCACCCAAAGTTTTCTCCTGAATACTGGCTTTTTCTCCTCTACTCCATTGAACTTATGAATCTGTAGCTATCATAGAAAAGCTGAGAGCATTTACGTTCTGTGGATGTGATGTTTTCAAGAGTGTCATTTAGTACAGGTAAATAATTCTGTCCAAGAATTAATGAATTAATTTGGTTAAAATTTAAAGACCATACTTTCAGAAGGACTCAGATAGTTTTTAATTGCAGGCTAATATCGCATGCTACAAATCCTTCCTAGAAACTTTATCAGAGTGTAAAGCGAAATTTATCTTGTCTGTTTTTAATGATAATGACTCAATGTTTATGTACAATAATGAAATACTGATGTATAGTATTGATGAAAAGTTGTTGTATCCAAGAATGGCCAAGGTATTGGTTAATAATAATGTATTCCCTAATTTAAAACCACACTGGGAGGGGTAGGGATGTAGCTCAGTGGTTGAGTACTTGCCTAATATGTGCAAGACTCTGGATTCCAGACCACAGAAAAGAAACATAACCACACTGGGACTTGATAGTCACTGAGCTATCATTTTATGGCCACTCCAAGGAAAATAAATAGGTTGGAAATGTAATGTCCCACTCATTTCCAAATCAATAAAAAGGCTAAGATTTCTTTTTTTTGTATTAGGGAAAAAATTAAAGTAGATATGCTAACATGGTAATATCAACAAAGGGAAAGATTAAGATGGAGAGGAAAACTCATTACAGATTGTGTGAAAAGACACTCACTTTGAGAATGTAAAGTTACTAACATTTTTTAAAAAGGCAGACTAAAAATATATTCTCTGCATATCAGAAGATAAGTTTCAAATATACTTGAAATCAGTTGATAAAGTAATAACTACAGTGAATTCCTAAATAAAGCACCTCTGGAAGATATTGTAAGAAAAAACTTAGAGCTAGCAAAGACTAAGGAAAAACAGATGTGAAGATTCAATAATAATTACATGAGGAAGATTCAGAGAGAGGCATAAAATCTGCAGGTAAATATATGAAGATAAAATGTAAATATCACTTCACAAAGTGAAGGACAGATGTGAACATTCTCCCCAAGTGAAGAGTGACTTTGATATCCTAAATTACAGAATAAATAAAAGTGAAAAAAACAATTATATAAAGGTGAAAGAAACAGACTACTGCCCCAGAACATTGGATCACCAACAAAGACAGCTTGCATTCCAAGCTGTAGCAGATTTAATAGAAATGTTTAAATTGTGATCAGGATCATTTCATGGTTCTGGAAGACAGGGCTAAGTTACTGCCACAAATACAAATTTGCCGTGGAAAGTGAAGTTACAGAAAGCAGGATGAATAAGAATATCGACTTCTTTCTCAAATTACATAAATAATGTAGGTTTTTTTAAAGCCCTTTTTTTTTTATCTGTAAGACTAATTATGAAAGAAATCCTGATCAATTGTTGGATATTTAAATAAAATGTAAGCAGAAAGAATGCATAATTTATTATGCAAATCAGGAAATTTTTAGAGAATAGGTATGATTAATAATTATGATGGGCATAAATCAGGATGTATGGTTACCTTAAAATACGAGTAATTTCTAAAGTGAAATATCAATAAAAATTGACTCTCTATGCCATCCTTCTCCCACAATAAAGAGTGCCGTTTTTCCCCCAAACATTATTGAAATCTGTTTTTAAGGTCTTATTTAAGAATCTAGTGAAACCACTAAAGTATTCAAAAAATATTTTAAGGAAATTAAATTGTAGGAATTAGGTGTTTTTTCTTTCTTTCTTTCTTTCTTTCTTTCTTTTTTTTTCTTTTTCCTCTCCAGAATCATTTGGATTCCAAAGTCCTAGTGGAATGTAAATAAAAGCAAAAGGACAAGTTTTTGTCATGTATCCAGATGTGGAGCTCAAATCCACTGGCAATAAAGAATGACAATTCAATTATTGCAAAAGGGATTAACTTGCATTTGATTTGCATTTACTTAAATAAGTGGGGGCAAGAACATTAGCACTAGAAAACTGAAAGTAAACAAAGAATCCTAAAAAGAGTTAACAGATACACACGTTTAAAAATATTATTTGCAAATATTTGAGCCAGCACACTCAAACAAAAATACAAATATTAGTATCTTAATTGGGCTTCCGGATTCACCAAGGCAAAGGTGCCCGCGTTAGCAGCAGCACATGCGGCTACACTGGGGGTACCTAGGGTCCGTGCATGCCGGAGGTGATGGGCTATGTGGTGCTGTGGGGGAGGGAGGAAGGGCCCGGGGCTTCACACTCCAGCCTGCTCACGCCCCACCCCACACAGAGAGCTGCCAAGGCGGGGAGAGCAGCTGCCTCAAGGAAGGAAGACAGAAATATTTCTCTCTCTTGAGGGATTGGAGAGAAGGCAGTGGAGAAGGGCCAAGGGAAGCAACTGAGCCACCTAGGACCCTCTTTCCATCCCAAATGGGCACATCTGCAAAGCTCCTAATGACTATGATAAACTGACATTAAATAAAACAGAATGAAATAAACCATGAGATCGGTCCAGAATAAGGAAAGGGAAAGGGTGAAGATGGATAGAGAGTCAGAGCAGGAGGTAGTCTGGGTGATCCTGGTACTCTGCTATTATCAAGCAAACTAAACACAGTGCACTGGACTTGTAAAGAAGACTGGGTCTGAAAGGAAAGATGGGAAGTGTTGGTCAGTAGGTCCTAAGTTACAGAAAGAGGGGAGACGTAAGTTCTGGTGTTCTGTTGCACAGGAGGAAGATTGCACATTACAGTAATGGACTACATATTTCAAAAGACTACAGAAAGAGATTTTGAATGTTTACACCAAAAGAAAAGACAAATGTTTGCTATAGGTATACTTACCCTGACTTGAACTTTACACAATATACAATTATCAAAACATCACATGGTGCTGGGTGTCCTGCTCACACCATTAATCCCAGCCACCCAGGAGGCTGAGGCAGGAGGAGGGCAAGTTCCAGGCCAGCCTGGGCAATTTAGTGAGGCCTGGGCTGGGGATGTAGCTCAGTAGTACAGCACCTGCCTAATATATTTGAGGTACTGGGTTCTATCCCCAGTACCGTAAAAACATCACATGGTTCCCCATGAATATATACCATTTTTATGTCAATTAAAAATAAAATTTAAAAAACAAATGAATCAAGAAGACTTGGATTCTAGTCTAGCTATCAAAATTTATAACTGTGTGATCCACAACGACTCAACCATTTGGAACTGGCTTCTTCAATTATAAAATGAGACCGCTGACCAACAGGTTTGCTATCAGGACTAAGTTCACATGTGTGATAAAGCATTGTTTTTCAAAGGGCTGATAGTATAGCTACAGCACTGGAGCTTTTGCTTAGTATTCGAGGGGTACTGGGTTTCATTCCCAGTATTACAGAAAAGAAAAATTTTTAAAAAAGAAAAGAAAAAAAATCATTCTTCATCTCTGAAGCTTTAATTAAATCTAAGAAAATCAATTTGTTTCTCTCTCTCTTCATCAAATGTTTTGTGCTATATTGAGTCAGCTCACCAGAGATGTAGATAGTGACTCAATGAGGTTGACATAATAATCAAGGTCTGATGTCCCAAACTTGGCTTTTTGCTTTAGAAACATTTATTTACTCATTAAATTAAAAACAAAACAAAACAAAACAAAAACTCAGCCACTATTATATGCTTGGTTCTAAAGCAGAAACTCAGATAAGACAATCCAACTCAAGGACCTCAAAGTTCAAAGTGCAGAAGATAAAATAGACAGAGATGAAGTACAATATGTGTTGCACACTCAAAACGGAGGTCTGCGGCGGAATGGACTGGGGGAAGCTGCATGCCATTCTTGTCAAAGGATTAGGTCATCTCTTACCATTCCAATTTCTGTATATAAGGTACAAAGAGATTATTATTACTATTTTTAAAAATGATTCACAATGGGGGCTGAGGGTGTAGCTCATGGTAGATAGAGCACTTCCCTAGCATGCACAGGGCTCTGCGTTGGTTCCCAAGCACTGGGGGAAAAAAATCACAAGGAACTAAACTGACCTTGTGGGGACATCAACATACCTAAGAAAACATTCAGCAGATTTAGTCCTTACATTCTAATCTAAAGCTTTTTATCCAAGCATAAAGAGACTGTCAATTAAATAATCTGCTGCCTATTCAAAGTACTCCTTGATGGATACAGTCAATTATTGAACAAATATTTATCGAATACACATTCTGTGCCAGGCATTCTATTAAGGGCAGGATACACTCTTTAATAATCTCTACACTGACTCCTTCTGAATGAAACTGCACCTCATGAACTCTGTATAAAAGCTGCTAGGGTGCACTCTGATATCGAAATTGTTAGTCTTGCCTGATTGTTTCTGGGATATGTCCTAACAAAATCAAACTTTTGGTGTGTTGTTATTAATCTTTTTTTCTTGGTGTTGTTATCCATCTTTATAAACACTCCAATTGTTCCTTTTTCAACTCACAGTCTTATCAATCTATAGAATAGGAGCACTCTTTCCAAAATGACATCAATGTCCAAGACAGAATGTTAAGAAACATAAGGAATTCAGGGCTAGGGATGTGGCTCAGTGGTAGAGTCATTAACTAGCATGTACGAGGCCTGTGGTTCAATCCCCATACTACAAAAATGTAAGGATTATCATCTTTAGGTAAGATATGCATTCCTCTTTAAACACGAACAGACCCACAGACCCACAGAGAAACATTGTAAACTTTTCATCTCCCACTTTATAACCTGATATTTAAATTTTCTGATAATGTGTGATTTATATATCTTCAGTGTTTAATAAATGTTCACTGTGATTGGAATCTGGTCCAATAAGTATCCACTTGTAGATGAAACTAAAAAACATAAACATAAATATTATCCTTGAGATCTGTAGAGAATTTGCTAATACATATGGTATGAATTTCACTAGACTTAAAAATGAGGGGAAAATTTTTTTCTTTTTTTGGACACCAGGAATTGAACCCAGGGACATTTAACCACTGAGGTACATTCCCAGAACTCTCCCACCCCCCCTTTTGTTTGTTTGTTTGTTTGTTTGAGATAGCGTTTCACCAAGTTGCTCAGGGCCTTGCTAAATTGCTTAGGCTGGGATTGAACTTGACATCCTCCTGTTTCAGTCTCCTGATTTGCTGGGATTACAGGTGTGCACCACTATGCATGCCCAGCTGAAATATTTTTTGCATTATTTTAAATGATAAAAATCCCACCATGTAAACACTAACTGGGTAACATGAGAAAGCACACAAGGTAAGGCAGCAAATATACTTGGTAGAAAAAAATGCAATGCCAGTAAGCAGCATTTTCAAGAAGTTCATCTTGGACTAGGAAGGTAGTATGATGCTACTGTGTGCATTTTGAAAACTCCCCCCCCACCCCCAGTACTGGGAATTGAAACCAGGGTACTATACCACTGAGTTGCATTCCCAGCTCTTTTTATGTTTTATTTTGAGAAAGGTTTAAGTTATTGAGTCTGGCCTTGAATTCATGGTCCTCCTGCCTCAGCCTCCCAAATTGTTGGGATTACAGGCAAGTTTGACCACACCTGGTTAAAAAAAAAAATGTATTATAATGCAGAAGACAATTTTTGATAGAAAAATAACAAGCAGAAAGAAAAAAAACTCATAATCCTTTCTGTCGGAGACCAACATAGACAAAAACATGCAAGCATAGGTAAGTATATACTATTCTTCCCAAAAGAATGATCACTCCTTACATACTACTTTATAAACTTCCTCTTCCACTTAAAATTCCACTGAATTTTTTATATTAATTTACTTCTGTATCTTTATTTTTAAGAGCTGTATATTTTTCCATTCTATTGATATACCATTATTTCCCCCTAGTTGTTAAAGTCTAAAAAAAGTTGTTTGACAGCATCTTGAAATGTAAAATTAAAATAGATATTAAAGTGAATCAGTTCAGCAATGAGCCTGATATAAGTGGAATAGGGAATCATTTTTAATTGCAAGTATGAAATTCTGTAATGTGCCATTAAACTTCATAATGCCCAGGGGCTGGGGAGATAGCTCAGTCGGTAGAGTGCTTGCCTTGCATGCACAAGGCCCTGGGTTCCATACCCAGCACCGCAAAAAAAAAAAAAAAAAAAAATCATAATGCCCTCAGAGTTGGAATTTTCATGCAGCAGAGTTCAAGCCCGAGTTCATTTGGAATAGAAGTGAAGTGACTACTTTTAGTACTGAATTTGAAGAGGAAAGGTCATTTCAAATTTGTTTAAGACTGCCATCTAGTGCCTCCTTTCTTCTTGTTGGTTGTGGGAGGATTTCTTTAAGAGTCAGTTTAAGGATATCTATGGTAATGATCTGGACTATCTGGACTCATTAACTCAGGTTTTCAGATTGTATGTCATTCTTAGGGTACCAGCTGTGCCAATTAAGAAAACTGTACTGTTCAGTGGTCTTAGAGAAAAAGTGAGGCACAGATATAAGGTAAAAAGCAGTCATTTATCATCCTTTAACTGACCTATGCAATTAAACATGACCCTCCAAACAAGACAAATTATAACCCCTTTGTGGTGACATAATCCCTGGAACAGATGGATCAATAATGGGAACATATCACTCCACCAAACTACATGTTTAAGATGAGCAGTGTGGCATTTGGAAATTCTACTTGGGGTGGTATAGCTGATTATGTCATCAGCTAAAGAGCACAGTTTCTGAAATGAGAGCCCTGCAGAGGATACCTGCTATCGACTAGATAGTTACCGTGTGACCCAGGCATTCCTTTGTGAATCAGTGTGGAAGCAATGTCCCAGCCTGGTGTGAGGTGGCACTGTGCTAATGGACAAGTAAACTTGCAAAGGAGGCAGGCAAAGCAGACCTCAACCTTATAAATTCATTAGTCAATCCAAATTGGAACAGTGCCAAGACACCTGGGTGGCTATGTCCACCTACCTGAATTACCCTGGATGTTTCAATTAGATAGAGTTTCCTTTCTGGAGTCATAAATTACTTAAGTTGTACTATGCATTGTTAAACAATTGTCATACTCCATGCTTAAGTGGCTGCCTTCCAAATAGGGTATAAAGTGATTCTGTGATAAAATTCACAGGAGTCTTAAAGTATGAAAAAAGTGGTAGTAGTTTTAGATAAAATTCCATTGGCAGCTCAATGGATCAAGATATTTATTACATTTCAACAGGTCACAGAATTATGATTAGGCAATTCTGCATAGCATTCATATTTCTTTCTAGAAAACATCTAATTTATTCATAAGTAGAATAAATCTTTTCAGAGAGTTCTTTCATGTTTGTTTCAGTGGATTTCCAAATCTAACTGTACATTTTCACAAGGAAAATGTTCCACATTCAGTAAGTTCTTGAAAATTATACTTTAACATATAATCAAAGAAAAAAATTACTTTATTTTAAAGCAGGTATTTTATATATACTTGAGAGATTAGTTTCACAAGCATTTACATGTTAATGTCAACAATAACAGTTTAATTTAATATATAATAGTTTATATGAGTTTAACTTTGATCCCAAAGGTTGTTTTAGCAAATGCAAAACCTCTAATTTCCTAGGCTTTATCATACAAATCCCTTCAAATTGCCTGACAGATTTCATTTTCACCTGGTCACTGAGAGAATAAAAGGTAGCCTAGTTGTTTTTTTTTTTTTGTTGTTGTTGTTGTTGTTGTTGTTTTCCTTGCAATATTCTATTAGCATTATTGAGAAAAGATGCAAATACTTTGGACTTCTCCATACAAATTTGGTACGCATTTCAGTTAAAAAAAAATAAAAAAAACCCCAAAAACCAAAAACCAAAAAACCAGTAAAAGGGATCTGTTGAAGAAGAATTTTATATTATATAGCTGATTAAAAATTAACATCTTGAAACCAGGCTACAGAAGGGTAAACTGTTGGGCACAAGTTCAGGCTGTAGCTACAGTTGATAGGGCTATTGGGCTGGCCTCCTCGGAAGCAGATGAACTCACTCGTACCAGACCTTGGGTTTGGGAACAAGCCAGGGACTCTGATGGATTTTAGTTCCACCCCCCTGGGACGGGAGCTTGCATTTGCTTTCATGGTACCAGAGTATGAACCTTCCCTGGGAACTCAGGTGTCCTGGGTCCTCAGGTACTAATGGTGACATACAGCCCATTGTAGTCATTGGCCATCACTGAGCATCAGAGTTCATGTGCTAATTGAGGCCCATCATCTTTCCTCTCCATTTCAGGTGACCTGTGTGAGTACATTCCCAGCCCTGTCCCCCTACACAGTGAAGTCCTGAAGGAAGGATATTATGAGTTTTATCTTTGATCTTTCGTTTTTTCTCCTTTCACCCTCTTTCATGTGACATAAAGGACTATGTCCATACTGTTCCTTTAAGAACTATTTATTGAATAGATAAAAGAATAAAGAGATAAATTGCAAGTATAAATAATTTGGGCAGATTTCATATTAAATTAAACTTGAAAGATACATAAATATTTGAAGATTTAAAAAAAAATTTTCTATATCCCAGATGGTCTTCATCTATGACTCTGGAAAGTTTAAATGTAGAAATGTTGTTTAAAATATATGTCTAATATTTGGGTTTTTTATTTAAAAGTAACATGTTTATAGCACAAAGGAACAAGGGATAAAAATCATACCCATCTTAACGTAACCACACAGAAATAAACCACTACCAACATTCTGCAAGGACAAATCTTACACAGAATGAGCAGGCCACCTATACAGAACATCAATTTCCTGTATATTTTTTTCAAAAGTTTTTTAGGGTTATTAGTCCAAGGAGTTCCTTGGGTATTGAAGTATTATTTCCCCCTAGACAAACAGTGGCTTCTGATTATTAATCAGACTGTACTAATCACTCATACTGAGAAATTTAATGGCTAAATAAATATACTCTAGAATAGTTCCCTTAAGAAATGAGACTAATATCCAAAGGTTTCTTGAAAATATTGCAGCGAAATAATGGAATTACTTCACTGGGCACAGTCATCAAGCCAGGACCACTGAAAGATTTACTTACCATCTCTACCAAAAAAAACAGGGTAAGTCTGTGGGAGACAGTTCTCCTCTAGGTTATGAGAGGTCACACTCTTGCAGCTCCTATTCATTTTTTCTCTTTTCTGACTCTATTTGGTCAGTCTGCAATGCTGATTGGTTCTTCTTCTAATAGGAATTAAGTTGTTTCCTACAAATAGGTGACATAACAAATGTTGTTTTCAAAAACTGGGAGACTATCGGAGTCTGAGGCAGAAAGATCACAAGTTCAAAGCCAGCCTCAGCAAGTTACTGAGCCCCTAAGCTACTTATTGAGACCCTATTTCCAAATAGAAATAAAAAGGACTAGGGATGTGGCTCAGTGGCTAAGCGCCTCTGGGTTTAATCCCTGGTACAAAAATAAATAAATAAATAAGTAAATAAATAAATAAATAAAATAAAAAGGACTGAGAGACTAAAGGATTTTATCCTAAGAGAAAAAATAAAGGCAAGGCAAAGGAAGTAATTCTTTAAAATCATCATATGCACTGATGGAGGCATTATCATGAAGATTCTCTAACAGAGCCAAGGAAATGATATTCCCTGAATATAGGACAGAGAAGAGAAATGTGTTATTATTTCTTTCTCAGTATTGTATAGATTTCTCCTATCTGTGGTTTCCAAACTGCTCAAGGAACCAGGAATTTTACCTGGCTAGAAAGAGACAAGGGGCTTGAAAGGGTGGGGCTAAGGCTGTAAGGTTAGAGTTGCTGGGTAACATAGGACGCCCAATTAAATTTGAATTTCAGAAAGACAACCAATAATTTTTTAGGGATATACAATATTTACAACACTGGTACTAAGACTTATTCATTGTTAATCTGAAATTCAAATTTAACTGGGCATCTCGTGTGTGTTTTCCTGGATAAATAAGGCAGTCCTATAACAGATTCCTTTCCTGCCTCCCAAGAAAAGCAGCCCTGCTTATTTGCTAGGGTTCCAGATAATCTCATGTTTGAGAAAAGTATACAGCTAGCCAAAAAAAAGTTTCAAAACAGCTTTGCTAGATGAATCCAGGCAACACCTCTGAAGCCCACCGTCTATGAACTTTCCATCAATAAAGCAAAGTGCATCTGGCTGTTGTGAAAATTAATTAAAGCTTGTAAAGCTCTTTGAAATTGGCATGTTCAGCCACATATACTACAAAATATTTATCACATGCCTGAAAACATACTGATTTCTCAGTGAACAACTAGGTAGCAGAAATTCTGAGACATTAAATTGCAATTTTAATATGACCACATTGAAGAACCATATATTAAAACACATCAGAACCTTCCAACCTAAGCAGTGAGTTTACCTTTAAAAACAAAACCAATTTCCTTTTTAAAGTATTGTACTTTATGTTGTTACAGATTTTTTTTTTTTTTTTTTTTGGCTGAATCATAGTTTTTTGTTTTGTTTTGTTTTTAAACAGGAGTTCAAGAAACAATCAGGAAGTGAAGAGTGAAGAAAATAGTTCATCTCCTATGAGGCTATTGTTTGCTATTTCTGCTTAGTAAGGCTTTTTAAGATTTAAAAGAAAAAGGTTTTATGAAAGCAAAACAGAGATACCAATACAATAAAACACATCTGGAAGCCACTTGGTGACATTCAGGCCTCTCTTTTTCCAACAATTAGCTTTCAGAGAAAGCTCTTCAGTACTAAAGCAAATGTCATAAAAGTCTAACATTCATTATATAGTGTTGACTAAACACTCAAGGCAGAAATTCAAGCCTGGCAGTGAAACTGAAGAGTAAATAAGTTTAGATTGTACCAACATAACAATGAAGACACAAGTGTAAAGACCTGGTACCTTGGCCAGGTAAATGCAACCTAAAGGAGGAAGCCAGAGCTCTTATTCAAACTTAAAGCCAGTCACAGAGAAGAAAGACAGGATCACAATGAACTTGTCCAAATTCCTCTCATATTTCAGATTGAGACTGAGATTTTATAAAGTGGGCATCAGGTCCCTGAAGAATTAATCTTCTAGCCAAATAAAAAGATGTGTGATTCGCTGAGCATCATGTTCATTTGCTGATTCCTGTATACTTTGCCTCCTGCCCAGGAAGACTCATTCTCCAGTTCTAATGGTGT
Source organism: Sciurus vulgaris (assembly GCF_902686455.1). Classification (NCBI taxonomy): domain Eukaryota; kingdom Metazoa; phylum Chordata; class Mammalia; order Rodentia; family Sciuridae; genus Sciurus; species Sciurus vulgaris. Next base: position 105,530,620 of record NC_136465.1, read on the forward strand.
CATCAACTCCTAGCCATCCTTAAGACCCAGCTCAACCTCCTCCCTGAAGCCTTCTGTGACAATCCACACAGGACAAATGACTTTTGTCTTTTACTACTATATCTAGTACATTATTTGATCCCTGCCCTGACCACAATACATTTTCAATAAGTGCTTACCTGCCCTCATTCTTTACCAAACAGTGAGCTCTTTAAAGACAGAACCACTCTTGTTTAATGTTAATGTTTGTATTCCCAGAGCCTAACATCATGGCTGGCACACCACAGGCCCTCCATAAAGGCATCCTGGAAAGAAAACCAGGTCCCCAAGCTGAAATAAAAATGGGGAAGTTTAACACTGAATGGCTAACATTTATTTGTGAGTGTAATTTATCTTTCTCAGAGAACAGAAAAGAAAGCAGAGAATATGCAAAATAGCATCGCTTTAAAGTGAATAGTTAGGAAAAGAGGAAAAGATGAAAGGTTCTATACATCCATTCAAGGAGCTAAGACAAGAGAAACCACTGTTAACCATTCCTAAAACATCTCTGCAGCAGTGTGCAGAGGGTTGGCCGCCAGACCAAGGACACACACCACTCCATTTCTATGCCATCCTCTAACAGTCTGCTGAGAAGGCTGCAAAGGTGTCATTAAGAAATGCAAGGCCTTCCTGAAGTACTTTCACACAGTTATTACCATCTGATAGTGTTTGATCTTTGAGTCATGGATGAAGTGACCCAGATTCAAACTGGTGATTATGAATGTCATATTTATATAGTCCTTCCTCTTGGCACAGCACCTCACAGTCACTTATGAATTGGCTGGGAGACACACCATAGCTCATTGCTGTGCTTATCTGAACAATCCACAAAGTTGATCTCCTTAGACATAATACAGAGGGTGTAAGGCTTCCCGATGGGATCCATTGTGACTTTGGGTTCAGTTTAATTAGAACATGAATAAGATCTGAAGTCCTGAGGATTTATTAAAAAGTTAGTGATTTAATTAATCATAATACCCTAAAAGGAACACCCAAGCCAGTAGATATGGTGGCATATGCCAATGTGTTTTAGCTTGGGACAGAGTTTTGCTACTTACTGCAAATTTACCAGCATTTATCTAGGGACTGTGGGAGAAAAGAATGTTATCAGAGTTTTTAAAAACATCAGGAATGCAACTAAAAGGAAGGATGAGTTATCTTTATTTTTAGCATGCTCTCTCTGAACCTTCCCAAATTCACATTTGGTCAATAAATACACAAACACACTTTAATTTTTTGCAGTAGCGGGGAGTGAACCCAAGCCTCATGCATGCTAGGCAGGTGCTCCACCACTGAGGTATATCTCCAATCCTTTTTGATTTTATTTGAAAGCAGGGTTGTTGACCAAGCTGCCCTCCAATTTGCACTCTTCTTGCCTTAGCTCCTGAGTAGGATATGCACATTATAAACATAGTTGTTATCACTATGTAATTACACAAGTAAGTAAACACAGTATTGTGAGTTCTACTTTTTAAATCTTCCACATTTCCCATGCATAAACACATATTTATAATTTTTACAATGAACATAAGTAGGCCACTGTAACAACATCAGATTATTTGTTCTTTAATATCATTGTAATTCTTTAACTAACATATTGAACTGTTAAACCAGACTTTGAGTCATGGCAAGACTCTTAGGTCTTTAAAATCTAGCTATTGCTGAATATTCAATTGGTCACACTCGATAATAAAATGAAAGTTCTAAATTGAACCTGGCTAATATGACTACCTTAGATTGTTGAATAATTCAAGTCAGTGATTCAAGTAATGATGATGACTATAAAAATACTAATAGTTACTTTATATTAGGTAGAGAGGAGCAAAGGGAGGGGAAGGGGTACGGGGACAGGAATGATAGTAGAGTGAAACACATTATTACCTCATGTACATATATGACAGTATGATCAATGTGATCCTACAATATGTATAATCAGAAAAATGAGAGATTATACTCCATTTATGTATGATCTATCAAAATGTATACATGCATTCTACTGTTATGTAAATTATTCTACTGTTTGTTGTAAATTAGAACAAATTTAAAAATTTAAAAAAATAATAGCAGCTAAAATCAGTCATTTATCATCTCTCCCCCTAAAAGTATATTCTCCAAATCCAGTATTTTAGAATCAAATAAATTCTGAGTTTAAGAAATCATCAGGAAGGCAGACCAGTAGAGTAGAAGAAGAGGAACTGGGGAGAGATGAGGGGAAGGAATGAGGTAGGGGGTGGCACTGGGGACTGAGATAGGGTAAATTAAACTCCATGCATGTATGATTATGTCAAAATGAATCTAACTGTTATGAATAACTATAAGGCACCAATAAAAAAGAAGAAATCCCCAGGCCCTTCATTTTATAGTTGAAGAAACTGAGGCAGAATGTGGGTAAGTGGTCCAGAAAATTAAGTGAATCATTCCAAGTCACATAAATTATTAGCAGGGTACAATAATTATCTATTTAATATAGCACACATGGAAGCACAGTAATATTTATGAAATAGAACATGAATCAAACAATTTTTGGTAAGCTACAAGTACTTGCTTACTTTTTCTTTCTGATACTCTTTATTTGTAAAACTTTAACTGCAAGCATGCATTTATTTAGGAACAGCCAAGCCAAAGCTCCTTGTAAATTGGGGTAACCTTGGTTAGGCCCCCACAAAAAGATGGAGTAAAGATAAATGAGGTGACTCTGAAAGTGCTTTGTGTAAATGAGATGAATCCAAATGCTTCCTGTATTTTGGAGGTATTAGTTTTATAGTCAAGAACCCCCACGTTAAAACATGGTAATTTCTGGACAAATAAGTTAGCTCGAATTCTTAACAGGAAAGCTGACCTACTGCCAATTAGGTCCTGGCACCTGAGACACTAAAAAAATAATTTCAGCAAGTAGGTTTCCTAGCAATCTGATTGAAATCACTTAGAGGATTAGCTTTCCAACCTTGGAATTTAGATCAGGGGCTTTCTTGAGGGAGTGACAGTCTAATTGATGTGCTTAACAAATAAGGCAGCACCACAAATCTGCCTGAAGATACTACCTCTTTTTTCTTAAGGCTATGGGTAGCATGGTGTGATGAAGAGGGAAGCTGCAGAACTTTCTTGCTGTAGATGTTCAGTCTACTGTAAAACCAAAGCATCCCTTTGCAGTATGATTACATTTCACTGGTCACCGTCGGGTGGAGAGGAGGGATGCTTTCCTCTACTCTATCACCTTTCTTTGGCTTTATTCTGATAAGAGGGAATCAACCTAGAACTCCACTTCAGATGCCAAAATAAAACAACACACCCCGCCTAACCCAAAACAAAACTTTTATATCTCAAAAAACCAGAATTCTGGTTTCTGTCTGTCTTTATCTTACATACAGAATGATCCACAAGTGCCTACTTTATAAAATAAAGTATCATTTGCCAACTTTATTGTCCTATTATCAGAATGAGATTATAAGCTTAAAATGCTGACTTTCTCAACACTGATTATTATTAGAAGAAGGTCCATTCTGCTTATACTTATTAAGTGCCTACTATGTGCTGGCGCTAATCAGAGAGCCGGGGAGAAAGCAGGAGACCCAAAAGCAGACAGCAGATAGCAGTAGGGAATTATTCAGCAGACAATGACAAGTGCCCTGGAGAGCAGAAGGGCCAGTTCTGGGGTGTGGGAATTGTGGGTGGAGCCTGTGGGGAGGCAGAGATGCCACTCTTCCACATAAGGAGATCAGGGAAGCCTCTATTCTCAGGTGACTTTTGAACAGATACCTGAAAGGTCTCAGAATGAGCCATGATCCCATGTGTCCTTTTATATTAACTTGAAATCCAGCACAAACAAGGAGATTAGCTGTGAAACTTCAGGCAAGTTAAACCTACAAATATTAAGTCCTTATGTAATACTTGGAACCAGCACTCACTTTATCTCAAATGATCCTTAAATTCTGGTTAGCTATGGCTTAATCCTTTTCCCGACTAAAATAATTCACAGTATCTTTTCACATGATGGCTAATAGAGAGTTTTCAGTTACACTAGGTAAACAACTCAAGTAGATAATTCAGGTGGAGATTTTCACTCTGAGGTCCTGGTTATTTGATTTAGCAGTGTGCATAAAATAGGAAAACACATACTGAAGCCAGCGGATGCTGTGACAGCCACACCTGTACTTTGAAAATATTCAAAGGAAATCAGACAGTTAACCAGGTTTTAGAACTGTAAATTTTAAAGTTCTTTTTTTAATTAAAAACAAAGGCCAGATGCAGTGGTGCACACCTGTAATGCCAGCTACTCTGGAGGCTGAGGCAGGAGGATCCCAAGTTCAAGGACACCCTAAGCAATTTAGCAAGTCTCAAAATAAAAACAAAATGGGCTGGGATGTAGCTCAGTGGTAAAGCACCCCTAGGTTCAATTCCCATATCAAAAACAAAAACAAAAACAAAATAAAACAAGCACTAAAAACTCACACAAGAATGGCAATTTACAATAGTAACAAGCTCCAGAAACTGAGGTGAATTCCAAATGACCCTTTTATTTGTGCTATGTAGACACAGCAGCAGTAACACTGACTGGTTTAAATTCTTAAGTTCCTTTTGCTTAGTCTGTATATATTTTGTAGTTATGGCAGTAATGGATAATGATAAGAAGTACTTCAAAGACAAAGCAAAGAAATGAGATTAATCAATTTTTATAAAATTTCATATCCATGTATTTTTTCATGCTTGATAAGGAATATTTCAGATACATTAAAGTAATTATGAGAAAAATGGAAAGTGTATTTATTATATTTTATTGAGATTCTCTGATATTTATCTGGAACAAAAATATATACACTGTGGATATGAACTTCTGTTTAGTATGAAGTAGACAGCTTTAAAGTACTTTATGTTATAAAAGATATGATAGGGAATTATGTCTGTAAATGGATCAAAATAATTGCTGGCTATAAATAACTATAATTAACTAGTTTAAAGATTATTTCACTAGTCCAAAGAATGAGAATTTGCATTTCCATTTTTCAAAAGGACAAAGGGTTTAATGGCTTAATACACACACATATACCTAATTAAGAAAACTGTATTAATAAAGATGCATTTAAAATTCCTGATTTTTGATTCAAAATATTTAAAAATAGGATTCAAAATTATAATAAACAAATTATTGGATAAAATTTGAAATCTTTATGATGAAATCTTTATGGCTGAGTTATATTTTTTAAACTGATACATATTGCAAGATCACAGAAAATTGGAATTTATTCATTCAACAAATACAGGAGCTTCAAAAGTAGGGGGACATAAGATAAACTTATTTTTTTAACGGTATTTAATTGTACTTTTTAAAAAAATTGCATTCTAGAATAAAGTGTTCCATATCTTTTTTTGTCAGCCTCTAGATACCTTTTTAGATGAAGTACCTCCAAATATAAAGCAAAAAGGCCAATTGTTACTCTGGAAAAATACAATAGATATATTACTGAGTAGGCTAAATGTCTGGAGAAATGATTCCTTCAAGGCATTTGCAACTTGACAACACTTATATCGAACATATTATTTGAAAACATAACATATAATTTGAAAAGCTTTCTTGGTTGTATTTGTGAGGGGTCCACTGGATGTCAGGCACTGTATCGGGCACTGGGCTTACTGGTGAGCAGATAAGGCTCCTCTCTGACACAAATTGCCATTTGCCATGGCACAGAGCATAAACTGCCTTAGAACTGGGTAAAAATGACATCTATAATACTTTCACAGCAACATTAATGATGAAAGTAGCCATTAAGAATGAATGAGGACTGGGGTTGTGCCTCAGTGGTAGAGCACTTGCCTAGCATGCATGAGACTCTGGGTTTGATCCTCAGTACCACATAAAAATAAAATAAAGGTATTATGTCTACCTATAACTAATATATATAGGTATCATATATGAAACATTAATATATGTATGAAACATTAATATAGAATATATCATATATATATATATGAAACATTAATGATGAAAGTAGCCATTAAGAATGAATGAGGGCTGGGATATCACTCAGTTGGTAGCATGCTTGCCTTGCATGCACAAGGGCCTGGGTTCAATTCCCAGCACCACATACACACAAGAGTGAATGAGTAAATGAATGAACAAAAGGAAAGGAAGAAGGGAGAGAGAAAAAGGAAGAAAAAGGCAGGCAGGCAGTTCAGCCTAGTAGAATCAGAAAACTGCCAGAACTCTTAGATGTCATCTAATTTGGTGACTCAATCACAGCTGTGCACTGGCATCACCTGAGGAGCTGTTCAAGCTAAATATGCAAGACCCTATCCCAATGGCTGGGAAGTAGCTCAGTGGAAGAGTTAGCAACTTAGCAAGCACAAGGACCTGGAGTCCATCTCTGCTACCAAACAAAGCACAGAAACCCACCCCGAACCTACTGCATTGAAATCTCTGTGTATGTGTATTTTGAAAAAGGTTCACGGGCGTTTATGATGAAATTGTTTGATTAACATGCACTGGGTTATCCAATTTTCTCATTTTATTTATGAGGAAATGGCTTATGGAAGTTGAGACTGACCCCAAATCACACAACTAATCATACGATAGTCTGAGTTTTCTGATTTTCAGAAAAAGGCTGCAGAAAAACTTGTCTCTTTCTGTGTTATTATAGTATATCACCCTACTACTGTTCCACTCAAGAAGAAACTGGATAAGTAGACAAAGTACTTTGTTAAAAGTTCTTGAACCAAAGGGAAAAAGCCAGTGTCTACAGACAGCATAAACATAACAAAAGAGATCCATCATACACCATAGAGTAACCAGTTGTTTCCTGCTTAAACAACCAAGTCAAGCTAGTTTAAAACACTCCAAATGTCATTACTCCTATCAGCTTCTCACTTCAGCATTGCAATGAATAATAATTTTGGTTTCCATGGGTAAGGAGGGGGAAAGAAAGAGAGTGATTTTTTCCTTAAAATTCAGAGGTTAAAAAAAAAAAAAAAAAAGATACATTTCCAGTCCTTCAGTATGGAGAAAGTGTGGTCTGCTTTTAACACATTTGGCAGGACTTGAGGACACGTTTTTGGCTATTAGCCTGCCAAGCTGTTTAAGCTTATAGAAGGCCCACAAAGGGAACTTATATGATTAAGTTGGTTAAACACAAACATCTTCTCTGTATATTTTACTCCCTCCTTTCACATTCACAAAAACATGAAAGGCTAAATAAAGCATTTCAGAATTAGTTGAGGGGGTAAGATGTTTATCACCTGAGGTCCTTTCTGAAGGCTTGTGTAAATGAGAACTAGGCAACTCAATGAAATGATTCATAAGATCCTTGCAATGAACAAAGCTAAGCATCGGAAAGCAGTTCAAAATTCCTACAGAGCATATGAATTTTCTTACAAGAAACATCTGTGATTCTCTAATGCACTTCAGCCCTAACTATCTCCTTCTAAAAATTATGCAACAGGCATATATGTCAAGCACTGCACATATTAATTACATAGTCACAGAAGAATTTAAGATGTCTTCTCTTTTTGACATACATTGTAACAAATACTTGAACACTAGAACACAAAGTAGTGTTTCTACATAAAATCTAATAGTTCCCCAATGGTTCAGAAGATATATTTTAAAGCAAAACAAAATGCCTCTTCATTTGGTCTCTTTTCACATTGCAAATAAGGAACTTAAATTATTCAAGCATGTACACAGCATAATTGGAAATATCAGTTACAGTTAACAAGTTATGAGTGTCTTCTTATTTTATTTGCTTGCCACTAAAATAAAAGAAACAAAAGAAGTACAATGTCCTTGGTGATCCTATCACATGGCTTAAGTCAGTTTATTATCATTAGACTGAAGGAGTTGCATGTGTGTATGTGCTGACCTACAGAAAACAGCATTTTAACTAGGGCAGAGGAATTGGCCAATATTTCAACCCTAGTTACTGTGGATTTTGTAGCAATGGACCTGGATGGGTGGGTGGGTGTGTCTGGCAGGCTGGGGTGCTCAATTGGTAAAACATAAAATATTTTATCTCTAGCTGTGCAAATTTCCTCCAAAGAGGTTTGTTTAATTGAGAGACAGTATCCAAGGATAATGGGGAGGAAAAGAAAAACTCAAGGTTGATGGGCGCTTCTGCGTGGTACCCTCCTCTACTAAAACCAAACTCACACCTCTGAAATTTGATCGAAAGCCTCCTCTACTATTAGTAACTAGTCAGACTTTGGCTTTAGACAGAAATCTAACTTCCAGGATCTCGGTGATCCTTAGTAGCCTGGGTTAATTTCAGCTGTCTCTACAGGGGCTACATGAACCATGGCATTTACAAATTTGGATTATATAGCACTACTTATTACATAATGGAAGATTTCCAAAAACACCAGAAGAGATGTTGGCATTTATGCAAGTCAACTACTGTTCAACTCAAAGAAGAACTATATTCTATAGGATGTTTTTGCCAGGATTGAAAGAGCCTATGTAAAAATACCTTAATTTGGACCATCTTAGCACCTCATCATTGGATCCCTCTAGCTCTGGGTGTTATGTTTCAGGTGGGCCAAGAAACCATCCTGGAAACATAACTCCCCAGTCCTATTACCAACCCATTCACTACTTGAGAATGTATATTTTCTTATTTTCAGATTTAATAAGTCAAATATATCTGTTAGCTATTAAAAGATTTAAACCACCACAGTTTTGAAAGTTTTCAGCGTTCAGAAATTTCAAGCCTACAGAAGAGGCAGATTTGGGTTAGTTTTTGCAGGATGGTGAAATTATTTACTAGTTCCTCCTCTGTTAAGAATGTTCTTATTAATCCCTCTGTACCCTTTCAATATATATATATATATATATATATATATATATATATCTTTTAATACCTCTTCATGGACCTATAAAAAGAAAAAAAAAAAAACAGAGGACTTTAAAAAAAGACAATGTATCAAGTGGTATCTAATGACTTATAAAGATAGTTATAATGATAGGTGCCTGAAGGAAAAAAAAAAAACAACTTGAAAACATAGCTACTTATAATATGCTATCAGATAACATTTCCCCCCATTTTCTCCTTTGTGGAAATCCAAACTACATTACAATGTTTCTTTAAAATTTCTTTATTAAAAAGTTCCTTGTGCTTGCTCAAAGCATCCTAAAAAACTAGAGCCAATATTGTATCACACTAAGTCGTGGCTACTTTATATTAGACTTTTTTTTTTAAAGGCAACACAAATGGAGGAAAAGGTGGTTGTAAAAAACATCACAGGAAACCAAATAGCCTTTATTTAAATTAAAAGCAATCACAGCCTGATTCTTGGAACACACTTAGAAATGCTTTTTGGCATGCAGCTGCTACATGCCGCCAATATTGTGTGTAATTGGAAACATTTCAAACAGAATTGTTACCAAAGTCAAAGACCATAATTGTGAGCTGTGGGATCAGTGCCTCAGATAAAAGGGCGGCTGAATGAGTGCACAGTACAGAGGAGTCCACGCGCACCGGGCTGTGTCTAACTGTAGTATTTCCACCACATTATTGACAAACCTTTCTTTCAGACTCAATGAGAAAAGAAGGACTCAGAGAAAAGCTGGTGGATGCTATAAATCAGCAACTGGGACAAAACTCTTAAAAGGAATCTATGACTTCAGTACCAGAACAACTGAAATAACACAGCCCTTACTTTTTTCCTTAAGTGTAATCCACCAGAAATGAAAATCATCTCTCCCAAGAGTTTACCTCAAATCTACCAGTGGGGGAGGGGAAGGGAAGCAACTACACTTTAATTGATCAGTTGATTTTTAGGGTCATTTAGGACCAAACCTGGGGGCAAGAGGAGTTAAATAAAGGTAAATAACAGTTGCTTGCTCCTTTATGGCTTCAAGTTTTAAAATGTTTACATTGGCATCTGTCTTGCTGAATTTTTAACTTCTTTTATTTTAAAATCTCTCTCTTTATTGGAAAATTAACCTGAAAGGGTGTAATCAGTTTAGGCGAGGCAATCATTCTTGTTCCTAGAGAGATTCCTTCAAAAGTGACCAAAACACATTTGGAGTTTAGTCTAAACTGCGAGCACAAACCAGGACTCAGGAGAAATTGAAATCCCCCTCCCCCCCCCAGTAACTGGAAATAGTCAGGGTTAGTAGACCAGCAGCTCAGCTACAGCACTTGGAAAAATTGTGTCATTCTGGCACAGAGAGAGTGATCTGATTACTCTGTCATATCTCTGCACCAGAAGTGTCATGACATCAGCGCACTCCGACTTGTAAAGCATGTCTTTTCTTTCCTTCAGGAGAGAGGGGAAGCGGGGATACAAAGGCTTAGGATTCCCCAAGCCATTTCAGGCCAGGCCTTTTTTTACTGCTCCAAAACATTCATTCACCAACACATATGGCGTTAGCCTCTTGACTTCAGTCCAGTATGACCCTGAAATAAGAGGTGCAGTTGCTGGTTACATTATGTTTGTGTATGTCCACAGGTAGGGAGCTCCAAAGTCCAATGGGCTGCCAGAGTTGCCCCACGGTCCTCTTGGTCCCTGGCACTCTGAAACTCTGGCTCCATGTGCTGCCTGAGATTTCGAGGAACAGCAACAATGCAGGGACTTGGCACCAGGATTATTGTACTTTCCTCTCCCAACTGGCTTGCTCACACAGACCTTGTAAAGGCATTAGTGTGCAATATGGCAACACTCTATTCAGAGACCAGAGGAACAAGAAGTGATGGTGCCTCAGAATACCAACCAACCAACCAGCCAAGAAACAATTCATTCACCTCCCCAACTCCTCTTTATTGTGGAACGATTACAGATTTAAGCAATTTTAATATTCTCATACTAGAGTTAAACAAGTATTATTATTTTATATAACCATGGAAAAAATAGAGCTGTTTTTCCAAGGGGTAGGGTTCTGCCCTGGTCAAGTAAAATCTTTAACATTTCTATGCACAGATGGGAATTGCTTTGACTTTTAAAATTACTTTCCCTCCTTAAAGGAAAGATTTACTCTTTATATACTACTTTAACAAAGGAATTAAATGCATTAACTAGAATACAAGTAAATGATAATCTTTACTTCAAATTGTTTCCCCCTAATATTAGACAATCCAAAACACACGTAGAGGCCTCAAATAGTTAGTTACTGAAAGATAATTTTGAAAAAGTCTTATTCCATTTCATGAGTATTATATTCAAAATACTCAATATAGTCTCACAATATTCAACTTTTTGTATTTCACTTTCAAGCAATTATATATTTTAGAGAAATGATCTTCCTATGATACTTTTTAAACTAATATGTCAATTTATCTTAAAATTCCTTAAGAAAGTTACAAAATTTAAACTTTTTTGGTCTTATCAGAGTTATGCTTGGAGAAAACATTAGGACCAACTCTGTAATAGTTAAGCTATTAACTCTATGTGGGTTCCTTCTCTTTTCAGCTCATATTAGATTTTATTTCCATGACCTGAGCTGATTCATTACAACCCCTTTTATTGTAGAGACAAATGGTGATCCCATGGACTTTGATTATAAAAACACAATAAACTTTTTAAGCTTCATTGGTATTACTGGCGGAACTGATTGAATCTGTCACTTTAGTAAAATATATCACTTTTCTTCTAAAAATCTCTGAATCCACAAGCTCACTCAGTGGTAAATCACCAATTAGTACCAAATTAAGGATGGAAAAATTAATTTACTAAGCCCATTCATTCATGTCGCTATATCTATCTCAATGCACCATCCAGTTTTTCTCCTCCCTCCTCCTTTCCTTTTTTCCTTCCTTCCTTCCCTCCTGAGCTTATTCATAAGTATGCACCACTATGTTAGTCATGACTTATTAGAGTTTCTTGAGCTCATCAGTAAGTGTGTTAACCCTTAACTGTGGGTAACATCCATTTATTTCTAGCACCTTTCAGTTTTAATATGTAGAACACACGCATTGTTATCCTTTAAATCCTTTGTATAAACATTTCTGGAAGAGCTTGTAAAATATCTCCTTCTGTGTTTCCTGACTCACCAGTTGATGGCATTTAGAACCCCTCTGGTACCAGCAGGTGCTGTATTTTGCTTTCTTCAGGCTCCAGCTGGCTACAATGACAGATTCCTGTCCTAGGCCAAGCCCAGCCACCTAGGCTAGGACCACATTGGAGGCAAATTGAACCGTTCTCCACCAGACAGCAAGATAAATGGCTGCTGTTTAAGTTTAAAATCCCCTGGTGGGAGTAAATATTGTTCCAGGGAAAGAGGCTTGACAAATATTGCATCATCCTTACAGAGCTGTCTTGATTAAAATAGAATTTTTAGATTCAATTGGTGCTCAATTCAAAATATATCTATCTTGCTGTCATGGGATCCCTCACTCCATTCCTGGAGTCTGAAAACAGACATATTGTTGGGAATGGTCAAACAAGGTTGCTGCCCCCCAAGGGGCTAGAGTCCCACTCTTGATAATAGAAGGCCAGGCTGAACATTGACACTTCACTGAGGATAATGGAGACAGCAAAGGCTTAGTGGGAAAAGGCCAGTTGTCACCTAAGTGACAGGCAACAGCTGAGCTCACACATCTGGAGCCTGACTAGGGCAAACATTAGCAATCCTCATGGCAGTCTACACCTTGGGCCAGTCTGAAGAGACAGATGGAAGTTCCCTTTACTCCAAAAGTACATTTAAAAATATCTGATGGTGAACCATGTCAATTACATAACATTAATGGCAGACAGAGTCTTTCCAAGTGCTGATTAAAATGAGGCAGTACACAAAACTCTACGCAGGCACAGATACAAGATCCATTCCATTAAGTGTAATTTGTCCTTCATAAACCTATTCTGAAAGCCACAAGAATATACATCCTTTATATAATACAAATGCATCTGGAGTCCGCAGGAGAGACAAGGTCTTTACATGTCCTTTTCCTTTAGGCCGGTTCTCCTGGTGCATTCTTCACCTTGTTCATGGCTGCAGTTCTGCCTCTGATAGTCTTTAAAATCAGCAGCAAAACGTGTTTGGCTTGTGATTCTGAATCCTCCATAGGCAAGCTGGAACTCACTATGGTGCCAGCAGTCCTCCCGACCTCCCCAGGCCCCTCCTGCGCCTGCCCGTCAACTCGACTCCTCCACCCTTTCAGCCTCCTGAAGACAATCTGTGGACAATTTCCCCAAAGTCCCAAAAATAACACGGTGCTGCCAATAGTCACTGGCGATGCCATTTGTTTTTCTTAGCGGGCAATGAAAATTTAACAGCTTTCTGGGGCATCCTGGGTCCTGCTCCTGGTAATTATTAACATGCCTAGTTTCTCCAACTTTTTCGGCCTAGAGGGAGAAAGACGCTCCCATTTTTCTTCATGTAACATGCTGCATTCAGAAAACATCACCGAGACCGAGGGAAATCTGCTGTACCCCTGCCAAAAAGCAATCGGCCCTTTCCCCAGTGCTAGGAAAGAACCAAGACCCTCCCTCCCGACGCCAGTAGGTGACAGGCTATCCTCAGTGGCAGACATGCCAACGCACCCTTGCCTTCCCGCGCCCCGCATCGCCCCTACTCCCGAGCCACCGCACCGGTTTCTAACAGGAGAGATATGAGGGGAAGCATTGGATGTGATGCAGCAAACAGAAGCCATACGGGCAGCCTATCTGAACCCGTCTTGGTGCTGCAGTCCAGTACCTGCTTTCACTGTCTACACAGCCCCCCAAACAAGTATGCTCTATCTTCCTTATTTTCTGCTACACCATCCTAGTCTGGGTGTCACATATTCCCCGGGCTGACAGCGAAGGTCGGCCCCAGCACTGCGGCGCTCTCCCAGTACCTCCACGCCGCAGCCCCCTCTGCAGAGCCTGACAGAAGTCCGGCTCCTACTCACCCCACGCCTGGGAAAGCGAACTCGTTTGGACAGTCCTCGGTGCCTCGGCGGGTCTGCAGAGATGCGGTGGCAGCTTCAAGGCTGGGCGAGGGTGCGCAGCACGCGAATCATCCAGAGCCCAGAAAGTCACCGTGCGAGCCGCTGTCTCTGGGAAGTCAGCGCAGGCAGCGAGAGGCTGGCATGCTCCGGGCGCGCTGTCGGGCGGCTGCGGCCGCGGGAGGCGGCGCGGGCGCGGGCTGCTAGCAGAGTGCGCTCGGGTCCGGATCCCAGCGCCGCGGCGCCGCCGCGCACCCCGCCCTCTGCTGTCGGGGCTCGGCGCGAGTAAAAACGCGGATCGGATACCGCCGCAGGATCGAGGCCGCTGGGCGCCCGCCCACGCGCTCCCCGGCTCGGCCCAGAGGATAGCAAGGTCGGTGCCCTGATCCGTCTGGCGCCCGGATGCAAGGCTGCGAGTGGGATGTGCTTTCGGGAAGCGAACTAGGCAGGGACTGGCTCCGCGTGCAGGAACTGGAGGAGCTGGAGACCCGTGAGCTGCTGGAAGTTCACCGAGGCGCGGCCCGGGTTCTCAAGTGCAGCGGCGGTGTCTTCTCTGCCCCGCCCCCGATTTTATGCCTTTTTTAAAAAAAATTTAAACCAATAAGCCAGATGGGTTGAAAGACAGGAAGGGTGAAGGGGGAAAAGAGATAAACTCAATTTCCTTTGATCAAACAGATTTGTGGGGAGGTGCCTATTAGGATTCCTTTTCCTTTAGTGTGTGTGTGGAGGGGATTAAACTCATAGAACCCTCCGGCGCGTCTCGCCCAGCTGCGGATCCACTTGGACTCGATCCTATCTCTTGTGGTCTCTCAGGCTGAACAAAGTCTCGACCTTCAAACCAAAGAGTGATAGTTCAGAGCAAGAAGTCACAAATTCAGCCTATAGTCCGTTCCCTTCCCATCCGTAACGTCCCAGGTCATTTCAAAGAAAATTCAGCTTGGTGAGGGCATGGGAGAACCTCAGCTGATCTTTGTCCCGACCCTAACCCAAAATAGCTTGGCGACACTTAATGCTGTGTTCGAAGCGTTCATTCGATGAAGAGGATCATTTTCATCCACCAAATCGCTCTCCGTGTTTTCAGTCTGCCCAATTCCCAGGGCTGGGCTCTCAGGCACGTTCGCCCACTCCCACGTTGAACTAGGCTCAGCCTGTTTGAAAGTTCTGCCTTGACATTTGCGTAGTGTTAAACCTTCGAACCACTTACCCCCAGCAGTTCCAGATCAGTGGAGTCTCATACTGTGTGGGTACTATTTCCCCGGAACTGCAGAGGGCAGACCCCAACGGCAGCTGGTAACCCCAACTTGACAGGTGTCTCTGCAAAATTGGAGCCTTGTTGACCTCTCCATCCTTTCCACAACTCTCTTAGATGCAGTATCATCTTCCAGGAAGATAAGGGTGTATATTTTGGGGTAGAGGGAGGGTGGTGTTAATTTATGCAACTTTTTGCGGCTTTAAGAAATTTCAAAACCGTCAATTTTAGAGCTTTTCATAGCAGCAAGTCTCTTTGATTTTCATTGGTAATAAAGCAAGAGAATGCACAGCAAAGATGGAGGAGTTGAAAAGGAGGCTGTAAGGTGGTAACAGCTTAAGGCAAATGGAGGAGGAAACTGCCCAAATTTGGACCTCAGTCTGTGCTCTGTAGTTCTGAGTCTGACTCAAATCTCCATACACTATGAAATTGTCCAGACACCCAGGAAGGGCAGATCACTCAAAAAGCAGGACTGCAGCTTTAGAAATAACTCCACTTTCTAGTGGGTTTTGCAGCTGATGAGAATGTGAGGAAGAACAACCCAGGCTATATTGTTCTTCAGGATTTTGTTGAAGTTGGCCTTTTAAATTGTGTTTATCTTGCTATGGATACACTTTTTTTTTTTTTTTTTCTTTCTTTCTTTCTTTTTGGCAACAGGGATTGAACCAGGGGCACTTAACCACTGAGCCACATCCCCAGGCTGCTTTACTTTTTATTTTGAGACAGGGTCTTGTTAAATTGCTTAGGGCCTCCTTAAGTTTCTGAAGTTGGCTTTGAACTTGTGATCCTCCTACCTCAGCCTCCTAAGCAGCTGGGATTACAAGAATGCACCACTCACCGGCTGAAAACACTTTTCTTAAGGAATAAACTTGTAGCTTCTAACTAACCTCCAAAACTGCCCAAGAAAACTGACAAAATGATTTCTTTCACCCACAGAAGTGGTGAAGATTTATACTTTCATTGACAAAGAGTAGACTTTATTAGCCTCCTTGGGTGCCTGTTTTCTCAGTCTTCTAGTGAAAGTAGTTTCCAACAAATTGAATGACAAGGGGAATGAAATCAGGAGGATGTCATCATTTAATCTCTGTGGTCTCCTCTTCATGGGAAGGTACTCTTCCATGGGCCATGAGGTGGTACACAGAGTTAGGTAAGCATAACTCATGGAGAAGATAGTCTGCACTTAGACTTCCTTGTTAAAAGTGCTACTATCTTATGGTAAGAAAGTACCAGAGGACTTAAAGTTCTACACTGACTTCACAAAGATTTTTTACTGATCATCTTTTATGTTGAGCAAACATGCTAGGTATGTAGGTGTAAACAGTTGTTCCCACAGGAGGCTTATTGCCTCCTTGGAAAATAAGCCAAGGGAAAGCATCTTTGGGATCCAGTGCTCATGGGAATACTTGGTTTTCATTCAGGACTCCCATGGGTCCTTGGTAAGTATATGTGTGTTATGGTTTGGATGTGAAGTGTCCCCAAAAAGTCACATGTGAGACAATGCAAGAAGATTCAGAGGAGAAATTATTGGGTTGTGAGAGTCTTAACCCAATTGGTGATTTAATCCTGATAGGGATTAACTGAGTGGTAATTGAAGTGGTAGAGTGTGGCTGGAAGAGGTTGGAATTGGGGTGTGACTTTGGGTGTACATTTGTATCTGGCCAGTGGAGTCTTTCTCTGCTTTCTGATCATCATGTGAGCTGCTTTTCTTTGCCATACTCTTCCACCATGATGTTCTGCCTCGCTTTGAGCTCCAAGGAATGGAGCCTGCTGTCTAAGGACTAATACCTCTGAAACTGTGAACCCCCAAATAAACTATTCCTCCTCTGTAGTTGTTCTGATTGGGTCCTTTAGTCACAGCAATGAAAAAACTGACTAAAAGTGATAGTCCAAGGTCAGGGTGGCCCCGCTTCAAATCTCTGCTCTGTCTTTACCAAACAGAGCTTGAAGTAATGTTGTTAACCTGCTTATGTTTAGTTTCTCACTTTCAAAGGAGGATAATAATATCCAACTCAGGAAACAGTTGCGAGGAGTAAATGCCAAAAAGACTTAAATAGCAGAAAGTTCATATAATGCCATTTTATAGGGACATCTCTCACAACCACCCTTCTCTAATGCAAAGTCTCACAAAGTAGGAAAAGAAAGTCATTTTCCCCTAATTTAATCTGTGATCGTATTCTTCATTGTGAACTATGAAGTTGCTCCTGAGTGTCTTTTATTAGCGATGTTCTTTCACTTCTTTATCTTTACGAATAAACATGATACTGAACCTTTTATAAATAAGTCCATTCACTTAGAGAATGTCTCCTTTTCTTTTAAACCTTGATATCAATTTTTTAAAAAAATGATATCCTTGTTTTTTGATTTGTATTCTTCTAAAATTTGCATGTTGAAGTCCTTATGTCCAGTACCTCAGAATGTGACCTTATTTGGAGATAGGATCTTTTCAGAGATGATCAAGTTAAAATGAACTCACTAGATTGAGCCCTAATTCAATACGACTGTTGTCCTTATAAAACGGAAAAATTTGGAGACAGAAAAAATTTCCTGCACACAGGAAGAACACCATGTAAAGATGAAGGCAGAGATAGGGTGGTGTTTCTATATGCCAAGAACACCAAAGATTGCTAACAAATTCCCAGATGTCAGGGGAGAGACATGGAGTCGATTTTTTTCCTCATTGCTTTCAGAAGGAGCCAACTTTACCCACAGCTTCATTTCAAACTGTCTTTCTTAATTGTGAGACAATAAATTTCTATTGTTCAGGCCACCCAGTTTGTAGTGCTTTGTCATAGCAGCAACAGCAAATGCATAGGATATTCAGCCAAGTCATGCTGTGAAAGTCTCCTGGCTCACCCAAGAGTACTTTCACTGGAGATGAAGAATTCACAACAGCTTAGGCTGCAAACTTGGGTTCTTTTACATGCAAGAACCTGATAGTGTTGACAGTCCCTGTTTGATTCCCAGGCCTGATTGATTCTTACTGTTTGCTTCATTCTGTTCCCTGTGTCTCTTGGTCCTCCACATCTGGGACTCCTTTACATGACCTGCAGACTCAGCCCCACCCAGTGTTTGGAGGGAGAATCAGTCCTGACCCTGGAGTGATCAGCCAAGGCTTAGCTGTAAGGTATGCTCCTGTGCTGAAAATCCTTCATAGGCTTCCCAGGGCTTTCAGGACAAAGTGCATGCTCCTTGGATTAGTTGAAAAGGTCCTTCTTGTTTGCACTTTGCCTATCTCTCCAGTTTATTTTCCTACGGCTCCCCACCCTTGTTTGCTCTAGCCATATTAAACTATTTACAGTTCTTCAAAAGCATCAAGCTTTTTTATGCTTCTGTGCTTTGAGCTACCCAGAAAGTTACCCACTGATAATTGCCCTCCTTATTAGCTAATCCCTGCTTATCCTTTAAAATTCAACTCAAACATCACCTTCTTGATCCATGCGTGTATTTGTTGTTTGGTCTGACCAGCATGTTTCTCCTTCTCTGTAAGGCCCTGGATTTCCTTTGGGAAACCACCTTTCCCTACTGTCAGTTCACATGGTTGAATCAGAAACTCATCCTTGGTTTTGGGGTTAGGAGCATGTGACCCAGACCTGGAAGATGATAGCACTGAGTTCCCCTGATCAAAAGCTTAGTTCAGAGATGGTCTTGCAGGGATTTGTGTGAGTGCTTTTAGGAATTCCACAACAAATTGAACAAATATTTATTTTTCACATACATACCAGCCACCTCTGCTGGGAATTTAATAGAAAACTAAAGTCTTTAGATCAGTGGACTTAATGCGCGTAGACAGGAGACATTTGCTTATTCTTTTGTACAGATGGGAAGACAGGTTTAGATTTCAGAAGCCATTTTGCCACCATGTAAAGCCCAAGCATGAAGCAAGCATAAGGAGCACACAAGTGAGAGATAAAGAGGGACCAGGACCTGATTCATGGTTTGATCACCCGGATCAACCCTATCTGAAAACAAATTACCACTGAACTTTTCAGGTTAGGTTAATATTTTGTTTATGTTGAAGCCAATTGGGGATTTAAATGCAAATTAAAAAGTACTGACTGGTATGCCATTCCACCATTTAGATGCTACTTTTCTCTGTTCAAATTTCCATTCCTCTATCACTTCATTTATTTGATTATTTATAGCTGACCTTATTCCAAAAAAAAAAAAATTGAGCTCACAGTTTTCAACAAGAGCAAATAGCAAGGTAACAACTTGAAAGTACTTATTAAAAAAAAAAAAAAAAAAAAAAACAGAAACTAGACAAATTCATATAGTTCACCCCGTAAAGAATGGGACACAATTTAGTTTTCTGTTTTCTATCAGTCAATGTCACAAATTCTCATGCAATTGAAAAAAGCAGCCAAGATCAAACAATCCTATTAGAAGATGCAAAACTACTGCTAAGTCAGAGAGCAAAGAGAAGCATACCCATCCCAAATCCTCAAAAAGAAGACTCTAGAAAAATGAAAACAGTGTCCTCAAGAATATCCTCACAGAGCACAAAACAATGTTGTTCCTAAGGACATTTTTCAGAGCATCCCTCAGTTCAATTCAATCCACTTTTCAGAAGGATCAATTTAATCACTCTACTTTGTGACAGGCACTTCATGAGTATGACAATTACAATAAAATGAATGGTCTAGAGTTCCGTGGTAGTGCATAGCAGGGCCAAACCACACAACTGAAGCGGTGACGAGGGAGAGTTACGGATTTCCTGGAAGAGGCACCTAAAAGATGAGCTAATTTAGAGAAAGGTGTTGTGTGTGTGTGTGTGTGTGTGTGTGTGTGTGTGTGTGTGTGTACATGTGTTCAAGCTTTTAAGGAACTTCTTGTGTGAAGGAGAGGAGGTGGATGCAAATAAGTTGAATCTAAGGAATTTGAAATATGTCCAGTCTGGCTGTAGTTGGGGTGCCAGGGGAGAGTAGTGTTGTAGTGTGGATGAGTCTAGAGTGGTGGGCATGCAGGAGCTTAAAAGCAGGGCATGTTTGGGGGTGAGGAAGATAGGGAGTTCCATTCTGGATGACAGTCTTCCAAACTGACTAGGAAGAAGCCAAAGAGACAGGAAGGAATCAGGGAGAAAGTGATATGAATGATTATGGAAGAATACTGGAAGGGAGTCACACCTACTCTCTTTTGCTGTTTTAGACTGTGCAGGGCAAACTATGTCAGGTGCGGTCCTGGAGTTCTGTCAACCCGCTAAACTAAGAGGTTTGATGGAGGGCATCAGAGGGCCTGCTGGGTGGGCCTTGGGAACCTCAGGAGGGTTCACTGGTGTATAGAAGATCTATAAAGTGAATCAGCTAATGTGAATTCTCTTTAGGCCATCTTCCATGAATAAAATTTCACCAGGTTTTTGAGAGTTTGGCTGGCAGTGATCTTGAAACTATAATCCTCAGGCAATACTCAACTCTTCCATGTTGCTGGTTTAAAGAGGAATTGTGTATTTTAACAGTTAACTGAGACAACGTGATAATCTCTTCTGAAAATAGAGCCTACCCAGGACATATGCAAGAACTGAAGACCATTTTCCTCCTGCTCAGAGGTGAATGGAGGGAGGACATTGGGTCAAGGTTCATTTCTCTGTCTCAGTAATCTTTGTAATTGTTGATTTTCTTTTTCACTGGGAAGGCTGCCTAATTCAACATTGTGACTCAAAAGCCTCACACAGCAACTGGAAGAGAGTAGATGCACAATCTTTTCATTTATTTACTTTTTGCACTTAAATATTTAGTGCACATTAATGATACAGAATACAGATTTCATTGTATCTTATTTATGTGTGCATGTAACATATTTTGATCATTTATACCTACCTGTTACTTCACCCTTACTGTCTTCCCACATACCCTTCCTCTTCACTAATAGTTTGCTTTCTACATTCACGTCATCTGCCTGACCTTCCCCCACCCCCTTAGATTCCACATATGAGAAAACATGCACAACTTGTCTTTTTGAGTCTGGCTTATTTCACTTAATGTGATGATGTCCGGTTCCATTATTTTCCTGAAAATGACATGATTTCTTTTTTCTTTATGGAAAATAATATACCACTGTGGATATATGCCATATTCTCTTTATCCATTCATCTGTTGACAGGCACGTAGGCTGATCCTGCAACCTGGCTATTGAGAACTGAGTGTACAACCAGTCTTGGATGAAGGGCTAGTGGGGAGAAGGAAGCTGGGTGGGATAGGTGGGGCTGGCCGGCCAGGCCTAGGAGGATTCATCAGCCAAGGCTCCCCAAGTCCAGCTCATGCAGAACTCAGGGGCAGATTGTGGGCCAAGTGAAGGAGCAATTAGGGTTTAGGGGCAGAGTCTAACCTCTCAGGAAGTGTCAGGTTGTTATCATTTAACCAAAGGAACTAAGATTAAAGTGTGGCCAAATTAGGGAGCAAGGTGAAATCCAATGTTGTCTATACTTGATGGGGCACAGTTGCAGCTTGGAAGAGACCCAGCGCCTCAGCTTTGGGGAACAAGATTAATTCCAGGTCTCCACCACCAAAATAGAGGGGTTGAGACTGGAGAATGGATTGGTGTTTTGTTTATTTTGGTTCTCTGATTCTGGCCTCCTTATTTATACTTCAAATCTGACACTACAGATCTCATGTACCTATGAGTCTGAGAGAACAAATAAAGGAAAAATAAATGTAATTTTTGCTCTTAGCTATTAACCCTATTTTATTTTAGATCTTCTTTGTGCAATGTAGAGACACCCAAGACTAATTTGTTCATTTTGGCAGCTTATAAAAACTTAAAAGAGTGACATCATGGTTTCTAACATCCTTTCTAGAAATATCCTGGGTTAAATGTTGCTTTTTTTTAATCTTAAAAAAAAAAATCCTGCAACTCGTAACTGAGCCATTGAAGGAAGACTTAGATCAATCCTCTTTTTCTGAAACTCTAGATTTTAGATTTTACTATGAATTCTCTCCTTTCTGAAAACATTTTATAGTTCTTGCTTCAGAATGTTTCTTCTTCTGCTACTTTTGGCCCTAGGCTTATGGGTCTTCTATAGATAGCTCATGACCATCCATAAATATCTCCAAGTATGACCTGCAATGTCTGAAGTAGTTTTCCCCTTCAGTAGTGCTGTTGCTGGAGCAGAGGTTCCCAGATATCTGAGTTCAGATAATTCCACAACTCCTAGTCATACCCTGAGTGCATGATTTGTGGAGCATTAAAATAAAGTTCATAAGGAAAAAATGTCATGCTAGGTAATGTGATTA
This sequence comes from Sciurus vulgaris, assembly GCF_902686455.1. Classification (NCBI taxonomy): domain Eukaryota; kingdom Metazoa; phylum Chordata; class Mammalia; order Rodentia; family Sciuridae; genus Sciurus; species Sciurus vulgaris. Next base: position 105,552,963 of record NC_136465.1, read on the forward strand.
TGGGCTACATGTATAAAAAAGGAACAACTTTTAAATAGTGATTACTAGATTTACACCTTACCTCTGAAGTTTTCCCCCCTATAGGTTAATATGAGGAATGAAGAATGTTATGTCTATACGCCATTCCTGGAGCAGGGAAAACAAACAAAAAAACACTATTGACTTCGTTCGCCAGCCCTGAAAAATCTAGATATGGCAGTCACTGGTGCAGAAGGGGCTGGGTGCAGCTTGGAGCAGCACTCATTTCTGGCCTAACCCTCTCAGTAGGGTGTGGTTTCCTGGTGAGTGAGAGCCATCCATGGGCCTAGAAATTAGCCTTTCATGTTAGAGTGTTAACCATGTGACTAGAACACATTCTCCTTTACATGACTGTCCTAAAGCATTAGCAAAATAATGGGTCACTCATGATGTGATTGAATGCAATGCATAAAGGAAATTAGTTTACTAAATCCATTAGGTTAAAAGGCAAATGGGAGACTGAAACAATAATCAAATGGTAATATTTTAATTTTCAGAATTAGTTCTCTGACAGGGAATTTCTCTTTTAATATTCTTCCTATGTTGTAAAATAATGAAGTTTAAGGAGTCTTAGAGAAAAATGGAGGAAATTAGGGTGCCACATAAATCAACACACAATCCTTTTGCTAGAGTTTCAGAGTTCTAACCTACTCTTGTTAAGAAGTACTATTTCAGCCACCAAAGCACAATAATTCAATATGAAAAAAAGAACAAAAAAAAAAAAAAAAAGGAAAAAAATTATCCTATGGAAATAAGGAGCTAAAAATGTAGAGTCAAAGAGTCAGGAATAAATTTTCCTCAAGTGAATGACTTCAGATGGTGAGATCCCACACTATCCTTCTGCCTGGTACTTGAACTTCTACATTTACAAGTTAAGTGAAACCTAGCCTAAATTGGAATTTGCCCATAAGGAGCTATATAGTTCTCTTATTCTTACTATCTGGTTAAATGGATGAAAATAGGCAGGTATTTCTGTCAGCAGGCCTGAAAGGAAAATGAATACATAGGAAGCTCCTCTTTTTGCTCAAGGACTCACTCTGCAGCAATCAGGAGAGGTGTGTGGTGACAAGTATGGGGAGGAAAAGGTAGAGGAAAGGGGTGACTTTCAAAATACAACCAAGCACAGGAAGTTCATGTTGCAACCATAACAGAAGGCACGTATACCGTTTTAGGGCCACATGGAGATGACTGTGGCTGTCAAGGAGTCTACCAGAGGAGTAGAGTTTCTGAGAGCAGATCCCAGTGCTAGGATGTGTCATAGTGCAATTGCCCATCAACTCGTAGCAGCTGGCCCTGGGAAGGTGATTTTATTAACATTAATTTTTTTAGGGTCTTAAGGGTTAACAACAGAAGACTACTTTCTTTGCTTCTCACTTTTTAAGATTAGAGGCTGAAGCCAATTTAAAATGTCTAACAGAAAATGGTAGGTTTTTTCTTCACTGACTTATGAACACTATCTAGATGTACTATTGTCATTTCAGTGATTTATTCTCTTCTTATTCTGAGTGAGGTTTGCTAGCATATTAGCTGTGTGGTGTTTTATCATCTCTACCCCTCATCTGCACTTTGCACATCTGTTCATAATATTTGGCATATTTTCAGTGTGTTTTAAAACTTCAATTAGTTTGTTGGCCCTTTGAGGACATGGCATTTCCTAGCATTTCTCTCTCTCTCTCTCTTCTCCACTCTCTTTCTTTTTCTTTTTTCTTTTGATACTGAGGATTGAATCCAGGAGCACTTTACCACTGAGCTACATCCCTGCCCCTTTTTATTTTTTATTTTGAGGTAGAATCTTGCTAAGTTGCTCAGGCTGGCCTTGAACTTGTGATCCTCCTGCCTCAGCCTCCTGAGTGGCTGGGATTACAGGTGGGCACCACCACGCCTGGCATCCTAAAAGTTCTTACACCCCTCATATACCTCATATACCTCATATACCTAGGGGCTTGGTGTTTGCCTGAATATAAACTGGATGCAGTGCACATTGATGGATTGCTGTTAGATTTATTCAGAGTGTAATTCCATGTTCTCAATATGCTCTTACACAAAATCATAGCTTTTATATTTAGAAGAACTGTAGTAGACCTTTAGTCCAAACATCTCATTTTATAGAGGAGGAAACAATTCTGAAAGAGATAAAATATGCTCACAGTTACATGGCACAGTAGGCAGTAGAGGTCAGTTGTCAGACTTCTACTTATTGCTTTTGTCACTTCCTATTTGGGAAAACTGGTATCCTGAAGTAAAGTTCAAGACTAGGGACCAGGTGGTAAAATGAATTAGGAGCATACATCATGGTCTGGTAAGTGACCATTCTCAGTTTTGTGTATAATAATTGTTAAGTAAGCAGAACAGGCTCACAGGCATGTTTCTTTGCCTTTAATCAGAGCAAAGAGGATGCTCCACTCAGCAGTAGCTCCCAGGCACAAGTCTAGATATAAAGAAGAGAACAAGGCAGCAAAGAATGTGCCTGTCCAGGCTGCATGGTTTTCTGTCTTTTAAAGTAGCTCTTTCTGGGTCACTAGCCATGGATGAGATATTCTTTTGCTTGACCATAAGCCAAAGAGGAACATGCAGGAACACTTTCTGTTTGCATCCCAAATGATGACCTTCCCATGTCCCTCTCTCTCATCCTTCTGAGAACATTTATTAATCACCTACTATATGCTGAACACAATGCTAGGTTGATAATGGGGAGAAAGTTGCAAAAGAGACAGCTGTCTTGCTCTTGAGCTCACATTTTTATTCTGGAGACAAATGTCATAAATTTTCACCAGTGAAATAAGAGGCTTCTCCAAAGTGTTAATGAGAGCACAAAGGAAGGGTCAATTGATGACATCTGTGAAGCCAGGCAAGTCTTTTGGAGGAAATGACGCTGAGTTCCTGTATGGAAAGGTTATTGGGGCAGTGGTGGCTTGGTGGAAGAGGGATGTCCTGGGTGGAGGAGGCAGCATATACATCCTCATGAAAACACAAGAGGAAATGATATGTTTAGGAATCCAGAAATAGTTTGGTGTGGTAGATAGTAGGGGAAATCAGAACCATAAAGAACATGGATGCTGGGCTGAGGAGTTTATATTTTAGCTTATGATATTGGGGAGGAAGGAACCAGTAGAGCAGAAATGACTATATGAATCACCTCTTCCACTAAATAACACAAGTTGCAAACTATAAATTGCATTACTGAAGGAAAAAAAAAATGTCTGGGCTCATTTTGTTTTCCTACAAAGGTGAAAATTAGTTCCTGGAGATATCTTTTGCTTTTGCAATTGTTAGATTTTCCCAAGTGGTATGCAATAGTACTTTTATAAACCAAATCACATTTCTGACTGATTTAAAATGTATTTCCAAAGTGAGTGGAAAGAGCAATGGACTAGGAATTATGGAGACATGGGTTCTGGGTCTAGGTTCACTACTAACATGATATGGCATGTCTTCTTCATCTTCCTCATTCATCATGTGAGGGGGTGGGGGCAGGAAGTTTTCAAGGATCTTAAACCTAGATGAGAGACAAAGTCAAATAGTAAAGGGTAGAGAGGGATGACATAGGTTACCAACTTATAATTTTGCCAAATAAGGAGATTATAAAAGTAAACAAAGCCAAGTCAAGTAATGTAGTAATTCTTACCAAACATCATAGTAATTCTCATCAAAAAATCATGAAGGAAATAATGAGAGAATAAAGGACAGTCTTCTAAGTTCCATTGCCTCATAAAATTCTTAAGTTTTATTAATTTTAAGAGAGTTAAATACATACATAACTATCAGTGTTCAAAAGGTAAAATGTATATGTAGTGAAAATTCTCCCTCTTGCTCCTTTTAGCCCCCAAGTCTTTCTTATCAGGCCCTATGCTTTCAAACTGGCAAAATAAGGTAGGAAATAAGACAAGTAGAAGATTAATGTTTATCACAAAAGAAAGACTTAAAAATTGAAAAAAAATTTTTAAGAGGGAAGAATCTTAAGCTCTTAAGAAATTTGCCAATAGGATACCTACACAAAGACTTTTGAGTACAATAATCAAGAATAGACTCAGTAGTGTGTATGGACAATGTAGGGGATTTTCTCACTTCTGAGTTTTTTATGTTTAAGAAGTTAAAAAAATACTAAGCTCAATTCCCCAAATTATTTTTCAGGAAAAAGGAGAGAAGATGATTTGGCCTAACATATTTTGAGGGAGGAAATTATCCAAATTCTCAGTTATTGCTGCACTATAAGAATCTGCATTTAGCTCCTGGGTCATGTTTGATTTTGAATATGGCTACCATCTGACTTGTCTTCCAAGATCATTCAACTTGAAAAAATGAAGTCCCATGTTATTGAAAGGATAAAATTGTTTGGTGTTGCCTCTAACAGAGGAGCCATGTTGGGTTGACATAATGACTGTTTAGCTGTTGTAGGCAGCAATTGGTCAACAGGTTCAACTGCTTTTAGAGGCCACTCCTGGGATGTGAAAACCTGTCTTATAATCAGCATAGAAAGGATCCTTATCTTCTGTTGGCCCAAGTGGGGGGCACCTTGTATCTGGAGCTGTTACCAAACAGTCTGGGACAAGTTAAAAACCTAAGGTGGTGGGTTTATGGTTAAATCCTGTAGGTATCACTAAAAATTGGTCAGAAATTGAATCCCATTGGCTCTAATTCTCAAGACTAGTAGAAAAATGAACTCTATAAAAGGAGTATTAAAAGTCTTGGATCAATGCACATCATGCAGTCTGGCCATAAATCATTGCCTGTAGAATGAAGAACGGACACCAGATCAATAATTGCCAGAAAAGTTAAATTTTTCATTTAGTGAAACAGAAAAGCAATGTTGAGCAGTTAAGTCTAAAACCAGCCTGCTCTTCAGGGAGGATGATGGAGAAACCCATGCCTGTAATTTGTTTAGGAGGAAGATGCCAGTGTAGAATGCTAAGGGAATGAGAGAAATTAAAAATTAAAATAAGCATGTGTGTGTGTAAATATGCATTTATACAAATATACACACACACGTATATATATATACACACACACACACACACACACACACACACACACACACATATATATATATATATATATATATATACGTGTAATTTTACCCCCGATGGTGCTAGGGATAGAAACCAGGGCCTCACATATATTAGGCAAGTGATCTACAACCAAGCTATACTCTCTGCCCATATTATTACTTTTAGTAGTCTCTGGGTCCATTCATAATGGAGGCACTTACAGATTTCTACAAAATCAGGACTTAAGGTTACTAGAGGTTAAAACCCTGGTGATAATGATGAGTATTTCTCGGGCCCTTCTCTGGTTTAAGACATCTCTTAGGGAGTATTCTAGAGCCTGTAAACCAAGAACCCCTGTCCCAGAGCTGCAATAGCAGAGACAAACACTGACAGGGGTCTGATTCAAAGTTCCTTCCCTGCAGTCCCACCAGGAGCAAGGCCTCAGGGCTTCATACATGCTGGGGACAGGGCTCCTGGAGGCCTAGGGGAGCCCCCTTCCAGCCTGGCCCCACTTCCCTGTGCCTCCTACATGTGAACCCCTTGTACTTTTTCAGAACTAAAATTGCTTTCTTGCTAACCTGCCTGTTTTCTCAGCTCTTTCGAAGTTCCTTCTCAGATACTGGGTGGGAAAGAAGGATGGGATTCTCCACCGGAAACTGTTTCCACATTTAATTGATCTCTAGCTCACAGTGACCCCAGCTCTGGAGCCCACCCTTCTTTCAGCCAAATAGTTAATGACCTGTAAACAAACCAACAGCTGCTAACAGGGGATCTATGTTTTAAAAAACCTTTGAGGTGGAGTTTTTGTAAAGCAAAGCATCTTTCTCTGTGTGATGCAGACATACTTCCTCATTTATCTGTCTTATAGGTTAGCGAGCCCTAGGGCTGATACCATAAGAGTAACATTGGTAGTTGCAGTCACAGAAGAACAGTGCTGAGATTGCCAGTTAAGTTCAGATCAAATGGGGTCTGATCTCTTTACCGTGGCAGGATGACCTTTAAAGTGTCTTGTTCTAACAACCCAATCTTTACCCTTGTTCCACTTTAAACATCAGTTTTTAATTGTGTTAAGTATCAAGGAACCAGATGCCTCCCTTTGCCTTCAGAAGAACACACATTTTTCCTGACCTTTTTGTTGCCTCTGATGCAGTTAGGTCCTTTGTGGGGAAGTACAGAATTTGGGGAGGAGTTGTCCTACCCCAGCCAGACCTGGAGGATGCAAACGGCAGGTAGGGGCCGTGCTTGTCCACTGGTGGTCACCAAACTTCCCAGAATGTGATGCATGTTTGGAATGTTGTATCTTTGTTAATAGAAGTATTATTCCACAATGAAAAAAATGTTGTATTTGCAAAGACAAATAGTTCATTCTAAAAAGAGCAAGGTTTTGATGGCTTGCTTTTCATTTGTTTCTCTTGTACAGAAAGAACACAAGTTCATTATAAAAATTTTGAAAACTATACAAAAGCTCAAAGAAATGTATTCTGATTTAAAGAAAGAAACAAAACTAATCATATTAGTTGGGTGTGGTGACTTTCACCTGTTATCCCAGCTACTTGGGTGGGAGTTGGGGGAGGGCTCAGGCAGGAGGATACAAGTTTGACAACAGCCTGGGCAACCTTGCCAGACTCTGTCTCAAAAATTAAATGGACTGGGGATGGAGCTCAGCTGTAAAGTGTCCCTTAGTTTAATATTCAGTAGGAAAAAAAAAAAAAAAAAAAAAAAGAATCACATAGGACAGTGACTTTCACTTGTATAATGAATATTTTTCTGTTATTTAATATTATTTTATAATCACCCTTTTATGGCTACTTGATACATTTGTAGGCCATTAACAATTTTTTTTAAAAAGCTTTCTTTTGTGATGATAAGTATTCTTTAGTTAATTCTTTGTGCTTATTTATTATTTTCTTAAGGTAAGTTTGTAACAGGTTTTTGGTTTTCTAAAGATGTATTTGTTTCAAGTGAAGGGAAGAAGACTAGTGGAGTCCTGGCTGTTTGCTTGATGCTAACTAATATAAGGGGCAGTAAAACACGGTATTCAAAAAGCATGAGATCTGCAGTCCAGTGTCCCCATTTAAGTCCCAGTCTACCCTATGGTTGCTTGATATTTTCGTCTGTACAATGGGGATAATTGTGGTACATAAGTTCTGGAGTTGCTTGACTTTTAAAATAATTATTAAACCATATTAATTGTACAGATTGGTGGGTTACACTGTGGCATTTCCCTAAAGTACAATAAATGTACTTTAATCATTTCCCCTCCCTTCTACCCTCTCTTGCCCTCACCTTCCCTAAGAGCCCCTCCCCTCTTTTACTTCTAGATCATCTCTCTCTCTCTTTTTTTTTCCTTTTTTTTTTAAACTTCCACATATTAGAGAAAGCATGTTATACTTGACTTTCTGAGTGTGCCTTATTTTGCTTAACACAATATCCTCTTGTTCCATGCATTCTCCCGCAAATGACCTGATTTCATTTCTCTTTATGGCCGAGTAAAACTCCACTGTGAACATATACCACATTTTCTTTATCCATTTATCTGTTGACAGGTACCTAGGCTGGTTCCATAGCCTGGCTCATGTGACAAGTTCTGTAATATATACAGGTATTTAAGTTTCTCTTTTGTATGTTGACTTCCTTTGGTATAGCTAGGCCACATGGTAGTTCTGATGATAGTTTTTTGAGGAATCTCCATACCATTTTCTATTAATTTATATTCCCACCAACCATATACAAAGGTTTCTTATACATTATAGAGTTGCTAAACTTAAATCACATATCTCATCTCCTCTTATATTTTCTTCCTTCACTTCCATCAATGGTTCAATTACATGGGTATTATGGCCAAAGCTGGAAGCACATGCCTAGAAATGAAAAGTAACTTACCAATGGTGGCCAAACCAGATTCTCTGTGTCCAGCTCCAAAATTCATTCTTTTTTCCATTATAAAGTACCATTATTAAATTCATTCACACAGAAACTCAAATGAGATATTTGGCTCTGAAAGTAAAATCTCCCCCAGGCCTCTGTCTAAGTATCCCTGTCCCAGAGAGGAGGGCTGCCTCTCATCATTGCCTCTTGGTGCTTGATGTGACCTTAATTATCTTTTAAACTTACATTCCTATGGATTGCCTGTCTTTCCCACCAGAATATAGATTCTGTGAGGGAGGGCTGTGTTGTTTCAGTGATTTAGCACCAACTCGGACACTGGAAGGCTTTTGTGAGTACATCAATCTTAACATTCAATTATGTATATAGCCTAAATGGCCAGATTATTGCCAAATTATCTTTTTGTTTATGCCATGCCATTAATATTTTTGACATTTATGAAGCTAGCAGGATAATTGTTAACTTTGTTTTTTACTAAAAACACCTTTGATTTTTAGATTTAAATACAGTCAAGACAGGCATGGTGGCACACACTTGTAATCCCAGCTACTTGGGAAGCTGAGGAGGAGGACCTCAAGTTCAAGGCCTAGACAACTTAGTGAGACCTAAATCAAAATAAAAATTAAAAGGGTGGGCACTATGGAAGCTATATGAGGTTCCTCAAAAAGACTAGGCATGGAACCACCATATGACCCAGTTATACCCTCTTAGTACTTATCCTAAAGAATTAAAGCCATCATACTAGAGTGATACACATATACCCACATTTATAGTAGCACAATTAACAATAGCTGAACTATGAAACCAGCCTAGGTGTCCATCAATGGATGAATGGATAAAGAAAATGTGGTATATATTCGTAATGGAGTTTTATTCAGCAATAAAGAAAAATGAAATAATGTCTTTTGCAGGAAAATGGATGGAACTTGAAACCATTATGTTAAGGGAAATAAGCCAAATTCAGAAGGCCAAGGGTGGTCTGTTTTCTCTCACATGCAGAAGCTAGAGAGAAGAAAAGAAAAGAAATGGCAAGGCATTGCAGGGATCTAATGAAAATCAAAGGGATATCAGTAGAGGAAAAGCACTAGTGGGTGGGAGGTAGGGAGAGAGGGCAGAAATGTTGGGGAGTGAAATTGGCCCAATTATATTGTTATATTGTACATCAATGAATATGTAACAACAAATCCCATCGTTATGTACAACTACAATGCACCAATAAAAAATGTGGAAATTACAAAAAAGGGTTGGGGATGTAGCTCAGTGGTAGTGTGCCACTGGGTTCAATTCCCAGTACTACCAAAAAAAAAAAAAAAAAGCAATCAAATAATGAATACATTGATTAATATATTGATGAAATCTTAAGCTGCATAGTTATATAAAATTTGTGATGACCAGTGGTAAATATAGTGTCCTGCTATATCCAATACTTTTGAGAAATCTCTCCAAAGGTAAGGGACTCAAATATGAATACATTCCTAGAAAAATTCTCCTTTTTTTTAAGCCTAGGGTTATATTTACATAGTACAGGCTGTGTACACAGGCATAACCATTTTGGCAGGGTTTACCAATCCATGAAAACAACCAGATAATTCTGTAGACAATAAGTAAAATCTTTGACTCAGTCCCTTTGTTTTACCTATCTATTTTACTATGTTGCCTTTTCTTTCTCACTTTAAGAATCCCCACTTATCTTTTTATCCAAGTAAAAAAACCTATTCTCTCCAAAAGCCTTCTCTTATTTCCCTATTTTCCCTGATAGGGAATTTAGGGAATTCAGCTCTCTGTTCATTGCATATCCATGACACTGTGTATATAATGTGTAGTGCTGAGGATGTTGTCTTGCAGTTATTTTTTAAAACTGTTTCCATTTGAACTGAGATATTCTCTCTCTCTCTCTCTCATTTTTTTTTTTTTTTTTAGTGATAAGGGGGAGTGAACCCAGGGCCTTCTGCATGCTAGACAAGTGCTCTACCACTGAGCCGTGTGTCACCATCCCTATTTAAACATTTTATTTGGATAGAGGGTCTCACTAAGTTGCATAGGCAGGCCTCAAACTTGTGTCCTCCTGCCTCAACCTCCCAACTAGCTGAGAGTATAGACATGTATCACCACATCCATGTAAGGAAGATTTTAAATAGCCATAACAGGATCCAATTTATGGTTTAGGCATACATGTTTGGCAGTACTTAATTCTACCCAAGATCTGGTACCATGGCTCTGGAGCATGTGCTTACTTATTAAAACTTACACTTTCATATACATTTTCATATGAAGGCATTTTATTGCCTTGTTTTGTATTTCTGCTGCCAAGCTTTTCTGTCTGAAGATTATAATTTACTTACTTTTTTCCACTTGATTTTCCTTATGTTGGGTGATACTTCATCTTGATATTTGTTTTTTTTTTTTAGAGAGCTCTTTCCTGTCTCTTCTTTTTTTTAGATGTTGATAGATCTTTATTTTATTAATTTATTTATATGTGGTGCTGAGAATCAAACCCAGTGCCTCACCCATGCTAGGCAAGTGCTCTACCCCACTCTGGGGTTGAGCAACAACCCCAGCCCAATATTTGGTTCTTTTATTATCAGAAACTATCATCTTTTTCAACACCGTAGCCATTCAAGTATAGAAAGTGAGTAGAAATGCTGCACTATACTCTGCTTAGTTGAGGCAGGCACTTGCAGGCTGGACTGCAATTTTTGAGGGATTCCAGGCAACCAACATTTATTATTTGTATTATTTGTTTCTTTCTTTCTTTTTTATTTTTTTATTTTTTGGTACTGGGGATTGAATCCAGGGGAGCTCTACCACTAAGCTACATCCCCATCCCTTTTTGTTTTTTAAAAAATTTCATGACAGGGCCTTGCTAAGTTGCTGAGGCTGTCTTTGAATTTGAGATCCTCCTGTCTCAGCCTCCTGAGTTGCTGGGATTACAGGCAGACACCACCACACCCAGCAGACACATATAGTTTTCCTTTGGCCATTAAAAACGCTTCAAGAGCAAGATTTTTGTCTTATTCACAGACCTGGTAGATCCTCCAAAAACATATTTGATAAAGTAATGAAATACGAAGTTTCCTACGTAAAGAGGATGTTTGAATTTCAGTAACATTGATGCTTCTAAGAAGGGTGAGAGTGACAGAAGCTAAACTCTCGAAGGTATTTGACAAGGTTCTGCAGTTGGTACTTCTTTAGAAGATTAATGGTCCTAGAGTCTTTGGAAAATCTTTCGGCAAGAAGTTCACTGAACCCTTGAAGTTCATCTTTTTTCACAGGGAGTTTACCAATTCCACAGCATGTTTTTCATTACTGAGTTGACGAGCGATGTCATTTGTAGATTTTTGTTTTGAAGTTAAAGTCAGCAACATCATTCTTTTAAGTGAGCTCATGTTTGTCCTGTTCCCATGATTCCTCATTCTTCTCTCCTGCTCTTTATAATGTTAGGCTCAAAGCAAAGGAGAAGAGAGAAAGGGAGAGGTTCTTTTACTACTGCCATACTTTCATGGAGGACGAATGTTCCCCGGGACATATGGGAAAGAAGGTGACACATCAATGTTCCTGAGTCCTGGGAGTGGGCTGAAGTGTATGTGGGAGAGCTGGCAAACTCGTCCAAAGCTAAGCTTTTAACGCTGTTTGCTGCCTGCTGACTTCTTGTTCAAATGCTCTAATTTTAGACATGAATGTGCTCAGATGGAACTATATTTATATATATTAAATGCATATAATTAGATTTTATGTTGGTCCCCAGAGACATCCCAGGGCCATTTATGCTTTATAAAGAGTCCTAGAGCCTGCCTTGGCCTTTGGGGTTATGGCTGTGATGGTCTCTTAGGTAATGTTACTGTGAGCTTCCAGCTTTGTGTTGCACATTGTACATATTTTACTTTTGCAAAGACACTTCATTTTCTCAGTGTCTCGTTTATATTTAGGAGACACCATGGCTGTGGTGATATATAGCAGACATGTAGGAACTTTACAACATCCAGGTCTCAGGACTCTGGGTCTGGGAGATGTTAAATAGTGGGAGCTGTCTTTACTGAGGGCCTGGGTTTAAGCTGTTGTTTGCTGTAGAAAGAAGGAACCACAGCCTAAGAAGCAGACTGAAGTGACGCTGATTCTGTCGATGACACAGGCTTTCTGCCTGACCTGAGAAGCTCCCTCTCCTTTGGTCTCTAGAGCACCACAGAATGACGCTCCACCTCAGTCACACCTCCCCTTCTCAATCTTCCGCCTTGACCCGAATGCTCACAAAGACAGTTACCAGAGAATTTAAAGAGCCTGACTCTATGGAAATTATCATTCAGTGGAATCATCTTCCTGAGGATTTCTTAGGAGATAAATAGTGTGCTTCTTCATAGGTCACACAAGTTACACATTTACTCTTCTATTATGTTGGAATTCTGTGTTTACATTCATTAAAGCCTTGTCTGTCACAAATCTATTTTTCCTGATGGTTAAAATAATGTTGGTTTTTCACTTCCTGTCACCCCTACCCTACTCCCTAGTTAGCTCTCCTCGTCTAGTCACTGAACACCCTTTACTGTCCCGTATCTTCTAGGTACACCACTATCCTCTCACCCCTTTTTCACAGTGGGCTCCCTGCTGCTCTGTGGGAATTAAACCCTACCTTCCTGGCCACCCCTGATTAGGTCAAGGTTGTGCAGAGGTCAATTAGACCTTTCCCTGGGATTGGAAGGAGGGTTCTCTCTATATAAGAACCCAGAACCTTACAATGTTTGAACTCAGGAGTGATGGCAGCCATTCATACTCACCAGGTGGACAAAGGAGCAGCATGTTAAGAACGGGGTGGGAGAGTGAGGGAAGGAAGAGAAGCCCTCCCCCTCCACCCTTGCTCTAGTCCTTCATTCCTGTGCTGGGTTATGTGACACACCTCTGTAGCTTTGTGATAAATCTACTTGAACTTAGCTGGTCTGCACTCACTGAGTCAGGGTTTCCGCTGGCCCTGCCACTACTCCAAGAAGCAGAGGAAGATATGGAGAGGAAGGGAGAGTGGTGTAAACAAGCAGTTCATCATCGAGCTGGGCAATGGGGGGGGTTTCTTCCTTTTTTCATTTGCAGTCACAGACTCACTCCTTGAGGGAAAATTTGTGGTGTGTGAAAGAGGCAGAGGCCTGAGCCAAGGACAACAGATGACACAGAGCTCAATGTAGCTGTGATCAGGAAAGAAATAAGGTTTAAAAAGACAGAGTCGGAGTTCAAGTATCACATCGATGGAATGTGCACCCAACCAAAAGACCCTGGTCCTCTCCAGTAGATAAAATGTTGAGTGTTGGATCCCTGTGGAGAGCCCATGTACCATTACTAGGAGCCAGGAATGGTTTATTCGTGAAACACTGATTAAATGTTTTGATATTTTTATATTGTCATCTTTTTGCATGGGGGGGTAGGAACTCAAAAGACCTTGAAAGTTGTTTTGATAATCACTACTCCCTCTTGCCCCTCTGACATGGATAATTCACATCCCAATTATCATTTGGATTATTAAAATATGATTATTATTCAAACACAAATTTTCTTGTATTTTCATTATTAGAAAATAACTTTCTGCTTGTCAGAGCCAAGTTAGGGAAAGTCAGCGTTGTCTGTTTCTCATAAAGCACATTCTTTCTCTGCCTCATGCCAACATTCTGTCTCAGTTGAAAATAAAGTGGAAAAACCTTCATTGTGGTTGATCTATAGCTTTCTATGAGAAGGAATAGATTATGACTCTAGCTGCAACCTTTGACCTTCTGTTCTGATTTCAGGTTACATGAGTAGAATACTTAAAAATCAGGGAGAGTATTCAGAATATGGACAGAAGAGTACAATATGAAAATAATGTTTATTTTATCTTATTTTTTAATTTTTATTTTTTGCTGTGCTGTAATTTAACTTGGGGCCTTCCACATGCTAGGCAAAATTAGGACCTTCAGTTCTAATTTTTAATTTTTTGTTATTAAAATATTTTTAATAAAGGAAAAAGAAACCTAAAGAAAAATCTTTCATATAATAGTTTTACTTTTACTTCGGAAGAGCAGGGAAAATGTGAATCCCACATTATATCAGACAGGTGCAAATTTTCTCCTCGATCAACACTATTAAAATTATTTTCTCCTGCTAGTGCTTCAGTGTAGCTTGTAACTCAACTATTCAGGAAGCTGAGGCAGGAGGATGCAAGTTCAAGGATAGCCTGAACAATTTAGTGAGATGTAGCTCAGTGGTAAAGCACTTGCCTAGGTGTGCATAGCCTAGGTGTGTTCCATCCTAGGTACTGCAGAAAAAAAATAAAAGTTTCTTCCTATAAGTTTCTCTTGTAAAATTTAATTTCAGATCTGGAATCAAAGAGTTATGCACACAGGACTAGAACATGGTGTTTTTCTTGATCTCTGCTGTTCTATGTTTTCTGTTAAAGAGTGAGTCTGAGTAGATCATCTTCTGTTTTTTATCGTCCTTCCAAACCTGAAATGAGCAAATGTTTCATGGATTTTTCCTTCCTGCTTTGGTTTCCCCTTGTTACACATTTTGCCAGATGGTCGGGTTTCATGTAGAGAAGAATTTTCCATAATAACGTATCACTTGGTACTCATGGCCAGTGATCCCACTCCCCTGCCATCTGCAGGAACCATGGAATGGAGGAAAGTAACAAATGAATCAAGCCCAGTGGAGCCTGGAGGAGGAGGAGGAGGAGGAAGAAGGGGAGGAGCAGGACAAGGAGGAGAGAGAAACCAAGTAAAGGGAGCCTGGATTTCCAAAGACTTGAGGGAATGTCTACTAAAGCAAAACCTAAGTGATGTGTGTGTGTGTGTGTGTGTGAGAGAGAGAGAGAGAGAGAGAGAGAGAGAGAGATAGAGAGAGCGAGAGCGCAAACACCATGTGCACATTCTCAGATGGTGTGCAAGTGTTTGGGAGTGCTTAGCTGCAAGGCATCTTGACAGATGTGGAACATGTGTAGCACAGCTTTGTGCAGAGGAGGGGAGGACCAAGGAGAGAGAAACACGGCTGAAATGCAAAAAGAGATGAAGCTAAGATCCTGGGAGAGCCAGCCAGGTGAGGGACACTGTGTGGAGGAGGTGTGAAGGACAGAAACTCAGACTGCACCATTAGCTGTGTTTACCAACTGTTAGTTATTAGAACAGAAGAGTAAGAAATGGAACTCTTTACCCAGATTTAAAAAAAATTATGAGTGAATTAAAGCTATACATAATAGTGGTTCATTTGGACACAATCACACATGTAATGTTCACTCAAACTTTGATTTGTAATATTCAAGAAATCCCATGACTCTTGGAGTCTCCTGGCAGAGGACCCAGCTCACAAACAAGAGTCTTCTTATTTCTAGAACCAGAACCTTCACTTTGTCTATTATAAAACCCGTCACTTACAAATATTTAGACTGGAGTTGGTGAAAAGTCACTTCTGGACTTAGTAAGTTTGGGGGAAATAATATAAGATTTCTGGGCTTCTGTTTCCTGAATTGAAAGACGAAGTGGTTGGTCTAGATATGTGGTCTCCAAACAGTTCTCTAAAATTCTTCCTAGAAAGTGCTTCTTACTCATTTCCAGAGTTCATGCTGAAAAATTAAGACTTTTTTTTTTTAAATTACTTATTTTGGTTGTTAAAAAATGTATTCTGCCGATTAAATGAAAATACTTTGGAGCCACAAAATTGCCTGTAGGTTCCCATCTACCTCTATTATCCTGAATGTGTATGTGTTGGGATTGACATGAACACACTGTTTAGTCAGTCAAAACTGAGCATCTACTCAGGCACAGTTTTAGGCATGGAGAATAGGACAGGAGAGGAGACCAAGTCCTTCTCCTCACAGAGTATGCCTTCTAGTTGAGGGATAAAGTGATTATAGCCAGTGATTGGTATATTAAAGCAGAATGAAGGTATAGAAGCAATAGGGGTCTTCCTTAGAAGAGACATTTGAACAGACCTCTGGATGAAACCAGGAGAAGACTATAATGATTTTGGAAGAGCCCTCTGGGCAGAGGGAACAAGTGAAAGAGCCTGGGCAGACACCTGCACGGTGTTTTCACTTCATGTCCTGATCTCCGTCTCCAGCCTGTGTGCTTTCTTAGGAAGGAAACACCTGATTTTGTCAAGTAAATGTAAATGGGCACCTTTTTGGCTCTCTGTACTGTTCTGTCTTATTGTGTCCTCCTTGCTCTGGTCAAAGGACTCTACTTCACCTTCTCAGCTTGTATTCAGTTGCAGCAGGGTGAGCATTTGGTCCTAGCAAAGTGTCTTGTCCAGCCCTGTCATGCTTCTCAGCCTCGGTCCTTGCTGCATCAGCTGAGGTTCATGTGACCTGCCTTGACACTGTTCTTTCCTCTGCACTTTAATCTGCCCCAGCTATTGGTCACCAGAGCTGATAACCATTGTCTAATCACTGCCACCAGTTCTAGGACCCCACACCCAGCACCCAGGTGCATGCTGCTCAGATCCCAGACCTCTATGGTGCTCTTAACTTTTTGGGCATGGAGCCTTGGAGTCTGTTTTTCATGCTGGAGTGCCCCAGAGCTCTTAAGAATCAGGACCCTTGAGCCTCAGAGCATGCCTTTGACTTCTGGTTCTACTGAGTTGAGTGACCTTAAATCTTTCCTTTGCATTTTCCACCCTTTCTTCTTTGCCTTAGTTTTTAAATCTGTGCAATGGGAATGATCACAATAGTATATACCTCACATGGTTATGGTCAGGTATACCTAGGTTAATATACCCAAAATGCTTTTCAAAGTGCATACTAAATAGTAAATATGAGATACATCTTTGTTTTATAAAGCATCTGTGGGACACTGCCCTTGGCCCCTTGTTCAGTGTTGCCATTAACCTGCCTTACACCCAACAGAACCCTCACTCAGGCAGTAGTTGCTATGACTTAGGTTTCCCTCAACTGAATGGGACCTTCATTCAAAATTTAACATCCTATCTCTGATAATTTGTACTTTTTATAGTATTTTTCACATGCATTATTTTATTGAATCCTTACCATAACATTGTGACATTTGAATTAATAACCCTATACTATACAGAAATAGGCACAGAGAGGTTGTGACTTGATCACACAGATGATCAGTGGCCAAATTCAGACTTTTTTGGGACTAGGATTTCCATCAACAGTGTCAGAGTTTTGTTTACTGTAGCTGAGCTCTAAGAAAATCTTTGAATGAACCTACAGGTCAGAATATTGGGCGGGGAAATTGACCGAGTTCAAATAAACAACCTGTTTAATCAAATTCTTACTTCTTGGTTTTTCTACATTATTTTTCATGTTGTTACTTGCCCCCCTCATTGCACTGTTCTGGGTGAAAGTGGAGTAGAAGAGGTAAATGAATTAATGTGTGTGTGTGTGTGTGTGTGTGTGTGTGTGTGTGTCTTTTGTGGTGCTGGAATGGGACCCAGGTCTCCCACATTCTAGGCAAGTGCTCTGCCACTGAGCCGCATCCCCCACTCCTGGTGTTTTATTTTAGACATAATTTAAGTAAACTTCGTTTTTTAAACTTCTTGGAAGAATTGTTCCCATCTCTTTTTATTTAGATATAAATTTCAAAAGAAAATCACCAAATTAATTGATTTTTCATCAGATACTCGTGGCAGGTCATGAAATCAGTTACTCATTACCCCAAGAGAATGGTTTATGGAAAGAATAAAGTAAAACACAATTAAGATAAATACAGTTGGGTGTCCTACTAGTTTCCTTTTAAGTTACAACATTTGCCATTAAATCACACTGAAATTAACATGTGCGTGGACTGCAGCTGATTTCAACAACGCAGCGTGTGACCTGTAGAGTCCTGTTCTCAGGTGTTGGCAGCAGACTCTGTTACAGTTGTTCTTGTTCTGTGGGTATGACCATCATCAAAACACAAGGATGTTTCAGGCATTATTGTCTTTCTCCCATCTAAGATCATGGGCAGTTTAGATAGAATAGTTAACTGTAGAAAAACTTTTTAAAATTCTTACAAGTTTCTAGGAGAACACTTCATTGATATCATAATTTTTGAGATCGATGAAGTTCTGTTTTATGGTGTGAGAACTTTTTTGGTTCGGCTTTCCAAGACCAGTGTCTCAGTTTTGTTGAATGTTATGCAGCCTCTTGTCATTTGGGCTATGGTGTGGAATGTGGAGCCGGTGTGTTGTTTGGCAAGATGCTGGCTACCCCAGCTTTATTCTTGTGGACATCTCCTTCTGTACTTGTTATTTACACTTTCTGCTAACCTGTTTGCTTCTACCATTGACGGAGAATGATGTCCTCTTTGGTATCCAGGTCTATGTTGCAATAATGCAACCCAAAGCTTGGTCAATGGACTTCCATTTCTCCATCTAAAGCTCCCATTAAATCACGTCAAATTATTTAAAAGCTGAACTCTTTTTTTTTTTTTCCCTCTAGGAAGCTTGCCAAGTGCATTCCTGTCTATATATTTAGAGAATCTGGGTAGTCATTTCAAGAAAGTGAAGAGGGGTAATATAAACATTGCAGTTTCCCTAGTGTTGAAAAAGAACTGCAGCCCATAAATGGGGTGTATCATTTAGATCTTCATTTTAACTGTCGGGTGGCAGTAAACTGGGCCTTTTCACAGGTCCTTGCTTTACAAGAAATCTCTATGAAGACTTTATTAGGAGCCTGTTGCACTGGGTTTAAAAGGCAATGCAACTTTATGTTCTTTTTCTACTCAGAAGTCTGAAAGGAGCATTGTTTCTTAAGCACATGGCATAGAACAGAGCTAACTTCAATGACCACTTTGAGGTGTCAACAATTAGGGAAACTGAGGAATTCACAACTTCTGAGATGAGAGAAGTTTTTCAGCTAACTATAAAGATGTTTTAAAAGGTACCTTGTCACTTTAGTAAGTGCAGTTTCCCAACTACTATTTAATTACCTGTCAGTGCTAGAATGTACGGGAGAAATGCATCAAGACAATTGTACCTGTCTGAGAGAAGAAAGAGAATTCATTTTCCTGTGAGTGCCTCCAAAATAGGTAAAGCTGAAGCTGCTTTAAGACACAAAGTAGTGAATTTGATGTTACTCAAAATTTTCTCTCTGTTGCAGTTATTCTACATGACAAAGAACAAATGATTTTACAAGAGGTTGACAATTTTTAAAATTTTATTTGTTCTTTTCAGATATACATGACAGTAGAGTATATTTTGACATATTCTACATCCATGGAGTATAACTTATCCTAATTAGGATCCCATTCTTGAGGTTGTACATGATATTGAGTTTCACTGGTGGTGTATTCTCATATAAACATAGGAAAGTGATGTCCAATTCATTCTACTGTCTTTCCTATTCCCATCCCCTTTCTCTTCCTTTCATTCCCCTTTGTCTACTTCACTGAACTTCTATTTTTCCCTCCCCCACTTACCGTGTGTTAACATCCACACATTAGAGAGAATAATCGACCTTTGTGTTTTGGGACTGGCTTATTTCATTTAGCATAATAGTGTCCAGATCCAACCATTTCCTGGCAAAAGTCTTTTTATGACTGAGTAGTATTCCATCACATCTGTTGAAGGGAACCTAGGTTGGATCCATAATTGAGCTGCTGTAAACACTGATGTGACTATGTCACTGTAGTATGCTGATGTTAAGTCCTTTGGGTATAGACCAAGGAGTGGGATAACTGGGTCAAATGGTGGTTCCATTCCAAGTTTTCTGAGGAATATCCACACTGCTTTTCAGAGTGGTTGCACCAATTTGCAGTCCCACCAGCAATGTATGAGTGTACCTTTCCCCCTATACCCTTGTCAACATTTATTGTTGCTTGTATTCTGGATGATTGCCATTCTGATTGGAGTGAGATGGAATCTCAGTGTAGCTTTAAATTGCATTTCTGTAATTGCTAGAGAAATTGAACATTTTTCCTGTTTTCATTACCCTATTGTATTTCTTCTTCTGTGAAGTGCCTGTTCAATTCTTTTGCCCATTTATGAATTGGGTTAATTGTTTTTTGTTGTTGCTCTTGTTTTTTGAGTTCTTTATATATCCTGGAGATTAATGCTGTATCTAATCTTTGCAGGTGGCAAAGATTTTCTTCCATTTGGTAGGCTCTCTTTCTCTTCATGCGAGGTTGGAAATTTTTAGTAACCACCTTTCAAAACATAGAAATTAAAATCCTTCTTATCTGCTGACCTTTTTTACATGTGTTCACTTTCATTTAGAAACTTCAGCTGCCTAAAAAAACATGGCACCGTTGTCAGGCTTCTCTTTCTAAGGAATGATCCACCTGTCAAATACATGTTCTTCTTTTCTGTTTTCTTTCTTTCTTTTTCCGTAACTTAAAAAAATATTTTCAGTAGTAGATGGACACAATACCTTTATACGTGGTGCTGAGGATTGAACCAAGTGCCCCACACGTGGGAGGCAAGTGCTCCACCACTGACCTACAACCCCAGCCCTCTGTTTTCTTTCTCTTCCTTTTGGGTCAGAGACTTGCTAAGTTGCTAAGGCTGGCCTTGGCCTTGAACTTGTGATCCTCCTGCCTCAGCTTCCTGAGTAGCTAGGACTACAGGTGTGCACCACCACATCTGTCCCTGCTTTCTTCTCTTTAGTTACACACCAGTATTTCCTTTTCCTTGCAGCCAGCTTCCCACCCTCATCCTGCTGTAGGAAGATTCTTAAAACTATCTCTTGCATTCCCAGTCCTTCTCACAGACCTGCTTTTCCACTGTCTAGTATTGCATTCTGAAATCTAATCAGAGAGAGTTCATTCCCAACATCTGTCTTTTCACAACTGTTTACTGTGTGACATGCTTTGTGTGCTGGGTGCAACAAAACAGCAGGGATCCAAGTACAGGAAATTCTTGCCCTTGTGGAACTGGTGCTCAAGGAGAAGAGGGGATTCACTTCTTCCTGAAAAATTGAATTTGGTCTTTCTTAAGTTCCCCAGCTTCTCATCCCAAGACGTGTATTATGCAGGAGAATGGGACAGGGTTCTTAATAAGAGCAAATTGCGCCCACTACACTAAATCAGTTATAATTGAGAGCCAAGAACTCTTTCTTCTATAGATATAATAGTCTGATTATCAAAATTATATGAGAAGAGAGAGCCTGAAACAAATCTGTGCACAGCCATTTCCATCTTTAAGTCCTGAGGCCCTTATCTCAAATTCCAAAAGGCAAAAATAATATAGAAACAAGAGTGATTGATGGAATAAAGGACCAGTTTATGGAAAAGAATCTTAGGAGATAAATATGTATGGACTGGCTTTAGGAGGTTTCCAGAAAAGCTACTCCTGGTGAGTTAGACAGTGAGTAAGAGTTAGTATGATACTAAAACTAAACAAAATAGGGTAGAAGAAGAAATTTAGGATTTTTGGGAACACAAAATTCCTAACAGTCATGCCATACTTTCGAGGCAAATAGCAGTGTCAGCTCTCAATGATTAAGGACTTACCTTGTGACAGGTATTTGTGCACAGACTCATTTAACAAATTTTATTAAGTGCCTACTATGTTCAAGGCATTGCTCTAGCTTTTGGAGATACAGTAATAAAAGGAAGAAACAGTTTTGTCCTCATGAAACTTGTATTTAATTGGAGAAGGTAAAAAATAAAGAATATGTCATTGTGACAGGTGGTGTTAAGAGTTATGAAGGGACTATTATCTGTACAGTTTGCAAAGTAATTTATAGACACCATTAATTCATTCCATACATATTTACTAAGCATTTTGTATGTTCCAGACATTGTGCTTACAAATGCATAGCTGTTAGCACTTGTACTTTAACACCAAAATATTGAGATTTAGCTGGTTAAGTGATCCCCTGCTCCAGGTAGTAGTGCTGCAAAATCAGCACTGCAAAATCAGGATCTAAACTTGTTTCTTTAGTTTCCAAGTAAAGTCCTCTTTCTGAAGCAATAGCTGTAACTTTAAAACCCAGACCTTGAAGCAAAAGTTTCTGTAGAAGTGTCTTTTTTTCTTTTCTCTCTACTTCCTTTATGGTACAACTGCAAAATAAAAACATTTCTAAGGAAATGGAGTTCTACCTTTGGGGGCTTCTGGTCATGTACACTGCTTAGGCAATAATTTGTCTTTAATTAGTTGAGTTTGTATAGCCTATACATTCATTATGACTTGCAAAATAAATATATTTTTAAAAAATTTATACCCATAAACTTTCCTTTAAGTGACTTTAAAGAGATTAATTTACCATATAGCTCCCCTCCCTCCCTGTTTCATATCCTTTGCTTAATATTATTTTTTAAATTTCCGTTAGTCATATGAATTTCAAAATCAGATCCTTTGACTCCTTCATAACCTGTGTTTGTAGAGTCTCAAATCTCCATGAGACTTTGCTGGATTCTAAAAAGTTTGTGACTCTCTGAATTTGTGCTTTACATGGGAAAGAGGGAGAGATTCTTGGAAATAATCTGAGTTGACATGTATTTTTGCTGTTTTACAACAGTATTCCAAGGTAGACAGTTTTAAGTAAATTTAGAATAATTGTGAAAAAGTGCTCTCAGAGTTGAAAATGGTAGTTATGGTCCATGGAATTCAGTTCCCTGACCCTGAGTATTTACATCTGGATTTTTCTTTAGATGTGTTTTTAACACACTTCTTTCCTCCTTTTTCTTGGCCACAGGGTAGACCCATCTGCAGCAAGAAGTTTTAAACTGATTTTATAACAGGAAAATTCAGTAATGATGGCACAAAGAAAGTCAACACTTTATAGTGGACAGAGCACAGATCTTTTTTTAAAACTAGTTGACGGTTTGGATATTGAATAAACTTTAAAAAGATACAGAAATGATCATCTTTAAAAATACAAAAGCAATTTTTTATTTTTTTGGTACTGGGGATTGAATTCAGGGATCTCACTGAGTTGCTTAGTGCTTCACTAAGGCAAGATCCCCTGCCTCAGCCTGCTGAGCCCCTGGGATTATAGGCCTGTGCCACTGTGCCTGGCCCAAAGCAACTTTTGTCCAACGTAGAGATCATCAATATTTGGATCTGGTCTATCTTTTCAGGCATGTTTTTCCCCAACTAAAAATAGGGTCATAGATTATAGACTTCTTTTCTTTTTATTTCTTCACCTGCATTATTTTTGTGAATCTTCAGGAGATGGATGTTTTATGATTTATAGTTAACTGTTTGCCCACTTCAACCATTTAAATTACTTCCAATTTCTACCCGAATAATTACAGCGAGAGTCAATGTAGTTTAAGTAAAATATTTGAACATATTTGTGATCATTTCCTTAAACTACTTCACAGAAGTAGTTGTGAAGAATTGTTGGTTTAAAGAGTATGTACGAGGGGCTGGGACTGTAACTCAGTGGCACATGTGAGGCACAGGGTTCAATCCTCAGCACCACATAAACATAAACAAATAAAATAAAGACATGCTGTTCATCTACAACAACAAAAAAATTTAAAAAGAGAGCTTATATGATTCTAAGACTTTTGTTAGTTTTGTCAAATGGTCTTCAAAATTCTGTATTCCTACCAGTAGTATATAGTGAGTTGAAATATTGGGTAGGAAACTTTGAAATGTAGAAATCATAATACATAATTTTAAAAAGTAGAGTTCAGATCATGTCAGTCATTGGGGGGTATGAAAAATGGTGGAATGAGACAGACAGACTCATTACCCTATGTACATGTATGATTGCATGAATGGTATGAATCTACATTGTGCACAACCATAGAAGAGAAAAGATGTACCCCATTTGTGTACAATGAATCAAAATGAAGTCTGTAAAAATAAAACAAGAATATTCCTTTATTTTGGGGGATTTTTCTATTTGATAACCATTCCCAAAAAAGAGTGGAGCATCATTATAGGTGGGGCCTAAGGAGAACTGGGAATCCGAAAATCAGCTCTCTAGTCCTATCTCAGAGGCTCATTAGATGTGTGTAACTCTGAGCCAGCCAGTTACCCTACCTGGTTTGGATTCCTTATTTATAGGGTGACCCCACTTCTTGGTGTATGTTTGTGGTCCTAGCATAATAATTAATAACATAATTTTAAAAAGTATTCTCCAACTGTATAATAAATCCTATGCCCTGACCACTTCTGTCTGTGTGAGGTGTTCAGCTATGAAGAAGGGCCTGTGCCCGTCCTCTTTATTGCAGAACCACTCTTTCCCATAGTGGGTTCACACTCTTGCAGCCCAACTCCCTCCCTAGGCACACAGACAGCATTGACCAGTCAGAAACAACATGCTGGTGGGCTCAGTGATGAATCCAAAAATGGACATGTGATTCAACTCAGGCTCTTGTGAACCATTCCTTCTCAGTCACTTCCCCTGGGGGCAGTGGTGTGCAGTTCATACTGGTCCAGAGGAGCCAATTGTAATATTCCTAGGAATTTTACAAATCACTCACTAAACACAGTCATTATTAACATTTAGGGCTAGGTGCGGTGGCCCACACCTATAATCCCAGCAGGGCAGGAGGTTGAGGCAGGAGGATTTGCAAATTCAAAACCAGCCTCAGCAACTTACTAAGATCCTGAGCAATTTAGCTTAAAATAAAAAAAAATAAAAATAAAAAGGGTTTTGGATGTGGCTCAGTGGTAAAGTGTCTCTGGATTCAATCCCTGCTATGAAAAAAAGGAAACAAACCCATTTAGATTATATAAATTTATAATTAAATTGATTTAGTAAAGGGAACGAATATTCAACATTCACAGCTTTCTAATTATTTTCCTATATTTTATTATTGCTTATATCCTTGAGGTTATTTATGTGCATTGTATCTATATGGTAGAACTATTATATAATGGAGCACTGCACATCTTTTCCCAACTCCACATTCAGTGATGGCAGGTTGGCAGGTTGAAATTGAGCATGGTGAGAGTAACTTGGAAATTGGCAAATGCTACAAACTAGATTTTTTTTTTTCAGGAAAGCTAGTTGGTAAACACCATTACACTTTCCCCTGTTGAGAAGGGCATTTCTGTTTTTCACTTTGTTGTTACATTAGTAAAGTATAGTTCTAGAGTAACCAGAGGGTCATTTCTGTGCTTTGAGGAGAGAGCATGACAGAATGATGCTAGTGGAAAGGAAAGCAGAGAGGAGGGCTGCAGAGAGAGAAGATTCTTCCTTCCTGCTCCAGCTTTAATGACAAACAAACATAGAAACAGCATTCTTAATGTCAGGTGAGCATTTGGTATTTCATTTGAATGAGAAACTGTCGTACACCACATTAGGTTTCTATAACTTATGAATGAAAGTCCTTTGATAATACAGCTCCCATGATCTCTAAGATCTCTTTAATAATATATAACTCTCAAATTATACAAAAGGAGGGAGCTCCTTAGCTAAGTATTTGAGTGCTCATAATTGCTGTCTTTGAAGAAAAGTCAAATAAAATCTATTCTGTAGTAAATTCACAGCTCATCCTCAAACAGTTGATCCTGTATAACTCAAGCACTGAATGTCTTGTAACCAAATTGTAAGCCCTATGATAGATGAAATAAGCTTATATTAATAATTTCAGATTCATTTTATAAGATCTTTCCCCTTCTTTCTAAAATGACTTATTGCATCTATATTAAATTGGTTCACTTTAAAGGAATTTTTAAAGCTTACTTTTGATTATCCTTAGATATAGTGACTGAGCGCTGTGAGCGCTGTCTCCAGAAACCCTGTTAGAATATAGTTGCTCTGCGTTTTAAGAACGCTGTGCTCTGCCTCTTTGAAATATTGATTTCATTTTCCAGAGTGCTCTGCCATGCACACCCCGAGGTGCTGTTCCTTAATTAGTGAGTGTATCCAAAGCAGGTCCTGTTGAGATATTAGGAATACTCTCCAATTTAACCCTGCTCAAGTGTGTATTTAACACTTTCTGCCTGGCTCATTATAGCTATGACCCATTTCACATTCTGTTGATTCCAAAAAACCAAAATCCCATTGTGTGTTTACTCTCTGGTACTTGACTGCTGATAACTCAGAGGTGGTAGTAGTAAATAGTCAACACTCACAAGAATCTTGAGATCAAACATGATAATGAGGCAAATGCTAAGATGGTTTAAATTTACCTCCCACTCCCACCAATATAGTGCTTTTTTCTTTCTCTGGCCTAAAAGGTATTGGAAAAAGATTGCTTTGATAGGTGATTACATTTAAAAAAATAAAGCAAACATCAAAAAACCTTCATTCTGCTACTGTTAGTTTTACTAGAATTATCTTCTGATGTTGGAACCTGGGGGTCTCTACCAATAATAGAATGCCTCTTCTTAATGCTAAGTTTGTCTCTTCTTCATTTAATGAGATACCCTCTTTCAAGTGTAACAAAATATGTATTCTAGTGAATATGAATAAGAACTATGGTGGGTTGGAACAAAACAAAACAAAACAAAACAAAACAAAACATAAACTCTTATGGCTGACCTTGAATCTATTCCCTCCTCTAGCATGCTCATTTCCAAAAGTGTTTTCTGAGGAGCCTAGTTAAGGAAACACATTGCTGTTAGTGTTTCTCAGTGTGCAAATTATTTGCATCTGAACTATCTAGAGGTATCTGCAAAAATAGAGACTCCAGGGCTGCTTCTGAGTCCACTCAGTAAGTGGGGCTAGGAAAGATGAATTTTTAACAGTTATTCAGCTGATTCATGCATCCTTTGCAGAAAAAAAAGTCTAATAAATTCCAGAAAGAAGATTTACAGACTAGATCAGCAAATTAAAGGTTCGGAGAAGTCCTGTAGTAGAGAAACATGTTTAACTTTTAAAATGCATTCTTTTCAAATGATTTGATTACATGACTCTATGATAGATAGGGGCATCAATTATCTGATCAAATACTATTGTTGCAGTTGCTTGCTAATTTGAGTTCAAGTGTCTTGGTATGAATGTTAGACAAAGATTTGAATGTGAATCCTGGATTTTGTCCTGTTTCAGTTGCCCAGTGGTCACATTCCTTAATCCCAAGGGAGGTGAGATCAAAGAGTAGGCTAATACCAATCCAGAATCTCTGCTAGAAAAAATAATTTAAACAAGCATTCTTGATACTGTCATTTTTACAAAGAGCAATGTGTTAATACTTAGGGCATTGTGCTTTGCCCAGAGAGTTTATCTTCTCACTCTACCCCCCACCTCCCACCCCCCAGAAGAGGACTGATTTCCAGTTTACAATGGGATATATGGAGAGAGGAGCAAGGAGGAGCAAGGGGCTCTTACAGAAATGTCAGTCGAACTGAACAATGGGAAAGGAGGTCAAAATATCATTCAGGAAATTGGGTGGAAGTGAAATAATTCTTTACTCTGGCCAGAGATGGTGATAGGCAACCCTGATTTTGCTTCCACCCTTCCTCCTATCAGGCACAAGCAGCATGAGAGGGTGGAGGGAGTAAAGAAATGTAAGTGAGGACTTACAACTTTGGGAATTGCAGTAGGTCCGTCTCTCTGGGGGTGGGACTGCCTTCTGCTTGGTTCTACAACCAGAGGGGATAAAGACAGCTGTAGAGTGAAGGAAGCAGGGTACAGATTCACTGGAGGGAGACACATGAGGAGACATCTGAGTTTCTGTTCCAACTGCCTGGGCTGACTGTAGACAGTCCTGGTTTCCTTTGTCTCAGACAGTCTTGCCTGGTTCTCTCCTGCTATGTGTCCATGGAGCTTGGTTGATCCTGCTGCTTTAAACTTAAAATAGTACATTAATAGTTTTCAGCGAGATATGGAGATCTTCCAGGGCAAAATCTTTTTTGTCTTGTATATTTAGGCTTGGCTGCTAGCATAAAACTGCTTTTCAATAAATATTTGCTTGTGGTAGCAAGCAAGGTCTGAAACCTTAATGGAATGTCTCTAAATAGTCTTTGAGTACTCATCTAGAGTTCCAAGGATGTGGAATTTTAGAGCTGGAAGCTATCTTTTCATTTAAAAATGCAGTAGTTCCCTCTTATCTGTAGTTTTGTTTTCTGCTGTTTCAGTTACCTATGATCAAATATCAAATGGAAAACTCCAGAAATGCACAATCCATAAGTTGAAAATCTCACATCTTTCTGCTCCATCCCACCTAGGATGGGAATCATCCCTTTGTGCAGCGTGTCCACCCTGTATGCGCTACCATCCATTAGTCACTTAGTAACCATCTTGGTTACCAGATTGTTCTGATTTTGCAGTGCTTGTGTTAAAGTAACCCTATGTACTGGGTTAGTAACCCTATGTTACTATGTTACCATAGTAACCCTATGTACTGGCCTAATGCTGCAACACAGAGACTACAGTTCACCCGACTTCCTCTCCTCACAGAGCCATTGTGTTGTACAGAGTACACATATTATTATTGGATAATAAGATATTTTGAGAGGGAGACTATGTTCATATAACTTTTATTATAGCATATTTTTACAATTCTATTTTATTATTAGTTACATTAATCTTTTACTATGCCTACTTTATAAATTAAACTTTATCATAGGTATTCATGTTTAGGAAGAAACAGTAGATATATGGTTTGATATTATCTGCTGTTTCAGGCATCCATGAGGGTCTTGGGATCCCTATAAATAAGGGACTACTACTGTAAGAAAGTAATAGTTCACACAAGAAGCAAGTGGTGGCTTCCAGTCCAACATTCTTTTGACTACCTAAAGGTGGTTTTGTAATTTAAAAAAAATCCTCACATTACTCAATGCTGCTATGACCCTTTCTGAATTATGGAATAAACCCAACGTTTAAATTAATATTTGCGTCAGTGAAAAATGCAGTCATTAATCTAGGAAGTGACATAAGGAGGATGTTCTTCCTCCAGCTAGAATTTGTTCCTTCACTTCTTTCACTCCTTGAATTTTTGCATCCCATTGTGCATCTTCCTGATTCTTGGCTTAGCTTGGAAGCTATGCTGGGTGAGAAGCTATTCTCCAGGTATTTTCAAGTTTATTGGAAATAGAAGGTCTTCATAAATCACATAAGGGGACTGGAGCCTGTGGGATTGCTTAGTTGCCAAGAGAATTCTGATTGATTGCTTTGGAAAATATGTACATCTTCCAGGGGCTTATCTGAAATAAAATAAAGATTCATACTTTCTCAGACTGAGCTTTCTCTACCAAATTTCAGTCAAACTCCAGTCATTTAATATATTGGGGGGGGGGGTGCAGTAAAGTGAACATTAGAAGTTAGTCAAAAACTTGGACAGCAGAGCACAAATGTTATTCCAAATGGAGAAAGATTTGGAACAACAAAGTGACCCTAACAACATAAAATCAGAACCAGATTCAGGTTATATGGCTCACACTGACTCCAACTTTTCCATAATAATGACCAGCGTATCAGAGTAGAGGAACTGGTGGAAAAAACCATGATCTCAGATGCAGTTATCACTTCCATAACAGGAAGTAGTGTGAATTAGGGTTTCAGGGAAGCTGGAATTGCATATGGCAAGAATCGTGAAATTAAGGGGGAGGAAAACATTGAGGTCTTAATCCCTTTAGGTCATAGAATCCATTGAAAATCTCTGAAAGCTGTGAAGTTCCTCCACAGAAAAATTCACATACACATAAAGTTTTCAGGCTGTCTGGGAAGTTCACTCTAAATCCTCTGAAGTCACAGGAGTACTTCTTCTTCCATCATTTCCCCTAAGGTCTCTGGTCTCTTTATGTGGCAGCTCTGCCTGGCTGGCACCTGGTACTTCTAACCGCATTACACACATACAATCTAGAGCCAGGTCCCAGCAAAAAAGAAAGGACTGAACATCTGCTGGGAGGCTGACTTCACTTTACTCAGGGTGAACAGAAGTGGCCTTAATCCCCCACAGATTTCTTTTGCTTTGTTGTGTAGTGGGATCATCTGGGGGAGATTTAAACTTCTCTCAGCATTTATTTATACTTTCAATTGTAGTATGTCTGAAAAGAAAATTCAAACTTTTAATTGGGCTGACTTGGTAATTTGGTTCAGGGGCAGTCTAGGTTCAGAGTTGTCTCCATCCCTGCTTACCAGGGGATTGTGGTTCACACGGGTAGCAGGAGCTGCTTGGTCCTAGAGATATACAGTCATTACCATTCATCTGAGTTTGTCTTTAGTGAACTAAGGAAGACTTCTTTTTGCATTATTAGTCTAGCAAGCATGATGATGCATTCCTGAGCAGACATGGGAAAGGCAGGTGGATAATAACAGTCTACAGCACTTTTGTTTATCTAGAAATCTATCATCCCCAGGAGGTGGACATATAATCCCATGCTTAAACTGTCATCCATACTTTATGTAATAATAATAATAATAATGATAATGATAATCATTTATACTTATATAACCACTTTCATCTGGGGAATCTCAAAGTCTTACAAACACTAATTAATCCTCCTGTTTCCCTGTGAACTAGGTGAGGTCCATTTTACAGGTGAGGCAACTGAGGCACAGAAAGTACTAGTGCTTTCTCAAGGCCATTGGGTAACTGGATGACGGAGCTCAGAAGACTCAAGAGCTCCATATTTACAGCTGACCAGAGTTGCATGCTTCCTGTGAGAGACCAGACCAGAATGAACTCCTCAGTCTTCTGGGTCTTAATTGTACTCGAGAAATGTATAGAAACTTAAAATTCATTTCCAGAGAACATTCTTACATTCCCATCATACAACATGCATGGTGAGGGGTTGTTTTTGAGGTCTAAGATGGGGCTAACATTAGCTGATATGTATCTTTGGATAGAAGTAAGAGGAAAGAACTTGAGTGGAGAATTGACTTTTTAGTGAATTATGCTGAGAAGCATCAGCTCACATTATATCATTTAGAGTAATACTATCTTTTGAGTTGTTTAGTTCTGTTGCACAGTGTATTTGTCCATATTCCATTGCTACAACAAAATACCAGAGGTTGGGTAATTTGTAAATAAAAGTGATTTATGTAGATCACTGTTCTGGAGGTCCAAGAGCATGACATTGGTTTCTGTTCAGCTCTGGTAAAGTCCTTATGGTAGAGGGCATCATGGTGGGAGTATATGTGAATGGGAGAGATGACATGGTGAGACAGGAAGACAGAGACAGGGAGGGGCCAGTCTCACTTTTTATAGCAAACTTCTTTCCCTCATGGAACTCACTTCATGAAACCAGCATTCATCCCTTTCAAGGCAACACCTCCAGTGACCTCATCACCATCACTAGGTCCCACCTCTTAAAGGTTCTCTCACCTCTCAACATCGCCACACTGAGGACTAAGCTTCTAACACATGAACCCCTGGGGAATAAACCACACCCATATCATAGCACACCATCTGAACTATTTGATATGCATATAACAAAGATGAAATGATTAAGGATGTTCAATATGCAATTAGCAGGAAGTCTAATGGAAAGTAGCTTCTCTCTTTAGGCTTTTCGGTTTTAGGAATTTCTTGAAATTCTTTAATAGTGCTGAGTTCTAGGGAAAATGAACAATTTTCAAGCATTAGTATGCATACCAATCACCTAGGGATCTTTTGAAATGCAGATTGTAGCTCAATAATTTGGAGTGGGGCCCAAGATCATCTTCACATGATGCACATGCTAGCGGTCCCTGTATCATGCTTGCAAGTCTCTAGTTAACTGTTTATGATTCAGACAAGCCCATTCCCACAACATACTTCTGGAGGAAGTGCTGGCCAATTGGTGTGTGACTTGGGCTTAGGACGTCAATGTCTGGGTTTGAAAAGTGTTTCAGTTACTTATTAGCTGAGAAGTTTGGGACACCAAACCTTTCTGAGCCTCAGTTTCTATATCTTTAAATGGAGATCTTTAATTCCTCCCTTGCAGGATTGTTAAGTAAATGAACAGAATCACACAGTTGGAAAGGTCTGGCACATCCTGGAACTCTGCCAAATTTCATTCATTCCCACGTGCACTGCAGTTCATTCTGTCTGGCTCTCTTCCCTTTTAGATACTTCATAGTGTTCCCCTGCCCCCTGTATCTGCCATAATTATCAAACATATTTTATCTATCTTGATTTTTGGATATAATTTTATATCTATATACCTTCTCTTCCATATGTATAAGCTAGCACCAAATGTCAAGTTTTTTTAAAAAATCCATATCAAATGACTTTATTGAGCTAATTTCTTGTCTTATTAACTATTATGTACATGTTTCTGTTTTCCTTAGCTCTAACGTGATCTAGATCATACAGTGGAAGTCAGAGTATATGGTATTCATTTAGTCAACAATTATTTATCAAACACCTA
The DNA here is from genome assembly GCF_902686455.1 of Sciurus vulgaris. Taxonomy (NCBI): domain Eukaryota; kingdom Metazoa; phylum Chordata; class Mammalia; order Rodentia; family Sciuridae; genus Sciurus; species Sciurus vulgaris. The sequence continues at coordinate 105,584,948 of NC_136465.1, forward strand.
CTATTTGCCTTGGTATGTCACTAGAATAAAATAGACATTTGTATTTTTTCTCTTTTGTTTTTGTTGCCTCTGTTTAACTCTCTGGGCCATGTTAAAGTCTAATTCTTCACACATTGATATCTTTTGGCTTTTGTTTCTTCCTAGTTTTCTTTTCTTCTTATTGTTTATACAATAATTATCCTTTGGATTGTTCCCCTTGAATCTATCCTACTAACTTAATCATTCTTTCCTAAGAATCCTTACAAAACTCATTTTGTGTGAATGTCTGCATGTGACACTGTTTTGATTTTTTAATAAAGAACAACACTGAAAGTTATGTGTGGTACTTGCATAGAAAAAAAAAGTCTTGAATAACACACATCTCACTGCTAATGCTGGAACTGATCAGAGGGAATTTTCAATTTTTTCTTTATGTACTTCAGCATTATTGAAAAAAAAAATCACCCCCAGAGAGCAAGTTCTATTCTATAATACTGAAAAAAAAAAAAAAAAATAGAGAGAGAAAAAAATCAAACCCATGGGTTAATAGATGACAAAAAAAAAAAAAAAAAAAAAAAAGGATGAGGAAAAATGAAAATGAAAGTTTTAGCCTTTAAATTTGGCTCCGTTCTCACCTGTAGTTTTGCGTGTCAGTTGCTGGGTCTGTCTTATTCAGGTTTCATATCACTGGCATGGAGTCCCATCTTCCTGGAATTACATAGCATCAGGAACACTCCTGGCATGAAAGCAAGATTCAAGGAAGCAACAGGAGGTATTCTTACAAGAGACAGCATTATCCAGATGGATTTTGATAAGGTTGGTATGTGCCCCACGAGGTCATAATTAACCACATCAAAGAAGGAGTGGCTTCTTAAGCAAATGGGCTTTATCTTTCCATCTGCCGAAAAATGTACCAAACGCTCTTACTTTGTTGAAAAACATCTGCACTTTTGGAAACAAGCCTTCATAACTTGGAACTGCTGAGCATGATTGAAGAAATACTTTTATTGCTTACCCCTTTGACCTCTCAGCTTTTGTTCGGCACCTTGCTTTTCTATGTCCTTCTGGCTTGGCAATATCATCTACAATTTGCATAAATGAGAAAGTATTGGCTCATGGCTTGGTTGGGAACAGAAAGATGTTATCTGATGAAAACAAAGAAGGAAGAATTTAGTTTTCTTAGTTCATGGTCAGTTTTCATTCTACCAGTTGGCATTCTGGGGTGAGTGGTGGCTAGAGATTGAAAGTGGTTTGCAAAACTGTTTTAGAATGTAGTTATTCTAAGTAGGTTTAATTTGTCTTCTTAATAGAATCCTCTGGAGAAGTCCCTACCCCCAAGGCCCCCAGAATGCTTGATTTAATTGGCTAACTTTGGAATTAATAAGAACAATGACAAGACAAAATAAAGAATGACAAACACAGAACTTTTTAGGTGTCTCTAATATGCAGCCAGGAGAGTCACTTCTGTGTCTGAATCAACTTTAAAAGAGGTCATTGGACTGTACATGGCTTTTAATTAGAGATCATATAGTTTTCTAAAGGAGATTAGACACTGTTCAGTTTTATTCCGTCCCATGATTTTTAGTTTCATGTGAATTTGAATATAATAAGAGATGTAAACAAATAAGTTAGAATAACCCAAGAATATAAATATACGTGGATATATATATATTTATAATTGTTGTTTCAGGCCTGGTACTTTTACTATGTGTGTGTGTATGAAGCTTTAATACATTTCACTTCAATTTAGTCTTATTTCTTCAGTATTATTCAAGGACATATTTCACTTGGTAGTTATGTATGACTGTTAAATTATCAATATTTATTTTTTAATAAATATTTTAAACACAGAAAAATGTTGCTTGTCCTAGCCTGTAAGTTTTTGGTTAGCACTGGAATTTCTTCCACTGGGGACATCCTCCTTAGGTTCTTTGCCTACCTCTTCTTTTTGGTGGTAACATACTTATGCGATGCACTTGCACTGTTTTCTTGGATTTAATAAAGTATGTAGGCCTAATCTTGCTGTTCTGTGATAGATGTCACCTATTTGCCTCCTTGCCTTGAAGGTCTGGTTAGGGATCTATTTGGTGGTGCTTCTACTTCCACCTCTTTCCATGGAGTTCTGGAAGGTAGAGATAAACCAGAATGTGCCTTGTGGAGTACAAGGCAAAAGATCTGAAAACCATGCTGAATGATGAATATTTGAAGGTGATGGATGTCATTATCCTGGAGAAATTATCATGGGAAATTACAAGGTCAATGATAACTTTCTTAATATATTTTTTGCTTAAAAAGGGATTTTTCCTTAACTAAAGAAAACTCAGATCCTCACAAGGTTCTAACCATGTTACCTGACACAGGTGGTATCCATCCTTCCTCTGTTTGCTGTACCCTCTGTCACCTTCATGATAGATCATGGTAACAACTGATGGAAGCATTCTTTCCTGATGAATCTGGGTGTGGCCTCAGAAATTTTCCCAAGCAAGCTCCAGGCAGTCATACTAACTGATTAGCATTGGTGTTAAAGATGACACCTATTTGCTTCACTACCATAAACGTCTCTTGCTAGTTACTAACAGGAGGGGAATTCTGTCCTTTATTAGAGGGGCTTCATGATCCATATACAGCAATTCTCCTGTAATATCCAGATAACAGTTGAGATTGGAATATTTTACAAAGAATGTAATAAAGATAAGAGAACAATGAGGTGGAAATAGAGTAACTTAAACTAGATAACTTTGCCCATTCTTTTCTAACCCATTCTTAGCTTGAGGTGCCCTCAAGGATACCTCCTTGCATATATCCCCTGCAATTCCTCCAGGAGGAAGAGACCACTTCTAACTGCTAGGCCCTTGGGTATTCTTCAGCATCTCAGGATTTTGAGATTCTGAATCCAAGAAAATGAAGCTACAAGAGAGGACTGTTCTATTTGTTGCCTTCTGAGGTATAAGTGAATTGCTATATATGATATTTCTCTGAGGATCAACAACAGAATGTCTATGCAACATGAAAAGAGCCCACACATAAATACCAGTTCAAAATTGCAAACTTCCTTCAGGAGATCTATATGTTTCAAGGTTATAAGTATTGTTTTGAAATATTTGGTTGGCTACCATGGTGAAAGGGGTGCAGGGTTATTGCTTGCAAGGGTTGACTAGACCAGTGGGTAGAAATTAGAGGTGGGCCAGACTTCATTTAAAGAAGGCTATATTTTCTATTAATAAGAGTTGCCCCAACATAAACAAATTGTTTTATATTAGAGTACTCCTAGTCATTGGGTATATTTAGGCAAAGAGTGGATTGCCCTCTGTCAGAGATGGGAGTTGAATGGATTCCTATTTCAGATGGAAAATTGAACTAAATCTTTCTTTTGGAGGGAGACTCTGGTAAACAAGATATATCTATATAATACAATATGCATATTTGTAACAAGGCAACAAATGAGTCATTTGACCTCTTCTCTCTTGACACTTAACTGACAAATGCACAACTTATCATAGATCATCATGATGCACTACGGCTTCTAAATGGAAGGTCATCAAGATGAAACTGAGAAGACAAGATGATGAAAAATTAATAGTGTGATAAGTGTGGTAAATGATACTGTTCCAGGTTCCTGAGTGAATACAACGTAGTTGCTTTATATAATCATACAACTATATATATAATCTATAATTACATCTTTATAGGTGAACACAACATGGTCAATTTAAAAATAATTTTAACATATCTTTGGTCTTAGAATTGTAAATATGGAATAATATGTAGTCAAAATAACACTGCTAAGAAAACATAATGTTGTGGGGAAATATTTGTATAATACAGAAAAGTAGATCATAAAAATAATGTGGAGGATGACTCTAGTTTTGATGGGGAAAAGTGTGTATTTGTATTTTAATAAAACAAACAGGTGGAAAGTGCTCTTTAATTTTTTAGGAATAAAAAGGCAGGAAGAATGTATCTCATGCTAGAATTATAAATGACTTCTGTTCACATTTAACATGTTTTCTTGAATTTCCAAAGTTCCTATAAGTATGCACACGTTACTTTAGTGGTATATTAGTTTTATATTGCTGCCATGAAAAATTATGGCAAATGTAATTACATAAAAAACATAGATGTATTATCTTGCATTTTTGTAGGTTAGATGTCCAACACAAGTGTCATAGTTAAAGTCAAGGTGTGGACAGGCTGCATTCCTTTCTGGAGGCTGTAGGGGTCCATTTCCTCACCATTTGCAACTTCTGAAGGTCTCCTGCATGTCTTAACTTATGGCCCCCTTCCTTTACCTTCAAAGAGATAATGCTGCATCTGTCTGACCATTCTTGCATTGACTTGTCTCTGACCTGTTTCAATAGGAGAAGATTCTTTGCTTTTGGGATTCTAATGATTAGGCTGAGTTCACTGAAATGATCCAGGATAATCTTACCATTTCAAGGCCCTTAACCTTGATCCCATCTGTAAAGTCTCTTTTGTTAAGTAAGGTAACATATACATAGATTCCAGGGACAGGAAAATCTTTGAGGGTGGGACATTATTCTGTCTACCACATATAGTCAGGAGAGGGAAACATTTTGTGAACATGTACTGAATCCCTACTGAACTCATATTATTTTCCAATAGAAATAAGGCTCTATATGAGACTGTGCTCCCAGGCTGCCCACCAGAACCTGTGACTTACAATAGAAGGGACTTTACTCTTGTTGGCACTACTGTATAAGTGCACTACTCAGGCTATATAACACAAACAGCATCAAAAGCAATGTTTCTTTAGGAAAATGTGTTTGGAGTTCCCAAGTAGATGCTAGGAACATATCCTTCCCCTGTTTCCTCAGTCTCTGCTTTTATTCCCTTCTTTCGTCTGTATCCTTTTTGTTGCCTCTTCCAGCTCCTCATGTGGTTGGGAATAGTGAGAGCAAACTCAGTTCACAATTCATAGTTGGTGGTGTCCATGGTTCATGCCTTGGATTGAGTAGAGTGAGGTCCAGGAGGGGTAGGTCAGCTGAGGTCCTAGGGACTTGGGGGAAGGGAGCTGTGGGTACCTTGTTGGTATGCATCTCTGGGGAGCATCCTGGCAGGCTCCTGGCTCTCCTTTAATTTTTCCCAGGACCCACAAGACTGACTCAGTTACTTTAGCTGCCTGCTTTAGTGTCTGCATAGGCTTCAGTCCTTTCCTACTCACTGTGGAGTTCTATGCTATTTTTCATACAATCCAATGGCCTTCTGGAGTTTTCCAAGGGTTCTTGCTTCAGGAAACTGGGGTAAGCTCTCTGCCCTGTTCTTTTCTATTTATTTTTGTACTCCTATTATGTAGGGACCACACACAGATGCTAGCAAAGGGGCACGTGTGATAAGGGCTGCTTCAGAGGTGAATCATGAAGGAAGGGGCGCAGAAGGCTCCACAGAGGGACCAGGCAGCAGTAGGTGTGAGGAGAGGGGAAGGAAGACCTGCCGATCTCCACGACTGAGCTTCTCCAGTGTCAGCTGCCTGCTGCAGTCCCAGATGGACGGGTCCCAAGAACAGAGCAAGTTTTTCTCCTGGCAATGTGCAGAAGCTGAGTGCTTTGTTTCCTCACGTCCTGAGCTTACTTTGTAGTGACTTGAGGAAGTGTCTGAAGGAGGCTCTTCATGTGTCAGACTCCTGTTGTCTCTTTTGGGGCCCTTGGTTCCCAATTGGGAGCTGGGTCTCACTTTCTGTGATATTGGTGATGATGGTGGTGTAAGTGGTTGCCATTGGTGAGTGCTTATGGTATCTGAGATGCTGTGCTAAGTGCTTATGTGCGTTATCTAGTTAAATACTCATGATAATGCTAAAGACATAAGGACTATTTTATTGTTATGTGCCAGTGATTTAAAAATAATAGGAAAAAATGCAGAAAACTATGCACTGAATCAGTTCAATAAGTATGCCATTCAAGAATTATCCAGAATAAAACACACTGACTAAAAAGCCTTGAAGTTATGGAATTCCGGGTTGTGCTGAGGGTTGTGTGAACAAGACATGGGAATAAAACCTGGAGTCCTTCCCTCCCCCTCACTCCTCCCACCGCACCCTCTTTTGCCCCCCATACTGAGGCCTCTCATGTTCTTTCCACCCCCTGAGCATACCCAGCCTGCTTTGGGCTGAATCCCCTCCATGCATAGGATGGTATCCTAAAGTCCAGCACCTCCAAATGTGACTGTTTGGAGATGAAGCCTCTAAAGGGACAGTAAGAGTAAATTGAAGTCGTTAGGGTGGGCCCTAATCCAACACCACTGGTGTCCGAAAAAGAGGAAATATGGACACACACCCCTTACAGAGAATGGGAAGGCACAAGGAGAAGACGGTCATCTCTAAGTCAAGTAGAGAGGCCTCAAAAGAAACCAACCCTACTGACACCTTGTTCTGGCACTTCCAGCCTTCAGAAATTTGAGAAAATAAATTTTCATTGGTTAAGGCATCTAGTGTTTTCTAGGATAACCCTGACAAACTAACACAAAGCCTTTTTCTGTCTCAGGGACTTTTACTCTGTCCTTTCTGACTGGAATTCTCTGTTCTCAGTTCAATTCAAATATCTTCTTCTCACTGAGGCCATCTCCACCATGCTTAGCTGCAATGAGTGCTCCCACCCTGCGATAGCTGGGATCTTGAATGTTCTGTGCCCATGTATTAAAGGCTGACTCCCCAGAGTGGTTCCATTGGGAGGTGGCAAAACCTTTAAGAGGTGGGACTTGGCAGGAGGTCTTTAAGTCACTGGGGGTATGGCCTCAAAAGAGGATTATGGGACCCCAGTTCCTTCCTCTTCTCTCTTTTACTTCCTGGTCATGAAGTGGTTTATCTCTACCATGTGCTCCTGTTCTGATGTGCTGCCTTGCCACGGGCCCAGAGCAATGGGGCCACTGGCCATGAACTGAAATCTCCAAAACTGTAGGCCTAAATTTTCTTTATAAATTTATTTTCTCAGGTATTTTGTGATAGTGGAAAGTTGACTAAACACACCTCTGGGTCAACCTCTAACCCATGAATCTGTTTCATACCTCTTCTAGCACTATTTACTTGTGAACATGTATATTTTCTCTACCAGGATCCCTTCTAGAATGTAAACTCCTTGAAGACAGTTTCTAGTTCCTTTCTGTTAAATAACCTTTGATAAAGGGAATGGTTCTAGTTTCTCTGGATCTCCTTATGTAAGATCCATGGAATTCTATTATCTGCAATGGAAGATCATGGACTCTTCTCAGGCTTTTCTTATTTACTTGCTCCAAGATCAGGTTTCTTAAAATGTATTTTTATTGAATGGTTTTATTTTTATAGCAGTCTGGGCTTCCTTCCAATATGCTGTGTAAATGCTGGTTGTCTGCTCTGGTTCTGAAGGACAATGGCTGCATGCTAGCTGGGGCATCCTCCCCTCTCATCTTAAGTGTGCTTGCTCCCATTTGTGTCCTTTGGTTAGTGTGTTGTTCCTATGGAAGCAGTGTTCTGTTTATCAAGGTACTGGGAGGGGAGTGGTAAACCTCCTCTGGCACAAAAAGCTACTCTCTGCTTGGAGTCAGAATTGAAAATAGATTTCCTCATTGGGAAGAAACATGGATGCATGGAATCTCTTGAGCATCCTATTTCACATCCCCAACCCCTGGCAGCAGTGATGCAGGGATATTGTTATTAGAGCGCTTTTTGCGCTCCACCACGGTGAGGGCTGCATATTCACACAGGAACATGTGTATGGTAGAATATTAGAAATGGCCGAAATTTCATTTATTGTATAAGGAAAATCACTGTGGCCAGTCATTTACCAGTCAGTCTTACAATTTTGTATGGAGCTATTGTATTTGAAGATATATGATTTTTCATAATCTTGTTCCTGATGTGGGTGAACAGCAATCTAAGAGATAAAGAACTATGATAATCTATTTTATTCCTGGGAAGAGTAATGAAACTGACTGAAAAAGGATAGATCAGTTTGTTAATGTTTCAAAAAAAATCTTATTAGAAATGAATACCATTTCTTGAGAATTCCAGTGGTGTTTAATTTAGGTAATATTATTCCTGGCTTACAGAAACTGGAGCACTCAAGGCTGTGAGAGGACAGTTTTCACACATATTTGTGTCACTGGAGTTTTCTAATCCTGAAACAGAGTAGAAAATACAAAAAATTTACATTATTTTCCTGTTATAAAGAGGCTAAAGGAAAAACAAGGAACAAAATGTCACCTATGCAATGAAAGCACAAAATGTCAACAACACAAGCCAAACTCGGAGCACGCACAAGGGGTTAATTTGCTAATTAGATTTTTCCTGGGATTACTTTGCTACAGAATGAGCCATGAGCCATTCTTCTCCATGACTCATGATTCCAGATCGACAACTGTCATTTTACCTTAACAGATAAGGAGGTGTCTCCTTTTTTGGTTGTCAGCTGTTACGGCTGTTTAGTGAGACCAGAGAACCAGGCCAGCGTGAATATAGACTGATGAATGATTTATACCGCAATGGCACTGAATCAAACCCCAGTTTCGGACTTCGGTCTAACGGCAAAATTTAACATCAGGGTACTGATTAAAGTAAAACCTCCCTGTTTCAAGAGGTTTATTCATTTTTTAAAAAAAGGTCTATTAGTAACTGAATGAGTTTACAGTTCTGAATAACTGTGTGTATGGTCTATAGTAAACAACCTGAACAGCCATTCTAAATGAGTTCTTTATATTCAGCTTCTCGAAACTTGTAATTACATTTGAGGCAGGACATGTGATACCAGAAGATGTAAAGCTATGTAGTCCCTACTGCCTCTTGCATTCAATGCAGGCAGTCCAGCAAGATCAGCAGAACACACGAGAAAATCACTGCCATTAATCATCTCTTAAAGTGGAACCGAAGAAAGCCTTTCCTTAAAAACAAATAGATTTACTCTTTTTTCATTAGTCCTGGTCTTTTGAAATAAATTGTGATGGGACTGCATTTTCAGTAGCAATTGATCTTTTTTGAAGTCTTATGCTTTCTATCTTGCTGGGTCATGTTAGGAAATTATAGGCGTAAATACTGTCAGAGTATTTCAGTTTGAAAAGTGGAGGCCTGAGAAGAAACTTAAGGAAAAAAACCAGAAAACAAAAAAACCACTGATTTTCAACAACTCTGAAATAAAATGTGAGACTGCTCCAGGAATTTCTCCTTATCTCTAGCTATGAAAGCATGCCCTAGGAGTAGACATACGTGCCCAAGGAAATGGTTAAATATTTGAATATGAACAATCTTTGAATAAATAGGCTGTTTTAGATGTATTTGTGTTAGCAAAAACACGATGGATTTCAAACAATACCATTTCTAGATCGATTGTATCCCATTTGTGTCCTTTGGTTACAAAATCTATTCTTTCTAACTTTCGTTCATTATTTAAAAATATTTATTGAGCCTCACTCAATTTTACAACTAATGGCAGTGAGCACCAGTGATCTGAGGTTTATTATTCATATTTATAATATATATTCAACTTGGTATTCTTGTGATCTATCTTCTAGTCTTTTCAATTAGAATTAGGTCTGAACTGATTTCTTTCTGGTCTTGACTTTTTTGGGCCAGGTCAATTATAAGTGAGGTCAATCCTTGCCTCACAAGCCTGGGGTGCTCTGATTGGCATGAGCTGGAACTGGAGAGCCATATAAATGAAATAAAGAATCCCACAGAAAAACATGGTAGATTGCCACCAAGAACCCTGTTCATGCTGCCCAGATGGGCTGGACAGTGTTCTTCAAACATGCACTTCATTTTTTGTTTCTGTTTTTTTCTTTTTTAAAAATTTAAATTTATTTTTTAGGTGTTACACAAAGAATAATAAGTACTACTGGGATACCATGTGTTTTTTGATATGTGTATACATTGTGTAATGTTTATATCAGTTAAACATATCCATCTCCTTGAAAATTTATCATTTCCTTGTGGTGAAAGCTTTCAAAATCCCTTCGTCCAGCTTTTTGATATGAACAGTACATTATTAAATGCAATCACCTTACCGTGCAACAACACACTGGAACTTCTTACTCCTCATTTCCTTATTTCTGATATTTGCACATTCCTTTTCTGTTTTCTCCATTAAACTTTTATGCTTTTAACCACTTTTTAAGACAGTTCAAATCATTTTTCTTCATTATAGCTTCCTTAATCTACCTTCTTCATTTCCCTCCAGAGATAATTTATTTTAACATTTCCATTTATTTGTATATTTCTTTTGGTACCCATTTAGAAATATGTATGCAAGCTGTTTCCCCTTGTATTTCTACTAGATTTTAAATTCTTTGAAAGTTGTATTGCTTCTCATTTATCTGAGAATTTTGTTAGCTGTCTTTCAAACAGAAGGCGCCTGATAAGCTCTTGACCAAGCTGGGAGGAAATGGAGGAATTCTGGTGATATGGGTTTTAGTCTTCTGGCCATATGGGTTTTATTTTTTGCCTTTATTTTCTCATCTATCTCCACAAATGGCAAAAAATAATGAATGCTCATATCAAGACTATGTTAACAGTCAAAGAGGCCTTGAATTAGCGTGAAACAACTGAGGTTAGAATTAGCTCTTTATGTTAAATTTGTGGCACTAATTTTCCCAGTGGCAGTTTGGGAAGTCACCAACACAGACATAACGTCATTGCCAACCAGGAGGCCAAGCATAACTGTGGGAAAGAAAACCCATGTTCAAAAGGAAATATCCAAAATAATAGAATGGCAGGTCTAGAAATTCACCACCATGAATGCCTTTTTTGTGGTCTCATTTTCCCCAAGGTTGCTCTGGTATGAAAGTCCTTCTTTAAGGAGATAACATAAAAGGAAATAAGTGGTGGTGGAAAAAAAAGTTCTCTCTTGTAATGGCCTTGTACGTTCTTTGGCTATTTCAATGTAATGTTTATCTAATAAATAGTATTTCAGTGTTAAACAGTAGAGCTGTGTGTGCTCCTAGGCCGAAAGGCTGGACCTCCTTCAGGTCTTGCCATGCTCTTACTGCTGAAAAAAATTCTGTTCTAATGAAAAGAGACACTATGTTGCTGGAGCCACTACCAGGATGCCGGCTTAACATTTTCATGCTTCTGGGTCATATATAAGTCTTCAGGCAGAATCACAAGCCCTTGCGTATGTGTGTGTAAGTGTATGCACACATGAAAAGGTGTAGTTTCAATAAAAAGCACCCACATAATACTTTTTTTTGGAAATATAATTCTGTGTATGCAATAGTTTCCTGTACTAAACTGTTTAAGAGAAAGAAACGTCTGTGATGTGTGGCAGTGTGTCTCTAGAATAGCTAAGGGAACGTTTTAGTGTTTTGATATATGCAGTTGTGAAGTTTCAAAAGGGATGCTAATTTCAGGGCAGAAGAAATGAATCTCTGTCCAATTGCCTACCTTGACTCCTAAATAGCCAACACATTTAGATAGTGTCTGAGTCGTTTTCAAGACTGAATTTCAGAAATACAGTCTCTGAATCTTGTCCCTCTCCCTGGGAGGGAAATGTTTCTTGAGAAGAATAGGGCAGATTTCCAACATGGCAGGGTGCCTAGAGGACCATGGCAGGTCAAGTGGACACAAATTCAAGGGGAATAAAATGTAGTCCGGTAAAAATGACCTTAAATAAAGAGAGAAATATACGATATTGCCCTGTTCATTTAATCTGTTTCTGTAAACTCAGAAGGAAATATTTATGTGTTATCAAAGCAGTGTTTCTGCTCTGACAAGGTATGTGGATTTCTTTTATGGACCAAGGAATTTCCAAGGAGACCAAGGAGAATGGGAAAGAGAAACTTGAAGGGGGACTTGGTTGAAGTGTTATCTGTCTAAACTTCTTAATGAACCCTGCATGCTCATTCATTTAAAAAAAACTATTAAGCCCCTCCTGGGAGCACAGGAAGCTTGACTTCCTAGAAATAAACAGGTTCTGTCCCTGATGCATCTTAAAGTCTGTAGGTTTAAATAGAGGGACCTACGATGCAGCATGAGGAGTGAGGAGGTAACAGTCCATTTACCTGCAGCTGAGGGTCATTTAAATGTTGATGGAACACATGGTTTTTGGGAAATGCTTGTGTTCACATGGTGCCTTCCTTTCTTAGGGAACTGTCCTCATCAGTGTTGATAACCTCTGTGGTTTCCACTAATTCCCAGATTTCCTTACGTGGGACCTTCCCTTGCTCCAGTGTTCTCTTGAACCCAGCAGCTAACACTGCTGTCTTATGTGCTATTTTCCCAGAATTCTCTACTTTATTGAAGAACCTCTTTCCTGTAAGGTGTTAGTGGATTCTTTTCTCCCAGTGAACGTATGTGTATTTTGTAATAGCACCATGAAGACCCCTGCTTTAAACCTGCGGGAATACTCTAAAGCTAACAACTTGAAGAGTCTTGGCAGGCAAGAAGGTGAATCATTGGGTCCCCTCAAACGGTAGCCACACTCCATGGCTTCTGTTTACATCAGGAGAATGGCAACTGACCCATCAGCCTGATTCCAGGAGCAGCCAGGGAGTTTGTAGATTGTGCTGAAATAGCTGACCCTATAGTTGAAGTTTCCTCCCTGGACTGCTGCTCCTCAGAAATGAGGGAAGAATCCAGGAAAAATTCTGTCTATCATCTCCTCAATATTAATTTTCTTCTATTGTATGTGTGTCTTTTCTTTATTAGTTAAGTCGATAAACATCACAATCGACTCCTTTTAGTGTACCAACCTATGAGCTTTAACACTTCTTTGATTTGTATAATCACCACCTGAGATCAGACAGAATACAAAATCAACTATCTGGGTCAATCCTTTCCCCTCACACCTAATTGCTGGCAAGTAATGATCTGTTCTTTGTTGCTTCAGTTCACATGTATGTATTTCTCTGTGTATATGTGTATTTGAAAATATCATATAAATAGAATCAAACAGTATGTAACTTTTTTGAGAATGTCTCCTTTCATAACAACTCCAAAATTCAGCCAAGTTGTTCTATTATTAAATTTTTCCTTTTTATTGCTAAGTAGTATTCCATCAGATGGATGTCCATTGATTTACTCATTGAGAACATTTGGATTGTCTCCTGGTTTTGTTGATTACCAACAGAGGTGTACACATTTTTGTGTGGATGTTAAGTTTTTTCATTTATCTTGAGTGAACACCTAGGACTGGGATGGTTGGGCCATGTGGTAAATGTATCAAACAGTATAAAATAAAAAATAATCATAAGGGATTGCCAAACCATTTTCCATTGCTCCAGGAGAAGTGATACTATTGAACTGGATCTTCTAGAACTTTTGAGTACTCTCATCTAAAAGCAAAGCAAAAGAATAATCTTTCCTGAAGTTTAGGGTATTCATTGTTTAATAAATCATGATTGATTCACCACAGATGGGCACTGTTTCAATAAGTAGTTCACATTTTATTTAATAAGACTTTCTGCAATGATAGTAAGGATTACTAGATGATACACTGTATGTAAATATGTACTACTGGTCTTTTCCTCTAGGAAGGGGATGCTTTGGTGGTTAAGACCAGAGGCCCATTGAATGGGAACGTCACAGATGGTTCCTTCAGGAAGGCCAGCCACCCCTACGCTAAGGGCAGCAGGTAGGCCTGTTAACTTTCTCCAGTCTAGAGTCATCCTTTGTTTGGCATTCAGTAGAATTCTTTGGCCAATAGAATGAGCACGACATAGACAGCTATGGCTGTTTACGTTCTCATTTGGTTTTGTTTTTGCTTTTTGAACTTTAATCTTCGGGTGCTCAGAGTTGCTTTAAAAATAAAATTCTGTGACTGAAGAATCATCTTTCCTTCTAGAAGCAGCCATTGATAATTTGTCTTACTCCAAGTTATTCCTACTCATCCCTAGGTAGGAAATCACCGTGCGTTGCCTCAAAATGGCTTAGAGTGGGTCGCAGTCTGAGTCCACAGACCCTGGCAAAGCCTGGAGTGAACTGAAGAGGAGGAATGGGAGATGATTGGGCTTCCTGCCTGAGCCTACGGGAGGAAAACGTCCGGTATACTGCAGGACAACATTTGGTTTGATACTTTGGTGCATTGAGCGTGCAGCAGGAACAATGCCTGAATCAATGTCTTCTAAAGGGCATCTTCAAGACGAAGTGTCACAGTCCTACAGCACGTCTGTTGTTGGTCCTCTTTTCTTCTGATCGGTCTGAGTTCCTGAAACAATTTCTTCAGCCCAAACTGCTGGGAATTCAGATTAGCTAGCATCAAACGGCATCTTTAATGGAATCTGCCTGCAATTGCACACAGCAAGAGGTTAAGCAAATCTTAGGAAAAGCTTTTTCCTAATCACAGAAAAAGCCATACTTTGTTTATGTGTTGTGCATCCCACTGTGTTAAATCTGATGAAATGAATCAGAGATGGTTATGTAAAGCCTGTATACACATTTCAGGTAATTTTGGTAACATTTAAAAAAAGTCTATTTGTTTGATTCAAACTCTCTAATGCCACAACTTTAAATCATTCCTAGCACAACTATCAAATAGAAAAATTGATATATGTGTAAAGAACATAATGGATCAGAGTTCATATCAGACAAACCTATAATTATAAGAATAATTATGGTAGAAGATAAGTAGCAGTTGGAGAACCTCAGAAGACTTTTTGGCTTGTTTTGGACGACCACCTCCAAGTTTCATCTGTCAGGCAGAGGTTCTGTCTCTGAGGTTGGAAAAACTGGACTGGAACTCTCTGATGGACCAAGGTTTCTTCCTCCTGGTGTGGTTTGATGACTGGCATTGCCAGTCTCAGGGTGTTTAGCATTTCTGCCACTGCCCCTTTCAGAAATCCAAAGTTTAGAGATGAGTCAGCGTTAAAAAGAAACAATGGCCACTCATTATTCAGTGGAATCTTGCGAGCTGCTTCCCCTCTCCCTTTCTTGTCCAGAGCCTGGCCCACAATTCACAGCCCCAGGCAAACTTCCAGAAGCTTCCCCCTACTCTTGTACTAGTCTGCATTCACAGAAGGAATCTGGACTTGGGTTTTTCATCAAACAACAACAACAAAATTATGCTTGTCTAGCATGTGCATTTTTTTTTTTTTTAACAAAGTTGACATGTGCATTTGATCTCTAGCACTGGAAAAAATCTGGAGTGTAAACAATAGGTGGTGTTTGTGGACACCTAGTTTGAAATGTTCTCACTCTTCTGAATACCAAATATCCTACTATCCCATGTTTGATTATCACTCCTGTGATGTAAAACTATCTCTCAATTTCATTTAAATTAGATTTTCCATGTCTTTTCCTCTAATAGATTCAGTTTATCATGGAGCTGGGTATGTTCATCCTGTTTTTGTGTCTAACCACCTTTTATCAGGAGTAGTCTCGAGGGTTATTTGTTGAGCTGGGCTGGGAGGTAGCTCAGTGGTAGAGAGCACTTACCTAGCATGTGCAAGAACCTGAGTTTGATCCCCAATACTGCAAAAAGAAAAAAAAATGTTTTTTGTTGGAAGATCACATTCACTCATTCATTCAACAAGTTTAGTGAGCACCTACTATGTGCTATGTACCATTCTATGTACAAAGGTGATCATCAGCGAAGCATGCAGATAAGACTTCTGTCCTCAAAGAGCTTGTATGCCCACAATGGAGCATCTGATCTATCTTGATTAAGAATACGTTTCACATTAAAAGGATTATTTTGTTCTAACACAGAATATTTAGCTTCAGGTGTTATTTCAGTCATGTAGATATGATTGAAGAGTGGTAAAGATTATACTTTTCTTTTTCTAATTACCATATATATGTCATTCTAAATAAAACAGTACTAATATTGCAACATCCTAGCCAAGAACCAAACACTTTCTACCTGAATACCTTTGTTGATTTCTTTGTACTCTACTCAGGTCTATGTGACTTCTTAATTATCCAAAATTGATGTGGATTACTCATTGAAATTTGAAATGGTAATTTTTAGTAACCAAGTAGGGATGAAAAATGAACATGATTGCTTCAAGATCCTGCACAATGTTTTGCTGTAATCACATACCAGGTTTAATAATGGTCTGACACATACATTCCAACATTTTGTTGGAATTAATTGAGGTAAAATATTTGTGGATCTTTTCCTTCTCTTCTTCTCTCTGTATTTATAATTCAAATGAATGAAAGGAGCCTGATTGCCAACTGGAAAGAGTTCACTAGGTTGCATTTTTGTTGTTGCTGTTGATGTTGTTGTTAAAGCTGCACAGCAACAAATTATTGTCACTTGTTACCTGTCTCCATCTTTGGCAACGTCACTGAGGATCAAGTTGCACTGAGAAATGCTATTTTTATATAACACCACAGGGCACATGCATCGAAGTTTCCACATCTGACATTATGTAACAGAAAGGCATTAGAACTAGTTCCAAGTGAATCTTTTTGTTTAATTTCTAAAGAAGTCATCTTTTAAGTGTATTGTGTCTTGTATAGTTGAATAATTATGATTCTTAGAGGTCACTGTGTGTTCCGTTTACCATATAAATAGCAGTGCGATGGTCTGGAACAGTTTGAGTTCTTATTTTCCTTATATGCTTTCTTTCTGGTGTAAAAGCATTAAGGAATTTTGACATAATGATAAGCTGCTATTTAAAGTCCTCACTTGTGAGACTGGAATGCAGTGCATTCAGGAGAAATTTACAAGCTATGCATTCATGCTAGGTTAGAGCCAACAACACTGAGCACTGTTTAAAGGCAGGAAACAATTCACATTTCAGATTTCTATGACCTTGGTTACATTGAGCGTGGAGGTGATTATCAGAAAAATTTGATAACATCTTTGAGATTCTTATAGTCTTCAGGGAAGCAAAATATCCTGGTGATAACTAAAAGCATTTAATTGCTACCCAGATGTTTTGCTTTTGTATTGCCAAACATCTGGATGTTAAGAAACATTTGGAAAAATGAGTGTGCTTTTAAAGTTTTTTTTTTGTTGTTGTTTTTGTTATTTTGTTTTGTTAATGTGAATTTATGCTTGCCATCTTCTGTTCTTAGCTGCATAGTCAACATCCGAACAGGGTTATTTTGTAGTTTTATATTCTTATACTAAGACATAATCTCAGAAGTATCTCTGGAAAAGATTTCTTTGCCATATAGAATTCTCCTCAATTTCTGAAAAAAATTGCAAGCAGTTGTACAACGGATGTTTATAAGACTGATACACGGACAAGGGATAGTTATACAATTAAAGTGATGTCTTGAAGGAGGGGATTTGCAAAGCCAGGGTTACACAGCAAGAGGGAATTAAAGGAAACTTAATTTCAACTCAAGGAACTGGAGAAGTGTTATAACACTTGTCACCTAAAGCAAGCACAACGACCTCTTGTATGGCAGTTGGGATACTGAGTGACGGTGGGCACATAGGCTAAAATTACCAACAAGTGATATTGCTACAAAAATTAGTAGTACAGTAATGTGTTTATTGGATTATATTAATAACAATTATATGAAATATAATCTTTATAATAACATTCTGTATTTATAGGTTTTCATGAATAAAGCTATATTAAATGGAAAATAATTATAAAATACTATAAAATAATAATAAATATTCTCTTTGGAATTTTCATGGGAATAAAAATGTATTTGATCAAAAGATACATTAAATGAAATTGGATAGAAATCTGAAGCATTTAGAAGAAGATATAGAAACTATATCAGAAGATATTTGGGATTTTATTTCTTTATGTTTAAACAAAACTCCGTTCATGATATTAGGAGGACTTTTCCCCATTTATTTTGTATACCTCTTTAGTGTTCTGAAGAGTTCTGTGTAAATCCTAGATACTCAATTAAATGCTTGTTTGTTCCAAGAATGCTCACAATTCAATGGCTAAGACTTTAGCATTGTGATTTATGAGCTGCCTATAGAGAAAAAGAAAACATCTCCATTCTGTATGCTAAATGGCTCCAGGCATTTTTTTTCTAAGCTTGTTTTATCTAAATCACAAAATAACACAAAGAAACAAAAGCCTCCAAGAGTTCTTTTTTCAGTTCCTCATTGACTCAACATGTTTAATAAACACAGACTACATGCAAAGCACTGCAGTATAGAAAGGATATGAAAAGGAAAAGGGAAAGGGGTGAAGAATATTATTTCTGGAAGAGACACAATATCTGCAATATCTCCAGCACAGTGCAAAACATTTTATATACATGGGTCTATTTTAAGACATAGTTATTTTCTTCAACCAACTTGCAGTCTAATGAAGAAGACATGGAGATAACAATAATCTAGGGGAGCATGTTAGTGCCAGAGTTTATAAGCACGAACTGAACTGCATGTGAGTGGAATGCAGAACACCACCCAACTGAGGAGGCCAAGAGATTCCACTTTGGGCAATGGTTAAGATTTCAATAGGAGGACACAGCGTGGGGTGGGCAGAAGCTGGGGACTCTATAAGGCAGCACAGATAGATAAATGATGTAAAGTGTATTAGTAGAAAAGAAGGGAGCCATATTTGAGCAAAAAGAACTTCAGTTTAGCTGGCACAGAGGGCACATCCGTGCTGCCCAGGCCATTAGACCAAAAGAGGTCCTTGTGTATGTGGAAAAAAAAATATAGGTTCCTTGGCCTCACTTAGATATGTTAATTCAGAATCTCCAGGTACATTTTCTGGCAAACCATTAATGTTTTTAAATAAGCACTCAAAGTGATTGCTAGAGTCATGGAAATTGTGGAAGCTCTGGATTGCGGAGGGCCTTGCAATTGGATTTTTTTTCAGAAGGCAATCACTTGGAAGGAAGAATTCCCACCTCTGTGGTCCAAAAGCTAAATATACCTAAATGGTCTTTGCTTATATCCCTCTGGTTCTTCTATCACATTCTTTTAGACATTTGGGAATTCAAGGCCCCTCAGGTAAATGCAGCACAAGGCCTGTCCCTCCTGCATTGACCAGCTGTGACTCTGTGAAGAGGGGACCCACATGGCCCAGGCTGGTAGGCAGCTGCCACGTGAAGGGCTCCTATTTCAGAGAATCGGGCCATGTTTCAATAGTTCTCTCAAGGCAATTAAAAACAGTTTTATATTCTTGCTCCTTCCTCTTTGGTCATTCACTGACAGGGCCGGGGCATGTTTCGAGTGGGTGGGGAATGCCAATCTGGCTTGGTCTCTTCTGTTTCTACAATTTAAGGAATGAAAGCTCACACACTGTTAGGGAACAGATCGACATAATGAAAAGCCCCTGGTGCTGGATCCAAATCTTTTAACTTTTAGTAATGAATGCTGTCCTGTCTATGTTATGCAGTTGGTATCATGCTCTTTATTACATTAAAAAAAGAAAGAGAAACAACTTTATACCAGCAGAAAACCATAGGGCACGATGACATTTGAAATGCCCTCAGGGAGGGCAGTTTGTCCTCAGTTTGTCCTCTCCTCTTTATTTTCACGTCATTTCTATTTTATCTGTCTAGATCCAGGTCTTCAATTCTAAACTCCTCTTGGTTCTCCCTCCTAAAATGGGCTCTTTCATGCCCTCTGTTTTAGTTTGTGCTCCTATAACAAAATAGCACGGACTGGGGAATTTATAAACAAGAGGAATTCATTCCTCTCAGTCAGTTCTGGAGGCTGGGAAGTCCACCATCAAGGCACCAGCAGGGTTGGTGTCTGGTGTGGGGGATGCAGGGCTCTCTGCTTCCTGATGGCACCTTGTCTCTGCCTCCTCTGGCAGGGAGGAGTGCTGTGTCCTCACATGGCAGAAGAATGGGAGGGAATGAATCTACTCCCACAAGTGCGCTTCTAGGAGTCTTAATCCCACCAACGAGTCACCTCTTAAAGCCGTCATGTTGGTGATTGTGGACAAATGAATTTGGGGGTCACATTTAGACCACAACACCTGCCCTTGTGCCTGTGCCCTCTTTAGCTGCCTGCTCCCCCTCTTGGTGCTGCTCCCCATCCCTTCCTCATTCTCAGACTCTCCACAGCAGGGTCTTGATGCTTCTCTTCTCTCCCAGCCTGAGTTCATCGGTGCCCCTGAATTCCATCAGCCCTTCCTAGCCTCTCCCTCCTCGATTGCTGTCCCTTCTTTTTCACTGTAATTCACTGTGCTTGTTGTTTAGCTTCATTCTTCCTATCTCCATGTCTTCTTCAATGTCTCTGTTCTGCTTCTTCCTAACCTGCTCTTCAGCTGCCCTTGACCTGCTGAGAGCCACAATGATACCACTGAATTCTTCCCAGAGGTAGGACTGAAGAGGGTTAGGACAGGAGCTAAGAGGGAGGGTGGGTAAGCACACTGGTTCTCGGGCTCTGCTGCTCAGCCTGAAGTCCAGTTTGTGTGATCCGCAAACTAGTGTCTCCCCATGCTTGAAAAGGGGTCTCCTGGTGGCACACACATCATAGGGATGTTGTGGGGACTGAATACGTTTATAGATGCAAGCGCTTAGAACAGGGCCTGGCACCCAAATACCATGTAAGCGTTTACTGCTATTTCTGTTTTTTTTTGCTCCTGACATATAACTGTTGCCTTTCTCATTCATTCTTAAAATTCTCTGGCCATTTCCAAGGTTAAAACATCATCCTGCTTGTAAAAAAAACTTAAAAAATTATTATTCTTTAATTACAGATGAGAAACTAATGTCCAATTTCTACAATTTGTGTGTGTGCGTGTATGATAGTATATAGTACAGAATGTGCAACCCCCTTCTCTACAAGTCTGCTCAAGTAAGGGCATTTGGTGAGCAAGCTCACTAGCTGAAGTTTGGTTGATTCAAATGATTCCTCCCTACGCTGAGATAGGTGAACTGTTCTTCACCTTTTCCTTGTTTGTCTCTAGCTATACTCATTGACCAACATCTGAAAGTGTGTGTAATGCTCATGGGCTAGAGATCAAAACCACAGGAATAAAGGAAGAGGAAATAGAAGAGACCAGAAAGGAGATATTTTACAAATTGATGAAAGACGACTACTAGCACCTAATTTTAAAAGTAGACACGATCTCCAGGTGGGAAGGATTCATCATCTGTTGGGACAAAGGGCTAATTTTGTGCATCAGGTTCTCTCAGAGAGTTCTGACCTCCTGATTCAGACAAGTTTAGAGTTGCCTTTTAAACAAGTTCCCAGGTGATGTTGATGCTGTGGCCAAGGGTCTACACTTTGAGAAAGATGGCTATGGACTTTTGTTTCTGTCTCTTTCCTTCATAAGGAAATTCTTGCTTTTGTGTTCATCAGAAATAACAGTAGTTTTCTCAGTACTAGTTTTTCTTTTTTCCTACTCTAATTTTCTTTTTTATTGGAGTTTCTGTGCTTTCTTTCCTACTATATTTATTTGTAAAGTTGCCATGTCACTTACAGTGGACTCCTCACTTTTCCCTCTTCCCCCATCTCCACTGCATCCTGCCTTTGACATGGGCATGCCCCAAACTCTATGTACCTCCTGCTCAAACTAGCCAACACATACTGGAAAAGGGACTAACCACTGGATGAGGATGGAAATGAAGGGTCCTGGGGTTGGGTTAAAGCAAGAGAGTTACAATGAGGGTTTCCCAAGTGTGCGCTGAGCCAGCAAAGACAGAGGAAAACAACAGGACCAGAAGCTGTGCTGGATGATGGACATGACCATGTATCGTGCTGGGAATTAGAGTGAGGATTAAAACTGTCATCTGTCATTTTTGCCTTCCTAGTTCCACTTCCCTACTTTCCTGGTGCAGCATCTGACTTTTCTTTCAAGGAACTATTTCTCATACTTGGTGGGACTAATAGTTTGAGGTTCACCTTCCTAGCCTCAAGTGTGGTCTCTAGGTTCTTCTTGTGCTGTGTCAGGGTGACTTGTCACTGGGTGGACATGTGGCCCTACCTTGGCTATTCTCAGATCTGCTTTGAACCCTACCTGCTATGGAGGGAAAGAGGACACTTTCGGAAAGTTAAGGAGCTGAGACGATGTCCTTTAGGGTTGCCAGGGCCTCTACAGGCTTCCATTTAGAGAAAGTATGCCTGAAAAAGAACCCAAGACTAAAGAAACAAGAGGAGAGGGAGAGGAAGAGGGAAGTTAGTTACAATCTCAGTCCCTGATTCTAGTTGTGCCCCAAATCAAACCACTATTAGGGTTTTCAGTTATATGGACCAATTAAAGTTTATCAAGTTTTGCTGACACTTAATCGCTTTGGGCTTACTCTCATTTGAAATAGAAAAAAGTCCAGAAGGCCATTAAATGTGTCTTTTTGGTCTGGATCATCCACATCATGCACACCCTGGCTTTTTTTTGGAACTTCCCTTACCTCTCCACGCAGGGTGGTGGAAGGTGACACCTGGCTTGGCCAATCAGGAATCCCACCTTCTTAGTCATAGCAATCATTTCAGGGACTGACAAAAGATGTAATCCAGGTCCAGGAGACACAATTCTGGGATTTCTGTGGGAGCCGTTGGACAGGCAAAGCTAGCTTTCCTTTGCAATTGCAGTGCTGGAGGACGTCAGCCCTGAGCAGTTGGGGCGACTGTGTGGGGAGAGCCTGTCTGAAAGCAAAGCCCACAGAGAAAATCGGAACACAGGGAGATCAAGGCTGATGACATCAAGATTCAGAACAGCTGAGGTTAAGAGGTTCCGGAAGCTTAAAAAACACATTAAAGAGAATTGTTAATCAGCTGCAGGATACACATGTTTAGAATCTCACTGAATCCTGATCAACTTAAGCAGATTTTCCCAATTGGCTTTGTGTTCCAAAAGGAGATTTTAGTTGCAGTTTTAGGGAAAGAGAAGTTATTTCTGCCATTTGCTGTATTACATTGAAGGATCAAATCCACTCTTATTGAAAATTATGAAAGAATCCAAATTTCACAGCTGAAAGGGACCCTAGAGTTTATCTAGACTGATGCTTTCCAAATTGTGGGACATTTTTACAAGAAATCCTTAAATCCATATATGACACAAACTTTTTGTTTTTACATGGAAAAAAACCCCATATATATGACACATATACACAAATGGTCATTTTTCAAATGTCCCCAGATACTATGGTGATTAATTATGTTAGGATTCATTCAAAGTCTGACTTGAAAGCACACTAGCTATTTATCAATCAAAAAACCTATTTTTGCAATCAGTATGTAGCAGAGATTTACTATCAACCCTTAGAAAAGAGAAGGGTCTGAATTTTTTTTTTTAATGTTTGCACATTTTGCATGACTGAACAGATTTTAAAACATTTTCGTGGACTAAAATGTTAATTTATGTTGAATGAAGAAACTAAAGGCTGATGTAATTTGTCTGAACAGTTGTGAGGATTCTGTGATACTTTTTGTCATTGTGCCTGTGTGGCATGGTACCCAGGTGATAAATGGAGAAATGGTGGAGTCTCTTGGACCAATCCTATCTCTGCCACCCTTAATCTCTGCCTTTGTTGCCAGCTCCTGCAGTGCCTGGCCCCTGTGTCCCTTCCCCTGTCTTTGTACTCCTTCCCTCTTGCTTGCTAAACTCCTTTCTTCCAATGTTTTGGAAGGATTCTGCTCTTACTCTGCCGTGGCACATGTGATTGCTTGCTCTAGAATGCTTCCTACCTGCCTCCTTTGTGTAAGTTAAAGCCGCCTCTGTCCTCACCTCTTAGTCACTTGTCAGAGCGAGGCTACCCTGCGTACACTTATCTCAGCCCTTATTCATGTCCAGTCCTTTTATTTACCTTCCACTAGCAGTATTGCCTTCCTTTTAGGCATTTCTCTCTATGTGCACTGGAGTTTGAGCAGGTCTGACTTCCCTATGAGGCTGAAGTTCCCTGAAAGCGGGTTCCATGTCTGTATTTGTGCATTATGGTCTTGCTCCCACCTGGCCCTTAATAAAATTTGTTGCACGAATGAAGTAGTCTGGCTGAGGTGTCTTAAATTAACACTTTATGCTCCCGAGCCTCTATTATGACGTTTAAAAAATATTCACATGCTTTATTTCTTTTCCTGTTCCTGAAACTAGTCTTAGAACTCTTCAAGGGCAGAAACTGTATTGCATTTATCTTTCTATCACCAATGTATGTAACCTATTTTTATCTAAGATGTGAAGAGAGGCCCACCTGCAAATTTGTGACATAACCAGGAAACTATGTCCTACATACAGTCCTTTTCTAAAAATAAGCCCAGCACATGCTCTGGTATAATCTGACTCAGATGCTTCATATAGTAGAATTTCAGGAAGATGCCTGTCTTTGTACACTAGTTAAAACTCCTGAATTGAGTTAGCATTTAAAGGTCCATGTAAGCAGCGGTTAAGATAAGGTGAATTTATTACTCCTGGGTTTAACTAGAAACCAGGGCTCTGTAAGCCGTGTGCATTCTGTTTTTCACAATCATCCACTTTGCTACTTAACCTTGAGGAAAGTGAAAGGATTAAAGGACATGTGGCCTGGGAAGACCACCCAGGGATCAGACAGCATTTACCATAATGTGTAGGCATAAACTGTTGGGGCTCTACACCCTGGGTTTATACCCTCACCTTGCTACTATCTAGCTGTGTGACCTTAGTGAGTGACTATCTCTCTGAGTTTTATTATTATATTTTTATAGTAAAACCGAAAGAATAGTACCAACCCCAAAGGGTTGTAGGAAGCATAGTTGAAGCCACGTAGATAAAGGGCTCTGCACAGGGCCAGATGGAGGGTTCATGGTCACAATCACTGCCTCTTTATCAGTGGGAGGTGGATGGGCAGGTGGAGCTGAGCAGCTTGGGTGGGATGAACATTTTGGATGGAGGAAACTGTGGCTTGTTTTTCTTTGCAGCTGGAGTGGTAAATTAGGATTAAAAAGATCTCAGGAAATAGGGAACAATTCTGTCCAAGTCATTATCAACCATTTTTTTTTTTTAATCTCAGGGGTGGGACTGTGGGGGCTGGGGTACCAGTAGCTTGAAGACAAAGATGGGACAACTGACTGGCATTTGGGTATAACAGCAGGCTTCTTCCAGAAGACAATAGTAAAGACCTTGAAGAAGACAGAACAGATACTTAAAATACAGCTCAATACCCATCAGAGGATAAAGCATAAAGCCCTTCTGACTGCTGCGAACTTGACAGTATTTTCATTGTAGATTTTAAGTGTGGCATTTTATTTGCATGATACTTCACTTAAGTGTTCTCTTCCTCTGACAACTGATAGTTGATTATCATTGCTTTAAATGGTGAGGATTCAGATTAGATAATAGAGTGGAATCATACTCTAGGTTATAAGGTGCAACACAAATGTAAAGAATAATTACTGAAGTTTTCAAATTCAAAGAAAGCTCCTTCTCACCCTTTCTCTACACTTGCCTTGGGGTTGTTTCTAAACCCCACAAGAGCCACGGCTTTCCCTTCCTTATAGTTCTGGCTTCAATGTTTATAGCAGTAATTGTCATTTTTACTAAGTTCTTAAGCTTTTGTTAAATGGTCTAAAACACCGCGTAGTATAGGAAAGCAGCACATCTTTTCTCTCCTCTCCTTTCCAGTTCTGCTCCTCAGAGTACAGTTTGCAAAACTACCTTAGTGTTGAAGTTATCAGGATGTTCAAGGTTATTAGTGGGGTTTCCAGGATTTAAAAAATGCAACTATATCATAACCACTTGGGGCAAGTTTAGAATATACTGGAAAGGAAAAGTATGCCTTCTCTTTTATGGTCCAAACAGTATTATAGTTTACTTACCCATTACCATTTTGTTGACTGACTCCAAATGATTTAATTATTCCCTTAATTTTGGGACTCTGAAATTATTTCCAATTCTCCTTACTATAAATAACATTGCAGAAAGTATCACTTTTCATATATTTTAAAGTGATTCCTTCAAATCGATTATCCAAATTATAAAATATGGGCCAAACTGTGCAAATATTTTTATGGATCATGATGCTTATTACAAATTACCTTCAAAAATGGCTTTGCCAACATATGGCACTGTTAGAAATACATGAGAGTACCATTTTAACTCCATCCTTACCATTCCTTTTTATTTTTGATCAAATAATAGCCTATTGTTTGAAATTTAGGCCTCTTTATTTTTAATCATGCTAAAATTCATTGTCTAAGTATTATTCTTTGTGGGAAACTTATTGAGTCATAAAATTTAAAACTCTACTTTTAAACTTAGATTTCTTTTAGGGTTCAAAATGCTGAAACTTGATTGCCTTCAAACTCACTATGACCAAGTCACCAAATATGATGAATCTGAGCATCATATCTCATAAATTTATTATTTTTTAAAAATTATTTTCTCATACATTTATTATCCTATTTTATTTCCTGAAGTTTCTTGGAAAAGTTTTGGTGAATCACATGCCACCCTGTATTGACCAAAAAAACAACTCTATTGCTGTAGTTGTCTGGCAAGTCATGATTAAATACATGGTGAAGTTTAGAAGTATTTCCAAGGTTCCTTGTTCCAAAATTTGGGAAAAACCTATGAGTGGCTTGCATCTGCAAGCACAAAATGATTCATTTGGTGTTAGTGCCTTTGGGTTCTTTGATTGAAGATGCATACAAGGAAATGGAAAGGGCCCTCATTTAAATGCAAATAAAGACTTGATAATTTTTCTTTTCTCTTTGTTCACTGGAAAAGATTTATAGTATGGTGAACAGAAATTCCACACTGGCTCTCAGGCATTTGCATCTACATGATGCCAACTTTTCTGAGTGCACTGTAAATTTTGTTCTCAAGCCCTTGTTTCATGCTATTTTTCACCAGGGCAAATAAATGGATTGATCTCAGGAACCAGACAGTTGCACGGATGGCTGGTCCAATTGATCCACCTGCCTTAATGGATCACTGTGCAACAGTGTGGAAAAAGAGGAAACTTGATTTAAGTACCATTTTGATCAGAGGCTGAAGTCCACTGATGAGAGTGCTCAGGTCACGTCAATGTCCTCCAGTTAACTCCATCCTGAGTGAGCTCGTCCCAAGTGAAACGGGGAGCCCTGCTCATCTCATCTCAATCATGTGCATGACAAATCGGGTTGTTTTTCATGGCTTCAACATTTTTTTTTTTTTTTTTAATTTTATTTTATTGTAAATAAACGGGATACATGTTGTCTCTCTCTTTGTACATGGCGCAAAGGCATACCATTTGTGTAATCATAAATCCACATACAATAATGTTGTTTGATTCATTCTGTTATTTTTTCCCCTTCCCCCCACCCCTCCCATCCCTCTTTACCCTCTATACAGTACTTTCTTCCTCCATACTTGCCCCCCTCCCTAACCCTAACTCTAACCCTAACACTAACCCTTCCCTCCCCCCCATTATGTGTCATCCTCCACTTATTAGCGATATCATTCGTCCCTTGTCTTTTTGAGATTGGCTTATCTCACTTAGCATGATATTCTCCAATTTCATCCATTTGCCTGCAAATGCCATAATTTTGTCATTCTTTATGGCTGAGTAATATTCCATTGTGTATATATACCACAGTTTCTTTATCCACTCGTCAATTGAAGGGCATCTAGGTTGGTTCCATAGTCTGGCTATTGTGAATTGAGCAGCTATGAACATTGATGTGGCTGTATCTCTGTAGTATGCTGATTTTAGATCCTTTGGGTATAGGCCAAGGAGTGGGATAGCTGGGTCAAATGGAGGGTCCATTCCAAGTTTTCTAAGGAATCTCCACACTGCTTTCCAGAGTGGCTGCACTAATTTGCAGCCCCACCAGCAATGTATGAGTGTACCTTTCTCCCCACATCCTCGCCAACACCTGTTGCTTGTATTTTTGATAATCGCCATTCTAATTGGGGTGAGATGGAATCTTAGGGTGGTTTTGATTTGCATTTCTCTTATTACTAGAGATGTTGAACATTTTTTCATATGTTTATTGATTGCTTGTACATCTTCTTCTGTGAAGTGTCTGTTCATTTCCTTAGCCCATTTGTCGATTGGATTATTTGTATTCTTGATGTAGAGTTTTTTGAGTTCTTTATAGATTCTGGAGATTAGTGCTCTATCTGAAGTATGATTGGCAAAGATATTCTCCCACTCTGTAGGCTCTTTCTTCACATTACTGATAGTTTCCTTTGCTGAGAGAAAGCTTTTTAGTTTGAATCTATCCCAGTTATTGATTCTTGCTTTTATTTCTTGTGCTATGGGAGTCCTATTGAGGAAGTCTGGTCCTAGCCCGACATGTTGAAGATCGGGACCTACTTTTTCTTCTATAATCTGCAGAGTCTCTGGTCTGATTCCAAGGTCCTTAATCCATTTTGAGTTGAGTTTTGTGCAGGGTGAGAGATATGGGTTTAGTTTCATTCTGTTGCATATGGATTTCCAATTCTCCCAGCACCATTTGTTGAAGAGGCTATCTTTTCTCCATTGCATATTTTTGGCACCTTTGTCTAGTATTAGAAAGTTGTATTTATTTGGGTTTGTGTCCGTGTCCTCTATTCTGTACCATTGATCTACCTGTCTATTTTGGTACCAGTACCATGCCGTCTTTGTTACTATTGCTTTGTAATAAAGTTGAAGTTCGGGTATTGCGATACCCCCTGCTTCATTTTTCCTGCGAAGGATTGCTTTAGCTATTCTGGGTTTCTTATTCTTCCAGATGAATTTCATGATTGCTTGCTCTATTTCTGTAAGGTACGTCATTGGAATTTTAATTGGGATTGCATTGAATCTGTATAGCACTTTTGGAAGTATGGCCATTTTGACAATATTAATTCGGCCTATCCAAGAACATGGGAGATCTTTCCATCTTCTAAGGTTTTCTTCGATTTCTTTCTTCAGTGTTCTGTAGTTCTCATTGTAGAGGTCTTTTACTTCTTTTGTGAGATTGATTCCCAAGTATTTTATTTTTTTCGATGCTATGGTGAATGGGGTGGTTTTCATAATTTCTCTTTCTGAGGATTCCTCACTTATGTATAAAAATGCATTGGATTTATGAGCATTGATCTTGTAACCTGCCACTTTACTGAATTCACTTATGAGTTCTAACAGTTTTCTGGTGGAATTTCCTGGTTCCTCTAAGTATATAATCATATCATCCGCAAATAGGGATAGTTTGAGTTCTTCTTTTCCTATTCGTATTCCTTTAATTTCCTTGGTCTGTCTAATTGCTCTGGCTAGAGTCTCAAGAACGATATTGAATAGGAGTGGTGAAAGAGGGCATCCCTGTCTTGTTCCAGTTTTTAGGGGGAATGCTTTCAGTTTTTCACCATTTAGAATGATAGTAGCCATGGGCTTAGCATAGATGGCCTTTACAGTGTTAAGGAATGTTCCCACTATCCCTATTTTTTCTAGTGTTTTGAGCATGAAGGGGTGTTGTATTTTATCAAATGCTTTTTCTGCATCTATTGAAATAATCATGTGGTTCTTGACTTTAAGTCTATTGATATGGTGAATTACATTTATTGATTTCCGGATGTTGAACCAACCTTGCATCCCTGGGATAAAACCCACTTGATCGTGGTGCACTATCTTTTTAATATATTTTTGTATGCGATTTGCTAAAATTTTATTGAGAATTTTTGCGTCAATGTTCATTAATGATATTGGTCTGAAATTTTCTTTCCTCGATTTATCTCTGTCTGGCTTGGGTATCAAGGTAATATTGGTTTCATAGAATGAGTTTGGGAGGGTACCCTCCTCTTCTATTTCATGGAATACTTTGAGAAGTATTGGAATGAGCTCTTCTTTAAAGATTTTGTAGAACTCAGCTGAGAACCCGTCTGGTCCTGGACTTTTCTTTGTTGGTAGGCTTTTGATGACCTCTTCTACTTCATTACTTGAAATTGATCTATTTAAATTTTGTATGTCCTCCTCACTCAATTTAGGCAATTCATATGTCTCTAGAAACCTGTTGATGTCTTCGAAATTTTCTATTTGGTTAGAATATAGATTTTCAAAATAGCTTCTAATTATGTTTTGTATTTCAATCGTGTCTGTTGTGATATTTCCTTGTTCATTCCGAATTTTGGTGATTTGGGTTTTCTCTCGTCTTCTCTTTGTTAGAGTGGCTAAGGGTTTATCAATTTTGTTTATTTTTTCAAAGAACCAACTATTTATTTTGTCAATTTTTTGTATAGTTTCTTTTGTTTCAATTTCGTTGATTTCAGCTCTGAGTTTAACTATTTCCTGTCTTCTACTACTTTTGGTGTTGGTCTGTTCTTCTTTTTCTAGGGCTTTGAGCTGAAGTGTTAGGTTGTTTATTTGTTGATTTTTACTTCTTTTATTGAATGCGCTCCATGAAATAAATTTTCCTCTAAGTACTGCTTTCATAGTGTCCCAAAGATTTTGATATGATGTTTCTTTGTTCTCATTTACCTCTAAGAATTTTTTAATTTCCTTCCTAATATCTTCTGTTATCCATTCATCATGTAATAGCATATTGTTTAATCTCCAGGTGTTGGAGTAGCTTCTGTTTTTTACTCTTTCATTTATTTCTAACTTCAAACCATTATGATCTGATAGAATACAAGGTAGTGTCTCTATCTTCTTGTATTTGCTTACATTAGCTTTGTGGCATAATATATGGTCTATTTTAGAGAAGGATCCATGTGCTGCTGAGAAGAAAGTGTATTCGCTCTTGGTTGGATGGTATATTCTATAAATGTCTGTTAAGTCTAAATTATTGATTGTGTTATTGAGATCTATGGTTTCTTTGTTCAATTTTTGTCTGGAAGATCTGTCCAGTGGTGAGAGAGGCGTGTTAAAATCACCTAGTATTATTGTGTTATGGTCTATTTGGTTTCTGAAATTGAGAAGGATTTGTTTGACATACATGGATGAGCCACTGTTTGGGGCATAGATGTTTATGATTGTTATGTCTTGCTGATTTATGGTTCCCTTAAGCAGTATGTAATGTCCTTCTTTATCCCTTTTGACTAGTTTTGACTTGAAGTCCACCTTATCTGTAATGAGGATGGATACCCCAGCTTTTTTGCTGAGTCCATGTGCATGATATGTTTTCCCCCATCCTTTCACCTTTAGTCTATGTGTATCTCTTTCTACGAGGTGAGTCTCTTGCAGGCAACATATTGTTGGATCTTTCTTTTTGATCCAATCTGCCAGTCTATGTCTTTTGATTGATGAGTTCAGGCCATTAATATTCAGGGTTATTATTGAGATATGATTAGTATTCCCGGTCATTTGGTTCATTTTATTTATTTATTTATTTATTTATTTTGAGACGACTTGGTTCTTCCTTTATTTGACAATTCCTTTAGGATGGTTCCTCCCATTGCTGATTTGTTTCTTTGTTTTTCATCTCTTCCTCATGGAATATTTTGCTGAGAATGTTCTGTAATGCTGGCTTTCTTTTTGTAAATTCTTTTAGCTTTTGTTTATCATGGAAGGATTTTATTTCATCATCAAATTTGAAGGTAAGTTTTGCTGGGTATAAGATTCTTGGTTGGCATCCATTTTCTTTCAGGGCTTGAAAAATGTTGTTCCAGGCTCTTCTAGCTTTTAGGGTCTGGATTGAAAAATCTGCTGATATCCGTATTGGTTTCCCCCTGAATGTAATTTGATTCCTCTCTCTTGCGGCCTTTAAAATTCTGTCTTTATTTTGTATGTTGGGCATTTTCATTATAATGTGCCTTGGTGTGGGTCTGTTGTAATTTTGTATATTTGGAGTCCTATAAGCCTCTTGTACTTGATCTTCCATTTCATTCTTCAGATTTGGGAAATTTTCTGATAGTATTTCATTGAATAGATTGTTCATTCCTTTGGTCTGTTTCTCTAAGCCTTCCTCAATTCCAATAATTCTCAAATTTGGTCTCTTCATGATATCCCATAGTTCTTGGAGATTCTGTTCATGATTTCTTACCATCTTCTCTGTTTGTTCAACTTTGTTTTCAAGGTTAAATATTTTATCTTCAATGTCTGATGTTCTGTCTTCCAGGTGTTCTATTCTATTGGTTATGCTTTCTATGGAGTTCTTAATTTGGTTTATTGTTTCCTTCATTTCAAGGATTTCTGTTTGGTTTTTTTTCAATATCTCTAACTCTTTATTGAAGTGATCTTTTGCTTCCTGTATTTGCTCTTTTAACTGTCGATTGGTGCGATCATTCAGTGCCTGCATTTGCTCTTGCATCTCGTCATTTGCTTCCCTGAGCATTTTAATTATGTACATTCTGAACTCCCTTTCTGTCATTTCTTCTGCCATGCTGTCGTTGGGTTTCATTGATGTAACATCTAGATTTGTTTGCAGCATTTTCTTTCCTTGTTTTCTCATATTGTTCAGGTATCAGTTGACCGCTGTGATACTGCAGATTTCCTCTATTGTCTTATAATATCCCTGAAGATTTCTATTATATCCCCTCTTAGTCTTCAGTAGCCTGAAATCTTGGAGGAAGTTGATAATGCAGTGCTCCACAAGGGAGCTGACTCCCTAGGGGTGGTGGCCTTCTGGTGGGGTATATTCCCTGCTAGTGGGCAGAGGTACCTTCACTTGCTGATGAATGGTCATCCAGAAGGGAAGTAGGTTGTGGGCTGATGCAAGACCAGTTTGGGCCTGTGTCTCTGATTTTACGGTCCTTTTGGGAGAACCTCACCCAACAGGGAGGAGTCACCTGGTGGGGAGGTCTCGCTGGTCGGTTTTCCTCCCAGAGGTTCCGTTCAATTCACAACTACCGCCTGGGCTGGGCAGCCTTCTTCTGCAATGATCCCAGGGACCCGGACCTACCTCCTGGGCCTGGAAGCCTCACCCTTCACAAACGAATCTCCTTCGGCTGCCTCTCCTCAGAGAAGCTGCCTGCAGTCCTGGAGCCTTCGCTCCGCCCCTCAGTTTGTCTGTGGGGCCCTTCCACCAAGAAGCCGTCTAGGACCCTGCTCTGCACTTTTCACCTGGCTATGCGGCCCCTCCTCTGAGCAGCCACCTGGAGCCCCTTACAATCGCTCCGAGTCCCAGTGACCCGCCACACGCCTTTTCCTCCGGCAGCCACCTGTTGTTCCGTGCCGTCGCTCTAAGACCAAGTGACCCACCACGCACCACTTTCTCCACCAGGCAGTTACCCAGAGATCTGGTGCGTCACGAGTCCCAAGAACTCACTGTGCACCTTCTTGTCCCGACTGCCTCCCGTAGCCCTGGTGCAGTCACTTCGAGCCCAAGCACCCCGCCGCGCTCCTCCTCCTTCTCCAGACAACCCCCCTATGTTCAGGAGCGGATGCTCTGGGACCAAACCACTCACCACGCTGTTCCACCGGATAGCCGCCCAGAGCCCTGGTGCAGCTGTTCCAATTCCAAGCGACGTGCCGAGCCCGTATTTCTCCTTCTCCTCTGGGCAGCCCCCTGTGTTCAGGGGTGGTCACGTTCAGTCCAAACAGCTCACCAAGCACCTTCTCCTTTGGGCAGCCTCCCAGAGCGTGGGTGGGTTGCGCCGAGTCCAAGCGCTGTGGTGAACAGCCACCTCTTCAATGCTCCCAGCTGTCTGCGGTCACTGCTCCGGCGGGGGGAGGGGCGCCTCGCCGGCAGTTCTACTTTGCAAAGATCCCTGCTTTCGGGGTTACCGCCCTGTCCGGGGGCTACCGCCCCGTCCGCCTGCCCAGTGGGAAACACTCACCCGGCTTCTTTGAGTTGGTCCCAAGTCTCTCAATATCTCCTTTTCTTGAGTCCTGAACCCACGCTGCTCCTCCGGATAGCCGCCCGGAGCCCTGGCGCAGCTGATCCAATTCCAAGCGACGTGCTGAGCGGGTATTTCTCCTTCTCCTCTGGGCAGCCCCCTCTTCAATGCTCCCAGCTGTCTGTGATCACTGCTCCGGCAGGGGGAGGGGCGCCTCGCGGCCGTTCTACTTTGCAAAGATCCCTGCTTTTGGGGCTACCGCCCCGTCCAGGGCTCCTGCCCCATCCGGGACGTCTGCCCAGTGGGAGATTCTCGCCCGGCTGGTTTGAGTTGGTCCCAAGGCTCTCTATATCTCCTCTTCTTGAGTCCCGAGTCCTGGAGCAACACGAAACGCAGCCACCCTCTAGTCCGCCATCTTGAATCCCCCCTGGCTTCAACATTTGATAGGTTTTGTGAAGGCTTCTCAGTTTCTCAAAACTCTCATTCATCTT
The DNA here is from genome assembly GCF_902686455.1 of Sciurus vulgaris. Lineage (NCBI taxonomy): Eukaryota > Metazoa > Chordata > Mammalia > Rodentia > Sciuridae > Sciurus > Sciurus vulgaris. The sequence continues at coordinate 105,618,787 of NC_136465.1, forward strand.
CTTCCTGGTCCCCCCACTCCATCCCAGAACTTACCCCAACCTTGGTGAAACTCAGCAGTCCTTTGCCAACTAGAGAGAGGGGCTAGGAAAACATCTCTTCTTGTGTTGTCCCCCAAACAGTTGTTTCATGGCATCCTTCAGAGGTAAACAAATGAACGGTGCTAAGGAACCAGTTTCATGAGTGACTTGAAAAAATGGATCCATCTGCCTTAGTGGATCATTGTGTAACAGTGTTAAAACAACACCACCAACATCTACCCAGCCCATTTTGCTTTCAAGCTCTGGAGCTGCAGTGCTTGGAGCTCAGTCAGGTCTTTTTTGTTCAGTGACAGTGAACAAGTGACAGCTTTCTGAACCAGCACTCATCTTGGGAGGAACTGAGGGTTGGGGGGGTAGGTGTGGAGGTACTGAGAGGTGCCAAACCTGTCTGTTAAATCTTTGTGTGCAAAAGTCTTTGTCTTGGTTTTTTGTTTATTTTTCTTTCTTGTTTCTACTCCTCCTTAGCACTTTCCTCAACCCCGGCATTGGCAGAATTGGTGTGCTTCTCCCACCCGCCAACTTCTCTCTCCACTGAATCTCCAGCCCGCTCCCCTGCCATGTGGCCTATTCATAAAAGTAATGTCTCTTTGAGATGAACATCTTTTCTTGCTACCTGGGCTTCGCGTTTGATTGATTTTTGCTTTTAAATAGTTATTAAACCCTGACGTTTTCTTTGCACAGATTCCTTGAGATGGGTGTGTGCCCAGAATCATAACAGAACTTTGTCACTCTTCCTCACTAAAGCCATACCTCTGCCACGACAGTTTCTCCTGCTCCTGTGGCTGGTGTTTCACTCTAAGTGAAACTGAGTTTGTTCTCCTGTCATGTTACCCATGGGGAAGCTGTCAGTGCTGTGTTGTGGTCCGGTCAACCTTTCTTTGGAGGATAGTTTCTGCTTTGGTTGTTTGTATTCTGGGGCAGGATGTGCCCTTTCTGTGGTCTATGTGTAGGTAAATGACTACACAAAAAGGGTGCAAGAGATGTTATGAAAATGAACATGTGCAAAACAAAGCCAATATGAACACAGATTATGCTGCAGTCTTTTCTTTATAAGAACAAAATTTTCTAGGAAAAGGGAATAGAAACGTGAATTTAAGTTTTGGTGATTCATTACTTATTAGGAAATATTCCATTTCAACATTTGAAAACAAGGTAAAAGTGCTATTTATTCATTCATTTAGTCAGCATATATTATTTAAGTGTATAAGCATATGATTTTGCACCAAATAATGGATATTCAACATGCATAAATCTAAAGCATTTTTATTCATAAGCAATGAAACATCTGAAAGGGAAAAGAGGAAAACATCTCCATTCACAATAGCCTCAAAAAAATAAAATACTTGGGAATCAATCTAACCAAAGAGGTGAAAGATCTCTACAATGAAAACTACCGAACATTAAAGAAAGAAATTGAAGAAGAACTTAGAAGATGGAAAGATCTCCCATGTTTTGGATAGGGAGAATTAATATTATCAAAATGGCCATACTTCCAAAGGTGCTATATGGATTTAACACAATTCCAATTAAAATCCCCAATGACAATTCTCATAGAAATAGAGAAAGCAATCATGAAACTCATCTGGAAGAACAAAAGACCCAGAATAGCCAAAGCAAACCTGGGAAAAGGAAGAGTGGAGGAAGAGGTATCACAATACCAGACCTTAAACTCTACTATAGAGCAGTAGTAACTAAAACGGCATGGTATTGGCACCAAAATAGAAAGGTAGACCAATGGTACAGGATAAAAGACACGGAGACATACCCACATAAGTACAGTTAACTCATTCTAGACAAAGGTGCCAAAAACTTACAAAGGAGAAAAGATAGCCTCTTCAACAATTGGTGCTAGAAATCCATATGCAATAAAATAAAATTAAACCCCTATCTCTCACCCTATACAAAACTCAACTCAAAATGGATCAAGGAACTAGGAATTAGACCTGAGACCCTTCATCAAATAGAAGAAAAAGTAGGCCCAAATCTCCATCACGTTGTCTTAGGACAGACTTCCTTAACAGGACCCCCATAGCGCAAGAAATAAAAGCAATAATCAATAAATGGGATAGATTCGAACTAAAAAGTTTTTTCTCAAACAGGAAACAATTAATAATGTGAAAAGAGAGCCTAAAGAGTGGGAGAAAATCTTTTCTGCACACACTTCAGGCAGAGCAATAATCTCCAAAGTTTATAAAGAACTTAATAAACTTTGCACCAAAAATACAAAGAACCCAGTCAATAAATGGGCTAAGGAATTGGGCAGACACTTCACAGAAGGAGATAGATATTCAGGTGATCAACGGACATATGAAAAAGTGCTCATCATCCCTAGTAATTAGAGAAATGCAAATTAAAACCACCCTAAGATTTCATCTAACTCCAATTAGAATGACTATTATCAAGAACGCAAGCAATAATAAGTGTTGGCATGGATGTGGGGGAAAAGGCACACTCATACATTGCTGGTGGAGTTGCAAATTGGTGCAATCACTCTGGAAAGCAGTATGCAGATTCCTCAGAAAACTTGGAATGGAAGCAGTGTTCCACCAAGTTATCCCACTCCTGGGTTTATACCCAAAGGACTTAAAATCAGCAAAACACAGTGATGCAGCCACATCAATGTTCATAGCAGCTCAATTCACAATAGCTAGATTGTGGAACCAACTGAGATGCCCTTCAATTAATGAATGGATGAAGAAGCTGTGATATATATACACAGTGGAGTATTACTCAGTCATAAAAAAGAATAAAATTATGGCATTTGCTGGTAAATGAGTGAAGTTGGAAAATATCATGCAAAGTGAAATAAGCCAACCCAAAAAACCAAAGGCCAAATGTTTTCTCTGATAAGTGGATGACAATATGTAATGAGATGGGGTAGCGGCAGGGAAGAGAAGAATGAAGGAACTTTGGATGGTGTAGAGGAAAATGGGATGGGAGGGGGTGGGGGACGGAAAGATAGTAGCATGAAACAGACAGTATTGCCTTATGTATATGTATGATTACATGAATGGTGTGAATCTACATTGTTTACAACCATAGAAGTGAAAAGTCATACCCCATTTGTGTACAATGAATCAAAATGCAGTCTGTAAAAATAGAAAAAAATTAATAAAAAAATGCAATTATTCAGTTTTTGACATAAACTTAGAAAAAAATATTAATGTGGTGAGATAAGCCAATCTCAAAAAACCAAAGGACGAATGCTCTCACTGATAAGCGTATGATGACACATAATGGGGGGTGGGAGGGGGCAAGAATGGAGGAAGGAGGGACTGTATAGAGGGAAAAGAGGGGTGGGAGGGGTGGGGGGATGGAAAAAATAACAGAATGAATCAAACACAGTTACCCTATGTAAATGTATGATTACACAAATGGTATGCCTCTATTTCATGTACAAACAGAGAAACAAGATGTTTCCCATTTGTTTACAATAAAAATAAATTAAAAAATAAATAAATACTTTTAAAAGAAAAAAATGCAATTATTCAGTTTTTGACAGAAACTTAGAGAAAATATTAATATGCCAAGATTGTTTGAAAATAAAATTGTTTTTTACTTCTTCTTTCAGTACATATAAAGAATTCTCAAATAGTTTCAGGGCAAAATCAAATCCAGGGTTTTCTCTAAGGTTCTTCTTAGGATTTCAGGAAGATAACAGGTGGTGCTTCATAGATTCACTCATGCAGAAGAAAACTCTTTAAGAATCATAATGTATTAAATAATTGGATTTTACAGACTTTTAGGGGGAATTTGCAACAGGAACCTAACATTAGTTCAAGGTAGAAAAGGCTTACTTTGAAGAAGTTTATTTGACTTTTGTTTGATGAAATTGATTACATGTTAACACAAGAAATCCCACAAAAGTTTTAAAAGAATTGTATCAGCAGAGACAGAACAAAATGAAACAGACATTTCCTCTTTTGAACTAATGTGGGCAGGAAGGAGGCTGAGAAATGCTTATTTGTAAACAGGGTAGTTTTCACTTTTCTGTGAAAAATGACTTAGAAAGTCAAACTGTTTTAGTCAGTTTTCATTGCTATGACCAAAATACCTGATAAGAACAACTTATTTTGGCTCAGGTTTCAGAGATTCAGTCTATGGTTGATTGACTCCATTGTTTTGGGCCCAAGGTGAGGCAGAGCATCATGGTGTAAGGAGACGGCAGAGAAAAGCAGTTCAGGACATGGCAACCAGGGAGCAAAGAGAGAGAGCGTTGCTCACAAGGAACAAAATATAACCCAAATCACACCCCTAGTCATCTATCTCCTCCAGTCACGCCCAACCTGCCTACAGTTACTACTCAGTTAATCCATATCCACTGATCAGACTACAACTCTCATAATCTAATCATCTCATCCCTGAACCTTCTGTATTGTTTCACACATGAGTTTTTGAGGACACCGCATATCTGAAGCATAACAGAAACTAAAATCAGAGAGACTAATCCAAGAGTCTCAGAAACTCATTCCCTGAAAGTAGGTCTGAGTTTTAAGCCAAGAACTGGCGATGAGCGCAAGGTTGGATTTTTAGAACCACTACCGACCAGCGGCTGATATGTGCTTCTTGTTTTCCCTATTATGAATGAAAGTATTTATAATCTCCCTGTCCCATAAATTTATGGCAGGTATATGGGACAGATAACTCTTATTCTCTTTCTTAAGTCTTCAGATTGAGAGAAACTGTACCCAAGGAATCATGTCCAAACATCTGTATCCAAGGAAATGCGATTTGCTGTTGGATTTGACTTAGATGATAAAATCCTGAGTCTCAAGTCTGATACACTGATGGAATAAGACTATAGAGGCTTTGGGAAAAGAGGGAATATATTTCTTATGTGACAGGAATCTAAATACTTTCTGACCAGAACGTGAATGGCGTGATTTTCCAAATGTCTGCAAATACCGTGACATACTTCCTGTTAAGAGGTTGGGTCTAGATTCCTTCTTCTTGAAACTGGGTGGGCTTTTGAAACTATTTTGACCATTGAGTGGGGCACAGGGGCACCTTATGAGTTTTGATGTCAGATCATAAAGGATAATGCAACTTCTGCCTCTTTGCAGAATGGAACCTATGTGTCAGGTAAGTAGACTGACTGTCCAGAAGCCACCCACTGTGAAACTCAAGTGGTCCACTAGAGAGGTCACATAAAGGAGCCCTGAAACAGCATGGGGGGAGGGAGAGAGGAGAGGGGGTGGAGAGGGAGAGAGAGAGGGAAAGACAGAAAAGAAGAAGAAGGAGAAAGAGAAGGAAAAGGAGAAGGAGAAGAAGAAGAAGGAGGAGGAGGAGGAGGAGGAGGAGGAGGTATGGGGCATGGTTCAGATAGAGTAGGAGAGAAGAGAGAAGAGAAAAGTGAAATATCAGCTGCTCTGGACCTTCCATTCTTCTTGCTCCAGTCACTAAGTGACTGAATGAGAAATCCCAAGCTAGACTTTCCTGGCCATGCCCTCCTCAAATTCCTAACTCACAGGAACTGTGAATGGTACTACAATAATCTTTACTGAATTTTGGGGTAAATTGTTATATAGTCATAGACAACTAGCACACTGACCATGTTAATTTGAACCATATATAACTTCTTATGCTTCCAATTGGGAAAATAAATATTCATTTATTTATTCATTTACTATTTGATTTCTGACAGACACCTTGCAAGCAACTAGTTGAATGATTGAATCAATGAACATCTGCATTTTAATATAAGAAAATAGGGCCATGGAGAGATTAAGTAATTTACCTAAGGTCATGAGGTGAGCAAAAGTCACAGTTGGGTTTGAAACATCCCAATGTCATTTATAAAAATTCAGTTCAACATATATTTCATTCATACAATCCTATTTTGTCATGGGTCAACTATGTGCCAGGTACTGTGCTAGGCAGTGGGGTTGGTTAACAGGGAACAAGACATTCATGGTTCTTTCCCTAACCTGACTAATCTTTTGATGGGAAACTGAGATATGCAAGAAGTGATTTTATGTTTTTATAAATATGAAGAGGAAATCTGAGAGTGTCAAGACTAGTTGCGAGAGCAAATGCTTACTTTAGGTGTTCAAGGGATTTCTTGCAAGGTGGAGACATCTGAACTAGAACTTGAAGACTGAAAAGTGATCAGCTCTGTGAGGAGGGGGCGCAGATTCTGTCTCAGTGAATTAGAAGACTAACGTGTAAGCTCCTCATGCAGTGCTGTAAGTTTCTGTTGTCGTACTTTCCAGAGCCTGAGTTGAGTACAATTAGCAGTGAAAAAGCTTTGTGTGAGTACTGAGAGTGAGCGCCTCCTTGAACTTGCCAACTGTGGTCCTATTTTACCTTGCCCTAGTACTGGCCTTGTGTAGACCTGCACATTTTGGGGTCTGCATTACATTGTAGCTTGTGAAGTTTAAAACCCATTTAATAAATAAAAGACACAGACATGGGCCAGGCATAGTGGTGCACACCTATAATCCCAGTGGCTCAGGAGGCTAAGGCAGGAGGATTATGAGTGATTGAGTGCCCCTGAGTTCAATCCCTGGTACAAAAACAAAACAAAACAAACAAACAAACAAAAAACCAAAGACAGACACATCAGGAACACATACATAGAAAGAAGTTGAGAGATTGGTAGTGTTTTAAAATAGTCACATGATTAATGGGAATTTTATAACAAGAAGCAAGGAAACTGGATCTTACACGGAGGCACAGAATTTGCTGAGATACAAATTTGGGGCTATGTAGTGGGCTGAGTGGCTCACTGAGCTACTATGTCTTGGTAGCTGTTAGGGGCTGCATGAATCAGCTCCAAATGGGTGAAAAAGGTGTGGATCACTTCTAACAGAGAGAGGTGGGGGAACAAGAGAAAAAAGTGAAAGTGCAAGAGAGAGAGAGAGAGAGAGAGAGAGAGAGAGAGAGAGAGAGAGAGAGAGAGAAGCAGTGTCCAGCCAGTGACCTCAGTGAAGATTTGGATTTGTGACTGGTGTTCCAGAATGGAATGGGAAAATTAAATATTCCCAAAATCATCTTCTGTAATATAAATATTTGTTTTGGTCAAATTCTTAGAAACTCTCTGAGATTTGAAAAGCATGTATTACTGCACTTGGTTCAGAAGACATGGCCACTTGAGCCAGGATTCTCCTTCATCAGTGGAATCACATCCTCCCTGCAGGTTCTAAATCATCCCTGGGACAATACAGATATTAGCTGAGGCGAAACTATGTGACTTGCAGACATGCCTGGGGAGATGGTGCCAAGCTGCAGACCTAAAACACATTCCTCACTTTGGGAAGAGATAATGTGTTTCCATTCACTTCATGTTTTATCTTCCAAGTATTCTTTTGCTATAAGCAGTTCTGCTTATTTACCATTGTTCATTTCTCTCTCATAATCTTTGAGGAATTATTTTTCCAGAGGAGCATGTGGTTCAAGGTCATTTCTAATTTCTGATATTTGTTACTATTAGGTTATTGTTATCTTTTTACTCTGATTCCTTCTACTCCCCTTCTTTCTTTAAAAAACTTGTATGTGAAACTTTTTTTCTTTCTTCCTTTCCTCTTCCTTCTTTTCTTTCTCTCTGTCTCTCTCTCTGTCTCTCTCTCTGTCTCTCTCTCTGTCTCTCTCTCTGTCTCTCTCTCTGTCTCTCTCTCTCTCTCTCTCTCTCTCTCTCTCTCTCTCTCTCTCTCTCTCTCTCTTTCTTTCTTTCTTTCTTCTCCTCTTCCACCCACCTCCTCATTTTTTGCAGTACTGGGGATGGAATCCAGGGCTTTGTGCAAGTGCTGAGCTACACCCCAGTCCATTTTCTTCTTTTTTACTCTGCTTGCTATTACAGACATCACTGCAAATAATCAAGCCCTGAATTCAGAGGGAAGCAGGAAAGTTTGGAGTCTCCTCATCTGAAAGATCAAGCTAATGCAGGTTTCTTGAGTAACTACTTGAACACAGCAATATTTCCTGGATGCTGGGGGTCTAGAGTTCAGTGAATTTCTGGAACAACTCACCATCTAGTGTAATTACCTATTTAAAGAACTGTATGGTAAATAGGCAATTATAACACTGGTTTATAAACATTAAAAATGTGTGGTGCACATCTTTGGGGTGGACTGCTCATACTGGGGTGATGTTGAGCATTGTTTTGAAGAACAGTTTAGAGTTTTATTCTTTAAGGAGATTAATTAGCTCATTAATTTTATGTGTCACTGATTCATCATTTGGACATTTATTAAGCACTTATTATGTGCCAGAAATATGTAGGTAGTGGCAATACAAAGTGAATAAGAAGGGTACTTGCCCTTACAGAGCTCACAATAGATATGGAAATAGATGCCTGAGATGTTTTTAAGTACTACTTAGCAGTCCGCATAGGCATGATGGATGCACAAAGGGATTGCTCATTCCTTCAGGCAGAGCTTTGGGAAGCTTGAGAGGTAGTGTAAAAGCAGAATTTTCAAAGACTAGTGATTGTTTACCAGGCTTTTATAAAAGAGATAAAGAGCAAGAAAGACTATTCCAAAGCAAGCATGTGCAAAGGTCAGGAGAACTGAAACAGCCTCACACATTTTGGGGAACAGCAAGACAAGTCTGGTTGGAGCATCAGATGCCTGTGGTGGGGTCCAGGGAAAGAAAGCCTGCTGGGAGTGGGGAGGGCATTTCTGGAGGACCACATACTGGCAAAAAGTGAGGTGTATGGAGGGAACCACAAGTGATTTGCTCTGTCTGAGGTGTGGAAAAGGGAAGAAATTCAGAGAGTCAGGGAAGGACCAGGACAGGAAGAGCCTTGAATACTTGCCTAAAGCTAATGAAATTTTTCCATGTCAGTGATGGGGAGTTATGGATGGATTAAAAAAATGTTTTAAATCTTTTATTCATAAAATTAACATACAATAAAATTTGTTCTTAGAGCACAGCTCTATGAGTTTTGACAAAGGCCTACAGTCATAGAACAGCTTCTACAGACAAACATAGAATAGTTCTATCATGTCAAGGTTCCCTCAGGTGGCTCTCCCTTAGGATCCTACTCTTCCCCTATCCCAGGCAACCACTGATATGTTCCTGTAAATTTGCCTTTTCTAGAATGTCATACAGATGGAATCACATAATACATAATATTTTTTTTCAATACTAGGGACTGAACCCAAGGACACTCTACCACTGAGCTACTCACTCTACTCTGAGCTATGTCCCCTGCCCTTATTTTATTTTAAGGAACGGTCTCACTAGATTGCTGAGGCTGACTTTGAACTTGCAATCCTCCTGCCTCAGTCTCCTGAGTAGCTGGGATTATGGGGTATGCCACCATACCTGGCTACATAACTCATAATTTTTGAGTCTGACTTCTTTCACTTGGTGTAACACAATTAAGATTTATCCATTTAGTGTGCTTAGTATTAGCCGTTTCCCTTTTATTACTGAGTGGTATCTCAAGGCATGTGTGTACCACAGATTTTTAATCCATTCAACAATTAGGGGAACATTTGGATTACTTTCCTCTTACGGTGATTGTGAATAAAGTTATGAACATTTTGGTACAAGTTTTTGTAAAAACATAACTTTAATCCCTCTTGGATAAATACCTAAGAGTGGAATTACTGGGTCATATGGAGACTGTATGTTTACTTTTATAAGAGCCTGCTAAGTTGTTTTCTTTTTTTCCTCCATGTTTTTTCAGTTGTGCATAATGGTGGGATTTGTTCTTACATGCACACAATATAACAATGTAACTTGGCTAATATCATTTTCCCCAGTGTATTTTCCATTTCTCTCTGCTCCTCTCTCCCCTGCATCCCTGTCCTCTACTCTGCTGATCTCCCTTGATTTTCATGAGATTCCCCCCACCTTTCTTTTCCTTTTAGCTTCTACACGCCAAGCTGCTTTCTAAAGTGCCTGCACCCTTTTCTGATCTTTCTGGAAATGTATGAGAGTTCCAGGTGTTCTGCATGCTTGTCAGCACTTGCTATTTTCAGTTTTTAAGCAATTTTAGTTGTTCTCATAGGTATGCAGTGATACTCACTGTAGTTTCACTTTGAATTTGCCAGATGACTAGTGCTGCTGAGTGCCTTTCGTGAGCTCCTTTGTTATGGTATGGATGGGAGGTGTCCCCCAAAAGCTCACGTGTGAGGAGGAATGATTGGGCAAAAGCCTTAGCCTAATCAGTGAATTAATTCCTGATGGGATTAACTGAGTGGTAACTGGAGGCAGGTAGGTGTGACTGAAGGAAGTGGTTCATTGGGGGCGTGGCTATGGGTATATATTTTGTATTTGTAGAGTGGAGTCTCTCTCTGCTTTCTGATCATCCTGTGAGCTGCCTCCCTCTGCCACACTCTTTTGCCATGATGTTCTGCCTCACCTAGAGCCCTGAGAAATGAAGCCAGCCTTCTTTGGACTAAGACCTCTGGACTAAGACCATGAGCCCTCAAACTTTTCCTCCTTTATAATTGTTCTGATTGGGTCCTATAGTCACAGCAGCAAAATAGTTGACTAAAACATTCTTCCTTTCTTTTTCCGCTCTCCATATATCTTTGGTGAAGTGTGTGTTCAAATCTGCTGCCCAATTTATTTTATTGTGCTTTCTTATTGTCGAACTTTGAGAGTTCCACATATATCCTGCATATGAGCATACGAGTTCCTTGTCTTATACATATTTTACAAATGGTTTCTTCTGGTCTCTGGTTTGTCTTTTATTTTCTCAATAGTGTCTTTGCAGAAGGCTTTCATTTTGATGAGCTCAGTTTATCATTTTTTCCCCCCATGGATGACGCTCTCGGTGTATCTTCTAGGAAATCCTCACCTGAGCAAGCTTTCAAGACTTTCTCCTAAATTTTCTTTTAGAAGTTTTTATAGCATAGGCTTTGCATGTAGGTCTATGATCCACATGGGGTTAATTTTTAGATAAGATCAGTTCTTTTTAGTTAAGGTTGTGTTTTAGAAAGAGTGTTCTAGTAATAACTATAGGAAGTTAAAAAAAAGAATGCTGTCTCTTACCTTTTGTGATTGTATATCTGAGTGAGATGATTAGGATTGGCCTTTACTGGTATTGTGAGTGATGTCATGATATTAAGGGAAGATGTGTTTATTTGCTTAATGTATATGATGATATCTTGCCTTAAAACTAGGTGTTGGCTTATGAAAATCAAATCCAAGAGAGAAGTTGTTGTTTATTCTGTAGACAGTAAAGAAAATACAAAAGAAAGTGGAGCTTTTTCTGCCTGAAGCTTCATTTTTCATGGATAAAATCTATGCTTTTTTGAATTTTATTTTGATTAATTTAGAAACTAATGAGAGGAAGATAAAGTTAGAAGATAGTAGTTTAGACTATGGGATTCAGCCACTCTGGTTTCAATCCCAGTCTCATGAATGGGATGACACTAGGAAAGGTTCCTAAAAGCTGTGGTCACGTTTTTCTTCTCTATAAAGTGTGAATAATATTGGTAGTACTTATACATACATTAACTGAAATGACTTTAAGTGTTTAGTCAAGCCTGATACACAGTATATGATAAATAAACATCAGCTCTTATAAAAACGAAGAAAACCAAGGACCTACTTTAAGGTATTGGATTATGCTTTGTGCAGAGACAAAACAATAGAGTAATATATGACTTCCTTCACCAGGAAATTTGCAATTTGCAGACTATTTGGGAAATAGGTAAAGAACTACCAGTTAAAAGTTAACCAAAATGGCAAAATTGTTGCATTATTCTTACAAGGTGCTGAAGCTAGCATGATTAGCAAGTCCCGGGTGGATTAGAGGATGCTTCAGCAGAGAAGGTATTTGATTTGAACCTTGGAGGATGACAATGGGGGCAGAAATGAGAAGTGGAAGAGAATGACTCAAACATGGGTCCACAAAGGGTTTGGAGAAGGGGCTAGGGGACTGTGTAGAAAAGAAGTGATGAAAAAAGCAAGTAAAGGTTAGATTGTAAAGAGAACATGATGCCAAGAGGAGGGTTGGACTTGGTTCTGCTTATTCACAATATTTTATAACCTTTTCATATCAGTGCTTTAAAAAAGCCAACCTTTAAGAGAACTCATGCAAAGTTTTATTTTCCTTCCTCTGGAAAAAAAATCACCCTTGTAAATCATTAATGACCCATTTAAAAAAGGAGATTACAGTCCTGGGATTTACTATTTTTCTATTCAGCAGAGAAATAAAAAGCATATTGAAATATGTGAAATATGAATTGGCCTCTGTGCTTTAGAACTTATCTGGGACAGATTTATAAATACTGAAATGATATAAATGACCATTGTTCAGTTCCTTTAACATTAAAGAGCTTTTAATGGCAAAGCAAGGATACAGAAATAAAATTTGGGGGATCTTAAAGTTACTCTTCTATTCTTCCATGTTGACATATATCTAATTAGCACTTGAAGATTTTTAGTTTTCTATCTCTTTTGCCAATTCTTGGAACATCTGAGGAAGCATCCCTGAGTGCATTTTGAGGGTAAGTGAGATCTTAAATAATTTGATCACTTTTCATTGTGTGGTATTATTGAGGTGGAACTAATATTCAGAGAATTAATTTCTATGAAAGGTTTGATTATTTCTAAAAATGACACAAGATTGTTTTTCTCAAATGTTTAATCTGATGTCTCCCAGGATAACAAAGGGGAGCAGGGTTGGGGAAGAGGAGATAAGAAATTGCTCACATTCTCAATGAGGTACACAATACTTGAATTAACATTCTGCAGTTGAAGAAAAAACTTTCCCAAGAACTAAATATGGAAACCCAACTCTTTCATTATTTCAAGTTTGTTTAATTATCTTAGAGAAGCATACCTATATCACAACTAGAAATAATTAAATTGTCTATGGCATCTAAATTATTGAAAAGGAAGATAAAAATAAAAACTCATTCACAAGGTTTTTAAGGCAAAGTGTGGGATACATATATATGTATTTTTGTGATGCTGGGAATGTAAAATAGTCCCTTGTGCATGCTAGGCATTACCTCTGAGCTACATTTCCAGCTCCAGTACCCACAATTTTGTCTTTTAGCACTAACCAAGTTGTTCCCCCATCTTGACAGTCAGCATTGGCTTTAAGAATTTTCTACAGTGGCATTTCTTTAGGCTTATCCCCTAAAATTTTCTTGTTTCATCAAAAAACTAAACTAACTAATAGTTAGGGCCATGGCAAATGACTGGAATTTCATTAAATTAATTTTTGAAATTATTTCTGTTAATTTTTAAAGTAAACTTAAACTTGCTCATTGATTTGGTTCTTATTGAGTGCAATATATGTATTTATCATCACTTACTGGATAAATCTATTTTCACTTAACTTCAAAGGTAACTAATATAAAATTTAGACTCAATGTGCTGGGTTCAAAGCCAAGTCTACCTTTAACTTCCCAAGTGTCTCTGCTAACTCACATAACTTCTCTGAATTTCAGGTCTTTCATCTGTAGAATAGTATGAGAAAAATAATCCCACAGGGTTTTTGAGAATACCATGAAGGGAATTTGCAAACTGTAAAGTGCTATTAATGTTATTTTATTTTTTCATGGATTATTCCCATGAATGGAGTGCTTCATTTTCACAGAATAATTTATTTTATGGTGAAAGTTTCAGGCACACAAGTGGGTGTTGGATACAGGCTATTCTTTGGAATGAGCAATAGGTTGTGTGTTCTAAAGATGATTGCAATAATAACTCCCATCCCACATGCTCTTGACACTCCTCCCATTGGGGTCCATATTTCCTCCACTTGCACCTTGGTGGCATTTTTCTCTGTCTTGCCTTCTTGAGACATTCATTCTTGGAACTCAAGCCTCATACTATGAGCAAGTGCCTCTCAGTCCCTATGGAGGGCCATGTGTAGGTATGCCAGCTGACAGTAGCATCAATCAGCAGGAAAGGAAGATGCCTCCTAAAGATCCCATCTTCCAGCCTTTGAGTGTGTTCAGCTCAGGCCCCAGGTAGAATGCAGCAGAGACATGCTATCTATGATGTACCTTCTCTAAATGCTAACCTACTGGAATCCATGAGCAGAGTAAGAAAATGGTTTCTGCCATCAAGTTTTAGGGTGGTTTATTACACAGCAATAGCAAACCAGAACAAGATGGAATGGTTAATCTTCTTCAAACCTATTCCTAACATTTTAATAAGGTAAATAAAATTGGAACAGCATTATAGCTATCTTTTTGATAACTTTACATTGATATGGAAAGTTGTAATTATTGTAAACTGGAATTTCAAAGCAGAACAGAATATTGGAAATTTGTATTTTGTTTTAAAGTAGGATCACATGTAATGAGACTAACTTGTCATCCCCATCTCAAGCTCCCATTGACTCCACAGCTTTTGACTGTCTTCCTATTTGTTTCCTCTTTTCCAAGCCATTGGAATTCGGCTTCTTCATCCTCCTGAATGTCTTCAGAATGGAACTACCCATGTGAACTCTTTCTGCTGCTCCTCTCTCTGGAGCTTCATCTTTCAGAGCCAGTGGTAGACAAAAGTAAGAGGCTCCGTGAATAATGTGGGAAGAGACTAGAGGAAGTCCCTTCTCCACTTTGTAACTCTTTAAGACACTTTGGACTATTGGCTTTTCCTGAGTCCAGATATTTCAACTCTATTGTTCATCTTCTCATCTGTTCAAGAAGATCGTACACTGTCTTGTATGTGTGTGCATGTGCATGTGTATGTTCTTTCTCTCAACCTCTGGGCTTTTGCTCAAATGATTCTTTCTACTCAGAATGACTCCCTGTGCTTCCTAGCCTTCAAACTCTGGTAGGAATTTCACTCTTTCCCATGAAAATTTCATGAGTTAGAATCAGCACTTATGACTTCTTAGCACTTAGTTGGCACTTCTTTTAGAATTCTTAACACTGCCAATTCCTGTTTCCCTGATTAGGTTGCGATGCCATTCTTGGCAGGGTTACCATCTTGTACTCCTTCATGACCCCTACTGTGGTTTCTCAGGAAATGCCTGCTGAATTCCATAAGGCGAACTGAAGAAATGCCAAAATTGTGTAATCAGAGCTGAGATCCTTGGTTCCCAGTCTCAGGTCTGAGCCAGGTCGTCAGGAGCAGATCCTGGAAATGGTCTTGTGATCCTAGAAAGTGCTTCACATTTCTGGGCCTCAGTTTGCTCCTCTGTAAAATGAGAAGTTCAGAGCAGGTCATTGGTTCTCTGCTAGGTATGCCTTTAAAATACTACTCTTGCCTGGAGGATCTGATACAGTTTTCATTGTATATCCTTGGCTGAATGCACTGTTTATAAGATGACTTCTGGTTCCAGTAATCCATGTGGGCCGGTGGATATTGCTGTAGCCTGTAGATTCAGATGGAAGGAAATGAACAGATTGGAATTACAGGTTAGTTCTTCAGAGACAAGCCAAAAAACAGAGTTGCTGCAATTCTTTGAATATTAATAACTAAAAGTTACTAAGTCAGACAGACTCTGTGCTGAGAGTTTAGAATACATCATTTCATTTACTGTTAACAATGCTCTATGGGGCAGGTACTATAGCTGTCTCCATTTTATAGATTAAAAATCTGAGGTTTAGAGAGAAATAATGGGCCATGTTGCTGATGTAGGTAACTAAGCACTGGGACTGAGAATAAACTCAGTCTTTCACGTGCATTCCTAATCACTCCCTGGCTGCCCTTCTCTTAGTTTTGGTTTTTGTCGCGGGGAGCTGGACTGTTGTTATTGAATAGCATTAATTGTGTTAGTCTTTGGTCACTGGTACCAAGCAAGTGATATGTTTATTCTTGAATATAATAATTTTTATGAATTCAGGTCATGGAGACATGGTTTGGTCATTTAACTTTTGAAAATTGCAGTATACCACAGGAGGTTCATATGAAGGTGGTATCATTGAATTCTTTCCTCTGAACTGGGGCAGATTTTTGTCACATGAAAGGAAAGAAATTTACGCCCTGAAGGAAATACATGGAACTAAAGGATCTGGTTTTACAAGATCACCAAAGATCAGGAAATGTAGCAAGTCTTCTAGAAAATCACCCAGAGTTCTCATTAGTGGTGAGGGAAATGCTATTCTGTAATTGCATTGATGGGACAATGATAACCAATTTCCATTTGCGAATGTTTCACCCCACAGAGTGATTAAGCAATTAGTATTTGTTGCATACAGATATTCTTCATGATTCTGTATGGAAACAACTCCCATTGTCTTCTCTGTCATCCTCAGAGACATAATTTTGTTGCATAATTTCTGGTTGCGTCTGTACTGGGGGGTTAACGGGTGCTTGTGAGCATGACTGATGGACTGCATTTCCCCTCTGACTCTTCAAGCATCCAATTTCCTAGTCTTTCCTGGAAAATCTCCCATGTCCTGTGCACACTTTGTCTTAAGGTCAGTTCTGCTTTTATCCATCTGAGCTCTATCTCCAGTTGTCACCTGCTCTGGTCACTTGCCTCTGCACCATGATGCAATCTCTCCCCATACTTTCCTTTTTCCTCAGTCCTTCTCTTAGATTCAATAGCTCTCAACCACATTCTTTTCTACAGAATTATGATTTCTTCTCTCCTATCCTTAGTGTTCATTCCTTCCCCTTGGCCTTTTGACTTCTAAATAAAAAAAAAAGTCTGTCACGAAGTGACACTCTCCTTTCCCAGGAGGGTGTACATGGGTCTGATATGACCAGTGATTATGTTTGGGGTCACAGGAAAGGAAGGGAAGGAAAGGTACTAGGCAAGGATTCCAGCTTTGGGAGCCAGGTCTCTGGTCAGAGCCCCTGGACTCTCATGAGATTGCTTGCTTCTGGGAGTACATAATATTAGGGTCAGGATATTCTAGATCTGGCTGTGACAGGGCTCAAAGACAAGGACAAGTAAGTCACTAACCTCTTAGGGCTTCAGTCCTCTAGGAGGTAGTCTTCCTCTCCAGTCTCCTTTCATTGTGCTTTATTATAAACGTGTATTTCCCAGCTTTTTGGGTGGGAACATTTAGCCACATATGTCTGTCTTAGGTGACTGAAGTTCTATGTGGGACCTATGGGAAGACTGCTTAAGAGTGGGGAGAGACTCCTTTGTTACCTCTTCTCCCTTCTTTTTTTTCCCTGCAGCCCAGGGTGCAGATGTTGGAATTTCAAGAACCAGTTCCACTGTGAGATGCTTGCAAACAGAAGTACAATGTATTGGTTTACAGTGCATTCAGTTTATTATTGATGTATAGCACATAAATATGCTCATTTTCTATGGCTGTTTAACAAATTACCACACATGTAGTGACTTAAAACAACACAAATTTTTTGCCTTGGTTTCTGTGGATGTGGCGTCTGGGTCTGGATTCTCTGCTTTAGATCTTGGGAGGCTGAAATCAAGGCATGAACAGGCCTATGTTCTCACGTGGAGCTTGGGCTCCTCTTCCAAACTCATTCAGATTTTGGCAGAACTCAGTTCCCAGCTGTTTTGGGATTGAGGTCTGTTTTCTTCCTGGCTGTTGCCTGGAGTCACACTCAGCTCATAGACTTGCCCCCAAGTCCTCTCATACATGGCAGCCTCCTTAGGCCATGCATAAAGTCTGGCAAATGTCTGGGCTTAAAAGCTACCCTGGACATTCTTCCCTTAGGGTGAGTCCCAACGCTTTATAGTGTTCATCTCATTATCAAACCCATCAAGATAAAGTCCTCTTCAATTAAGTTGAAGTCAACCATTTTGGGACCTTAATTACACCTGCAAAATCTCTTCCCTTTCCTATAATGCAGGCTAATCATGAATGAAATCCAGCATATGCACTGTCCTGGCAACACGCAGGGAAGGGTGTGTATTCGAGGTGTGACACCAGAGGAAGATTTCGTGGTGGCCATCCTAATTTCTGCCCCTTCTGGATAAGATGGTGGAGCAGAGGACGCAGGTTCCTAATGACTGTGCTGTCTTCCCACCACTGGCAGGTGGTTTCACTTGAGCTTCTTTTAGGTGAGAGACAGACATTCTTGGATTACTGAGACCCCTGTGCTTAGGCCTCTTTTACTAGCAGTGACAACAATTATTAATTGATTTGATGAGAGACTTGGATATTCTAAGATTTAGTCTTTTCTAGTCTCTGGGGTTCTGTCTTTGGTATGCATAGAGTGGTTGATCCCTGGTTTTGGAATTCAGAGTTTTTTACCTGCTATCACTCTTTCCAGGACTGAGCTCCTTTATCTCTCAGGATCCTTTATTAGCAATCTTCTGTTTGTTGTAGAGAATGCATGGAATTTGAAGCCAGGAGCCTTAGTTCCTAGGGTGGCTTCTTCATTTATTAGCCTGGTACCCTTGGGCAACTTACTTCATATAGTTGAACATGAATGTCTTTTTTAAAAATGGAGATAATAGCCATATCTACTTTGCCTACTGTATATGGTGATGTGGGGTCCAAGTGAGAGAAATATGGGAGGGTGCTTTCCACATTGCAAATGCTTGAGCAAATGTTCATGATGTGCTGTGATCATTTCATTCATCCATTCATCTCTTCACTTTATAAACATTTACTATCCACCAACTTTTGCTGAACCCTGAGTTTTTGCAGGGATACTAAGACTAGTAAGAAAGGGTTCCTTCTCTTGTAGGGCTCTTGATTTTATGGACAATAAAGACAGTGAAAGATGAGATGTGCTAGGAGAGGATTATATGAATTTATTTGAAAGTTCCTATCCTAAATCCAAGTCTTCTTTAGAGGCTTCAGCAAATACTAGACAATAAGGTAAATAAATATTAATAGCCACAACTGTCTATGTGTCAGGAATAGTTCTAAGCATGTTGTGTACAACCTTACGATGTAGGTGCTTGTTATCCCAACGTCCATTTTGAAGATAAGAAAAATGAGGTGCAGAGTAGATAATTTACCCAAAGTAACACTGCTAGTAGGTGGTGAAGCCTGACTCCAAATCTAGATGGTCTCACTCTGGAGCCTGCTAAGCACTGGCCATGGTGGGGTGGGAGGTGGAGTTCAGAGCCTATTTCTTTGGGGAAGTGCAAGTGGTTCACCAGGGGCTGAGCAAAGCATGGTGGAGTTGTGGGAAGAGGGATGTAAAAGTACAAGGGCATGGAGAGGTGGGACAGGACTGGACAGCTTGTTGCAGCAACCCAGGTGATGGGTAGTGATGGCTTCAGAGTGTTGCGGTAAGGAAGATTGTGAGCAGACTGACTCTGTCTTGAAGCCTGAGACAGAAGGGATTACAGACAGATTACAAGGAAGCACCAAAATTTTTGTCTTGAAAAATTTGTATCTGCTCTCTGTAGAAAAGGGCCCAGTTTTAGTTTTCTTTGTGTTTCATAATTCTAAATACAGCTTTGGGTGAATTTCAAGTTTGTGGTAAAATTTGTTTATACTTACTTGAAAGATTTGTAGCCCTCTAAACATAAGCCTTGTGGAATGAGTAAAGTAGCTAATTTGTTGTTTCAAACACACCTTTTCCCCAACCTCAACCCTAAATCTCTCAAAGTAGCATGTACTTTCTGACAGCAAATGGGACCCATGTGGTGTGGCTCAGGGAGCAGGTAGAGTTTACGTGGGAGTTTGTGTGGAAGAGGGAGGGTGAAGTTTGCACAAGTGGTCACCATCTTGGAAACCCGAGGTTGTCCATGAGAAGTGCCTGGTAAGGCAGGGCGAAAAACCGATGAACAAGAAGAGAGACTTGAATTAGGAATTTTTTCCTTAACGTCTTTGGTGTTCTGACAGTGCTTATTCTGAGTGTATACGTCTTTGTGTGACATGGAAACAAGGGTTTCACTGAATCTTAAGTTCTCAAGTTGCCAGAGTAAGGAAGAAGATATTTGAAAATATGCCTCAGTTATTTCTTTTCTTCTTCTTCTTCTTCTTTTTTTTTTAAAGCAACATGTATTGTTTTTTATGATGAAAGAAATTGCACTGGTGGCCCGTGTGTCTACTCTCAGATCCACACCCACCTTCTCTTGGCCTGTTCTGCAGTGCAGGTGGTTTTCCCTTCAAATGACATTTCCAGGATCTCTTGCCAAGTGACTTCAGGCTCAGCTAGTGTGAAGTGCCACAGGGGACTGGCGGGTGTGAAGTGTACTGCCCAAGAACTAAGATGTTTCTTCTACTCTTTGCCTCAAGTGCTATTCCAGAAGTGGCCATGTCTTCTCAGCTGGGAGCCACAACCTGCACCCAGTGGCCCTGGCTTCTGAAAACATCGCCTCCTCTCTTTTTCCTCCGACTTCTTGGTGCTAGCATTTTGATGTTGGTAATTGCTGGAATGTCTTGCTGTTTCCTGTGTTGAAAGACAAAATTGCAACAGATCTAGTGTGTAGATCTTAATTGGCTTTATTTGTGGTTCTGAATCCATACTATACATATGCTGCTTATATTTGTAGCCAGAGAAAAGAAGTGATGCATAGAACATGGAGCTGACATGCAGAGGCAATCTGATTGTTTATAGCTCATGTCTGTCTTATTTGATCATGGATTAAACAATTATCAGCTTGTGATTGACTGAGACTCAGCTACTTGTTATAAGAGGAGGTGTCAGTCTATTTATATATCAAATTGGGTTACAGTTCACTACATACAAAGAAACCTTAAAGCCAGACTTAAAATGAAAAGCAGCTTTAGGCTAAATTTAACACCTGTTACCTTTCATTCCTTATAAAACCTTTATAGTAGTTCCCCATATTAAATTCCTAATATTGAACTACCTGGTGTGGGCTATTTTCTTAGTTGGAAATTGATTGGGATATGTATTAATTGCCAAAATTTGCCAAAAGTTGAATTTCGTAGAAAATACAAAGACGAAAATAAAGCCACCCCTAATCCCCCCATCCAAATATACTATGGTTAAAAAGTTTGGTTTGTATTCTTCCAATTTATTTTTATATGCATACATATGTTTTTTTTCTTTTAAAAGTTTGCATACTATACTCTTGGTTCTGCATTTTCTTATTTTCCCACTTAATATATTGAAAAAAATTTGAAATCATTAGATATTTTTATTTACCATGATTTTTAAAAAAATAATTATTTGTGTGACTTAAAAGGAAGTACTGGAATTTATTTGATCAGTCTACCACTGTTGGTTGTTTAGTTATTTCCAATATTCTGATTATTATAAAATTTTGGGGGGCATATTTCTGATTTGTTTCCTTAGAATAGGTTCAAACTGTAGCTTCTGTAGGAGCAGGGGTTTTGTCTGGTTTGTTCATTGTTTAATTATCAGTGCCCAGAGTTGAGTCTGGCTGATGGTGGGCATTGACAATTGAAGATTGAGATGACTGTTAAGGGACACACGCAGTCCAGAGACCTCACTTATGTTGACACTCCTCTCTTTTGTGGGCTGGAGCTGATTCATCATGCAGAAAACAGTTGGTTCAGAACTGGCCAGTTGCCTGATGTGTTGCACAGGACAGAGCCTCCAGGCTACCACAGCTGCTGGGTTCATTCAGCTGGTGGAATTTGCCTTATTGCAACTCGGAGCCAGCTGGATGGAGAGTGAAGGCCAAGGCCGCGTGGATTCCTGTGAAGTCCACTCCTGCTCCCCCAGGACATTTTCTGGCTGCTTCACTGAGGCAGTTGTAACTGTACCATGCCAGAGTTCAGGCCCTACCCCAGCTGAAGGACGGCTGCAGGGCTGGGTTTTTCTGGTTCCAGATCTTTCTGATGAAGGTTTTTAGCAATAGCAACTCTGAACCCTGGAAAACTTGAGTTTTTCATTTGGGGCTTTCAAATAAAATCTGCTAACTCCTTTCTCTTGAGAGTTAAATCAGTTCTTCAGGAAAGTATTGACTATCAAGTAGATATTAAGGAAATTCTGTCTTTTCTGCTAATTAACTTCTTTTACTAAGTTACCAGCTGACAAGTTTAAATAAGTGCTTTTTTTTTTTTTTTTTTTTCCATTTGAAAATGAAATACCCAAAGGCGGCTAGAAACTTAGGTCTCAACATTTATCTTTGGTTTGAGTAAGTCCAAATAAACGACTGTGTGTCCCAAGCTAAATAACAACAACATGCCAATAAAATAAAAACCACAGAGACAAAGTGGAATGTGGAGGACAAGCAGATTTTATGCTGGGGATTAAACTAGAGCCTGAGAATGTATCTGGATATTTCCAGTGCTGAATACCCTGGTTACTCTCAGTAAGTTTCAAATGTTTAAAGTGTTATCAAATGCAATAATTATTTATTGATCATATATTATGAGCTTGATGTCAGAAGCTGCCTCTCACAGTTTCACTTTAAGAAGAGGAGACAGAGGGACAAATTCACATCTGTGGACAATAAAGAACTGGACTGGGAGCCCACAGTTGTGTTGCTTGGGTTCTGACCCTGGCTCCACCATCCCTTGCTGTGTGAATGGTGGGAATTTGACAGTACTTGCTTGGCTTCAGTTCCCTCGTCTAAAAAGAGTGTAACATCCCACAGAGTTGCTGGGAGAAAGAAGAGTGAACATATATAATGTGGTCAGGACACTGCCTGGGACACAGGAAGGACATCCACTTTGTTTCCCTGTAGCTTCTCTTCAATGCAAGTTCTGCTTCCGGGGAACGGAGTTATGGTGAGGGTGGTGGGGTGCTTGGGATCATTGTTACCCACCTGCTATTGGAGTATGTTCCCTCTGTCTGTGAGAACTTTCTAGCTTCCATCTTGTTTTGTGGCTTTGGGACCTTACTCTGGGGATATGTGGCCTTTGGTCAATTTCCAGTTTGACTTTCTGTAGGGGCTAATGTAGCACTTGTTTAAAAGCTACTGGTGATAGGAAGTTAGAGGACATGGTCTTCTCTTACTTGGTCTTTTAGGGTCTAATACATCTGGTCCAGAGAGAGAGAGATGCTTTAGGGAAGGATGATGGTATGAGTACAGGGTTCCTTAGAATCAGTGAAAGGCACCCTAACCCTTGTAAATGAGCCTCAGCAACTGAACAGTCTGCCAGAATGAGGACCAAGTATATAAGAAAATCCAACCTTGCACCCCAGTCCAGGATTCTTTGGATACCACACCTTGCAAGATGGTCTTTAAGCTTCTGCTCTAACATTTTAATTTGTTCATTCAGTCACTCACTCTGCTAGCAGTCTTCACTGATGTGTCTTATCAGGCAGTGCAGTAAATCCATCTGAACAACTTTTAGCAGGTGGGTCTTATTCTGGTTTTGCTAAAACCAAGCCAAACCTCTGTTTTACATGTTCAAGGACATATATTATGTTTCTGAACCTTTTCCTTGTTGGACCCATTTCCAGATTCAGATCACTCAAGTTAAATGCTTGATTTCCACACTCCGTCATTCTGATTGCTTTCCTTGGGAGTATCCTTAAAACAGCACAAAGGTTTGATCTCAAAATCTACATGTGGGATGAGACTCCTTGATGCTCCACATCTATTAATGGAGCCTAAAAATGTTTTTGCTTTTAAAGGAAAACTTTTAAATAAGCTATTATTTATCCTTTCCTCCACACCATGATTATATAATTGACTTTGTAAATGTATATGTAACAATTTAATTTAAATAACACCAGGTCACCTATAGTCTGACATAATTTTGAATTTGTCAATGAATTTGTGGTACCTGCAATACATATAATAAAAGGCAAGGACAGTCCACTTCAGCACTTTCTAAAAACTTTACTCTGAGATTCATATTCATCTCCTAGTTTATATTCCCACTTTAGATTCAACCAGCTGAGTTTCCCCTGTGAGTCAGAGTCTATAGTCACTACCCAGTGATATAGCAGTATTGGGTTACTATAGCAGTATTCCAGGGACCAAGAGGTTTAAACAACTGAACTGTTTCTCACAATTCTGGAAGCTAGGTAGTCCAAAATAGAGATGCTGCTGGAGTCAGTGTCTGGAGAGAGCCCTTTTCTTGTCTTGTCGATAGCCACCTTCTGCGTGTTTCTTTACATGGTGGACAGCAGAGAGAGAAGAGAGGAAGTTGTCTTGTGTTTCTTTTTCCATGTCTCTTCTTATACAGGCAGTAATCCCATCACGAGAATCTCACCCTGTTAAATGCTGATCTTCCAAAGGCCCCATCTCTAAATCTCATTACAGTGGGGATTTAGGCTTTAGCATATGAATTTTGGGGAGACACAAGTATTCAGTCCATAGCACCAAGTTTGAAGCCTTTGCCTTATTAACTGGGTGACATTGGGAAAGTAAAACAACCATTAGGGACCTCAGTTTCATCATCTGTAAAGTGGAGAAACTTCTACCTGTCAGAGTTGAAATGAAGGATAAATAAGACAAATTATTAAAAGGCTCATCACAGTGCTACAAGTGGCAAGTATTTAGTGAATGTCTGTTATTTAATGTTATTTCTCCGTCTTATTCCCCAGATAGCCCAAGGCCTGTCAAAGGTTAATCTGAAATTTCATGATCATAGTTACAATATTTTCTTGTCTTTGGTTTTCTGGTGTTTGCCCTATTTTTGATGACTTCTTAAGAACTAATTGACAATGATCTTCAAATGAAACTAGAGACTTTTTTAAACACAGTAACTGAAAGCAATTATGACTTCCTGTAGAGCACCATATTGGTCTAGTGACAAATAAAAATATCATTAACTTGGGTGCAGAGGGGAGTGACTTCATAAGAACTGAGAATCCATTCTGGAAGTCAGACAAGAGTTTTAGTTTTAGTTTTTTAAGTTATATATGTGGTATACAGGAATGGAAGATTATACAAGATAATTTCTATTATATTTGATTATATTATGGTCAGCATGCTACAGGGATTGCTGTTCACATTGGAGAGGCTGTTGCTCCACCTTGGGCATTGTTTATCCAATAGCATCATAATAATTAAAGGTTCTGGCCAGGGTGATCTTGTCCCACCATTTACAACTTGGGTAAAGTCACAATTGAAACCTTGGGCTGAGTCTCAACTTCCTCAACATTTGAATGGTGTCAAGAATATCAGCCAGGTTGAAGGTTATAAGAAAAAGTGCAACTGAAGTCCTTGTTATGGTCCCCCCTTTTTGTGGTGTTGGGGATTGAACTCGGGTCATGCACATGCTAGACAAGTGGTCCGCCACTGAGCTGCATACCTGGTCCTTTTATTATGGTTCCTAACCCACAGGAAGTAATCAACAAATGGTAGCCATGGCTTTAATTATACTAAGAGAAGATTCACAAAGGGATTTCCTACGAAACACCACTGAAAATCGTAATTGGTGCTTTTTCCAGAGCACACAAAATACCCGAGCTTGCTTTTTTTCTGTCGATGGTATAACACTGTGACTAAATGACAAAGTGTTCAGTGACTCACGAGCTTCCCTTTCATTGGAATTCAGCTTATTAGCTGCATGGATAACTCCTGGAGCCCGGAAAACATGTCCCACACATGACACTGCCATCAAGCAGAGCAGACAGATATTTCTGGGCCTCCTCCCTCTGGGACTTAACAGCTCCTGCAGGTTAGCCCTTATTGACTCATTAAGCCACGTCTGCCTGGGGGTCAGTTGTGGAGCTGCTGTGTTAACCCCAGCAAGCAGCCATCACCAGAGCTTTACAAAGGGACATGCTGCTTTTGAGGGAAAGAAGTGACACAAGGCACACGCCATCCTCAGATGGCCATGGTTCCCTGGAGACGAGGGAAAATTCGTACTTTCTTAAAAGATTAGAAAGAGAAAGAAAAAGTCTCTTGCTTTTTTTTTTTTTTTTCCTGCAGCTCATTGGTAGGATATTTCAAAATTCTATCCTGTTCTCACTCTGTCTTTTGCCTGTTTGCTGAAGAGCAACACTGAGACTCAGGATCCAGGATGGTGAGCATCCTTGGTGCAGTGCTGCGGTGGCTGCCGCTGGGACAGTAATAAAGCCCGGCGGGAAAGGCTGAAAAATGACGTTTTCATCTCTTTCAATGAAGCATTTGAAATAACTGGTTTTATTTTCTCCTTTCTCTCTCTAGTGTCCTCTGCATGCAGTGATGGGAAGGGAAGCTATTCCATCTGATGTTCCTACTGAGTTATTCCTATTCCATTTTCATGTACTTCAATTCTTCGCTTTCCAGGGTGAGAAGGTGTCTGACACGTATGCTGCCTAGCCAGCAGTTCCCTAGGTACAGGTGGCCCTTCCTCTCTGTGGCTCCCTTGGACCCCAGGCTGTTTGTGGGATTGGTGTTTGTGGTTGGGGAGGGAGCCTACACTCAACCTCCACAAGGAGCACTTGCAGGAGCAATTCTAAAATGGTCCCTGGAGAGGTTCCTGTGACATTTTCTTAGTGAGCCAAAGCTGGCTTCTGCAATGCATTCTTTAGGAGATGTCAGAAATCAGTCAGAATAATCTGTTCTAGAATTTTTTTAAGCTTAAGTTTTCTGATAATATGTGCCCATTTCTAATTATCACCTGTAATGATGTCATGGGAACACCTGCAGACTTAAATTTGTCTAAAGGGAATAGGTGCTTGCTGTTAGTCCGTTTGTATGATTCATCCTGTGCTTTGTAATTTGAAAAAAGATTTCCTTTGCTGGACAAATAAGGAGCAGGTCTCTTTTTAGTAATGAAGAGAATGGTCAAAAATGTTGGGTCTATGGTTGGGGTTAGATCTATGTTGTCCACATGTGGCCAGTGACTATCATATAGGAGAGTGTAGACATAGAACATGGTTAGCATCTCAGAAAGCCCTGTGGAGCCTATTAGACCTTTGTTAGATGACCAAGATTGCAGACCACTCTCTGTTGGTCAGGAGGTCTCCATTAGTGGAAGTAAAGAGAGTGCTGTAAAATTCTTCAGGGTCTTATAAAGACCCACCTCAACTCAACACTTGTGACTTCTCTATTTCTTTTTCAATTGTTGGCTGCTTACATATTCATATAGAGGATTCCTGAATTTCTTTCCCTCAAGTATCTTCCCTTCCTTGCTGTCTCAGCAACTACCTCTCATTTGTGCTTACCCTTAATTTGAACCTTACCAAAATCTCAATTTCAAAATTCAAATCTCTGACCATTTTTTCCATCTTTACAATTCGCTTCCTGCAGCAGCTTGATCTTCAATCTAGTTTTTTCACTCTCTAGTGTCTCAACCATACTGGGTGAATGAATTAGGAAACGTGTCCTTTCTGGGTGGTACAACACTGTACCAGGGCTCATGGTTTGGGACACAGACTAGATTTCAGGGCTCACTTACCTCTTTCAACCAGCACTTTTGCACACTGTCCAAACTTGGCAAGTTTATGTGAAAGCCCTATTTCAATCTGTTTCTTCTACCAAATTTTAGCTGTTCCCTACTCACCTCCCATAATCTCACTTCCATTTTTACCCAGTTTAAATTACCTGATTAATCGTCATTACCATTTGTGCACACCCTCCCTCCCTCGCCTCTCCCTTGATTTGTTAGACTCTCTTAGTTAAATTCCAACTCTGTCCGCTCAGTTCTTCTCCAGGCCTAGTAGTCTGCTATTGAACACAGCTAGGAGAGAACACTTAACCATGTTGTCTGTACTTTCAATCACTCATCTTAAGGGGGCCATATTTCTTCCCATCAATTGTACTGTATTTTCTTTTTGCATGTATTTTTCCATTTTTCCTAGACAATTATTTAATTTCTTCTTCTTTCTCTTCAGATCTTTAGCACTTCCTTCCTCACCCAGTTTCAGCCGATGACCTTGCTTTCAGCTTCACTGAGGAAATTGAACCTATCACAGGAGGGGTTTCAGAGGTCCTTCCTGACACACCTTCCCATGCACGTGGATCTGTGTCCATATGCCATCCCTTCTCTTTGGTTTGTGCTCCCTCCATGTGGATACTGGATCTCACTGGTCTTTCTTTCCAAGGACATTGCTGCTGAATTCTTCCTACTCTCCACTTTACAAAATAATGCCTTTCCATTGGATCATTCCTGGCAGAATAGTCATTATGTCCTTTATCTTAAACACAGTTACCCACAGAATCCCTTTTTTGTAGTCACTGCTCTGTTTTTCTATGTCCTTTCATGGGGAAACTCTTTGACGCCTCGTGTTAGACAAAGTAGATTATGAAATCTGTAACATCAGTGGATTAATTCATATGATGGATTAATAATTGGAGTGGACTATTGGGTGGTAACTGCAGGCAGGTAGGGCTTTGCTAGAGGAAGTACGTCATTGGGGGTATAGCCTGGACTCTATCTGTCCATGACCCCTTCCTTTCTCCCTTTGATTTGGGCAGTCATGAGCTGAACAGTTTCTCTCTGCTATGTCCTGTTCCATGGCTGTCTCACCTTGGGCTCAGAACAATGGACTTGGCTGACCATTGACTAAGTCTCAGGAACTGTCAACCAAAGTAAACTTTCCCTTCTCTAAGTCGTTCTTGTCAGGTATTTTGGTCACAGAGATGCAAAACTGACTAACACACCTCCTCAGTGTTCTCCCTGTTTTTACTCTTGCATTACGATGATGATGATGATGATGATGTCTGTTTTTCATACAGTAGCCAGAGTAATCTTTCTAAAACATAGGCATAACCTGTCATTGCCCCATGCATAACCCTGCAATGCTTTCACAGATCACTTAGATCAAACCCAGTGTCCTAACCATGCCTACGAAGCTATCAGATCTGGCTTCCTGTTATTTCTATTCCAAGTTACTCTTTGGCCTCCTCTTCTTCCACTTCTCCTTTCCTCTGTTTCAGTTACGTTGCTTCCACAAATTCACCAGACAAGTTACTGTGTCAGGACCTTTGCACCTGCTGTTCCTGTGCCACAAATTCTCATTGTCCGGCTATCCACATGG
The DNA here is from genome assembly GCF_902686455.1 of Sciurus vulgaris. Lineage (NCBI taxonomy): Eukaryota > Metazoa > Chordata > Mammalia > Rodentia > Sciuridae > Sciurus > Sciurus vulgaris. Next base: position 105,647,389 of record NC_136465.1, read on the forward strand.
CTTGCTCATGTCCTTCAGGTCTTCATTCAAAAGTGTCAGTGAAACCTTTTGTAGACACCCTAAGTTTCATTCACCTATGCCCACTTTCTTTTTCCCAATCTGCCTATCTGTATGTAAAATTACTTACTACCCTGTAACATACAATATATTTCATATTCTCTTGTTTTTATCTGACTGTCCCACAAGAATTTAAGTTCCTTTATGAAAAGAAGTTTTCCTGTTTGTGTTATCTGTTTGCTTACTGCTGTGTCTCTGGTGCTTAGGAAAGTGCTGGGCTCCCAGCAGTGGTAAACAAATCTTTGTTGAATGAGTACTCAAAGGTAACAAAGAATTAGCCAATCCCATATCTTTCTGTAAGGTATTATATCTTACTGCTTAAGAGCATGGGTTTGAAGTTCTGCCTGTGTAACTCTGGGTAGGTTACTTAATGTTTCCTTCCATATGAAGTGCTATAAGAGTTCACATGAGGATTGAATGAGATTATATATGAAATGTATAAATTATATGTATATGTATGTAGATTAGACATGTAGAAATGAAATGTGTAGAGTAAGTAAACAATTTAAGTCTTAATTCTTATCATTATTGTTGCCCTCTGTTGATGTTACCTTCCTATCTTCCCTTTATACCTTTCTCCTAGTTTATTTAAAAGTATAATATAAACCCATTTACAGAGATCCCAGCCCTGCTGATCCTGAGGGGTATGATTTAAGGCAATGTATTTAATCTTTCTGAACCTTAGTTGTTTCACTTTTAGAACAGAGAAAATGATACATCCTTCGTGGCCTTGTGATACATCCTCACAAGGCCATCATTACACGCGATGTGTAAAAAGTGTTTGGTATCTTGTCCTGATCCAGTAAACCCTCAGTAAGTAACAGCCCTAAGCTGCATTGTGGGGTGCGGGTATGGCGGAGGAGCATCCTTCGGGGCACGCGGGAGCCAGGTGGTGGAGTCAGCTGAGTGTTCACGTTCAAGTTCTTCTAAAATTGGAGCTCATCAGCAAGCAGCCTGTGCAATCACAGCGTCTAATCCAGTCCTTCCTTTTCCTCACCAAGATCGCACGGTAGTTTTTTAAAGCAGAGTTGGCAATTTTTAGAATTTCTTGAGATGTTTCTTTTTATAGCTTCTGTCTTCCATACTCTTTCGTCTGATTTTTAAACGTCCTGTATGGAATCTAGAAAAGCATATGAATATATTCCTCCTTTTTTGGGGCTTTTGTTTTTCTTCAGCTTAAAGATAACACTGTCAGTCTCTTCCAAGGTTTCCGTCACTTCCATATCTCTAGCCAGTTCTTCCTTGTTGACTGGGGTCACGTACAGAGCAGCAAATCTACTTGTTTCCCTTTCCACCTCTTGAACGTCCAGCAAGGAAACTGTTATTATTTTTGGATCACAGAGCAAATATGTGAAGTTGTCTAAACTGACCTATTTTAACCTAATGTTCTCCCAAGCCAGATTTAACCAGCAGTAGTACAATCCTGAGGATGCCTATCGAGCCCATTATTCAATACCACCCACTTTCACCCCCAACATTCTTGAGTGTTGTTGCTCAAACTCATGTGCTGTCCTGATTTCAGAAGGAACTCCATGAATGGAAGAATCCCTTAGGGGACAGAAGTGAGAGTTAAATCTTACCCTAAACATCATGAGCTCATCCTTTTAGAATCCTGTAAAACAGAGAGTGGAATTTTGCCAACATTTCACATAGACCAGGCAAACTTTGAACATTGCCTATTTCCTTTCTCCAGCATGGATTAAATGTCTTTAGTATAACCTACTGGAAAACTACAGAGTGAGAAAGACCACCCTCATCCTCATCCTGGTTCAAATTTTAAGTAAGTGTGCAAAATGATGTAAAATGATTAGACAGAAAAAATTTGAATCTGATTTTTGAAATAATTCTTCTGGTAAGTGAAAGTGTTGAGGTGGGGTGGCAGCATAATTCTGGGAGCTGAGAAGGGACTTTCCAATTGTGGAACATGACATACTTTGTTATATATTTTGTGCCATAGTATGATACAGTTTTGGAAGGAAGTGATTGCTAATTAACTTGAATTTATTTAATATATGAAAGAAAAACCTGTCTTTCAGTATTTCAATTGCATACAGCAGTGTCCATTCTCCTGCAGAAATGAAATAAATACTAATTGAACTGACACTTTCCTTCTAATGAAGTAAGAACTTGTTAACTTCTCCCCCTCAAATCTGTCATCTTCTCTTTATGTAATTCTTAAGCATCCATCCTGATTCCAGGTCTCCCACAATTTTTTTCTGTTCTTGAAAACAAGCTGAAAAAAAGAAAAACCAAACAGAATTGGGGTTTTTGAAATTATTTTGCTCTCTCACTTATGTTTTTAAAGGACATGCCATTAACTAATTTCTCCAGACACTCCTTTAACTATACCTGTCAGGTGGGTTACTCTGTTGGGAGGAGCTCAGACTTGAAATGAGCATACATTTTTTTCTCCTGGGTGGTATTTTTCTTTTATTGAATATATATTTTTTACATATAGAAAAGCACATACCATAGGTGAATACTTACTGCATAATCATAGAAATCATGTAAATTAGGGACTTACCCATGGTCACATTGTATACTGTGACAAACAGGGACTTACTTCTTTATGCTGTATCCAGGACTTTTTCCATGCCCCATTCTTCTCAGCCCCTATGACCAGCGTGTCTCATCCATGATGGCAGATTAAAACTGAGCCCAATTGTCTTAACAACAATGAAAAATTCTGGGCAGAAAGCAAGGATCTTTAGGACCTTAGTGGGCATGTAATCACCTTTACCTCCTTTCAAGTTTGCAGAATTACTTAGCCCTGTGCCATTTTATAAAATCCACATCAGGACTTTTTTGTTTGTTTGTTTGTTTTTCTGAGATATTGAGGATATCAACTGTATTGGTAACTTACTGCTCAGTGTGGTGACTTGATGGGAAATTTTTTAGATCTAGATTTCTGGTCTGCTAGGAGAATGGTCTCCCCCATCTTTCTGACAAGGTCAGACATGGACCCAGAGCCCACTTAGACATCTCCTTTCTAGACACTCCCAAAATGCATAGAGTTCCTATACTCATTTCAACCCCGAATGTGCCTTACATTGTCTCATAGGGTTTCTGTCTTATCTCCTTGACTGGATTGTCTCCACCTCTAGAGAAGAGACTAAATCTTAAATGCCATCTCTGGAGGTAGACGTTTGAAGAGGCATTCTCAAAGTGTGATTGTTTTTTCAATACCATACACCAGAAACATCTGGGACAGCTAATTAAAATTACAACTTTTTAGGCCTCATCTATTCCTCCTACTAATCCAGTATTGAGTTTGATGAGAACCAAGAATGTGAGTTTTAACAATGTCCTCAGATGATTCCTATACACACTAAACTTTGAGAATCACAGTCTTGTGGTATGTGGCAGATCCCTGGTGCTTGGCCTGGATAGCCTTTTACTGTTACCTGGCAGATGCCCTCAGAACAGGTCCTCAAGTACCATGGAGGCCAGTAGGACTGGGCCCAAGAGTAGAATTCAGGGTCTCTTATTTTTCCAAATGAATTTCATGATTGCTTTTTCTAGTTCTATAAAGAACGTCATTGGAATTTTAATAGTAATTGCATTAAATTTGTATAATGCTTTTGGTAGTATGATCATTTTAACATTAATTCTGCCTATGCAGGAGCATGGGAGGTCTTTCCATCTTCTAAGATCTTCTTCAATTTCTTTCTTTAGTGTTCTGTAGTTTTCATTGTAGAAGTGTTTCACCTCTTTTGTTAGATTGATTCCCAAGTATTTTATTTTATTTTTTTGAGACGATTGTGAATGGGGTGGTGCTTATTTCTCTTTTAGTGACCTTCTTCATAGAATAGAAAAAAAATCATGAAATTCATTTGGAAAAATAAGAGACTCAGAATAGTCAAAGCAATTCTTATCAAGAAAGGTGAAACAGGAGACATCACAACACCAGAACTCAAACTATACTACAGAGCTATAGTAATGTAAACAGCATGATATTGGCACCAAAATAGACATGTAGACCAATGGTATAGAATAGAAGACACAGAGAGAAACCCACAAAAACACGGTTATCTCATACTAGACAAAAGTGCCAGAAACATTCACTGGAGAAAAGATAGCCTATCCAACAAATGGTGCTGGGAAAAATGGAAAGCCACATTTTAACAAAATGAATTAAACCTTTATCTCTCACCCTGCATGAATCATGACTTAAAGTGGATTAAAGACTTAGGCATTATAACAGAGACCCTGTGACTACTAGAAAAAAAAGTAGGCCCAATTCTTCACCATGTCAGCCTAGGATCTGACTTCCTTAACAAGACCCCTAAAGCACCAAAAGTTAAAACAAGAATCTATAAATGAGATGGATTCAAAGTAAAATGCTTCTTCTCAGCAAAAGAGGCAATCAATAATGTGAAAAGAGAGACTACAGATTGGGCAAAAACCTTTACCAAATGCTCCTCAGATAAAGCATTAATCTCTAGGATATATAAAGAACTCAAAAAACTTAACACCAAAAAAATCAAACAACCCATCAATAAATGGGCTAAGGAACTGAACAGACACTTCACATAAGAAGATATACAATCAGTCAACAAATATATGAAAAAATGTTCATCTCTAGCAATTAGAGAAATGCAAATCAAAACTACTCTAAGATTTCATCTCACTCCAATCAAAATGACAATCATCAAGAATACGAGCAAAAATAAATGTTGGCGAGGATGTGGGGAAAAAGGTACACTCACACATTGCAGGTGGGAATGAAAAATGGTGCAACCATTATGGAAAGCAGTATGGAGATTCCTCAGAAAACTTGGAATGGAAGCAGTTTTCCACCCAGTTATCCCACTCCTTGGTTTATACCCAAAGGATTTAAAATCAGCATACTACAGTGATGCAGCCACATCAATGTTTATAGCAGCTCAATTTATAATAGCTAAACTGTGGAACCAACCTAGGTGCCCTTCAACAGATGACTGGATAAAGAAAATGTGGTATACATATCATATACATATATATATCATATATATGATGAAATATATATAGTGGAATATTACTCAGCTTTAAAGAAGAATGAAATTATGACATTTGCTGGTAAATAGTGGAGTTGGAGAATATCATGCTAACTGAAATAAGCCAAACCCAAAAAACCAAAGGCTGAATGTTTTCTCTGATATGCAGATGGTAATTGACAATAACTGGTGGGTGGGGTTAGGGAGAAATAGAGTTACTTTAGATTAGGTAGAAGGGAGTGAAGGGGGGGAAGGGGCATGGGGGTAGGAAGGCTAGTAGAGCGAAACAGACATTATTACCTCATGTACATATATAACTGCATGACCAATGTGATCCTATGATATGTACAATCAGAAAAATGAGAAATTATACTCTATATGATCTATCAAAAGGTATAAATGCATTCTACTGTCATGTACAACTAATTAGAACAAATTAAAAAAATTTTTAAAAAGCTTATACATAAAAGAGAAAATAATAAAAGAAATACATAAAGTAGAATTCATACATGCATTCGTTTAAACATGAAATATCAGTTCATTCTTCTAGGTATAGTTGTAGCAGAGAGTTAGATAGAAGCAGCTCCTGCTTTTGTGGATCATACAGTCTAGTGATATAATCTAAGGAACCAAGACATAATTCCTTCATCAGCTTCTTCTTTTCATTTCCCCTTGTATTCCTCAGCTATTTTATGAATATCATGTATTAGCTGGCCTCTGCTGTATGGTAAACAAAATAGACTTTCCCCAGTCACATAGAGTTTATATTTCAGTATGGAGAGAAAAAAAAAATACAAGCAAAACAACACTCCCAAGGTAATTACAGATTGTGATGATTGCAAAGAAGTAAATTGATGGAGAGGCTGCCTTCAAAGGGCAAGGGTGGGCAGTGCTGCCCCAGGTCAGTGATGGCTGAGGAGGGGTGCATAGTCTGTGGGTCCGGAGTGGAACTGGGACAGATGGGTAAGTCTTTTGAAGTAAACAGGCCTGTGATGGAATTCTATTGCTTTTGACAGCTATTGTTTATTGAGCATTTTCTGTGTACTAGATTGGTAAGCATTTTTCAGACCTATATCCAGTTTTGCAGGTTAAAGAGGAGGTAGATGTTATTACTTGACGTTTGGATGAGAAATCAGAGGGATCGCAGAGAAGATAAGTGATTTTTTCAGGATGGCACAGTTGGTAAGAGGCAGAGGGGGCAGTTAAACTGAGCTCTGTGTAATGGCGAAGTGTGTGCTCTGTGGTGCTATGTGATTTTACTTTTTGATGTCCCAAGGCTGCTAGTGCTGAAAGCCTGTTGAAACACAAGTATGCAGGCAGATGGCAAAAAGCATAATAGTAATGGTACAACCTCGTTGAGCACCCACTTTTTGCAAGTCACTGCATTAAGCACCTTCTATTTATCAACTCACATGATCCTTAAAATAATCCTCAGAAACACAGATGAAGTAGTCAGGGTTTGAAGAAGTTGAGTATCTTGGCCAAGGCCACTCAACTGGTAAGTGGTGGACTCACACTGACACTAAGGAGCCTGGGTCTGACCCTTGGCTCTTCTGTTTTCCTGATAAAAGGAGCCAGTCCCTGCGCAGTGGCTGTGGATACAAAGGTCAAAATAATCAGACTCCTCCCACCCTGCCTTAGCTTCTTCATCTAGCCTGGCTCCTGACTCACATGACTTTGTCTTCGACTTTTAGAACACTTGCTACAGAATTACTGTGCTATCCCTCCTCTATTCTGATTTATGAGAGTTGCCAATTACTGGCACCTACCTGGGCATGTCACAAGAGAGCTTGCCATGTTTTCTATCTTTAGAGTGCTGTCAACCCAGCATTAATTCTCCTTCAATCAATAACAAGCCAGCATGGGTTGCCTGCCGTCATCTTTACACAGGTGAGGGATGGCTGCAACACGGTGTGAGGAGCTGCCTTGTGAGGGTGAGAGTGAAGTCAGCCAGGTTCAGAGACTGGCAAATTCGCTAGTGAAGCCCAAGCAAGGACTCTGAGAAACCAGAGTGGAGATGAAGGTAGAGACTTCTGGGAGTTGTGATTTCCCTGGGAAAGAAAGGGGCCCTTTGAACAGAAGATGGGTGGAGAACCAAAGCAAACTTCACAGTTTTGCTTAGTGCAATCTTTTCAAGTTTACATTCATGCTCAAGTTCATGTTGAATCCCCTATGGCACCACAATAATAGCACCAGTCTTAGTATAATTCACTGTGTCACAGCAATGATGGCATCAGATGACAGTGAATACCAGGTTTATAATTCCATGTTGTCTATTCGCTTTACAATTTTGGTTAAAATCTGAGCCTTGACCCATTTCTGGCAAGTCTACTGCTTTGAGAGTCTTTGGCTTGTTTTGCTTGGGTTCTTCTGTGGCTTGGATTGGATTACATGTGGGGAGATGACCTGGCACCCTTCCTTTCATTCTCTGGGTTGATTTGGGTTGGGATTAATGGGATATGGTTTTATTCCCTGTGATTTGGGGTGTTTTGGGGTTGAGCTGGGTGGGGTTTGGGAGAAAAATCTAGAGAACATTCCCCATCCATCAACCTAAATTTCTAGGTCCACATTATCATGAGTTCAACACCTGCCACATGGTTGCAATTTTTTGAAATTCTTTTTAACTTTTCAAGTTTAAATCTGGAAAAATGGTGGGATTAAGAGTGGCTTTTAGCTTCACCTTAACCTTGAACTTCTGTGAGCAAAAATATTTTGGTATCAGAGTTCCATTTTATTATCTATCTAGGCTATTAAGTAAGTATATAATAATTAGCTACCCATATTATGGATATTAAAACTGTTAATGGATTTATTATCAAAAAAGGATTAAAACTGGCTTTATGTAACATTTACAGAATTGTTTTATTTTTAAGAAGTTGTCAGTAGGATCTGGGTACATATCTCAGTGGTAGAGCACTTGACTAACATGTGCGAGGCCCTGGGTTCATCCCCAGCACTGCACAAGAAGAAGTTTTTAATAAAAGTTAGGGATATATGTTGGTGGCATCCTTAATATTTAGAGGTTGATAAAATTTGTAAAGCAGGAGTCTATAGAGCTGGGTTCTGGTTTGTGCTTCTGCACCACCCGACTGCATGACAGTAGTGAATCTCCTGCCTCCTGCCTCAGTTTCCTCAAAGTAAGGTTGGGGGTGAAGGGGGAGGAGGGGAGACTGCGCAACTCACTCCTAGGTGCCCTTCCAATTATGATTATCTTTTCATGGAAGTGAACCTTGTCTTCTATGACTGTCCTGTTGTGTCCCTTGTCACTGTCAAGAGGCCTGCAACTTGACTTGAAATGCACTGTAGTTGTAGCGTTCTAACATATAGCTCCTGTTCCTATTTTAAAATCATCTTTGTCACAAATTCAGAGTCCAGCATTCAGTTTCAGGCTCTGATGGTTACTGTGTGGTACTTAGGTAAAAAGGTTTCCAATAAATATTTTAGGATATTGTTTCCTCTTTGGATTTTCAAGTTGCAACCAATGAACATAATCTTTTCTTATTAGCCAAGGCTTTGTTAAAGTTTTATACAACAGATATCAAAAATCAACTGGCTTGATGCAGTGGCTTTTTTTTTCCCCCTTTAAAATATTTTTGCAAGCTTCAGTGTGCTCATATAACCATAATACATATGGTGACTACTTTTCCCATTAATAGAAGAGCTAAAGACCAGGCTAACAGGTTTGCTGCTGTGCTAATGTAGACTAATCTGATAACTATAATTAACTTGTATGCTCCTGTCACAGGTTGACTCACCAGAACACTCACCCTGCAGGACTGATATTCCTCTTTGGGGTGCAAGCAGATGCTTCCAACAACTGTCTAGAGCCTTGGTGCTGCAGCCTTAGCGTGTATGCATTTATCCTTGGCAGAAGCACCATCTATTTTAGGAAGGTATTTTGACACTTTTACCTCTTGGCTACAGAGTCTCTAAAAATGCATTCATTGAACAGAACAGTCCCCCCAACCCTCCGCCACCGTGGAGCGTGCAGGCGACAGTCAGCCCCGGCATGTTCTGTGGCAGTCAGCTGGCCCAAGACCAAACTAGCTAATCAGTCCTGGGTTTATTCTGGGGCTCAAGGAGGATTCCTTACCACTCACTGACAGCTTTTCCCTGGACTTCCTCTCCTTACAGGCAGTCTTGTTATTCACAAGAGATAGACAACTGTGCTTGGGAATTCTAATCAAGGTACCATTTGATGAGAATGAGAATGTTTTACAGGGCTTCATGTCTGGGCTCCTCTGAGGACCTTTTCTTGGTAGTCCTGCAGGCTGCCTGACTCCTCTGGGAAGGCTTCTTTCTCTGCACGATTTAAAACAGAGTTAGGTAGACTGTCTGCAGCTTCCTTTTGGGCCAAAGGTAGGAATCATGATGAAGACGCAATTAGCAAATCTGACAAATAGAAATTCCTGTTTGACATGCAAATAAATATGCATAGAAATAAAAATTAAAGAATTTATGTGAAACAAGGTCACAGTTTATTTTCTAAATCTGGGCAAGACAGAAGTTTGTCAGAAAACAAGAGTGAGAATAAGTGAAATCTGAATAGGAAGAAGCTGTGAAGAAGTACTTCTATGGCATTCCTTTTTAATTTAGTTAGATTAATTCATTTTTATTTTTGAGACAGGATCTCCCTAAGTTGCCCAGGCTGAGCATGGACTTATGGATCTTCCTGCCTTAGCCTCCTGAGTAGTTTCGATGACTGACATGTCACTGTGCCCAGTTAAATGGCTATTCTGAATGAAGGGACCAGAAGGATGATGCTATTGGCATACTTTTCTGCACTGTATTTTGTTTTCCTAGAACTCCGTCTTCTCCATATTAGCAAGCCCTAAGCCCACAGCACTTAAGTCACATTAGTAATAAAGCCTGCTGGTTGATGCTAATGATGTTTGGCCTTCAGAGGAAAAAGAAGAGACATCTATTCTTAATGCTGTTTACAGTAAATATTTTAAAAATTACCAAATAGCAGCTGTCAAGTTTTTTATATAAAACAAAGTTTTGCTTGTTTTCTGGCATCTTGGGAAAGTCTTAGCTTGTTCTTTATTAAATTTTCCTTAATCTTCATTTTAGACTTATAATCCCCCACAAATGAATCCTTGCACATCAGTTATTAGAAGTGTAAAGCTTGGTGAACTTCTCTGAGAAGTGGGGACACACTCACACCATTTTCCTATGTGAAGAAATGTTTGTACACATCATGCTAAAGAATATCATCATATGATCAATCACTTTGGTAAAAAACAAAACAAAAAAACCCAGGAACAGATAACTTAGACTGATCATGTGTACTTTGGAGTTATCAAATGTAACTGATGAGATTTGCAGTGAATCTTTGTGTCAGCAAGACTAGCGGAGAAAACGAATTTTTCCTAGATTTGGAAAGTTTTGGCAACATCTTTTATATAATCACATTAAGAACTCCATGTATTGACAGCTCAAGGATTCTAAGAGACATATTCTATTCCAAGATTTAGAAAATAATTATTGAGACTCAGGACATTTCCTGAGGATTAAATGACCAGCTGGAAGGAATTAATTCATAGCATTATGTTCAGCTAAGTGTCATGACCCCCACCCTTTCCCTGGGCTTGCTGTAGACTGGTGGCCATGTATGCGGCGCATATGTGCTGCTTTCCATCCAGTTGAACCAGAGAGCAGAACAATTGTTTATGGAGAATATGTTGCATAATTTTATTTTTGTGAGTTTGAATTTTTTTTTTTTAGCAAATACCATTAGCAGGGAATTTAATACTGTTTCTAGCAACGGAGGCTAGAAGGGCAGATCCCGAAGGCAGGAGGGTGGAGCCCTGGCAAAGTGCCTCCAGCTGTTGACTGTACCAACAATCTCCAAGCTCTATGCCTTGTGCCTACGGCTGCTCAACAAATCTATAATCTTTAAAATCACAGCACAGGAACCCATCTTAGGGCAACTTAGCTGTATCACATACTTCTGAGAGGAGGTAAAAGAAGTGATTGAATTAAATTAGGGGAAAAGAGAGTCAGAAATAACTGCCTGGGAATCTTCATAAAACCAATGTTATTACTTTTTAAGGTCTTTGCAATTAAACTTCAAAGTCAGGGAGCATCGTTAAAATTTCCCTATTTTCTTTTAATCATTAATGATATCCTCTATTTGTTATTCTTTTAAAGTATGCCATTTTCCAAAGTGAATGAATAGGAGTTCTTATTAACCAGATAAGCAGAGCAGCAATTCGAAGAAGACAATGCAATTTCCAGATGAGATAATCTGTTGTTACTTTAATTGCAATGTATGCAGTTAAATCATTTTGATTATTAGTCCACTGCAATATACAATGCCATTTACATTTTTCTTCATTTTAAGAACTTAAAGCATTTTAAATGCTAACAAAAATTGCACTTCAACATATTTACCTTTAGAAATTAACATTTTTGTTTCCTGCTGATTGAATGGAACCTCAAAAAAAAAAAAAATAACAACTGTATCTGAGTACAGAAAGGAATATCTGGAATACAATTACTTAAAAACATTCCACTTTGCATTTATAATGCATTTCAGAATGTGGAATGAATATTTTATGCAGAATCCATTTTTGACTTGAAGATAGTTTTATATTTAAAAGCCCCTATTCAAATGTGTTCTCAAAAAGAATACATTCAGCTATCTATTGTTTTCATGTCCAAGCTGCTGTCAGAAGGGAGTATTGGGTGATAGTCCAAGAGTAATTTTTCCCTTTGTAGAAAAAAATTATTAGAGTCTATTTATGTTAATGTGATATGCTCATCTGACCTTTGATTCTACATGTGGTTGAGCAATCAGCTGGCAAAATTTTCCTATGAAAATGAAGGCATGGCACATCAATCTAGAGTCCAAGGTGGGAGATTCAGATTGAAATATGTTTACTGAACATCAAGTATGTACTATGGATCCTCTTACATTGTCTTAGTTTTCACAGGAATAGATGGATGTGTGAAAAGCATGATTAAAGGCAGAGATATTGTAATACATGTGTAATATTGGACACGACATGCTGTTTCTTTGTGTGGTCCATTCTGGATTGTGCTTTCTTGTCCCATCTCCTTGTACTCTGGGGACTCTTCTCCTGAGTTCTTCCTTCTCACTGAGCTCTGGTGGTGGGAAGGCTTGTGATCTGCTGCTTTTGGCATAAGGATAACTGAGCTGCAAGATGGCCTCCATTCAGCAAAAATCTGGACTCTCAGATGCTTTCCATAAAAACCCATAGGAAGCTTTCTGCCAACACCTGACAGTAGCAGCTAAGAGGTGTTCCTGCTGAGCCTAGTCATATCACATTCTTTATTATAGGACTACACATATACATAAACAAATCCAGCTTACAGAGCCAGAAAGCTCAGGCCCAAAGGAGGCCTGGAGACCATTTAGTGCAGTGTATTTCAGAGTTCCCCAATGGTGTGGCTTGTGGGGCCAGTATCAGGAAGGACAGTTCCACCCTTCTCAGCAAGAATTGATCAGTTTTTTTAAAAATATATTGTGGTTTTGAGTAGGATTTCTTTAGGAAAAAAGCATTCTGCCATTTTTTTTTTCACTAAAACATTTGCAAATCACTGGTGTTATCTTTTTGCTGGTGAAGAAATAGAGGTCTGGAGAGATGTTGTGTCTTAATTCAATGGTGCTTGAAAAATATGAAAATTTTACCTATTAAATTTGTGACTCAGACTATATATAATTCATGTATCACTTTTCTTCTAGAAACTTCTTGGCTGGAAATATGGCCTGCTTCTGTGCCTTCTGTTTAACTCTGACAGGTGTTCCGCTTAGGCACATGTGAATGTGAGTGTGTGTGTGCACACATTCTTGTGCTTGCTTACACTAGGCTCTGGGAGCCTACTGGTGCAACAAATATGTAGAATTTGGGGATTCAGTGTGTCACCTCAGTAGCTGAGGGGACAGTTATTGGAATGCTTCCCTTAGTTTTCTGTAATATGGCAGGTACTTTTTGCTACAGATGATAAATACAATCCCAAACTCTGTGGCCCACTCATGTCACCAACATGGTTCTGAAACTTGTGCTGATAGAAGATCTTTGGATATTGAGGGAAGCCATTAGATTAATGAGAGTGTTCTGTCCTGTGTGTTGTAACCAGGCCCTTTAGTGCACAGCATGTGGCAGGGGATAGAGGAGCAATAGGACACTGCCACTCAATGCCAGCAAGGCCAAAGAGCTGATAACCACAGTTACAATATGAAATTGGTTGCTTCTAACTTTGTTGCTGGAGTCACAAAATGCTAAATGTAAGCATCCGATTTCCCCCTGTGTTCTGTATTCAGTTCAGGTTCTGCATGCCTACTCCGTGCTAGGCACAGGTTGCACACCACATGAGAAAGAAATGCTTCTCTGAATTCACAGAGCCCACGAGGTTCATATTAATTCCTAAAAGATTATTAAAAAATAGTTTTACATTGTTGGTGGGAATATAAATTGGTACAGCTGCTGTGGTAAACAGCATGGAGATTCCTCAAAAAACTACAAATGGAATCACCCTACCATCCAGCAGTTCCAGTACTAGTTATTTACTCCAAAGACTTGAAATCAGTTTGTCAAAGAGATATGAATGTTAGCACTCTTATACTCACTGTTGCACTCTTCACAACAGTGAAGATGTGGAAACAACCTAAATGTCTATCACAGATGAATAGATAAAGAAAATGTGGTATATGCATGCAATGGAATACTATTCAGTTGTAGAAAGTAGGAAAATTCTGCAATATGGGACAAATCAGATGAGCCTTGAGTACATTATATTCAGCGAATTAAGTCATACACAGAAGGACAAATACCTCATGATTCCACCTATATGAGGTATTTAAAATGGCCACATTTATAGACCGAGCATTGAAATGATGATGCCAACAACTGGGGGAAAGGAAGAAATGGAAGGCTATTAAAAATGGGCATGAAATTTCAGTCAAGCAAGATGATCGAGCTCTAGAGATTTGCTGTATGACATTGTACCTATAGCCAACAATAATGTATTATACAACCAAAATTTTGTTAGAAGTATAGATCTCACAATAAGTGGTTTTATCTTAATTAACCCCGCCCCCCCCGCCAGAAACAAGTGTTGTCTGCTTGAATGTTTGTGAGAACAATATTGTCAATGAATAAAGTGGGGAACTGGGAAGCTCATCTAAGGGGTTAGCCAATTCTGGTCAGTTGTTAGTATGTAGAAACAAAAACCTTATTACTATCAAATCTTATTTAATGAAGCAAGAAATCCAGATATTTGAAAATTTTGCGTATTGCAGGTTTTAAATGTTTTTAACTAAGTTGCATTAGTCTGTTTCCAATACCATAGCTTCAATTACTGAAACCGAATAAGTTACATGAAAATAGGTTTGTTTAGCTAAGTTTTAGAGGCTAAAAGATTAAGCTGGTTCTTGTGAGGGCTCCCCTGGCTGCATCATATGGTATCTTGGCAGAGATGAATTGAGAGTGAGACATCATGTGGTGAGACAGGAAGCCTTCGATGGGGAGGGATCAGGCTTATTACTATTTTATACAACATATTCTGCGAACTAATCAAGGTCCTACAAGAACTACTTAATAGCTTCTGATAGTGATGACCCCAGTGATCCAATCACTTTACTCTAGACCTCACCTTTTAAAGGTACCACCAATCCCAATCTCAGCACACCAAACGCCAAGCTTCAAACACAGCTCTTGGTTTACAAACCACATTCAAACTGCAGCATAAGTAAAAAGATGTGAGGTTTAAGTCTTTGAGCTGCATCTGGCATGCAGCAAGCTGTGTTTGTCACCAATGCTCTAATGTGACCTTTCAGTGTGATCATTGCATTTGTACTTTACTGTCCTGCTATAGAAAACATATTGCCTGTGAGTCAATGATGTTGGAAGGCTTACACTGCACATGTGGCTTTATAGACATGTTGTGGGCAGCCAGTGAATATTAATCATTAGTGGCAGTCTTATCACCACCATTATGCAAGCTTGAGAAAGGCACCATAGGGCAGTTAGTAGCAAACCCACAAAGATAATCATGGGACTAGTTTGGAAAATGATGATATAGAATTAGATCTCATGCTCACACTTAAAAGCAATTATAAGCAGTGAGGGAAATATGATTATACTGTGGTCAAAAGGCCAGGATATTTGAAGATGGCTTTTGCATTTCTATAGACTGAAGAACTGAGTAACTTGCACTCTATGAAGCCCTGGTCCCAATTTGATTACAAAAATATACATTCTGGCTCCTTGGCTCATTGAAGCCATGTGAGGTGTTGATTTGCCTGACTGGTAGTGGCCACTACAGCTATTGCTTCTCTATGCTACACAGTGTAAGCATTTGCTTTTAGACTTATAATTGTATAACAGATGCAATACTGAAGAGATTATTTCCTCAAGAGAATAAAAAATTTTTAATGAAAGTAAAGTGATAATGTGGGCATCACTTCTTACAAATAAATACCATTAAGATTGAAATTTACAATTCCAAAGCTGCCTTTACACAACACAGACAGTATTTTCTGCTGGGAGAAATCATAGATCCCATCTGCCTCATCTGTAATCTTTCAGATGAGTAAACTAAAGCACAGAGAAAGCAAGCCATGAAACAGTGTCAGACAGCAAACCAACACTAGAATTAAAGTCTCCAGCCTCAGGTGCTCCACCCATGACACTCACAGGTTTAACACTGTAGTTTAAATTACATACTAATAGCCTAAAATCCATAACATGTATTTGTAATTTTGCCGAAGTTGAAATTTGCTTGTGTGTATGGTGATTTTGACACATTGAGATGAGTTACTTTGCTAGTGGGTGAACCTAGCAGTCCACTTGGTATCCAAGACAACCCAGCTGTCTTGCTTTCTGCTCTGAAGGGGGTCACTCCAATAGTTTAGTTATATCCTATTGCCTGGCTTACGTAGCAGGCTTCCAATAAAATGTTTCTTAAATGAAGGCGTGAATGAAAGACTGTTTTATAGAGACGATTATATGCTATAGAGGCATTTGCAAGCACAAGTATTCAAAATTTCCCATGATGTTAGCTTTTGTGGGTGTTAAGGGTCAACTATAGTTTGTATTAATAGAAAAGACCCTCAGATAAGGAGGTAGAGTCTCCTGTGGTTTCTCCAGAGGGAATTTAAACCAGGCTTATAGTTCTGTGGGGTTAAAAGGTAAGACTAAAAAAGAGACTTAAAATTATTAAATGAAATTCCTCCAGCTCTAAAACTAGTCCCTGAGATTAAGTTAGAAACTTTTGAAAATGGCATCAGCCTTTTCCAGTCTTTTGTGTCTTATTCAATAAATTATTGCTCCAGGGATAAAAAATTTCATGCCTAGATGCTATATGGGGTAATGTGATCAAGAATCCTTTTCTGAATATACATAGTTGACTTGGGCAAGACCCAGAGCCACTCTGGTTCCTGGTTTCCTTGTCTGTGAAACTGACAAGGACACCTGCTGCTGGAAAGGTTTTGGGAAGTTCACTAGGCGTCCCTTGGGAGGATGGAGTGGGCTGCGGCAGAGTTCCCTCCCAAGACCTGTCCCCCCTCTGCTGCAGGGCATCCATTGTCTGCTCTCTTCTCTGTGACACCCCAAGCCCACTGCTTGCTGTGGGAGCAGGATGATTGGGGTGAAGAATGTCTTAACTCGTTAGTATTCTGCTCAATAAATGTTTATTGAATGAATAAAATTGCACAATGTAAAAGTAATTAACCGTTATAATTTCATCCAGGAAGTCTGGTTCTTTAATGTGGGGAACCTAGAATTCTCTTGACCTTGGCATCCTCTCACTTTCCCGAGGTTAGTTCTGACTCCGCAAAACGGAGGACAGAGACTACTTTTAACTCATGTACAGAGTGTTTTGGCACATGATGTGACTATGCCAAAAATGTTATAGAGTTGATATTTCTTGAGCAGGTCTTGGGGTTAACTGACCCTTGAGGAAATTTGAACTTTTTTGGGGGTATTTTTCTAAAGGAATACAGTGATCTAGTCTCTTCTTCACAGTTAAACAACAATTATAGAGTGATATACCACTAAACAATATCCAGCACATTCTATGATTCATAGTAAGTCTCGCTGGATTGACAGTCACCTTGAAAACCTCCCTAACCAAGTTCAGCATGGCTTATGTAGCAGGCTCCCAATACAATGTTTCTTAAATGAAGGTGTGAATGAGACTATTTTATAGAGTCGATTATATGCTACAGAGGCATTTGCAAACATCAGTATGATTTTCCCATCTGACTTCCCCGAGTGTGTTATGATCTGGGAGGACTTTTCTCCACAGTAGTCCTAGGTGAGATCCTCCTGGGCCTCACTCTTATAGATGTTAGGTTGATTTTAATCTACCCAGTGGCGGGTTGAGAGCCAGCGGTGACCCTAGGTGGTGCTAGGTCCAAATGTTTCCTTCTGCAAAGTTTGTGGACTGTGAGGACCTCTCTGAGTGGGCAGGGGTGATGGATGGGTTTTAATGTGTTTCTCCCTTTCTGATGGTTTATGTGTGTTCTCTTCCTCCTGGCAAAGCTGCCTTGTGCTCTTCTTTCTTGCCACATGATAACTTTGTCCTCTGCCTCACAAGGACCACGCCCCTTTCTTCCTGCTCACCAATGCACTCAGCTCAGTGGAGAGGTGTGAGATAGTGTGAGCATGTATGGATACAGGGTGTGCAACAAAGAGGCTGTTTTCCCTGGATTTTGAACTTGGTTCCATTTTGACTTGTTACATGATGTCACTATCCATAATGTGTAACAAGGATCATTGTTTCAAAAAGTGGTTTTTCAGGACTTTTGTCAGATAATCCCCCCTCCCCCCCAAAAAAAAGAAGGAAAAAAAAAAAAAAGCCCAACAATAACAACAACAAAAACAAAAGCACCCACAAAGACAAAAAAACAAAGTTTATAAGAAATTATGCAAGTGGAGTCGGGAAAGTCCATGGTTCTGAGATTACTTTAATGTAATAAAGCATTTACTTGCTATACTATTTTATTGTTTTGTTCTCCCCAAAGCACAATTTACAATGGTTTTGCTAAAGGGTTTCTAGTCATTTTGGTAAGTGATCTTTTGTTTATGTGTCTTTTAATTACCCAGATCACTTTTTCCTTGACTTTAGCTCATCTTAAAAATTTTCAGAGGCTGTGCCAGCATAGCTTAAGGGGCACCAGGTTTCTTGCTAAACAGCCAGAAAACCACTATGCATTTGTTCTGGGGAATTGTAAAAAAATTAAGAGGTGTAAGGGAGTGGTCTTCTTAATCACATGCTCTTCTTGAGCCCCAAGCCAGTTGTGTGTGCTCTTCTAAGCCTAAACCCAAAGCTATATATGGCATCAGGATGGAATAGCATCATGCCAGAGATAATTATGCTGAAGTCTGTCTTGAGGATTTGACACAACCAGGCTGACATTTCATAAGGAAAGTCTTGTGATTGTGGAGCAGCAGACATTTGCCTGGGGCTGTTTATAACCCCCTTTATTAAAGACAGGGGCCCCTCTAGTAGAAACGCTTATGCTTTTGGAACTCCTCAAAACTTTTCACTTTAAGCAAATTGCAGACTTGCCTGTGGGCATGGAGTAAAGTAAATACGCAAGTTAAGAGATGAGTTTCTGACGTCCATTTGTGCATGTATCATGCCTGAAAGAATGGAGAGCAGAGGTCTGGGACAGCCGCATTTTCATGGTTGCTTCATAAATGTGAAACTGGATCTGTAATCCTGTGATGCGTGACCCCAGGGGAAAAAGTGTTGAATGAACATCCATTGTCTAACTGATGTTCTAGCAGTTGTGGATAGTCGAATCCACTTGAACAATAAGCAGGTCGTGCAGAAGAGGCAGCAATAGCCTGGAGTGTGTGTGTCCCACTCAAGATCCCCCATTAAATCTGTTTTGATTTCCACCTTTTGTTTTCTGTATCTGTTCCCTGCAAGCCCAACCTGGTCTCTAGGACTGAATCTGACCTCAGACAGAGGCATTAAGGAGCTCCTTTCCAAACCCCAAGGCTTAGCATCAAGTCACCAGCTCTGCTAGTCTGGCTTTGAGTCTAACTTTGACCTTGTGCCCTAGTTCTAGAAACTGAGCTTCTGCTACCCAGCTCTTGTTTCCTCATCCAATCTCTGTCTTGTTCCCACATGCCTGACTCCTATCAAGGTCACTTAGAGCTCTGCTTCCCTCTACAGCTGGTCCTCTCCTGCTGGTTTACATTCCAGTGCCTGGAGCCTTTCACTAATCACAGACAGGTGATGGAAGCCCTGGTTAATATGATGATGATGATAATGATAAAGATAATAGCTGACACTAAGTACTCAAGTATGTGTCAAGCACTGGGCTTTATGTATGTCATCCCACTTGATCTTCAAAGACACCTTATAAAGGGGATACTATTGATATTCCTGTTTACAAGAGGGTAAACTGAGGCTCAAGGAAGTTGAATAATTCTCCCCATGGTGACTGAGTTTGTCAGTGAGAGCCCCTGGCTGAGATGTGAATGCAGTTATATCCGACTCTTTGCTCTTAGACATAACGCATAATGCTCTTCTGCTCTGCAAGGACAGACTGTTCTTAGGCTCAATGCCTGTACAGATTACCAAGTGCCATCCCTTTCTGCACTCCCTGTAACTCTGCTGTCTGCACCTGGTCTCCACTGTGGATTCCCTGATGAGGCATCCGGATGCTGACATTCTACTGGATCACCCCTGTTGTCCATTGTCTGCCATGTTTGAACACTGGGCTCTGCTTCCTGGAATGGTTGTCTTCCCATTGCTTGCAGCAAAGTGACTGCTCACCTCACCTTGCCAGTTTCCATCAAGTTCCTTTAAGTCTGCCCTGCCCTACGGTTGTTCATTCAGCTGTGTCTTGGGTCTGATGATGCTTAGCTTGCAAGGGATGGAAGTGGGTAGTGGAAAAAGAGATGGGGGTTTGGCCTGAGTCCAGTGCTCAGGTTTTACAGAGAAAAAAAAAAAAAAAAAAAAAAACCACAGTATTAAATGCTATCAGTGGCTCCTTGGAATTATGGGAAGAAATTAAAATTGATGATGTAACTTTTGAAGTTCAGGAACATAAATTCTAGAGATCCTTCATAAGTACTCATGAGTAGTCTCATAGATTTCCACAACTGATAATATTGTAGATATTTTGGTCTGCAAGATTTGTGTTTTTTTCAGTCCAGATATGCCTTCTATGGTTAGAGTAAATTTAGTCCAGAATTATTTCAAACTGAGCTTTTGGTCCATTATTGATGCTCTGATCAGATTGTGCCCATGTGTACTACTGTATTTACATTCCCAGTTGCCTTTTCACATCTCCCTCTATTCCCATGACACTTGAGTTTCAACCCAAATATTAAATCTGTGCCAGTTCTTTACCATGTGGGACAGTTCCCATACTTGATTCCTTTCTGTCCCCAAACTTCATTCCCTACTTTATTTGTACTTTTGCTGACTTTCTGTGAATGGTTTTATTGACTCTGCCATCTGCATCCCATTCTCTTAACCTTGACTCATTTCTGCAGTTTCTATATGGGTGACTTTGTGTGACTGGATTAGCCCTTGGGTGCCTCTGTAACATCGCCCATGAAATGGGGAATAATAACACCTACACAAAGTGCTTCTAGAGCGGCTGGCACACAGGAAGAGCCACCACAAGCTGGTTCAGTGTTCTCTCCACTGCAAACAAGAAGCTCTGCAGACTGCCCCTGGCTTTGGAAGCTCAATTTAGGTTTTTTGACTTTATGATGGTGCAAAAGTAATACACATTCAATGGTACCTGTGTTTTTGAATTTTGATCTTTTCCTGAGCTAGCAATATATAAAACTATACTTTCTTTTGATGCTGGATGGCTGCTAGGAACCACAGCTTCTGATCATGAGGATCAACCACTTATACTCTGCTGTGTTCTGTGCTGCTCAGTTGTGGTGTCCTGCAGATTGGGAGTATTAAATGCATCTTTGACTTACAAGGGTTTACCAGGACATTACCCCATCATAAGTTGGGAGCATGTGTATATGAAGAGTTGTCCCATCTCCCATTCTGCTATATAGGCCAAGGACATTGACTTGAGGACTGGATCTAAATTCTTCCCATTTCATTTGCCTTCCCAGAAAGGAAAGACAGTCTAAGGACTGGGACTACCTTACTTTAGCCTCATACTGAGATTTTTCTTCTTCCACAATCTAAAAGAATCAGCCAATTTCCCTGGACTCCATAAACCCCCCAAACCTCACAGTCTACTTCAAGTCGCCAATAAGAGTGAATTTTCAGTCAAACAATCCTGATGACTTTTCCCATTCTTTGTTCAAGAAGAAATATATATATATATATATTCTATTTTAAATTAAATGACAAGAGTCAAGGTCAAGAAGTGCCCTGGGATTCCCAGCTCAGTATCCTTTCTTCATTTTGTGGGTTCAAGTCAAAGACAATTAACATGCCTTCACTGTGGTGAAAATGGATTCTTGTCTGACTTCATCACACTTTCTACAGATGCGAGCAGGGCCCTGGCGTCTTCTGACCTGTTCCTTTTCTGATTGCCTTTGCTTTGATGCTTGTGGATTTATTAGCCAGCGAAGCGCTTACCAGGAACCTCAGCCCTGGGAGCCCTTTGCCAAAATCACAAGGTGCTCTTTCTGTCACATAAGGCTTTTGTTTAAACATTTCTCCCTCGAACCCGCCTGTCTGGTCTGATTCTGTGGGAGAACATATTTGGAACACAAAGCAATGTTGCGGCCTACCAGGAGGCCTATGACTCGCACAGTGAATTATTCACTCCTTGCCTTGCTGGACATGCCAGGTCACCGGTGCTCACAGCGGGGAGCCAGGCTTTATTCATTACCGGCTTTGGTTTGCTGTCTTCAGAGATTCCCCCCCCCCCCCCCCCCCCCCCCCCCCCCCGCCCCAACCTGCCCCTTTATTGCCCTTTCAGGTTTTAACAAGACATCACATTCTTTTAAACTTCCCCTGGGCAGCAGAGGTCTTCCATACCCCTTTCTTTTCTTTTTCCACTTGCAGAAGATACAATAATAGGTAGAAAGCTGGAGCAGTTGTAAATTGTAGCAGTTAACGTCAAATTGAGGAGCAGTGATCAAATGAAGTTCATAACCACACAATGGGACCTGAGGGTGGAATGCTGTTTCAAACATTTCTAATGACAGGGCTATAAAATCATAAAAAGGGAGAACTCTTTTTTTGGAGAGGGACAATAAAAGGAATTCATGTGAGTGGCCACAACTAATAATGAGGATGAGCCTGACCATTGGTTTTGGAGAGCACTGCTCTGATGGTTTGGAACAGCAGCACCTTAGTCAGAACTTCAGCTCTGGGACATCCTCAAAGTTTGAATTTTCCCCAACCTTCTAGCCCCTGACTTTCTAATCCTGACCGCAGGAATGACAGGAATACTGTGCTTGTCTAGTAGGGCAACATTGGCAACTAGCTGAGCTGCCTGCATAGCTCAGGCATGCAGCATAGTCCACTCACAAGATGGACTAAGGGACGGTGTCACGCTATCAGCAAAACATTCAGAAACCAATCACACTAGATGCCATGAAGCTGACTTACAGCTTTCTCCTGCTGCAGGGAGCAGAGGAAGGAAAATGATTGGATGCGGGAAAACATTGCAATAAAAAGAGCCAGAACAGCTGAGCATGGTGGTGCACACCTGTAATCCTAGTGACTGGGGAGGCTGAGGCAGGAGAATCACAAATTTGAGGTTAAAGCACCCCTGGGTTCAATACCCAGTATCAAAGAAAGAAAAAAGAGGTTTAGCAGAAAATCTAACATAGTCCATTAATGTTTTCATCTACAAGAAAAATGTAGGTTGTTCACATTGGTTTGTATTTCTCCTTTCATTGGATGTCAAAGGTATGAGAGTCCTAGAGTTAACATATTCAAAATGATGTAGTTGCAGAAAGAAGGAAATTGGGACTTGGTGGCCAGAGTTATGAAATGAGATAAATGACAGAAAGCCATTGAAACAGCCATCTGGGGCTCTTCCCTCCCCCACTGGAGGAGCTGCACTCTGCTGGCTCACCTGGTCTGCACGTGTTGCTGGTGGGGTCCATGGTTAATACTCCAGGCAGGCGAGGGAGTTGACTACTTGTTTTCAGGTTGTTT
The DNA here is from genome assembly GCF_902686455.1 of Sciurus vulgaris. Taxonomy (NCBI): domain Eukaryota; kingdom Metazoa; phylum Chordata; class Mammalia; order Rodentia; family Sciuridae; genus Sciurus; species Sciurus vulgaris. The sequence goes on from NC_136465.1 coordinate 105,670,509, forward strand.
AAAGTGTAAGATACTTTAGCGATGTATCTTGTAATTGCTGACATTGTGGCCTGTGAAATAACCATTGCAGTTAAGACTGGAAATACCCCTGGGAATAATGGAGACTGTAAAATATGAAAATTTACATAAACTGTGAAGATAAACATATGGAAGTATGTAAAGTACATAAAAGAATGACAAGTTTATAGGGCTTGTCCACAGAGCACAGAGAATTGCGTGCAACTGGGTAATTGACAAATAGCTTTAGCTTGCTCTTAATTACTTAAACAATTCAGGACCAAGTTGGGCCATTTGTGAGTGAACATAATTAGACTGGCTCCCTTTGATTGGGTGGCCCTGGGTGTGCAGTGGGTTGTCTTTGACTTCCTATAATTTAAAGATATATGTGTGGACTGAATATTGCGCAGCAGGATATGGTTCCTGGAGGGTGCCAACATTCACCCGCTAATTGACCTGCGAAGAACCAGCAGCAACATGCTCTCCAGTTGTGGTTTGGAGGCTGAATTAAAATAAATACCCACACTAGTGTCCTATTTAGATTTGTACGATTAAAAACCTCACATACGAAGCTGATGAGACCCATGTTAGTTGCAAGTTAATGCTTGTTGGCTTCTTACAGTCAGCTCACCAGCACCATGCAGTAAACAGGAAGTCAGGCACTGCTGGTTGCTCTCTGCTGCTTCAAGACAGGCTTTGAGAGGAGCCTTCAGCAGGACACTGGCGTGGCAGGGACATTCATCTTGGAGCCAATTTGGGTTACATTCTTAGTCTGGTTACTCCTTTTCCTTTGATCCTTGGTCACTTACAGGAGCCTGACCACAGTTTTCTCATCTGTAAAATGGAGAGAGAACATAGATCTTATAGATGGGTGTGGGATGTAAGGCAGAGGAGGGTGGAGACGGTGCTGTTTATGATCAAGTCATTGGCAAGGAGAGGAGACTGATGTTTGCCAGACCTTTACTGGGCAGCAACATGGGGATTGTGTTGGGGAAGAGCCCAGTGGACCTATGACCATGAAGATGATGATTAGAATCCAAAGAAAGGGACTTCAGGCACCAGAGGAGCCCCTACTCAGAAAGAGATGATCTTTAATGATGAAAGTTCCTTTCCAATTTGGGAGAAGTCTGCATTAAAAGAAATTTGACGCCTCAGGCCTTAGGCTGAATTACCAAGTCTCTTTTAATCTCAAGAAATAAGGAGCTTTAGTTTACTACTCTCCGCATCTTGTCTAGGCTTCTTGCTACACTCTATTCAGGTAATCACATCAAATGGGGAAATCAGATTGGTTCTGGCTGATTCCAAATATCCTGGCTGAGAGGCAGAGAAATGTCAAAGAGATTCCAGGCTCATGGAAAAGCGTTTAGGTCCAGCTTCATCTGCTTCTTCCATCCTAATCAGAGAGGACCTTTGAGGGTCGTAAGGCAAGAAATGAAGGGCTTAGAGAGCCCCTCAGGAACCAGGGGCAAAAAACTGGATCTGAAGAGCTCAACGCTTAAGCAAGTTCTGTCTGAGCAGCGAAGGTAAAATGACCCCAGGGTGGACCGGCTGGTTCTTAAGCAACTTCCTTGGTTTGGAGCCAGAGGGCCAGATGCCCAGTGCCTGTGACCATGCAGGATTTAAGGCAGACTGCTGCACTTGAAAACCTCCTGTGCTTTTCAGCCCAGCCTTGGAGAGGTTTTATTCCATAAAAATGTCTATTATGAAAGGCAAATCTATGACCTTCTGGGACCTGGGCACAGAACCCATGTTCTGGAAGAAGGGACCTGACCCAGTAATAAATTGCTTTGAGGTTAGTCCCATCAAAAAGATAAAAATCTTAAATTGCAAGTATCATAGGAATTTTAATTTTATTTGATTGTAGGCACGTTTCCTACTCTAACTTTTAAAAGATGGTCTACATTTGAAAAGAATTAGGACAATCTTGTATCTTTGATCAACTCAAAGTCTCTTTAGGGGAAGAGATTTAACACTCTGATTTTTAACCAGAAATATAAATATGCATCAGCTAACAGTTTTCCAAATTAGGTAATATAAACTTTGCATTTTCATGACATCCAAATGAATAGGAAGCCTGGTATTATGCTTAAAAGTGACAGTCTTTGAACTAAACACACTTGAGTGAGGGATTTTTGTGTGTCATCACTTCTGACACAACTTGCCATTAGTTTTAACTTTGACCAGATTGTAATGAGGAATTTGGTTGGGCAAGCTTGCCTATTGTTTATCTATACCCAGACTTAATTGTTGCTTCCCAGGTCAATCATCACCATTTTAAGTGGAAAGAAATGACCTTAACCTATGAGGTGATTCCACAGAGTTTATTAATTGTAGTTGGATCATGAGGTCAGATGCATAGAAAGAGTGGCATGGGGCTTATGGAGTGCAATCAGCTACTCTGCAGAAAAGCCTTTCTCTGCCCCATAAACTCTTCAGGGAAGGTGGTTGAGTCAAAGAGTATATGGGGGTGGAAAAATGGCCATTATATGGTGTCACAGAAAAGTCCTTTCTCTTCATTCTTCCACCATAAGGTTTTTTGAAATTTCCACCATTAAGAAATTCCTTCCAGTGGGAATCACTATTGACGTTGTTTTTTCTTATGTGTCATTTCCTGGGTTTTGGAGGATGTTTTGCATCTCTGGCTCTTTCCCTCCAGTTATTTTGGCAACAGCAATGTCTCAGAAATGTTTAAGGATTGCTAAGCACATTAGACGGGTTAGTAGAGTACCATACATGACCCAGATGTAAGTCCCAGGGATTTTCTTGGGAAAGAGAAGAGAAGGGAACATGAGAGAGTGCAGTAGACCAGGTCAAGAGGTGAAGGTGCTAATACTGCCTGTCGGGAGGATGGGCAACCACCTTTATCTCCTAGAACCTAGCTGCATGTCCCATTAGGTGGGAGGGGGAAAGAGAAAAGAAAATTACATTTAGTAATTAGCTACTATGTGCCAGAATTTTGTAATAGTTATTTTACTCATTATTACTCTAAGAATTAGGTATAATTTTTCAATTTTCACATAAGGAACTTAGGAACTTAAATTGGGAAGAACTGATGGTGACAGAACAAAGATAGTCATCCATGACTGCTTGAACCCAAACTGTCTCTTTTTAAAGATTTGAACCCATTATGAAACTTCTTCTGCATCACAAGTTCAACGTTTTCCTTGTTATCATAGACATCTAAGTTGCAAGATCAGATAAGAAAGTTAGTGGCTGTTACTGTGACTTGGATAAGTCACTTCCACTACGAACCTGGTAGAACATGTTTTCACTGAGTATTCTGTGTATCTCTTCCTCTGATGCAAACCAGAGACCTATCCACTTAATGCTTGCAGCTATAATTATTTATAATTCCTAACAACATTAGGTCTTGCTTTATGTCACGATGACCATAAATTCCTTTTCTGTGGCTAACAAAACTGAATTTTCCAGAATGACTTGGTAAGATATTAATGATATTATGATACTCTGGAACTTAGGTTTAGAGAAGCAGAGACTGGCTAGGTATTTGCCAAGCCCACTTCCCTTTCCACAAGGACACACAGCCCACATTTCCCAGCCTCCCTTGCCATTTGGTGTAACCATAATCTGCACTTTGGCCAGTGGAAAGTTATTGGAAGTTTATGTACATCACTTCCAGGCCTGGCCTATAAAATCCTCCCTTGGGGTCCTCTGCTCTCCTTCCTCCTGGTCTGCCACCTGAATTTTGGCATTAAGATGACCTCGGAAACTATGTGTTGAACATGGTGGAGGCTTCATTACCCTGGGTCCTTATGAAGCAAACTCTCCTTCTCAGCCCCCTTCTCACTGCTGATTGGATTTTATACACTGAGTTAATTCCACTAGTATGCAGCATCTGGCTTGCACTAGTTGGCAAGAGCTGATTGTTAAATTTTCAGGAATTTTGTAAGCTAGTTAACATCAAGTTGATAGCTTGGAATCAGCATGATTGGAGTATTTATGACACAGAAATTGGCGAATGCCACAAATCAGGTCTCTTATTTCAGGAAGTCTTTTACCAGCACACCATTGGGTAAACCACTCAGATTTATTTGTATACAGGTAGCATTATCATAATGGTATATATACTGTGATACAAAGTAATGAAAGCCTTAAAGATATGAAATTGACCTAGTGATTGGGTGGAAGGTGGCAAGAGGAGGGCATTTGTGGAAAAAATCAGTCTTCTATTATGCAAAACATTGTGTGAAAACTTGGAAGGCAGACTAAGTGCCTATGCACCCTGTACCTCCTGGAGAAGTGATTGAAAAATGGAATAGTAGTAATGTGCATTGCTTATCACAGGCTGTAATCAAAAGTATTAGAAAATTAGAGATTAGAGCAAACATGAACTTATTTATAAACAAACAAAAAGGAATAAACTCTAGAAATATAGAGACTTATAAAATTGGAAAAATTTACTATTTTAGTAGCCCAAACAATGGAGATAAGACAGAAGACGCTTTTGCAAGACAAAAGCCCCATTCAAAATTGAACTGTACTCAGGGTTTTAAAAAATTATCATAAATATTTTTCAGATGTGTTTGAATGCATGTAGGTTGCAGGTTGCCATTTGAATCAACTGAAAAGCAAAATTCTCTCTCCTGGTTTGCTCTATCATAGCACTTCTTGTTCTTACCTTCTGCTGTGTAACAAATCACCTCCAATAACTAGGGGTTTAAAATCACAATAATCTGGTTTTTTTGCTCCTGAGTCTATAATCCAGGTGGGGTTGTGAAGGACAGGCTTGTCCCCTGTTCCTTGCAGTGTCAGCTAGCTTGGCTGGACTAAGGGCTGGAGGATCTGTTCTAAGATGATGCGTATATTTGGCAAGTCAGTTCTGGCTGTGACTGGGATCTTGGCTGGGATTAAGGACAAGGGGTTTGTTTCTCTCCTCACAGCTTCTCCATGTGGTTTGGGCTTCTTCATAAAATGGTGGTCAGATTCTAAGAACAGGTGCTCTAAGAGAGGGTGAGGAGGAAGCCCTATTGTCTTTTATTTATTTACTTATTTATTGTAAACAAATGGAATACATGTTGTTTCTCTGTACCTGGAGTAAAGGCATACCATTTGTGTAATCATAAATTGACATAGGGTAATGTTGTTTGATTCATTCTGTTATTTTTTCCCTTTGCCCCAATCCTCCCACCCTTCTTTTCCCTCTATACAGTCCTTCCTTCCTCCATTCTTGCCCACTCCCTAACCCTCACCCTAACCCTAACCCTAACCCCTCCCACCCCCCATTATGTGTCATCATTCACTTATCAGCAAGATCATTCGTCCTTTGGGTTTTTTGAGATTGGCTTATCTCACTTAGCATGATATTCTCCAATTTCATCCATTTGCCTGGAAATGCCATAATTTTATCATTCTTTATGGCTGAGTAATATTCCATTGCATATATGTACCACAGTTTCTTTATCCACTCATCAATTGAAGGACATCTAGGTTGGTTCCACAGTCTGGCTATTGTGAATTGAACAGCTATGAATATTGATGTGGCTGTATCTCTGAAGTATGCTGATTTTAAGTCCTTTGGGTATAGGCCAAGGAGTGGGATAGCTGGGTCAAATGGTGGTTCCATTCCAAGCTTTCTGAGGAATCTCCATACTGCTTTCCAGAGTGGCTGCACTAATTTGCAACCCCACCAGCAATGTATGAGTGTACCTTTTCCCCCACATCCTTGCCAACACCTGTTGTTGCTTGTATTCTTGGTAATTGCCATTCTAATTGGGGTGAGATGGAATCTTAGGGTAGTTTTGATTTGCATTTCTCTTATTACTAGAGATGTTGAACATTTTTTCATATATCTGTTGATTGCTTGTAGATCTTCTTCTGTGAAGTGTCTGTTCATTTCCTTAATCCATTTGTTGATTGGATTATTTGTATTCTTGGTGTAGAGTTTTTTGTGTTCTTTATATATTCTGGAAATTAGTGCTCTATCTGAAGTATGAGTGGCAAAGATTTTCTCCCACTCCGTAGGCTCTCTCTTCACATTACTGATAGTCTCCTTTGCTGAGAGAAAGCTTTTTAGTTTGAATCTATCCCAGTTGTTGATTCTTGCTTTTATTTCTTGGGCTATGGGAGTCCTGTTAAGGAAGTCTGATCCTATGTTGAAGATTTGGACCTACTTTTTCTTCTGTAAGATGCAGGGTTTCTGGTCTGATTCTGAGGTCCTTGATCCATTTTGAGTTGAGTTTTGTGTAGGGTGAGAGATAGGGGTTTAATTTCATTCTATTGCATATGGATTTCCAGTTTTCCCAGCATCATTTGTTGAAGAGGCTATCTCTTATCCATTGCATATTTTTGGCCCCTTTGTCTAGTATGAGATATTTGTATTTATTTGGGTTTGTGTCCATGTCCTCTATTCTCTACCATTGATCTACCTGTCTATTTTGGTACCAATACCATGCCGTTTTTGTTACTATTGCTTTGTAGTAGAGTTGAAGATCTGGTATTGCGATCGCTCTTTCTGCTAAGGATTGCTTTAGCTATTCTGGGTTTCTTATTCTTCCAGATGAATTTCATAATTGCTTGCTCTGTTTCTGTAAGGTACATCATTGGGATTTTAATTGGAATTGCATTGAATCTGTAAAACACTTGGTAGTATGGCCATTTTGACAATATTAATTCTGCCTATCCAAGAACATGAGAGATCTTTCCATCTTCTAAGGTTTTCTTTAATTTCTTTCTTTAGTGTTCTGTAGTTGTCATTGTAGAGGTCTTTCACCTCTGTTGTGAGATTGATTCCCAAATATTTTATTTTTTTTGAGGCTATTGTGTTTTCAATTAGCAATAATCGCACCTCGGATAAACCTCATTGGCTACGATATTGCCACTGCGCAAAGCTGAGGCTATTGTGAATGGGGTAGTTTTCCTAACTTCTCTTTCTGAAGATTCATCACTTATGTATAAAAATGCATTGGATTTATGAGCATTGATCTTGTAACCTGCTACTTTACTGAATTCACTTATGAGTTCTAAAAGTTTTTCTGGTGGAATTTCCGGGTTTCTCTAAATATATAATCATGTCATCAGTGAACAGGGATAGTTTGAGTTCTTCTTTACCTATTTGTATCCCTTTAATTTCTTTGGTTTGTCTAATTGCTCTGGCTAGAGTTTCAAGAACAATGTTGAATAAAAGTGGTGAAAGAGGGCATCCCTGCCTTGTTCCAGTTTTTAGGGGGAATGCTTTCAGTTTTTCACCATTTAGAATGATATTGGCCATGGGCTTAGCGTAGATGGCCTTTACAATGTTAAGGAATGTTCCCACTATCCCTATTTTTCTAGTGTTTTGAGCATGAAGGGATGCTGTATTTTATCGAATGCTTTTTCTGCATCTATTGAAATAATCTTGTGATTCTTAACTTTAAGTCTGTTGATATGGTGAATGACATTTATTGATTTCCAGATGTTGAACCAACCTTGCATTCCTGGGATAAAACCCACTTGATTGTGGTGCACTATCTTTTTAATATATTTTTGTATGTGATTTGCTAAAATTTTGTTGAGAATTTTTGCGTCGATATTCATTAAGGATATCTGTATGAAATTTTCTTTCCTCAATGTGTCTGTGTCTGGTTTAGGTATCAGGGTGATATTGGCTTCATAGAATGAGTTTGGTAGGGTTCCCTACTCTTCTATTTCATGGAATACTTTGAGGAGTATTGGAATGAGCTCTTCTTTAAAGGTTTTGTAGAACTTGGCTGAGAACCCATCTGGTCCCGGACTTTTCTTTGTTGGTAGGCTTTTGATGACCTCTTCTATTTCATTGCTGGAAATTGATTGTGTATGTCCTCCTCATTCAGTTTAGGTAATTCATATGTCTCTAGAAACTTGTTGATGTCTTTGAGGTTTTCTGTTTTGTTGGAGTATAGATTTTCAAAATAGCTTCTAATTATGTTTTGTATTTCACTTGTGTCTGTAGTGATATTTCCTTGTTCATTCCGAATTTTTGTAATTTTTCTCTCTCTTTCTCTTTGTTAGTGTGGCTAAGGGTTTATCAATTTTGTTTATTTTTTCAAAGAACCAACTATTTATTTTGTTAACTTTTCTGATTGTTTCTTTTGTTTCAATTTTGTTGATTTCAGCTCTAATTTTAACTATTTCCTGTCTTCTACTACTTTTGGTGTTGGTCTGGTCTTCTTTTTCTAGGGCTTTGAGCTGTAGTGTTAAGTCGTTTATTTGTTGATTTTTTTTCTTTTGTTGAATGCACTCCATGAAATAAATCTTCCTCTAAGTACTGCTTTCATAGTGTCCCAGAGATTTTGATATGATGTATCTTTGTTCTCGTTTACTTCTAAGAATTTTTAAATTTCCCTCCTGATGTCTTCTGTTATCCATTCATCATATAATAGCATATTATTTAATTTCCAGGTATTGGAGAAGTTTTTTTTTTTTCTCTGTCATTTATTTCTAATTTCAATCCATGATGATCTGATAGAATACAAGGTAGTATCTTTATCTTCTTGTATTGGTAACAGTAGCTTTGTGGCATAAAATATGGTCTATTTTAGAGAAGGATCCATGTGCTGCTGAGAAGAAAGTGTATTCGCTCTTTGTTGGATGGTATATTCTATATATGTCCGTTAAGTCTAAATTGTTGATTGTGTTATTGAGATCTATGGTTTCTTTATTCAATTTTTGTTTGGAAGATCTATCCAGTGGTGAGAGAGGTGTGTTACAATGGCCTAATATTATTGTGGTCTATTTGATTTCTGGAATTGAGAAGGACTTGTTTGATGTACATGGATGAGCCAATGTTTGGGGCATAGATATTTATGATTGTTATGTCTTGCTGATTATGCTTCCCTTAGGCAGTATGTAATATCCTTCTTTATCCCTTCTGACTAGTTTTGGCTTGAAGTCCACATTATCTGAAATGAGAATGGATACTCCATCTTTTTTGCTGTATCTGCGTGCATGGTATGTTTTTTCCCATCCTTTCACCTTTAGTCTATGGGTATCTCTTTCTATGAGATGAGTCTCTTGCAGGCAGCATATTGTTGGATTTTTCTTTTTAATCCAATCTGGCAGTCTATGTCTTTTGATTGATGAATTCAGGCCATTAACATTCAGGGTTATTATTGTGATATGATTTGTATTCCCAGTCATTTGACTCATTTTTGTTTTTTGACATGATTTGGTTTCTCCTTTATTTGGCTATTCCTTTAGGCTATTTCCTCCCGTTGCTGATTTGCATCGTTGTTTTTCATCTCTTCCTCATGGAATATTTTGCTGAGAATGTTCTGTAATGCTGGCTTTCTTTTTGTAAATTCTTTTAGCTTTTGTTTATCATGGAAGGATTTTATTTTGTCGTCAAATCTGAAAGTAAGTTTTGCTGGGTATAAGATTCTTGGTTGGCATCCATTTTATTTCAGGGCTTGGTAAATGTTGTTCCAGGCCCTTGTAGCTTTTAGGGTCTGGAGTGAAAAATCTGCTGATATTCTTATTAGTTTCCCCCTGAATGTAATTTAATTCTTTTCTCTCGCAGCCTTTAAAATTCTGTCTTTATTTTGTATGTTAGGTATTTTCATAATAATGTGCCTTGGTGTGGGTCTGTTTTATTTTGCATATTTGGAGTCCTTTAAGCCTCTTGTACTTGATTTTCCATTTCATTCTTGAGATTTGGGAAATTTTCTGATATTATTTCATTGAATAGATTTTTCATTCCTTTGGTTTGTTTCTCTAAGCCTTCCTCAATCCCAATAATTCTTAAATTTGGCCTTTTCATTATATCCCATAGTTCTTGTACATTCTGTTCATGATTTCTTACCATCTTCTCTGTTTGGTTAATTTTCTTTTCAAGATTAAATATTTTGTCTTCAATATCTGAGGTTCTGTCTTCCAGGTGTTCTATCCTATTGGTTATGCTTCCTATGGAGTTTTTAACTTGGTTTATTGTTTCCTTCATTTCAAGGATTTCTGTTTGTTTTTTTTTTTTTTTCAGTATCTCTAACTCTATTGAAATGATCTTTTGCTTCCCGTATTTGCTCTTTTAACTGTTGATTGGTGCGATCATTTAATGCCTGCATTTGCTCTTTCTTGTCCTCATTTGCTTCCCAGATTGTTTTAATTATGTACATTCTGAACTCCCTTTCTGACATTTCTTCTGCTGTGCTGTCATTGGGTTTTATTGATATAGTTTCTAGGTTTGTTTGGGACATTTTCTTCACTTGTTTTCTCATATTGGTCAGATATCAGTGGGACTCTGAGATATTGCAGATTTCCTCTTTGGCTTATAGTGTAGATTTCCAGTGTATCACCTCCCAGCCTTCAGTAGCCTGAAGTCTTGGAGTAACTTGATAATGCAGTGCTTCCGAAGAAAGCCGCCCCTAGCCCACTACTGGGTCCAGGGCTGGGGGCTAGTTCTGCATGGAAATCCTCTCACTGGGCGGGCCTGCTCCTAGAAGCTGGCTATAGACGGACCTGCCACTGTCTGAGGGAGCCAGGCTGCTCAGGGAAAGCCTCTCCCTGTCCTGCCTTGGTCCCAGAAGCCGCCTGCAGGCTGGGGCCCCACTGCTGGGTCAGGGGATTGGGGTTGGCTCTGTGTAGAAAAGCTCTCACTGGATGGGCCTGCTCCTAGAAGGTGGCTGTGGGTCGCACCTGCCACCAGAGGGAGCAGGGCTGCTTGGGGAAGTCTCTCACTGACCTGCTGTGGTCCCAGAAGCCACCTGCGGGCCAGGGCCCACCTCTGGGTTCAGGGCTTGGGGTTGGCTCTGTGCGGAAAAGCTCTCACTGGGTGGGCCTGCTCCTAGAAGCTGGCTGTGGACCCCGCCTGCCGCTGGAGGGAGCAGGGTTGCTTGGGGAAGTCTCTCACTGCCCTGCCCTGCTCCGAGAATCTGCCCACTGTCCGGGCCTGCTGCGTGGGCTGAGCTTCACCTGGTGGGGGAGACACTCACCCCGCGGCTCTATGTTGGTCCGCGTCTCTCAATACCTCCCCTTCTTGGATCCTGAGTTCTGGAGTGACGGGAGATGCAGTCACCCTCTAGTCCACCATTTTGGATCCCCCCATATTGTCTTTTATTAACTAGTTTGGAAGTCACATAGTATCACTTCTCCTATCCTGTTCTTTCAAGTATCACAAATGTTTTTTTAGGTCCAGAGGTGGAGAATATAGATCCCACTTTTTTCCAGTGGATGACAAGGCTCTAGAAGGGTGGTTGGGGTAAGAGATACAGTGGTGACTGTTTGCTGCACTTAGGCTGCTGGGGAGTGAGGGAATCAGCTCAGGTCATTTAGGAACTCATCTCCGTTAAATTTAAGAGGAATTTGATTATCTTAAAGCAAAGCTCTGAAGTTAGTGCTTTCTTTTTCTACCATATAAGGCAGCATGAAACTTGTCATCCAGTAACAACCTGGATTATTCTAATACAATCTAAAGAAAAAGAAGCCCTGAGGGGATGCCTAGAGAATTAGAGGGAAGAAAGAAATTATTGCATAACAAAAAGCAAGAATTCTTGATCATTCCTTTGTATAACAAACATTTGTTGAAGGCCTTCTATGTGTTACACACCATTCAAATCACTAGGAGATAAAAATGAATGATGTATTTCTGGTCTCAAGGGCTTGAAGGTTGGAGGCGAATAGAGGCATCTATGTTTGTAAACCATTATTATAGACACAATGATAGAGACGGAAGCAGTGCTTGTGGGATCCTGAGAATGACAGAATGTCTCCTGCTCCTTGGGAGAATTGTGAAAGGTGGAGGAAATTCAAATCTTCATTTATCAAAAATTAAGAGTAAGTTCCTACCAGAGGCAAAACCGCTGACCCAGCTTTCCTGACTCAGAATCTAGTACTCTTTCTTTAATACTGTGCAACTTTTTATATTGAATTCTGTTGCACAGATTATAAGTGCTTTGGGAGTTCCGCTATTAAAATTTCTTGTGAAGTTATGTTCTCTAAATCCCAAAGAGATGTAGGTCAAGGTCTTGATTAGATACATTAACAATGGGCTGGGAGAGATGCAAATATATCATCTTCCAATTATGCAGAAATCTTATTGAGTCTGAGAAAAGCAGTTTCTGATTTAACTAAACTTTCACAAGAACTCCTAACAGGATACCATAGAGATCCACCCCTACCCATTTTATTACTGTCCTTTCCCCTAGCAATATTCTGAGGGCAATAGTAATAATATTGGCCAAAAGGTAGGCAGGAAAATATTTAGGACATGAGTTATCTGCTCTTGCTCATATCCTGCATGGGTGAGAGAATGGGTACCCGTCAGAGGGATGGGCTGGCTGCAAAATAAAAGCTATGAAAGTGATATATCAGAAAATAAAGGCAAAAAGGCAAGCATATTTTTTAAGCAGGAGCATGGCCAGTTGAGTTGACCAGAAGGGTCTGGCTCTAACAAAGAAGAAGCCCTAGCTTGTTTTAGTTATAGTGGTACAGACCAAAGGGGATCAGTAGGTATAAGGTTTCAGTGTGGGAGGAGACTTGTTTCTGTTTCAGGGCTTGCTTCTCTGTGTGGCAGGGGTCTTGCAGTAAACAGGTTATTTGGCATTTGATTCTTGGTGGGTTACTCCCATCCCTGGGGCTGTGTTTGAACTTGAGCTGTGAGCTAGATCAGGGTGCCAATATGAGTTGGGCATTCTTGCACTAGGGGGTTCTGCCTGGGAGTTTCCAAAACAGGGCTTCCCTGTCTAATGGCTCCAAGGTTGCTCATTTTACACATGGCTCATAGAAGTCTTCCTGCAATCCGCTAGCTTCAAAATTAAGAACTAATTAAACAAAGACATGTGTTTTTCGTAGGAACTCATATATTTGTAATCCTGAACCAGTTGACCCTGAATATTTAACACACAGTTTCTATCCTCCTGCTTCTAATGTTTTGTATATTTGGACCAAGGTCCTTGGAGTTTGGCCAAGATAAAGAGCAATGATTACTTAACTCTACTTTGACAAAAACTTGGGATATTTCTGCTAGCCTTTAAAATATCTGAACTTTTTTAAAACTAATTTTAGTTTAAAAAGTGGCATGTCAGTCACGAAGCAAATTTAAGAGAAAGAGAGATGCTGCTAAATGCAACAAATGGTAACTGAGCTTGTGTTGGCCATTCCTGGCATATGATGATAAAAAGATTTAAGGAATTATAGACTCATAGTAAAGTTTCTTGCATCTGGAAACTTTATCATAAATTTCTATTTTCCAAAACCCTTTCTTAAAGCAATCTGATGTGCCATGTTCTATTCTCACCTGTTGTCCTGAGAGCCAAGGTGACCTTGTCCTCACTTTACATGGCTTCTGGAACCTGTGATGGCTCTGGAGCTCAGAGAAGGATCTGCTCTCAACATTCTTCTTGTCATAAATATGACTTTGTAACAAGATGGCTGCAGATGGCCAGGTATAAAAAAATGCTCATCTTAATAGCAAACTCTATTTTCAAATGCATTTCACAGTTTATGCTGAGTGAGAAATGCTTAATTCACACCATGTGAACCTCCAGATTGCTTTGTTGAGAGTGATGCAGATGTAGCTGTCTTGAGAACCTTTGAAGCTAGAATGCAGCTTTTACCTCTAGACATCTTAAAATAACGTGTAGGAGAAGCAGTGTCTGTCTTAGCATCCTGAATGAGTTTTCCATGTCCACTGGACCTATGTGTTGAGTGGCACAGCCTGTGTAATATTATGCCTGTTTGTTCTAAATGTCTGCACTGGAGTCTGGATTAAAAAAAAAAAAAAAAAAAAAAAAAAGTTAGCCCTGTCTGGCAGTTATTCACTCACAAAGGCTTTGGATTCTAAATCAGATGTGGAAAGTGTTTATTTAGTGATCTAGTGGGTTGCAATTCCACACTAGAGATTATGTAGATGTTTGTGGTAGGATGATATCCCAGAAAAATCCTTAAACTCTCAATAGATGAACCAATCAATTGATTGATTCAATAGTTATATTTTATTTTGTTTTATAGTAAATTCTAAGGTTTCCAACAGAGTATACTAGAGCTCTCAGAGTCTCTCCAGACTTGTCTGACCCCCCTCTTCTCTTTCTGCCTGTGGCCATGCTCTGCTGGACTGTTTACTGAATGTTGTCTGCTCTGTCCTCCCCAGGGTCTTGGCACATGTGTGTTCCCTGTTCAGGAGACTTTTGGTCTCCTGATTCACTATTATTCATTTTTAGATTTCAGCTTCAATGGCTGTTCTGCTAGGAAGCTGTCCTTTTCACACCATGGGACATTGTCTTCACACTGAGCTTTTTTTTCATTGTGCTCCTTATGTTGTATAATTATTTGCTTCCTATGTGTACGGTGATTACTTGATTGGTATCCAGCTCCTGCATAGGACTCCCTGAAAGCAAAGAACATATTTCTTTCTGGGTATCATTATATTCTCAGTGTCTAGAAGATGCTCCACAAATATTTGTTGAATAAAAATAATGTTTTCTGATCGCTGAGCCCACCCCAACACACCGAGGTCAGACTCTATCGCTGAACTTGCCCCCCAGGTTGGATGCTGGCACTGAGCCCCCCAGCTCGCCCCCACAACGAGGACAGAGGCTGGTAGCTGAGCCTGCCCGCCTGTCCCTCTACTGCTGAGGGACACTGTGCCTGCCTCCGTGCTGACTCAGCGCACCCTCACTGGGGCTCCCCAGCTTCTTTGGAGGCTGGTGCAGGAATTTTGTTCCTGAGGGCATGGCCATCATCACTGGAAGGACAGTTCCCTTCCTGAGACACCTACAGGAGACTGAGGCCCTTTGACAGGTACCTCTATTTACACCCTTCCCAATCCTCTTGTTCACAACTAGAAATACTGTAAATAGTAATTGAACTGGATCCTGTTCATTACAATAATGTTAAAGTCTTTAAAGGGGCTGTCTGGTTCAGGGCTCCATTTTCTCTGTTTTGGGTGCTACTGGTATTGATCTCCCCTTCAAAGGAGAGGTAGTGGAAAACTGCAGGGTCATACTAAGCCTGCAAGGGGGAAACTTCAGTATCTCTGATCTTCACTGCTAAAGGGGAATATATAGAAACAATATGAAAAAACAGGGGAAGAAAGTGTCCCTAACAAATCAAGATGCTATTTTGATAGAATCCAATGATAGCAGGGCAGGAGAAATGACAGAAAAAGAGCTTAGAATCTGCATACTTAAAATGATTTGTGAAGCAAAAGATGAGATAAGAGAGAAAATGCAGGCAATGCATGACCATTCCAGTAAACAGTTAAAAGAGCAAATGCAGGAAGGAAAAGTACACTTCAATAAAGAGATAGAGATTCTGAAAAAAAAACAAAAAACAAAAAAAACCAAACAGAAATACTTGAAATGAAAGAAACGATAAACCAAATTAAAAACTCAATAGAAAGCATCACACAACAGATCTTGTGGAAGACGGAATCTCAGACAATGAAGAAAAAATGTTTAATCTTGAAAATAAAGTTGAACAAACTGAGAAGATGTTAAGAAGTCATGAATGGAAACTTCAAGAATTATGGGATATCATGAAAAGACCAAATTTAAAAATTATTGGGATTGAGGAAGGCACAGAGATACAAACCAAAGGCATGAACAACCTGTTCAATGAAATAATATCAGAAAATTTCCCAAACCTAAAAAATGAAATGGAAAGTCAAATAAGGAGGCTTACAGAACACCAGGTACACAAAATTACAACAGATCCATACTAAGACACATTATAATGAAAATACCTCATATACAAAATAAAGATAGGATTTTAAAGACTGCAAGAGAAAAGTGTCAGATTACATATAAGGGGAAACCAATATGGATATCAGCAGATTTCTCAGCCCAGACTCTAAAAGGAAGAAGGGCCTGGAACAATATATTTCAAGCTCTGAAAGAACACAGATGCCAACCAAGAATCCTATACCCAGCAAAACTAACCATCAGATTTGAAAATGAAATAAAATCTTTCCACAATAAACAAAGGTTAAAAAAATTTACAAATAGAAAGTCTGCCCTATAGAACATTCTTAACAAAATATTTCATGAGAAGGAAGTGAAAAGCAACAATACAAGTCAGCAAAGGGAGGAACTACCCTAAAGGAAAAGCCAACTAAAGGAGAAACCAAGTCAAGTTAAAAACTAAAAATAAACAAAAATGACCAGGAATACAAATCATATCACAATAATGACCCTGAATGTCAATGGCCT
This sequence comes from Sciurus vulgaris, assembly GCF_902686455.1. Classification (NCBI taxonomy): domain Eukaryota; kingdom Metazoa; phylum Chordata; class Mammalia; order Rodentia; family Sciuridae; genus Sciurus; species Sciurus vulgaris. The sequence continues at coordinate 105,686,621 of NC_136465.1, forward strand.
AAACTCAATAATCAAAAACATAGACTGACAGATTGGATTAAAAAGAAGGACCCAACAATATGCTGCCTTCAAGAGACTCATCTCATAGAAAAAGACATCCACAGACTAAAGGTGAAAGGATGGGAAAAACACACCATGTTCATGGACCCAATAAAAAAGCAGGGATCTCCATCCTTATGTCAGATAAAGTGAACTTCAAACCTAAGTTAGTCAGAAGGGATAAAGAAGGACATTTCATATTGCTTAAGGGAAGTGAAAAACAGCAAGATATAACAATTTTAAATAGCTATGCTCCAAACAATGGAGCATCTATGTATATCAAACAAACCCTTCTTGATTTTAAGAATAAAATAGACCAGAACACATTAATAATGAGGGACTTTAACTCACCACTCTCACCACTAGTAGATGCTCCAAACAAAAACTGAACGAAGAAACTATAGAACTAAATAATACAATCAATGATATAGACTTAATGGATATTTCAGAGTATTTCACTCATCATTGAGTGAATATACTTTCTTCTCAGCAGCTCATGGGTTCTTCTTCAAAATAGACCATATACTATTCCACAAAGAAGCCATTAGTAAATACAAAAAAATAGAGATACTACCCTGTAGCCTATCAGACCATAATGGAATGCAATTAGAAATGAATGATAAAATAACAAACAAAAACTACTCATACACCTGGAGACTAAATAATATGCTATTGAATGATGCAATGATAACAGAAGACATCAGGGAAGAAATAAAAAATTTCTTAGAGGCAAATGAGAACCATGACACAACATATAAAAATCTCTGGGACACTCTGAAAGCAGTACTAAGAGGAAAGTTCATTGTATTGAGCTCATGCATTAAAAAAAAAAAAAAGTCAACACCTAAATGACCTAACATTACACCTCAAAGCCCTAGAAAAAGAAGAACAGATCAACACCAAAAATAGTGGAAGACAGGAAATAATTAAAATCAGAGCTGAAATCAATGAAATTGAAACAAGAGAAAAAACTCAAAAAATTGACAAAACAAAAAGTTGGTTTTTTGAAAAAGTAAACAAAATTGATAAACCCCTAACTATACTAATGAAGAGAAGGAAAGAGAAAACTCAAATTACTAGAATTTGTGATGAAAAAGGAAAGATAATGACAGACACCATTGAAATACATAACATAATTAGAAGCTACTTTGAAAATCTATACTCCAACAAAATAGAAAATTTGGAAGACATTGACAAATTTTAGAGACATATAATCCTCCCAAACTGAATCAGGAAGGTGTACACAATCTAAACAGAACAATTTCAAATACCAAAATAGAAGAAGCTATCAAAAGCCTACCAACCAAGAAAAGCCCAGGACCAGTTGGATTCTCAGCCAAATTCTACAAGACCTTTAAAGAAAAACTAATACTAATACTCCTCAAAGTATTCCAGGAGATAGAAAAGGAGGGAATCCTTCCAAATTCATTGTATGAGGCTAGCATCACTCTGATATCAAAACCAATCAAAGACACATTAAGGAAAGAAAACTTTAGACCAATATCCCTGATGAACATAGATGCAAAAATCCTTAACAAAATACTGGCAAATCACATACAAAAATATATTAAAAAGATAGTGCATCATCATCAAGAGGGGTTTATCCCAGGGATGCAAGTTTGGTTCAACATCTAGAAAGCAATAAATGTAATTCATCACATCAATAAGCTTAAATTTAAGAATCACATAACTATTTCAATAGATGGTGATAAAGCATTTGATAAAATACAGCACCCCTTCATGCTTAAAACTCTAGAAAAAATAGGAATAGTAGGAACATACCCCAACATTGTAAAGGCTATCTATGCTAAGCCCACAGCCAACATCATTCTTAATGGAGAAAAACTGAAAGCATTCCCTCTAAAAACTGGAACAAGACAGGGCTGCCCTCTTTCACCACTTCTAGTCAACATTGTCCTTGAAACACTTGCCAGAGCAATTAGACCAAAGAAATTAAAGGGTTACAAATAGGAAAAGAAGAACTAAAGCTGTCACTATTTGCAGATGACATGATTCTATATTTAGAAGATCCAAAAAACTCCACTAGAAAACTTCTAGAACTAATAAATGAATTCAGCAAAGTAGCAGTATATAAAATCAATATGTGTAAATCTAATGCATTTCTATTCATAAGTGATGAATCCTCTGAAAGAGGAATTAGGAAAACCACTCCATTCACAGTAGCCTCAAAAAAAAAAAAAAAACTTGGGAATTTATCTAACAAAAGAGGTGAAAGACCTCTACAATGAAAATTACAGAACATTAAAGAAAGAAATTGAAGAAAATCTTCAAAGATGGAAAGATCTCCCATGTTCTTGGATAGGCAGAATTAACATTGTCAAAATGGCCATTCTACCAAAGGTGCTATACAGATTCAATGCAATTCCAATTAAAATCCCAATGACATTCCTCATAGAAATAGAGAACACAATCATGAACTTCATCTAGAAGAACATGAGACCTCAAATAGCCAAAACAATCCTGAGTAGAAAAAGTGAAACAGGAGTTATCACAATACTAGACATTAAACTATACTACAAAGCAATAGTAACAAAAACAGCATGGTATTGGCACCAAAGTAGACAGGCAGACCAGTGATACAGAACAGAAGCCATAGACAAAACCACATAAATACAGTCACCTTATAGTAGACAAAGGAGCCAAAAACATACAATGAAGAAAAGACAGCCTGTTCAACAAATGGTGCTGGCAAAACTGGAACTCCAGATGCAGTAAAATGAAATTAAACCTCTATCTCTCACCCTGCACAAAACTCAACTCAAAATGGATCAAAGACATAGGAATTAGACCAGAGACCCTGCACCTAATAGAAGACAAAGTAGACCCAAATCTTCATCATGTTGGCTTAGCATCAGACTTCCTCAATAAGACTCCCAAAACACAAGAAATCAAAGCAAGAACCAATAAATGGGATGGACTCAAACTAAAAAGCTTTTTCTCAGCAAAGGATACAATCAATAATGTGAAGAGAAAGCCTATCTTTTCCACATGCATTTCAGATAGAGCACTTATCTCCAAAATTTATAATGAACTTACAAGACTTTACACCAAAAATATGAAGAACCCAATCAATAAATGGGCCAAGGAACTGGACAGGCACTTTCAGAAGAAGACATACAGGCAATTAATAAATGTATGAAAAAGTGTTCAACATCTCTAGTAATTAGAGAAATGCAAATTAAAACAACTCTAAGATTTCATCTTACTCCAATTAGAATGGCTATTATCAAGAACACAAACAATAAATAGATGTTGACATGGATGTGGGGAAAAAGGCACACTTTTACATTGCTGGTGGAGTTGCAAATTGGTGCAGTCACTCTGGAAAGCAGTATGGAGAATCCTCAGAAAACTTGGAATGGACCCACTTTTGGACCCAGTTGTCCCACTCCTTGGTTTATACCCAAAGGACTTAAAATTAGCATACTACAGTAACACAGCCACATTAATGTTTATAGCAGCTCAATTCACAATAGCTAGATTGTGGAACCAACCTAGATGCCCTTCAACAGATGAATGGATAAAGAAATTGTGGTATAGTTACACCATGGAATATTATTAAGCCATAAAGAAGAATAATATTATGGCATTTGCAAATAAATGGATGGAATTGGAGAATATTATGCTAAGTGAAATAAGCCAGTCCCAAAAAATCAAAGGCCGAATGTTTTCCCTGATAAGTGGAGAATGATATATAATGGGGGGGGGGTGGGTGGGAGGGAGAGAAGAACAGGGGAACTTTAGATTATGTAGAAGGAAATGAGAGGGAGGGGAGTATAAAAATGGTGGAATGAGACAGACATCATTACCCTAAGTACATATATGATTACATGAATGGTATGCATCTACATTGTGTACAACCACAGAAACGAAATGGTGTATCCCATTTGTGTACAATGAATCAAAATGCAGTCTGTAAAAAATTAAAAGATAAATAAAAATAAAAAATAATGTGTTCTTTGATATATAGATGCTAATTCACAGTAGTGGGGGGCTAAGGAAGAATAGAGGTACTGAGGATTAGAAAGAGGGCAGTGAAGGAAGGGGAGGGGTAGGGGGGTAGGAAGTATAGTAAAATGAATCAGAACATTATCATGACTGGTGTAACTTTACATCATGTACAACCAGAAGAATGAGAAGTTATATTCCTTTTATGTATGATGTGTCAAAATGCATTCTACTGTCACATATAATTAATTAGAAAAAATTAAAAAAATTAAAAATTGCATAAAGCACTTACCTGAGTGTCTGATATGTAGCAGGCATTCAGTATACAGCAGTTATTAGATTGGTCTTTTGAAATAACAAAAAAAAAAATCTAAAAATGTCATCTTTTATAATTTTTTCTCCTACATTATGATTAATTTGATTTTACTTTATACTTCTATTGCTTTCTGGATGAATGTGGGTGGTCACCTCAATTTTCTGAAGGATGGGTCAGTAAGATAGCAGCAGCTGCATTAACCAGTCCTTGGGAAAGCAGAGATGATGGACTGATGGTGAGGTATGAATGCGTTTTGGAAGAAGTCATTCTGGTTGGAATACCTCAATGAACACTTGTATAGAGCTCTAGACTCTTGTGTCTAAAAGGACGTCCTGTTCTGTCTCTTCTCTTTCATCTCAATGCCTTTGGGAGGATGTGGTATGGCAGTAATTTTTATTCTCACTTTCTCTGTGCCAGGCCATTTTACACCCACTATTTCATTTTTAATACTCACATCGTTTGACATAGGTATTTTGATTTAATGGGTAAGAAAGTTGAGACCTAGAGCGAATGAGAAATTTGTCCAAGGTAACCTAGAAAGTAAATGAGGTAGTTGGAATATAAGTAATGTCTTTCTTACTGAGATCTTGTGATACGATGCACTCTTCTAAATAGTTTTTCAAGTGTCTCTAATATCTGGAAAATTTAGTTGTCCATTCCAATTCTAGTAGGCTATTTTAGTGGCATGGAAGCTGAAGCACAGATCATTTAGATGAAATTTTATTTTGGAGTGCTGGGGATTGAACCCAGGGCCTCATGCATGCTTAGCATATGCCCTACCACTGGGCTACGTTCCTTGGCCCTCTTTCTCTGGTGATTTGAGTTACAGGACAGTTTTCCTCTCAGGCCTCATTTCACACCGGTTCTAAAGATCCACAAGGAACAAATGTCAGTGTGGCCAGACTCATAAAAATGTGTCTGGTAGACTGGCATAATGCAAAAGGAGTTCCAATTTGGGCTGGTTAGAAATGCTGGAGGCATCTGGAGTGCCCTGACCATAGTATGCGAGGGAGGCTGACCCAGGCAGTTAGAACTCATCTCAGTCTGGAGGTCAGAGGTGAGAAGCATGGCAACTGTCTGTCATGGGGCTCATTCCAGCTTAAGCTGACTGGGAAGAGCCAGCTGTGTGTATGCGGGCCAGAGAGGCTGCCATGGAGTTAAATGGCTGTGGATTCCAGGGAAGGTAAGACAAAGAATTGTTTCATCTCACCTCTCATGTGGCATGCCAGGGAGCAATGTCACAGCAGCAGTTTCTAGTCTACAGTTGACCTCTGTGAGATTTTAGGGTTGGAGGATGAAGTTGTGTGGTCCTGGGTCATCTGATAGTGGTGGGAATGATGGCCAGGTAGATTTGTCCTGAAGATTCCTTAACATATTTGTGGTAGAAAGGGACTTTCTAAACATTTACACAACTTTCGGAATCAAATACAATTAGTTATTAGTAGTGACTTATTGGCATTCATCATTTAGTGACACCTGGGACACTTGAGTTCCATCCATGATAACAAGGTCAATGAGCTGGATTCTCTCTATTTGCAGGTTCTATTAGGCGTTGGAACTGGAGACTGAAAGAGGGGATACGTTAAGCATTTATATGGATTTTCTCTTAATTCAGGAACTCCACACTGAAGAGAATTTTCCCTTAAGATCCTGATCAATTTGTGAATATAGGTGGACAAGGATTAATTCAGATTTCCATGGTGTAGTAGATAAAAATAATTGGACTACAGATAGGATATGAGTTCAAGAAAAATAAATCTATTTAGTAAATATTTCTTCAAGTTTAGCATTCTACTAGATGCTAAGAATATAATGGTATTTTCATGAAAACTTCAGACTAGTGGGGGAGACATTAAAATTGAATCTATCATTTGCATAATTAAAGAATTACATGAATAAATGTAAAATGACTGGAGGGGAAAGTGCTATGGAGAAGTCAGTGGTGCTGGGGGAGTCTGGCTTAGTCAGGGAGCACAAGAAAGGCTTCTGGGATGAGGACAAGCCACTCTGAGCATTTGGGCTGGGGAAATGGTGGCTAGGACCACCATTTTTAGAAAGTAGGACCAGCAAGGGCAAAAACAAGGTTGAAAGGAACCAAGCACTTCCTAGTCTTGCATCTGCCTCAAAACCAGGGTGTTGAACTAGATAATCCTTTGATTTCTTTTTCAATCTAACAGTCCAGGAGCTTAACCTACTTTTCTGATTATGTGTTCTTAGCTTCAGGAACTCCTTTATCTACCAATAGTCATAAAATAACTGATTTACTAACCTTCCAAATTACTCTGAGGATAGAGCAAAGTAATATGACCTGTATTTCTCTCTTTCGGTAGGATACTTTTCTTATTGTGTATAATGAGAAATATATATTTGGTCTTCACTATTAGCTACAATCACTGACTTGGGGATTTTTCCTTTTTTGAGGGGAATTCATATGAGTCTTGTTTTGGACAAATGAATGAATTGTCCTGAAGGAAGTTAGGGATGTGGGTCTGGAATTCAGGGGTGGTGTCAGACTGGAGGCAGAGGTTTCGACTTGCTTTACGAGAGATGCTGGTTCCCAGGATCGTGACTGAAGACATAGCCTTGGAAATGCCTGTGTTGAGAGGTCAGGTAGAGGGAGGGAAAACAGAGAAGCAGGGCACGTCCAAGCACAGGGGAGAGATGGAGCAGAGGTGGGAGCAGAGCAGTTCCAACCCCAGCGCCACTTCCTATGGTAACTCAGAGAGTCTCTTCACAGGTCTGGAGGACCTTCCTCCAGATCTAAAGTGTTTACTCAGCCTCTTGCCCGGGGGTGCTGTGTATTCCTCAGTGGGAGTGAGAAGATGGTTATTTGCTAAACTGTTTATCTTTAAAGAATAACATTACAGCTATGTCTACCAAGCGTGGTAGGCATTTGGCAATTTGGCATTTTGGCCTGCGGCTTATCTGATGGGTGTAGAGAACAGGAGCGGATGCTTCCGTCTTCCTTTTTCCTCAGCTCCTAAGGAATTTCTCCCTGAGATTGGGTTAACTGAATAATTCTCAGATCTTCCTCCAATGTTGTTATTTATTTATTTTGGTACCAGGGATTGAACTCAGGACGCTTAACCACTGAGCACATCTCTAGCCCTTTTTATATTTTTTTAAAATTTAGAGACAGGGTTTTGCTGAGTTGCTTAGGGCCTTGCTAAATTGCCTCAGCCTCCTGAGCTGCTGGGATTACAGGCATGAGCCACTGTACCCGGCTCAGTGTGGTTATTTCTTTTTCCTTCTTTTTTCCAGATTTTTAAAATTTAATTTGTTCTATTTAGTTACACATGACAGCAGAATGCATTTTGATTCATTGTACACAAATGGAGTACAACTTTTCATTTCCCTAGTTGGACAAGATATAGAGTCACACCGTTTGTGCAATCATACGTATATGCAGGGTAATGACGTCTGTCTCATTCCACCATCTTTCCCATCCTTCTTCCCCCTTCCCTCCCCTCATTCCCCTCTGCGCAATCCAAAGTTCCTTCAATCTTCCCTTACACACACCCCACCCCCATTATGCATCAATATTCACTTATTAGAGAAAACATTTGATCTTTGGTTTTTTGGGATTGTCTTATCTCAGCATGATATTCTCCAACTCCATTCATTTACCAGCAAATGCCATAAGTTTATTCTTCTTTAAGATTGAGCAATATTCCATTATGTTTATATACCACAGTTTCTTTATCTATTCATCTAAAGGGCATCTAGGTTGGTACCACTATTTAGCTATTGTGAATTGAGCTGCTATAAACACTGATGTGGCTGCATCACTGTAGTATGCTGATGTTAAGTCCTTTGGGTATAGGCCAAGGAGTGGCATGGCTGGGTCAAATGGTGGTTCCATTCTAATTTTTCTAAGAAATCTCCATACTTCCTTCCAGAGTGGGTGTACCAATTTGCATTCCCACCAGCAATGTATGAGCGTGCCTTTCCCCCAACATCCTTGCCAACAATTTTTTTTTGTACTGGGGATTGAACTCAGAGACGCTTAACCACTGAGCCACATCCTCAGCCCTTTTGTGTAATTTATTTAGAGACAGTGTCTCACTAAGTTGCTTAGCTCTTTGCTAAGTTGCAGAGGTTGGCTTTGAACTCACAATCCTCCTGCCTCAGCCTCCTGAGCTGCTGGGATTATAGGTGTGTGCCACCACGCCTGGCTCAATGTACTTATTTTTAATAGTCTTTGACTTTATACTTCTTTGGGACAAATGCTTCCATTTCCTTTCTAAATCCTTGCTAAAGAGGCTGTTCTGTATGATAGTTAAATGTAAGGGATTCAGGCTTCCCGGGTTCAAATTCCAGCTCTGCCTCTAACTAAACGTTTGATTTTGAGCTTGTTACTTGACTCCTTTGTACCTCAGTTTCTCACTAGAGAAATGGGAATAATTTATAGTATCTACCTCTTAGGGTTATTATGAGAATTTATGGTTTAAATGTTTGTCCCTTCCTAAACTCCGATTGAACTTTGGTGCAACCGTGTTGAGTGATGGGGTCCCATGGGAAGAGTTTAGATCAGGAGGGCTCTTCCCTCATGAATGGGTTAATGCCCTTATGGTGGGAGTGGGTTAGTTATTGCGAGAGTGGTTTCCCGAAAGAAGGCTCGATACTGGTCCCTTTCCGTCCCCTCTTGCTTTCTCTCTCCCTCTTTCTCATGTGCACTCTCTGACCGTGACTTCTGCCGTGTTAGGACATGGCAAGAACACCCTACCCAGATGTTAGTGCCATGTTCTTGGACTTAGAATTACCAGCCTGCTGAATGGTGAGTCAAATAATCTTCTATTGTTTATAAATTACCCATCTGTGGAATTCTGTTATAGCAGCAGAAAGCAGACTAACACAATCAATATGTGTGTGCTTATTTATATCTATGCAGACTGCTTTCCTCTGAATTCCTTCCAATCATTTGGAACATTATGTCTCTATTATAACAACACGAAAAGACTCCTCTGGTGATTAGGTAGTTTATGACTTCAATTACTTAAAATCACTCTCCTATTGCTGGCCCTGCACTAAAATGTGGAGGACATTTGCTTACGTTTCACCTATAACATATTTAGTCATCGACAAATTTAACAGCCAAACAAAGACCTCATTGATTAATCCCTGTGTAACTAACTCCAGCCAGATTTAAAAGCTTAAAATTTAAAAAAAAAGGTGAAAAAGAAACCAAACGTAACAAAGACAATATTTATATTGCTATGTTGTACAGCTATTTCATTTTATAACTTCATTCAAGCCAAGGAAAAAAGACAAAAACTTTGCAGAGTTAAAAATTTTGCAAGACTGAAATGGCACATTATCAACAGACTTTTCCTTCCTTTTTCAGAAGATGATTCGTACTAAATACAGTCGAGGAGGGAAACCATCTGCGCATCTTTAAGTTTTATTCTCCCATATATTTGCATGAAAAAACAAAGCATTCCAATAAGTGGAAATGGAATTTTGGATTTCTCCAATTCCATAATTTATTCTGTTAGGAAGATTACACTGAAAATGCATGTAGGTGGGCACGGTGGCGCATACCTGTAAACCCAGCTGTTCAGGAGGCTGAGGCAGGAGGATCATGAGTTCAAAGCCAGTCTCAGCAATTTAGTGAGGCACTAAGCAACTCAGTGAAACTCTGTCTTTGAATAAAATACAAAAAAGGGCTGAGGATGTGGCTCAGTGATTAAGTATCCCTGAGTTCAATCTCTGGTAACACACACACACACACACACACACGAAAAGAGGAAAGAAAATACAGATACACATACAAACACAAACATTTTAAAGACTGAACATTTTCATCCTAGGGAATTTTAATTTTTTAAAAAATCTGTTTACCACCTAGGAAATGAATAGCCATTTCCAGCAAAATTCTCTAAGGTTTGGACTTTATTCTTTATTATTATTTTTTGTACTAGGGATTGAACCCAGAAGTGCTTTACCACTGGAGCTATATTCTAGTCCTTTTTATTTTTTTATTTTGAGACAAGTTCTCTCCAAGTTTTTGAGGTTGGCCTCAAACTTGTGATTCTCTAAACTTGGCCTCCTGAGTCACTGAGATTACGTATGTGCACCACTGGACTGGGCTGGGCTTCCTTCTTTATGCTGAGAAGACTTGTGGAGAATACCACCTACTTTATTTCCATTCGAGATCATCTCTTTAGGATGAATAAACATGGTTGTTTCCTGAAAATGATCTTGGGACTATATGATAACACTCTATTCATAGCTTCTTAGAGATTTTGGGAACTGAGTGCATGATGAAAATTAGTGTTCCCTAACTGGGGACAATTTTGTCCTCCAGGGAATTTTCAGCAACATCTGGGGACATTTTTGGGTTCATAGCTAAGGAGGGGCAATGCTATTGGCAGCTATTAGGTTGAGGCTAGGTTGCTGCTGAACATTTCTCAATGCCAGGACAGATGCTTCCCTGCCTGGCAACTAAGAACTTTTCTGCTCCATATGTCAACAACAGGTTGGTTGACCTTGCTGAATATATCCACACATTTGTTCTAGATTTTTAGAGAGCTCTAGCTGTGTAAGCCATGTCCCTCTTTCTGGTAGGCAGGACACAGCCATGGTGAAGCAGGCTGTCCTTGGCTACCTGATCATGTTTCCATCTCTTTTGAGCTTCCCTCATGACCTGTGAACATCAGGAACCGAAAGACTCCATAGACACAGAAGAGCCATACCAGCTGTGATAGTAGAGAAGAAATTAGCCAGAGGACCTAGATTCCAATCACAGGTTTTGCCTGTGAAGTTATATGACCCTAGATTCTGTGATACTTAACCTTTTGTTTACCTCTGACCTCAGCTTGACCAAAATGGTTATTAGGAAATTCACCACCATCTGAAAGGAATGTTTGGAAGGTTAATGACATAATTGTGCCTAATCCTGGTGATGAGGAGAGAGTAAATGTCTACCTTTTGGAAATACATAATAAATCTTCCAGGTAAATTGCATTTCCCCTATTGAACTAACATATCCTAAAGGGAAACCATATGTACTTCCAGTTTTAGAGTTTGTTCCCTTCAGTGGCCTGAAAGAGTTCCAGAGCTTCTAAAGTAAGGCAAATGCATTCTTGGCATAGGTGGAACTTTTGACACTGGAAGGCTGTGAGTTGCCTGCTGGGGAGACACCTTGTGCTATTATCTAGTTAGGTTGACAGGCAAAAATTTCCTTTCAGTGTCCACTGAATTGGTGGCCATGCCTATCTTCAGGAAAGGAGAACTCAGATTTTTCAACCTGTTTTAATTTTATTTTCTAGAATAAAGGCCTCACAGTCCATTTCCTCTTCCTGCTGATGTTTTAGGGTACCAAGATGAACCAAAAATCTAGACCCTTCTAAAATGCTCTCCTGTTTATAGGTGGGTACCTCCCACATTTTTGTGGTACTGGGGATTGAACCCAGTGCCAGGTGTATGCTAGGCAAGTGCTCTACTGTGAGTTACATCCTGGGACTAAAGGTGACTTTTTAGTTTATTAAAATCTCAGTTATCTGAGATCACAAATTTCATTTGACCTGAAAAATAAGGGAAGAGTGGGGTGCCAAAATGTGAGGATGCTCCTGAGGGTCTGGGAGAATGTGGGAAAATGGGGGTAGGGGACAAAGCTACACACGCTTCCCCATATCAGTAGTGAGTTTTAAGCAGCAGACTTAAATCTATGTAAAGGAGAAAAGTAGGTTTTATGAGCATTTACTGTCTTTTGCACATGATGAGGCGTTTTCACATGCATTATCTGGCCGAATCTTAGCATCAGCTTTCAGAAGAGCTATCATTATCACCATTTTTATAGATTAGGAAAGAGTGGTTAAGTCACTTGCCCAAGGTCACACAGCTCATAAATGAGAGCCAGGATTCAAAGTAGAGTCTTTGACTCCTATACTCATGCTGTTTTTCATGAACTAATATCTTTCTGCAAATACCAAATTCTTCTCTCACTTTCTTTTCTGTTCAGTTATCTTATCCAGTTTTGATTTTTCTCCTGAAGGAGTTTGGAAAATTCCACTGTACAGAGACACGTGAGCATGTGAAAAAGGAGGCAGTAAAGTTTTCGCAAAGTTGATGGATAACTATTACTGCAAATACCATTGTACTTGTAGTTTGTAAAGTGCTTAGTATATGAATGCAACCCTATTATTACCTAGTAATAGTGTGTATTATTATAATAACATACAATTATTTAGCTTGGGTAAAATTAGAATGGTGTATATTTAAGATGTCATCCAAGTCCTACTTTTCTGCACTTACTAAAGACTACTGTTTATTTAATAAATTGCATCATAATCTGTATTTCATAGGAAGTTGATTTGCACCAAATTCTCACTTGTACTGAGGAGCTCCCTGTTTTCTAATATTATTCACCAATTTGAAATTATTAACACTGAAAATGCACTAGTCAAATAGCATATAGACTTCCTACAATTCTTAATGAGAAGTATCCATGGGAACCACTTACCCCACCAACTATAAGCTTTGTGTGTTTGAAGAAGGCGAATTGCTGAGATGTGCCTGTCCCCAAATGTGTCTGTCCAGACAGCTGGGCAATGAGTCCCAGAGAACAGATGCTGGCAACCAGATGTTACCAACCTTTCCCACTGCAGCACAGAAAATCATGAGCCAGGCAATAATTCTTCAACTCTTTAACTAAACTTTTGACTTTTGAGGGGTCTCCTTTGTACCCATTAGAATTGATTAGAAGAAATCTTTTAAGTCAACATATATCATTCTGCAACTTTTTAGCAATGATTAGGTGGTAGATAATCTTGAAATGATAAGCCCAAATTAGTTTTTAAAAACTTTCCTGGTTTTGAGAAATTTATGATTTTTCTGGCTTCATTTATTCAATGAACATGTATCTACTGGTCACTTATTGGTCCAATCCTCTACCAACTTATAATATTGTTGTTTTAGTCAGATTTTTCACTGCTATGACTAAAGGATCCTACCAGAACAACTGCAGAGGAAGAAAGGTTTATTCAGGGCCTCACAGTTTCAGAGGTCTCAGTCCATGGTCAGCAGGCTCCATTCCTTGGGCTCAAGGTAAGGCAGAACAACATGGCAGAAGAATATGGTGGAGGGAGGCAGCTCACATGAAGATCAGGAAGCAGAGAGTCTCCACTCTCCAGATACAGAACATATACCCCATAGACATGCCCCCAGTGAACTATTTCCTCCAGCCACACCCACCTGCCTCCAGTTACCACTCAGTTAATCCCATCAGGGATTAATTCACTGATTATGTTAAGGCTATACCCCAATCATTTGTCCTTCAAATCTTCTTGGAATGTCTCACATGTGAGCTTTTTGGGGATACCTCACATTCAAACCATAACAACTGTATACCAGTAAATTCAATATAATATTTAATATTATATTTTAAATATGTTTAACCTGAGGGAATATGTAATCTGTGGTTTAGATCTTTTATCAGCAAGCATCATCTGATTCAATAAACCTTTGTTGCTTGCACACTGCAAGCCCATCCAGTGTTGGGCTGTGGGGACACCAAGATGAACTAAAATTAATTTAAAACCCCTGATATTTATCAGATAGCCAGAGTTGGGACAAAACAAATCTTATCATGGGTAATGGTTAAATAAAGAGATGGCATTTATTCTTTAGAATAAGTGTAATCTTTTTTCCACATTTTAAAATTGATAGATTATAGTTGTACATATTAATGGGATTTGTTATTTTTATATGCACACAATCTAACTATATAATTTGGCCAATATCACCCCACAGAACTTTACCCCTTCTACCCTACCTTGTCCCTCTTGGTTCCTTTCCCTTACTGATCTCCCTTTGATTTTTTAGATCCACCTCTGCCTTTCTTTTCCTTTTTCCCCTCTAACTTCTGCATATGAGAGAAAATGTATGACTCTTAACCTTTTGAGTTTGGCTTATTTTGCTTGACAGAATGGTCTCTAGTTTTATCCTTTTTCCTGCAAATGCTTTAATTTCATTTTTTCCTTATGGCTGAATAAAACTCCATTCTGTGTATATATACCACAATTTCTTTATCTGTTTATTGTTGATGAACACTTATGCTAATTCCATAGTTGGGCTATTATGAATTGTGCTGCCTCAAATATGTGTATGCATGTGTCACTGTAGTAAGATGCCTTTAATTATGCAGGGTAAATACTGAGAAGTGGTATAGCTGGGTCATATGGTGGTTCCATGCCTAGTCTTTTGAGGAGCCTCCATACTGATTTCCAAAGCAGTGTAGTAATTTATATTCCCACCAACAGTGTCAAAGTTCCTTTTTATCCACATTCTCTCCACCATTTATTATTATTTGTATTCTTAAGACTGCCATTCAGACTAGCATGAGAGAATCTTATTGTGATTCTGATTTGCATTCATTTGCATTTCTCTATTTGCTAATAATGTTGAACATTTTTTCATGTATTTGTTGGCCATTTTATTTCTTCTTTTGAGAAGTTTGTTTAGTTCATTTGCCCATTTATTAATTGTCTTGTTTTGGTGATAAGTTTTTTGAGTTCTTTATATATTCTAGATATTAATCCTCTGCCAGAAGAGTAGCTAGCAAAGATTTTCTTCCATTCTGTGGGTTCTCTCTTCACTTTCCTAATTGTTTCCTTTGCATTGCAGAAGTTTTTAAATTTGATGCTGTTCCATTTATTAACTATTGACATTATTTTCTGAGTTTTTGGTGTCCTATTGAGAAAGTCATTGCTTGTGCCTAAAAGCTGGATCATTAACCCTACATTTTTTTCTAGGAGTTGCATAGATTATGGTTTAATTTTGAGGTCTTCGATCCATTTTGAGTTGATTTTTGTGCAAGGTAAGAGATAAGTGTTTAATTTCATTCTTCTACATGTGGATGACCAGTTTTCCCAGCACCATTTGTTAAAAAGGCTGTCTTTTCTCCAATGTATGTTTTTGGCGCTTTTGTCAAGGATCAGATGATTGTATCTGTGTGGATTTGTCTCTTATATAGAATACATATAATCTTTAATATATCATTTAAGAGGGATGTTATAGAAAACCTTGAAACTTTGGTCTAGGAGTCTGTATTTGAGAATCTTGCATGTTGGGGCTTTTCACATCTCCAAAATCTTGGTTTGGTATGGCTCATGCCAGCTTCTGCTCACATTTCCTTAAGAGTAAGCAATTTCAACATCTAATTCCTGACCGTCAGGGCCCCAATTGATTGTGGAAAAGTTGGAGTGTATGGGGTTGGAGCATGGGACTATGAGAAGGTGCTAGAATCAACCCAAGTTCCTGGGAACCATTCAGGGCATGGAGATTTACTGGTGCTTGGACCTCATCCACCATTGTAGCTAGGGGCCCATAATCAAATTAAATAATGGAGACTGGATACAACTTGCCCAGGGGTTTGGCAAATCATGAGTGTCTGGGTGCCTACTGGTGTAGCATATTGGTTCTGTGCCTACTGCAGGGAAACACCGAGGTTGGTGTTGATTAACATGCATCCAAATGTTGGCCCTCCATCCAAGTGACTTGATTCATTGTGCTGGATGGTACATGGCGGATCCAGGACCTCCCAGCCCAGGCTTTCTTGTTTCAAATCCTTTTTTACTCTTAGTCAATTGCCATGTGAAGCAGAGTGCAAACCCTTTTTGGTTGCTGGCTGCCCTAAGGGGTAGGGTGAGTCTTGTTGAGCAAGGAAGAAGCTGGTGAATCTAGCTTTTGTTTTGCAATCCTTTGGGACATGCTTACAACAGAGGATTTCATGATGAGTAAATTTTGGTCATTCTAAAAGAAAACTACATTCACTGATGTTATTTGTCTCCTGGCTGTGGTTTCTGAAGTCATATTAAATTACATTAAAAGTGCTTCTCTCATTGCCACTGGTCTTTTACTATTCAGTTAGACATTTAAAAAGATGATATGTGGGTGAAAGATAAAAAGCAGAATGACTGTCACTGCCTTGGGGGAGATGTTCTCATAGGGAGGAAGTGCACTGCTGGGCAAAGTAGGAGGTCATTTATGGGCAGCGGGATGGTTAGAATTCTCTTTTCTGCTGCTCTGCTGTCTCTCTCAAAATGTAGCTTGGCTTCCCAGATGAGTTATTTTTAGCTCTTGCAAACAATTTCATAGCTTTATTTTTGCCTGTGGCTCCAGGAAATTGGGGCCCCCATACTGTGCTCTCTTGGCATTAAAATGCATCTAAACTACTTCAGGCCTGGGGATGAGGAGGGTGGACGCAGTAGGGGCAGGCAGACAACAGGGTAGTAGCCTTTCAGCTAGACCATTAAGGACATTTCCTTGGGAATCTTGAGGGCTGGAAGTATAGTTCTGTACAGTGTGTAAACCAGAGTTGTGGTTCAAAAGCCTTTCTGGTATTAGCAAAGGAAATCTTTTTCAGGTTACTTTGTATTTCATTTCCTTTTGTTCTTTTGTATGAAAATTCCAATTTCCCTTTTTTGATCTTTTTTTTTTTTTTTTAAGTCAAACTACACTTTACTGGCAACTGAACCAAAAAAGTAGTAATGATGCTTAATGATTACAAAATCTTTGCTTTTGAGCATGGTCTAACAGTCTATATATCACCTGTGTCTAACTGCGGGGCCATGTCTCATACTCCCTTCTTTCATTTTAGACCAGGGTCTTTCTCATTTACAACCCTGCAGACTCAATTTTTCTTTCTAGCTACCTACCTACCTTCCATTATCAAGCTTTATCATTTAGTTTTGGAGAGATTTCAAAAGAGAGAGAGAGAGAGAGAGAGAGAGAGAGAGAGAGAGAGAGAGAGAGAGAGAGAGAGAGAGAGAGGGGAGAGAGAGAGAGAGAAGAGAGAGAGGAGGGGGGGGAAGGGGAGGAGAGGGAAAGGGAGGGAGCAGGGAGAGAGAAAGAGAGTGAGGCTGAGAAAGGTAGTTTCAGTCACTAGAAAAATCAGTGCATAGGAAGGGCCAGTACTGTCCTGTTATTAGTTGAACACCTCAAATGTTCATGAGAAAGACGCACAGGTTGTGGGCTGTTTCCCCTACATCTAGAGCCCTTGGGGAAGCACTAGCGCTGTTGAAGAAGAGTGTCATCCTTACCATCTGTGAGTCCCCTGTGATGGACAGGGGTTAGGCCAGATCTAAATGAGCAGAGAATTAATTCGAGGGAAACTGAAGGTTATTTCCTTCATTATTGGCTCAAGATTACCTCTAATCTCACTGCTAGGATGTTTTTCCTTGGCTTATGGCTTTGTTAGTATCCCCTCTGCTGTCTTATCAGGTTTTTACACCTCAGTGTGAATTAGTTTATTGAAGTCTTTCCTTAGAACCGGGAAGAAGAAGAAGAGATGATAGGAGAGAGGCAAAAGGGGAAAAGGGGTTAAAAAAAAAAAAAAAAGGACTGTTTGGGTGTTTTGCTGGTCAGCTTCTGCTTGAAAAACCTTGCCCGCAGTGTCATGCCTGTGGGCCCAGCCTCGAGGTTGCCAGCAGCAACATCGCCTGTGCCCTTCAGCGGTTCTCCAGACAGAGCCGCCTTTCCATTATTGAGATGGGACATCTGTTTTAAATTAGGTCAGTTGTCCCCAGATAGTCAAGTGATTGGCACCTTCTTCTGAATACGTGTGAAGACTATAGTGAAAGTGATGAGCTGGATGCTTCCAGGAGACTCAGTTATTTCCTGCATGCGAGTTAGTCATAGGGTTGGTGCATTCATTTTTTAGGCTACCAATGTTACTCCTAGAGAGTACGTTTTAAAATCACTCCTGGGTGGCCTGAAGTTGTTGTACATGTAAAGAATGAATTCTCTTGACTCTATGTAATATCTCTCCCCTAGACATAATTAAAAAGACTTAATACTTGGGATTTGTGTATTGGTTTACTAGAACCTTTTAATCAGGTTTCATAAAATCTTTGTAAGTTTTCTACCAGGCAAGTATATCATTAATTACATTTTTCTAAAAGAAAAGCCTCTGAAGCTAGGTCAAACTATTTACTATAACAAATTGTTACACTTATTTTTGTCTTCGGGTAAATTCTCTTAGCTGTAGAATTAACCAAATTCTACACTCCCTTCAGGTCCCACCTAAGTCATATGTCAGGAGTGTATATATATATATATATATATATATATATATATATATATATATATATATGTGTGTGTGTGTGTGTGTGTGTGTGTGTGTGTGTGTGTGTGTATGTGTGTGTGTGTGTGTGTGTGTGTGTCTATACTGTGATGGCTTTGTACTAAGTTGACATATGGAACTATGTTTCTGCATCAGTTACTTTCACATTGCTACAATGAAATACCTGATGTCATTAACTTTATAGAGAAAACTTTTGTTTGGCTGGGAATATAGCTCTATGGTAGAGTGCTTGCCTGGCATGTGTAAGGCCCTGGGTTTGATCCTCAGTAGAGAGAGAGAGAGAGAGAGAGAGAGAGAGAGAGAGAGAGAGAGAGAGAGAGAGAGGTGTTTATGTAGCTCACGATTTGGGAGGATCAAAGTCCATAGTGCCACCCCTTGTTTGCATTGTCTCATGGTTTTTAATGATGCAGGCAGGAGGTGAGATGTTGGAGCCAGTGGTCACATTATGAGCCAGAAAGTAGGCACCCACATCTTAAAGGTTCACAAGCATGTCCCAATACACCATCCTAGTTATGTTGAATGGTCAACATTCAAATTGTATCTGGAAAGATAATCCCCAGAATTATCTTCTCTATATGGTTTTGGGTCACAGGATTTTGGCCAATATTTGGAAAGCAGAAGTGAAGTTGCAAGCATATTACATTCTGAAGGTGGTGCTGGACATGAGACATTGTGGCAACTTGCATATGTCCTCGAAATCTGCTCTCACCTAGTTGTCATAGGGCAGCTTGCAGACCTGTGGCTTCTCCAGCTCTCACCGGACCCCCTCAGCTTTCCCAAATGCCAAGAGTAGGTTTAGCTCCAGGGTAAGAGCACCAGCAGGTCTAAGGGTATCAGAGTTGAGATGATGAGAGACAGACATAGGTCCCAGCTCATCTTCTTGTTCTCCAGTTTGACTTTGTTTTCATCCATATTCAGCTTTCCCTCCTAGTTGTCAGTCTGGATTAATCATAGTGAGTTAACCATAGTGGATCAACCCTAGTCACAGAGATGACGGCCTGTAGAGACTCCTCCATCAGCATGCACAGCTTCCACAACCGCATACAATCTAACCCCTAAAAACTCCTGTGGCATTATTTGTAGTGATATAGTGATGACTATGTAATCCTTACTGCTACCTGGAAATTTATATTTATTTAATAAGCATGTGAAATATAAGCTATAAGCAGCAGACAGGTAAGGAAGCACTCAGCTGCAAGAAGCATCAGCAGTGTGTCAACAAGGAAAAGGAGTGGCCAGGGTAAAAGATTCAGAGGTCAAGAGTCAAGAACCTAAATATATTTCTTAGACTTGACAACCAAGAGATTGATGAAATTCATATCTGATTTCTATCAATTTCTCTGTGATGTAGGAGATGTGATCTGAGAACGAGGGAAAGAAGAACAGAGGACTAGAAAGAAGTGGTAAAAGTTTGAAATTTCACTAAGGACAGGGGAGAGATCATGTGGTCTTTCTTAAAAAATAATGGTAGCCTTGATGTAGAAAAGAAAAATCTATGTGATTAATGTGGCATTGAAGAATTGGGATATATGGAATGAAAAGACTTAAATATTATCCTGTCAATTTCATTATTGTCTCCTGAATTCTTACAGCACTAGAATCTGTATCGCGCATTTTTGTACTTTTTAAATATGTGGTATTAAATTCTTTATTATTTTGTGTTCTAGAAGCATCTCCTCTCTTTCTCTATTCACCCATTCATCTGTCTGCCTGTCTATCCCTTTATAGGTCCATTCTTGCATCCATTCATCTGTCTGTCAAACCATCCATCCATTCATCCTCCATATAATTCGTCCAAGCATCTGAGAAAATTTACTAATCACACTATATTAAAAAGTAAAAAACAATAATTTCAGAATTGGGGAAAACATAGATGAGAACATGTTGATCACATAGTTAAGTACCCCAATTTTTGAACAAATAGCAACCCAACAAGAAAATTACTGCTCATAGAGCTCATCCTAGATCTATGAGTTTCTCTCTCAGGCAT
Source organism: Sciurus vulgaris (assembly GCF_902686455.1). Classification (NCBI taxonomy): domain Eukaryota; kingdom Metazoa; phylum Chordata; class Mammalia; order Rodentia; family Sciuridae; genus Sciurus; species Sciurus vulgaris. Next base: position 105,707,021 of record NC_136465.1, read on the forward strand.
CTACTATTGTAATTAGGTCACCTTTTATGAGAAATAAAGAATTTTAGAAAGCTAATATGAAACAGTCATATTTAAATCATAAACTTAATATGAAAAGCTTTTGGTTAAAACAAATTCTCTTTTGTATCTTAAGTTACATAGAGAGGGAAAGTATTTTTATGTAATTTCCTCCATTCTTACCAGACTATAAAATCAGTCTCTCTTGTCACACCTCTCCCTTAGGATGGATAAAACAAGCAGCGTTGACAGTTGTTAGACCTTTGCATGGAGAACAGATTAGTATTTATCTTCTTTGGAGTGGGGGAAATCCCTGCAAAATACACACTGAATTCTATTTTTTTTTGCTGTACATGCAAAACTTATCTTTTACCTCCTTAAAAGGAGAGTTTCTTCATTGTACTTGTTTATTTTTATAATTCATACCTTGGCAAATGTAAGAGTATTTTTGTGTTCAAGAAATTTTGACAAGAAAAAGAAATGAAGATTTGGCTGTTCTGGTTAATTAATACTTTCCAGCTCCTCTTCAATTACTAGGAAAATAAAACTGGTATAAGCCCTATGTGCTCATCATTATTTCATAATTATGTTATTATTAATACCTTAAAGATGGAGGTAAATGACTATTCATTTCTCTTTACAGTTCAATATTCACATAAATGGAAAATCATTTAGCAAACATACCTGTATATCTGTGTGAGTTTAGAAAGAACCTTTTTCTTTCTTTTTTTTGGTACTGGGGACTGAACCCAAGGGTGCTTAACCACTGAGTTACATCTCCAGACCTTCTTATTTTTTATTTTGAGACAGGGTCTCAGTAAATTGCTTAGTGCCTTGCTAAGTTGTTAAGGCTGGCCTTGAACTTTCGATCCTCCTGCCTCAGCTTCCTGAGTCACTGCAATTACAGGTGTGTGCCACCATGCCCAGCCGAAAGAACCTTTTCAGTAAATAAAGTATAAGCCAATCCAAGTAATGGGCAACCTCCATCTTCAGGGCCACGATGTCCTCCAGTGTTTCGGACAATACAGATAAGTCCAGTCATTCTGCAGACCTCCTACATCCCAACGCCTGCCATGATCATTGAGTGATAGGTCAAGAGAAGAGCATTGATCTTACTCAAAGTGTTGATCATTGCATATATTTCCTTACCTCTTGAGTATCCTTTCTTACTCTTTCATTTAGCTCCTGGACTACATAACTCTTCTGTAGAACTGGATGGATTTCATTCATTCAATATATTTTTAATGCCTTCTAAGTGCCACACACTGGACAAAAGCTAGGAATACAGCAACCAGGCAGACCAACACTTCTCTGTGGGGCATTCTATTTTGTGATGGAGACAGGAAAAAAATATAGAACAATACTGCACAAAAAGAACTCTGATGGTGTTTATTGCTCCTGCTAGATTAGTGCATTTAAAACTGGGGCAGGGGAGTGGTAGTCTCTGGATGCACTCTTTGAAGTGTGCATTTTCTATGGTAATTTAAAAATTTTCTGTTCACTTTGATGATAATTAAAAAAAATTTAAAGCATATTCTTGGTCATCTTGATGACTATAACTGAGTAACATCCCAGAATTTCTGTGCTCAAGTATACATTGATGTTTATTTAAAAAAACAAAACAAAACAGTGGTAGTCAACAGAATCTTATATACACTGAGAGATTTGTTTTCTGTACAACACCACTGGTCACATTATTTTAAAGCTGTTAATCATAAGTTATTGGTTTTGCTTCATCTAATATGTAAATATTATCTACTATGCTAATTTGTTTTGCTTGAGTAGTTGTATAAGTTACCAGCAGAAATGGTAGTTAGCACCTAGTTTCCTGATTTTTATTATTTACATTTTGTAGGATTATGATAAAAGCCATTTAAGTCAAAAGTGAAGGGATCTGTACTTTTGCTTAGAATTACAGGATAATTTTTCTTTAAAAGAAGCTTGAGTTACTTGTGTTTGACACAGTTTTGATCTTGGTCCCATGTCAGTGATCTTCCAGGGAAGCTGATAACATCTCTTTCTTTCGTTTCTTTTGTGTTGGTGAAAACTGTCATCTGACAGGCTATCTTCCTTGTTTCTACACTCATCTCCTGAAGTGAGGGAAGGCCCAGTTAAGTGTGTTGGCAGAATATAATTTAGAAATATCCAAGAGGTGAGTGTTTTTTAACCCCATTAACAATGATCTAAGCAGCACATGAAAACATTTAAGCAAGGTTAAGCACAGAAACCCCCTGGGTTATTTGTAGGTCAGATCGCCAGTTTTTAAACTGAAGTCCCAGGATACTAAGAGGTACAAAAGATATAAGACAATGGAGGAAATGGCAAGCATGTTTTAACGCTGGTGACAATTAGAAAGTGAAAACAAACACCATGTATGGAATATAGTATAATTTGCATATATGTCTAAGTGAAAAACTTCAAAGAAATATTGAGTTTTAATTTGGGATATGCTAGGAAAACTTCCAGGGTCTTGCAAGCTCTTGTGTCTGTCTTTAAGCATTACTTTGAAGGAAACTCTTGGAAAGCATCATGCATGGGAAATGCTCCATTGAGCTAGATTCCTGAAGTAGTCCCCTCCCACCAGATCCCAAGTGCCTACCCCAGGGACTGGAAAGATTTTCTTTTCTTTTATCAGTACACATTAATTATACAGAGTAATGGGTTTCATTGTGGTGTATTTGTCAACGCATATAACATACTTTGATCATATCTACCCCCATTAACCCTTCCTTATCCTTCCCACCCTCAATTATCTTCCTCTTCACTAATAGTCTCCCATAGAAATGGCATAACACTTCCATGTTATCTTTTTTTTCTTTATTTCTAGATCTCACATATGAGAGAAAACATGAGATACTAGTTTTTCTGAGTCTGGCTTATTTTGTTTGATACGATGATCTACAGTTCCATTGATTTTCCTGCAAATGACATGATTTTATTTGTCTTTATAGTCAAATAATACTCCTTTGTGTACATATACCACATTTTCTTTACCCATTCATCCACCGATGGGCATCTAGGCTGATATTGTGAATTGTGCTGCAGTAAACATGGGTATGCAGATGTTTTAGTCAGCTTTTTCATCCCTGTACCAAAAGACCTGGCAAGAACCATCAGAGAAGGAAAAGTTTATTTGGAATTCATGGTTTCACAGGTCTTAGATGGCTCTGTTCTGCTTCCAAGGTGAGTCAGAACATCATGGAGGAAGAGTATGGCAGAGAAAAGTAGCTTAGGAGATGGCAATCTTGAAGCAGAGAGAGCTCTGCTCACCAGGGACATAATATATATCCTCAGTGACCTACCTCCTCCAGCCCCACCCTGCCAGACTAATTACCACGCAGTTAATCCACTCAAGCAAAGCAATGCACTGTTCAGGTTAGAGCTCTCATCATTTCACCTCTGAATTTTGTTGCATTGTCTCACACATGAGCTTTTGGGGAACACCTCATACCCAAACCATAAAAGCAGGTATCTATAAAGTATACTGTTTAATTCTTTTGGGTATATATACCCAGGAGAGGTACTGCTGGAACATACGGTAGGTTTGTTTTTAGTTTTTTTAAGGCAACTCCATACTTATTTCCATAGGGGTGTGGTTGTACTAATTGACATTCCTAACAACAATGTGTGAAGATTCCTTTAGTGGTAGGATCATGGACTCTTGGGGTATTTTCTGGTGTTCCCTTCTACCCCATCATGTTAGTGCTTTGTTTTAATCAGCTTTGTGTCTCTGTGACCAGAAGACCTGATAAGAATATCTTCAAGAAGGAAAACTTACTTAGGCTCAGTCCATGGTTGGCTGACTCCTTAGCTTTGGGCTTGCGGTGAGCAGAACATCCAGGAGCAAGGGCATAGTGGAGGAAAACTGCTCAGGATATGGCAACTGGGAAGCAGAGATAGATTTCCTCTCACCAGCGACAAAATATGACTCCCAAAGACATGTTCCCAGTGACCTACTTCCTGCAGCCACACCTAGCCTGCAAACAGTTACCACCCTATTAATCCATTCGAGTGGATCGATCCTGTGATTAGGTTACAGATCTGATATCTAATGGTTTAATCTCCAGTCATTCTTGCATTGACTCACACATGAGCTTTTGGGGGACACCTCACATCTAAACCACAACATGATTGAACTTTTCTTTATTCAACCTATAGGAAAGTACTCATTGCTCATTAGGAAGACCTGTAGACATTTGCAATATTTTCTCCCTCTGGAATCTTCTGTCTACAGATTAGAAACCACCAATGTAGTTGATGTTCCCTTCATCTGACCATCTTACCCTCATCATTTCCTGGTCTCTGCCCACCAGCACATCAAGTCTGCTCATTCATGCAACTAAATTACAGGGTCCCTGAAGTATAAGAAGTTGTGTACACTTAATTAGAAGCTCTAATTATGCATCCCCACAACTCTTTCTCCATTAACCACGCCATCTCCTTGCATTTGAATTAACTGTGTTATCTGTTTCATGTTGGTTCATTAACTACAATGTCTCTGTTTTAGTCAGGCTGGACCAGTAAAATACTAGTTAATTTGGATCAGATCTCCCATTTGCCTCTCAAATTTGGTGACCAAAGAATCAGTAGCTCTATTAGCCAATTCTGGATTGACATACATCAGTACATATTCTGAGTCTTCCAAAGCCTCAGTGAAACTGTCTACCAACATTTTGCACCTGTCCTTTGCTTATTATAGTCTATGTCTTTGGTGATTCTCAAAGTAGGTGGTGGTGTGGTGGTAAGGTGGCATGTGTGAATTCAGGATCCCCATTGGTTTGTATATTTTGAAAAGTATATTCTAAAATTATTGTTGTGTGACTTATTTCTAATCTCAAGATTTAATATAATTTTCTTACATAACAGTAAAGAAAGGCAGATGACTTTTATGCTTATAAAAGAATGACTGGGCTTTAAGAGATTGCAGAATATGACTGCAGAATTTATAGCGAGAGGATGAGATCCTTTCTGCTTCCTCGATGTCACCTAGTACTATTGCACAGTGAGAACATGCTTCATTCCTGGCAATTCAGTAGTTTTGCTGCTATTCAGTTCAAATTTTGGCAATCTCTGGGTCTCAAGGACAAGGAAGTAATAAAATAAACAAACGGAAGCTTTTGGAGTATCCAAAATATATGTATTATAGCCAATGATCTGAAGTTTTATATTATCTTCTGCTTGTGCTCATATGGAGCCCATTAATCTTCATATTATATGAAACTAATAACACCCTATTGGGCAGAATCAGCTATTGTCTATCTTGTGATTCTTGAATTTTATGTTTGGTGGGAGGAGGTTTGGTAATTTATATGTCTAACATGTTCCCAAATAATACTGGTCTAGGGAATCATGGTTTGAGAACCACTAGCCTATCCTAAAACCCATTTTCCTCTTCCCCTGAGTATTGGAAGTCAAACTTATTTGGGGTGGCAATGCATCTTTCAGCTGCAGGGTGATATTATGTTTCCTGGATTTCTTTTTAGTAGGTGGTCAGGTTACTCAGTTTTGGTCCTTATCATTTCTGTAGAAATGTTCATGGGACTTCCAGGACAGTGGTGTAATTCTTTATTCTTCCCTTCCTTGCTGCCTGGAACATGATGGTAATGGTTAGGGCCCCAGCAGCCTTCTTTAGACCATGAGGAATTCACATATGGCACAGCAAAGATGTAAGGTCTCTGCTAGTTTTGTGGAGTTTTCTTACCAGATTGCTTACCTCTGCACTTCCTTACACAAATGAATGTGTCTTTTGCATTTAAATTAACTACAGTTGGGTATCTTTTCTCCCAGCTGAACCTAACCCTAACTGATAAACCTTGTTAATTTGATTGCTCAGTAGCTTGCGAAGACCAAATTAGAAGCAGGAAGGGCCATGTCTGGTTGCAAGTGAGCAAACGGAAAAGTCCCTGCATTATAGGCCATTAGATCAGTTAATGGTAATGTGGCTGACTTTAAGTCGGCAAGGAGAAAGGAAAAGATGAGAATATTACCCAAAGATTTTTTATTGAAAAGATTTTTTTTTTTATTGAAAGTGGTTGAAGTTTTTAAAAGCTCTGAAAAATGGGAAAAATTCCAGACACTGCACACTTTAGACTTGAAACTTTGGACACTTCATTTCCCTCACGACCCCTTTGTCACCAGTGTTTGGGAAGCTAGGTACTGTGTGTGAGGACAAGCATGATTCCTCTGTGTGCACGATTCCTCTGTCATTTTTGAGAGATTCTAGATGGGGAGAAATTTGAGGATTTTGGCTGTTTGTGTGTACCCCTCTAAGTGGACAGCTTGATAGTTCAGGGGAATACTTCTGTAGCTACCCGTAGTTGTGTGAATTGTCCTGGGCCAAGTAGAGAGACAGTGGCCAAATGTAAAAAATCCAAACAAAACCTAATAATCCAAGCTCCTAGCCTAGTGCTGTAACAAATGACACTGCCCGGCTTGTCCTAAACTTTCTTTAAAAAACCGAAATTTATTTCGCTCTTGACTACCTTCTGACAAAGGGACTCTTGTTCTCTGCCATTCTGTCACTCCCAGAATACCAACACAAGAAAGCTTCTTCAGGAACTAAGGTCATCGTGTCAGACAAAGCTCATTGTCTGGGTTGGCGATTTTATTCCAGATAGAGAACTCTTAAAATAATACCAGAAACACCAAAAGGCATATCTGGACTTACTCATTTCCAAACTTTTTACAGTTTTATTTCAGAAGCTCAACACATCAAATAATTAATTTTCAGAATCTACAGAACACCTCAGTCACTACCAACTGTTGTGGAGACTGATAATGATTTGAAGGGAACATGAGCAGAGAGTTGATTTTAAGTAAGGAAATGAGGTCAGGGAGAGGTTAAGTGGCTGGCTTGGGGTCAGATAGCAAACTGGTGACTCAACTTCTCAGCTCCTGGCTCTGAGGCCTGCAAAGAAAACCAGAGCCGTTTCCTCTTGATAAGCTAACGGCTCCATATCTCTGGTCTGTCTTAAGCTTTTAAGGACCACATTCCTTTTGTGACTGCAGACCTGAGCTCCAGTGACTTTTGCTAGAGTCTGGAAAATGTTTTCAAGGTCAGACTGGTATACTGAGGGCAGAATAGCACTTTCTTTACCACCAAAACACATTTTGCAATTCTTAGGAATGGCCATCTTTTCCATGACTAATGACCTATATTCAACATGTTCATAATAAAAAGGCTTCAAAAGAGATGACCATGTCTCAGAAACGATGACAACCTGCATTCACTAGGTGCTTACTGCATGTCAGGAGCTCTGCCAGATGTTTTATTTAGATCATCTCATTTAAACGTCATGATGTCTTGAGGATAGGTCAATTTGTAGACCTTTCTACCAATTTGGGTCCTGAAGTTTTTCAGGGGTTAAATACCTAACCCAAGTTGACCCTGCTAGAAAATGGCCAATTAAGGATGGCAAACTCAGATTTGTCTTACTCAGAGGCCACATTCTTTACCACTATGCTATGCAAGATTCTGGTATGCACATTGCTATAATTATTTCCACTTTTGTTACTGTAGTATTTTTATGGATTGAAACTTTATGTAGCTATAATTTTCCTCAGTCTTAGATAAATATATGGTATGATTAAAAATTAATTGAGATTTTTAACAACGACGTTGGTTGATTACTCTATTTGCAAACAGATATAAGACGTCTTTCTCACTCAGGTGGTTTTTGGGAAAAATCTTGGTTGTATACCTAAGGAAGTAACATTTTCCAAATTAAAAGGTTGAAAGTACAAATACTCAGAAGTGAAACTCTATTTGAAAGTATGGGGTAGCATGGTGATACCATCCCAGATCTTTCCATTTATTTATTTTTCTTTTTTTGTGGTGCTAAGGATGGAAACCAGGACCTTGTGCATGGTAGGTATGTGTTCCACCACTGAGTTACAACCCAGCCCTAAGACCTTTCTTGTATTTCATTTTCTGGCCAACACAATATCCACTGAGCTATAAAGTTGATGGAGTAGATGTCTGTAAAAGTTGTGTTTTTTTTTTTTTTTTTAACTTGAAACATTTGCTCCTAAAATGCACTTTGTAAGTGGGTACATGAGGTACTCACTTTTTCTTTTGAATCAAAGGTAACAATTATAGGTGAATAACAATGACTCAACTTAAATATTAGGAAATATTAGATTTTTTTTAAGTTGCAAGAATCACTTTAAGAATTAATAGTTAGAATTGCAAATGGAGTTAAAAATTTCAGTAAGAGATGATTTTATTAAATGATGTTGGGGAAAAATCACAATGATAAACAGCATGAGTGTGCATATGTGTGGCTGTGGAGCCCTGTCCAACTTGAGTTCAGTTATCCCAAATCTCAATGAATGAATTATAAATCTAAGAGGAAAGGGAACCAAGAAAAGGGAAAGCATATTATAATTTTTTCAAGATATGAATATTTTGAACTCACTTTTTTTTTAAAGAACACATTGTGACTTTGCAGGGATGTACCACTTTGTGGTAGGAAAACCACAGCCTCTTTACTAAGATGGCATAAGCACCCCAACCTGATGGCAACAGGCCTAAATTGTGGGTCACTCCTTTTGAGGTATATGTTTCTTAAAAGCTAATCCTAAAACTAAAGAAAGTTCAAATAACTTATTTTTAAGTTATAAAACAATGTTCATGGTGAAAAATTAAAATCCAAATAAGTGGAAAGAGGAAACAAGAGTCAATTCACTGTCATGCCACCTTTAATACCTTGAGGTCCTCTGTATGTGTGTTATACTCAGACACATGCTGGGATTGCCTCACATCCTGTTTTGTGACATGCCGTTTCATTTAATTGTACACTGAGATTATGATATTAATTACTTTTTTTTGTACCAGGAATTGAACCCAGGGCACTTAACCACTGAACCACATTCCCCCAGCCCTTTTTATGTATTATTTTGAGACAGGGTCTTGCTAAGATGCTGAGGCTGGTCTCAAACTTAAAATCCTCCTGCCTCAGCCTCCTGAGCCACTCAGATTACAGGTGTGTGCCACAGTGCCTAGGTTGGAAGTGTCTTTATATGATGAAATTTCCCATGGTTGTAGTTGGACATTTAAGATTGTTTTAAACTCTGGGATTATGTTCCTTTTGGGAAAGCTTTGAATTTGCCCTTAATTTTTTCCTAGGTTAAGTTCCTAAATTTGTAATTTCTGTGTGGAAGGGAATGCAGATTAGGAGACTTTTGAAACATAGTTTTTAGTGCCCTCCAGAAAGTTTATCACTTTACATTATGACTGTTGGTGTATATAGACAAAAGCTTCTTTGAGGAAGTATTTTTGGTGATAACTGGGATTGCACAGTAGGTTGTGAATATTAGAAGTAATGTTTGTTGTATGGTGAACCTAGAATAAAATATATTAGATGTCAATAGGTATTATAAATTATCAATATTAATATAATTATTACCATTAAAATTCAAGATATTTTAGAGTTCTAGTTGCATGCCATGCAAATTCATTGATTTCTGGCCTTTCTACATCATGAACATGTGGCAAGCTTAGATATCATTGAAGTATGATATTTGAAAACTTCCAAAAATACTGGCATATGTAGAAAGCAGATGCTTTTATTGATAATGGTTAAGTTTTGCATTTGGAATGTTGAGCTATGTGGATAAGAGTAATATATTTTGAGATATGTGGACATTTTAAACAAGAAAGCATAAGTTTAAAGGAAAAAATCTTATGTGGTTTTGATGGTTAATTTTTAGTAGCTTGTTATTTGCTAATGGTGCTTGAATTATTTAGCACTTTTTATGGTACTATTATGTGATATATTGCATCATAATTTAATTGTGGAATTTGCATTTTTTCTTTTTTTCTTTTTAATGAGAGTAGTAATTCTTGGACAATAGTTTACATCATTAACATTGATATATTTTTGTTTAAAGTGGTGTTTGAATTTCATTGGCTATATTTTCCCCGTCACTTTAATGGACCAGAGAAATACATGTCGCTAACATAAAGGTTCTTCAGTACATTCAGGCTTTTTGCTGATGTATGATTCACTCATTTATTCACTCACCCATTCACCTAGCCACCTACCCATTGACCCATCTCTACCCTTGCCACTACATTTTTTTGAGTATTGTGCTAGGACCTGTGTCTTAGAGAACAAAAGGCATTACATTGGCCCCGTGGGTAACAGTGGAGGGCTAGCAAATTACAAAGAGTAAATTCATGTGAGCAAACAGAAAATTAAAGAATCAGGGATAAGAAAATCACTGTTGTCTGTTTCTCTGAAAGTTTTACATAGGCTACCATCTTGCAATACATTGCCTGTTTGTTTCTATTAATTCTAATGGTTCGATGTTAGATGGAACTTCAATGACATGGATGAACCTGAAGGACATTTTTCTAAGTGAAATAAGCCAGGCACAGACAGACAAATACTAAGTGATCTCACTTATATGTGGAATAAGAAACAAGCTGACTTGGGGAAGTAGAGTTCAATGGTGTTTGCCAGTGGTTGGGAGGGAGAGGAATGGAGAGATATTGGTCAAAAGATACTAAGTTTCAGTTAGAGAGAAGTAGGTTTTTTGAGGAATATCGCTCATCCTGATCCAAGCTTTGAAAAGATGAAAAAGAAAAGTCAGGTGAAATGAGGTTGGGTGTAGAGGGTGGGGAAAAAATTGCAAGCCACATCACTAAACTGGAGCAGGAAAACACATCCTAGAGTAGAAAGATACCCCTGGATCCTTTTTGAATCTGAACAGGGCAGAATGAACATCACATCTTGGTGTCCTTGGGAGGTTGTTCTTTCTTCTGCTCCCCTTCTCCCCTAATGCAGAGAGAGAACAAACATCACCTTCCAATCTGTTTGGCCCAAGGGTTACAGTGGTTTTAGACAGAAAGGTCTATGAGAGTGTGGTTAGTTGTGTGACTGATTGGGTCATCAGGGGATTTTCTGTTCCAGCTGCAGTAATGCCTACAGTGGTCTAACTTGAGCCCCATTCACAAATGCTGCATTCTCTGCCCTGCTTGGCCCCCTTAATAACCAGATTGAAGATGCTTTGGCTGCTTCTTGGCAGAGATTGGCATCAATAACCCAGAGAGCAGATAGAAAAGAGCTGCTGAGAAGAAAAGAGTAGATATGATGTTGGACAATAGATGAAAAAAGAAAATGCTGATAATTATGAAAATATTGCATGAATACCTTTTTTTAGTGATTGTAAGAACATGTATTTGTATTATTTGCAATTATAGGTGTTTAGTTAGATCCTTGTATTCTTTTTATTCCCAGTAAAAATTGGTTTTCTGTTTTAGTGAGACTCTTAGATTTTATTTCTCATCAAAGTAATATAGCTGAAAGCTGAAATGGCATAGTTGAAATTATGCTTGAAATATATTTTAAAAGGACTTTCCTAAAATATAAAAATTGCCTTTTTTGAGTTACTGATACTTTTGAATTAAAATATCAGTATATTTCAGTATAACTCTGAAAATCCTTAGAGCTCACTGTATCCGTTGAACATTGTCTTTTAAAAAAATGTTTAAGTTGATTTAACCTGTTTATGGACTTCCAGAAAGCAAATAAGAAAAGTTTCTTTTAGAGTCAAACTCAGAAAGTCTACTTTGCCAGAAAAATAGAATCAACCTTATTAATATCCATGGACTTTTCAAAGTACAGGCAGCAAGAGAATTGCATTCCAGGGAGAGGAATTCATTGGTGTAGTGAGACTGGGGAGTAGGAAAGGAAAAGTTTGTGACCTCTCAGCAATTTCATTCCTACCCACGTGAAAACCATTATGGACAAGTTTGCAGAATCTCCATTCTACTTTCTTCTGGGGATGCACAGAAATGGAACTCATTGGCATAGCAAATAGTCCTTTCCATGAGAAAATGTAGATATGCCCAGTGTTTATGCGACAGAACAAAGGTACTCCAGGCAGAATTACAGGGTTACATTATGAGCACAAAAGGGAAAAATTAAACCTAACCACTTAAGTGATAGCTGTACATAATAGAATGACTTATGACTGAGTTCTAAGATTCTTTTTCTTGCCTGGTTTATGGAAATAGAGCTCATATAATTATTATCACAACAGACAAATGAAGGTTTTTGCTTAACTGAATTCCACTCTGTGAGCATAGTTTAAAGCTAGATTGTATTTGTAGAAAAAAAGAAAGCACAAAAATGGCAAAATATTGATGGTTTATCTTCCCACAACGTATATATTTTTTCTTTGTAGAACCAGAAAGTTTCAACTTTCATTCTCCAAAGTGTGGGGATTCAGAAACGGTCTCTCTGCTGCTAGGAAATCATCCTGTAGCAATGTTCTTCCCTGGGCTTCCAGGCCCTGAGCAGCCTGAGAATCCATGGGAAGGGGCGAGAGATTGTCTGCTCTCCCACTGAAAGATGGACAAATCACTTTTCGGATGAACTAGACAAGAATTTTCATTTCTTCTCTCCCTCCTTCCAACCTTTTTAAAATTCTCATTCTTCCTTTTATTCTTTTCTTCCTTGCTTCCATCTCTTTTTTTCTCTTGCCTCTTTCCTTCTCTCCCTCCCTTCCTCTGGCACTTTCCCACATACTATTTATTGATAGAGCTTAAGACAAAAATGATCAGACAAAACATGGTACCTATGTGTAGCAGTCTTTCAAGTTATTTTCCTTCTGAGATATGTAATTTAATTCAAAGTAAATTCTTTAAGGTTAAACATGGGTGCCTTCAAAGTCTTGATCTTTCTCTTTGGCAGTGACTTGTGTTAAAACTTCATGTAGTATTAAGCATCACACAGAACTTTGACTTTTGAAATTGAAAGAGAAAATGTATATGTGATTTTTAACCTTATCACTTCAAAGGAGATTTTTGATAGAGAATAGAAAATGTATAGGGCCTTGACCAATTAGGTGAACTGGGACTTTGAGGTTTTAGAGACAGAAAAGAACTCTTTATAAAAATTGGGAACAAGGATATTGGGTATTATCCAAGAGTCTTTCATAACTGAAGTATGTTCTTCAAATGGTTATCTTGGTTGCTTTAATTTATGGTCTTTAATGGGTAGGAAATCTCTAGGTAAGAAAAAAGAGTTATGAACCTGGTAAGGAGTATATAAGTGAATCTTGACAAGGTGGCTTACAAGGAGACATTTTGGTATCCAGAGGAACAAGAATTTACATTCAGCTCAGAGAATGTGTAATTGGCCTCAAAATCATCAAAGTTATCTCCTGATAATATTTCTTAAGCTCTATTAAGGACCTGGTATCTTAGATCTATACAAAATCAAACACAGAATCACACATAGTCAAAATGGGTCACTTTACTTTTGCATGTTTTTATTAATCTTTTCCCAAAATGCCTTAAATAACTCTACATACCAATCTCAAAGAAGGAATTTTATAAATGCCAGTTTACATCATGATAGGAATGAAAGTTAACAAAAACAAAACAACAAGACAAAACTAAGACCCCAAACTCAAAACCAGAAAGTTAAAAACCCCTAGTATCAGAATACAAATCTGTCTATGAATATTTAGGTTCACATTATAGAAAAGGCATATTCTAAAGAGAAAGATATTTATACAGAACTTTGTCTAGGTAAATAACATGCAAGAGAGAGCATAGTTATGATTAGGGAAGTAGTTATTATAGCAATCCAAGGGAGAGTGACCAAACGAACTTATAGGAGAGTTCTTTCCAGGTCACTCTCTGGTGTGACCTGGTAATGGTAATGGAGCTATGATGGTAATTCCTGTACTTCAGTTCTAAAAGAGCCCTATAAAACCTTGAGGAATGAGGGTTGACGGATGAAACTGTGGTATATAACAGTAAAAAATCTTGTCAGAAATATGCATGACCTCTGTTTTAGAACTTCTTGAAGCTGTTGTTTGGCCTTAGGCAAAGCATAATATTTGCAATTGCTCCAATTCTAAGGGATCTATCTATCTATTTATATATCTGTATATACACATATGTATATCTCTAATATAAAATTTTGCAGTGTATATATATATATATATATATATATAAGCACTGTGCTAAGCACTTTAAATCACTGTGTGCAATAAATCGTCATGGGTGTATTATTTTCTTTATTATATAGTTGAGGGAGTTGGAAGAAATAGATTCACTCTTGGATTCACTAACCAGTTAAAAGTTGGTAAGAAAACAGAAGTTTCAGGGCAATGATCACGTGGCTACCTGTGCGGGGAGCAGAAATGCCCTGACTCCCAGCTCTGCAGACCCCATCATTTGGAGCACTGAGTTTTCACTTCTGGATTTCAGGGTACTCTATTCTAATCTCTGGTAGGGAGGCAGGGGAAGGGGCACAGTGCCATTTTCCAGCTGGGGCAGTGGACACAAGGAGGTTGTGGATTTACATAGGGTTAACTGCAGAGTTGTGGTTAGAATGAGATTGTGTTCTTTCCACTGGCTCCTGCTAATGCAAAGCCCATACCCTCCCTCAGATAGACATCCTCCAAAGAAGGCAAGACTGTGCTGCCCAGGGCCTGTGGGCCAGGTTGAGGGAGGGTTTTGGACAAGTTCAAAAGGTCTTTGAATGAATGCGTCTTACTCATTTCATCCTATGTGTGCATGTGTACGTGCACATGTGAGCAACCCTGCCCCAAGCACGCCTTTCTCTTGTGGCTACAAATTAAGTATAGAATAATTTATTATGACACTTAATATAGTTAATGTGGCCAGTTGTGTAAAATTTAGAACTTTTGAAGAATGGATCTTAAAGTTCTCAGTGTCGTAAAAGCAGGGCAATATAACAGGCCCTATAGCTCTCCAGCCTCTTTCCAAGCTCTTTGTCTGTTACCTTGTTGCCGCCTGCAGCAACAATCCCGTGGTAATTTATCAGAGGTGGACTGGAACTGAACTACTTCTATTATCTTTATCTAGTGGGCTGCTTTCTTTCTTACTTGCTTGTTTGCTTATAGTTTATAGAGGAAGAGAGGCTTTGCTTACTTTTAGAGGAAGAGAGGCTTTGAGAGGAAGAAAGACTTTGCTTAGAGGAAGAGAGACTTTGCTGAGAGGAAGAAAGACTTTGCTTAATTTTAGAGGTGCTACTTCTTAGAGTTCTGCTGCTTCTTCTTAGAGGTCTTTTGCTTCTTCTTAGAGATGCGTTCTGCATCCTTCATCCTAAAGGTGTGTGCTAGAGGTGCTTTCTATCAGAGGTGCTTCTTAGTGGTGCATCCTGTGACCTACAACCTAGAGTTGTCTGCTTAGTCCTGCGATCTGCGAACTGCTCCCAGGCAAAGAGAGTGGCTTATATACCCTAAGGCAGCCAATCAGTTTAGGATTAAGTAGCACATTTGGAGCATGCAGCACGGTACCAATCAAGAAAGAATGGGGAACATCTGTTGACCACTAGCACAGAGGAGACATTAACTAATCAGGCAAAAGTAGATCAAGCCCTGTTAACACTATGCACCACCTCTTGGCTCAACGCCAGCCGCCATCTTAGGGTTACCCAAACATGTCTCTGTATTACCTGTTTCTTTGAGTCTGTCTAACCTGCATCTTTCTGGTAGAGAGTCCTTTTGAAGTCGATGCAAGTAGTCAGAGTCAGAAGTGTCCCTCTTTCTCCACGATGTCATTTATAAGGCTACTTGGCCTCAGAACTTAATTTGTCTTGAGCAGTGTACATACTGAGCAGCAATTTTCTTTTCTTTTTTTTTTTTTTTTGGGAGGGGATACTGGGGATTGAACTCAGGGGGACTCAACCACTGAGCCACATTTCCAGCCTTATTTTGTATTTTATTCAGAGATAGGGTTTTACTGAGTTGCTCAGTGCCTTACCGTTGCTGAGGCTAGCTTTGAACTTAAGATCCTCTTGTCTCAGCCTCCAGATCCACTGGATTACAGGTGTGTGTCAGTGAGCCCGGCTAGCATTCTCTCTTCTGGCTGATGAGAGATAAAATGCCATTTTTGGATGGCGAGGAGAGAGCAGAGTAGAGCAGGGATGGTGAGAGGCTCAGGGTCTGGATTCTGGGCAGCTGAATCCTTGAGAGAAGTGTCGGATACCTCTTGCTTCTGCCAAATAGGCTTTCTCCAGTTGTTTCCGGTGTCTTCAAAATGCTAGTGAGTTGTTTTTGCCTTTTCATTTGTATTGGCTAGGGCTTGTATTAGTTAAAGCTGTAATAAATAAAGTTTGAAATCTCCATGACTGAATACAATGGAAGTTTCTCAAAAAGTCCAAGAGGTGGTGGAGGTAGAAGTCATGAGAGGGAAGGTGGTAAGGAGGAGACACTGTGGTCTACACAGTCTTTTGGGGATTTAAGTTGAATGAGGCCCTAATTATTTTCAACATGTGACATCCAAGGTCATCCTAAGAGTGAACATCTAGTCTACCAGGTGGGAAGAAAGAGAAGGTGGAGGAGGCATACATAATTATTAGCCCTTGGGTTTGGAAATGACACAGATCATTGCCATTCATTTTCTATAAATGAAAACTAGTCACATGAACTCACAAAGGTGGTGGGGCACTTGGAAATGAAGTCTTGGATGGCAGTGACTCAGGGAATAACTTTGTACTCTGGAAGGGGAGCACAAATAACTGGTGGACAGGCAGACTTTTCTGTTAAAAATTCTTTGGTGCAAGGAATAGAGTCTTGATTCTGGTGAACATCAGTAGAATAATCAATTTAGTAGGAGAATGTGAGGTGGCTCTGAGAACCAGCAGGAGGATTTCTGGGGTGAAGTTGTATTAACTCCATAAAAGTTTTCTCAAGGTGAGGTTGCTAAAATGATGAAATAATTTTTTTTTTTTTATCCTTTTGCACCTCTTTCAATATTCAAATTTCCAGGAGTATTTTTCTGGGTTGACTTGTTTCTCAGATTGTGTCCAGAGGTAGTTCTCAAAGGGAAATCATATTCCACAACCAAAGAAAATGGGAGTCATGAAAAGCAGCCCAAACAACAATGGCCCACTTTCCATCTTTCACAGCAAATGCCAATTTTAAGGTAAATAAAGTCAATTTCTACATCATGAAGAGCACCATTTACTAAATATGATGGCTATCAGATTGGAAATTGTAGGCTTTTGAAATTACAACAGATTTTGGTAAAGTCAGAGACTTTAGTAATGACACTTATAACTGTCATCATATATTCCTTTTCTTGTTGTTTTTCAGAGATAATACATATTGTTATCATTTATTAATGATACCACAGCCCATAAGTCTCCATTCTCCAGTGGTATCCCACTACTGTTATGATTTTGTCTTTGATGCCTTGATCTTTTGAGAGAGAAACATGAGAGACCACATCTTTTACCTTTGTTACATGGAGCAAAGATCATATATATTGTGCACTTTAAACAGATTGATGAAACAACACTTTAAAAAGATCATGAACCCTTTGAGAGATGAGATTCAGAAACCCAATTTAACCAGATTAAACATAGTTATAACTCTGAAATCTGAGTACTTCAGATGGGATTACATCTAGGAGTTCATATGACATCACACAAAATTTATCTTTTTTCTCATTTCTTGGCCGGCCTACCCTCCCTCCCTTCCTTCCTTCCTTCTTCCGGAAAACATGCCCCCTTCTCCCCCCGCCCCACTCCCTGCAACCATTGGTGGTAATTCTCAAGTTGGCTCTTATTAGGTGGTAACAAACACAGACTCAGCATTTAGAAGAAATGAACCACAAACGAGGAAGAGTTTGTTTTTGCTAGTGTCTAGAACAATGTCAGAAAAAGGCTCTCAATGTCCTTCTTGGAGCACAGGACAGTGCTGTTTCCAGGGAAATGGGGTGTTTGTTGAGCCAGTCATGTCAATGTGCACCTTTTTGGTGGGAAGTGAGAGTCATGTGATTCATAGATTCACTAGATGGGAGTAACGTGATTTCTGAATAGAAAATACACTGAAGGACAAAAGTTCCTCCCCCATAAATTCAAAGCAAAACAAATTAACAAAATCCCAAACTAGACTACTTAAAACAACAAATCTTTATTATTTCTCCTTCCCTGGTGGATCAACCTGGAAGCTCTTCAGGTGTGTATTGTCTGTGCTGATCTCTGTAGATGGCTGGTGGCTCAGCTGGTCTGGATCACCTAGATGGTTTAAGAAACACATCTGGCAGTTTGGGGCTGACTGGTCTGGGGGGCCCCAGGTGAGCAACATGTCCTTGCTCTTCATGTTTTCTCATCTTCTAGTAGATTAGCTTGAACTTCTTCACATGGACTTCAGGCTTCCAAGGAACTGCGAGAGAGAAGGTATACCTCATCACTCAGGCACATTTTCAGTTTGTTTGTGTCACATGACCAAGTCTATGTTCAGAGGATAGAGAAATGAACTTCACCTTGATGTGAGAGCTGCAAAGTCACAGAGGTGCTGGCCTACAGAGAAGGGTAGAATCTTGGTCAATTTTGTAATCACCACCATGCTTATTCTCTTTTGTCTCCTCTTCATCCTTGTCTTTGACTTGTCTATAATGAACTTATAGATCCAGTGCCCACTATTACTTGATTGTAGTCAGAGAGAGAAAGAGAGAGAGAGAGAGAGAGAGAGGAAAGAAAGAATGAATTCTTAGTTTATGGATTGCATCTTTTGGTCAAGTGTTCACAACTGATCCAATTATGATCCCATCAATTCTTTTGGGGGTATAGCTTAGGTCATGTTGTAATGTAGGGCTGTGCCTTTTATGGCACATGGATGAATAGTTAAACTAGAAAATTAGAAGAGGATTTTGAGTTTGGCAGACAAAATAAGTCATGGCTGCCTTTGAATATGGAAGGGGCTGAATCCAAAGCCCTTTCTCTAAAATGCTATATTCTATTATGCACAGTTAGGTAACTGTTAGTAGAATGTGAACACACATTGGTATAAAGCTTTGTATGATGAAAAGGAAATAAAATCCCAGCTAGACTGTCTGTTTTTGATGACTAAGAATTATGTTTCATTTATCCTGCTGAAATATAAACTTGGTTCTCATGATATTCTTGCTGAATGTATTTGACTATTGGAGGGGTTATCGGAAAATCCTGATGTAAGCACAAATTAAGTTCAGTCAATTCCAGTTTACTAGTTGTGTTGTTTATTTGTTTATTCTTTGGAAAAGGACAAATGAAATATAGCAAAACATATTTATCAAGGAAATATATTTAACTGCGATATAGACTATTGTATTTCTAGATTATTCGGTAAATAGAAGAAGCAAGGAGAGAGAAAGTATGACAATGTTGAAAATCATATGGGGACTTATACAAGTCTTAGAAAGCAGAGCCACCTTGAGACTTGAAATCCAATTTGAGTTAATTGTCACGGCAGAACATTTTCGGTTATTTTAGTTTGAAATTCTTCATTTGGCATCAGAAAAAGTTATTCTAACTATTGATATCAGATGTAAATTGGGCCTTGGGTAAACATCCCTTCATCTTTAAGTGGCACAGGGATGGATATAGAAGTTAGACACAAGGGGGGAAATCTCGTTCTTGACAGAGTACTAGTTAAGAAATGATGGTGTTCGAGAATGAGAAAGTAATGCCTTCAGGACATTTCTCCTTCCTTGTCATAATGTAACTTCTTAGTTACAACTCTTCTTTTTTCATACATAGATAGCAGAATTTGCATATTTCATTTCTCAATTATTCATGGTAACAGGAGAAGGAAAATGACTGGGGAGGACAGCATGAAAGAATATAGATAATTGGCATCAACAGATAATTTCTCAGCCTTATTACTTTATTTCACCCATTAATTTTAATCTCTTCTCTCATCCTACTGTATCTTTTATCAGAATGCCAAGAAACAGCTCATGAATATTATTTTGACTTTTAGTAATTTTTTTTTTCAAAGTGATGTGGCTTTTGAAAGGTACAAAGTGACCCAAAAGTAGCTCTCCAGGAAGAAGGACAAATGAGGACATGAGAATTTAACATTATCTGAGAGCTGCCTCTGTTAGGTGTGAACCCGCTTATCAGGAAAGAGTCAGTCATTGTAATTGTATTATCACCACCTCAGCTTTGGAGGAGTGATTGGATAGGCACCAAGTCATCTGGAGAGGGACTTATAGAGGGCAGGGAATGGCAAACACAAGTTCCTGTGTAAGAAGTGATAAGAACAGCAGAACAAATTGGATTCCTAAAACATCAATGCTGAGGTTAAGAAAGGACAATTAAATCAAGACTGTAACAACAGCAATATTATCTGCATTTATTGAGGGCCTACCCAATGGGATCAGAGGCCCAAACTGGGGCCCATTCCCACCCACCACCATGTTAAACTTCTTAGCCCTATGGGATAGACCTGATTACTCACATTTTTCATTGAATTCAATTCCTGAGGAAGACTTTTTTTTTTTTGTAGGGGGCAAAACTTATTTCTAATTTCTGGAGTCTCCCAGTCCTAGGTAAGTCTTGTTTAAATCCATCAATCATGGAAGGGGATTGTGAGGAGTGAACCCTGTCACAAAGAAAGCTATTGGCAGACTGTTGGGGTCTCCATGAGACCAGAGGTAGCAGGAAAAAAAGAGAGTCTGTTACCAAAGTCTTTGATGTCATTTTGGAAAATGTGGTCTTAACTTCAAAGTTAGATTACTTTGCCTTATCATACTTGCTAAATCAACCACTTTAATAAGATAAGCCTTGTTATTCTTTTTATTGCAACTTGTCAGAGGTTGCTTTATACATGATCATATCAAAATCAACTGGATTTTGATAATTCTGAGAGTTGTTTGCCAGCAACTTTCCATTCAAGACTCTTTCCAATAACAACATCGAGCACTTACAAAGCACATATTATGTAGTCAAAAGGGCACCAGACCCTGTGATGTATAAAGAAAAAGATTACAAGATCTTGTCCATTTTACTGAAGTTAGGCTTTTTCTAAAACAAACAAACAAAAACAAAAACAAGATAATATGTTATAAAATGCTAACTTACACACCAAGACATAATAAAAGTTCTAAGGTGAGGGTAAGGGTAATGTGTGAAGTCAGGGAGGCTTCTAAGGAAGCTGGAGTTAGAGTTTGGTCATAAAAGTTAAACAGGGAAGTTGGCATCATGGTGCACATGTAGAATTTCAGCACCTTGGGAGGAGGCTGAGGCAGGAGGATTGTAAGTTCAAGGACAGCCTCAGCAATTAAGTGAGTCACTAAGCAACTTAGTGAGATCCTACCTCAAAATTTTAAAAATAAAAGGGTTGGGGATATGGCTCAGTGGTTAAGTGTACCTGGCTGGGTTCAATCCATGGTACCACCAAAATAAATAAATAAATAAAAATGCTGACTTGATTCAGAGATTTGTATGGGTTAAGGAGAGCCTAATGCTGAAGTCTGCAATGGCAAATGTATTTCTTAGCACATTATTCCAAGCAGCCATCGCCAATGTCTTGGCATAACAGTTGAAACCCATTTGCCATTGTAATTGTTGCTTTTCTCGAACTTTTCCCTGCGAAATCAGCTGTGGAGATTTTTATGTGGGAAATAGAAGTAAAAGAAGCAAGCTCTTCTCTTTTTGAAAAAGACTGGTCTCACTGATCCTTAGTTGCTTTTATTGCTCTACCTCCCTTAAGTAAAAGCAGTAAGGAATATACCCAGCTCTAAGTAAATGTCTTTTTTTTTTTTTTGCAAAGTAGCACACACCTACCTCAAACATTAAAGCATCCTAGAAGTAAAATCTGCATCCTTTGGCCAGTGGGTCCTACCATTTTCCTTCCTCTCTATAGCTGGACCATATGTCTAACACAAACTGACTTGCAGAATGGACTATGGACCTGGTCAAGTTGATTTTTAGGATAAATAATTCCTAATACAGCTATGTAAATTTATGGAGGATTTCCCACCACAAAGTGATGAATTTTTTTTTGTTGATTCCCTGCCCTGATTCTGTAAAAAGTCTTTCTTCAACTATTTTCCCCAAACAATTTTAACTAAATATTTAAAGAATGTTTACAAAATCTTCTAGCTACTTATTTGATATGACATGAGCCTGTCAACTATGGTCTGCTGGTAGCTAACTTCCAAAGGTGGCTTGAATCATTGAACACACCAAACTAAACTTTAGACCCAAATCTCATTGAATGAGTTGAATTTACTTGGTTTATAGGTATATTGTAACCAAGTAAATACATAATACAATAATGGTTAGGGAGAACTGGAGATAGGCAATGCCATTTTGAAACATATCCCCATCTTAGAACAACAGTCACCCCACAGTAACTCTGACTCAGCCTGACCTAAATCCCAGACAACACTCCAGACAAAGAAAGGGAATTGTTTTCTGAAACTGTAATCCTGAAAAATACCTGGTTGGACATGGAACAGTGACGACTAGAAAAGAAGGACGTGACGACCACAAGATCCCTTCCCTGAAAACCTCCTAGCAATAGTCTAATTGCAAAAGTCCCCCATTCCCTTACTCCACTATAACTTCCCTAGGCTGTGAGCAGTAGACCCAGCTTCTGCTGGGACCCCTCTTCCACAGGTTTATCTCAAATAAATCTGTTTTACTGTTGAGCCACCTGTCCTCTCTCCCTCTCTCTCTTCATTTGGTTCTTTCCTTTCAATAATATAAACAACTATAATACAAATGATATAATGTAAATTATAATGGATTATACTAATGTCCCTTAAAGGATACAAGGTAGAAAATAATCTATAAATACTGCAGAACAATTATCAGACTGCCAGGGTCTAAACACAAACCAAATATTAATATTCTCCTGAAGTTCTTTAAGAGAAAATACAAAATGACAAGGTAACCTCAGTTGGTAAATTATAGGTATCAAGCTATCCTTAACATTTGGTTATTACATGTTCATGTATTAGAAACATACCTTTTGAATCAAATTGTTGGTGCTTTCAGTTGATCCATAACCTCAGTGAGAAAGTTTGTTCTGTGATGTCCTGTATCTCTAAACTTAGGTTTCCAAGGGCCCCTCAAGAGCAGTTGCTTCTCTTTCCTCTTGAATCCCTTGCAGCATCTGATGGTGCCTCGTGTGATAAGACAGTCATGGGAATGAAGGGGTCTTAAATACTGTTTTTTGCCACAAACTCTCCCTTACACTTTTTCCATGTCATGAATTTGAGTAGATTTATATTGGAATATAGTGGTACCAAGGTAGGGTTAGCCAGTTCAAAATAATGTAAAGAATCTCTTAGCAAAAAATGTTGCTTCCAGATAACACTTGAGACCAAGATCTCAAAGAAAAACCAATTTACTTCAGAAGACACTGCTTCCTTTTAATATGAGTATGTTGATTACCAGGAAACCAAATCAATATGAGAAACCTGAGTGAAGGTATAGAACACACCTGGTCTTACTGATATGGATTAAAGTCTGGATTCAAACTCTCAGGCCTCTTGCCATCAAAAATCTATAATGGCTCTGGAAGATTTTCAAATTATAGGGAGACATAAATAATTAGTGATTCAGATGGTTTGCTTGAATGAAATTATCTTAGTTTATAAATGATTAAAATTGTAACAGAAAGTCCACTTAAAAAATAAAATTGGATTCCTGATGAATAAATACATAGCCATGATGTGATATGAAATGCTTGGTATTTCTTCCCTCTTTCTTCTATGTGAAAATCAATTCCTAGTCATTATTCAATAAATACTTGCTGCACACCTAGTATATAACGAGTTTTGTTAGACTCCTAGGAGGGAAAGGCAAACAATATGTGACTCTCATGAAACTGTGATTTTTGTGGGATAGAAACAGACTATTTAAAAAATAAATGAGTAAATAGATAATTTCAGAGAGTGATTTGAAATCAATAGCACAGGCTAATGTGGTCAAGTGAATTGGCATGTAGAGGACTCCTACCCTTGGTGGTGCTGAGATAGGTCCTCTATCTGGGAAGATAACATTGGAGATAAGTTATTACCAAGGGTCATGTGAACATTTTTGGGGAAGAATATTCTACGAAGAGAGAGCAGCAAGTAGAAAAACCCAGAGGTGTAAACACTTTCAACTAGTTTCACGGAACAAAAAGGTTAGTATGGCTGAAGTGTAATGGGTTGAGGGTAAGAGGAGGTGGGCGACTATGAGCTATTGTGTTATTCAACTTTTGCATCACTGTGATCAAATAACTGACAAGAACAACTTAGAGGAGATGAAGTTTATTTGGGGTTTAAAGTTCTCAGTCCACAGAAGACCAACTCCATTGCTCTGGGTCTAAGGTGAGGCAAAGCATGATGGGGGAATGGTAGAGGGAAGCTGGTCCCCTAATGGCACCAAAGAAACAGAGGCAGGGGAAAAGGAGTCACAGGGAAGTTGTGCCCTTCTAGGACATGGCCCCAGTGACCCACCTCCTCTAGCCACACCCCATATACCCAGAGTTACCACTTAGTCTATTCAAACTAGAATGGACTGACTAGGTTACAGCTCTCATAATCTAATCACCTCATCTCTGAATATTCCTGAATGAACACAGGAGTTTTTGGGGTACACTTCATATCCAAACCATAACAGCTAGTGAAATAATATTGGAGAGTAGGAGGGAGATTACTAATAGAGTATCAAAAGACTGCAGCTCATGTTGAATACTCATTTGAAACTTGTGTTCATGACTTTTAAAGTAAGATCAGGGAATATGGTTGTGTTATTTTCTTCAGTAAAGAGTTCTTGTTGCAGATGTGGAGCAGCTAATTGAGTTTAATCAGTTGTGCTTTCCATGAGGGTATGATGGTGCAAATGAGGGGCAAGGGAGTTAGAAGGGTTTAAGTGCTGATTGTAATGATGAATAATGAAATCTAGGATGGGTTATGAGGGCTGGTGTTCTGATTGTCTCCTCCTAACTGTGTTGATGAGGAAGGAATTCCTTACCTTTTTTTTTTTAATGCTCATTTAGTAAGAGTTTTCTTTTATTTTTCAAATAACTGAAAATATTTAAAACTATTAAATGTATCAATGTCATGAAACTTCAGGAGATTTATATACATTTTGTTGAAAATAGAACAGGTGCACAAAGAATCCCTTAGTAAATCCCTTATGGATGTGCAGTAATAGGCCAGTTGGGTAAACTGAATTGAAGAATATGCGCAGTGATAAACTGAATTGAAGAATTTCAAGACTAGACTTTGCTTTCTTATACAGAAAGTGGGGGCTACATTAATTTCTCAACTAAGTCTCTGAAGACAAAATCAGTAAAAACACAAAAAAACCCCAAAGCCTTGTCATTTCTAATATCATAAAACAGGAACTAGTTTTCTATAAAGATATGGCTATTTTCTTATCATTCAAGCTGAAAGATATTCTCTATAACCAGTGTAACTACTTCTAAGTTGTCATTATTCAGGTGATGAGTTTTTTTTTAATTTATTTTAATTAAAAATCATAAATTTACATAGGGCAATCTTGTTTGATTCATTCTTTTTTCCCTTCCCCCCCACCCCTTCCACCCCTCTTTTCCCTCTATACAGTCCTTCCTTCCTCCATTCTTACCACCCTCCTTATCACTAACCCTAAACCTAACCCTAACCATAACACTAACCCCTCCTACTCCCCCTTATATGTCCTCATCCGCTTATCAGTGAGATCATTCGTCCTTTAGTTTTTTGAGATTGGCTTATCTCACTTAGCATGATATCCTTCAATTTCATCCATTTGCCTGCAAATGCCATAATTTTCTCATTCTTCACGGTGGAGTAATATTCCATTGTATATATATATATATATATATATATGCCACAGTTTCTTTATCCATTCATCAACTGAAGGGCATCTAGGTTGGTTCCACAATCTGGCTATAGTGAATTGAGCAGCTATGAACATTGATGTGGCTATATCTCTGTAGTATGCTGATTTTAAGTCCTTTGGGTATAGGCCAAGGAGTGGGATAGCTGGGTCAAATGGTGGTTCCATTCCAAGCTTTCTGAGGAATCTCCACACTGCTTTCCAGAGTGGCTGCACTAATTTGCAACCCCACCAGCAATGTATGAGTGTACCTTTTTCCCCACATCCTCGCCAACACCTATTGTTGCTTGTGTTCTTGATAATCGCCATTCTAATTGGGGTGAGATGAAATCTTAGGGTAGTTTTGATTTGCATTTCTCTTATTACTAGAGATGTTGAACATTTTTTCATATATCTGTTGATTGCTTGTACATCTTTTTCTGTGAAGTGTCTGTTCATTTCCTTAGCCCATTTGTTGATTGGATTATTTGTATTCTTGGTGTAGTTTTTTGAGTTCTTTATAGATTCTGGAGATTAGTGCTCTATCTGAAGTATGAGTGTCAAAGATATTCTCCCACTCTGTAGGCTCTCTCTTCACATTACTGATAGTTCCTTTGCTGAGAGAAAGCTTTTTAGTTTGAATCTATCCCAGTGGTTGATTCTAGCTTTTATTTCTTGTGCTATGGGAGTCCTGTTAAGGAAGTCTGATCCTAAGATTCCTTACCTTTTAAATAGTCTATTTCTAGCCTATCAAAATCAAAGTTTCATGAGTCATATAGTTCATCATTCTATCCCAATAGTCTAGAATGATTCCAGTTATACACTAGGTGTTCAGTAAATATTCATTGAATAATGACAAGGAATTGATTTTCACATAGAAGAAAGAGGGAAGAAATACCAAGCATTTCATATCACATCATGTCTATGTATTTATTCATCAGGAATCCAATTTTATTTTTAAGTGGACTTTCCTTTATAATTTCTTTTTTTTTTTTCTTTTTTTTATTGTAAACAAATGGGATACATGTTGTTTCTCTGTTTGTACATGGCGTAAAGGCATACCATTTGTGTAATCATAAATTTACATAGAGCAATGTTGTTTGATTCATTCTGTTATTTTTTCCCTTCCCCCCACCCCTCCCACCCCTCTTTACCCTCTATACAGTAGTTCCTTCCTCCATACTTGCCCCCCTCCCTAACCCTAACTCTAACCCTTCCCTCCCCCCCATTATGTGTCAACCTCCACTTATTAGCGATATCATTCGTCCTTTGGCTTTTTGAGATTGGCTTATCTCACTTAGCATGATATTCTCCAATTTCATCCATTTGCCTGCAAATGTCATAATTTTATCATTCTTTATGGCTGAGTAATATTCCATAGTATATATATACCACAGTTTCTTTATCCACTCATCAATTGAAGGGCATCTAGGTTGGTTCCACAGTCTGGCTATTGTGAATTGAGCAGCTATGAACATTGATGAGGCTGTATTTCTGTAGTATGCAGATTTTAAGTCCTTTGGGTATAGGCCAAGGAGTGGGATAGCTGGGTCAAATGGTGGTTCCATTCCAAGTTTTCTAAGGAATCTCCACACTGCTTTCCAGAGTGGCTGCACTAATTTGCAGCCCCACCAGCAGTGTATGAGTGTACCTTTCTCCCCACATCCTCGCCAACACCTGTTGTTGCTCGTATTCTTGATAATCGCTTCTAATTGGGGTGAGATGGAATCTTAGGGTGGTTTTGATTTGCATTTCTCTTATTACTAGAGATGTTGAACATTTTTCCATATGTTTGTTGATTGCTTGTAGATCTTCTTCTGTGAAGTGTCTATTCATTTCCTTAGCCCATTTGTTGACTGGACTATTTGAATTCTTGGAGTAGAGTTTTTTGAGTTCTTTATAGATTCTGGAGATTAGTGCTCTATCTGAAGTATGATTGGCAAAGATATTCTCCCACTCTGTAGGCTCTTTCTTCGCATTGCTGATAGTTTCCTTTGCTGAGAGAAAGCTTTTTAGTTTGAATCTATCCCAGTGGTTGATTCTAGCTTTTATTTCTTGTGCTATGGGAGTCCTGTTAAGGAAGTCTGGTCCTAGACCAACAAGGTGAAGATTTGGACCTACTTTTTCTTCTATAATCTGCAGGGTCTCTGGTCTGATTCCGAGGTCCTTAATCCATTTTGAGTTTAGTTTCGTGCATGGTGAGAGATATGGGTTTAGTTTCATTCTGTTGCATATGGATTTCCAATTCTCCCAGCACCATTTGTTGAAGAGGCTATCTTTTCTCCATTGCATATTTTTGGCCCCTTTGTCTAGTATGAGAAAATTGTATTTATTTGGGTTTGTGTCCGTGTCCTCTATTCTGTACCATTGATCTACCTTTCTATTTTGGTACCAATACCATGCCGTTTTTGTTACTATTGCTTTGTAGTAGAGTTGAAGATCTGGTATTGCAATACCCCCGGCTTCACTCTTCCTGCTAAGGATTGCTTTAGCTATTCTGGGTTTCTTATTCTTCCAGATGAATTTCATAATTGCTTGCTCTATTTCTGTAAGGTACACCATTGGGATTTTAATTGGAATTGCATTGAATTTGTATAGCACTTTAGGTAGTATGGCCATTTTGACAATATTAATTCTTCCTATCCAAGAACATGGAAGATCTTTCCATCTTCTAAGGTGTTCTTTAATTTCTTTCTTTAGTGTTGTATAGTTCTGATTTTAGAGGTCTTTCACCTCTTTTGTGAGATTGATTCCCAAGTATTTTATTTTTTTCGAGGCTATTGTGAATGGGGTAGTTTTCCTAATTTCTCTTTCTGAAGATTCCTCACTTATGTATAAAAATGCGTTGGATTTATGGGCATTGATCTTGTAACCTGCTACTTTACTGAAATCACTTATGAGTTCTAAGAGTTTTCTGGTGGAATTTCCAAGTTCCTCTAAATATATAATCATGTCATCAGCGAACAGGGATAGTTTGAGTTCTTCTTTTCCAATTCGTATCCCTTTAATTTCTTTGG
Organism: Sciurus vulgaris; assembly: GCF_902686455.1. Lineage (NCBI taxonomy): Eukaryota > Metazoa > Chordata > Mammalia > Rodentia > Sciuridae > Sciurus > Sciurus vulgaris. Next base: position 105,735,615 of record NC_136465.1, read on the forward strand.
TTTGTCTAATTGCTCTGGCCAGAGTCTCAAGAACGATGTTGAATAGAAGTGGTGAAAGAGGGCATCCCTGCCTTGTTCCAGTTTTTAGGGGGAATGCTTTCAGTTTTTCACCATTTAGAATGATATTAGCCACGGGCTTAGCATAAATGGCCTTTACAATATTAAGGAATGGTCCCACTATCCCTATTTTTTCTAGTGTTTTGAGCATGAAGGGGTGCTGTATTTTATCAAATGCTTTTTCTGCATCTATTGAAATAATCATGTGATTCTTGACTTTAAGTCTATTAATATGGTGAATTACGTTTATTGATTTCCTGATGTTTAACCAACCTTGCATCCCTGGGATGAAACCCACTTGATCATGGTGCACTATCTTTTTAATATGTTTTTGTATGCGATTTGCTAAAATTTTGTTGAGAATTTTTGCGTCGATGTTCATTAAGGATATTGGTCTGAAATTTTCTTTCCTTGATGAGTCTCTGTCTGGTTTAGGTATCAGTGTGATATTGGCTTCATAGAATGAGTTTGGGAGGGTTCCCTCCTCTTCTATTTTATGGAATACTTTGAGAAGTATTGGAATGAGCTCTTCCTTAAAGGTTTTGTAGAACTCGGCTGAGAACCCATCTGGTCCCGGACTTTTCTTTGTTGGTAGGCTTTTGATGACTTCTTCTATTTCAGTACTTGAAATTGGTCGATTTAAATTGTTTATGTCCTCCTCATTCAGTTTAGGCAATTCATATGTCTCTAGAAACCTGTTGATGTCTTCGAAATTTTCAATTTTGTTGGAGTATAGATTTTCAAAATAGCTTCTAATTATGTTTTGTATTTCCATCCTGTCTGTTGTGATATTTCCTTGTTCATTCCGAATTTTAGTGATTTGGGTTTTCTCTCGTCTTCTCTTTGTTAGTGTGGCTAAAGGTTTATCAATTTTGTTTATTTTTTCGAAGAACCAACTATTTATTTTGTCAATTTTTTGTATTGTTTCTTTTGTTTCAATTTCATTGATTTCAGCTCTGAGTTTAACTATTTCCTGTCTTCTACTACTTTTGGTGCTGTTCTGTTCTTCTTTTTCTAAGGCTTTGAGCTGTAGTGTTAGGTTGTTTATTTGTTGAGTTTTACTTCTTTTATTAAATGCGCTCCATGAAATAAATTTCCCTCTAAGTACTGCTTTCATAGTGTCCCAGAGATTTTGATATGATGTTTCTTTGTTCTCATTTACCTCTAAGAATTTTTTAATTTCCTTCCTAATATCTTCTGTTATCCATTCATCATATAATAGCATATTGTTTAATCTCCAGATGTTGGAATAGTTTCTGTGTTTTACTCTTTCATTTATTTCTAACTTCAATCCATTATGATCTGATAGAATACATGCTAGTGTCTCTATCTTCTTGTATTTGCTAACATTAGCTTTGTGGCATAATATATGGTCTATTTTAGAGAAGGATCCATGTGCTGCTGAGAAGAAAGTGTATTCACTCTTGGTTGGATGGAATATTCTATAAATGTCCGTTAAGTCTAAATTATTGATTGTGTTGTTGAGATCTATGGTTTCTTTGTTCAATTTTTGTCTGGAAGATCTGTCCAGTGGTGAGAGCGGCGTGTTAAAATCACCTAGTATTATTGTGTTGTGGTCTATTTGGTTTCTGAAATTGAGAAGGATTTGTTTGACATACATAGATGAGCCACTGTTTGGGGCATAGATGTTTATGATTGTTATATCTTGCTGATTTATGCTTCCCTTAAGCAGTATGAAATGACCTTCTTTATCCCTTCTGACTAACTTTGGCTTGATGTCCACATTATCGGAAATGAGGATGGATACTCCAGCTTTTTTGCTGAGTCCATGTGCATGGTATGTTTTTCCCCATCCTTTCACCTTTAATCTATGGGTATCTTTTTCTATGAGGTGAGTCTCTTGCAGGCAACATATTGTTGGATCTTTCTTTTTAATCCAGTCTGCCAGTCTATGTCTTTTGATTGATGAATTCAGGCCATTAACATTCAGGGTTATTATAGAGAAATGATTTGGTTTCCCGGTCATTTGGTTCATTTTTAAAATTTTGTTTATTTATTTGTTTGACACAACTTGTTTCCTCCTTTATTTGACAATTCCTTTAGGATAATTCCTCCCTTTGCTGATTTGCTTCTTTGTTTTTCATCTCTTCCTCATGGAATATTTTGTTGAGAATGTTCTGTAATGCTGGCTTTCTTTTTGTAAATTCTTTTAGCTTTTGTTTATCATGGAAGGATTTTATTTCATCGTCAAATTTGAAGGTAAGTTTTGCTGGGTATAAGATTCTTGGTTGGCATCCATTTTCTTTCAGGGCTTGAAAAATGTTCTTCCAGGACCTTCTAGCTTTTAGGGTCTGGATTGAAAAATCTGCTGATATGCATATTGGTTTCCCCCTGAATGTAATTTGGTTCTTTTCTCTCACAGCCTTTAAAATTCTGTCTTTATTTTGTATGTTAGGTATTTTCATTATAATGTGCCTTGGTGTGGGTCTGTTGTAATTTTGTGTATTTGGAGTCCTGTAAGCCTCTTGAACTTGATTTTCCATTTCATTCTTTAGATTTGGGAAATTTTCTGATAGTATTTCATTGAATAGGTTGTTCATTCCTTTGGCTTGTTTCTCTAGGCCTTCCTCAATCCCAATAATTCTTAAATTTGGCCTTTTCATGATATCCCATAGTTCTTGTAGATTCTGTTCATGATTTCTTACCATCTTCTCTGTTTGTTCAGCTTTGTTTTCAAGGTTAAATATTTTGTCTTCAATGTCTGAGGTTCTGTCTTCCAGGTGTTCTATCCTATTGGATATGCTTTCTATGGAGTTCTTAATTTGGTTTATTGTTTCCTTCATGTCAAGGATTTCTGTTTGGTTTTTTTTCAATATCTCTAACTCTTTATTGAAATGATCTTTTGCTTCCTGTATTTGCTCTTTTAACTGTCGATTGGTGCGATCAATCAATGCTTGCATTTGCTCTTTCATCTCATCATTCAATGCTTGCATTTGCTCTTTCATCTCATCGTTTGCTTCTCTGATCATTTTAATTATGTACATTCTGAACTCCTTTTCTGTCATTTCTTCTGCCATGCTGTCATTGGGTTTTATTGATGTAACATCTAGATTTGTTTGCAGCATTTTCTTTCCTTGTTTTCTCATATTGTTCAGATATCAGTGGACCGCTGAGATATTGCAGATTTCCTCTGTTGATTTACAATGTCCCTGAAGATTTCTATATATATCCCCTCTTAGCCTTCAGTAGGCTGAAGTCTTGGAGGATGTTGATAATGCGGTGCTCCACAAGGAAGCTGCCTCTCTAGGAGTGGTGGCCTTCAGGTGGGGTATATTCCCTGCTAGTGGGCAGAGGTGCCTCCACTTGTTGACCAATGGTCATCCAAAGGGGACCTAGGCTGTGGGCTGAGGCAAGGCCTGTTTGGGCCTGTGTCTCTGGTTTTACCGTCCTTGTGGGGAAACCTCACCAGGCAGGGAAGACTCACCCAGTGGGGAGGTCTTGCTGGTCAGTTTCCTCCTAGAGGTTCCCCTCAATTTACAGCTACTGCCTGGGCTGGGCTGCCTTCCTCTGCAAAGTTTCCAGGGGCCCGGCCCTACCTCCTGGGCCTGGGAGCCTCACCCTTCGCAGATGAATCTCCTTAGGCTGCCCCTCCTCAGAGAATTTGCCCATAGGCCTGGAACCTTCGCTCCGCCCTAAGCCTGTCTCTGTGCGGCTCTTCCACCCAGAAGCCTCCTAGATCCTGGGACCCTGTTCTGCACCTAATCGCCTGGCTGCGTGGCCCCTTCTCTGAGCAGCCACCTGTGGCCCCGAACAATCGCTCTGAGTCCCAGAGACCCGCCACAGGCCTCTTCCTCCAGACAGCCGCCCAGTATGCCTGTGCGGTCACTAGGAGTCCAAGAAACTCACTTCGTGCCTCCTCCTCCCACCAACCACCCGTAGCCCGGGGCAATCAATCACTCCGAGTCGAAGTGACCCTCCCCGTTCCTCCTCCTTCTCCAGATAACCCCCCGGGTGTTCAGGAGCAGTCCCTCTGAGTGGCTCTGAATCCACGTGACCCGCTGCACGGGTCCTCTGGTCACCGCCCGGAGCTCTGGTGCGGCCACTCAAGACCAAGCGTCCCACCACGCTTCTCCTCCAGGCAGCCCCCCTGTGTTCAGGAGCTGTCACTTTAAGACCAAACAACTCACCACTCGCCTTCTCCTCTGAGCAGCTCCCTGGAGCGCTAATGCAGTCACTGCGAGTCCAAAGGACCCGCCGCGCTCCTTCTCCTCCTTCTCCTACTCCTCCGGGCAGGCCCCGGGGTTCAGAGGTGGTCAGAGTCCAAACAGCTCGCCACGCAGCCCCTTCTCTGGCAACCGCCTGTAGCTCCCGTGTAGTCACCCGAATCCAAGCGGCCGCTCCTCTTCCTCCTCGTCCTCAGGGCAGGCCCCGGTGTTCAGAAGCATCGTTCTGATTCCAAACAGCTCTCCGCGCAGCTTCTCCTCTGGCAACCGCCTGCAGCTCTGGTGCAGTCTCTCCGAATCCAAGTGGCCACGCTCCTCTCCTCCTCCTCAGGGCAGGCCCCGGTGTCCTGAGTCCACACAGTTCTCCCCGCCACTCCTCCCCTGGGCAGCCGCCGGAGCCCCAGTGGCTGCTCCGAGTCCCAGCGCTGTGCCGAGCGGCCTCCTCTACGGCGCTTCAGCGGGGGGAGGGGCGTCTCGCCGGCAGTTCTACTTCACAAAGTTTCCTGCGTTCCGGGACCCCCGTCCCATCCGGGATGCCCCCCCAGGGGGTGAGAGTCACCCGGCTACTTTGAGTTGGTCCCAAGCGTCTCAATATCTCCTCTCTTGAATCCTGAGTCCTGGAGCAACACGAAATGCAGCCACCCTCTAGGCCGCCATCTTGAAAACCCCCCCTTTATAATTTTTAATCATTTATAAACTAAGATAATTTCATTCAAGCAAACTATCTGAGTCACTAATCATTTATGTCTCCCTAAAATCGGCAAATCTTCCAGAACCATTATAGATTGTTGATGACAAGAGGCCTAATTGAGAGTTTGAATCCAGACTTATATCAGTGACAGTAAGACCAGGTGTATCCTATACTTTCACTCATGTTCATCATACTGACTTGACTTAATGGTGATTGACATGTTTGTAATAAAAAGAAGTAAAGTTTTCTGAAGTAAATTAGGTTTCCTTTGAGATCTTGGTCTCAAGTGTTATCTGGAACCAATATTTTTAGCTGTCTAAGAGAATCTTTAAATTACTTCGAACTGGCTAATCCTACTTTCATACCAGTGTGTTTCAATGTATTCAATTCAAATTTATGACATATGATTAATGTCATAATTAATCAACAACAATCGATGTAAGGGAATTGCTAATCATATGATACCCAGTACTGGACAGATGAGATGACAATAGTTTTTAGTTGCATATACTTATAGCCTCAGGAAGAGGACACTGGATGTCATGCCAGGCTACAAAAGGGTCGTACTCAGGACAGAAGTAACAACGTGGGAGAGTAGGAGGCAGACTTGGTAGTTTTGAGAGGATGGTAGTGTTCCCTGATTCTCACTGGAAGACATGATTGATTTATTTGAATAATTCTATGGACTCACAAGGACCTAAAACCAGCTCCTAAGGAATAATCAGGAACTGTTCCTGGTGCCCCTGATATGGAGGCTTGTCTGACTAGGAGACTTATTTGTGGGAGTAGAGTGAAAAGGGGGACTTGTCCTTAGGCCATTCAGGACCTTCCAGATTATTCCCAGATGTCAAGGCAGCACAAAATGCTGAGCCTTAATATTAGAACTTTCTTTAACTGGGAAGCTAGGTTAAAGAGTAATGAATGATAACAGTGTGGTAATGGATTAGGGATCGCCACGTGTTTGAAGAATTACTGGAATGTAACTAATAGCAAAAGTGAGATGGGGAGTTAGGTGATGGTTGTCATAGAGAGATGCTTGAAGTTGGGATCTCTGAGAGACTGGAATTGGGTGAGATAATATGAAGGGCATGACCTTGGTGGTGGGTGGCTGAAGTGGAGCTGACTGGTGGTAAAGCATGATAGGTGATGATGAATGACCTTAGGGACCCAGAATTCCAGTGGTGACAGAATTGTGAGGCACAATGGGGTTAGTTTCAAAACTGTTTAGACATAGGTAAGCCATCAGACCATCAGACTATGATCCTGAGTGTTCATTAAGAAGGCGTGAGGCCAACTGCTGACTGGTCTCTTCTGGAGGAGGGATAATCCCGAGGGGGTGCAAGGGACTGTGATGACTTCCGCAGAAGCCAGACGAAGTGCCATATCATCAGCAGGACTGTGGGCCCCAGACCACTTCTTCTGAGCTCCATTGCTGGGCTTGTCCTTGCCATTAGTTGGTAGATGTTCAATAAATGTTTGTCCAAATGATTTCAATCAAATGTGTGGATTAAACAGAATACTGCTCATGGCAATTTATGGAGCCTCATTTCTACTTTTAGGCATTTCTGGATTGATTAAATAACTGATTGTTTTCTTTCTGCTCTATTGTGTCATGTTTAATATAAGCCATATCTTGTACTAGATGCTGAGGGTGTAATGGAGAACAAGACAGAAACCCTTCTTGGGGGATCTTTTTTGCAATATATGTATTTGAACATAGGTTATTACAATATAGTGTAATAAGTACTATGATAGCACAAGTATACATGCTCAGGAGGGGCACTTAGCCAAGACTGTGTGAGGGACATTGTCATGAAAGGGGTAATACCTAAACTGAGATCTGAAAGATGAATAGCTAAAATGTAGGAGTCTGGTGGGTGGGTGAGTGCTGTAGAGAGTAGGCAGTGTGTTTCAGGATAACAGAATATACTTATCCCAATCCCTGCTCTGTACTTCCTATGCTTCTTATCCTTAAAATTCTGTCTTAACCTTGATCCTTACATAGTTAAAAGCATGCAGTACATAAATTCACTTAATGATTTTGCAACTAATTTTGCTGCTTATTTAATTAATATATCCCATATATGTCCATAAACTCTTGAGGACTAGCCTATTAGTTTTCCTGAGTTATGTGGAATCAAGTATTGACTGAGTGATGATGCAAATAACTTCCTATGACATTAGAAATGAGTATAGACACCTAAACAAGAGCAGCACTAACAGCAATAGAGGTACCTCACTCGTGAAAAAGTAGATATTTGAAAAAAAAAATGCACTCAAAAGTATATTCTCTGATTTAGAGTTCATATGGGCTACGATTGTTCATTTGTTGTTGTTGTTGTTGTCATTGTTGTTATTTTGTACCAGGGATTGAACCCAGGGACACTTAACCACTGAGCCAGATCCCCAGACCTTTCCTTGTATTTTATTTAGAGAAGGTTCTTGTTAGGTTGTCGAGGCTGGCTTTGACTTGCCAGCCTCCTGCCTCAGCCTCCCAAACTGCTGGGATTACTGGTGTATGCCACCATGCCTGGCGATTCTTCACATTTTTAAAAAAATGAAAACAATATTTAGGTCTTTAACTCTCTAGTTTCTACCCAAAGTGAGCACAGCTAGGAAGAAAATGGTGACCTCAAGCCTCATAAGCTTGGAAGCAGATCTTTCTCTTGGTGCCACTGTGGATGCAGCCAGCTGACACTTCTGTTTCAGTCTTTGATTTCAACCTTGGGTAGAGTCCTCCTAAAATGTGGTGAATTCCTGACCCATGGAAAACCATGAGATAGTGAATTTGTGTTGTTTCAAGCCATCAAGACTGTGGTAATTTGTTAATGCAGTGACAGCTACAATGGAACGATGACTGCATTTTCTCCTGTTTTGAGGTGCACCTGAGATAATTCATGTCAAGTATTTAGTACAGAGCCTTGCATGACATAGATACAGTAAGTAGAAGTTGTTGAATAATATTAATTTGATTTCTGGCAAGGCATTTAATCTAGCTAGACCTTGATTTTTCTCATCACTGAGATGAGAGCTTTATATTAGAGTAAAATTTTTATAGACTTGGAAACCTGTTTTGAAGTGTCCAAGGAATTTCTGAAAAGTCAGGGTCTTTCAAGGAGGAACTTGATGTTTTCGAAATGGCAACTGCTAATATCAACCTGGACTCTATAATATGCCTCACAACATTCAGGACTTGGATCTCTCTACAATGTTCTTTACAAGCAATTGCAATTTAGTTTAGTTTGTTTTTTTTTTTTTTTTTTGTGATTCTTTTTTGAGGGAACAGAAGTGAAAATATCTCATATCTGTAGGACAATATGTGATAAACATTTAATAGCTGCTTATCATTTCTTTCAGAAAATATAGCTATAGTCAAAAAGTGAATTCAAAGGATTGAGTTTTATTAGCCAGTTAATGCTGAACAAAGAACATCCCAAATAAAACAAAAAGTTTATAGTGTGTTTTAAAACTCTTCAAAACCATCAGTTTACCTGAATGAACCACCTGGTCCTAGGCTGAAAGGAAAGTATGCAATTTTGACTGTCAAAAAAACTTAGTGTATCAACAAGGTGCTAATATATCTTTATTAGGGTCTATAACTTCAAAATTAAGTTTTCAGAATGTGCTTAGATTGGATCTCATTAACCATTCTCCTCTTCTAGGATGAGATATTAGAAGCCAGTGAATTCTCACAGCTGTTTAAAAGTGAAGTTCCTGGGTTTCACAGTATTTGTTAACAATGTATAAATATTGGCTATAAAACCTACGGTGTTGGGCTGCCTTAGGTATGACATCTCAGCCATGGTGACATGCTTTTCACTGCATGCTCCTTACAGAATCCAGAGGCAGTAAGTGTGGAGGAGAAGTGATGGACTTTCCAGCTACCTTAATTCTGCTCCCTTTATTCTGACAGCCTGGAAGGAATGGCTTCCTTCAGTCCTTTGTTGGAGACTATGTAAGCTTTGGTAATGATAAAATAAGAAGCCTGATTAAGAATGTGCTGAAGCTCTCTATTTTTTTTTTAAATAGAGTGTACCTAATCTAGATTCATAAGACATCCAGCAGACATCCCTTCCTCATTTGCCTGTTGTTAATTTAAATATATTTACAATGGCTTAATATTATGTGCATGTATCTTTAGATGTATTTATCTTTGCTTTTCAAGGTTACAGATGGTTATACCATTATCTGTACATTTCTGGGACATTCCATTGGCCAGCAGCTTGGAGAGAGAATTGCTAGAAGGGTTACTTACTAGACAGAGATCCTTTTCATCTGGAGTTGGGCTTTTCAGTAAGTAACCCTTCTTTGAGTAGGAAAGACCTGTCAGTCTTATTGTTCTATTACTCGCACCTTTTTGGTTCTCATTCACTCTTTCTGCAGCAATTCTGAATTCTGATTGTAGATAGCCTTGTTTCCTACTGTTGTTTGCTGCTGTGCATTGGTCTCTTTCTTTAATGAGGTGAAATTTTCTTCCTGACTTTACTTTTATTCAACATGCTAACTGTTCAGTTACCACCCAGAGCAATATATTTAATATTTTGTTGCTCATAATGTAAAACTATGAAATCTGCATATGGGGACCACCCTGAGTTCTAAAATTAAGTGGTCTTTCTGGCAGGTGGTCTTCAGTTTAACAGTGCTCTCTCTAGTTTATGCTGCTAACACAAATAGAATGATTCTTTGGGGCCTCATAACCTGTAATTCTGCTGGAGTCAATGTAGTTGGCCTTGAACATCCCCCAAATTATCTCAAGGAATTTCTGGAGTGATCTTTTGTGGGTAGGGTCCCCACAGTTGACCCCAGAAAACTTCTAACAAAGTTGACTATGACCTCTTCATGAGCCATTAACTCATTAGCAGGGGCATTGCTGGGCATCAGTGGGGCTTGTGGGAGAGCTGGAAGGCTGTTGCCCCAGCACTCAGGGGTCTGAGAATGCAGCAGGGAAACTGCATGTGGGGTGCTTTTATGAAAAACATTTCTTATGGAGACAGGCATTATGTGAAGCTGGAGCTGGCTTGGCTATGCATTTTGTATAACGTTTTTGTTAAAAGTTTTTTTTTTTTTCTTTTTAAAAATAGCTTAATGCATTGGGTAAAGGGCCTGCATTCATGTTAGGCAGGTGGTCCCTTGAGGCAGGTTCAAAACACATTACTCTGATGGGAAATAAACTACATGCTTAGAGCCCTTAGCTATTTCTGAAGGTGGTCTTTGGATATAGGTGGTCTCTAGCAATTTTTATTGTCCACATTTAATGTATATATTTGATTATGCAACTTCACTTTTCTGCATTCATCTATGTTTCAAATGGATGTGGTGGATGAGAGCAGAATGGAGGAACTTTAGATTACATAGGAGGAAGTGAGAGGGAGGGGTATAAAAATGGTGGAATGAGACAGACATCATTACCCTATGTACATGTATGATTACACAAATGGTATGAATCTACATCGTGCACAACCATAGAAACGAAATGATGTACCCCATTTGTGTACAATGAATCAAAATGCAGACTGTAAAAAAAAAAAAAAAAAAAAAAGAATTAGCTTGCATTTTTATAGATGGAATACTGTCTTTTCCTATGTCTATTTAACATGTTTTTTATTGTAAAATATATTGGTTATATTAAGCTTATAGGTGGTGCTGGAGGATGGGGGAAGATAACTTGTTTGGTAAAGTCAGGTTAGCCAGCTAGCACTTGGGGGTTAAGGTATTCAGAATCTATCCAGAGAATTAGGGACAAACCAAATGAGAAGTTAAGCACAGTGTCTGAAATCCAGGTAGATGAATAAGGTAAGCAAAGGATCTGTTTATTGGTGTCATAATGAGAAACACATAATGAAGGGAAGTCTTGCTTAACCAGAGTTTAGGCTATGGTCTAGTTTCATGGTATAATATGACTTTGACCTTCAAGTAACTAAATAAGTGGCTATATCAGGGAGGGGAGAACTATAGGGGTAATGATCTGTTTTTTTCACAATATTATACATTTCTTAAGTGCAAATATTGCATCTTATTCATACCATACGGTGCCTAGCACCTAGAAATAATCAAACAAAATTGTTGAAGAAAAATGAATAGATTTTGTACTTTCAGTTGTAAGATTGATTTAATGATAGTTCTTTGGCTAAGATTCTTTCTGTATTTTAATACTGGTTTCCTTTATATTATTAGTATTTTTATATAGAAATGAAAAAAGTGACCCCCCCAAAAGCTTAAGTAAGGTTCTTACAAAACTGATGGCACCATAAATAATTTTTTTAAAGTTCAAATTCAGAGCTCTAGCCAAATACTAAATATCTTACCACCTCTATTCTGAGTTCTTATCTTGAGTGTGCTGGTGCTCAATTGTGCTGTGTGTCTGAATGCAATTTTCATTTTCTATTAAGTGTATATTATTATATACTGAGGTGGAATGTTGCAATAACTTTAATTTCATTTTTTCCCAAGTGCATATTAACTTCATTTTCTTTTAGTATGATTCTATTATGTTATTAAGAGGTGCAATGAGAAGATGAAGATTGAGGTCTATTCTAATTCTTTTTTAAAAACTGGATACAAAAAATAAAGTTGGATAATAGTTTTGTTGAGTGAAGTTCCTTAATGCTTTATTTCTTCATATAGTTTGCCTTGACTATCTGCATTTTATCTTGGCTCTTAAAGCCTTTTAAAAACAAAGTCCTTTTTCTGTTGCTGTAAAAATACCTGAGGCTTCATGCTTTCTAATGAAAAGAAGTTTATTTAGCTCACAGTTTTGGAGGCTGGAAGTCCAAGATCTGATGGCCTCATCCATTTGACTTTTAGTGAGGGTCTCCTTGGTTGGGTCATGATAGGGCAGAGAAATGAAAGGGCAATGGGTCTGCCTGTAGAAGGGGACAAGTGTGTAGGGTGCCTTGCTATATACCAGCCTGCTCTCAAGAGAATTAACTCACTCCTTGAGATTAGCATTAATCCTTTAGTGCCTTTACTACCCAATCACCTTTCATTAGGCCCCGCCTCTTAAAGGGCCCACCACCTCAACACCACCACACTAGAGACCAAGTTTCCAGCACATGAAACTTCGGGAGCTATCTGCCAACTGTACATATCCATACCACAGCAGCTTCTTTCCCCCATATTTGGCACAGGCTTTTATAATACCATAATCAGACATGTTGACTGACTTGTTATGAATACCAAGAATTATCAAAGCAAATACTCTACCTGTACCTTTAAAGCCTAGGAAAGAACATTTCAAATTTAGAATTCATTTTATCTCCCAGAGTATAATCAGTCATTTTGGACTTCAGGATTTATTCATAAAGCTATTATTTCAATTGAAATGAAGTTGAACAAAAATAATAACCTATCATTACAATTATATCAGTTGAAGCCATTATAGTAAACAGTTTTCATATATTTAATTTGTTTGCCTCCCAGAAATTAAATGCTTTCAGCTCATGAATTCATAGTGAGCTTATTGTTGTTCCAAATGGGTTTGAAAATATTTCCTACCAGACAACCTTTTTTATTTTTTTGACTTAGAACTTATTTCTTATGTTTTTCCCTACTTTCCCTCTTTCCTCCCTCTCACTCTAAAAATCATCCTTTGCCCTTGGTGTACAACTTGAGAAGGCTTTGCTGTAAGGCTGTCTAATGAGGAACTTGCCACTGGCATGTTGGTGGCAGTCGCACCCTGCTGCCACTGCAGGCTTCCTCCACTCACTGGCCAAGGATCTGGGCTGTGTTTGCAGCACACGTGTTCTTCTGATGGCCTCATTTGGAGTAACATTTAAATAAAACTTGCTATGGCAATGCCCAATTGCACGACCCATAATTAGTCTGAATAACATTTTCCATTTTAAACCCTGATTTTACGGGTTTACTACTTGGCCCATAAAATCGTGTTCCAAACTTAGACTTGACATAATTTTTAGCATAAGCAAATTTACCATAGCAATAAATCACAAGCTCAATTCTTGAGCCTATGGGATGAAGAGCAAACTCATGTTAATTGGCAGGGAAGAGCCCCTGCAGGTTTGTGCAAGGATGGCAGCGTCCGTGCTGTTGCTGGTTTTGCACACAGGCTGTGTAGCATCAGTCACAGACCTGGATTAGGAAAGTCCAAAGATACAATTCAGAACGTGGACACATAAATGATGTTCTTGTCCTCAGGGGAGCAAAGAAACAAAAGACTTTTTGGTGGTGAAACATGTCTCTTAGGAATTCTGACATCTGTTCCTGTACATACCCTCCTGCCCCGCCAGTGGTCAACATCCACTAAAATAAACAAACATCACTATTTCAAATGATCTATTTCATAGGTCAAATCTGTACTGTTCAGTAGTGCTTCTCCAGGGTGGTCCCTGAGCAGCATCCATGTTACCCAGGGAATTATTAGAAATGTGAATTCTTGGGACCCTTCCCAGACTTACTGAGCTAGAAACTGTGGAGTGGAGCCCAGAAATCTTCCTTTTACCTGTTATTTTGATGCTTGTTAAAGTTTCAGACCCACTGATGCAGCAGTTAGGTGAACAGGCTTTGTGATCAGGTGGGCCTGTGCTGTAGTGGATTTTGAATGTTCCCCAAAGGCCGGTCAGTTGAAGGATTGGTTTCCAGCCTGTGGTGCTATTGGGAGGCAGTGGACCTTTCAGGAGTGGGGTGGAAGGAAGGAAGGAAGTTAGGAGGGACATGCCTTTGATGGGCACACGGGGACCCCCACCCCCTACTCTTCCTTTCCTTTTTGCTTCCTATCTTCCAGGAGGTGAACAGTCCTCCTCTGCCCTGTGCATGTACCCTCCTGTCACAGGCCCAAATGAGAAGGACTGAAAGCTCTGAAACTGAGCCAAAATAAACCTTTTCTTTTTAAAAGTTGATGATCTCAGGTACATATGATTCTTCTTTTAATTCCATTGTATTTCTGTGGTATCACTTTTAATGTTTCCTCTTTCATTTATTACTTTATCTGAGATTTCTTTCTTTTTTTCTTGCTGTAGATAAAGATTTGTCACTTCTGGTTATCTTTTCAAAAACCAACTTTCCGTTTCATCGATCTTTTCTATTGTTTCTCTAGTTTCATTTATTTCTGCACTCGTCTTTATTGTTTCCTTCCTTCTGCTAACTTTGGACTCAGTGTCTTTTTCTTATTCATTGAGGTTCAATGTTAGGTTGTTTATTTGTGATCTTTCTTTCTTTCTTTTTTTTTTTTGGGAGGGTGGGTACCAGGGATTGAACTCAGGGGCACTCCACCACTGAGCCACATCCACAGCCCTTGTTTGTATTTTATTTAGAGACAGGGTCTCACTGAGTTACTTAGCGGTTCTCTTTTGCTGAAGTCGGCTTTGAACTTGCGATCCTCCTGGCTGAGCTCCCTGAGCTGCTGGGATTCCAGGCATTTCTTTTTCTTAATGTAGATTTTTATTGCTATAAACATTTCTTTTGTAAGGGATTTTGCTCTATTCCATACATTTTGGTATGTTGTATTTTCATTTTTGTTTCAAGATATTTTTTGATTTCACTTTTAATTTCTCCCCCCGCCCTCCGCCGTAGGGTCGTTCAGGTGTGTGCTGTTCAATTTCCACATATTTATGATTTTTATGAAGTTTTTCCTATTATTGATTTCTAGTTTCATGCCATTGTGATTAGAAAAGATGATTGCTGTGATTTAAATCTTTTAAAGTTTGTTCAGAGTTTTTTTTTGACCTAATATATGATCTATCCTGGAAAATGTTCCATGTGTCCTAGAAGAAAATATGCATTTTATTGCTGTTGGATGAAATGTGCTGTACAAGTCCATTAAGTCCATTCACTTATGGTAGAGTTCAAGTTCGTGGTTTCTTCTGATTTTCCTGTGGGATTATTATTCAGTGTTGACCCTGGGGCACTGAGATCCTACACTATTATTGCTATTCCTCCTTTCAGTTCTGTCAATGTTTTCTTCAGATGCTTTAATTTTGGGAGCATATGTATTTATAATTGTTTTATTCTCTTAATGAATTAACCCTTTTTATATTATATAATGATTTTATCTCTTTTTCCTTTTTTTGTTTTAAAGTCTATTTATTCTGATATAAGCATAGCTCCCCCATTCTCTCTGTGTTTCCACTTGAATGGAATATCTTCTCCCATCTCTTCTCTTTCAGCCTATGTGTATCTTTACAACTAAGAAATGTCTCTTGCAGGAAATAATATATGGTTGGATCTTATTTTAAAATCCACTTAACCACTTTTTTTGACTGATTAATTTATCTATTAACCTATTTACATTAATTATTGATACAAATGGACTTCCTACTGCCTTTATGTTATTGTTTTATGTTTTGTAGATTGTTCTTTTCTTCCTCTCTTGTATCCCTTGTGATTTGATGATTTTTTTAGTTTTATACCTTGCTTTCTTTCTTCTTCTTTTGTGTATTTTATTTAAATTTTTTTAAAAATTGTGATTACCATGAAGGTTGTATAAAACATCTTGTAACACCCTATTTTAAGTTTGTAACAACTTAACTTCAATTGCATGCAAAAACTACAATTTTTACTCCCCCTGACATTTTGTCACCTTTTAAAATATGTACACTTCAACAATGTGTCCTTTAGGGAATTATTGTAGCAATAGTTATTCTTAATTGCATTGCCTTTTAACTTTTACATTTGTGTTACAACTATCTATACACAACTCTTTTGGTATTAGAGTATTTTGATTTTGACTGGTTTTTACCTATAAGTTTTATGTCTTCACATGTTTTCATGATGTTTTTTAACATCCTTTCATTTCAATGGAACAATTTTCTGTAGCATTTCTTATAGGAGAGTTCAGCCTTTGTCTGGGAAAGACTTTCTCTCCTTCATTTTTAAAGGACTGAAATGGATAAAATATTCCTGATTGATTTTTTCTGTGTTTTGAATATATTAACTGTTCTCCCCTAGTCTGCAAGATTTCTGCTGAGAAATCTACTCAATCTTACAGAGGGTCTTATTTATTTGTGTGTGATGAGTTACTTTTAGTGCTTTCAAAAATTCCCTCTTAATCAACTTGTGACAATCTGATTATAATGTGTCTTAGTAGATGTTTTGTTATTCTGTGGGTGTCATGGATCTGAATATTCATTTCCCAAATCAGATTTTAAAAGTTTTCTGTCATTTTTTCTACCAGTAAGTTTTCTATCCCTTATGCTTTCTTTGCATCTTCTATAAACTCTTGTGAGGAACATACTGTTCCCCCGGTGGTGTCTCATAAGTCGCATAGAAATTCTTTGCTCATTTTCCTTCTTTTTCTCTTTGTGTTCTCCAGACTGGATAATTCAGGTGATTTGTCTTCCAGTATACTTATTCTTTCTATTGCTTGATCAAGTCTGCTATTGAAACTGTCTATTAGATTTTTTAATTTCAGTCATTATATCTCCAACTCCAGAAATTCTGTTTGGTCCTTTTCTTTTCTTTTTTTTTAAACTTTTTTTCTTGTTTTGGGTACTGAGTCACTCGACCACTGAGCCACATCCCCAGTCCTATTTTATATTTTATTTAGAGACAAGGTATCACTGAGTTGCTTAGTGCCTTGCTTTTGCTGAGGCTGGCTTTGAACTCATGATCCTCCGGCCTCAGCCTCCCGAGTTGCTGGGATTATAGGCATGTGCCACTGTGCCCAGCCTGGTTGGTCCTTTTTAAAATGGTTTTAATTTTTATGTTTATGATACTTCAAGATGATTATTTTGAATCCCTCATTAGGTATTTCATAGATATCTATTTAATTGAAGTCAGTCACTACAGTTTTATCTTATACCTTTGGTATTATTGTTTTCTTGATTCTATTAAAAATTTACTTTTAGTTGTAGATGGACACAATACCTTTATTTTATTTACTTTTATGTGGTGCTGAAGATCAAACCCAGGGCCTCACACATGCTAGGCAAGTACTCTGCCACTGAGCTACAACTGCAGCCTGTTTTTTGGATTCTTTATGATCCTTGAAGTCTTACATTGCTGTCTTCATATTTGAACAAACAATTCTACCCTTCAGTCTTTAGTGACTGACTGTGGGAGGGATAGACCTTAACCTGTCAGTTCAGATAGAGAGATTTTGAAATTTTTTCAGGTCTTTTCTATGGACACATCCTCCCCACTTCCGTTTTTCCTCACGAAGGGGAAATCTTAGGATTGTGTGGCTTCTCCTGATCCTGCAAATTCAGCCCTGAGTACTGATATCCTTCAGCTTATCTTCTTTTCCCATGCTCCAAAGTGTTCAAGATTGTGCTCCTTTTCCCAATCCTGCAGAGTTGAGCTAGCTCCTGATGTGTATGTAGACTGTGTGGATGGCTAAAGACATGTGTTCACCAGTTGCAGGATCTCCAGCTGAAGTCATCAATGGAGTTCATGAAGAGTCTTCTTACAGAGTCTGAAAGCTGCTTAGTAGGATATATGCCCAGTTTTGAGACCTATGCAGACAGCCCCAACTCCTTTTCTCTCCTCTTAGCTCCAAGTCCCAAAACTGTTAGTTTTGCTGACCCCCTCAGTGATCTGGGTGAGGTGAGCCAGAAATTGATCTCCTGGGCAATGTCCTGGAAGGCTGGTGGTGTGGGATACTTGCTTTGATCTCTCTTTTCCCAATGAGAGAAATTTCAGGTTGAAGTGTTCTCTCTTGACATGAATCTATGCTACTGGATTAGAGGGGAGGGATGGTGCAGGTAAAGTGAAACTTCTTCTTTCTTCCTTCACTGCATCTATTCTTTGACTTTTTTACTCTAACAGAGAACTGTAATCTCTGTATTGTTCTCCCATGTTTTCACAGAGGCATTTTCATTTATAGAGACCCACCACATGCCTCTTCCTCCAGACAGCCACCCAGTATTCTGGTGCGGTCACTAGGAGTCCAAGAAACTCACTGCGTGCCTCCACCTCCCACCAACCACCCGTAGCCCTGGGCAATCAATCACTCTGAGTCGAAGTGACCCTCCCCGTTCCTCCTCCTTCTCCAGATAACCCCCGGGTGTTCAGGAGCGGTCGCTCTGAGTGGCTCTGAATCCACGTGACCCGCTGCACGGGTCCTCTGGGCAACCGCCCGGAGCTCTGGTGCGGCCACTCAAGACCAAGCATCCCACCACGCTTCTCCTCCAGGCAGCCCCCCTGTGTTCAGGCGCTGTCACTTTAAGTCCAAACAACTCACCACTCGCCTTTTCCTCTGAGCAGCCGCCTGGAGCGCTAATGCAGTCACTGCAAGTCCAAACAACCCGCCGCGCTCCTCCTCCTCCTCCTCCTACTCCTCCGGGCAGGCCCCAGTGTTCAGAAGTGGTCTGAGTCCAAACAGCTCGCCACGCAGCCCCTCCTCTGGCAACCGCCTGCAGCTCTGGTGTAGTCACTCTGAATCCAAGTGGCCGCGCTCCTCTTCCTCCTCCTCGTCCTCAGGGCAGGCCCCGGTGTTTAGAAGCGTCGTTCTGAGTCCAAACAGCTCGCCGCGTAGCTTCTCCTCTGGCAACTGCCTGTAGCTCTGGTGTAGTCACTCCAAATCCAAGAGGCCACACTCCTCCTCCTCCTCCTCAGGGCAGGCCCCGGTGTTCTGAGTCCACACAGCTCTCCTCACCATTCCTCCCCTGGGCAGCCGCCGGAGCCCCAGTGGTTGCTCCGAGTCCCAGCGCTGTGCCGAGCGGCCTCCTTTACGGCGCTCCCAGTTGTCCGAGTTCACTGCTCCAGCGTGGGGAGGGGCGATTCGCCGGCAGCTCTACTTCACAAAGTTCCCTGCATTCCGGGACCACCGTCCCATCCGGGACGCCTCCCCAACGGGTGAAAGTCACCCGGCTGCTTTGAGTTGGTCCCAAGTGTCTCAATATCTCCTCTTTTGAATCCTGAGTCCTGGAGGAACATGAAATACAGCCACCCTCTAGGCCGCCATCTTGAAACCCTCTTCATTTATAAATGATTGTCAAAATTGATACTTCTGTGAGAGTTGGGACCTGGAATCTTCTATTTTACTATCTCACTGATGTCACTTCAGTTTTGTTTGTTCATGTATTTATTATTATACCAATAATAAGGTAGTTTAACAGTTTAAAGTATATTAAACTTCCTACTCATCTTTCTTTTAAAAATCATTTCTTGGCTCTTTCCTAGAATTTTTCTTCCAGGTGAATGATAATAAATATCCATTATGAAAAATTTGAATCAAATTCTCTTTGGAAAATTTGGATCAAAGTTTTAATTACAGGTTATTGAGGGAACTAATTGTTTTAAAATGTCTTTTTTTTTCTTTACCAGAAATATGGCATCTGATTTCATTTATTCTGTTTTATCTATTGGTAAAATTTTCTTTCAGTTGATATTGATCATGTTTTATTAGATTTATAATTTTGGTTGCTATTATGAATTAGATAGTTTAAAACCATTTTAGTTGTTTATGACAAATATTTTAAAATTCTATTTATGCTATTGATTTTTATATGTCTATTTTATAATCTACTTCATAACTTCTCAACATTTTTTGGTGTGATACATTTTAAAGTCATTTGATTTTTTTAAAATTGGGGTTGAAGCCACTTGATTCTTAAAGAATGTTTTTAGATTTGATGTGGGTTGAGTTATGACATAATTGTCAATTATCACTTGATCCTCAACTATTTAACAATAGGTGGTACATTCATATATTACATAGATAGTCACATCCCTGTCTCAGGCTTTCCCCAAGTCTCTCTTCTTCTCTGCAACATTTTCTTCTTATGCTTTCTTACTTTGCCCCTACCATGACTTCTGTTCTACTTTGTTTAGGTAACCATTTAATCCTACATTCCAATCACACCTCTGTACACTCCTTGGTTTCTGTGTACCTTCAAATCCAAGGATGAGATTATCTATCTACCAGCCTCAGCACTTCAGGGCTCTGTCTTCCCTTTCCACCCTCCAAAAACTGGCCTAGCTTTTCTTTGCTGTGACCAAACCAAAATACCTAATAAGAACAATGTAGCAGAGGAAAAGTATTTATTTAGTTCAATTTCAGAAATTTCAGTAAAGGCCAGCCAGCTCCATTGCTTTGGGCTTGAGGTGAGACAGAACATTATGATAAAAAGGCAGGGAGGGGGCAAGATGCTCAGCTCATGGCACTCAGAAAGCAGAGGGAGAGCAAGGAACTAGATTTCGTTTGTTTGTTTGTTTGTTACTCCCACAATCCCAGAGTGCTGGGGACTCGAACCCGGGCCTCCACTATGAGAGGCAGGCACTCTACGAGATGGGCTATATGGCCTGCACAAGGAACTAGGGATGAAATAAAATCCCCAAAGTTACACTTCCAATGACCTACTTTCTCCAGTCACACCCCTTCTGCCCACAGTTTCCATTCATTCCAATCATTAATCCAACAAATGCACCGATGAGGTTACAACTCTCATAAGGCTATCATTTCACCTCTGAACATCCTGCTTCGGGGATTGTGTTTCCAATATATGAGCTTTTCATGAGGCATGACATATCCAAACTATAAAAGCAGTGACAATAAACAGTCCCATCACATTCTCATTGGTTTTCCCCAATACTTTCCACAGAATTGTTTAGCAATAATAGTAACTTAATTTTCATTAACCACTTGCTAGTTCTGGGCATTTTGCTGGGTTCTATGGTGAGAGAGTTGCAAATACCATGGGCATGTAATCTGTGGTCATCAACTTGGGGTCTGGAGAATCTGACCTTGACAGGGATGTCTTCCACACTTTCCCAGGGTTCCTTGTCAGTGCTGGCATTCCCCAGGCTTCAGTCCCTTTTGCAATCTACAATGAAGAATTTACTTTCACCTTTACTGTCAATGTTTGAGATACTGGAGGGTAAAACCAAATGGAAACAAAAACTATTTTCATTAAAAAAAATAATACAGCCTATAAAAATTTTGCACTTCTGTACAACTTTGTTTATTATTTATACACATGATTTGTTTTTATATATTGTTATTATTTCCTCTACTCGCTTGTAAAGTCCTGTAGAAGCTATGGCTCAACTCATATGCTTTTAATTCTCCAGAACATAGCTAAGATTCTAGTATAGAGTTGATGTTCAGTAAGTAGTTATTGCCTCTCTGGATGGGACAACTTGATAATATCCTTCAAACTCTTTTAGTTGGTTTCCTGTAGTTGGTTCCCTAAGGCACTGCAAGTGACAACTTACTTCACCTTCCTTGAGGTTTGGAGTTTAAAAAAAGCAAGGGAAAAAGTGGGTATGCTAAGTGGAGATGGCAGTAACTGTGGTCCTGGGTGGCATATTTTGTTGTGTTAAATGAGAGAACTCACTCTCATCTGTGGTTTGCTAATTATTGTTTTTTTTTTTCCTTGCAGAACAAAGAAGTAAGAAAAAAATTTTCTTTTAAAGAAAAGCCAAAGAATTATTATAGATCATTTCTTTTGACATTCCTAAACAAGAACAGGCCTGGATGGTGTCATTTTCAATTCTTGCCCTAACTAGTATTGTTTGATTTTTTTTTTCATATTGCCAGAATTTTTACCCAATTTTGTTTGTGTGTTAGGTGAATACTATTTCTACATAGAACAACTAAGACTTCTTAATTTTCTACTGTATATACACAATAGTGTTTCTCTTCTGACTTTGATTAACGACCAACTTTACTTATGATATTAGTTATCCTTGGAGTTTCTCTTTTTGTGAAGATGAACTAACATCTTAGGCCCCTGGAGACAAAGAATCCATGGAGATTGTATTTGGAATTTTTTCCTTATTATGCCCATATGGCAAACTCACAACTAAAAAGAAAAAAGAATGTTGTACTATTTGATTCAGAGATTTGTACTTTTGTTACAGATTTTGTATGCTTTCTTTCTAGATTTTCTCTCTCTCTGGCTTAAGAGCCCCATTAGGTACGAGGGAAACTCATAGAATGAGTTTCATAAGGAGCTTATGAAAAACTCCAAACTCATTTTTTTCAAGCTTCAAAGATTGCTTCAGGGATTTATAAAAATGTGAGGGAAGATTTGCTATTTCATTTGTCATATTCAAACCAGAAATGTACTGAAGTTGTAACAGCTTAGCATTGGACTGAAAGTTTCTCAAAGCAGATTTCAAACAGGGTCCAAATTAAATTGACATTTGTCATTTAAAATTCTATTTTGTGTTGATCACACATCAGAGAAGGGACAGAAAACTGGTTCTAGAGCAAAGAGCAACCAGTGTGAGCAACACATATTGAACCTGTTCATCTTTTTGTTTTGATGACTGACCATTTTAACTCTCTTTTCTAGGGTGCCAAATCCATTTAGAGTTCAAAAAAAAAAAAAAAAAAAAACTAGTCAAGTAAATTAGATGTTACTTATAAGAAATAATTGCATCTAGCATATGGCAAAGATTGAGAGGATGATGATCTAAAGTCACCCATCTGTACCTTAGGGAACTCTTAGTTTTGAGAATTAGCAAAGCCAGAATTTGGAAACAATGCCTAGTTGAGTATCTGGTATCTTACTTCAGGTGTAACTAATTTTAAAGCTGGGTTTATAAATTCCTTCTCACTTGTTTAAGTCTCTTGGCAAATGTGTTTGTGAGAAGGAAGGGGAGAGACACAAAGATTTTGATTTTAAACATTTTTATAGGATGCAGTCACCAAATGAATAAAGAAAAGGAATTAAAGCCAGACAAAGAACATAGTAAGAAAGATGGATTGTGAACTCAATACATTTGCTTTTAAACACATACTATTGCCCTTCTAGGCTTTCCAAGGAGACAGCTAAAAAACTGTGTGTTATTTTATCATTGCCAAATATATTTTTCTTCTTGTTTCCTGAAATAGATGAAATAATTATGTGCCCCAGGTCAAACTTGAAAGTCCAGTGGTTGCTTCAGCATTGGTGTGCTTTAATTAACCTGTGTTATCTTCCCTTCCTCACATCCAGACATTTTTGGTGGCCTGGCATTTTTGAGGTCTTTGCTTGTTTTGTTTTTATTCAGTATGAAAAAGGCTTCTTAAATCCTTTAGGTATTAAGAAGTAGTTTCTGGAGTGAGATTATTTTAATAACAATTGCTAACTTTATTGATACCAGGTGCTAGTCAGCTAAACATTATATACTCATTTAATTTAAGGTACAAAGCTACTCCATGGGTTAGATGCAATTTTTTTCTGACATTGTACACTTGTAGAAATTTAGTTTCAGAAAGATTAAGTAACTTGCCTAACGTCTTATAGTTTGTGAGTGGTAGAGTTAAGATTGGCAGTTAGGCACAAAGACCTTGGAACTGTGGTCTCAAGTGCTTCCTTATACAGCCTTCTTTACTGCCCAGTAAAGCAATCAGAAGGGAGGCTGGATCAAAAGGAGTCAAAGCACTTCACTTGCAGTTTCTGGTGTGACAGACACTTGGTTGTTTATCCAACATCCATTTCCACTTCCTGCCAATTTTGTTCAAACATCCATTTCCACTTCCTGCCAATTTTGTTCAGGTGTTGGGTTGCCAAGATCTTTCAGCATTTCCCAGTCCCAGGAAATGAAATAGTGATGAGTCTGAACCTAAACTGGTAATTCCATCATTTCAATACTAATTGGTTTAGTACTGAACTTGGAGCAGCGGCAGCTAGCTTGCAACCACGAGGAATATAGGATTCAGGAAAAAGAGTCCACTGAGGAAGGTAGAGCAAAAAGGATAAAAATCATTAGATCCTTCCTGATAAGGTTTTTATACTGCTGAATCAATCCATTCTGGAACATCCTGTTTCTAAACCTCTTACTTTGAAAAAAAAAATAATGTGTGCCCAATTGATTAAGCCACTTTGAGTTGAATGTCCCCTAACATTCTAATTGATACATCTGGGTTCCAGACCATGCCCCCTCTTCCATTTCCTCTACACATCTTATTCCCTTACAGATGAAATCACTCTGTATGTGTGTATATGTATGTGTGTTTAATAGTTTGTGTTAGGTTAGAAACTGGCTTAAAGATTTTTCTAAACAGATGTTTGAGACTCTCCCAATGAGAGGTATTTTGAACAAAAGTGCGTAGTTTTGACTTTAAGAACTAAATATTTACAGTCTCTCCAAGCCTCTAAGGCTGTCCAGGAAGAAATTTGTGAGTGAATGTTCTATCACATGCAGAGTAGAATAAACAACATACACACGAACTCTCCAGAGACTGTCAGACTACATGAAATTTTACACATCTTTAAGCAAACCTACAGAGAGAGCCCAATTCAAAGTGAGCAGAGCAAGATGTGAGTGAGCTTGGGATGTTCCCAAGGGACTCGTCCTTACTCTTGGGCACATCAGTGGTGATCCATGATGCTCATCCATAAATAAGCTATTATCATCATGAGTCATTTTAAAGAATTCAAATAGTCTGGAAAGCTTTCTCTACTGAAGTTTACTGTATTCTTGAGTTTATCTCAAAAGTCATGTGTAAAGAGATCACAACTAAATGGAACATATTCACAAATGCAAAGGGCTGGTTTGTATTTTTGTATTTTTGCAGCATGTGGGATGTGAAAGGCATGTTGCAACGTCTCTCTGTTGTGGCCTCTTATTCCCAGCTGTGACATGTCTTCCACATTGGCGGCATGCATGCTGCATTCACAAAATGGGACTCTGAGTGCTTTCTTTTTGTACCCTGTGGTGACAAGGTGTATTTCTTATCATGGATTCATTTAGCTTTGTTAGGCTGGGGTATCCCCACCTCTTTACTAATATATGGCCTTGGAGTAGGCCTGAAGACTGCATTGGTTTAGGTGAATTGTGGATGTCTATTTGTTCTTTCCTGGATCCCTGAGAGCACATACAGTGTCTGGAGGCCCTTCTCGTGGATCTTAGAGGTGCTCTAATTCTTCAGATAAGATGTCTGGTCATTTAGTAAATGTCTCCTCTTGTTTGTTCTGCCTCAGTTAGTTACTAAGCATGGTGAGTTTATCTGTTTGTTTATGGGTATGTTTCCCTTAGGTAATGGTGATTCCTCGAGGACAAAGACTCTTGTATTTTTGAATCCCCAGAATGCAGCACAGGGCCTGGCACACAGGAGCAGTTGATCTATAAACCATTTATTTTTTTTCTTCTTACCTTTGCATGGGCCATTAAGAAAGATCTAAAGATGAATATAGCTTTATGTCCTAGCCTGATCTTTTGTCTCAGTATTGAAAGGGCTAAGGGAGACTCCAACCTGGTTGGTATTCTGCCTGCAGCCAAGGATTCCAAGACGATGGATGATCTCCTGGAACTGATTTGTCTTGGACTACAAGGGCAAGAAGCCAGACGTATATTTGTAGGAAATCCATGGTGCTCTTATTACAGCTCTAGGAGCCAAAGCAAGAAATCCTTCCCTTCCCTCTAAGCACTGACTTTTGGAATTGGCAGACACATTAATAGGGATGTCCATGGTTTCTAAAGAATGGAAAACTGGAAAAACATTAACTCTAGGGTTATAATTGTCTGCTATCCACAAATTGTGCAAAAATGGAAAATCTAATAAGGAAGCTGGCATGGCAAGTGGGATTGAGATTTTTCATAAAACTGATCAACATATTGAAATAGAAATGCATTAAGTGTGGTGCTTGTGACTTGACAAGATCCAAATCCTTACACTCCCACATTCATGTGGTTCCCCATGCTTCTCTTTAGTTATTGGAATTCAGTATGCTGTTGCTCAGGGTAAGGGAAGCTACATGGGTAGCTATAAGTAGAATGTCTTTGCTGGAACATACTATTTTCTCATAAGATACCATTCCTCTTGAAGTGCTCTGAAAAGCATATGAAAATATTAAGACATATTATCTTATGAAGGAAACCAACACAGAGAGGGAAGAAAGTTGGCTCAGATGGCGAAACTCAACCCCAGTTCTTTGAAAGAGGCCAGGGGATCATTAGTGTTTAAACAAGCCAAAACCAAACATTCACTTTAAAAATCTAAATTATTTTCCAGATCAGAATGACTTTGGTAAGCACTTAGCTTTGGAATGGTGTCTGTTAACTCATGTTTAGGACCTCTCAAGCAACGGGGCTTCTGCTGATAAAAATAAGAGTATCTTTCAGTTTTATTAGTTCTCTCATCCCACCCTGCCATTGCAGCTAAACACCTATTTCTCAATATCACACTTCAGTGAACAGTGACTGATGGAGAGCAGGAAGTTCAAAGATAAGACTGTACTTAAAAGCTACTTTAGTGAGTATTTTTCTTGATATCCTCTCTCCTTCCTTTCCACTCTTGCTTGTACAACAATAGCTTCCAGAAATGCTGGTATTTCCAGTTTGGAGATATAGGCCTAGGAAGAGATGAAGTGTAAATAAAACCCAAGGGGGTATCTGAGAAATAGTGGTAAGGCTGTTGATTGGTAGCAGAGAATTCAGGACAAAGGATTAATAGAATCAGAGACTTGAAAAGAAATCATGATAGCTTCCATTGATCTTTGATGTTCTGTCCACTCTTTTTTTTTTTTTTTTTTTTTTTTTTTGGTACCAGGGATTGAACCCAGGGCCACTTAGCCACTAAGCCACATCCCAAACTCTTTTTTATATTTTATTTAGTCATGCTAAGTTGCTGAGGCTGGCTTTGAACTCCTGATCCTCCTGCCTGAGCCCCTGAGCTGCTGGGATTACAGGCATGTGCCACCATGCCTGGCTTGTCTACTCTTAGGTGCTCCATCTACATAATTGTACTCACTCCTTACAAGCTTATTATTTAATTGTCTCATAATTGTTACCCTGTTTTCCATGTGAAATGGTTAGAGGCTCAGAGGCCATAACAGTTTAAATAAAGTTCACAGTCCTAGAAGGGTAGGTCCTGGATTGGAACCCAAGCAATCATGTCCACTTCCACAGTGGGGCTGCCTGGTAGAACAAAACTGGGCCATGGAGGGCTTTGAATATTCTACTTAGCTATTAATTTCTTTATTCTGTAGGTAGGTCATTGGTTTTGAACATTTTCAAGGTTGTGAAATGTTTTGCAAGTGATATTCTGCCAATACATTACATAAACATAAGTGAACGTGTTGATATACTAAACAGGAGACTTGACATATTAACAGATGAAATGAAACAAGATCTGGTTGAAGTGATAAGGACCGGGTTCTCACCTACTTTTCTTCTCTCCGTCCTGCGATTCCAGAGAAACATCTGTGGTACTCGCAGGTTGTGTGCAAGTGGGAATGCTGGAATTGTTTTGAATGGAGTATTCTGGAAGGGGTTCCTTAGTACTGATGTTCAAGGTGGAGGGGAAGAGTGAGAGTAGTCAGATGATAACCAGTTCTAAGAATACTGCAGAGGCCCAAGCCTGATTTTCTGCATGGTGGCTCTGGCTAGTGGAAAGAGAGATGAGGTGGATATGAAGGAAGAATTAAGTAAAGTATAAATTGTTGAGACTAAAGAGCCATGAGAGGTGAGAACTTAAATATTTCAGACAAGAATTTTTCAATTAAAAAAAAAGGTGTTGAGTCTAAAGATTTTTAAAAATTCTTTTTAGTTCATTCATTTAGTTTATTTTCTTTTAGACCAAAATATTTTTTAGTTCAGTACATTGTTTAGTTTAAAAAAATTATATCTTCCTTCAATATTTTATTTTAAAAGGCAGATTTAAGACAGGAAATATGGAACATATTGTAATTCCTAAGCACTTAAACATTAACTAAAAAGCAGGCGGTTAATTCGAATTTCAGAATGGTCTGTCACTACCCCTGATATCAAACAAATAAGAGATTGATGGAGCTGCCCAGAAGCCTCAGAGGGAAGCCCAAATGTGGGCAGTGAGTGGCAGGGTTGTGGTTCCAGAGACTTGACAGCAAGGAATGTACTTCTGGTTTTGAGAATCAATAGAACATTTATGTTGATTACATAAAGCTCTTAAATCTTTTTACCTCTCCTTGTCAGTTGAGCAGATTATGGAATTTTTGAGAAATTTTCAGTCCAAAGTCAGATGGAAAGGTTGCTATGTTCCCATGCATGAAGTCTTTCCAAAACAACTACCATATAAACCCAGAATCATAAATCATTTTTAATTGGCTAAAGCTGGTCCCCGAAGAAGAGTGATCAAAATATTGTGCTGGCTAATGAACCCAGTGCGAAAGACAATGGAGCACTTCTGATGGACGAGGGTACCATTGTTCGTAAACTGCCACTAAATTGCTTCAATTAATTCCATTTGGATTTATGAATAAATATCCTTTCTCCTTTGGGTTTTCCAACCTGCCTTTTGCTTTAGAAACCTACCTCAGCTTCATCAATTTATGCTCTTTTTCTCAGTGATATGACTTATACCCTGATGAATTTTTAATTTCTCTTTTTAAAAAAGCCTATCTTAGGGAATATCATGCTCTTGGGTAGTTAAAACAGTCTATTGGCTAAAATATATGAGGATAACTAACAATAAAGGGCATTAATACAAAAAGAACAAGTGATTTAGTGGACTGCTTTAGCAGCAATTAGAACACTGGCATTGCTGTGGAGGTGGGGGTATCCTGATGTACTTCTGGTTTCAGGACTATTCCAGAAATTGAACTGCAGTATTTCCTTAAACCACAAGAGTGTGAAATCTTTCTAAAGCTTCTCAGAAAGCAAAAGGGGGGTACTAATGAACACAAACTATAACACAATTCCAATTTTACAGCACACTAAATGTTGCCGATAGCATTATAGAGCATAATTAAGTCAAATTGGAAGGGGATTCTGGTAGGGAAATAGCCCTCCTGGCTGAGAAAGTGGATGCTATTTAAGTGTTATTTACCCATCGCTGATAATGTGCAAGCAAGTACCATGGAGTTTGTACGGTGGACGTCAAGAAGATATTCATGCCGTTTTGTGTATTTTGTGATTTCCTGTATAGTATGAGGAAACATCTACTTTGGGATGAGGGAAGGAAAGGGGGAATAATGTTTGCACACTTAAATTCTCTCAGTGGAGGACTTTAAAAAGTCAATACTACCCCTCCAAAAATATAACATGGTTTTCAAATAACAAGTTGCTTGAATTAACTTTGGGAGCAGTCCTATAAAGGCAATCATTGACTTTTAAAAGCAAATTTCCCTAGAGTGCTTTACGGACTTTTTCTCTTCTCCTGAGCTTCATAAAATGGAAAAGCAGCACACACTTTCTTCCAACGACCTCTACATTAAAATTTTAAAATGCTGGTTAAAGACTGAAGGGTAACATCATTAGGCTTTGAAAAGAAAAGTCAAGAAATCTAACCAAGTGACTTCAAATCCAGTACTTGTAAAGGGTCTTTTGAGCCGTGAGGGTCAGCAGCTTGCTTTTTATCCTGTGGGTTGCTGTCATGGCTTTTGGCTGGCAGGGGTCCTTTCTGGGGTCCCACAGGAGTTACACTGAGCTGAGGGTATTCCCTTAGTGCTGTTCTCTGCCCTAAACCCTTCCCAGCTTCCGGCTCCTGCCAGTCGGCCTCAAGAGGCAGCGTCGAATGGGCCATATCTGTCAGGAACAAGGATTATAAAAAACTGCCTGACTCGGAGTTATCTTTCCTCATTGCATTTCTTTCAGTTTTAAAGATTTTGACGAAATCATTGCAGTTAAGGACAGCAAAAATATCTTATGGACTTAATGTCAATGAAGGGGTTAAAGGAGCCATTTTCCAGGCATTTAGTCTCAAATTAGCACTCTGGAATGTGGGGAATGTTTTAAACATAAAAAGGCTGAGTTGTATATTATAATACGTGGTAACTTTTTAAATGTTAGGGTTTCATATCACAGAACACACACACTGGAAATTAAAAGACCCATTGTTTGAAACCTCTGCATCCAGATACATGCCTAAGCACTAGTTACAACTGATTTAAAGACAGAGGAGAGAACTCGTAAAAGTCTTGAGTATGATTTGAGGTTCTGCTTCCATGACTTTTTATAAAAGCTGGATGAACAAAATTCCCAAGGGTGAGTGTGAAGATTTAGGGCCCATGTTACCATTACTTTTGGATTGGGTGGGCGTTTAATTTCTTGGAAGCCAGGAGAAAATGAAATATTAGAGCAAGTAGAGTTACAAATTGGTTTTCAATCTGCCCTTTGTTGAAAAAGGTTTTTGGTACATCAGGTAGGTTTTAAAGTCTAAGGGATTTCCTCTGTGGAAAATTAGAACCTAAGCTCTTTGAGAGTCTGAAGTGTATCTTGTGTCTTTCTTGTGAATCTTATAGAACTGTTTGGTTTGGCTAAAGGAGGTAGATAGTGATCTTTGAACGCCTTGCCTTGGAGCAGCTGTCCGGTGAGTGGGCAAGCTGGTCGCGTCCCACAGGCGCTAGCTTGGGGAGTCCCACAAAGCCCGCCTTGTCCCCATATGCCTCCCCAAACCCCACCCAGCACGTTCCCTTTCCCTCCACTTCCGAGGTTGCTCTTTCATGAACTGTCAAGCTCTCCCTTGTTACTACCTTGGTTACTTGCAGAAGGCCACACATGAGGGTTTTTTTTTTTTTTTTTAAATCCCTTCACCTGGAGTCTTTTATCAGATAGGTGATTTAGGGAGGGAAAGGAAAAATCCAGGGCAATGACTCTTGTTCCTCTCAGTGCATTTCAGTGCACATGGGTTAAGAATAAGCCCGTGATGGTCCCTATTGTATTTGCCACCAAACATGTAAAGTATTTATGATTACAAGGTATTTTAACTACTCTTAGTAATCGATTACTTGACACCTTCCAACAGACAGAAGCATCAAGGCTTCTCCTATGGAACATGCTGGAGACACATCTAGGAGTAAAGTGGAAGGAACTGGCTTCCTTTTCTATTTTCTGGCGAGAGGATGCTTGACAATAAAATCAGCAAGTAGAAGTATGGGCAGTATCATTGAAAGGGAAATGCCATTCTCCTCAAGTATGTGTTCTAGAGTGACTAAAATTTTTTTGCCTAGAGTCCTTTGTCATAGTGAGTCTACATTCATCCAGTCTATTGCAACAGACAAAAGGAAGATGGTTTGGAAGAACTAAGAAGCCTGCTTCTGGGGCCCAAAGTGATGCAGAATTAAGTGGTGTCAAAGTAAAAGGAAAGTTTTACTAGATACAAATGAGTATATCTTAATGCAATGGAGCCTTCCAGGCATCTGCCTATGTCCGCAGGCAGAAACCCTGCAAATAAACCAGAATACCATTCCATTTTGTGAGTTCATCTAAAATTGTCATGTTTATTTAATCACATTTCCACTTCAGGAAGAAGTACATACTAGAACATTTGAGAAAAGAACATAAATAGATCAGATTTGTCTTATGTAAGATCTATTCATCCATCCATTTACCCACTCATATATTGATTCAGTTTGTGCTGTGAAGTTAGAATGCTTGAAGATTTCAGTTTTATGGGAACCGTCTTGCAGCTGGCATGGCATTACTCTAGGCTGGGCTATTAGGCCATATTCAGTGTTTTGGATTTTAAGGCACCTAAGAAAATTTCCCTCCCTCCTTTAAAATGCTAGTAGTCACTTTGACGACTGTTCTAAAGCAAACATTCTCTGAGATAAACATCATTATTCTTGCTGTAATATAAATAAATTTATCAATCAGCTTCCAAAGAATAGGATTGAAAATCAGAAGGGCAGTTGCCCCAGGAAATTGTGGGTTTTAAGCAGGTGGAGGGAAGACATATGTAAATTGGAAATTGGGGTCTTATAATGTTCCACTTTATGATTTAAAGGCTAATGTAGTTAACCTACAGGAGAATAAAGGAAGACGCTAAGTAATAGATTATATTATGGGCCTTGTACTGACTAATGCATGAGGAACTACTTCCAGGGAAATATACCATAAACTGATGTGGTTTTTGGGATCCTCTTTGCTTTTGTTCATTGTGTTCTGATATGGATTACTTTAAGATACCATAAAAAATTGCCAAGGAATTTAAGCAAAACTGATAAAATATTGTTTCAAAAGTATATAAAATTTTCTTATATTTTTATTAGGAATAAGTGGGCACTGTTTCATTCTTGATAATGATATATAAATGTATATTGATATGTGCTGCTTAAATTTTTAAAGAAAATTACTAGTTGCATAAGTATGGAGTTCATAACTTCCAAAGCAGTAAAGAAAAAATAACTAAGAAAATCTAATTAATATAACCACTATAGGAAAAGAACAATAGAGAGGGTAGCATGCAGACCTAAAATAAAATAGTAGAGGTAAGGCCAAACATATTAGATAAATGCCAAGCACTCTTTGTTAAGACAGAACCAAAAACCACAATGCATGGCATTCACAAAAGACATAACTAAATTAAAATGGCACAAAAACATTCAAAGAAATAAGTATCCATATTAATATTGAACCAAGTAGAATTCCACTCATTAGTATTAAATGAAGTATTATATCAGTGAAAAGTGTAATCTACAATAGATATTATAAAACTACATAATAATGTGACAAACATTGAGATATATAAAGCAAAAACTTAGAAACACATCAAATAAGTTTAAAGAATGCAATAGAGTTACTTTATATTAGGTAGAGGGGAGTGAAGGGAGGGGAAGGGGTATGGGGGAAGGAATAATAGTGTTGTGACACAGACTTTATTACCTCATGTACATGTATGACTGCATGATTGATGTGTTCCTGCAATATGTATAATCAGAAAAATGAGAGATTACACTCCATTTATGTATGATCTTATCAAAATGTATTCATAAATATATGAAAAAGTATTCAACATCTCTAGTATTAGAGAAATGCAAATTAAAACAACTCTAAGATTTCATCTTACTCCAATTAGAATGGCTATTATCAAGAACACAGACAATAATAGATGCTGGCATAGATGTGGGGAAAAAGGCACACTTTTACATTGCTGGTGGAGTTGCAAACTGGTGCAGTCACTCTGGAAAACCGTGTGGAGATTCCTCAGAAAACTTGGAATGGACCCACCTTTTGACCCTGTTATCCCATTCCTCAGTTTATACTCAAAGGACTTAAAATTAGCATACTACAGTAACACAGCCACATTAATGTTTATAACAGCTCAATTCACAATAGCTAGTTTGTGGAACCAACCTAGATGCCCTTCAACAGATGAATGAATAAAGAAACTGTGGTATATATATGCAATGGAATATTATTTGGCTATAAAGAAGAATAATATAATGGCAAATAAATGGTTGTAATTGGAGAATATCATGCTCAATGAAATAAGCCAATCCCCCCCAAAAAACAAAAACCTAATGTTTTCCCTGATAAGTGGATAATGATATATAATGGGGGTGAGAGGGTGTGAAGTGAGAGAAAAATGGAGCAACTTTAGATTATGTAGATGGAAATGAGAGGGAGGAGGAGTGTGAAAAAAATGGTGGAATGAGACAGACATCATTACCCTAAGTACATGTATGATTACACGAATGGTATGCATCTACATCATGCACAACCATAGAAATGAAATGGTGTACCCCATTTGTGTACAATGAATTAAAATGCAGTTTGTAAAAAGTAAAAAATGAATAAATAATTTTAAAAAATGTATAAATGCAACTGTCATATACAACTAATTAGAACAAATAAAATAAAATAAATTTAAAAAATGCAATTTCATAAAATTCTAAGCATAGGTTTACATATGTTGTAACCTATGAAAAAAGAAGATATATATTTTTTAACTTACCTCACTACTCCCATCAATATTAAATTTCACAGCTTGGATTTTTAGGCCATACTTTATGTCACTTAACAAAGCAAGTGCACACTCAAAAGGACAGGAGGAAAAGAAGACTTTGTTATGGCTCATGATTAGCTGAACGGAATAAACTTACATTCTGGTTAAAACAATTCTATTCAAGTGGACATTTTATTCAAGTGTTCATCTTTTGTAAAACCCAATTTTAAAAAAATCACCTCTGGGGAAACTATTCAGAGGACATGGGAAAAGTATCGCAGTTGTTTGTAAACAATGATAGTAAAAAAATTCTGTTAGGAAGTTGGAGTAGTGGGGTTAACTCTAGGAATAATCCGTAGGACTAAAATTAAAGATTTCACTATAATTTCATATTAAAAGGGCTGTATATTTTCACTAAAACTGGATTTGTTTGGGAAGGTCTGATTTCCAATAGAGACCATTTGGTGGGGTGACTAGCACCCACTTGGGAGGCATCTTGAAAAATTCATTTTACAGAAAGGTGGCAAGGTCTACATTGTTGGTGTGCAACTGAACTGCTTGAGACAATTAGGTCCTAGGGGCACCTGATACAAGAACAGGAATAAGCATTCATCTATTTCAAAGTTCCCGATGGTGTCCATGAGCAACCCAGAATGAACACTAGGGAGGAATAAAGTTGGATATATTGTAGGCTTCAAGTGAAGGCACCCCACAAATACAAGGGTTAAGAGTTAAGATTTAATCTGATTGGCTAGGAATGCATGGCTGGTTCCTAAGACAGAATGGACCTGATGGAAGATGGTGGAAGTGAACTAAGCAGTGAGCCTTAATCTACTCACAACATGGAAAGGAGGCAGAGAATAAAAGCAGTATTGAGAGGTGGGTGACAAAATAAATGTTCTAAGACTTGATACTACATAGTCTGAGGCATGGAGAGACTGGAAGATAGGTTACCAGAGGAGAAAACAAAACTCAGAGTGCCCTAACCTGAACCTGTGGATGGGGGGTGCGGGGGCACGCATCAGAGAGAGAAAGGGGGGGGGGCAGACATTCTCTTGCCCACTTAAAAACTGCTGGAAAACTGTTGAAAAGACAAACAAAATTTATAATCCAGAAGGTTTCTTTAAAAAGCACAAACTATCCCAGTGGCTCAGGAGGCTGAGACAGGAGGATCGCGAGTTCAAAGCCAGCTTTAGCAATGGTTAGGTGCTAACCAACTCAATCGGACCCTGTCTCTAAATAAAATATAAAATAGGACTGGGGATGTGGCTCAGTGGTTGAGTGCCCCTGAGTTTGATCCCTGGTACCCCTCCCCACAAAAAAGCACAAACAATTTAAAACCAACTAGTGAAAATAAAGCTGAGTGGGGGTCTTCTAGCCATCTTGTGGAGCTCATAGTTGACCAGTCACCCTCTTAAGTTAGCACTGCATCTCCCCATGCCCAGACAGCTGCAAAGTGAACCAGAGGAAAACCCCCATGCAGTGGGCCCTCTTAAGAACTCAGCCAGAAAGAACTTCTAGAAGGACCACAACTAGCCCTAAATCTTGGAAATCCCCTCCCTTCAGCGTGAATAAGGAGAATGGAGGAGGCTGGTGGGGACCTGGGCTTGGGAAGTGCATGTCTAGCCCCGCTCAGCCTCTGAGGCCCAGGCAAGGGCAGGAAGTTCTGTGCAGGCTTGCTTGACTTGACTCAAACAGAGGTTATAAGGAAACAGTTTTGGCTCCAAACAAAGGAAAGTTGATTCACCAGGCCCTGACCACTGGCACTTGCGGGAGGCACCATGAGAAGTGTAAGGTCAATCCCCAGCATCACAGCACTGTACCAGAGGGAGTCTTCCTGAATATCTAGTGACATGCAGACCCAGTGGGAAATTTCCAGGGTGTTTGTAGGAGAAAGAGCTGGATACCAGCCTTAATAGGTACATAACCTGAACCATGATTGCAATTGGCAAGTGACAGGGCATTATTTAGATACTTGTGGGGCCTTATGGGACTCATTAAGTAGAGGGAATCAACATTCACCATTCACAATCTGGGGCAGCAGAAATTAGAGTCCATGTGAACCAGCAGACACCCTTCAATATAGCACCTTGGAGAGTGGAGGTAATACTACTGCACCACAGAATACCTGTAAAAAACCCACAACCAGTGTTCCTGCACACACAGACAGCTACTAGGATCTTCACTATAGCAAAATGAACCTAGCAGAGGGGAACAGGTACAATTGGGACCCTCAGCAAAGACAGGGGCACTTCAGAGTCTGCATCCTGAAGTTCTGTGACATTAGAATCAGGCAACTCACAACAGCACACCCTTTGAGGCTACAAACAACTCTACTGTCAACTTTGATCATATAAATAACTCCTTAACTTGAATGATAATTCTTAATTCAATAGCCAACTTTGTACTTCCAACCCATTTGAGTGCATTTAATCTAATGGTTTTAAGCATTCATGGGAATCAATCTTCTTATCTTTGTTTCCTAGCTCTAGTTTGTGCCTGCTTCTCTTACCACCCCTCATGTGCTTGCACTGTCCACTACTACCTCAAATAACACCCACTCATCTATTTCTCCTTTCTACCCTGGTATAAATGACCCTTCTAGAACTTCTCTCCCCCACCCCCCAACACTTACTTACTTTCTTTCTATCTTTCTTTTCTTTTCCCTCCGTCCCTCTCACCCTCTCTTTCTTTTCTTGTCTTTTCTTTTCTTTCTTTCTTTCTTTCTTTCTTTCTTTCTTTCTTTCTTTCTTTCTTTCTTTCTTTCTTTCTTTCTTTCTTTCTTTCTTTCCCATTTGCCCAAACTTTCTTCCTCCCCATTTAACACTCACTTAAGGTTTTAGTAAGTTTATTAAATTTAACTAATAATTTTTGGCCTGTTCCTGAACTTTATTATAAGTGTATATCTGCGTTTGAGGAACTTCAGAGAACCAATTGCTGTAAGTTTTTGTTCTTAGAAATTTGAATAGTACAAGAAAGGGCTAAGACGTGATTACAGTAAATAATGCTCAGTTGTAGCTCTTAAAGTGGAATGATATTGGGATCAGCAGAGGTCACACACTGAATTAAAATGCCATTAACTAGCTATATACCCATCCCAGGACCCATAAGAAAAAGAAGCTCACATAGTACTCCTTCACTTAAAAGAACAAGTTAGAACTGTACTGATAGTTGGGTAGACATGCAAACGATATGCAAAAACAAGGGAACAAACCATCCAAAATACCCCATAATGTTTCACTAACAGACTTCATTGATATCACAGTGGAGGAAATGTCAGAGAAGGAGTTTAGAAAATTCAAAGTTAAACTGTACTGTGAGCTAAAAGATACTGTGAGGAGTGAAATCAGAAAGAAAATACAGGAAGTGAAAGATCACTTCAATAACAAGATAGAGATTCTGAAATAGAATCAAACAGAAATCCTTGAAATGAAAGAATCAATGAATCAAATTAAAAATTCAATGGAAGGTGGCCAGGAGCAGTGGCCCATGCCTGTAATCCCAGCAACTGGGGAGGCTGAGGCAAGAGGATTGCAAGTTCAAAGCTCACTTTTGATGAGGCACTAAGCAACTGAGACCCTGCCTCTAAATAAAGTACAGAATAGAGATGGGGATGTTCTACAGTGCTCGAGTGACCCTGAGTTCAATCCTCGGTACTGCCACCCCCCCCCCAAAAAAAATAATTCAATGGAAAGCTTGAAGACAAAATATATAATCTTGAAAATAAAGTCAACCATAGAGAAAAGGTGCTGAGAAACCATGAAGAGTGTTTTAGTCTGCTCCCCCCACCGCCCGGTGTGATTCAAAGACCTGACAAGAACAATTTTAGAGAAGGAAAAATTTCTTTGGTGGTTCACTATTTCAGAGGTCTCAGTCCATAGGTAGCAGTTCCATTGCTGGGGCTAGAGGTGAGGCTGAACATAAGGGTGAAAGAGTGTGGTGGAGGGAATTGGTTCACATGATGATCAGAAAGAAGAGAGAGACCCCACGTGCCAGATGCAAAATATATGCCCAAACACATGCCCTCAATGACCCACCTCCTCCAGCCACACCCTACCTGCCTTCAGATACCTCTTGGTCAATCCCATCTGGGGATTAATTCACTGGTTGAGTTAAGGATATCATGACACAATCATTTCTCCTCCAAATCTTGCATTGTCTCACACATGAGCTTTTTTTTGGGGACATCTCATGTCCAAATCATAATAAACATATATTCAAGAAATCAGGAATAACATTAAAAAAAAAAACAAATTTGATTCATTGGGATAGATAAAGGCTCTAAAATACGAACTAAAGGAATTCACAATCTTTTCAATGCAATAATATCAGAAAATTTCCCAAATCTTAAAAGTGAAATGGAAAACTAAATACAGGAAGCATATAGAATTCCAAATGTACAAAATTACAAAAGAGCCATACAGGGCACATTATTCTGAAAATGCCTATATACAGAAAAAGGACAGAATTTTAAAGCCTGCTGGATAAAAATTATAGGTCACATTTAGAGGTAAACCAATCTGAATATCAGCTGATTTCTCCATCCAGACCCTAAAAGTGAGGAGGTCTTGAAATAACATATTACCAAGCTCTGAAAGAAAATGGATGACAACCAAGAACATTATACTCAGGAAAATTAAGCTTCAGAATTGAAGATGAAATAAAAACCTTCCATGAAAAGCAAAAGCTAAAATAATTCATAACTAATGAGTCTGTATCACAAAACACACTCAATAGAACATTTCAAGAAGAAGAAATAAAAAATAAAAATAAAAACCAGCTCAGAGAGGCATTATACTAAAAAAACTAATCAAAGGAGAATAAAATTCAACTCAAATACTAGAAATAAATCAAAGTGTCAGGAAATAAAAATCATCTCAATAATAAAATTGAATATAAATGATCTAAACTCTTCAATCAAAATACATAGGTTGACAGTAGGATTATTAAAAAAGACCCAAAAATATGCTGTCTGCAAGAGACTCACCTCATAAACAAAGATATCCATAGACTGATGGTGAAAGGACAGGAAAAAACATGCTACTTACATGGATCTTGTAAACAAATAGGTGTTGCTATTCTCATATCAGATAAAGTGGACTTCAAGTCAAAGTTAATCATAAAAGACAAGATCATGTCATATTTCTTAAAGGAATCATAAAACAACAATAAATGATAACTGGAAATATTTATGCCCCAAACTATGGAGCATATATGTAGATCAAACAAACCCTTCTCAATATTGAGAATCAAATAGACCTCAAAACAATAATATTGGGTGATTTTAATTCACCTCTCTCATTACTGGATAGATTAGCCAAACAAAACTAAATAAAGATGCTATAAAACAACAAAAAAACCCCATTATTTGAACTTAACAGACGTCTATAGGATATGCCATCCATCAATGACTGAATATATTTTATTCTCAGAAGCACATGGAACATTTTCTAAAATAGACCATATTTTAGACCACAAAGCAAATCTTAGCAAATACAAAGAAAAAGAGAGAGAGAAAGAGAGAGAGAGAGAGAGAGAGAGAGAGAGATAATGCCTTGCATTCTGTCAGATCATAATGGAATGAAATTAGAAATCAATGATAAGGTAAAAAATAGAAATCATGCTACCACTTGGAAACTAAATAATACATATTTGAATGATGAATGGATAGCAGAAGAAATCAGGGGAGAAATAAAAACATACTTAGAGGTAAATAAGAATAGTGATATAACATATCAAAATTTCTGGGACACTATGAAGATGGTTCTCAGAGGAAAGTTCATAGCATTGAGCTTGTACATTAAAAGAATAGAAAGATACCAAATAAATATTCTAACATTACACCTCAAGACCCTTGAAGAGCTAACACCAAAACCAGTAGAAGACAGGAAATAATTAAAATCAGAGCTGAAATAAATAAAATTGAGATAAAAACCAATTCAAAAAATCAATGAAACAAAAAGTTGGTTTTTAGAAAGAATAAACAAAATGGATAAACCCTTGGCCAAGCTAACCACAAGAAAGAGGCAAAAAAACACAAGTTATTAAAATTGTGATGAAAAGGAAATATCACCACAAACACTACTGAAACCCAAAGGATTATCAGAAACTATTTTGAAAATTCATACTCTAACAAGCTAGAAAATCTTGGAAACATGCACAAATTTCTAGGACATATGACCTGCCCAAATTGAACCAGGAGGATATAGAAAACTCAAACAGATCAATTTCAAGTAATGAAGTTGAAGAAGACTTCAAAAGCCAATCAACAAAGAAAAACCCAAGTCTGAATAAATTCTCAGCTGAGTTCTACCACACCATTAGAAAAGAACTAATATCAATCCTCTTCAAATGACTTCATAAACTAGAAAAGGAGGGAACCTTCCAAACTCATTCTATGAAGCAAATATCTCCCTCATGCCAAAACCAAACAAAGACACATCAAGGAAAGAAAACTTCAAACCAATATCCTTGATGAACATAGATGCAAAAATACTCAATAAAATATTGCAAACCACATACAAAAATACATTAAAAAGACAATGCACCATAGGGTTCATCCCAGGGATGCAAGGCTGGTTCAATATACAGAAATCAATAAATGTAAGTCACCACAAAATAGACTTAAAGACAAGAATCACATGATTATCTCAATAGACACAGAAAGATATTTTGACAATATATAGCACCCATTATATTTAAAACATTAGAAAAAATAGGGATAGTAGGAATACACCTCAACATTGTAAAGGCTCTATATAACAAACCCAAGGCCTACGTTATTCTGAATGGAGAAAATCTGAAAGCATTTTCTCTAAAACCAGGAACAAGACAGGAATGCCCACTTTCACAACTCCTATTCAACATAGTTCTTGAAACACTAATCAGAGCAATTAGGTAAAAGGAGAAAATTAAAGGGACATGAATAGGAAAAGTAGAGTTCAAATTATCTCTATTTTCTGATGACATGATCCTGTATTTAGAAGATGTAAAAAAATCCACCAGAAAACTCTTAGAACTCATAAATGAATTCAGCAACATATTAGGATACAAAATCATCACCCATAAATCAATCACATCCTTATATTTTAATGATGAATCTGCTGAAAAAAATTGAGAAAACTATCCCATTCACAACAGCCACAAAAAATACTTGGGAATCAATTTAACAAGAGACATGAAAACCCTCTATGATGAAAACTATAGAATGCTAAGGAAAGATATTGAAGAAGATGGAAAGACCTCTCCTGTTCTTAGATAAGCAGAATTAATATTCTCAAAATGGTCATACTACGAAAAGTGCTATGCAGATTCAATGCAATTCCCATGAAAATTCCAAAGATGTTCCACATAAATACAGTTATCTCATACTTGACAAAGGTGCCAAAAACATACATTGAAGAAAAGATAGCCTTTTTTTAATCAAATGATGCTGGGAAAACTGGAAATCCATATGGTCTACAATGATATTTAACCCTTATCTCTCACCCTGCACAAAACTCAAAGTGGATCAAAGGTCTATGATTTAGAAAGAAATCCTGCACTTGCCAGAAGTAAAAGTAGGCCCAGCACTCCAACATGTCAGCTCAGTTACTGATATCCTTAACAAGACTCCTAAAGCACAAGAAGTAAAATTAAAAAATCAATAAATGGGACAGCATCAAATTAAAAAGCATTTGCACAGCAAAGGAAATAATTAAGAGCATGAAGAGAGTCTACAGAATGGAAGAAAATCTTTGCTACCTGCTCCCCAGATAGAGTATTAATCTCCAGGATAAACAAAGATCTCCAAAAAACACCAAACAAACAAACAACCCAATCAATAATGGGCAAAGAAACTAAACAGACACTTCTCAAAAGAAGAAATATGAAGATAAACAAATTTGTGAAAAAATGTTCAGCTAAAATTTGTGATAAAAAGCAAATAACCATGATGGACACTACTAAAATAGAGAAGATAATTAGAAACTATTTTGCAAATTTATACTCCAATAAAATAGAAAATCTCAGGTACGTCAACAAATTTCTAGAGACATATGAGCCACCCAAACTGCATCAGGAGGATATACACAATTTTAACATGTCAATTTCAAGCAATGAAATAGAAGATGCCATCAAAAGCCTACCAACAACAAAAAAAAAGACCAGGACCAGAAGGATTCTAGGTTGAGTTCTATAAGACCTTCAAAGAAGAACTAACACTAATCCTTCTCAAATTATGCCATGAAATAGAAAAGGAGGGGACTCTTCCAAACTCATTCTATGAGGCTAGTATCACCCTGATACCAAAAGCAGACAAAGACATATCAAGGAAAGAAAAGTTCAGACCAATATCCCTGATGAATATAGATGCAAAAATTCTCAATAAAATCACATACAAAAACATATTAAAAAGATAGTGCACTATGATCAAGTGAGGTTCATCCCAGGTATGCATGGTTGGTTCAACATACAGAAATCAATAAAAATAATTCATCACATCAATAGCCTTAAAGTTAAGAACCATATGATCATTTCAATAGGTGCAGAAAAAACATTTGACAAAATACAGCACACTTTCATGTTCAAAACACCAGAAACATGAGGGATAGTAGGTTCCTCAACATTGTAAAGGCTATCTATGCTAAGCCCACAGCCAACATCATTCTAAATGGAGAAAATTGAAAGCATTCCCTCTAAAAACTGGAATAAGACAAGGATTCCGTCTTTC
Source organism: Sciurus vulgaris (assembly GCF_902686455.1). Taxonomy (NCBI): domain Eukaryota; kingdom Metazoa; phylum Chordata; class Mammalia; order Rodentia; family Sciuridae; genus Sciurus; species Sciurus vulgaris. The sequence continues at coordinate 105,777,731 of NC_136465.1, forward strand.
ACCACTTCTATTCAACATAGTCCTGAAACTCTAGCCAGAGCAATTAGACAGATGAGAAAGAAATTAAAGTAATACAAATAGGAAAAGAAGCACTCAAGTTATCACTATTTGCCAATGACATGATTCTATATTTATAATATCCAAAAAATTCCACCAGAAAACTTCTAGAACTAATAAATGAATTCAGCAAAGTAGCAGGATATAAAATCAATACCCATAAATCAAATGCATTTCTATACATCAGTGATAAATTCTCTGAAAGAGAAATTAGGAACACTATCCCATTTGCAATAGCCTCAAACAAAAACAAAAACAAAACAAAAAAACCTTGGGAATCAATCTAACAAAAGAGGTGAAAGACCTCCACGATGAAAACTACACAACACTAAAGAAAGAAATTGAAGAAGACCTTAGAAGATGGAAAGACCGCCTATGTTCTTGGGTAGGCAGAATTAATATTGTCAAAATGGTCATACTACCAAAAGCATTATACAGAATTAATGCAATTTGTATTAAAATTCCAATGTCATTCTTCATAGAAATAGAAAGGGCAGTCATGAAATTTATTTGGAAAAGTAAGAGACCCAGAATAGCCAAAGCAATACTTAGCAAGAAAAGTGAAACAGGAAGCATGGCAATACCAGACCTTAAATTATGCTATGGATCTATAGTAACAAAAATTGCATGGTATTGGTACCAAAATAGCTATGTAGACCAATGGTACAGAATAGAAATCACAGAGACAAACCCACATAAATACAGTTATCTCATAGTAGACAAAGGCATCAAAAACAAAGACTGGAGAAAATACAGCTCTTCAACAAATTGCTAGGAAAACTGGAAATCCATATGTAGCAAAATGAAATTAAATCCCTATTTCTTACCCTGCTCAAAACTCAACTCAAGGTGGATCAAAGACCTAGGAATTAGACCAGAGACCTTACATCCAATAGAAGAAAAAGTACACCCAAATCTTCATCATGTTGGTTTAGGATCTGACCTCCTTAACTAGACTCCTAAAGTGCAAGAAATAAAATCAAACTCAATAAATGGTATGGATTCAAACTAAAAAGCTTCTTCTTAGCAAAGGAAAAAATAACATGAAGATAGCCTGTAGAATGGGAGAAACTCTTTACCACACACACCTCAGATAGAGCACTCATCTCTAGGATGTATAAAGAACTCAAAAAACTTAACACCAAAAAAAAAAAAAAATTACCTGATCAATAAATGAACTAAGAAACTGAACAGACACTTCACAGTAGAAGAAGTACAATTGACCAACAAATGCATGAAAAAATGTTCATCATCTCTAGCAATTAGAGAAATGCAAATCAAAACTACTCTAAGATTTTCTCACTCTAGTCAGAATGGCAATTATCAAAAATACAAGCAATTGTAAGTGTTGGTGAGGATGTATGGAAAAGGTACAGTTATACATTGCTGGTGGGATTGCATATTGGTGCAACCACTCTGGAAAGCAGTATAGAGATTCTTCAGAAAATTTGGAATGGAGCCACCATTTGACTCAGCTATCCCACTCCTTGGTTTATATCCTAAGGACTTAAAATCAACATACTACAGTGATGTGGCCATGTCAACATGTATAGTAGCTTAATTTACAATAGCCAAGCTATGGAATCAACCTAGATGTCCTTCATGAATGCATAAAGAAAAATGTGGTACATATACACAATGGGACAATAAATATGGGGAAAAGGGTACACTCATAAATTGTTAGTGGGACTGCAAATTAGTGCAACCATTCTGGAAGCAGTATGGAGAGTCTTCAAAAAACTGGGAGTGGAACCATCATTTGACTGAGTAATCCCACTCCTCAGTGTATACCCACAAAGGATTTAAAATCAGCATTTACAGTGATGAAGCCACATCAATGTTTACTGCAGCTCGATTCACAATAGCTAAGCTATGAAGCCAACTTAGGTGTCCTTCAATAGATGAATGGATTAAAAACTGTGGTGTATATATACACAATGGAGTATTACTCAGACATAAAGAAAACTGACTTTATGACATTTGCTGGTAAATGAATGGATCTGGAGACTATCATGCTAAGTGAAATAAGCAATCCCTAAAACTAAAGGTTGAATGTTTTCTCTGTTATGTGGAAGCTAATTCACAATAATGGGGGGAGGCAGATTAAAAAAAAAAGAATAGCAGTTCAGTGGAGTAGACAAAGGGGAATGAAGGAAGGGGAAGGGGATAGAAAAAGTGAGATGAATTGGATATAACTTTCCTATGTACATATATGAATATACCACAGTGAATCTCACCATCATGTACATCTACAAGAAACTAATTTTAGGAATAACTATGGGTAATTGGCAGAAAGATCAAGAGTAGAGGGAAGGGGGTTGAGGGGAGGGGAGGGGAAGCTGGGGTACTGGGGACTGAATTAGAACAAGATATATTCCATGCTTTTATAATAATGTCAAAATGAATTCTACAGTCATGTATAACTAAAAAGGACCAATAAATAAATAAACAAATGAACAAATAAATAAATAACTTTGGAAAGAAAGAAAGAACGAAAGAAAGAAAAAGAGAGAAAGACAGGTTTCTGTATCAACCAGCATCTATTACAGTATTCTGCCTCCATTAGGGTTTTGGAGGATCCTAAGAACAATTATACATTTTTCAAACTTGTGTTCACTTTAGCAAATGTCCTCTGTGGAAGCCTTTTGGAATGTTCAGGCAATATTACTCCCATAAAATGCTTTGTTTTAATTTTGTGTACCAGGATTTTAATTCCACGCTGACGGAATTCTTCTAACGGAAGAGTAATGGTTTGGGGCCATCAGTGATCTCTTTAGCTATGCCTTGTACAGCTCGTTCTCTGTAAAACTACAGAACATTTCTGCCCCTACTTTTAAATTTTATTTTAGAGGCATTTTAATCAGTTAATAAGATCTATGGTGAAACTATGACTTGCCTGACCAGTCCTCTGTTTACTGAAAAGGTTAGAAAATAATCTAAGAACATTGCTTTGGAATCAAACCAACACTTGCCTCATTACTAGTCAAATCCAAAAGAAGAATCCAGACACATCAGTTAATTGTAGTTTATGAGTATATGTGAGTGAATGAGGAGGTGTTGGGTTGGGACATGCTTTTAACTGATTGTAAAGAAAGCAAGTGAATATGGGTATCAGGCCACTGCGTTTGACTTCTGGAGAATTAAAACAATTGATGATTACAGGCAATGGGTGTGTATCTAAGTCATAGCTGCTATCACATTTCTCCAACCAAATGGTTGTGTCTGGATTATCAGTAGAGTTCTAGAGTATCCTGCCCATCCTTGTCCAGTTATCCAGACACTTTTCATTCACCTTGCCTTCCCTGACTCCTCACAGCAGTGTTTTTGCCCTTTCATTTAACTTCCCACAATATGTTGTTTTATATCTATTGCAGCATATTCTAGCATATAACTTACACAAAATAAAATTCAGTATTTTAAAGCATATTTTTTGATGCATTTGATAAAATGTACACATTTATATATAATTATTACTACATTCAAGATGCAAGTCTCATCTTCGTATTCAAATTCGAGATTCATTAACCCAAATATCTACTAATATATCCTCTTGAATGCACAAAAGATACCTCATACCCTCTGTGTTCTAAATTAACATTGTCAACTCCACTCCTCAAACCTGCACACAACATATCCATCCAAACAGTCTAGAAATGTGCGATTCATCAGTCCCTCACTGTTCCTTACCATCCACTCAACCACCCAGCTCTTCTCTCCTAAGCATATATAACATTCATTCTTATGTCTGTGCCCCAAAGTCTCCTCAAACCCCTTTGCAGTCAATCATCTCTCTCTCCCTCAATATTCTGGCAACCCATGATTTTTTTCTGTCTATATGGTTTTGCATTTTCCATACTGTCTTATAAGTGGAATCATAAAATATTATGTGGTCTTTTAGGTCTGGCTTCTCCTCCTTAGCATAATGTGTTTGAAAGCCATATGTGTTGTTGTATGTGTCCATAGGTCAATCACTTTTATGGTTGTATAGTACACTGGTACTTCTTTATCTGTAGTTCCACTTTCTACAGTTTCAGTTACCTGAAGTCAAAAGGTAACTTGAAAAGGCGAATGGTCTCCACTTAATAAGGGAAGAAAAAATAGTATACTGAGGTGGCTAAGATTTATAGTGAGAATGCAGCTTTTATCCAAAATGATGAAAAAGGAAAAAGAAATTTGTTCCAATATTGTTATAGTCTAAGCTGCAAAAGGTATGGTCATAGTTCATGACAAGGACTTAGTTAAAATGGACATTAAACTTATGCATAGAAGACATGAAAATAAAATGCATTCCAACTATGGCAGCATGTTGTGCCAGAAAGTGTTGAGCCTGTCTGAAGACTTCAGCAATGAATCCCCTAAAACAAGTGACATCAAGCTGTTTACAGAAAATACAGTATGGTTACACAGTTTAAGGAATAGATTTGGACTAAATCTATCTAGATTTGGACTAAAGTACAGAAATTATGGGGTAGGCTGCATGTGCTAATAAAATTTATAAATTAATATTTATAAATTAAACTTTATCATATATACTTATAAAAAATATAACAGATTTCGATAATATCTGAGATTTCTGTACTAACCAATTAACACCTTGGAACATATGCCTTGTGGATAAGGGATGATTACTGTACTTCATTTTATGTATATATCACAATTTGTTTACTGTTTTGTTTTCCATCATTACAAATTACCTCATTTTCTGTAAATATATGTTGAACACTTATTGTATGCTGGACAAGTCATGGGTGCTGGGATAAACAAGTTAGTTAAGACATAGTTCTGATCATTATGGAATTTACATAAAGCAGATGATGTTCATATAATAGGTCTGGAACAAGATGGAGGAATGCTCTGGAAACTTAGAGGAGGAAGGCTTAGAATAAGCCTTTCAAATGAATAAAAATTATTACAAAAGCAAAGGCAGAGAAAAGCAGAACAGGAGAGGGAAGAGCATGAACAGGGGCATGAAGACAGGAAAATTATTAGCAAGGAAAATTATTAGAACTGTACTAGAACATTAAGTTTCCAGCTGAGAGTGGCAAAGAAGTCTGAAGTAATATGCAAAAGCCAGCTCATTAAATATCATCAGTTCTGTATCAGCCAGATCACGGGAGACTAAATGTCATGTAAAGATGGTTCTTCATTATATCATGCTAGGGAGTCATTGATGTGGTTTAGGATGGGACAGACAAACTTGTATTTTAAACTAGATTATGTGGGACAAACGGGTATGAAGGGATAGTTCTAGCTGGTTTTTGGCCTATCGTAGGCCAATGATGTTGACTTGAACCAGCACAGCAGTATTAAGGGCAGAGACATAAGAATGAATGTTATATATGCTTAGGAGAGAAGAGCTGGGTGGTTGAGTGGATGGTAAGGAACAGTGAGGGACTGATGAATCACACATTTCTAGACTGTTTGGATGGATATGTTGTGTGCAGGTTTGAGGAGTGGAGTTGACAATGTTAATTTAGAACACAGAGGGTATGAGGTATCTTTTGTGCATTCAAGAGGATATATTAGTAGATATTTGGGTTAATGAATCTGAAATTTGAATATGAAGATGAGACTTGACTTTAGAAATTATTAGCATAATAATTAAAATAAGGAAGCAGAAGAGATTACATTTCCTGGACAGCCAGGACAAAAATCTCACTGAGGTTTTTGTTCTTCACAGTACAGAGCTGGAAATGTAGATGCTCCAGAAATATTTGTGGAGCAGTTGACTGAATGGATTGATGCTCCTTTCCAAATAAAATTTTATCTTATGCCTGCACACTAGAATTCAGGGGCATTAGATCTGTAACTCAAGCATGGAATTGCATGACCTACTTAAAGGCATCCAGATAATATTCTCATTTAAGGCAGAGGGAGCATTGTACATTGAAAAAACAATAACCTTTTTATTTATTTATTTATTTATTTATCTATCTATTTATTTATTTATTTTTAGTTATTTTCTATTTGTGGGTTGCTGGGGGAAAGAAAGAAGGGCACCTGGAGTCTGGGTTGCACAAATGGGCAAACCAGTATGATGTCTACCATTCAGTTCTACCCTGATTTGGCCATAACTGGGTAAATGATTTAGCCATAACTGGGTAAAAACTTTTCTGCATAAACAGATGTCCTCACCCACAAATTTAGAAAATCATGTGATTTTAAAGAAAAGAGAGGCCATTTGTTTAGTGGGAAAAATATCATCATTGTTAATGATATGTTTATTTTTTGAAACCCAGGTAATGAATCTCAGCTCCTCTGAGAAGCCTTCCCAAATCTTCCAAGTTGGCATGAATTCCTACCCACCATTTACTCTCATGTTCTTTGTCTTGGGAGCTGCAGGATACATAGCAAAGAGCATGGGTTTTGGAGGTGACTAGTCATAGGTACTATCTTGGCATTGGGAGTCACTAAACTTGAATCCCACTCTTCCTATCTGTAAATGACCTGTCAGGATTGGAGGTGGTGTGTTCGCTTTTCTTTCTTCTGTGTTCCAAACTTTGAGAGATAGATAAAGAATATAGATGAGTATACAGTGCTAGTTGTTTCTTCTTCATATTTCACCAATTAGTTAAGTTCCTTCTCTTTCTGCAGATTAGTGTATACTTTTCCCTCTTGTGGGGTAAGGTGTCTTGTCCAGCGAGTACAATGAAGACTCGGCTCTCAAATGAAGTTTTAAGGTCTTTATTTTTATGGGAGAGCTTCTGAGCCGAGTGCCTGGTTCTTCCTCCTCCTCCACCGCCGCCGTCTTCTTCTTCTTCTTTTGTCACGCAGCTCTCTCTCTCCTTCTTCCCTTGTTGCGCAGCTTTCTCTCTCCTTTTCTCTCGTGGAGCTGCCGCTTCTCTCTTCTTCCTCTCTCGTCCTGCCGTCGCTGCCTCTCCCCTTCTCTCGTCCTGCAGCTGCTGCCTGCCTGCTGCCCACCTTGCCTGCCTCGGCCGCGCAAAGTACGCAGCTTTATGGGATGTAACAGCCAATCACCTTAACGGGTCAGGCGTTTGGCTCGCGGAGACTTAATGGTGGGTAATGAGGACACGTACTGATCATGAGCTAAGCACGGATGCGGAGGAGATCAGTCAGCCAATAGAAAGCACTTCCTTAAAGTTGTTTTTCTTTGCAGCTGGGCTTCTTGGCGCCATCTTAGGGCAAGGCCAGCCACCACTGCGGGCCCTACAGGGCAGCGGCCTCCAACAGTAAGGTAGAAATTAGAAAATAAATATTCCCTTACAAGAATACCTACCTTTAAGTTTATTTATCTGAAAGCCAGGAAATGCCACATGAAGGGCTGGACAGTCCAGAAAAGGGACAGACAGGACTGAGACCCCCCATCCCCATCTCTCTCTCTGTCTCTCTCTGTTCTTGGTTCTCTTGATAGCACTAAGTACAGTGATGTCTGCTGAACTGAATTAGAAGCAAATCACACTTGCTTTATTAACATTAGATGTTGAACCTCCAATTTCTTTCTGGAATTATTATACCTCCTCTCCACAAGATCTTTAGATGTTTAGATATTTAGATTTTAGGTACTATTACTTTTTTAAACTTCAAGTAACTTATTTTGAAGGGCTAATATGCATGTAGGAAAGTATAAAAATCCTAAGTATACCTCTTGGTGAGTTATAACAAGTTGACTACATTTGTGTATCTATCATCCAGATGAAGAAATAAAACCTTCTCATTATCCAAGAATAAAATCTTAAGTTCCCTTCCAGAGGTAACCATGAACTTTATTGCTAACACATAACAATTTTACCTATTTTTGAAATGTGTACGAGGGTCTTATTCTCTTGAGCCTTATGTGCATGGATGCATCTATGTTGTTTTGTGTAGAAGTAATGTGTTCAGTTTTCTTTGCTTTATCATTCTCTGTTGTGTCAATGTACCCCCATTAATTTACCCATTCCACTGTCAATGGACATTTGGATTGTTTTTAATATTTTGCTATTATAAATAAAACTCTTGCTATAAAGATTCTTATACTTTTTTTGTATATTTCTCTTGGGTATATAAGCAGGAGTAAGATTGCTGGGTCACAGGGTAAGTGTATGTTTAAATTTAGTAGATTATGTAAAATAATTTTTCAAAATTATTTTACTAATTTACAATCCCATTAGCATTGTAAGAAAATTCAGTTGTATTTCATCCTTATCATCACTGGGTAATCTGTCTTCTTAACATTAGCTGCTCTGCTGAGTGTGCAGTGATATCTCATTGTGGTTTAAGTTTTCATTTACTTGATGATTAATAAAAGATAAACAAATATTCATATAGGTTTTGTTATGGTTTGGATATGAAGTTTCCCCCTAAAGCTCCTGTGTTATTGCAGGAATGTTTGGAGGTGAAATGATTGGATTGTGAGAACCGTAACCTAATCTGTCCATCCTAGTTTAAATGGACTGGATGATAACTGTAAGAGGGTGGGGCATGGATAGAGGAGGTGGGTCCCTGGGGTTGTGCCCTGGAAGACTTCATCTTTCCTGTGGCCCCTTCCTCTCTCTCTGCTTCCTGGTGCCATGTCCTGAGCAGCTTTCCTCTGGCACACCCTTCTGCCATGATTTGCTATCTCCCCTTGGGCCCTGAGCAATGAACTTGGCTGAATATGGATTAAACCTCTGGACCTGTGAGCCAAAATAAACTTTCCCTTCTCTAAGTTGTTCTTGTTGGGTGTTTTGGTCACAATGATGAAAAGGTGATAAACGCAGGCTTATGTGACCTTCTGGCATTCTATCATCTGAAACTCTTGTTCATAACTTTTTTTAAAGTTATATGCCTTTTTCATATTGATTTATAGTCTAAATTGCAACTCATTCCCTTAATTAATGATTAATGCTTTTTTGCATGTGTCCTACTTTAATAAATAGTGTCTACCTCAGGTCATTAAGACACACTACTGTGTTATATTCTGGGAGCTTTCCCTCCCCTTTTCAAATGAATATTTACATTCCATCTAGAACTGATTTGTGTGTGTGTGTGTGTGTGTGTGTGTGTGTGTGCACGCGCACATGTGCCCACGTGCACACATGCATATGGTAAAGGGGGTCCAGATTAATTTTTTGATATGAATATCTAGTTTATAAAGACGCTCTAATAAGGAAAATCATTTTAAATTTCCCGCTTGCTCAGTAGTCCTTTCATTATCATAGATCAAGGATCCATATATGTGGATTATTTTTTCTGGACTTCATATTATAGTTCATTGTTTTATTCTTGTATTAATATCATAATGTCTTAATAGCCATAGATTCAGAATGTCTTCATGTCTTGTAGTCTGTAAGTACTCAGTTCTGTTTTATTCTGAGGATTTTCTTGGCTATTCTTGTCCTGCATTTCCATATAAATTTTGGAATTATCTTGTGAAATTCCTGCAAAAATTTATTTTGGAGATTTTTCAATAAACTTTGCATTTTTGATTTTTTTTCTTACAGAAAAGTTACAAAGAAAATACAAAGAGTTCTCATATACTCCCTCATCCAGTTTCTAATATTGTTAACATATTACAGTGATGCATTTATCAAAACTAAGAAGCTGACATTGATATATTACTATTAACTAAACCCCAGACTTTATTTGGGTTTCACAAGTGTTTCCATTAATGTCCTCCTTCTTTCCCAGGTTCAGTCCAGCATACCACATTGCATTTAGTTGTCATGTCTCTCTAGTCTCCTTTGGTCCCTGACAGTTTCTCATCTGTCTTTGTTTCTCATTATGACTTTGGCAGCCTTAAGGAGTACTGGCTGGTTATCCTGGAGAATGTCCCTAGTCTGAGGTTTTCTGTTCTTTTCCTTTTGATGATCTTGGAGTTAACAGGTTTTGGAAAGTATATAACAGAGTTGAAGTGTTCTTCTCATCACATGGTACCAGGCTGTGCAATATTCACATGACATTAGTGGTAACATGAAGTTTCATTACTTGGTTGAAGTAATATTTGCCAGGTTTCTCCATTGTAAAGCTATTTCACTCTATTAGCCTATTCATAGAAGAGGGTCATAAAATCTGTCCCTCCTGGGTGGGGGAGGGTCAGGTATTAAACTCTATACCTCCTGTTGGATGTGATATGGTCACATATTTGAAATTCTTCTTTGAGAAAGAGTTTTCTCGTTCATTCATTCACATCAGTGTGGACTCATGCATATTTATAGTTAGAATTCTATTTCAATACTACTTTATTTTTTTGCTGACACTGTTCCAGCCAGAGCATGGAGGAGCTTTTTAGTTTGCCTCCTGTGTCTTTTTGACATGTACCCATACTTTGACTTTGGAGCATTTCCTTACATTTTGGCAATGCTAAGATGCTCTAGGCTCATTTTGTATATTCCCTTCCCCAATTATAGGATCAGTCATTTCTCTACTGAGCACTTGTTCCTTTTATTGGAAAATGTGTTTGGAAACCAAGAGTAAGGTACTGAGCTGCTCATTATTACTGGGCTATTGTTGTTTCTAGACCTTTTCAGTGGGCAGTGCTAGTCTATGTATATTCTGTACACCCCCCCCCACATATACGTTTATATGGTGTATGTGTGTGTATGAATACAAATCCATGAATACACACATACTTATCTTGTTTCTGTATCTATTCATGTATATGTATATATGTATTAAGCTAAACATTAATTTATATTGATATCCCTAGCTCTAAGCAGCAGTACCAGATTCATTCTAACTTTCCTTTCTTATCAGTAGCTCTGGTTTTTGATTGTGAGAAACTTGGTACTCACCATCAATTATTTATTTATTTATTCAACCCTTGTAAACAAGTAAAGCAGCTTTTGGAATTGTTAACGTGTATCTCCTTGAGAAAGGAATTTATCAGTTAGAGTATAGGGTTTATATATAATTCCTCTTGTTGATAGCCTTTTATAATTTTTTGTCAAACATCATTTTTCAAAGTTATGCAGCTGAGTTTTTCTAAATATTCACATGCTAGTTTGCTTTTTGAAATGTGCAGTCCTCTAACTGTACAAAGCCATGTGCCTGTCATCCCACAACAGTCCCTGCACCTTTATAGTTGCTCTGTAAGTCCCTTGGCGAGGATATCCCTTCCTCATCAGCCCTCACCCCTGCATCCACTAATCTGTTTTCTTTGTAGTTTTGCCTCCACCAGAATGCTATCTAAATGATATGACACTGCATGTAATCTTATTTTGCTTCCAAGATTCATCCTGTTATTGCAAGTATCAATAGTGTGAACATTTCCATAGCTGAATAGTATTTCATTGATGGATGTTCTGGTTTTTAATCCATTTTCTTGTTAAAGGACATCTCAGCTGCTTCAAGTTTTTAGTGATTAGGAATAAAGCTGCTAGAAACATTCACATAGGCTTCTGTGGAGACAAGTTTTCAAGTCACATTGGTAAATACCTAAGAGTGCTGTAACTAAGTGGTACGTTGGTTCTATGGTTAACTTTATGGGAACTGCCAAACTGTCTTTCCAAGTGACCGTGGCATTTTTTGGGGGGTATTTTGTTGAAATTTCTAAATTCCACTGTGCTTGTAACATTGTCAGATCATTTTTCTTCTCTGCTACACCTGTAGTTATGATCCTTTTAATTCTTAATATTGATATTTTTGCCTCTGTTTTCAGTATTACTCCCTTTTATTTCAAACCCCACATAATCACCAAAACAATGTTATTAAAACATGAAACTAATTGTATAATTACCTTCCACATTTACAAGTCATAAGAAGGCTTTCAAGGCCTTTTTTTTTAAAAAAAAATCATTTTTATTGTAAACAAATGGGATACATCTTGTTTCTCTGTTTGTACATGAAGTAGAGGCATACCGTTTTTGTAATCATACAGTTACCTAGGGTAATAGTTTTTGGTTCATTCTGTTATTTTTTTTTCTTCCCCCCTTTTTGATGTACCCCAGTTAGCTTTCCATTGTTTTGAAACTTCCTTCTCTTTGAGTTTCAGTCACAATGGACTAATGTATTTCTCCTGGTATGTTCTGAACTTCTATAACCCGGTACCTTAGTTTAGCCTTTCCCACCAGTTTTGATCACCCTTTCCTATACATCTTCATCCATTGAAATACTCCTTATTTCTTAAGGCTCATCTCAAATTCTGTCCATGAATTTCTCTGTTTTCTCCAAAACAAAATACAGATTTCCTTCTGTTTCTGGCACATATCCCTTCAAACTTGACTATGCCATTTTGCATTCTTACCACCACTGAATGAAAATTCCTATGGATTTTCATCTCTACCAGCATTTGTTATTGTTCATTTTTTTTTTTTTTTAGATTGAAACTTTTCTAAAAAACAAAGGGTGATATATCACAGTTTTTTTTTTAAATTTGCATTCCCTTGTTGAATACATTTTTATTTTTTTGTTTGAAAACAATATATCATTTTTAGTGAAATGTCTGTTCAGATCTTTTGCCCATTTTAAAATTGGGTTGCTACTTTTCTTTTCTCCTAAATTTTAAGAGTTTTTAAAAAAATATATTCTGGACACAAGATCTTAATCAGACAGTTGATTTGAATATAGTTTCTTCCAACCTGTGGCTTAACAATGTCTTCCACAGAGTAAAGTTTTGAAGGTTGATAAAGTTCTATTTAGGTTTATTCATTTGTAGCTTGTACTCTTGATATTTCATTGACAAGATCATCATGAAAACTAAAGTCATGCAGCTTTTGTCTTCTGTTTTCTTCTACAGGCTTAATGCTTTATGTTTTGCATAAGTTGTTTGATACATTTTGATTTAATTGTTGTGTAAAGTAGGAATTACATGTCTGGGTTCTTTTATATATATTGACACTTGAGTTTTCTAGCACCATTCATTGAAAAGACTATGTTTTCTCAACTAAATTGTATTAACCTCCTTATCAAATCAGTTTGTGTGACTCTTTATTTGATTGAATTTTGACTGAGAATACATGCACTCTATAGATCACTTTTTGACAAAACTGATGTCCTTATAATTTTGAGGCTTTAAATCTCTGAATATTATCTTTACATTTATTTAGATCTTAAGGGTTATCTCAGTGACTTTTTGTGTAGTGGACTTGACATCTTGTGTTTCATTTATTCATGGATATTCAGTGATTTTTGATATTATATTGAATGGTATTCTTTCTTAAGTTTCATTTTCTAACAGCTTGCTGCTTGTATATCAACATGAAAGTGATTTTTTAAAATGTTGATTTTTCTATCTAGCAACTCGCTTAATTAATTTTGCATATTTTATTTCTGATAGTTTCCAGTGTTCCTCTGTAGGTTTAAGAGGTTTACTTTTCATTCTAATCTTTAGCATTTTATTTATTTATATATTTATTTGGTCTTATTACATTGACAGAAAGCCTCAGTATAATTCTGAATTGCAGGCATCATTGTCTCACATGGGACTTATTAAATATTGAAAGACTTGAAAGACTTGATACGTTTGTTATGTATCTTTAAAAAGATAAACTTTATCAGGTTAAATAAATTCCCATCTAGTCTCAGTTTGTCAGGAGTTTTAAATCAAAATACATATTGCATTTTCAACTGCTTTTCCTGTATTTGCTGAGGGAAACATAATCTTTATATTTTGTTTTGTTAATGTGGCAATTTCTGTTATTTCTTGAATGTTCAACTAACATGCATTCCTGGGAGAAACTTCTCTTGGTTGTATTGTGTTATGCTTTATATTTATTCCTGGATTAGATTTGCTAATATTTAGTTAAAAACTGAATATTTAGTTAAGAATTTCTGCATGTTCTTTCATGAGAATATTGGTCTATATTTTCCTTTTCTAAAATATCTTTGTCTTGGGTCTGAAGGCTGTGCTATCTTTGTAAAGTGAGATGAGAAACATTTCTTCCTTATTTCCTATAAAATTTGAGTAAGATGGGAATTATTGCCCGTTTAATTAAAACAATGTGTTTTTGGAACCCAGGATTGAACCAAGGAGAGCTTAAACCCCTGAGCTACATCCCCAGCCCTTTTTATTTTTTATTTTGAGATAGGATCTCACTCACTAAGTTTCTTAGCACCTCTCTAAGTTGGTGAGGCTGGCTTTTGCTATCCTCCTGCTTCAGCTTTCCTAAGCTTGGATTACAGGTGTGTGCCATCTCATCTGACTGTCTCTTTAATTTTTAAATGTAATTTACAGTAAAGTCATCTAGACCAGAAAGTATAGCCTTGTGTGTGTGTGTATTTTAATTACATATTCCATTTACAGGCACTTTTCTATTTTTAAAATAATTACCAATTAATTGGCATAAGGTTCTAATCTTCCTCTTAATTTCTGTAGAATCTATGTTAATGTCCACATATTCATTTTAATATATCAGTATACTGTAACTTCTCTTTTTTCTTAAATTATTTTACTAGCTCTTTATGCATTTTATTAGCCTTTTGAATAAACAATTTTGGCTTTATTGATTCTTTCTATTTTATGTTCATTTTATATTTAGTAATATTTTCTTTTATATTATCTTCCCTGGATTTTAAATTCATTTTTTTTCTGAATTAATGAAATGCATGATTGAACAGTTATCTTCAGTCTTCCCTGCCAGTGTATGCATTCAAAACTGTAAGTTTTCAGAACCAAGCTTCAGTTCCCTGAACCAGGGCGGTGAGTTCCTGCCCGCAGGTTGCTTCAGGGACCGGGACAGGGCAGCCAGGGACTTCCCCAAGGAGCCCGCAGCCCGGCCCCCTCCTGCGGGAAGTGCCTTTCCAGGCTAACTTCTCGGAGCAGACCCCCAGTGAGAGCCTTTCCACAAACAGAGCCAGCTCCAAGTCCTGGAACCAGTAGAGGACTAGGGGCAGCTTTCCTTGGAAGCACTGCATTATCAAGTTACTCAAAGATTTCAGGCTACTGAAGGCAGGAAGGTGATACACTGGAAATCTACAGGGACAATATAAACCAATAGAAGAATTCTGAAATATCACAAAGTCCCACTGACATCTGACCAATATGAGAAAACAAGGGAAGAAAATGTCCCAAACAAACCTAGATACTATTACAATAAAACCCAATGACAGCACAGCAGAAGAAATGTCAGAAAGGGAGTTCAGAATGTACATAATTAAAACAATCAGGGAAGCAAACGAGGAGATGAAAGAGCAAATGCAGGCATTAAATGATTGCACCAATCAACAGTTAAAGGAGCAAATACGGGAAGCAAGAGATCATTTCAATAAAGAGTTAGAGATATTGAAAAAAAACAAACAGAAATCCTTGAAATGAAGGAAACAATAAATCAAGTTAAAAACTCCATAGAAAGCATAACCAATAGGATAGAACACCTGGAAGACAGAACCTCAGATATTGAAGACAAAATATTTAATCTTGAAAACAAAATTGACCAAACAGAAAAGATGGTAAGAAATCATGAACAGATTATACAAGAATTATGGGATATCATGAAAAGGCCAAATTTAACAATTATTGGGATTGAGGAAGGCTTAGAGAAACAAACCAAAGGAATGAACAATCTATTCAATGAAATAATATCAGAAAATTTCCCAAATCTGAAGAATGAAATGGAAAATCAAGTACAAGAGGCTTATAGGACTCCAAATATACAAAATTACAACAGACCCACACCAAGGCACATTATAGTGAAAATACCTAACATATAAAATAAAGACAGAATTTTAAAGGCCGCGAGAGAAAAGAATAAGATTACATTCAGGGGGAAACCAATAAGAATATTAGCAGATTTTTCAATACAGACCCTAAAAGCTAGAAGGGCCTGGAACAACATTTACCAAGCCCTGAAAAAAATGGATGCCAACCAAGAATCTTATACCCAGCAAAACTTACTTTCAGATTTGACAATGAAATAAAATCCTTCCATGATAAACAAAAGCTAAAGGAATTTACAAAAAGAAAGCCGGCATTGCAGAACATTCTCAGCAAAATATTCCACGAGGAAGAGATGAAAAAAAAATGATGCAAATCAGCAATGGGAGGAACTAGCCTAAAGGAATAGCCAAATAAAGGGGAAACCAAATCATGTCAAAAAACAAAAATGAGTCAAATGACTGGGAATACAAATCAAATCACAATAATAACCCTGAATGTTAATGGCCTGAACTCATCAATCAAAAGACATAGACTGGCAGAATGGATTAAAAAGAAAAATCCAACAATTTGCTGCCTGCAAGAGACTCATCTCATAGAAAGAGATACCCATAGACTAAAGGTAAAAGGATGGGAAAAAACATACCATGCACACGGACACAGCAAAAAAGCTGGAGTATCCATCCTCATTTCAGATAATGTGGACTTCAAGCCAAAACTAGTCAGAAGGGATAAAGAAGGTCATTTCATACTGCTTAAGGGAAGCATAAATCAGCAAGACATAACAATCATAAATATCTATGCCTCGAACATTGGCTCATCCATGTATGTCAAACAAATCCTCAATTCCAGAAATCAAATAGACCACAACACAATAATACTAGGCTATTTTAACACACCTCTCTCACTGCTGGATAGATCGTCCAAACAAAAATTGAATAAAGAAACCATAGATCTCGGGGGGTTCAAGATGGCGGCCTAGAGAGTGGCTGCATTTCATGTTGCTCCAGGACTCAGGATTCAAAACAGGAGATATTGAGACACTTGGGACCAACTCAAAGCAGCCGGGTGACTCTCACCCGTTGGGAAGGCGTCCCAGATGGGACGGTGGTCCCGGAACGCAGGGAACTTGTGAAGTAGAGCTGCCGGCGAGACGCCCCTCCCCCGCTGGAGCAGTGAACTCGGACAACTGAGAGCGCCGTAAAGGAGGCCGCTCGGCACAGCGCTGGGACTCAGAGCCACCACTGGGGCTCCGGCGGCTGCCCAGGGGAGGAGTGGCGAAGAGAGCTGTGTGGACTCAGGACACCGGGGCCTGCCCTGAGGAGGAGAAGGAGGAACGTGGCCACTTAGATTCGGAGTGACTGCACCAGAGCTACAGGCGGTTGCCAGGGGAGAAGCCGCGCGGCGAGCTGTTTGGACTCAGAACGACGCTTCTGAACCCCGGGGCCTGCCCTGAGGACGAGGAGGAGGAAGAGGAGCGCGGCTGCTTGGATTCGGGTGACTACACCAGAGCTGCAGGCGGTTGCCAGAGGAGGGGCTGCGTGGCGAGCTGTTTGGACTCAGACCACTTCTGAACCCCGGGGCCTGCCCGGAGGAGTAGGAGGAGGAGGAGGAGGAGGAGCGCGGTGGGTCATTTGGACTCGCAGTGACTGCATTAGCGCTCCAGGCGGCTGCTCAGAGGAAAAGGCGAGTGGTGAGTTGTTTGGACTTAAAGTGACAGCTCCTGAACACAGGGGGGCTGCCTGGAGGAGAAGCGTGGTGGGTCGCTTGGTCTTGAGTGGCCGCACCAGAGCTCCGGCGGTTGCCCAGAGGACCCGTGCAGCGGGTCACGTGGATTCAGAGCCACTCAGAGCGACTGCTCCTGAACACCCGGGGGGTTATCTGGAGAAGGAGGAGGAACGGGGACGGTCACTTCGACTCGGAGTGATTGATTGCCCCAGGCTACGGGTGGTTGGTGGGAGGAGGAGGCACGAAGTGAGTTTCTTGGACTCCTAGTGACCGCACCGGAATACTGGGCGGCTGTCTGGAGGAAGAGGCCTGTGGCGGGTCTCTGGGACTCAGAGCGATTGTTCGGGGCCCCAGGTGGCTGCTCAGAGGAGGGGCCGCACAGCCAGGTGATTAGGTGCAGAGCAGGGTCCCAGGATCTAGGAGGCTTCTGGGTGGAAGAGCCGCACAGAGACAGGCTTAGGGCGGAGCGAAGGTTCCAGGCCTGCGGGCAGATTCTCTGAGGAGGGGCAGCCTAAGGAGATTCATCTGCGAAGGGTGAGGCTCCCAGGCCCAGGAGGTAGGGCCGGGCCCCTGGGAACTTTGCAGAGGAAGGCAGCCCAGCCCAGGCGGTAGCTGTAAATTGAGGGGAACCTCTAGGAGGGAACTGACCAGCGACACCTCCCCACCGGGTGAGTCTTCCCTGCTGGGTGAGGTTTCCCCACAAGGACGGTAAAACCAGAGACTCAGGCCCAAACAGGCCTTGCCTCAGCCCGCAGCCTAGGTCCCCTTTGGATGACCATTGGTTAACAAGTGGAGGCACCTCTGCCCACTAGCAGGGATTATACCCCACCTGAAGGCCACCACTCCTAGAGAGGCAGCTTCCTTGTGGAGCACCGCATTATCAACTTCCTCCAAGACTTCAGCCTACTGAAGGCTAAGGGGGGATATATATAGAAATCTTCAGGGACATTGTAAGTCAATAGAGGAAATCTGCAATATCTCAGTGGTCCACTGATACCTGAACAATATGAGAAAACAAGGAAAGAAAATGCTGCAAACAAATCTAGATGTTACATCAATAAAACCCAATGACAGCATGGCAGAAGAAATGACAGAAAAGGAGTTCAGAATGTACATAATTAAAATGATCAGAGAAGCAAACGATGAGATGAAAGAGCAAATGCAAGCATTGAACGATCGCACCAATCGACAGTTAAAAGAGCAAATACAGGAAGCAAAAGATCATTTCAATAAAGAGTTAGAGATATTGAAAAAAAACCAAACAGAAATCCTTGACTTGAAGGAAACAATAAACCAAATTAAGAACTCGATAGAAAGCATATCCAATAGGATAGAACACCTGGAAGACAGAACCTCAGACATTGAACACAAAATATTTAACCTTGAAAACAAATTTGAACACACAGAGAAGATGGTAAGAAATCATGAACAGAATCTACAAGAACTATGGGATATCATGAAAAGGCCAAATTTAAGAATTATTGGGATTGAGGAAGGCCTAGAGAAACAAGCCAAAGGAATGAACAACCTATTCAATGAAATAATATCAGAAAATTTCCCAAATCTGAAGAATGAAATGCAAAATCAAGTTCAAGAGGCTTATAGGACTCCAAATACACAAAATTACAACAGACCCACACCAAGGCACATTATAATGAAAATACCTAACATACAAAATAAAGACAGAATTTTAAAGGCTGTGAGAGAAAAGAACCAAATTACATTCAGGGGGAAAGCAATACGCATATCAGCAGATTTTTCAATCCAGACCCTAAAAGCTAGAAGGGCCTGGAACAACATTTTTCAAGCCCTGAAAGAAAATGGATGCCAACCAAGAATCTTATACCCAGCAAAACTTACCTTCAAATTTCATGATGAAATAAAATCCTTCCATGATAAACAAAAGCTAAAAGAATTTACAAAAAGAAAGCCAGCATTACAGAACATTCTCAGCAAAATATTCCATGAGGAAGAGATGAAAAACAAAGAAGCAAATCAGCAAAGGGAGGAATTATCCTAAAGGAATTGTCAAATAAAGGAGGAAACAAGTTGTGTCAAACAAATAAATAAACAAAATTTTAAAAATGAACCAAATGACCGGGAAACCAAATCATGTCTCTATAATAACCCTGAATGTTAATGGCCTGAATTCATCAATCAAAAGACATAGACTGGCAGACTGGATTAAAAAGAAAGATCCAACAATATGTTGCCTGCAAGAGACTCACCTCATAGAAAAAGATACCCATAGACTAAAGGTGAAAGGATGGGGAAAAACATACCATGCACATGGACTCAGCAAAAAAGCTGGAGTATCCATCCTCATTTCCGATAATGTGGAGTTCAAGCCAAAGTTAGTCAGAAGGAATAAAGAAGGTCGTTTCATACTGCTTAAGGGAAGCATAAATCAGCAAGATATAACAATCATAAACATCTATGCCCCAAACAGTGGCTCATCTATGTATGTCAAACAAATCCTTCTCAATTTCAGAAACCAAATAGACCACAACACAATAATACTAGGTGATTTTAACACGCCTCTCTCACCACTGGACAGATCTTCCAGACAAAAATTGAATAAAGAAACCATAGATCTCAATAACACAATCAATAATTTAGACTTAACGGACATTTATAGAATATACCATCCAACCAAGAGCGAATACACTTTCTTCTCAGCAGCACATGGATCCTTCTCTAAAATAGAGCATATATTATGCCACAAAGCTAATGTTAGCAAATACAAGAAGATAGAGACACTAGCATGTATTCTATCAGATCATAATGGATTGAAGTTAGAAATAAATGAAAGAGTAAAACACAGAAACTATTCCAACATCTGGAGATTAAACAATATGGTATTATATGATGAATGGATAACAGAAGATATTAGGAAGGAAATTAAAAAATTCTTAGACGTAAATGAGAACAAAGAAACATCATATCAAAATCTCTGGGACACTATGAAAGCAGTACTTGGAAATTTATTTCATGGAGCGCATTTAATAAAAGAAGTAAAACTCAACAAATAAACAACCTAACACTACAGCTCAAAGCCCTAGAAAAAGAACAGAACAGCACCAAAAGTAGTAGAAGACAGGAAATATTTAAACTCAGAGCTGAAATCAATGAAATTGAAACAAAAGAAACAATACAAAAAATTGACAAAATAAATAGTTGGTTCTTCGAAAAAATAAACAAAATTGATAAACTTTTAGCCAAACTAACAAAGAGAAGACGAGAGAAAACCCAAATCACTAAAATTCGGAATGAACAAGGAAATATCACAACAGACAGGATTGAAATACAAAACATAATTAGAAGCTATTTTGAAAATCTATACTCCAACAAAATAGAAAATTTTGAAGACATCAACAGGTTTCTAGAGACATATGAATTGCCTAAACTGAACGAGGAGGACATAAACAATTTAAATAGACCAATTTCAAGTACTGAAATAGAAGAAGTCATCAAAAGCCTACCAACAAAGAAAAGTCCGGGACCAGATGGGTTCTCAGCCGAGTTCTACAAAACCTTTAAGGAAGAGCTCATTCCAATACTTCTCAAAGTATTCCATAAAATAGAAGAGGAGGGAACCCTCCCAAACTCATTCTATGAAGCCAATATCACACTGATACCTAAACCAGACAGAGACTCATCAAGGAAAGAAAATTTCAGACCAATATCCTTAATGAACATTGACGCAAAAATTCTCAACAAAATTTTAGCAAATCGCATACAAAAATATATTAAAAAGATAGTGCACCATGATCAAGTGGGTTTCATCCCAGGGATGCAAGGTTGGTTAAACATCAGGAAATCAATAAACGTAATTCACCATATTAATAGACTTAAAGTCAAGAATCACATGATTATTTCAATAGATGCAGAAAAAGCATTTGATAAAATACAGCACCCTTCATGCTCAAAACACTAGAAAAAATAGGGATAGTGGGAACATTCCTTAACATTGTAAAGGCCATTTATGCTAAGCCCATGGCCAATATCATTCTAACTGGTGAAAAACTGAAAGCATTCCCCCTAAAAACTGGAACAAGGCAGGGATGCCCTCTTTCACCACTTCTATTCAACATCGTTCTTGAGACTCTAGCCAGAGCAATTAGACAAACCAAAGAAATTAAAGGGATACGAATTGGAAAAGAAGAACTCAAACTATCCCTGTTCGCTGATGACATGATTATATATTTAGAGGAACCTGGAAATTCCACCAGAAAACTCTTAGAACTCATAAGTGAATTCAGTAAAGTAGCAGGTTACAAGATCAATGCCCATAAATCCAACGCATTTTTATACATAAGTGAGGAATCTTCAGAAAGAGAAATTAGGAAAACTACCCCATTCCCAATAGCCTCGAAAAAAATAAAATACTTGGGAATCAATCTCACAAAAGAGGTGAAAGACCTCTATAATGAGAACTACAGAACACTAAAGAAAGAAATTAAAGAAAACCTTAGAAGATGGAAAGATCTTCCATGTTCTTGGATAGGAAGAATTAATATTGTCAAAATGGCCATACTACCTAAAGTGCTATACAAATTCAATGCAATTCCAATTAAAATCCCAATGGTGTACCTTACAGAAATAGAGCAAGCAATCATGAAATTCATCTGGAAGAATAAGAAACCCAGAATAGCTAAAGCAATCCTTAGCAGGAAGAGTGAAACAGGGGGTATTGCAATACCAGATCTTCAACTCTACTACAAAGCAATAGTAACAAAAACGGCATGGTATTGGTACCAAAATAGAAAGGTAGATCAATGGTACAGAATAGAGGACACGGACACAAACCCAAATAAATACAATTTTCTCATACTAGACAAAGGGGCCAAAAATATGCAATGGAGAAAAGATAGCCTCTTCAACAAATGGTGCTGGGAGAATTGGAAATCCATATGCAACAGAATGAAACTAAACCCATATCTCTCACCATGCACGAAACTAAACTCAAAATGGATTAAGGACCTCGGAATCAGACCAGAGACCCTGCAGATTATAGAAGAAAAAGTAGGTCCAAATCTTCACCTTGTTGGTCTAGGACCAGACTTCCTTAACAGGACTCCCATAGCACAAGAAATAAAAGCTAGAATCAACCACTGGGATAGATTCAAACTAAAAAGCTTTCTCTCAGCAAAGGAAACTATCAGCGATGCGAAGAAAGAGCCTACAGAATGGGAGAATATCTTTGCCAATCATACTTCAGATAGAGCACTAATCTCCAGAATCTATAAAGAACTCAAAAAACTCTACTCCAAGAATACAAATAATCCAGTCAACAAATGGGCTAAGGAAATGAATAGACACTTCACAGAAGAAGATCTACAAGCAATCAACAAACATATGGAAAAATGTTCAACATCTCTAGTAATAAGAGAAATGCAAATCAAAACCACCCTAAGATTCCATCTCACCCCAATTAGAATGGCGATTATCAAGAATACGAGCAACAACAGGTGTTGGCGAGGATGTGGGGAGAAAGGTACACTCATACATTGCTGGTGGGGCTGCAAATTAGTGCAGCCACTCTGGAAAGCAGTGTGGAGATTCCTTAGAAAACTTGGAATGGACCCTCCATTTGACCCAGCTATCCCACTCCTTGGCCTATACCCAAAGGACTTAAAATCAGCATACTACAGAGATACAGCCACATCAATGTTCATAGCTGCTCAATTCACAATAGCCAGACTGTGGAACCAACCTAGATGCCCTTCAATTGATGAGTGGATAAAGAAACTGTCATATATATATACAATGGAATATTACTCAGCCATAAAGAATGATAAAATTATGGCATTTGCAGGCAAATGGATGAAATTGGAGAATATCATGCTAAGTGAGATAAGCCAATCTCAAAAAGCCAAAGGACGAATGATATCACTAATAAGTGGAGGATGACACATAATGGGGGGGAGGGAAGGGTTAGTGTTAGGGTTAGAGTTAGTGTTAGGGAGGGGGGCAAGTATGGAGGAAGGAAGTACTGTATAGAGGGTAAAGAGGGGTGGGAGGGGTGGGGGAAGGGAAAAAAATAACAGAATGAATCAAACAACATTACTCTATGTAAATTTATGATTACACAAATGGTATGCCTTTACGCCATGTACAAACAGAGATACAACATGTATCCCAAAAAAGAAACTATAGATCTCAATAACACAATCAACAATCTAGACTTAACCAACTTATATAGAATATACCATCCAACAAAGAACGAATACACTTTCTTCTCAGCAGCACATGGATCCTTCTCTAAAATAGACCATGTTTTATGCCACAAAGCTACTGTTAGCAAATACAAGAAGATAGAGATACTACCTTGTACTCTATCAGATCATAATGGATTGAAATTAGAAATAAATGACAGAATAAAAAACAGAAACTTCTCCAATACCTGGAGATTAAATAATATGCTATTATATGATGAATGGATAACAGAAGACATCAGGAGGGAAATAAAAAAATTCTTAGAAGTAAACGAGAACAAAGACACATCATATCAAAATATCTGGGACACTATGAAAGCAGTACTTAGAGGAAGATTTATTTCATGGGGCGCATTCAACAAAAGAAGTAGAAATCAACAAATAAACGACTTTACACTACAGCACAAAGCCCTAGAAAAAGAAGACCAGACCAACACCAAAAGTAGTAGAAGACAGGAAATAGTTAAAATCAGAGCCGAAATCAATGAAATTGAAACAAAAGAAACAATTGGAAAAATTAACAAAATAAATAGTTGGTTCTTTGAAAAAATAAGCAAAATTGATAGACCTTTAGCCACACTAACAAAGAGAAAGAGGGAGAAAACTCAAATTACTAAAATTCGGAATGAACAAGGAAATATCACAACAGACATGAGGGAAATACAAATCATAATTAGAAGCTATTTTGAAAATCTGTACTCCAACAAAACAGAAAACCTCGAAGACATCATCAAGTTTCTAGAGACATATGAATTACCTAAACTGAACGAGGAGGACATACACAACTTAAATAAATCAATTTCAAGCAATGAAATAGAAGAGGTCATCAATAGCCTACCAACAAAGAAAAGTCCGGGACCAGATGGGTTCTCAGCCGAGTTCTACAAAACCTTTAAACAAGAGCTCATTCCAATATTTCTCAAAGTAGTCCATAAAATAGAAGAGGAGGGAACCCTCTCAAACTTATTCTATGAAGCCAATATCACCCTGATACCTAAACCAGACAGAGACACATCAAGGAAAGAAAATTTCAGACCAATATCCTTAATGAACATTGATGCAAAAATTCTCAACAAAATTTTAGCAAATCGCATACAAAAATATATTAAAAAGATAGTGCACAACGATCAAGTGGGTTTTATCCCAGGGATACAAGGTTGGTTCAACATCCAGAAATCAATAAATGTCATTCACCATATCAACAGACTTAAAGTTAAGAATCACATGATTATTTCAAAAGATGCAGAAAAAGCATTTGATAAAATACAGCATCCCTTCATGCTCAAAACACTAGAGAAAATCGGGGTAGTGGGAACATTCTTTAACATTGTAAAGGCCATCTACTCTAAGCCCATGGCCAATATCATTCTAAATGGTGAAAAACTGAAAGCATTCCCCCTAAAAACTGGAACAAGGCAGGGATGCCCTCTTTCACCACCTCTACTCAACATTATTCTTGGGACTCTAGCCAGAGCAATTAGACAATCTAAAGAAATTAAAGGGATACGAATTGGAAAAGAGAAACTGAAACTATCCCTGTTAGCTGATGACATGATTATATATTTAGAGGAACCTGGAAATTCCACCAGAAAACTCTTAGAACTCATAAGTGAATTCAGTAAAGTAGCAGGTTACAAGATCAACGCTCATAAATCCAATGCATTTTTATACTTAAGTGATGAATCTTCAGAAAGAGAAATTAGGAAAATTACCCCATTCACAATAGCATCGAAAAAAATAAAATACTTGGGAATCAATCTCACAAAAGAGGTGAAAGACCTCTACAATGACAACTACAGAACACTAAAGAAAGAAATTAAAGAAAACCTTAGAAGATGGAAAGATCTCCCATGTTCTTGGATAGGCAGAATTAATATTGTCAAAATGGCCATACTACCAAAAGTGCTATACAGATTCAATGCAATTCCAATTAAAATCCCAATGGTGTACCTTACAGAAATAGAGCAAGCAATTATGAAATTCATCTGGAAGAATAAGAAACCCAGAATAGCTAAAGCAATCCTCAGTAGAAAGAGCGAAGCAGGGGGTATCACAATACCAGATCTTCAACTCTATTACAAAGGAATAGTAACAAAAACGGCATGGTATTGGTACCAAAATAGAAAGGTAGATCAATGGTACAGAATAGAGGACATGGACACAAACCCAAATAAATACAATTTTCTCATACTAGACAAAGGTTCCAAAAATATGTAATGGAGAAAAGATAGCCTCTTCAACAAATGGTGCTGGCAAAACTGGAAATCCATATGCAACAGAATGAAACTAAATCCTTATCTCTCACCCTGTACAAAACTCAACTCAAAATGGATCAAGGACCTTGGAATCAGACCAGAGACCCTGCATCGTATAGAAGAATAAGTAGGTCCAAACCTTCAACTTGTTGGCTTAGGATCAGACTTCCTTAACAGGACTTGCATAGC
Organism: Sciurus vulgaris; assembly: GCF_902686455.1. Taxonomy (NCBI): domain Eukaryota; kingdom Metazoa; phylum Chordata; class Mammalia; order Rodentia; family Sciuridae; genus Sciurus; species Sciurus vulgaris. The sequence continues at coordinate 105,803,689 of NC_136465.1, forward strand.
ACAAGAAATAAAAGCTAGAATCAACCACTGGGATAGATTCAAACTAAAAAGCTTTCTCTCAGCAAAGGAAACTATCAGTAATGTGAAGAGAGAGCCTACAGAGTGGGAGAATATCTTTGCCACTCATACTTCAGATAGAGCGCTAGTTTCCAGAATATATAAAGAACTCAAAAAACTCTACACCAAGAATACAAATAATCCAATCAACAAATGGGCTAAGGAAATGAACAGACACTTCACAGAAAAAGACATACAAGCAATCAACAGATATATGAAAAAATGTTGAACATCTCTAGTAATAAGAGAAATGCAAATCAAAACTACCCTAAGATTTCATCTCACCTCAATTAGAATGGCGATTATCAAGAACACAAGCAACAATAGGTGTTTGGGAGGATGGGGGGAAACAGGTACCCTCATACATTGCTGGCGGGATTGCAAATTAGTGCAGCCACTCTGGAAAGCAGTGTGGAGATTCCTCAGAAAGTTTGGAATGGAACCACCATTTGACCCAGCTATCCCACTCCTTGGCCTATAACCAAAGGACTTAAAATCAGCATACTACAGAGATACAGCCGCATCAATGTTCATAGCTGCTCAATTCACTATAGCCAGACTGTGGAACCAACCTAGATGCCCTTCAGTTGATGAATGGATAAAGAAATTGTGGCATATATATACAATGGAATATTACTCAGCCATGAAGAATGATAAAATTATGGCATTTGCAGGCAAATGGATGAAATTGGAGAATATCATGCTAAGTGAGATAAGCCAATCTCAAAAAACTAAAGGACGAATGATCTCGCTGATAAGCGGGTGAGTACATATAAGTGGGTGTAGGAGAGGTTAGTGTTAGGATTAGGGTTAGGTTTAGGGTTAGGGATAAGGAGGGTAAGAATGGAGGAAGGAAGGACTGTATAGAGGGAAAAGAGGGGTGGGAGGGGTGGGAAGGGGAAAAAATAACAGAATGAATCAAACAACATTGCCCTATGTAAATTTATGATTTTTAATTAAAAAAAAAAAAAACTAAGTTTTCCACTAGCACTGCATTAGCCATGTCCTACAAATTTTGAGATGTGGTTTTGTTCTTATATAGTTAAAATTTTTTCTTATTTCTATTATTTATTTTTGGACCATAGGTTTTTTTTTTTTTAAATAAAGTGCATAATTTCTCATCATTTCTTTTTTTTATTAATTCTTTTTAGTTGCATATAACATTAGGATAATTTTTGACATAATCACATGGAATATAATTTGCTCTATTTCAGTTCCTGGTACTCCCACCTACTAACCCCTTGCTCTACTCTATTGATCTTTCTGAAGTTTATTACAGTGTTTTTTTTTTGTTGTTTTTTTTGCTTTTGTTTTTGTTTTTTTAGTTAGTGTCTTGTGTATATACTTGATATTGATATTCTCTGTGATATATTCATGTATGTACATAAGAAAGTTCAGTCCGATTTATCCTATTGTTCTTCTCCTACCCTTTCCCTCCTTCTTACCCCTCAATTCTCTTTATCTACTCTGTTGATCTTTCCTCTGTTTTTATGGAATTACCTCTTCTTTTTTTCCTTTCTCTCTTCTCTCCCTGTCCCCCATTTTGGATTAATTTCCACATATCAGAGAAAACATTCAACTTTTGACTTTCTGGGATTGACTTATTTCACTTAGCATGATATTCTCCAGCTGCATCCACTTTACCAGCAAATGCCATAATTCATTCTTCTCTTTGACTGAGTGATACTCCATTGTGTATATACCACATTTTCCTTATCCATTCATCCAAGGGCACCTAGGTTGGGTTCTAAAGCTTGGCTATTGTGAATTGTGCTGCTATAAATATTGATGTGGCTGTATCCCTGTAGTATGCTGATTTTAATTTTTTGGATATATACCAAGTAGTGCGATAGCTGGGTGATATGGTGGTTCCATTCCTAGTTTTTTGAGGACTCTCCATTCTGTCTTCCAGAGTGATTGCACTAATTTGCAGTCCCACCAATAATGTATGAGTGTACCTTTTTCCCCAAATCTTCTACAGCATTTATTATTATTTGTATTCTTGATAATTGCCTTTCTGACTGTAGTGAAATGAAATCTCAATGTAGGGAAATGATGTTGAACATTTTTTCTAGAGATGTTGAACATTTTTTCATATGTTTGTTGACCATTTGAATTTCATCTTTTGAGAAGTGTCTGTACAGTTTTGCTCATTTATTGACTGGATTATTTGTTTTTTTTTTTTTTGATGCTGTTTTTTGTACATTCTAAATATTATGCCCTATCTGAGGAAGAGGAGGCAAAGATCTCCCATTCTGTAGGCTCACTTCACACTCTTAATTGTTTCTTTTGCTGTGAAGAAACTTTTTATTTTGATACCATCCTACTTATTGATTTTGATTTTATTTCTTGTGCTTTAGGAGTGTTATTAAAGAAGTCAGTTCTTGTGCTAACATGCTGAAGTGTTGGGCCTACATTTTGTTCTGGCAGATGCTGGGGTTCTGGTTAATTCCTGGGTCTTTGATCCACTTCAAGTTGACTTTTGTGTAGGGTGAGAGACTTTTTAAAGTAATTTTTTGGTATGATTTTTAATTTATTCCACTACATTATAGGACACTCTGCCTATTTTCAAATTTTTTTGTTTTACTTTGGAGTTTTGGAGATTGAATCCAAGGCCTCATGTATGCTAGGCAACTGCTTTACTATTGAACTACACTCAAGGTCTTACTAAGTTGTTCAGACTGATACAGAACTTGTGATCCTTCTGTCTCAGCCTTCTGAGTAGTTGAGATTACAGACATGTGCCACTATGCCCAATTCTGTTTTCAAACTTGAAATTTATTAAGTTTTTCTTTTTGGCTCAGTGTATGATTGATTTTGCTGTATTGTTACATGTGCTCTTGAAAAACTGAATTCTGTCATTAGTAGGTGCAGTGTTTTATAAAAGTTCAGGCAAATGTACTATTTTTATTACCCAAATCTACATGCTTAATAAACTTTGATCTGTTCTATCAATTTCTGAGAGCAATGTGTTAAAATCTATCCTGTTGATTTTGCATTCATCTATTTCTCCTTTTAATTCTGTCATTTGTTTTATATAGAGGTATGTTATTGGGTGCATACCAACTGGAAATAATACATCTTCTTGGTGCATTAAACTATTTCTTATGATGACTAATCTCATAATACTTTGGTCTTTGAAATCTACTGTATTTCCTATTAGTATAGCTATACTAGCTTGTTTCATAAGAGGTATGTTATTTATGCAGTATCTGTGTTCTGTATCATTCAAATTTTCAGTATTTTGATTGTCTCTTAAAACAACATAAGGCTTATTTTTTCAACTAGGTATTTTATATTAGGTATATTTATATAGGTATATTATATTTAACTGGGACAGTCTATTTTCAATAATAATTTACAGCTGTATTTGCATTTAAACTTATGATTTGTTTCTTTTTGCTGTAATTCTTTTATGTTCCTTTGTTTAAAATCTTTTCTCATCTTCTTTTGGATTAAATATTTTGAATTATTTCATCTCTTCTGCCTTTTGATCTGTTACTCGTATATGATTTTCTTTCTCTTTTTAGTTGCTGAAAGATTACACGATACCACTTTAACGTAATGTCTAACACACATTAGTGTTTCTACCATTTTCCAGAGAATGAACACTTTGATTCTATTTACTCCCTCTCACATTGTGTTATTTTTGTCATGTATTTTAAATCCAATTTTTTTCGCCTACAGGTATTATGATTTTGGACAGTCAATATTAGATTTACTTGCATTTTTACCCTTTCTATTACTTTTTATTCATTTCTGCATTTTCAAACTGTCTTCTTGTTCCTTTTTCCTGAAATACTCACTTTCAAATTTCCTTTAGGGTAGATTTATTTGCCTGAAAATGCCTTTTCTGGTATGATTTTTGTTGGAAATTTTTGATGGAAATATAAATTCAAATTGACGTTTAGTAATTAGTTATTTTGTTTCAGCACTTGAAGTTTTCATTATTTTTACCTGGATTCTTTTTTTTTTTTCTGTTCCCAGTCCTACTAACTATCACTAAAGGAAATGCGTCCCCCCAACCTTCAGTGTTGCTTCAAAGTTCTATTTGTCTTTGGTTTTCAGGAGCTTTGTCATCATTGTTTAGGTGTAGTTTTTCTTTAAATTTATTTTCATTGGAATTGAATGATTTCAATTTTGTGGCTTGATGTGTTCTTTCAGCGTTGGACGATTTAAAGCCATTCTCTTTTCAAAATTGTTCTGAACTGTTCTCTCTTTTTTCTTCATGGACTTCAAATCCTATCCTGGAATACCCACATGCCTTTTATATTCCTTGCCTCCTCCACCTCTTTCACCCCACTGTATTTTCTATCTTTTGTATCTTGTGCTGCAGTCTGAATATTTGACCTTTCAGTTCACTAATCATTTCTTCAGAAACATTAACAACTTTTATTAGTGCATTTTAGTCATACAGAATAACAGGTTTCATTGTGGCATATGCACACTTGTACATAACGTTGATCATAACCACCCCCACATTATCCTCCCTTGCTAATCATTTCCTTGTCGGGATCTTTTTCTTCTGTTAAAACATCTTTTACAGTTTTAATTTTAGCTAATGCATTTCTCAGTTCTAGGATTTCTGCTTAATTCTTCCTTTTAGATAAAATTCTTCATTTCTTCATCTACTTTTTTTGCACAATAAGAGACATTTTGATGTGGATGTCTGATCAATTAATACTGACTTCTGTGGTTCTGTTTCTTGGGTTTATTCACATGGTCTTGTTTTCTGGTTTGCCTGGTAGTGTTTGTTTCACTATAGGACATTAGGTCTGAATAAATACAGACAGAGGCTGAATATCTGGGTGGTGTTTTCTGTATCCACAGTGAATTTACTTTCAGATCTGTCTGGCAGCCAAGGTATGAACCCTGCATTGTAACTCCCTCTGAGACTGAGCTAGTTCCAATCTGAGATTCAGTCTTCATGAGGGCTGATTTTGGTTTCTCTCTGTTCTTAAAGGGGAGGCCTTTTGTGGTCTGAACCAAAGGACTGGGTAGTTGAATATGAATTTTTCTTTTGAAAGCCAAATTTTGTCCCTTGGTCTTGTAAAACTGTGTGTGAGAGGCTTTACTCAGTTTCTCAGCCTCTTAGTTGCTATTTCCCCTCAGCTTCCCCACATTTCAGCAGCCACTCAAGTGGCCACAAATGACTTAAGGGGACAGCAATATCAAATGTTGGAGCCATCCTACTGAGTTTCCCTTCTCTTTGGAATCTTGGCCCCTTTGTTCTCACAGCTTCAGAGATTCTCTAATGCCTCCAAAGTGGGGAAAACATATGTATGCACACTTAATGTGGTTTTCTTGTTTTAGACTTAGGAAGATAAGTCCGTACACTTTAGTTTTTGTTATGGAATAAAAGTATTAATCTCTATGACTCTTGATAATGATGTTGCATTGTATATGTCTAAAATGACCATAGTGGGAATAATCCTAAGATAATTGTGAGAATCAAACAAGATCTTATATGGAGTAGCTATGAGCAAACTAGAACAACATACACACAACAAATAGGGTATTATTATTAATAATAAATACTTACAACAAATGTAGGGTACTATTATTATCCTACGTGTTCTCTCTGAAATCTAAAGCGATACAAGACAGGGGTATTTGGTATTTTCTTGCTTTTTAAAATATGAATTATCTTAAAGAACCTGGATCAATCTAGTGAATGTTCAACTCAATGCAGAAATTGGAGTGATATCTAATACAGAGTCCTATATCCAGTAAAACTGAGAGGTATGTTTCTCCAAGGCAACCCAGAGGTAGAACCATCCTTGAAGAGGAACTGAGACAGTGTTTACCATCATACCCCATCAGTGAGGAGAATGAACAATAGGTTATATGATGAACAATAAGATCAGAAACTAGGTGAACCATGGGCTAGAGTGAATGAAGGGTAGAATGGGCTGGAGCCAGGGTGTCACAGCAGAGATGATGGGCAGAGAGAGGATTCCAGAGTTTATCTTGTGCATTTAATGAGGCATGGCTGTGAGAATAAAATAAACTGTCTGGGCTATAATTTATAGCCTGATAATTTTTCAGGGGTTTCAAAATTTTTGCAAGTCTTCAAAGTATTTAATAGGATTATTTCTCTTCTACTATTTTCTCAGCCCCAAATTAGAGTTTGGGATGTATGCCAGCAGTCTTATACTTTATCTAAGCACACTGAATATTATTATGCATATGAACACATGTTGACTGTTCCTTAACTCTCTAGAGGCTAGTGGTGGGCTGCAGGAAAGATGTGAGTACACAAAGGAGGCGGTGTGAAAATGAACAGAAGGAAAATATGCCAGTGTTGAAGTGGTCTATCAGTCATAATTCAATTTAAAAATATCAACATCATGTATTTTCTGCTTAGTACTGAAAACATTATTTTCAATATTACAGTTGGTATTATTGTTGTAATTTATTGCTTTTGAATCCACAGGGTCTACTGGTGGAGGTGGAATGCTATTCTGATAGTTGGTGGAATGCCACCAATATATCTCATGCCTTCCGTGAGGTTCCTGCTCAGGAATGGTGCACAACCATGATGTGTTAACCCTGTTATTCCCTCTGTCCAATCTTGCTCAGGGGTTCCATTGTTAGCAGTCCCTCACTTTCCCTTTCTTCCCTACTCCCCATTAGCCCTGGCTCCCCTGTGAGCTGGAACTCTTCAGTACTTTAGATGTTATCCAAGGGAGAAAAGGAATTAGTACACCTTTTATGCCAAACACTCTATCTTGACATACAGTATCTCATAAAGGGAAAAGATATTTCCAAATAAATCTCACCAATTTTTAAAACAGTTCTTATAAATAAGTGCAATAACCATTATATATTTGCATAGACTGAGTTAATATATGTTCTTATATAAAGTGTTACAAGAAGGGCTTAAAATTTTATTATGCATAGATATAAAGGGCACCTCCAATGATTAATAAAAGAGCTATCCACAGTAATATAGAAAACAAAAATGTGATTTAGAGTGGGCATTGTAGGTGAGTCCTAGTATTTGTACATTATTTGTCATAAAAGGGAGAAAATAGATGTTTTTTTATTTTTATGAATCAAGAAATAGAGATAAAGTTATTTTATGTAAAGTAATAATAGAACTCCCACAGAAGAACTAAACTGGAAACGACTCAGCGGTTATCTCGGGAAGGAGACTGAACCTGAGGCCATTCTCTGCATTGACTTTTTAACTTGCCATGTCAATATTTTATTTATAATCAAAAGTTTTAAAAATAAGTGATTGTATTAGACAAATGGACATAAGATAAAGATAGAAGATATTAACAACAGAAATTAAATATTTAAAAAATCTCAAATGCTAAAAACTTGAAAATGAATGCATTCATAATTTCTTGGTTTAAGAGGACAATCAACACCAAATTTACTCTTCAGAAATGACAACTAAATGGTCGCATAGGACAGTTGAATTGTGAGGTCATTGGCTAGACTATAGAGTATTTATTCATCCATTCATGGGCATTTGGATTGTTTTCAATGTTTTGCTATTATAAATATTATTCTGTTATAGATATTTATTTACCCAATTACAAATATTTATTGACTCATGTAGATATTATTTATATCTATCGTCATTTTTTTTTTTTTTTTTTTTTTTAGTTACAAGGGTTAGTTTCCACTTGAAATGGGACAAGGAGAACCTGGGACACCCATGTGGATCATTGGTTTCACATATGCCCCTCCTGCCTCAGTGTGTGGCAGCAGTCCTCCCTCCTCCTGGAGATCAAGGTCCATCACCACTGGCTGGAGAGGGGTTGAGGGTCTCTCTACCTCAGCGCTGCTCTGTGAGGGCATGCCGATTGTTTAGTCAGTTTTTTCATTGCTGTGACTTTACAAGAACAATTAGAGGAGGAAAAGTTCATTTTGGCATTCATGGTTTCAGAGGTCTCAGACCATAGAGGCTGACTCCATTCCTCAGGGTTTGAGGTGAGGCAGAACATCATGGTGGAAGGGTGTGGTAGAGGAAATTGCCTCAGGTCATTGCAATCAAGGAGAGAGAGAGAGAGAGAGAGAGAGAGAGAGAGAGAGAGAGTTCACAAAATTCAAAATATATACCCCAAAGGGTCACCTCCAATGACCCACCTTCTCCGTCCATACACTACCTGCCCTAAATTGTCACCCAGTTAATCCCTATCAAGAATTAATTCACAGATTGGGATAAGGCTGTCATAACCCAATGATTTCACCTCTAAGCCTTTTCGCATTGTTTCACATATGAGCTTTTGGGGGACACCTCGCGTGCAAACCATAACACTATTCATACTTCAGCAATGTGCTGTCCAATGGCACTCCTGTGTCCCTTGGTAGGTATGTTCCCCTCCTCACTCCTTTTTATAGATGAATATTTCTGGCCAGTATGATTTCTATTCTGCTTGGATAATGTCTTTTAACATTTCTGTCAGGGGTCTGCTAGTCATCAAATCCTTTCTCCCAGTTTTTGTGTATCCAAAAAAACCTTATTAAAGGTTGTTTTGAAAGTTATTTTCATAAGGCATGCAATGCACATTGATAGCTCTTTGCTTTCAATATTGTAAGGATGTTTCTTGGTTCTTGCATTGTTTCTAGGGAATCTTGGATTCTTTACCTGGGTTTCTTTGTTTTTGTATCTTTTTATTGCTCTGACCACTTGTAAGGTGTATTCTTTATCCCTAGTTTTGAGCAACTTGATTCAACTGTACTTCAGTGTAGTTTTCTTTATGTATACTTTCCTATTCCCATAAATATTCTTGAACTTTGCTCAAGAAAATTTTTGGGATTCACTGAGTTTCTCAGATTTGTAGGTTTACAGTTATCGTCAAATATGGAGTATTCTTTGCAATTACTTTTTCAAATATTTTTGAAAATCTACTTTCCTATTCCTGAAAATCTACTTTCATTTTTGCTTGGCTGTTTTAAAATTTTCCAGAGAGGTGAATTTGATTCTCTCCTTGTTTTGAAACAAATTTTATTTTCTCTTTGTTTCGTTTTAGATAGTTTCTACTATTACACATGTTCACTAACTTTTCTTCTGCACAGTCTAGACTCTCAGTCCTTCCACCCCATGTGTTATTCATCTCGGATACAATAGTTTTCATCTTTAAAAGTTTGATTTGTGTCTTTTAAATGTTTTCTATTGTCTCAAGCTAACTTTTGAACATATGGAGAGTTTTATTTATTTATTTTAACTTTCTTCTTTTGGTTTGTTATTTAGTTATACATGACAGTAGAATGTATTTTGACATATCATGCATACATGGAGTATAACTTCCCATATGTGTGGTTGTACACGATGTGGAGTTACCCTGATTGTGTATTCATATGTGAACATAGGAAAGTTATGTCCAACTCATTCTACATTTCCATCTTCACTCCCCTCCTGCCACTATGCTCTATCCAATCTGGTGAACCTTTCCTCCACCTTCCCCATCACCTATTGTAAGTCAGCATCCACATATCAGAGAGAACATTCAACCATTTGTTTTTTGGGATTGACTTATTTCACTTAGCATGATAGTCTCTAGTTCCATCCATTTACTTGCAAATGCCACAATTTCATTTATCATTATGGCTGAGTAATATTCCATTGTGTATATGTCCCCTTTTTTTCTTTCTTTTTTTTTTTTATCCTTTCATCTGTTGAGGGACACCTAAACTGGTTTCCTAGCTTAGCTATCGTGAATGGAACTGCTATAAACATTGATGTGGCTGCATCACCATAGTATGCTAATTTTTAAGTCATCTTGATATATGCCAAGGAGTAGGATAACTGGGTCAAATGCTGGTTCCATTCCAAGTTTTCTGAGGAATCTCACTCTGCTTTCCAGAGTGGTTGCACCAATTTGCAGTTCCATGAGCAATATATGAGGATACCTTTTCCCCCACGTCCTCGCCAACATTTATTGTTACTTGTATTCTTTTTTAAAAATTATTATTGTAAACAAGTGGGATACATGTTGTTTCTTTATTTGTACATGGAGTCAAGGTATACCATTTGTGTAATCATAAATTTACATAGGGCAATGTTGTTTGATTCATTCTGTTATTTTTTCCCTTCCTCCCCACCCCTCCCACCCCTCTTTTCCCTCTATACAGTCCTTCCTTCCTCCATTCTTACCACCTTCCTTATCCCTAACCCTAAACCAAACCCTAACCCTAACACTAACACCTCCCACCCCCCATTATATGTCCTCATCCGCTTATCAGCGAGATCATTCGTCCTTTAGTTTTTTGAGATTGGCTTATTTCACTTAGCATGATATTCTCCAATTTCATCCATTTGCCTGCAAATGCCATAATTTTATCATTCTTCATGGCAGAGTAATATTCCATTGTATATATATGCCACAGTTTCTTTATCCATTCATCAACTGAAGGGCATCTAGGTTGGTTCCACAATCTGGCTATGGTGAATTGAGCAGCAATGAACAACGATGTGGCTGTATCTCTGTAGTATGCTGATTTTTGTATTTTTTTTTTTTCACTTAGACAGACTTTTTTTTTATTTTTTATTTTTTTTTTTGTTTCTCTTTTTTTTTTATTGTAAACAAATGGGAGATTTTTGTATTCTTGATAATTGCCATTCTGACTGGAGTGAGATGGTATCTCAGTGTAGTTTTAATTAGCATTTTTTGAATTGTTAATGATATTGAACATTTTTTCATATATTTGTTGACTGATCATATTTCTTTTTTTGTGAAGCATCTGCTCAGTTCCTTAGCCCATTTATTGATTGGGTTATTTGTGGTTTTGGTCTTAAATTTTTTTTAGTTCTTTATATATACTGGAGATTAGTGCTCTATCTGAGGTGCAGATGGCAAAGGCTTTCTTCCATTCTCTAGATTCTCTCTTCATGTTATTGATTGTTTCCTTTGCTGTGAAGAAGCTTTCTAGTTTGATAGCATCCCATTTATTGACTCTTGATTTTACTTCTTGTACTTCAGGAGTCTTATTGAGGAATTCAGTTCCTAAGACAACATGATGAAGTTTTGGACCTACTTTTTCTTTTATTAGGTACAGGGTCTCTGATCTAATTCCTAGGTCCTTGATTTACTTTGAGTTGATTTCTGTGCAAGAGTAAGAAATAGGGATGTAATTTCATGTTGTTACATATGGATTTCTAATTTTCTTACCACCATTTGTTGAAGAGGCTATCTTTTCTCCAATGCATGTTTTTGATGCCCTTGTCTGTATTTATGTGTGTTTGTCTCTGTCTTCTATTCTGTACCATCGGTCTACATGCCTATTTTGGTCCCAATACCAGCCTGTTTTTGTTACTATAGCTCTGTAGTATAATTTAAGACTGGCATTGTGAAGCCTCCTGATTTACTTTCTCATGAGGATTACTTTGACTATTCTGGGTCTCTTATTTTTTCCATAAGAATTTCATGACTGTTTTTTCTATTTCTATGAAGAATGTCATTGGGGTTTTAATAAGAATTGCATTACATTTGCATAACACTTTTGGTAGTATAGCCATCTTGACAATATTGATTCTGCCTATCCAAGAACCTTTTCATCTTCTAAGGTCTTCAATTTCTTTCTTCAGAGATTTATTGTTTTCATTGCAGAGGTCCTTCACCTCTTTTGTTAGATTGATTGTCAAGTGTTTTTTCTTTTGAGGCTACTGAGAATGGAGTAGTTTGCAAATTGGTGCAACCATTATGGAAAGTAGTATAGAGATTCCTCAGAAAACCTGGAATGGAACCACCATTTATATGGGTTCATACTCAAAGGACTTAAAATCAGCATACTACAGTGTTGTAGGCACATGGATGTTTATAGCAGCTCAACTCACAATAGTTAAACTCTGGAACCAACCTAGGTGTCCTTGAACAGATGAATGGATAAACAAAATGTGGTACATATACATGTATATACATATACATATACATATACACATATATATATATATACATGATGGAATATTACTCAGCTTTAAATATGAATGAAAGTATGGCATTTGCTGGTAAATGGATGGAGCTGGAGAATATCATGCTAATTGAAATAAGCCAAACCCCCAAAATTAAAGAATAATTTTTTTTTCTGATATTTGGATGCTAATTCACAATAAGTGGGGCATGGCACTAGGAAAGAATAGAGTTACTTTGGATTAGGTAGTGAAGTGAAGTGAGGGGAAGTGTTATGGGGTTAGTAAGGATAGTAGAGTAAAACAGACATTATCACCTCATGTACATATATGACTGCATGACTGATGTGATCCTACAATATGCACAATCAGAAAAATGAGAAATTATACTCCATTTATGTATGATTTATCAAAATGCATAAAATGGCTTCATTTGTCATGTATAACTAATTAGAAAAAATAAAAAAGATTAAAAATAATCTCTTCTATGTTTCTATTTAATGCTTTGAATATGACCTCCTGTAGAAATTGTAACGTTAGTTCTGGGTTTTTTGATTGCTTTCCCCACCTTCTTATGGGTCATATTTTCCTTCTCTGAAAGCATAGTAATATTTGTATGCTAAGCACTGTTTGGTTGCTAAACGTTATAAATTTTACCTTTTTGTTCTAGATACTGTATATTCCAATAAACATTCTTGGACTTCGTTCTGGTGTACATTTCAGTTACCTGGAATAAGTCAGTCCTGGGGATCTTGTTCTCTTACCTGTGTGTGCTTACCAATGCTCCCTGTAATTCTTGGGTAGTTCTTTCCCTGGATCTAGTCGTTCTTATTTGCCCACACGTATGCCTTGATTAGTAAGCTTTTGAATCAAAGGTGACCTCTGGAGCTCTCTGGAGTTCCCTCATGTGAACTCTCCTCTCCAGACCTACCCACTCGGGTCTCCGTGGCCTGTCAAGTCTGCGTCCTCAAGTTGACCAAGGCTTCGACATTTTCTCTCCCACTCCCTGGGAGTTGGGGTCTAAGCTGAGGCCATCATAGTGCTGACCTCACTTGTTTTCTGTCTCTCCCTGATGTCCAGTGTCTTGACAACCACCATTTCATATTATTTCATCCTTTTTATTTTATTTTTATCTTTTAAGGAAGGGTAAATTCCAGTCCCTTTTGCTTCCTCTTGATCAGATGAGAAATAATAAATTTATTTTGAAGCACTAATTTTAGGAAGTATATTATGAAGGGTTTCTTTAAATAATGAAATAGCAGAAAAGGTATGTGCACTTGCAAGTGGATACTAGATCATTCTGATGTGGGTTTGCTGCTAGACATTTACTTTTGTGAAGACACAGTGTTTTGGTTTGGGTATGGGGTGTCCTCTGAAAGTTCATTTGTGAGGCAAAGCAGGAATGTTTAGAGGTGAAATAATTAGATTATGAGAGCTGTAACTTAATCAGCGAATTATTCCATTTGATGGATTAATAATTTGAAAGGACTATTGTAGTTGGTGGTAACTGTAGACAGGTAGGGTGTTACTGGAAGTAGGTCGTGGGGGGCCTGCTGCTGAGGTTTATGTTTCATCACTGGTACCCCTGCCTCCCTGTCTCTGCTTTCAGGCTGCCAGGAGCTGAGCACTTTCCTCTGCTTCACCCTTCCACCATGGTGTTCCTCTATTCCTCAGGTCCTGAGCACTGGAGAGAGACCACAGGAGTCCAACCTCGGACTGAGCCCTTTGAGACCTATGAAACCTGAGGCAAAATAAACTTGTCCTCCTCTAAGTTGCTCTTGTCAGGTATTTTGGTCACAGCAATGAAAAGCTGATTAACATACATAGACTTCTTACAATTTGTAAGATTTCTGTGATTAGTATAGTGCCAGCATTAGAAGTATAAGCACTATATGAACTCACCATGAATTGAGTATATGTTCTTTCTCTTACCACAACTCAAGAATCAAAATATAAAGACTGAAAAAAGAATCCTGGTTATGCTCCGGGCATCAAATTTTAGCATCTCATGCTCTTTTAGAAATATCTCTTTTATAATTCCTTTTAGCATATTGTTTTTGATCTGTAATATCTGCTGATGGCATGAGAGATCCAATATATTTATTAATTTGACATTGGTTTAGGATATTTCAGGAGGTTTTAAAATGTATGAAATAGGAAAGGATAATATCATATCCAATTGTGTTATATGTACAGTGAACCAAGTTTTGATTTTTAATAATGAAGTGTTTTAATTTAATTGCAAAATGTATACTTTTTTTTTCTTATGACCTGTGTAAAAGGTATGGATAAACTTGTGACAAGTAAGATATCTGTTAGAGCGCTAAGTTGTATACTTGTTATTGTAAAGAAATTTTAGTGTAAAATTACTTGGGTTAATATATGTACAATGCTTATAGCAGAATCTCGAATATAATGAGTCCATAAATGTTAAAAAATTAAGTGATTTCTTTCTGTCTGAATTGTTTTTCAAGAAGCTAGACTTGGTGGCACATGCCTGTAATCCCAGCAGCTGGAGAGGCTGAGGCAGGAGGATCATGAGTTCAAAGCCAGCCTCAGCAATTTGATAAGAAATATATTTAAGAGAGAAAGAGAACCATAGAATGTTGAATCTGAAAGAAATATTTTCTCTATTGGATGAAAGTAATTTAAATAAGTGAGAGTAGTTTGCTAAGGAGTGAGAAAATTAGTACCCCAAAGCTAGTAATTTAATAACAAACTTGTTTGTGGAGCCTCTACTGTACACAAGTTATTCTGGTATATTTAAAAATTTTAACTAAAATAAAGTATTCCTTTAAGCAAATCTTTACTTATCTGTTATTGCTCAAACAGATAATGTATGATCAGTAACAGTCATCACTGATTTGATGATTATTTCTGTCTAGATGCAGAATATTAGCATGATGCCAAAAAATAATAATCTACTCAATTACCTTATCAAAAGATAATCATGGGGAACTAAACAACATCTATTCCATTTTTGAACAGCAAGTCTGTTTAAAATTATTTTTTATGCTAAACTAATGATCTCTCTATTACATTGGTCCATTGTCCAATTCTTTGGAGTGAAGCAGAATAAGCCTTATTCATTTTAAGTACTTGAAGATAGTGGTGTAATACCTGGTCTCATTTGAGTCTTCATAATAGGACATGGCCCTTTCCTCTCGCTATCCTGATTATCTCTCTAGGTACAGAACTGATTGCTGTGGTCTATCTTGAGAATAGTGATAAAAAAGAAATATAAAATGTGATTTCTATCATTAAAGCACTTATGAAATATTGATTTTCTTCAGTGCCTGTCATGTATCTTTATACCTAACAGATATGACAGGTTAACAGCTGTGAAAGAGGAATTTTAACAGGTAAAATCAATTTAAGTGGCCTGGTGAGTTCTAAGCGGCAGTGAAAAGTCTGGTTGCAGCCTGAGTTGTCCAGGCATATATATCCCTCCAGAAAAAGGCAGATGCCAATTCATTTATTCACAAACCATTCTATCCACCCATCCATTCTGGTAGCATGTCTCAAAATGTGTTTAGGGAATCACCCTACTGAAAGAAGTTTTCTGTGGCTGAGTAAATGTTGAACACTATGTTGTCCCTCGGGGAATATAAAGCACTCTGACCAATCCTATAATCAAGAAACTCCTTTAACATTGTTACAATCAGCTTTTCCAACCTTTTTTTCTTTACTATGAGAATTTTTGTGTATAATGTTCATTAACATCTTATGAAACATATTTTGGAAGACAGTTTTAAAACACTGACCTTCAGAACTGTCTGGATTTTTTTTTTTTCCACACGTTTCAATGCCATTAAAACCATTTTCATGAAAAACGGTTCTCATGAAGGAAGACTTAGTGGCATCAGAACTTGCCTGCAGTGTCATCAAAGATTTGTTGCAAAACTAAATGGAGGGAAGCAGAGCAAGGCCAGAGGAAGGGAGGAAACCAACAAAATACACTGGCATATGGTTCTGAGGAAAAGTCATGAAGGAGCTACAAGGCAAGACTATCATCAAGTTGGAGAAATCTTCAGTTTTTTTTTGTCTCTATGCCTTCTTTTATAAGATAAGGACAGTATTTATTAATCATCCATCATGAGTGTATTCTGATTTACAATCTTTACAGATTACTAACTAGAAGATGATATAAATGGAGAAAAGAAAGTGGTGAAAGAACTTATAATTTAACCACAGAAACAAGCTGTATAGTCACAAAATAATCAGATAATAATCTAGGACAGGATGTAATTAGTCATTGAGTGGCTCAGGATATAAATACTCTGGAGAGAAGGAAGTTGTCCCTGTGAATGGAGCGGGAGAGGGTTTTCTATTTTGAAGCACTTCTATAGAAGGAGAGTTTCAATTTATCTTTGTAACCACTGTTAAAAGAGAATGTCTCAGGGTCCTTTATGTTTTGCAAAAGTATTGATTGCCGTAGTTGATAGGAATTTCTCCTGGCAGGTCTTGAGTGGGAATGAACATCTCCCAATATATTGACAACACTGCTGCTAGGAGAAATCTTCACAAAGACACCATTCCGAATCTCTGTTAGCAGAAGGTTTGATATAGCAGGTAAACAACATATAGGTCTGCAATTCAGTGACAGCATTTGAAAGATGAGATGACTTCAGGAGACAGTTGGGAGAACTAGAATTGTTATGATAAGAAATAAATAAGAGGTAGAATATAATCTAACAAGGCCAACTTAATGCAGGCATCAGAAGGAATAATGTTAATAGGGAACGTGTACTTGAGTAATACACAAGAAAACAGGAAAAAAAAAAAAGAGAGAGAGACAAACGGGAAGCAGATCTGTAGGATAACTGGATGGTTGAAAGGAACATATGGAATCCAGACAGCAAGGGTGGATCAGAAGAGAGAAAGAGCCATGTGGGGGATAAATATAGCAGCAGATAAGAAGGAATGGAAATATTGGATGGGGGGGTTACTTCCTATCTTGGAAAGACTGGGGGAAAAGAACGACTAGTCTTTTTAAACAGTTTAAAAATTACAAGCTTCCCCTCTTTCTCTAAAGGGTTATGTAATTTGAAAATGCTAAAGTAGACCTTTAAAAAACACTGGCATCTCTCTCCATGTTATTTTTAAACACTTTTTCATTCATTAAGCACAATTAAGCTATCAAGTCCTCTGTTTTAACTATGCAGAACACAGTCCCCACAGCCAGAAGCAGTGTATTAGAAACATCACGAACAATTCTGAACTTGCACAAAATATAATTGGCCAATTTGGAGACATTGTTTTGAACAGTATGATGTGTCTCATACATTTTTCATATAGAGGCAATACATCATGAGACACACAATAAGCATATGGAAATCCATGCATTCTCAGGAGGCTGGGAAGAGCAGTCGGGAGCAGGGGGATGGGAAACCGAAAACGGAGCTGAGCTGTGTGAGGAGATTTGTGAGCTCTGAAACTTGACATGCTTGGAAAAAACTATTCTAGGCAGGCTTTCTAAGGCACTTACGATTCTAATTATATCTGGTGCACTCCATTTTTTCCTTGCAATAATTTCTTGACTGGTTTTAATTAAGTGCCTTTAATGTCTAATAGGAAGGTGGAGGTAGAAGGAGAGTGAGAATTTGCTTACCAGACAAGTTTTGCCTTGCCCTCGCTAATCTTATGCCCCATTCAACCTGAGGCTTTGCTAATATTTTATATTATTG
The DNA here is from genome assembly GCF_902686455.1 of Sciurus vulgaris. Taxonomy (NCBI): domain Eukaryota; kingdom Metazoa; phylum Chordata; class Mammalia; order Rodentia; family Sciuridae; genus Sciurus; species Sciurus vulgaris. The sequence continues at coordinate 105,821,299 of NC_136465.1, forward strand.
CCTACATTTCTACTAATTGATGCCTTTTTACTCTCTACTCTCGCTAATTCTACAAATTAATGTTCTACTTAAATGTTGTCAAGTTCAATCAATATCCTCTTTTGAATAGTATTAGGATAAATGGATAATAGTCTTTGTTGATTGACATGTAGTAGCATTAAAAATTACAGATGCAGCTTGAAAGTATCCTTGTAGAGAATACTGAGGAACCACTGCAATGTTTGGAGAGGAAAGCCTCCAGTGGACGAGCAGCTCACATTTGTGTGGCTAGACTGGGTCTACGTGAACATAGAAGGAGCACAGTGCTCCATTCACTTCTGAACAAGCTGAGTCAGCACTCGCTGACCACAGTGGTTGGTACAGAGCACATTTGTAGCAACTCCAGGATACCTTGAAAATTTAAAGCAGCACATACCAACAGCATTTAATTTGTACAATTCAGTTCCATTTTTAAAAAAGAAAGAAAACCCCTGCTCTTGTTTGAATTTGGAATGCTCCTCAAATGCCCACATGTTAAAGACTTAGTCCATAACTTGATGTCACTGGAAGGTGGCAGAACCTTTAAGAGGTGGGGCACAATGTGAGGGCTTTGGCCCTTGGGGACTTGCCCTTGAAAGAGATTGTGGGACCTTGGTCTCTTCCTCTTTCTTTTTTTACTTTTTAATCAGGATCTAAATGGTTTTGTTCTTCCATGGACTCCTTTCCAGAGACCCCAAGGCTACCTGGCAACCAACAATGCTCTGAAATCTGAAACCCTGAGTCAAAAGAAATCTAAGTTGATTATCTCGAGTATTTTGTGACAGTAATGGAAAACTTCCTAACACTATCCTTTTTATTTATTATCCATTTCTTGACTTATTATCTATTATTCACTCTATATAGTGTGCACAATTACTGAATGTTGAATAAGATAAACCTTCCCGCCCGGATGACATTCTAATAGGGTTGAGAAAACATGTCTAAAAAACCCATCCAAGGCATCCATCCTTCTTCTTTTTTGAATGAAACATTTATTAGCTGACTAATAAATGTATCAGGAACTATGCTAGAGAATGAGGCTATAAAGATGAGGAGTACACAATGGAGTATTACTCAGCCTTAAAGAAGAACAAAATTATGCACTTTGCTGATAAGTAGATGGAGCTGAAGAATATCATGCTAAGTGAAATAAGTCAATCTCAAAAAACCAAAGGATGAATGTTTTCTCTGATATGGGGATGCTAATTCACAATAAGTGGGGAGAGTTAGGGAAGAATAGAGGTACTTTGGACCAGGCAGGGGAGAGGGAAGGGGGTATGGGGGTAAGAAGGACAGTGGAATGAATAGGGTGTTATTACCCTATGTGCATATATGACTACATGACCAGTGTGATTCTACATCATGTACAAGCAGAAGAATCTGAAGTTGTACATTTATGTATGATGTGTCAAACTGCATTCTACTGTCGTGTATAACTAATGAGAAGAAGAACAACAAAGAAGACTTAGCCCTTTCCAGGTTAGTGCTATGATCTTCCCCTCCTACCAGGATAGTGCTATGATGAATATTCACATAGATTAATACTATTTCTGTCTTGAAGAGTGCTATGGTTTGCATGTGTTCCCCAAATTTTATGTGGTACAAGAGTCAGTAAACTATGCCTAGGTATCAAATTTAGTCCATTCCTGTTTATGGAAATAAAATTTTGTTGGAATATACCACAAAAAGAAAAGAAAAGAAAAGAAAAGAGTACATAGTATTTGTTCTCAAAGGATTTGGTATCTAGGACCAAGGCACAGACATGTAAATCAACAGTGGTAGCAACAAGGGAACTGCTATTAGATGTTATATGCAAGAATTTCACAAAACCCTGAGAAAGAAGTACCAAGTTCTGTGTGGAACAGTCAGGACTGGCTTCCTGGGAGGACAGACTTGGTGCTGAGTCTCTAGTGCCAGTTACTTTTTATTGTCTTGGGTTAAGTTTATGTAAGTAAATAAATAATTCCCTTTCTTTTTTGCCTGCAAGTTTGAGTTATATTTCCATCACAGTAAAAAGGAACCTGTAGAAGGCAGAGCCAGCAGACCCTTGTATACATCATAGCAAAAGTGTGTGCAGAGATAATAAAGGGCCATAGGAGGATATTCCTTTTGTCTTTTAACCAGAAACACACTCAAATTATCTTCTTTATATTCACTGTTGCCTCCCCGCTCTTTCTTTTTGTGATACTGGGGATTGAACCCTGGGAAGGTCTACCACTAAGCTACATCCCCAGCCCTTTTTATTTTTACTTTTGAGATAAGGTCTCATTAAATTGCCAAGGCAGTCCTTGAACTTGCAATCCTCCTCTCTCAGCTCCCCAAGTCACTGGTGTGTGCCACCAGACCAGGCCACAGTTTCTTTATATCTTTGAATTGATTTCCACCATTTTATTTTGCATCTTCTATTCACTACATTCTTTTTCTCATTTTTCTGATTTTTACAGGATTAATTGCATTTCTTGGCCATTTTCTATTTTCCCTTTACTTATTTAGAAATTAAACATCTTAGTTTTTAACTTTGTGTTCATTTTGTGTTTACCATTATTTTTTTTTAACACAATGAGTTAAGGAAAAGAAAAACAACAATTAATCAATATCTCTATCCTACCTTTGACCAACACTAATATTACAATGTGTTATGGTTTAGATATGAAGTGTTCCCTACAAGCTCACATGTGAGACCATGCAAGAAGGTTTGGAGGAGAAATGATTGGGTTATAGCTTTAACCTAATCATCAAATTAATCCCTTGTGGGATTAACTGAGTGGAAACTGGAGGCAGGTGGGTTGTGGCTGGAGGAAGTGGTTCATTGGGGGCGTGGGTATGGGTACATATTTGTATCTGGCAAGTGGAGTTCTCTCTCTGCCTCCTGATCATCACGTGAGCCGCTTCCCTCCACTACACTCTTCTTCCATGATGTTCATCCTCACCTGGAGCCCCTGGGGAATGGAGCTGGCTGTAGATGGACTGAGACCTCTGAAATTATGAACCTTAAATAACTTTTCCTCCTCTACAATTGTTCTAGTCAGATCTTTTAGTCACAGTGGTGAAAAAGCTGGCTAAAACAATGCTATAATTTCATTCACTACTTTCTTTCATGTGCAAAATCATTGTTCAGCTTTGCTTTTATTTCCCTTCTCATTACTCATTATTGCTGTTAATATATTTGCAGGCTATACTGGCGTATATTTACTGCATGTTTATAAATTTTATTGCTTGGCCATTTTTCTTTAATCTATTATTTTATTTTGCATTTTTTTTTTCCATTTTGAAGTGTGGGTGTCCTTTAGCTGTTATTTCAGCTTTTTGGTATAGTAAATTCTGTGAGTCTTTGGGAAAATCTCTACTTTGACCTCCGTTTCAAAGAAAAGTTCATTTTGCACAAGATTCTAGGAGTATTCTAGGAGGACACGTGTATTGGCTATTAACTTTGTGCCCGTCTGGTCTCATTCTCCACCTTCTGTAGCCTATTCACCACTCACAGAGCTGATCTTTGTAGAGGGAATAGACAATCTCTTTGGCTTCTGTTCGGGTAAAGCAATGGAGGACTCTGAGAGAAATAGGCTAGAGGGAGGGGACTGAGGATGGGGCGTTTGTGTCTTCTACTGCTCTCTGATGGACTGCTTCAGGTTGGCCGCTTCCCTGGACCAAAGGGCAACACTGCCTTAGGTGGGCCCTCTCATCAGCTCTCTACAGGTTCCAGTGTTGCCCCTTCCTCTTGTTTCTTTAGGCTCAGGGGTCTTACTGTGTCCCGCTGTTCTTCACTCTGGGGTTCCCCACCGTTCCTGCTGTTCTCTACATCCTCCCCCACCTTGCTAGACACAGCACCTTTATTGAACTGGCCCCACTTGTCGAGCATGATTGTGCCAACTTTTTCCTGCTCGTTCTAATCATTGTTTTTCCCTTAGCATGCTAAAAACCTTGATCCATTATCTTCTGGCTTCTTTTATTATTGGTAAGAAGCAGGCCAGCAATAGAACCATGGTTTCTTTTTAAGTTAGCTGTCTTTCCTCCGGTTATTATTAAGGTTTTTTTTTTCACATGTGTCATTGAGTTTTGTAGACTCTCCGTCATGTCTATAGGTGGAAGATTAGTTTTTAAATATGCCACTTGATATGGCTCTTAATTATGAAAATTCATACCTTTTGCTTCATGACAATCTCTTTTACTTCTAAACCTTAAATTTCAGAATTTATAGCTTTAGTCAACTCTGGAAGTTTCTTAATTATCATTCCTTCAAAGATGATCTCTCTTTCATTCTGCTTATTCTTTACTCTTGGAATTTCTATCATGTAGGACTTTCTCATTTTATTCTCCAGATATAACTTTATTTTTTTAACTTTGAGTTTTTTAATTACTACAAAAATTATTGCAGTACCTAGCCATCTCATATGCCCTACACACTGTTGGCTTTAATTTTATTTAATTTTGCTTATTTACTTATTTTTTATATCTCTTTTTCTTGGTTCTTTTTGGTTATCCATTATGACATTATTATAAAAGCATGGAATATATCTTATTCAATCCCTAGTACCTCTCCTTCACCTTCTCTTTCCACGCCCCCTGAACCCTTCCTTCTAGTGATCTTTCTGCCATTTATCCATAGTTATTTTTTTAATTTATTTCTTGTGAATGTACATGATGGTGAGATTCACTGTGGCATATTCATATATGAACATAGCAAAGTTATGTCAGATTCATCCCACTGTCTTTCTTTTTCCCATCTGCCTGCCCTTCCCTTCCTTCTCCTTTGTGTACTCCACTGAACTTCTATTATTTTTAAATCTATTTATTTATTTATTTATTTTTTGAATTTTTCAACACCATTTTATTGAAGAAACTGTCTTTTCTCATTGTACCCACACATTTCAGAAAAAAATTACAATGGTTAATTACAAAGTGTTAATTACAATTGTATTTAGAATTACAAGAATTAATTGTGATTACCACTGTAATAGTATGGCATTTATAGAAAGATCTGTTTACTTAAGGTGTAATAAATCATACATGTACATAGGGTAATGTTTGTTTCATTCTATTATCTTTCCTTCCCCCACTCCCTTCCCACCCCTCATTTCTGTCTACACAACATCCTTCTTCCATTTTTCCCATACAGCCCCCTGCCCCCGTTATATATCATCAACCACTTATTAGAGAAATCATTCGGCCTTTGGTTTTTTGGGATTGACTTATTTCACTTAGCATGAAGTTTTCACATCCATCCATTTATCAGTAAATGTTATAAGTAAATGTTATAAAGTCATTCTTTATTGCTGAGTAGTACTCCATTTTTTTTTTGTGTGTGTGTGTGTGTGAGTATGTGTGTGTGTATACACCACATTTTCTTTATCTATTATCCATATATATATATATGTATATTACTTTAAACTTTCTATTTTTTGTCTCTTCATTTTTGTGTCTCTTTTATGCATATTTTTTCTCAGAGCTGTATTTTAATTCACTAAATATTTCTCCTGCCATATTTAACATGCTGTTTCTCAAGTTCACTGAGTTTTTAACTGTAATGACCAAATCTTTTATTTTGATGTTTTACTTGCTTTTTCAAGTTGCCTTTTATTTGCATACATTTTTCCTGTCTTTACTTCCCTGGAAGTTTTAAAGACAATTTAATTTTATACTCACCTCCAGATTGTTTCATGCCATGTTCTTGTACAGCTGATCTTTTTGCACACCACCTCCTTCATGAGCTTTCCTTCATCAGAAAGTATTATTTCTGAGGATGTCACAGACATGCCGAGTTCATCACTGTTGTTCCTCACCTCACACATCAAAGGACTGGTGAATCAAGAGACAATGATGGACAATAAGGGCCACGTAAGTTAAGGGTTTTAAAAGTGGAACGATCTGTATTGCTGACTGTGTTAGTCAGTTTTTCACCACTGTGACCAAAATACCTGTGAAGAACAACTTAGGGGAGGACAATTTTTGAGGGGCTCACAGTTTCAGATTTTCAGTTCATGGATGACCAACTGCATTGCTCTGAGTCTGAAGTGAAGGAAAACATGATCTGATCATTTCACCCCTGAACATTCTTGCATCGCCACATGAGCTTTTGGGGCACATCTTATATCCAAGCCATAACCGTGCTTGTATCAATAAGGAAAGGAAGTTAGAACATGATCATTGTCATGAGGGGAGATGAGTAGACCCAGGAATTTAAAGAGAAAGGAAAATTAGTCAGTGACCACGTACCACAAACTGCCCCTGGATCAAGGAAAACTGATGAGATCCGAAGGTTGTTCCAGACGAAAGATGATGTCAGGCCCAGTACCGACCTCAGGGGAATAAAAGGCAGCTATTTCCAGGGGCCTCCCGCTGAGTCAAAGGTTGTTTCATCAGAAGCTCCCTGCTGGTTACAAGCAGGAGAGCTCAGTTTTCTTCCCGTGCCTCAAAGCCAGTTGTGATGTAGTGAGGTGCTCCTAATAATGCCAAATCAGCAGGTGAGGGCATCCACAAGGAGCAGGACAAGTCAAGAGCACCTCCACAGAAGGGCCTTGCCACCAGCCTTGTCCGGGCTAGGGTGTGGCTGAGGTTGTCTTAGCACCCAGCCAGAAGGGATGAGCCCACACCCCACAAATCAAGACTGACGTCCACTAGAAATGCTGATTTTGTAATTGGGACCTTTAAATCTTATCCTCTGACCTTAGGCTTCTGCTACTGGTGGAGCTGCTTTGAGGCAGTGAGGTTAAAAATCAACTGCCCTCTAGAAGCCTCCCTCCCCCTCCGTGGCTGGTATATTTGGGGGAACCTGTGCGATCCTGCAATGCCACGCCTGGTTCTCCTTCCCCTTTCTTTTCGGACTCCTTCTTTTTCAACTATTCGTTGGTGGGGACTTTGCCATTCTCCACTCAGCAAAAGACAATTTCCTCTGTGTTGCAACTCTATATTTGGCGAGAGGATAGGAGGCTTGGCACGACCAGAGCTGGCTACTAAAAGCAGGCACAGTAAAACCCCACAATGATTTGCCTCTTTTTCAGCTTGGCACATCATGTTAAAAGCTGGAATAGAGAAACGTTTGTAATAAACTGCAGTTGGGAGGAGGGTGACGGTGCCTCTGGAAAGTCCTGCGTCCCTCCCCTCCACCCCTTCCACAGCACAGTCATGAGCCTCACTTTGTTTCTCATATTTTAAATTCAGCCTGTACTGAACTTGCCACAGAAATAGATCTGCACCGACACTCCCACTCTCAAGCTGCCGGTACTGCAGCCGCAGGTTTTGACATTGCTTGAGCCAACCCAGAGACTCGAAAGTGGAAGCAGAATTAAAGAGGTAGCTACGTGAATCAACCCACTTCCTGGGTGGAAAAGCTGGATCGTTTGTTATTTCCATCTCTGACACTGCTATAAATCTTTAACATCAACGCAATGATTGTCACATAATGATTGCCTGCACTCAGGAGGGCTTGCTAAAAAAAGGCAACTGTTATAGGGCACAGGCATATTTTTTTTTGCCTTAGAGAAGGCACAGTGGAATTGCCTTCCTTGGACAGGGGCAACTGTGAATGCTTGGACCCTGGAAGTCAAAGCCAGTTGTGCTGTAAGTGATGGATGGAGTTACTGGGTCACAGTCAGCCATTAGAGTGGGAGGTCATCAGGGAGGAACCTTGGAGAGGTAGCAGGAGGTGCTGGCAGGTGAGTAGGAGGGATCATCAAAGGTGGCCATCTGGAAAGGCAGACCAAGGTGTCAGGGAAATTAGGCAAAAGGGCTTTACTTTAGGTGGGAGAATCAGAGGGCTCTTAGACACTTGGAAGTCAGTAGGTTGAGGGAGGAGAAAGGAACCCAGTTATTCCTCCCTAGAGATGAATAATAATAATAGCTTCTTGGACGATTGTTGGGAACCACACACGAGGCTACCAATATTCCCTGCATCTATCACAGCTTTTACCATGGTGCAGCTCTTCTGCTTGCTCTCTTTCTCTCTCTCTCTTCTCACTAGACTGTGGGTTCCTTGAAAGAAGGAGCATGATCTTGGTCACCATCTATAGAGAGCTTAGCAGGGAACCTGCACATAGAAAGTGCTCGGTAGACAGATGCTGGTGGAGGGAATGACCTCACATCTTCAACAGCTCTGTGAGGTATCATCATCATTATTATTCCCATGTTCTTTGGCGAAACTTATGAGGACAAAAGGTTTATTTTGGTTCACAGTTTTGTAGATTCCAGTCTCTGATCAGGCAGAAGCTTTTAGGCTTCTGGTGGAGATGCCAAATGGCAACAACAGGGGGCACATGGAGGAGTAAAAGAGCGGCCTCGAGTCTGGGAAACGGAGGAAGAGGAAGGGGTGGTTGTCCCATGATCCCCTTCAAGGGTGTGCCCCCAGTGATCTTGACACCTCTTGTGACAACCCATCTCTCAGAGTTTCCACCAGCTCCAACTCCAATAGTGCCATGAGTGGGGACCAAACTTTCAACACATGGACCTTTGGGGATACATCCAGGGCATGACACCGTCTGTGTTGTACATTCTCAGGTCTTGTCAGTTGCATTTTGGGTCTCAGGGTTCATGAGGGCCACAATCCAAAGGCATAGTAGTTTTTTTTTTTTTTTTTTTTTTTTTTTCTGAAAATCCCCTTTGGGTATCAGGGAGTTGTGGTTGTGGCAGTTAATCTAGAACGTTTTGGCCTATCTGAGACATATAGCCTGACTTGTCTACATGGCTTATCTGATAAACTGGAGTGTGACCACACTGCTTTTGCTCAAGAGTGTTTATCAGGAGAGATTCTCTGAACTGTTCTCCACAAATCTGAATCTTATATTTTGTTACATTTCTATCCCTCCTGTTCAATTGGAATCTCTTAGAAAGTAAGGGCCTGTGTCATTTACCTTTGTATTCCCAATACCTGGCACAATTCCTGGCACTTAAAAAGTATACCACTCACAATAGGCTGTGGTATGCTGCAGTAACAAGCTACTTTCAAATTTTGGCAGTTTGTGAGACAAAAGGTTACTTTATTGCTCATCCCATATGTCTGCTATTGGTCAGTTTGGGATTTGCTTCACATCCTATTTAATCTGGAACCCAAACTAATGGAGAGGTTTTCCTGTGAAGTGTTGCAAATCTCATGGTAGAGGGGGAAAGGGACAATACTGAGCCACAGATGGGCTTCAAAGCTCCTCTCAGAGGAGAGAGTTACTTCCACTTGCATTCCATTGCCAAAGCAAATCACACGGCCAAGTCTGCCTCCTGTGAGGAAAGGAAATATCATTCTCCCACAGGGAAGAAGAGAAAATGATATTGAACGAGAGCACAAAATTGACTACAGTGCCCAGTTCGTGTGAATGGATTAAACTTACATTAGGATTCCACTCTACACCTCAGGCTTTTCTGCCATGGAAGTGAGGTGGGGTAAGGTGAGATGGGTGTGGGTGGGGCAAGAGCACACTCTTGGGCACAGCATTCGAGGAACCAGCATGTAGTTCACCTTGCTGTTTTCAGTTGAGACACATTTTACCTGGGAGAGAGGAGAAAAGCTTCAAGGCTGGTCTTCTCCTTCCGTCTCTGTAGGGATTAGCCTCCTTTCCCAGGGTCCTGACAGAGCAGAATTTAAGCATCTTAGCAGGGGCAATGAGCAGTAACTCTGATTACAAGCCATAGGTAGCTCTGAGACTACTAAATGGATTCATGATATTTATGACACCTGTCAAATTCCAGGGCACCAGGTGTATGGGACTTGGGGGCATCAAGGCTTAAAAATAGCAAGGTTCTTGTCTTCAAGCAGCTTTCACTTTAGAGGAAGAGAAAGCATGAGCATCTAATTCCAGATGAGGAGGAACCGGTCAAGTTCTCATTGCTTGGAATTCTTGTAGTACAGGTGACCTGAGGCTTGACCTCAAGTCCTGCCCAGATATAGCGGCAGCAGTGGAATGCCAGCGTTTCTTAGAGAGACCCCCTCCTTCCCCAGGAAGCCTTTCCCAACTCAGACAGAGTAGGTCTGAATTCCTAGCAGACCCTGGCTGACTCCTCATCCCTTTTCCCATGCCATACCCTTTGAATATAATTATGAAGGTATTTTATTAAACTTTCTACCTAACATTTAGGTATCTCATAGCCCTTGTGATCTAAATCCCTGAAATACAATCATAGTTGGTCCTCCATATCCATAAGCTCTGCCTCCATCGAATCCCAAGGGTGGAAAATATTGGAAAAAATTTTGTATCTGTTCTGAGCATATACAGACTTTTTCTTCCTTCCTTAAATAACACAGATAACAACTATTTACATAGCACTTCCATTTCGTTAGATAGTACAAGTAATCTAGAAATGACTTAAAGTATATGGAGAGATGTGTAGGTTATATGAAGATATTATGCCATTTTATATAAAGGACTGGAGCATCTGGGATTTTGGAGTCTGAGGGGGTCTCTGGAATCAATCTCCTGTGGGTACTGAGGGATGATTGTATATAAATACAGTTGGATTTTACTTGGTGATCCTGTATCAGAATACAGAAGGAAACCTAGTCACAGTTCAGGCAAGACTGTTTCTATTTAGGCAAGACCTGTGGAATTGTATTCAGGGATTTAGATCATAATGGCCATAAGATAATAAAATATTAGTCAGATAATTCAATCAAATCAGATAAGATAGGATTGAGCAGGGAGTCCTTTAAGAGCCATTTAAGGCAGACCACAGGTATTCTCAGCAGTGACAGCCCCATATCCCAGGCTATCCCCAAACTGGAACATCATTTACCTCTACCAACTATGTATCTTCATGATTTTGGAAAATTTGAAACTTTCCTAAGGTCTTCAGCTACTTTTCTAAAAATCATCAAGATTCGACTATACTTCCAAACATGTTTCTCAGTAGGTTCTAGAGCTCTGATCCATTAACATTTGGATTCCATGTTTACATCTCAGAACTTGTATTTTACCCATGAAAAATGGAGCTTCAGAGGGATGTTAGCAATTCGCATGTTTGGTTGACTGAAACACCCTACAACTCTAGAAGGCTGAGCCTAGATATGAACTAGAATCCCTCTGGCACAGTTGAAGACAAGAATGATGCGGTGCATTTTCCTGAGTTCTGCGTTTGTGAAGATATCTCTTTTTAGATCTCTCAGTTTATAAGTGTCATGTTAAATGAGGTAACTCTGCTGAGCATGTTCTGCCTGTTTCACAATAGTGCTGGTGCTTTAAAAGTCAGATTTCTGAGTCATGTGGAGTTATTCATACAAACAAATGCTGAACCTGGCAAATAGCATAGTGGGGACAAACACAGTGACATCACATCTCTCTTCTATAACAGGCAAGAGAGGCCCAGAGGGGTTTGTTTCTCCAGGAACCACGGCAGAGGTGAATGTTGAGCTTGACCCATTTTAGATTGCATGTCTAGTGAACTGGACAAAATTGAGTTATTACCTATAACAAGGAATTTCAATGAGTTTAATAATTTTGATCAGTGGTATTGATATGAACTCTGGCAACTTAACAGTTAAGACTACACTGCAATGTGAACTCCACTTTCCTACTTCCATGAAGATCCTCACATTTCTTTAGTTCCTCCTTAGACTTTCCCACAACTTCTCTAGCAGTCCAAATACCTCTAGTTTTTCAGAAACAACTTTTTCATGAGTTTCCCAAGCCCACTGGTTGGCATTAATTTCCGTCTCCTTGGCACACTCTCATGGATCTTTGATTTAACATTCTGTGTAGCCCTTATTGTATTCTAGACAGGCACAGATAATGATTATCTTCATCTTTCATTTCCTTGGCTGTTGAATAAGTCTTCTGAAGACAGGAATTGTGTATTTCTTCCTTTCTGTCTCTGGAATGTCTAGTTCTATGACAAGTGCATATTCTACAGTCTCCAAATGTCAGTAAAATTAAATGGAATGGAATTACATTTGAACTGATAGGACCAGAACTGGGGCAAAACCTGAAAAACATTGTCTATTGATATAAAATACACTAAAGAAATACTGAGTTCCTTCATTCTTCCCACTATGAATCAGCATCCGCTTATCAGAGAAAACATTCAGCCTTTGGTATTTTGGGATTGGCTTATATTCTCCAACATCATCCTCTTACCTGAAATGCCATCATTTCATTCTTCTTTAAGGCTGAGTAATATTCCATTATGTACATGTACCAAATTTTCTTTATCCATTCATCTTTGAAGAACATCTAGGTTGGTTCCATAGTTTAACTATTGTGACTTGAGCTGCTATAAGCATTGATGTGGCTGCATCACTGTAGTGTGCTGATTTTAAATCTTTTGGGTATAAACTGAGGAGTGGGATAGCTGGGTTAAATGATGGTTCCATTCCAAGTTTTCTAAGGAATCTCTACTGCTTTCCATAGTGGTTGCACCAATCTGTAGTCCCACCAGCAATGTATGAGTGTACCTTTTCCCCACATCCTCGCCAACACTTATTATTTCTTGTATTCTTGATAATTGGCATTCTGACTGGAGTGAGATGAAATCTTAAGAGTTTTGATTTGCATTTCTCTAATTGCAAGAGGTGATGAACATTTTTCATATGTTTATTGATTGATTATATTTCTTCTTCTGTGAAGTGTCTGTTCAGTTCCTTAGTCCATTTTTTGATTGGGTTATTTGGTTTCTGATGTTAAGTTTTTTGAGTTCTTTATATATCCTGGAGATTAATGCTCCATCTGAGGTGCATGTGTTCCAATCTGTAGGCTTTCTCTTTACGTTATGCAGAGCAAAATGAGAGGAGGGGTAGGGTTGTAGGGATGGGAAGGACAGTAGAATGAGACAGACATTATTACCCTATGTACATGTATAATTACATGACCAGTGTATCTCTGCACCATGTACAGCCAGAGGAATGAGAAGTTATACTCCATTCATGTACAATGTGTCAAAATGCATTCTACTGTCATGTATAACCAATCAGAACAAATAAAAAAATTTTAAACATCATTTACCTCTACCAACTATGTATCACTTCATGATTTTGGAAAATTTGAAACTTTCCTAAGGTCTTCAGCTACTTTTCTAAAAATCATTAAGATTCGACTATACTTCCAAACATCTTCTCAGGAGGTTCTAGAGCTCTGGTCCATTAACATATGGATTCCATGTTTACATCTCAGAACTTGTATTTTACCAATGAAAAATGGAACTTTTTTAAAAAGAAAAACTGAGAATTTAAACACTAGAGTGAAGATAGGAGAAGGTGCAACCTTTCATGAGACCCTCAGCAGTTTGTGAGACCCTGTCTCAAAATAAAAATTAAAAACAATACTGCAATATGTATAAAGTGAGAGATTACACTCTATGTATGATCTATCAAAATGTATAAATGCATTCTACTTTCATGTACAACTAATTAGAACAAATAAAATTTGAAAAATTTGAAAAATTGGAAGATGCAAAAAAATAAAAAAGAACTGGGGCTGTATCTCAATGATACTCAGAAATAACGTGCCCCTGGGTACAGAAAAAATTTCTAGTAAAGAAAAAAAGAAAAAAAAAAAAGGAGAACACGAACTTTTCAAACACGGAAATATCTTTCTCTATTTTTCCATGTGTATTTTGTATGATATGATTAATATGTTATCAACAATGAGTTAACTATATTAAATTTAGTGTTTAAAAGAAAGTATATTTCTTTATAAAAACAGTTAAAAAAAGACTATGAAACATTACTTTCCTCTTTTTCTATGTTAATACAACCCTGAATTATACAGAGGTCACATTGGTAACTTATGTTAGAAAGTTGGTTTTAAAAATAAATCATCATTACACGTTATGTTTGTATTCAAATTCTGTGTCTGGGCTTGTTAGCACATTAATCTCCACACTCTTTTTTTACCCTCCTTATTTGGTGGGGGATAGAGGTTCCAAGCATATGGAAATACTGGCAAATTTTGAGTTGATGAGGTTGAGGCCAGTTCAACCCAGGTGAGAAAAAGATGAGAGGGAAAAAGCCAACCTCTCACACACTCTCATGCTGTGCACCCCCGGTAAACACAGGATGTAGTGTGCATCTCCCATGGTAGATTCCCAGAGGAGATGTATGACTCTAGTCTAGAGTGAAACTTTGTGTTGTGGAGTATCCACTGTGCTTGTCTGAAACAGTCTGTGTAGATATTTGAAGTGTAGTGATATTCTAGGTAGTGTATGTGCATGTTATAAAGAACCAAGACACAGGAGGAATGCATAAAGGAATTAAAATTTGTTAAATACATGCTATTTACTAGGTAATATACTTTTAACTAATAATGACCATGAGAGTAAAAATAATAAGTTATTTTTAATGAATGTTTACTCTGTTCATACATTGAACCATTTGATCTTTTTGGCAAACCTTACAAATGAATCCTCTCCATTTTATAGATGAGTAAAGAAGCTCAGCAATTATAAGCAATTTGTTTGTGGTCAGTCATGCAACCAGTCCATGCCTGAGCCAAAATTCAACCTGGTTTAGCCAGGAACAGTTTGGTTGCATTGTCATACCTCATCTAAATCTAGCTTGAAGAAAAAACATTTTTTTTGAGTAAAATTTTTATTATAGAACAATTTTAGATTTATAGAATAATTGTGAATATTGTAAAAAGAGTTCCCATATACCCAATACCCAGGTTTTCCCCATTTTAAACATATTAAATTAGCATAGTTAATTTGTTACAGTGATGTAAAATAACAATGACACATTATTAACTGAAGTCTGTAGTTTGTTCAGGTTTCCTTAGTTTTTGCCTGATGTTCGGTTTCTCTTCCAGGATTCTGTCCAAGACACCATGTTAAATTTAGTCATTGGACTCCTCTTGATTGGTTTCTCAGATTTCCTTTGTTTTTGATGACCCTGACAGTTTTGAGGAGTACTGGTCAATAGAGTTACTTTATCTTAGGTAGAGGGGAGTGTAGGGTGGGGAGTGGGTATGGGGGAGGGAATGGTAGTGGAGCAAAACAGACATTATTACCTCATGTATATCTATGACTGCATGACCCATGTGATCCTACAATATGTATAATCAGGAAAATGTGAGATTACACTCCATTTATGTATGATCTATCAAAATGTGTAAATGCATTCTACTGTCATGTACAACTAATTAGAATAAAAAAAAAAAAGAAGAGAATTATTTCTTTTAATTGAGATGTGTCCAATGTTTTCCTCACAATTAGAGTGAGGTAAAGTACTATTGTTATCACATTATACCAAAGTTGCATACATTCAATATAAATTATCAGTGCTGATGTCATCCTTATCACCTGTCTGAGGTAGCATTTGTTAGGTTTCTCCAATATAAAGTTACTCAAAATATTTTTTGTTGTTATACTGCAGAGAAATCTCACGGAAATTAATTATAGCCAGTTCCACAGGACTTGAAAATCATCAGGAAGCAACTGTCTCCAACAGTCTCTCTTTGGGACTGTGGGGTCTCTTATTTCCTTTACTTTGGATGTTTTCTTCATTATCTCTTCTTATTTTTTACTAACTGGTGAGAGATTCCTGGCTCTAGGTAAATGTTTCCTGGTTTTCTTATTCCTGTCTCTCTTTGCTTTTTTTTTTTAAATCTTATTTCACTTTTCATTGTTTTAAAATTTTTTATTTGTTCTAATTAGTTATACATAACAGCAGAATATATTTATGCATTTTGATAAATCATACATAAATGGAGTAAAATTTCTCATTTTTTACTTTTCTGCCAACAGCCTGCTGTACTTCCCTCTCGCTTTTGCCTGGTCAAAGACCTGCTTGGTGTGCATCTCACCTTCTCCTAGTTTCTTCTCCTCATTGCTGGTGCCACTTCCTTCCTGGTAGCACCAGTCACTATGAAACTTGTCCCTGAATTAATTTGATCCTTAAAACAACTCTGTGAGGTTGACAGTTATTTCCACTTTATAGATGATGAAATTGAGGTTCAGAGAAAGTTACAAAACTTTCTTAGGGTTTCATAAGTGACAGACCTGTCCTTGGAATCAGGTTTCCAGGTTCCAAAGCCAATGCTCTAAAGTCTAAAGTCATAGCCCCATCCTGTCACCATTGTTATCTCATTGAAAATTCTCAGCACTCATCTGATACTAAGCAGTTTGTCCAATATTATCCAGCTGCTAAGTGGTGGAGCTGGGCTTAGACCTTGGTTTTTACAACCCAAAGTCGACCACAGAAGCTTGCCTTCCAAAATACTGCCACATAAAAAAATTAACCTAGTAAGTAGTCATTGTTTTAGGTTGGTTCTGAAGAGGTGAAGATAAAGATGTGAACTCTATAAATACCTTCCTATCTCTGAGTAAATCTGTTCTGATCTCGACTTTGACATTCATTAGCATTCACCTTGAGCAAGCACTTGATAGATATTATCCCATACAGAAAAGAGAACTGTAGAATTTGGCCTTGTGATTAAAATTTGTACTGGGAAGTTGGCAAGGATGGATGAACTTGAAGATCAGGAAGATAAATAAATAGTAAAGAATGCTGAACCTGCCAGGGGTGAAAAATGTGCTGCTGTGTGAGTCTTGTGTGTTTGTATATGTTTGTGAATGTAGGTCTAAAGTGCCAGTGTAAATGGTTGGGAGACACCCAAGTTGAGGGTGTTTCCTAAGGCCCTGATGTCCCAGGATATTGAATGATTGTAATGGTCTTGAACTTATAGCAAACAGCTCCACTTCATCTTGCTTATTCTTAGTATGAGAGTGGGTATAGTATATGTACATAAAAAAGTAAATAGTGCAAATGAAAGATAAGGTATCTTTGACCAGGTGATACCAGAGGAGCTAGAGAAAAAAATGAATAGTTTCAGGATACTGCATGTGAATGTAAAGTTGTAGGTGTGGAAGTTGCCGAGGATGACAGATAGGTGGTAGTGCCATTTGTTGAGAAAGGGAACATTGGAAGAAGACCACATTTGGTAGGGGTAGGATGGGGAGGTCATGATTATGAATTATTTAGACCTTTAAGTGGAAGATATTGAGTGTAAACTATTGGATATACAACTAGAACTCAGAAAGAGGTGTGGGCGACATGCCTTTGTGAGTCATCAGTGCACAGGTAAATAACCCAATGGGTGCTGTCCCAAGCTCCTAGAGAGAAAGCATAGAGTGAAAAGAGAGCCTAATGGCTGTAAAATGAGTATTTTGCAAAGAAGTAAGGAAAGGAACGGCTACTAAGTGGGAGACAAGTAGAAAAAAAATCTAGTGCTGGCAAAGAGGCTGATTCAATAAAAGAAGAATCATAAAGAGATAAATCATAGGTTAAGAGATTATGGGCTTGTTAATGAATCAAACGACTAGTGAAAGTAGTTCTGTGCCAAACACCATTTAGAAATGGAGACCAAGGCCATTAATACTCCAATAAGCGTGCCTCTTTGACATGGCTTTCCTGAGTTGAGTCAGCTGTGGATTATCCATGTGTGCCATCTTCCTCCTGATTTCTTTGACTCTTTTATTTTTGTCATTTCTGTTTTTTTTTTTAAACATTTTTATCAGAGTAGGCAGGACTAAGGAAAGGAAGTTATAACAAAAGTACTAGTTTTTCTGGTTTCTTCTCAGTGCCGATAAATACTTGATGATATAGAAATAAAATTCTGGGGAAGCTCAGTGACTTTAAAAAAAAATCTCCATTTTTTTTTTTTGTTTTTCTCAGTGAATATTAAAAATTGGAGTTTATCATATCAGTTATATAGTGTTTAAAAATAATTCAAGAAAACAATACATCAAGGAAAAGAAGCTAATATTATTGAGGAGGCAATATACACTTGCCAGATATTTAGCATTTCAATACCTTTTTTGTTTAAAACCATCTAAGCACCTGTAAGGTAAAATAAGGACTAGTAAAAAATAGTGCTCTATTAATAAATGTAGTCATTTTATCTCCTCAAATGATTGTTACTCAAGAAGAGTCTTGATGTATCACAATTCCAATATTGCACTAAGATGGGATAGGTAAAAAGTGAGATTAAGTTGAAGATGGGATTCATTTTGTAGAACTTCTGTGTTCTTGAGAAACTACTTATATTCCTAATGCATCCTGACTAATATTGATTAAGTGTTACTTAGAATTATGGCTCTCAGACTGTCTATTGTATCTTTTGGTGTGAAATAACATTATGTAATGGAAAATCTGGCAAGCACATGATATAGGTCATATGCACCATCTTACTATTCTGCACCAGAAGCAGAGCCAGGTCTGGCATTAGGATCATGGAGATGGCAGAATCCCGTCTTTTGAAACTGAAGCCTAGTCCAAATGCTCTGTGCCAGGATATCCCCATGCATGACTCCCACCTCTAGCCAGGCATTGAGCTAAATGTTTCCCATTATTCACTCTAGTGAATAAAAGCTCTAATGTACAAGTATTATCTTGAAGTGATAACATACAATTTTTTTTCAAGATAACATATTTCCCATGGGAACATGGGAAGCATTTGGATACGAGAAGAACAAGATAAATACTCAAAATCACATTAGCCTTCTTGAATGATACAAGGGCTGTATATGTGTTTCATGTCTTCAGGCAACTTATATTCTTATTATAAAACTACACAAAATGGAAAAGTAGGTGCTTATTTTAACATTATGAAGACACAAGAAAAAAGTCAAATCTAGAAAAAACTGTGTTTTAAACAGAGGAAAAACAACCAAATTTTGTGTTAGGTATGAGCTAGGTATTTTTAGTGGCCTCTTCAGGGCGAGGAAAATAAAAGAAAAACAAGTACCCTAGATAGGAATGTTATGATTTAGGTATGAAATGTCTCCCAAAAGCTCATGTGCGGGACAATGCAAGAAAGTTTAGAGGTAAAATCATTGAGTTATGAGAAGTTTAACCTAATTGGTAATGGGTGAACTGGGTAGTAACTGTAGGCAGGTAAGGTAGGGCTAGAGGAGGTGGGTCTCTGGGGGTGTGTCTTTGGGGTTTATATTTTGTCCTTGTTGAACAGATCTGTCTCTTTGCTTCCTGGTGACATGTCTGGAGCTGCTTTCCTCATCTCTGGCCCCAAGGAATAGAGCCGACTGTCTGTGAACTAAGACCTTTGAAACCGTGAGCCCCCAAATAAACTTTTCTTCCTCTGAACTTATTTTTATCAGCTCTTTTAGTTGCAGCAGTGAAGCAACTGACTAAAACAAGGAACTTCAAAATCCCACCTAATGGCTCAAGGATTTATCATTCCTGTGTTTAGTGGTATTATTATTATTCTTTTCCCCAGGACTACTCATTTATTTTTCACATTTTACTTATTTATATCAATGGCTTGTGTGCCTCAAAACTTGACTTCCAGCTGGAATATACTGGAATTTTGCTCAGGAGACTGTACCACCAAGAGTCTTAGGCCATCCTAGTCCAGCTGAAGCATCAGGTCGCTACACTTGGGAGTTGCCCTAGCACCCAGGCCTGCTGTGTGGCAGCAGAGAGAGACCTTCCTCAAACCAAACCGTCCCTGTGGTCTCAGTAGCTGAGGATTGGCTTTAGCCAGCCCAGCCCAATGAGGGCCCTAATAGATAAGGAATTTCTTTTTTTGCTTTCCACCCTTCTCCCAACCACCCTGAGCTCTGTCATCTGGTGCTCCTACCCAGCTGTACTGTGACTCATTATCCTGCTGGTCCTACTTCTCCCTCATGGGTCTTACACTTATCTGCAAGACTAATTCCTAAACATTCTAAACAGTGTCTTTCCGGATGACTGTGGTTACTAACCAAAAGTTAGACAACCAGCAAGTCAGAACATATCAAGAATGCTTGGAAAAAAACAGTTAAAGAAAAATTACTTGAGTGGAAGATAGAAGTTCAATACATTTTGATTTGATTTGGCTAAGATGGTATGGTATTAAATTATCCAGTCATCCATATTTATAGCCATAAAGTCATTTTTGTGGTGGCTAAATCTAAAAGAAATCTGTAATAAATAGACATCCTTAAATAAAATCAGCTGCCTCGTAATTTGTATTGGCTTCAATGAAAGGATAACATAAATAATATTTTGTTTCTATCATAACACAGTTATTAAAACAATATAGTCAAACATTGTTGTAGTTCTCCCTAATTATATAATTGCTATTATGTAAACCAATTTCCTCTCTGCTAGTTAAAGAAGAGACTTTAGAGCAGTTCAACAATGTCACTTGTGTATTAATTAAGCATTGTTTGTATCATTCCACATGCATTTGTCCTTTAATACCTTTAAGATTTTAATCAATAACTTTATTACTTCTCTATGGAAGACAAGGGTTTGACTCCATATGAAAAAATAAACAAACATACCTTGTTCCTTATTTTCACATTTGAAATGATTGATGAATATTCTTTCCAGTTAGAAAAGACAATGGAATGTATAGTGTGTTCTTTTCTTTAGGGGTTAGGCATTTCTAGCTTCCTTCCTTGGGTTGATTTAGAAGACTTTGCTTGCTTTAGTAGGTCTATTGCCTTGAATCTGAGATGGTCTCAGGTCATCTGTAATTAAATAGATGGTAAGGTCATATTAAAAAAATAGCTTTCCTTGAGTTTTGTTCACAGTGCTTCACAGTTAAGATTGCAAATGTCCTTCTTTTTTCTTCTTAGACATGGCTAGGAAAGATGACATTGATGTGGAGTCAGAAACCCTGGCTCTGTGACACTGGGAAAGACATTTAATGTATCTGGGCCTCAGTTCTTACTCAGTAAAGTGAAAAGTTGAAAGTTGATGTTCCTTGAGTTCCCTTTAAATTATACAGAAATTGTAAAAAGCTGGTTAAGCTGACTTTTAATGTTATTTATGAGGGTTCTTTGAAACAGATGACAGAGGGAAAAGCAGCAAAATAGTGGAGGAAGAGAAATTGAAATGTGGAGAATGTGTGGGAAGACCTGAGGGTGGCTCATTATGGCTCGCAGCCTGACTTGTCCCTCCCTCTGTTTCCGATAACGTTCTCCATGATGCACTGAATGATCTCACACAAATAGGAAAATCTGGGTGTGGGTTGAAAAGAAAGGGGGTGAATTTTACTGGTGGAGAATGCCAAGTTTAGTCTGAATTTCATTAGTTTCTCAAGTGGTAGTTAAAATGATGAAACATGTGGTCAGAGAAGCAGTAGTTAAGAAAGGCAGAAATGCTGCTAATTCAGTGTCCCTGCAAGAGCATCTGAGGCAAGTTTACCAGAACAATGACAATGACAATGTTTAGTTTTATCCTTTATATGGTCCACATATGTTGCACCCCTAAAACATGCCTCTCCATAAAAATAATGCTTTTTTCTCTTCTAAATTTATATCTTAATCTGTGTGTGTGTGTGTGTGTGTGTGTGTGTGTGTGTGTGTGTGTGTCTTACAAAAAATCACCTGGGAACCTATGATAGTCCCAAATAAGTCCATCTGCTGGCTTAGGCACATCTATCTTCTCCATGGCCCTATGTCTCCTTTATCTCTGTTTACCATCATATGTTTTGGTGGTTTGTCTTCATTTCATTTTCCCTCAATAAGATAAGTTCCCTGAAGACCTTATTTACTATACTTTCCAAGAACTAAAACTATTTTTGGTTCAGAGTGGGTAAGGCATGGTCTTAGGAGCCAGAGATGGGAAGTTATGATTTTACTTAGCAAGGCAGTCTTAGGTACATACAGCTCTGCAGGTGCCTCAGGATAATATATATATATATATATATATATATATATATATATATATATATATATACATACATACATATACATACATACACACACACAGATATATATATATATATGATGCAATAGACTGCAATACATACTCTAACTGAGAAATGACTTGGGGATAATAAAGAGTTGAAAGAGATTTGGTTGTAAGGACAGAAGAGAGAGAAGATCAAAGAGAAACTTGCCTTATAATCATTGAATATCAGACCCTTCCCATCACCACAGATACAGCATCACCAGGAGGAGAAATGCTGATTTAGGAAACTGTCCTTCCTCCAAGGAGACAATGATGCCTCAGAAGTTAACACAGGTCCAATATGAAAAAAAGATTAAAAAACTGAACACCAGGAAATAAATAGCTCAACCTCTTCCGGCCTGCACCCAATGTGCCTCACACTTCAAGCAGGGAGAAGAAAAATACTGAGTCCACCTCCAGTCTTTTCTACACAATCTCTTGCCCCTTGGTCTGTGAGTGCTTCCCCACTCCTCTGGTGGTTTCCCACACATCTGTGATAGATTAAAGATGGCTGCAAATCTCTGCTACTCCTCTCATTGAGAAATGGGCATTTGTGTCCCTTCACTTTGAATCAGGCTGGGCTTTGTGACTGCTCAAGCAATAGAATATGACCTACCCAGGCCTCAGACTTGTGATTTCCACTTCCTGCCTCTTGGAATGCAAGTTCAGGAGGAAGCCAGCTGCCATGTAATAGGTCTGGCTACCCTGAGACTGCCACACTTGTGAGAAACCCAAGGAACGTGGAGAAGTCATGGAGTAGGAGATGCTGTGTGAGGGGCAGAGTCCCAGGAACACTGGTACCAGAGGAACAGGGCAGGGGTCCTCTTCAAAGTGGGTCCTTTAGCCTTGGCTGCCTCAATTGACATCACAAGGATCAGAGATGGATCACATGTCTGAACCCACCATGCCTTCCTGAGCATTACAATCAGAAGCAAAATTAGACTATCACTTCAGGTATGCATTTCTATGTAGCAAGTCTTGGTGAATTTTGCTACATAGAAATGCATATCTGAAGTGATAGTCTTCAAGAGCCAGTTTGTATATCATTTCCCTCACATAGTACTTGTCCTGCTTTGGGGAAGAGTTCGCCTTTCCCTAGTGTTCTCCAGAGTCCTGTGTCAGAAGCAGCAGAAATAGTAACCTTTTTTTGAATCTCTCCTACATGTCAGACATAGCACTTGCTGTTCTACATTCGTTTTCTTTACTGATCTCTGAAAACATATCTTTAAAGAAGACATTCTCCTAATTTTGTACAGGAAGTTAGGACTCAATTATCCAAGATTATCAAAGGTCACACAGGGGTGAACTGTGGGTTGGGTTCTGAACCCAGTTCTGCCTGCCTTTTTCCGCAGCAGAACACTGTCATCCTAGATTATGATGATTGCTTATGAATCTTTCTCCTACACCACACCGCAAGGCAGAGTTTCTACTCACTGTGTGCTCCCCAGTGTCTGGCACAGTATCTCATGCCCAATAAATGTTCATTGAATGAGTGAACAGTCTGCAGAACAGCTCCTAGAAAATCAATTACAAGACCCTATTCATATGGAAACAGAGAATTGCGTTTCAGTGAAAAGTCTTAGCGGTCCTTTCAAAACCAGTGTTTGCAATTTCTACTCATACTGAGAATGTTAGGAGAATGCTAGCCATGGTAACAACTGGGTGTTTGGCTAAGGGCCTGGCCTATCTTGCCTGAATCTTGAATAGACAATACCTCAGCAGGTTTACAGGGAGCTAATGTTGTTATCTGCAGTTGCTGTGAGGCAACACCTCTCTAATAAAACAGCTGACTCGCAAACAATAGTGAACTCAGTCACTTCTGTAAAGGGTATCCCTACATCTTTTGCTACTAAAGCTATGGGAATCAAGAATGCTGGGATGGTCCCTACCTAATAGGAGAGAGGCCATTAGCAGTGTTAAGATAATGCAGCACAGACTAGATAGAGATAAGATGTTCCAGAGCCTGGGCTTTCCAATTTGCTGGTGCTCTCATCCTTGTTGACTGTGGACAAGAATTTCCTCTGGATCCTCTCAATCTTCTATTGCTGACACTATGCTCCTTCTCACACTTTATTGGCCATTCTCCATCATTTGCTGATCAGGATTCAGTAAAAAATATTCCAGAAAAAAACAGCACAGCCTGACTCCTTTGTGAAGGCAGAGCTGATGTGAGGGATTTCCAAGTAGAACAAGACAAGTAAAATGCCAGTGTATAGCTTAAATCCTGCCAGACGACCTAAGATAGCTTACAAAGTGTGCCCTGTTCCCCAGAAAGTTTACATGGAGGAAAAACTGCAGCGTGGCAAGAGGAACTGTCTGGAAGAAAGATCAGACTTTGGGGTGTTATTGTTATGGAATGTGGATACCCCTCAGAATGCAGTTAGAGACATGTGAATCATGGGACAGTGGAGATATAGTTAATTGTATCCTGTATCGAAAGAGAGAAATGAATTCCCATTATAGGATCTGTATTTTTAAAATGTATTTTATAAAAGAGGAGGATTTGTGATGGATTGATTTTTAATTACCTTTCTGTTTCATTCTCTGAGTATCCTGAGGTTTAATTAAGAAAAAATCTCTCTGTAGAGGAAATCCATCCATCTTTTACTGCTAAGGCCATGGGAATGGAGAATGCGGGGCTGGTCTTGGGGTCAAGTGACTACAATTGCGTGGGTTTTCTGATGTGTGGACACCCTTTTGCTTGCCATCTGATAGTCTGTACTCTTGTCAGTAACATGTCAGTATTGTCTGCTGTCTGAGGAATGTGTTTGAAACTCAAGGGGAAAATATGGATCATCCACTGCTTGTATTATATTTCTTTCTTTGCATGTCTGTCATTTTCTTTGGAACATTTAGTAAAATTAGGTCAGTTATGGTTTTAGTTAGCAATGCAGCTCTTGTGGTGTACACAAATCATATGATGTTTTTAATTATCTCTGCTTTTTAACATTGATCTGAAACCAAACCCTTAACTATGCATGGCTTAGAGGTGTTTCTCTCTCCCTTTATCCTTTTTGTTTTGACTTCTTTCTGGGACTAAAATGAAACTTAATCTTGCAACAGCAAGATATAATATTTTTTGGCTTCATAGGCAGTTTGAAAGTCCAGGATTAGGATGGAAAGATATGGATAGTTACTGGATATACAGTTATTAATGGAAATTTTCAGAGTAATTAATGGGGTGACCCACTAAATTTTCTTGTAGGAGTTAGAATGATGTCTATCTTTGAACTTTATAACTACATAAAAGAGCCTTTTGGAAATCTCAGTGGTTTTCTGTAGGCCAAGAGTTCCAGATTTCCTGACTCTTGAACTGTGTTCAGCTTCCAAGAGTAAGGAGGCACTTGGACAGGATTTCCTACCGCCTCAGAATTTAGACCTCTGCATGGCTGGCTGAGGGTGGAGAGACTGGGGACATAACACTACATAAAGGGAGGGCCTGGGATTGTTTTTTAAATGAATTATAATAGGAATGGTATCACAAAAAAGGGCTTTCAGAAGCATGTCTCTATTGGTCTTTACAGAAGGAGTGACTATCCTCAGTCTGGTTTATCAGGTCACCTATCAGAAGCACCTCAAGGCAGGGGTGAAATGACTTCAAAAAGCTTTCAGGTCTGTGATTTGTGAAGAGACAGGAAAACCTTTGTCATCACCCAAGGTGACCCTTGAGGAGTTGTCCTTGGTCGTGTGCTATTAAGAGCATTAGGCATGGGAAGTTCTAGGGAGCCTGAGGACAGAGGGAAGCTTCATGGTAGGGCGGTAGCACCTAACCCATGTGCTTTTCCTTTTCTTCTTCACATATATATTTATTGACTACTGACTATGTATTGGAAGCTGTCATAAACTGTGGGGATTAATTAAGAAAAAAGTTGGAGATGGATCTTGCCCTCAAGGAGCCCACAGTCTGGTGAAGGAGACATACGTGTGATCACATTCTTATGACAGTCTGCTGAAGACATGTGGTAGGTTGAATTGTGTCCCACAAAAAGATACATCTAATTCCTAACCTCTGGTAACTGTGAATGTGAACTTCTTTGGAAATGGGATCTTAGCATATGTAATTAAGAGTCTCAAAATGAGAGCATCCTGGATGTAGGGTGGGTCCTAAGTCATAGCTTGTATCTTTATAAGAGAAAGAAGGGAAAGACTTGAGACCCAGAGATACAGAAAGAAGCCATGAGATGATGCAGGTAGAGACTGGAGTCCTTCAGCTCCATGCTAAAAGATGCTGCGAGTGCCCCAGTGTGGAACGGGCAAGGAACGATTTCCCCTCAGCACTGCCTGAAGGAACCAGCCTGACCTGCCCCTTGATTTTGGATTTCTGACCTCCAGAATAGTGAAATCATAAATTTCTGTTTTTATAAGCTCCTGACTTATCACAGGAGTCCTAGGAAACTATTATAGATGTATACAAAATGCTGTATAGGAAGGAACAGGAAGCAACCATATCTACGGATCAGGGAAGCCTTCCCAGAGAAGGCACTGTTCAACTGGAATCTTAAAAGAAGGAGAGAGTTTGCCAGTTGCAAAAGGATGTGAAGGACACTTTGGGCAGAAAGAACATAATGGCAAGTTCAAATTTACTGAAGTTGTTGTCTTCAGGAAAACATGGAGCAGCTTAGTGTCCTTGTAACATAGGGTATAAAGTGCAGTATGAGTGACAATGAGGAAAACGGAAGCCAAGTCGTGAAGGCTTTGTCTGATATGCTAAGGAGAATTGGGGTTTTCTCTAGGCTATTTATCCTTAACTGCTATGCCAGGATGCAGAGTGCCTTTTGGGGTATTTGTAAGTAACTTGTTATGAATAATAAAATGTTGATGTTTTCTAAAGTGATTAGTCTTATTCTCAAGTAGAGAAGACTTGTGTTTATCCTGGTAAGTCAGTTTTCCTACTCACTTGTATTTTGAAGTCTTTCTTTATTGGGAAAGACAGGGGCAAGGCTGTGATACACACTCAGAGAATTGTGTGGAGCTGTGATCCGCTGGAGCATGTGAACATCTGTTTTATGCGTGACTGGAAAGTGGCTCAGAATCACTGCTTTGTGTGATAAGGCCCCAGTAGAACTTTGAAGTTGATCAGTAAGAAGATGATTTTGAATTTTTAGGATGACAGCTTTGAAGGCAATGTTACGAATGAACAGAAATGGAAACATCTGTCTCAGGAAGCTGGTTGCAGTAATTGTGACCAGAATCAATGGCAATTGTGTTCTTGGGCAATGGCTTTGTGAATGAAAAAGTGAGGGTATTAAGAAACCTGAGATAGAAACTGCTAGTCTATGTGATACGATGCTTTTTTCAAAGCTTGGAAGAATGGATAGATGATGATGCTGTTGGCTGAATTAGAGAAAGGAAAGGAGGAGCAAGTTTGTTGGGAAGATCATAATTTTGAGTTTAGACATATTTGTTCTGAATTGATTGTATAGCATCCAGGAACAGGTGCCTGATTTCCTGCAGAAAATAGAGTACTGAATATAAGCACCCATTATGGGATCTGATACCATTGTGAGGAATTGGTCAATTCAGGAAAAATGTCTTATGTTTTATAGAAAAGGCTACGCACAAAGCCTTGTGGGAAGCTTTTTGTCTCACAGTTCTGGAGAAAAGAAGTTCTAAATTCAGGTGCCAACAGGGCCACATCCCCTTCAAAGCTCAAGGGAACAATCTATCCTTGCCTCTTCTAGCCTTTGGTGGTTCTCGGTGTTCCTTGGCCTGTGGTAGCACACCTCCAATCTTTACCTCCATTTTCACATGACCTTCTCTTTATGCCTCAAATCTTCCTCTTTTCCTTATAAGGATATCGGTCATTGGATTTAGAACCTGCCCTAAATCCAGGATGATGTAGCTCATCCTGATATTAGTGTGGTTTTTTGCTCCTGGAAGGAGGAGGAGACAGCATCAAGAGAGGAGCAAGTTAGATCAACCAGTTCACAAATGATCTGCCAGAGAAAGGTCGAATAACATGCTTAAGGTCATGTAGTTGCAGCTTGGATGATATAAAAAAAATTTCCATTTTCCAGAGCTCTGCTCAAATTTACATATATATGTATGTATGCATCTAATTAGAATAAAAAAAATCATTCATGATCCCATAGTACTAGAAAATGGCCTGCAGAAGTTTAGAGAAGTTAGTGTTTAGTATTTTGCCTTGAGACTGAAGGAGCAAGGGGAGTATAATGGCCTATTGTCCCTGTTTGCCTGTGCCTCAGTGTTTTCTGGGACATGGGATTTTAGTGCTAAAACTGAGAAAGTGATTACTATGATTAGAGGAGGGAGTTATTACTGGGACCCAACCAGAGTCGTGGCCTAGGAACTATCATGACAGGGTAGAAGCAGAACTTAGCCAAGGTCTGGCAGAGAAGGAGCTGGGGGTGGAGAAGGGGCACAGAAGTGGGGAATATACATTTGGAGAATAAATACTCCATTCTCACTCTGTTCCCAACCTTCTGTTTGCTGGCTTCACCAGAGCGCTAAGGAGCCTGGGTTTGCAATACCCATTAAGCTCATTTTCCAAGGCACACAGCAGGGCAGAAAGGGCTGAGAGTGGATCTGGAAGAACAAGCAGCAAAATGACCAGAGTTGTCTACTGTGTGCTAGAAGTTGTGCTGGGTGCTTTAATGAAATTATCTCCTTTCATCCTCAAAACCACTTTGAGAGGTAGAGATCAGTAATACTACAACTTACAGTCAAGGAACTCTGGGATCAGAGAAGTCAAATAACAATATATTTCTCTTTTTGAACCATCACCTCTGTACGTACTTTTTATGTCTATATGTCTTCAGATGAAGATAATATAGAAATATAGTCCTCAGTTTTTGCATTCAAGGAGTACCAGTCTACAGTGCATGCCATCTGCAGTCATTAACTTTTTAAAATTTATTTTTGTATATAGTTTTAGTTGTTGATGGACCTTATTTTTCTATGTGGTGCTAAGAATTGAACCCAATACCTCACACATGCTAGGCAAGTGCTCCACCACTAAGCCACAACTGCAGCCCCTGCAGTCATTAATTTATTCAGTAAATTTATTTGTTCAGAACCTGTTGTGTGCTGGGAATTCTTCTAGGATCTGGGCATAAATTAGTGAATGCAACACAGAAATTCTTGCCTTTGCAGAGTATGTTTTAATGGGGGCAAATGAGAAATATATTAATGTTCTTCCAAGTGGTAAGAGTTTTGGGGAAAATTAAAGCAGGATATTGGGATAGGGATGGGGATGGACCAGGCCAGTTAAAAGTTCAGTTGGGCCGCCATGCTTAATGGAAATGTCCTTCATATTCCCAGGTAATATCTCACCATGGTAAGAATTGCTGAGCTAGAATGCCTCATGCCAGGCATAAGCCCATAGTGTTAGCAAATGACCTGCATTTTCTGAGCATTATCTCATCTGATCTTCCTAGGAAGTAGATTGTCATTTTATCACAAAAGCTGAGGCTTAGAAATACAATAATGTAATCCAAAGCATGTAGCTAGTTTGAACGGATTCATCTAAATTCTAGAAGCTGTTCTCTCTGGTTTTTTTTTTTTTTTTCTGTTTCTGTTGTTGTGATTTCTGATCTTGATTATTCTCCCTGACTTCCTACCACTGAGTGTCCTTTGTCATTGTCGTTTTTGGCCACACATGAAACTGCTATCTACACCACAGGGATAAACATAGAGACTGTCAGGATGAGATGCTTTCAGCAAACATCTTTTCCTTTCATCTTCCCAATTTTAGATATTCCTCTCCTGGATCATGATTACTCTTTTTCACTTGTGATCTAGACCCCAACTCCTTCTACCTTGGGAGGGATCTCCCTCTAGAAGTTACCCCTCTATGGGAAGTGAGTAGGGAGGGTTATAGGAGGAGACAAATTATCCCAGGAGAGGTGCTTAGCAGGTGCCTATAGAATGACATTTTCAAATGGGGCATAGGTGGGAGTTCTCTGGAGGTTCCCTGAGACCTTCATACTGAAATTCTCTAAAATCCCTGCAATGCACTCTCTGACTAACCTCATGGACTCTCATTGTGCAATTGCTTGAAGAAGTCACCCTTAGATTAACATCCTCCCCCTTTACAAACATTAGAACAAAAAACCCAAAACCTTTATCCCTGAAGTCTTCTCTTTCATTATTGATCTCTCCTAAAACTTTTTGTACCTGAGTTTTCTATACCTTTATTGAAACAACTCTGTCATACCCCACCAATAATTTTCCTGTTGAAAGAAACTTGGCTGATCCCAGGTTATGTTTATTTTACAAAGTCAGAACCTAATAATTGTAAATATTTATGGGGTACAATATGGCATTTCAATTTATGTACACATTGTATAATAGCTAACAATAATTCTTTGTTTGAAATAGCTAGAAGAGAGGGTTTTGAATCTATTATTTACAAATAAATGATTGAGGTGATTGATATGCTAATTGCTCTGCTTTAATCATTACCAAATGAATCTTTAATTATTAGAAAGTCTGATGCAAGGGTGTTTGAGACCAAGTGGTATTATTAGGATTGCATTTGGGCTGTTAATAGACCAATATGCTCATGTCACTGAATAAGATTTTTCTTTTAATCTTCAATTTCAAATTCAGGGATCTTCTGCAGAAGTTATCTTCAGTTGAATGCATTAGCTCAAGTGGCTTCCACGTGGCATGCATGTTCTTGAGCATATTGTTTATCTCTGGCCCTATATGATGGGTTAGGGCAATATTCAGAAGCTCCTCTCCTCATAGTACTATGGTCAGAATCATATTTACTCATAAAACCATCAAAGGCTGCTGTGATTCCAGCAGCATATGTGACCCTGATGGAGCTGATGTTTGCTGGCTGGTTGTGCTCACCAGCATTTACAACTTGAACCTGATGTTTTCAGTGATGATGGCAACTTAGTTTCAGTTCCTCAGCAGAGATTCCAGAACCACAACCACAAGCAGAGATGGAAGGGAGATGGCAAAATGAAGCTAGTGGCCTAGGACTGTAATGACATCTCTTATACTGATTAGGGTACCTACTCATATCCCTAAAACCTTCCCAGATGTCTGGGGAAAGAAGTTTGGATTTTTCGTCGTCCCAGTCATCTATCCTTCCATATAATGTACCATCTAATTCCATGACATAGACCTTGTCTGCAAGACAACTGCTGTATATTCATGAAGCATGCCACCCAGCCCTTCCAGTCAGTGAGTATACCACCTGTCCACTGAGGAAATGGTTTCTAACACAATAATTTTGGAGATTGATGGCTCCTATTTTTAAAACAGTTCTCTGAGGTGACCTTAATATAGGCAGTGTATTTCAGGGTTTGTTCTCAGTTTTACAATTTACACTGCTCTGTTATTCCTCTCATTTACAGTGTTAATCAGACTTCAGAAAATTGTACTCATGGCAACCAAATTCTCAAGAGATTGCTATGTAAAATGAGTATGTAAATGTACTGTAATGGGAAAAAGTCATTTTATTTTCTCTTTTCACAGTAGACAATTCTTTTTTGATTAATAGCTGTTCTTGTATGATAGGTTATAATATAGTGCCTAGATTTCTTTTAAATTATACTCACTTTAGCAACTCAGATTGTTATGGTACTTCCAAATCTATGTATTTGTAGCTAAAATTTATTGAAAATTTCAAGGATTACTTTAACATATTCTTCTCTTTCTTCTTAGAGAATTTAAATTATGTTACCAAAATATTGATACCACTGGTTAATGTTGAAGTTTGAACATTAGAGAAGCACACTGAGGCAAGCATACAGAGCAGGTTTTATTTAAAAGTAGTAACACAGACTTCTCCCATGAGGGAGAAGGGGGCCATGGCTGGTATTGTGGTATCCCATGAAGTGAGAATGCCCTGCCCCTTTTAAAAAGACTAAAGTTTCCTTTGTTCTCCTGAATTCTTCTCCCTCATCTTGTTCATTTCCCCCCATCCTGTATAGTGAGTAGGAGGTGCTATGGAACGGACAGGGGGCTGGAAGGGCCAAGGTAGCTCTCTGCTCAGGAGTTGCTTCATTAACAACCGTTTTGGGAGAGGTAGCATCAAAGGACTCTGGAGACATGAACATTCCCATCTCTCAGAGGAGGTTTACAAATTCTGGGACTCAAATTGGCCTCCATTTTCTTGATCTGACCTAATTGTTTATTCTACACTAACTGCTTGTCTTTAATTCTGGCTTCAATATTTACAAATCAATAATAAAAGCCAAAGTGAGAAAACAATGTTGATTTGAAAAAAGTCAGACTGAGGAAAAAAACAAATAGAACACTGATATCTAGGTTAAAAAGCATTATCAGTTACTATTGTTGGGCTGAAAATTTGACCTAAATTTCCTGGTGGTCAAAATGAAAAGAAGAACAAGGGCAGTCACATAGTTCTTATTGTTCACAAATAATCAAAGGTAACACTATGAGATAGATACTGTTCTGGTCTGCATATACATATCTCATTTTACACCTCTGCCTTGCCAACTCCAATTAACCTCCTCTTGCAGATGAGGAAAAAGAGGCACTGAGAGGTTAAGAGAGTTTCCCAGGAACACAGAGCCCCAAGTAGTGGAGCTGAAATTTGAAATCTGACTCCAGGTTAGACCTTGCTTTTACCAGTACAGTAAGTTTTCTAAAGGAGCTCATTTTTTGTTTCCCAAAAAAGAGAGAAACTTTTCAAGTACTTAGTTCTATGTGCTTTTAACATAGAACATTATATTGAGAACCCTGAAAAGAAGTAGCTGGTCAAGTTCTTCATGATCCCTCTTTGCTACACGTTAAAGACCTAGCATAAAAACGTGAGTCAGTGGACACAATCCTCTAGGAAATCAAGACTTACAGATCTACACTGGGCTAATCACATCTATGTGTTAATATTTGTTAGTTTCTATGTTCATGAAATGCCTTTCTTTAATCTTAGGTACAATACAAAATAGAACCCATGTATACATGTATGAGCACACATATGCATATACATTGTAATGCTAGTGAAGCAGAAGAAGAAAGAAGAAAGAAAGTGAGACTGATAATTCATAGAAATTAACACTAATGCCAAGAAATTAAAATATCAGTGTCCGGTTGGGGAATTTGGTGTTAAGGGCTAAAAAGTTTTGGTGGTAGTTGTCAATCCCTTAGCATGGAGGATTTTAATAATGCTGTGTCATTTGATGTTATGTTGAAAAGTCTTTGAACCATAAAAAATGTTCTATACTGGAGGAATTTTGTCCTTAAAATTTTTCAGAATTATAATCAAAATGGCTGAATCCAGAGAAACATACATTTTGGCCAACATATTTTCATGTCAGGTGCATAGGATTTAGAGAGGTTTAGAGATATTCACACGTGGTTAGTCCACAGGTGGCTTGAAAACATATAAAACAATTTACAGTGGAGTTCACATTGTATAGCTTGAATGAGAAAAATATGGCATTGAGTTGTTTTTCCTGCCTATTGGGGGGTCCATTGTACAATCTGTATGATTATACGTGCAACTCATAGTAGGATTTCACTTCAGACAATGGTGAAAATGGTTGTTGTTTTGATTCATTGATTTTTGTTAGATCATTTAGTTTAGTTTTAGTTTCACTTTTCATGTCTGAAATATACATCTATACCTCCATTCTTAGAAGGTGGAAGACCTAAGGCATGTGAAATCTTTGGCAGAGGAGTGCTGTCACACACACAGGTTGTTGACTGTGGGGAACATTTAAGCTGAAAATATATGAGGCACAGTCAAGGACATTGCTGTGCTTCATTTTTTAATGCACTGTTTTTTTGGCTTTGGATTGTGACTAAAATTAAATGTGGGAGGATCTTGTGGTTGTGTGTATATTCTACATGAAAAAAAAATTTTTTGATGATGCTATGAAATTTTTATTTCTTCAGTCAGGTACATAGCAATTCACATGGTCTGAAGTCATAAACGTTACCTCATAAATGGCACCATAGAAATGTATTAACAAAATTTGACCCACTCAGATCAGGTCTTAGAATAACAGCTGCTGGTGCTCTGGCTCAAGAAGCAGGTGTGAGACCACCTACAGTATCAGCTCAGAAAGCTTCCTGTCAGTATGGAGTGGGCATGGGCTTCCCCCAAGGTGCCAAATAATGCAGCGGATAGGAAGCAGCATGAAGACAGAATGTTAATTCGGTTTACTTTTTGCAAGCACTTGTGTTAGTTCCACAGAAACGAAAATTTATAAGACAACTGCCCAACTGAGGCATTCTGCTTACAGGTAATTCACCAGAGCCTGTTTCTGACAACATTTATATTTTTCTGTTTGTGGATTGCCAGCCTATGAGTCTCCCTGTGAGTTGAGGTAGGGAGGGGACGGATTTGGTTTAAGCCATTGTAGGACAGCACTTTGCATTTGTTTTTACAAGAGAGAGTATGTAATATAAACTGGATGTGTGTGTGCTCCGGGGACCCCTGCTTAAGAGTGGAAAACTGAGAGGGCCATCAAACATGGAGGGAGCGCCTCAGTCAGGGAGGTCCAAGTTTTATTGCCTGAGAACAGTATAACCCATTGCCAAAGGGGAAATAGGCTCCACCCTACCTGCTCAAATGAAATCTACAAAAGCAAAGGGCCAGTGAGGAAATAATTAGGAAATCTTTGCCTAAAATATAAAAACAGCATGAGTACTCTCAGCTATCTTTCATGGGAGGGTCCACACCCTTTGAGTTCTGAGAGACAGGCAACTTCAAGTCCACACTGCTGGGAAAGACATTATGCACACCCTTGTAAAATCTTGCAAATTTGGCTTGCATTCGTTTATACCCAGATCTATTTGGAAGATAATTTTTTTTTATCACTGTGTGCAATAGCAATGTATTTTAAGTTCTGATTAATTTTGTAGTTTATTAAAATAAGGTTTTATGGCGCAAATGAGTGTGGGCCAGGAAAAAGTGGTGGGGAAAGGAGTGAGCTGGCTGACTGTGTTTCAGGAAACTGGTGGCAGAAGGCTGGAAAGAAACTTATGTGCCTGTATGAATTTTATCTTGATTTGAAGGGTGTCTGGTTTGAGAGGGGCACATATGCTCTGAGTAAGGCTGTGGCAGCTAATAGCTTAGTGTGTGGTGAACTAGGAGGGTTTTTATTATGTGGTTCTAGGGCATTTTTCACCCACTGCAATTTATTTTCCATGAAATTGATATCTGCAAATAAAATGTTATAGTTCAGTACCAAGGCAGCAACAATTACACTGATTAAAATTGAATCCCATTATGTTTATTCTCTTTGGAGATCCAGGTTCCTCTGATAAAGGAGGGAGCAGTTAAGCAAGGTATGTATCTGAATTATTTTGAGTTCAGTCTTGACTCTTGTATGGGAATTGCCCGGGGCTAGGTATGAAATATATTATTGCATTTTGAAAAATAGAAATCTAAAGACATATTCTAAGGTTCTTCCCCTATTTGGGGAAGACTGGAATGGTCCAATAAGATGAACAAGATATTCCTCTGTATGAGCAACTGGAGAGGCCTCTTCATCAGATATTTGATTTTTTTAAACCAATAAACCTTATTTTTAAAACAGTTTCAGGTTCATAACAAAACTGAGCACAAGGTGCAGAGATTTCCCATACACCTCCAGTCCCCACATGTGCACAGTTATTCCCATTAACATCCTCCACATTCTCCAGCAGAGTGATACATTCACTGCAACTGATGAGTCTATGTTGACACATAATTAGCAACCAAAATCCATAGTTTACATTAGGGTTCACTCAATATAGATTTTGTGGGTTTGATAAATGTATGATGATGTGTATTCAAAATGATACTATCATACTTCTTATTTTCGTAGCCCTAAAAATCCTCTGTGCTTCATGTATTCATCCCTCTCTCTCTCTCGCCAGCTCTGGCAACCACTAATCTTTTGACTGCTTTTCACTGTCTTGCCTGTCTTTCTAGAATGTTATGAATCCTTTTAAGTTTGATTTCTCTCACATGTATGTAAGTTTCCTTCACGTGCTTTTACGATAGTTTTCTTGATAGTTCATTTCTTTTTAGTTCTAAATAATTCTCCATTGTCTGAAAGCAGGTATTTAATTTCAAATTAAGAATTCTGCTGGAGTGGAAGAAATAAATGTGGTTTGTGCAATATAAGACATAAAATGGACTAAATAAAAAGTTATCTGCACTAGCAAAAACTGAATGAATGGGGCTGGACCAGTTTTCTTGAGAGAGTAGAGTTGAATTTTCCAATACAGAGTATTCCCTCCATTCTGGGAGTTCCCTCATTGTCACAAGGGAATCCCATTTGACTGAATTCTCTAAATATTGGACTATATTTGTTAGTGGAGACAGGTCTTTCTGTTCAACCACAGAACATGGGATTCTTTATCCCATGGATAGGACTGTATATTTTCAATGGAAAGAGAACTTTTCATTCAAAGAAAATTTCCGTAAGTCAGGCCCCATGTGTCTAAGAAATCGGCATGACATTAGTGTAGTATCATACTCAAGAGTGCTGGGTTCTCTTTGGTAAAAAAGGATGGTTCTTTACTGGTGAATTTGAGTTTGTATGCTTTTCTTGGTAAGTTCAAGAAATCTTCATCTTTTTCAGATTTAGAAGTGATAGAAGGAAAGAAGTTTCACACAAAAGACAAGGCAAGTGCAGAGGAGATGTTTAAAGATGGTATGAGGAAGTGTTGAGACCATTAAAAGAAACAATTAATTATATAACCATGGTGTGCAATAAAGAAGGTTAAGGAGCTGATTGCTGCTCTTCAATTCTGTTGGGTTTAGTAGAGTTGCCTTGAAACATTTTCCAGTTTAATGCTGACTGTCACGAGCTGACACATGGGCTTTGCAGTTTGTTAATGATGTGTTGTTAGCATTTAGTTGAGTACTGACATGGAAGAGCTGCTGCTGCTGACTCAATGCAATAAACATTTGACTCATCATGGCAGAGCCTTTTTCACGATGAAGGGCACCAACTGCCAGAGAGAGAGCCAAAGACTGATTTATGGTCCCAGAAGCGTCAACACCAATGATTTCCAAATTCCCTCAAATTGTTGGTCACCTTTCCAATGCCAGAATGGCACGCTCTTGTCCTATAGCATCATCTTCAGCTCTTCACCCTGATGTTTGACTTGGTGCCCCCTTTTCAGATCCTCTGACAGTATGGTCTCTTCTGGTTCAAAGTGAAGAAGTTGCTTTATTTCAAAGTTGGTTTCTATTAGGCATTGTAACCTAGCCATGCAAAAATTCCCAGAAGAGATCCTGCAAAATTATTTTCTGTATAAACATGAAGAGAATCAAGGGGCATGAAACAGACACATTGGATTAAAAGACAGATTGAGCTCTCACCCTATGGCAGGCACTGAGTTAGATAATAAGGCAATATTGATGGAATTGTCAGTCCCTAAGCCTGAGAAGTTGAGAGTTGAGTGTGATGATAGACAATCACATAAATGGGGCAGTCTGATATGGGCAATTGTATAAATATCAATACCATAGTAATAAGCTCTGTGGAGGACCAATGTGTGTGTGTGCCATGGAAATTCACTGAGTTCCTAGGTGACAAGAGGAGGTGGGAAGATGCATTCCATGCAGAAGATATTGTGTGACTAAGGCATAAAAATATGCTGTATTGTAACAAGTAGAAATTAGTTATTACTGAAACATAAAGACATGAGGGTGAGGCAGCTAAGTGGCAATAGGTCTAAATAAAAGCCACCTCAGGAGGCAGTTTCCATGCCACTGTGAAGGAGCTTGTGTTTATCTTGTGGATACTGGGGGAAGTATTAAAGGATTTAATCAGCAGAGCCACTTGGTTGCCCTTATAATTTAGAAAGATGTTTGTGAGCCCCATGGAAGGTGATTTGGAGACAAGATAAATAGAGGTGGTGAGTTAGGAAGTTAACATCATATTTCAGGGGAGAGATTGTTACTTACAGAGCTAAGAAGATTGAGACATAGTGAAACAGAACAGAGAAGACACAGTCAGATGGCAAATGGTTGGAATTTGGAGATCTGATGGAGGGAGAGATCTGATTGACTCCTAGCTGTCTGTCATGGGGAAGTAGTCACTGCCACAATGAAGCCACAGTGGAGGTAGGGAAGACGTGGGGAGAAGCAGAATTTTTGAGTATGTGTGGTGGGGTAATGATTATGGCAGCATTTAAAAGAAATAATTCAAGGCTGGGTACTCTATTTGGGGCATCTGTAGGTCAGCAGGTAGAGGGTTCCAGTAGATGGTGGTGTGCAGGAGGTGGTGAGATAAGAACATCTACACTTTAGGGTCAAGTAGGCATATTTCACAGGGTTTCTCAGGTCTAGGCACTTTATTCTTTAAAAAAAAAAAAAGATACACTGAAACTTATATGTTTAACACTACTTGTCAGAAGTTCAGCTTGGCAGAGTTCTACTTTCTGAGACATACATGCATTATTCCAAATAATACTCAAAATTTCCATTTCAGCTTTTAAGTGCTTATGGGTAAAACAAAAATCTGTTCATAGTCTTGCTATTTATCTTTTCCTCTTACAGCAGAGAATACAAATAACATCTACCTTGAATCAAGAAGAGACATTTCTCCCATCTAATATTCCGACTTCTACTTATGCTCCTCTTCCCTCCGCTCTTTCCCTCCCACTCTCTCCCTCCTCTACTCAATGTGATAAAAAGCAATGTGAGAAATGCAACACCTGTCTTATTTTATTTAGCCTTCATGCCAACCTGGTGGGAAATGCTTCTTAGCTCCATTGTAAAGAAGAGCTATTAGGCTGAGACAAGTTAAGTGAATAATCCATTAACAAATGGCTGGAATTGGCAAAGGTGGAATTTGAACTTGATTCCAATGCCTATGTCTTAGATGCTAACTATTATATCAACACTTGTATTTTTCATGATTTAAATAATATATTTAAATAAATTTTGCTGTATCCAATTACATTTATTTAACATTCCATGGAGTTGGAAACATGAACAAAAGAATACAATGCAACATAACCCAATCACTTCTTTTTACCTCATTTATAGTACAAAGATCTATACATGGAAAAATTTCATTGTCTAGACTGGCTCAAAATAACATATCTATTTATGTGAAGAAGACAGACCTTCATTTTGTGGCTTTTCAACTGGAAATATCTCCATTTGCCAAACTTACAGTGAATATTACAAAAAGTTCTGTACGCCTTTAAGCAAATAATTTAACTTTTTGGTTAAAAAAAAAAAAGATATGTTGAAAGCCATGCAGTTGGATGATCTTTGATAGTGACTTTAATATTTACAGATTGAACCTTAAAAGAGTGGTGGTAGTTTGTTTCCTAGTAGCTTTATGTATGATTGACATATACCATATTAATATGTACAATTTTGTCATATGTGTACATTCATAAACTCCTCATTACATCAAGATAATGAATGTATCCATCTCCCTCAACACTTCCCTGTGATGCGCCCTGCCTCCTGCTATATTGCCAGGCAACCACCATAGATTAGTGATTTTACCTGATTTTTTTAAAATAGAGTTTCATATAAATGGAATAATATAGTACTTACTCT
This sequence comes from Sciurus vulgaris, assembly GCF_902686455.1. Taxonomy (NCBI): domain Eukaryota; kingdom Metazoa; phylum Chordata; class Mammalia; order Rodentia; family Sciuridae; genus Sciurus; species Sciurus vulgaris. Next base: position 105,860,376 of record NC_136465.1, read on the forward strand.
TTTTTGTTTGCAACTTTCACTCAGTATAATTATTTATATTTTCATTCATGCTGTAGTGTCAGTCAATAATTTTTTTTTTTCCTTTTTGGGCAAGTGGTACAACTTTGTATGGATATACCACAGGTTAACAATTTGTCTGTTGGTGGACATTTTGGATGCTTCCAGTTTTGATCTAGTAAAGTGCAGCTGCTAAAAACTCATGCAAGAGTCTTTGTAGGGCATATGCTTTCTTTTCAATTGGGTAAATACTTAGGAGTAGAATGTCTGGGTCATATGGTTGGCATACATTAAACTTCCCATGAAACTGCCAAATTATTTCCCAAAGCGATTGCACAATTAATTTTATATTTCTACTGGCAGTTTGTGAGAATTATAGTTTTTATATATCCCTTTCAGCACTTGCTATTATCAGAGCTTGTTAATTTTAGTCATTTTGATGTGTAGTACTATCTTATGGCCTTACATTTTGTTTTAATGACCAATGATGTAGAGCACCTTTTCATGAGCTTACTTACCATCTATGCAATTTCTTTGGTGAAGTGGCTGTTCAAACAATGGCTATTTTGAAAAATTGAGTTGCTTTCTTATTACCATTTTAGAAGTTATTTATTTATTCTTGGTACACGTTCTTTGTTAGACATATCATTAGTAAATATTTTCTCAGGGTCTGTGTCTTGCTTGTCTTTTCATCCTCTTAGTGTCTTTCCAGGAGTAGAAGTTTTTAATTTTGATGAGGTTGAATTTGCCAATGTTTTCTTTTGTGGAGATACTTTGATGTTATGTATGCATTTACTGCTATAAATTTCCTTGTAAATACTGTTTCTGTGACTTCCCACAAATATTGAAATGTTATACTCCTGTCATCACTCTGCTTAATATACTCTCTGATTTCTTCTGTCATCAATGGGTTATTTAGAAGTGTATTACTCAATTCCCTAATATATAGGTGAGTGTTTTCCACATAATTTTCTGCTACAGATTTCTTATTTAATTCCACTGTGGTCAAAGTATATATTTCATATAAATTGAAATCTTTACTTGAAGTTATTGAGACTTGTTTTATGGCTCAGAAAGTGATATATTTTGAACAATGTTCCCGTGCAATTGAAAGGAATGTGTATTCTGCTTATGTTGGGGGGAGTGGTCTATAAACATCAATTAGGTCAAGTTTGCTGATGGTGTTATTAAGTCTTTGATAACATTACTGATTTTCTATCTAGTTGTTTTTGTCTATTATCAAGAGACATGTATTGAAATCTCTCCAATCATGACTCTATTTTTTTCTTGTATTTCCATCAGCTTTTGTTTCATGTCAAAGCTCCCTTTTATTGGTATATAATGTTTATTCATCTCTTGGTGAATTTGCCCATTGATTATCATGAAATACCATTTTTTTGTCCTTACCATTATACTTTGCTCTGAAATCTGCTTTATCTGATATTAATACAGTCACTGCAACATTTTTTGTGTGTGTGTCAGCATTTTCTACTTCTTTATTTATAATCTGTGTCTTTAAGGTGCATTTCTCGTTGGTATGTAAAATTAGGCTTCTTAAATCTAATCTGACAGCCTCTGACATTTAATTGGGGTATTTACACCACTTACATTTAATGTAATTATTGATATAATAGGCTTAAATCTGTCTTCTTCTGACATTTGTCTCATATATTCTTTGCTCCCTTTGTCTTCTTTCCTGCCTTCCTTATAATAAATTATGTATTTTTAAAGATTTAACTTTATCTAATTTACTGGTCTATTAGCTATAGCTCTTAGTTTTGTTAGTTCAGTGATTGTTTTTGATTTATGACTGTCAACCTAAATAAAAAATGTGGAGTGATTCATCAAGATAAATAAACTTATTTAGGAACAGCAGAGCATTGCAATGGAAATATACATGACATAGTAAACTATGAGCATATTCAAAGATACTGAAGCAGGAACAAGTTTTTAAAGGCAAAATGAGGACTTTGGAAGTCATTTTGAATCAATCAATCATCCTTGGCTACAGATGTCAATAAAAGGTGGCATCAGTCAACTTTCAATAGGTAGTTGTTGGAGACAGCCTTGCAGAAGGATTTTCTGTGTAAGGCTGTTCTGGTTTTTCTTTTCACCTTTGTTTTTGAAAGCTGTTTTCACAGACTCAAATTGGTAGTTTCATAGGCTTATTCTTTCAGAATTTTGAAGATGTTGCCATATTCTTTTCTTATATTATATTGGATGAGAATTATGTTGTCATTCTTACCTTTGTTCCTCCTTATAGAATTTGGCCTTTTGCGTGTGTGTGTGTGTGTGTGTGTGTGTGTGTGTGTGTTTTAATTATTTTGGCTGGTTTCAGATGTTCTCTTTATCACTTAGGCTCAGCTACCAAGCATGCTGGGACCTTAATGCACTGCCATTTCCTGTGAAGGAAACTTGGAATAGGCCTATATATTGGGGTGTGGGTGATAGAATCCAGTAGCTGGTTAGGATGGCCTAGGAGGACAGGGCCCTCAAGTCAGGAGTCTAGTGGTATAAGGTGGGCTGCATGACCAAGGGTAGGGGAAACACTGAACAAAGACATCCTCATGTTTCTAGTCTTATCACTCATTCCAAAACTGTGATACAGGGTAATAATCTCTGTGGCATAAGGTAGGAAGTGGGGATGCCCTAACCATAAGGAGTGGGTATTTCTCATAAGGAGGCATCAGAGAAGGTCGGGGGGATGACAGACCTCAAAATGAGCCAAAGTAGGATTAGTGTAAAATAATGGAAGTGACAGAGGGGAATTGAACATCTAATTCTAAGCCTCTGACTATACAAGGAAAACATTTAGATCTCTCTCTCTGTCTCTCTCTCTCTGTCTCTCTCAGTGTGTATACGTGGCTTTGCCTGGTAGAAATCTGACACATTTTCAAAATAGCCTCTTCCAAATTGGCAAAAAAGTAAGAATCATTTTGTACAAAATAGCTAACTTATAAAATGTTTTTTGGAAAATAGTCTTTAATTTTGCAAACTGTTAATAGTATTATTAAGAAGCAGTTTATTAGGGTTTTTGGAATAGTATCAGGAAAAAAGTCTAAAAACACTTTTACTGTTCCAATGTGCTCAATTAAAATTTTTTAGAAATTTGCATTTGATGTACTTTTGTTTTGACTGTCTGTTATTTACCTCTTATTCTGTGAGTACAAGTTCCTGTTGCTTATAGAAGTCTTTGCAAACAGGGCATACCTCTAAAACTTTTTATTTATTCTGGTTAAATAAAATACTAATTGTCTTTAAGCAGGGGCATATCCAAAGTCACCACATGCAGGATAATTCATAATGATTTTTTAGGCAACAACTTTCTTTTTTTCTTGCCAAGCAAGTCAGCAGTCTGGCAGTTTGGTTTTTGCAATGAATCAGAATATACGTGCCAGGCCATTTGCACCATCTGCTACAGGAGTGTCACCAGAGAGAGGACTGTGGACACCTGGTGGGTTGATGTTGAAATGTCAGCTCCAGGGTAAACATCAGCTTCAGGGATGAAAGATCAAGAGAGTAAAAGTCCTGGGAGTAGAAGATGCTGCTGGTATAGGCAAAAGAGAGACATCTGTTTCTGAACTTGAAAGAATGTATGTATGTCTTTTCAGCATAAGTGAGAATTTTAATGAGACAATGAGATTAAACTCATAGGAAAGGTAAAGGACAATTAGGAAATCTTACACATGAAAGTTCTGGTAAAGACAATTGAAGCTATTTGTAGAAAGAATTGTAAAACACGCCTGTATTTATATTGCTATAGGTGACTTGGTATGAGATTCAAAGAGTATCCTTTGGGAATGAAGATTTAATCATAAGTTCAGAAAAGCCATTATTATGTCCCATCATCTTATATATAGGATACCTACAAAAGGGTTTAATGTAAGTTTGTGATAGGTGTCCTACAGATGGGATGATGGAACACAGTGGGTTGATTCTCCTTATTGTACACGTCATCAGCAGTTTTGGTTTCTCTTTGTTGTTGTTAAGGAGCTATTCCTTAAGGAACTACTCAATATCTCACACTTTCTAAAGTGATAGAAACATCTACTAGTTGGAACTAACCTGGAGTGTTTATAGGGTTTTTTTTTTTCAGTTCTGGGGATCAAACCAGGGCCTTGTATTTAGGTAAGCACTCTACCATTGAGTCAACATCCTTGAATTTTGGTTTTGAGCACCAAAACACCGGGCATGATGGGCAAGGAGTTTCGAGTCATTTCTCAGTTATGAACTCTTAAAGCTAGTTCACTACTGCAATAGTTTCTAAGAAAAATGAAAAATAACTGTTTTCTCTGTGGCATTGTCCAGCTCATGGGTACATATACACTCATGCACACACATGCACACATACACACTCATCACACACACCCTTTCCTCTGTCTGGTGGCACATAGGGAAGAAAGATCATTATCAGTATCATGTTTATTTCTGACTTTGTTTGAATTCAAGGTCATGTAGCCAGTAGTGGAGCCTGTTCTCCATCCAAGATTCTCCTGGCCCCGGAGATCATGCCTATGTTATAATACCAACTTCGGTATTATAAGATCCTTATTCATTAACTCCAACCTTCCCCATCATGGACAACTGGACCAAGGGAGATCCTGTAGTAGGATGCAATTGATTTCAGTTTGATCAGTTCCAAAAATTCAGACCTGATCTCAAGCATTTCTAACTTCATATAAGTGTAAACTTTTTGTAGTGAGCATAAACGCAAATCATTTTTCCTGGTTGCTGTGCGGTTTTAATTTTGGTATACATCTAAAATTCTCTTGTTTGATTTCTCCATTTCTCCTCTCAAGTTTGCATCCATTTTCTTTGTCCCTGTCTTGGGCTCTTAGTTTTTCACAAGGAATTCTGCAACTCCCCAATAGGATTTTCTCATTCTGCTCCTTACTGTGACACACAGGACAGTTTATGATGAACTTTTAACCTTGCTTTTCCTGGGCATGCTGGCCCACCTGCTATTCCTCCAATGTAAAGTGCCCAAGACTACTTTGTGCTCCTAGATGCTTTTCTCTTCTCTGTTCCATTTATCTTACCCACCTGATGAACTCACTCCTCAGATCAGCCCAAAGATCTCTCTCTACTTCCACTTCCTTGAGGCTCTCCCTGATTGCTTTAGGCTTTCTCCTCTTCCCTCTCTTGTTTATTATAATTACATTGTTATAATTATTTGTTAATTGCTTTTGGACCCTGTTGCACTGTGAGCACTTTGAAGGCAGGACCTGAGTCATATTCGTCTCTGCAGCCCAGAACCAAGTACAACTCTTGGCAGATAAGAAGTGCTTAATGAGAATGTGTTTTAGTTCATTGTTCCTGAATACCTTCTTAAGTCTTTGAGAAATATTGCTGGTGTTTTGGAGAAGTATTTCACTGAATATCTGTGGTGTGTCTACAGGGGGATATCTGAACACAACTGGGAGCTACTGAAAGAAATTTGACAAATTGTCTACTTTGTAAACGTATCTAAATGCCTTGGAATTGGCATGGTCCTCAGTAGGTCAGAGACTTCAGCTGTCATGTATATATGAAGATGGTTCAAGTCCTCAGCTGCTGCTCAGAAGGTTCTGCAAATGGAGTACTGTTGGGGGCTGTGCCATGTTGGTGGCGCTGGGATGGCACCTGATCACATCGGCAGCGAGGAGGTTAATGGACATAAGCACACTCAGGTGATTTTCTCATCCACGCACACAATGTATGCGCATGTGTTCTTGAGCACTAATTGCCTGCTCGGATCGTCTGGCCTAATCTTTGCGTAAGAGGCGTGGCCCTGCTCTCCGCCTCCTGGAGGTGATATAAGCGTAGGCGGAGTGAGACAGAGACAGCAGCCATTAGAAGCAGCCAGAGGGAAAAACACGCTACAGCAGCCATTAGCAGAAAAGCAGTAGTAGAAGACACGCGGCGCGGCAGTAGCCAGAGAAGAAGACTCAAACACGAAAGCAGCTAGGAAATGAGCAACCGCAGCTAGTAGGGAAAGGCGGCACAGCAGCTAGCGGGCAGCAGCGGAAGGCAGATCGCAGAGCGGAGAACTGAGACGCATCACTAGGGCACCTTGGGTGGACGTACCCTTAGTTCACAGGATGCAGGACTTTAAGGCATAGCAAGTCTCTTCCTCTAAGCTCTAAGCAAAGCCTGTCCTTCTCTCAAGGTCTCTCTTAAGCGAAGTCTCTTTCTCTCTGATAAGCAAAGTCTCTCTCTCTCTCCTCTCAAAGCAAGTAAACCTCATTTCCTCTATCCTCTATAAATGAACAAGCAAGAAACAAAGTCTCTCTCTCTCTCCTCTCAAAGCAAGTAAACCTCATTTCCTCTAATCTCTATGAACAAGCAAGAGGGCAGTGCACTAAAGAGAAAGATGGAAGTGCCTCAGTTTCCACTCTACCACCCATAAGACCCGAGCAAGTTGTTGCTGCAGGCAGTGACAAATATCCACTCCACGGATTTTGGAACTGCAAAGAGCCAGCGACAGAGTACTGGTCAGGATTCAAAGTGCCTTTTAAACATGCCAGCTTCATATCTCCCAGAGTCCCAAATCCCTCTCTTCACTTCCAACTAAGATGAGTGTACCCAGATGCCAAACCAACTAGTAATTATTTTGAAATACCTGTCCTCCCTCCTTTCCCATACACAACAGTCACCAAGGCCGGTCAATTCTCCCTCCTTAAAAATACTGCAAGTCTGTTCTCTTTGCTCCAGTTTCATAGCCACCCCTTCCCCATGTGGGGCTCTCTGGGTAACTCAAAAAGGCTCTAAATTGTTTCATCTTCTTCTGTTATCTGTTCTTAGAAAGAAGTTAAGTGACTTTTCTGAAAAGTAAATCTGATCCTGCTGTGGTCCTGCGTCAAGATGGCTGGCTTTCCACCAGCTTCAGGGTGCGTCCAATTTCCCAGGAGCTTCCAGGTGTGGCACCTGCTTCCTTCTTGGTGGAGCTATGACTCCCTGCCTTCCTCCCTCAGTGTTTTCTCCATACTCAGTTTCTTACTTTTCCTCTAAAGTGCATTTTTTGTTTTTTGCATTCAGGTTTTTTGAACACAGTGTTCTCTTTTTCTAGAACTTTCTTCCTACCTCCACATTCCCACCTTCTTCCTCCTACTCATCTTTCTGTCCTTAAACATGCTTGCTTTTAGAAGAATTTCTGAATTCTCTAGAACTGGGTTAACTGCTTCTCCTAAGTGCCCTATGAATAAATCTGTTATAATTCTTATGACAAACATTGTGGTGATCTATTCTATGTTTATCTTCCTCACTGGACTGAATTCCACAGGGACAAGACTAGGTCATATTAATTATTATAATCCTAGTCTAACACAATGTCTGGAAACAGAAGTTACTCAAGAAGTATCTGTTGACTACACAAAAAACAGACAACACCTAGCCTCATAAATGTATTAGGCAATTTGCAAAGGCTTTGGAGATCCGCTCAGGCAAAACTCATTGTAACCAATACAGTCTTGACATTTGTTTTGACCCAGGTACTAAGAGTATTTAAAAAAAAATACTCATTGCCCATTCGGATCTTTATCTATTTGTTTATGAAGGGTGAAAGAGTCAGTCCAGTCTAATTGGGAGTGGAAAGGGTCTATAATACTTATAAAGGGTACGTATTGTCCTGGCTTCTGCCAATTAAAATAACAGTGAAGAAGTAAAACTAGGAAAGAATTCATTTGTCTTCTTTAGGCAGAAAAAAGTATGAATTTCAGACAAAAGAGATTACTTAAGTAGAAAATATTTCACCTTTAAATAATAAAAAGAGAGAAGTTTGTGTAGATAGAGAAATGATGCTCATCTTTTGCCCTTGGTAACTGTTGAGGGCAAAATTTACATATGATTCTAATCCATAATGGATGACCTCATTTAAAAGGTGTTGAAAGTCAGACATCATTATATATACTTGAACTCCTTTGCCCTGTTTCAGGTCTAGGAGCAATGGTTTAACTCATGAAACTTTTCTGGGAACATCAGTAAGACAAGTTAAAAAAGGAATACACAGACAACAAAGACACACACTAACAGCAGCTACTGGTCTGTTATTGCATGGATAATGTATTTTACTTCTAGAAAAGGAAAAAAAACTATTTGACAAAAATAAACATCATATCCACAGTAGATGCAGAGAGAAAAGTCAACCTCTAAAACTGGAGGAAAATATTTAGAAGATTTGTTGATGTTCTTCTTATTGGTTTATCTCTATTGTGAATTCCTGGTCCATTCATTCAATACTCAGTGTTCAAGTTCCATTGCATACTACCATCTCTGGGTGAAAGAAGTTGCTAGGGAGGAGATGCCGTTATGAGGAGTATCCAGACTTGTAGGAGATGCGGACACACATAATTACAATTCAGCAGGAAGGGCGAAGAGACTAGCTAGGATGGGGAGCAGAGGGACTGAGATGGAATTTGTTGAGAACATTCCAGCCAGAAGGAATGGGATGGGCAGAGCAGAGCAATATAAAGGTGTGTTGGATCTTAGGGGAAAATGTTTTTTATAAGGGGCAGGTAGTAAGATGTGTGGATAGGAGTGACTATAGAGATGCTGCTACCAAGGTGGTCTGTTTTCAGACTGTGAAGAACATGGAATAAAAACTTCAAGACATTATTACTCTACTTCATTTATTTCTATAATTCTTTAATAATTAAATTCTTAATTCAATAAAAATTTTATATGTAAATATATACATACTCTTAAATTAAGACACATAGTTCTTTTGAACTTACTGCAAAATTTCATTCACTCATGCATGTATTCATTTGTTAAACACTAAGATTGCTCTTCCTTTGTATCAAATACTCTACTAAATAGCAATGTTATCTCATTTTAAACAAAACAGCAGTCTTCCTCCCCTCTCTACGTGACGTACTATATTTTTATTTCAAAGGGACAATAATACTAAATTATTTTAACTATTTCTTTTGGCATTTTGTGTTTTTAAGTAACCTACTTATATTGCCATTTATTATTTATTGACTTTCTGCCATGATACAGTTATATTATTATTTTTGGTTAGATCAACATTCAGTATTTAGTACGATTATGCAAATGTAACTCACAGATGAGTCATATAGAATTCTATGTCAAGTTTACATTTTTGTAAAAGTTTTTGTCTTTTCTGGACATTATAATTACCTTGTCTGTTACTTCCTTTTCTAGATACTCATCACTAATTCTTCCTGAAAAATCTTGGTCAGAAGTATTAGTATTCTCCTAACACATGCAAATATATCTGGAATTCTATTGGTTTTCCCCTTTTGAAGATGTTCCTCTTAGAGTCCACCTCTGTTCTGGTTTGAATCTCTTGCTCTTTGGAAAAAATGATTGAGTCCATTTTTTTACACAATAGGAGAGGCCATTTAAATACCTGACTGCTTACTAACTGGTTTGTGCTCTAGGAAATGTAGCCACAGTCCCCTAGCTTTCTAGAACATTTGCCTATGGAGAACCTACCTCACAAAACTACTTTCACGTATCTTAGATATTTAAATAACAGAAATTACACTTTCAACTAGAGATAAAAATTGCTCTTATCCATTTATATTCCTTTTCTCTACTTCATTTTTCTGCTCATCAACTTTATCCCCCTACTATGTTAGCTCCGTGATAGCAGGGACATAGTTTTGTTCAAATAGTGCAATTGCCTACACAGGATATGGCAGATACTAGTGTCAGTATGCCAGTCTTGAATAAACAAATGACCTAAATATCATTGGTAATCTCTAGGGACTTTTAAGGTTGGATTTGTTGGACAGTATATTGTTCGAGGTACATCATGTCTAGGTAGTTCCTGAAGCAGTTGAGTTGCTTGGCTGCTTTTTTTTTTTTTTTTAATCAGATCACTTGGGTAAATTGACACTTGGTGCTCAGCAAAATAAGAAATATTCTCAAGTGAAATTGTGAGAAGGGTGACTCCTGTCCTATTCTCTCAGTAGAAAAAGTTGGTGACCATGTCACTTCCTGAGGCAGGGAAGGAGTTAAGGGCAATGCCGTTGTGAAACAGCCACCAGGAGTGGTTCTCAGAAGAGAGCACCAATGAGCAGAATCTTGAATGAGGACCGGATAGGACTCGCCAGTGGGATGACAGTGCAAGTGGCAGAGGCTCATCTGTTGCGACTTTGGTCTCCAAAGGATCCATTCTTCTTCTTTAAGAAGGCAAGGAAAAGATTAGGAAATCCATTCTCAACTGTATTCCTAAAACTTTTTCAGGGAAAGTTACTCTTATTATATGAAAGACAAACAGTCCTCTTCCTATCCCTAGGTTTTCCAACATGGGTCATGACAGAAGAGGCAGCCTCCAGCAGGAGCCCATTAGATTCATGTTTGTAGAAGTCCTATTTGCAATAACTTACCCTTTGACCAGCTTATCCTCGTCTTTTATAACAAGGAAAGAGAACTAATCCAAGAAGATCCTCCTCTAAATCTGCTGAGATAGAAGACTAACCCGGAAATAAGTATATTAGAAGCAGATGAGTTAATAAGTGGCGCAAACTGCCGGCCACGGTTTGTCTACTTTCTCCCTTGAGGAGTTTCAACATCAGCTTCTCCATCGCTGAGGCATGTCTCAGGAGTGGTGTACAGAGGGATAATTTGTCAAAAATACACAGGCTTTATATGTCAGAGGTCATGGTTGTGAAAATAGTTTCTTATTTCATTAATTAAGCTGTTTGTTGGGCATTTCTGTTTTTAAAAATCCAGTCTTAGAGACAGAGGCTCTAGGATCTATTGGGGGCACCTTTGGAAAGACAGATGTGGGAGGTTAGGGGATGGAGGTGAAGGTGAGGGATAAGTGATCAAACTTCCCTAATTAAGGTGGTTTGGGATCTTTAAATGGTATCACCTCTTGGAGTTGATTATAAAAATATGCTACCACCAGGAAACAATGTAAAAGAGGAAAATAAAATGAAAAAATTTTAAAAAAAGATAAAAGGAGCAGCTGAGGAGGCTAAAGTCTAAAAGAGGGAATAAGGTAAGCTGAAAGGGAATGAAGTAGAAGCTAAAATAAGAGCTTTAAAATCTCTACAAAGGTAAAAGGTTAAGAGTTTAAAAATACAAAACAGATGAGATTTAAAAATAAAAGATAAAATGTGATAAGCCAATGAGAGGAAAGGTTAAAACATGAGTAAAAGCTATAATGGTTGAGGCTAAAAGGCTAAAGCCTATGAGATGAAAAGCTAAAAATAGACCATGCCTTAGTGTTAAGGAGTTGGAGCAGGAAGTCAGAACTAGAAAGGTAATAGAAGGAAAATAAAAATTAAGATAAAATTGTAAGAATAAAGTAGAATAGGGGAGCTATTATTTTCAAAAAATATGTAACAGAAAAACAGAAGAGAACTTAGAGGAGGTAGTATATGATAGTTCTTAGGGCAGCATGGTGTCCCTGGGGATGGGTCAGGTGGAGGCCATGGTGATTGTTCCTCCTGCATGTGGAGTCCACGGGCAGAGGGCAGAGTGGGTCATCCCAGAAGCTGCAGGAGCTGCCTGGCTCTGGAGTCATCGAAGGGAAACATCTCCTGCTTCTATTCAAAATATATATATTTAACAAACAAACAAACCCACCCAAACAATTCTTGCTAGTGCTCCCATCTTTCATTGCCACTCAGCCTTCAAGGTCTCTTTGGTCGTTGAGTAGGCTGCAGCTCCCTGTCTACTTCCTTCCAATCTCTCCCCACACTGCAACCAGATGAATCTTCTGAAAACACTATTTTGGTCCTACGATTATATGGTCTAAAAATCTGTGCTGATCATTTTAAAAATCAAACTCCTAAAAGGTCTAGGAAAATCTGGCTTTAATAGATTTTTTCAGATAATTTAGAGATCATCTGCGTTCACTCCTTAACTAAGACTTGTCTGCTGCTTTGCATATGCTCAGCCCAAGATACCTAGGGATTTTGAAGCTGGGAATTTGATCATGAGATTTGGAATTATTTCAGAAAAAAGGAATTCTTAATTCCATTTTGGAAAAGTCAGAATAAATTGATACTGATTTTGTTTCAGTTTTTGGTTCTCAGAGAAAATTAGTGAGAGGGCAAGCAAACCAGAATTCACATCCATGTGTTTTTGGGAAAGTTAGATTTTTTTTTAGAAGTTAGTACTAGAGTTCCCTTCTTTTTTTAACTTTTTTTTTTTTTTTTTAAATTTACAGACTGCATTTTGATTCATTAGACACAAATAGGGTACAACTTTTTGTTTCTATGGTTGTGCATGATATAGATTCATACCATTTGTGTAATCATACATATACGTAGGGTAATGATGTCTGTCTCATTCCACCATTTTTCATAGAGCTCCCTTCTTAGCTCTTTCTCAGAATGACTTTCTTTCCTGAGTTTAAGAGTATACTCACTGTCTTTACAAAAATGATTCTTGAACATTTTTCAGTTCTCAAAATAATGAAAATTTCAGCTTCTCCCAGTGTTTGAAGGGGGAAAAAAACTAACCATGTATGAGATTATCTTAAAGAGTTTTTTTTTTTAATTTTTTTCCCCCCAAAATACCAGATGCTACTGGAAAAAAAAAAAAAAATATCTGCTGCCACAATTTTCTGTCTGGGAACCATGCCTGACGCTTTAACAGGGATAAGGAGAGCACTGTAGAATGAGGTAAATGGCAAACCATTTACCATTAGTAAATAATAAATACTGCTTTTATGTAAAAAATGTTCCAGTTAAGAGTATTATGATTATAGCACTACTTCACTTTAAAAAATCCTATTATTTATCAGGAAATGCAAGGGCAGCTTAGAGCAAATGCAGTGTGAATACTATCGTTTTCATGTCTATAACAGAACTTTCTGGCAATATTGTCAGTTTCAGCCTGGGAGAATTCTGGAGTCAGAAGTAATCTCTACATTTCTGTTTTTCTCATGTTGGTTGTTTTCTTTTTAATTTTTATATGCATTTGGATATGTCCAAAGCCTTCTATAAGCTAAATCTATGTTGCATTTGCCATCTCCAGATTTAAATCCTTTCCTTTCCCTCCTGGTAAATAAAATTGGCATTAGAAACAGAAATGAATTTTTAAGAAATGGAATATATGTGTAACTTAAAGGGCAATTAAAGCAATAAAATCAGAAGGTAGTTCCAATGTAATATTATTTTTTAGCATAAAGATGCTCAGGTGACTTGTATCCTTTCATTTTTATGTAATTCTGTGCTATCTGGGCCCAGCCTAGCAGGAGCAGAAGTTCTCATAAATTGAGTGAAAGGCAGACTTTGCTATAACAAAGTCTCAACACACTGGGGAGCATAAGACACCCAGAAGGAAGATGTTATCTAAAATTTTCTGCCTTATGCTTTTCAGTTACCCAAGTCTTACTCAGGCAGAGGTTTAGATTATTCAGTAGTTCATCATCATCAGCAGCATCATTATTTGTTTTGGACTGAATGTCCATATCCCCTCCAAATTCAAATGTTGAAGCACATCACTCAGTGTGGCTATATTTGGACTAACAAAATAAATGAGGTCATAAGGCTAGGTCTCTGATCTGAGAAGATTGGTGTTCTTGTAAGAAGAGACACTGGAGAGCTCATTCTCTGAGTGCATCCCAGGAAAGCAGTGTCAGGACGCAGAGAGTGGGTGGTAATGAGAAGGTGATTGTCTGGAAGTCAGGGAAGAAAGGCTTCACCAAAAACTGAATTGGCTGAAACTTTGAGTTTGGACTTCCTAACCCCAAAACTGAGAAATAAATTCCTGATTTATAGCCACTCAGTCTAAGGCAATTTGTTATAGTAGCTGAAGTGGACTAAGACAGGAAATATTGAAACTTCTGACTGGACATAGAAGATCTCTGTTTCACATCCCTAAATTCATTGGAGAAAGCTTCTCCTTTTATGCTATGTTATTAGATGTAAGATTATGTATGTATCTTTGTGTGTACTCTTATGCACAATGAATAGCATCTTTTTAAATTATTTTTTTATTTTTACAGACTACATTTTTGATTCATGGTACACAAATGGGGTACAACTTTTCATTTGTATGGTTGTGCATGATGTAGATTCATACCATTTGTACAATCATAAATGTACATAGGGTAATGATGCCTGTCTCATTCCACCATCTTTCATATCCCATCTCCCCCTTCATTTCCTCTATGTAATCTAAAGTTCCTCCATTCTTCTCTCACCCCCCGCCCCCATTATATATCATCATCCACTTATCAGGTAAAACATTTGGCCTTTGGTTTTTTGGGATTGGCTTATTTCACTTGGTATTGGCTTATTGGATATTCTCCAATTCCATCCATTTATCTGCAAATGCCATAATATCATCTTTATAGTCAAATCTTTTTGTCTAAAGATTCATAGTGAAATGTGCTAAATAAATTAATAAGAAAAATTTCCTCTGAGGTTCTTAGTTCATTTCTGAGACCCAGATAGAAACTTCGATGGCATAGAGCTCAACCTAGCCCTCCCAACATTAGCACGTTAGGCACCTTACAAAACATGATTTATTTAATGTCCCACCAGTCATACCACCCTCAGTGTGATGTCATCAACACATTAATTGAGGTCATTTGAGACCTTCAAGAAAACAAGAAGTGAGTTTTGGCAAGTAACCCAGAAGGTAGTATGAAAGTGGTAGTGTGATCTCCTTCAGTTCCACCTGAACAATGCACTTATGAGTGACACAAAGGACTCAGCTATGTGCTGATAGGGCAGGAAAAAAGGGACATGAAACTGAGTCAGACCACTTGAATATGAAGAGATTGAGGTGTTTCCCTCTGCCTGACTTATTGTGGGAATATTTTTATTGGAACTTATCCAAGTTGAGTCAAATCAGGGTGAGTAAAGCAGCCTCTGGGGAAAAGAGTGCTCATCCAGGAGAGGTGATTCCTTGGCCAGAGTTTGGCACATGAATGAACACTTCACTCCCAACAAGTCTTCAACTGGCTCAGCTTCACTTGTGAATTGGGCCCAATCTGTCTCCTTAAACTCTTGAAATTTTATTGGTTGTTCATATTTTACTAGCTGTCTTGGGATATAACTTAATGTATCCACTGTCACAATCAAGAAATGCCTATGGTTCAGAAAGAGACAGTAAAGAAGGTTCTGGAATGAAGATAAATGTTGATTCAAACTATGATTTCATACAGAGAATTTTTAGTGTTTTTTTTTTTTTTTCTGATTCAGGATCTCTTTTTGAATACTTATTATATGCAAATCAGTGTATTAGATCTAAAAGGGTGCAAAGAAAGAAAGGAAATGGCCCTCCCTTCACATAATATATTGCTGGAAAGATCAAACTCAGAATAGTAAATATATTAGAATGAAATATAGCAACAGTGCTTGTGATTCTATTTGCATTGTTAAAATGCAAAGAGAAATGTAAATCAGATGAACATTCACTTTGTTAAGAGCTGAAGTGTGTCTCGGCAAAGTGGCTTGTATTTGATCACCTGTAAGTATTCTTTAATCTTACGGGTGAAACTTCATAACACTTGCCCTTGGGGTTTTGTTATGGGGCTATTATCTCAACAAACCAGAAGTCAACTTAAGAGCTCTCATCTGTATACCTTGGCAGTCCCAAATGCTGCACCCACATTCCTTGGCAGAAAGAGGCCCCAAGAATTCTGAGTTCTTAGCCCCTAAGTTTTCTTGGTGGTATGTCATCGACCACACCCAGAGTCACCCTCTTCATTCCTTTAGCATTCTGCTAAGCTTGTATGATCACTTAATCTACCTGACATATATTCTTGACTTTCAAAGTATTAGATGATGCAAAGAATATTGGGAGGCTTGCAGAGAAAAATATGTGTGAAAGCATTCTAATGACTTTCATCACTTATTAATTCTGACATGACTTAGTGATCTGTGGATTTTCTAAGTACGTCTACTTTGGAAGGCATGGTCCAGCAATAAAGATCTCATTTCTGATTTCAGGAATGGCATTTTGTCACAAGGTATTCATGGCTTTCTTTGCTTCCTCTCTTTTGAGTGTGGGAAAGTTGGGAGCTTGGAAGTTTTCCTTATTTTCATGTGTTCTCTGCAATGTGTTTCAAATATTTGTTTCTATTTATTCAGCATTTAGACTTTTAGGGTTGAAGAAATATTTTATTCATTGTACTACTCAAAGTGGAAGTTTTCTCTAGAAACTCAAAAGAAATAGAATAAATGAGCTTGATTTGATTTCAAGTTTTTCAGCTCTATCTTCTGCTCTACACATGAAACATTTGTTTCAAAGAATAAATGAAGTACAGCAACAAGGTCACTGATATTATTAGAAAATATGCAGAATTCTGTCAGGTTCTCAGCTATACTTTCTGTAGCACTGTCTGACCCCATCATAACTCACCCCTTCCGCTCCCTATAACAACTTTGAACAGCTAAGATCTTTTAGTAATTCTTGTGGAAATAGGAGATGTGACCTGGTCATTCTCTGAAAGAATAGTAGAATGTCAGACTTCTACTTTTTCTCCAGGCAAGCATTTCTGGTAGACCTGGCCTTATGAAAGAATTTGAAAGAGTTTCATGGTGGAGCATGAGTTGGTCTACCATTGCTAGGGCTCAAGATAAAATAGGAGTATAATCTGAATAGATAAAAGCATCATTTAAAGTTCAGTGTTATGATAGTCCCTCCATATCTGCAGTTTTCTCTCCGTAGTATCAGCTGCCTGCTGTCAACAGTGGTCTGAAAACATTAGTAAATGGAAATTCCAGAAGTAGACAATTCATAAGTTTAAATAACTTTTGTTGCAGTATATTTTTATAATTTTTCTATTTTATTATTAGTTTCTACTGTTACTACTGTTAATCTCTTACTATGCCTAATTTATATATTAAACTTTATCATAGATATGTATAAATAGGAAAAATAGTATATACAGGGTTTGGCACTATCTGTAGTTTCAGGCATCCACTGTGGGGTCTGGGAATGTATTTCCTGCAGTGGAAGGAGAGGGTGGACTATGTAGTGGTGATGAGATTGGTACCAAAGTCAAACGTACATCAGTGCTTACGACCAGGCATTAAGCATGTTATATATTTAAACCAGGCAATGCTCACAACAGCCCTAGGAAGTAGGAATCATGATTATCTTCATTTTATATTGTTTATATTGTAATTTGATCAATGCTATCCAGACAGTGAGTGGATGATCAGGTCCCATGTCCATGTTCTCCATCTCCATGCTGTATCTTACTGAGTCACTAAAGATGACTAATTGCACAGTCATCTCTTTAGATATTTGGAAAGAGATAAATTTTAAGTTTTGCTTGTATTAGCAATAGGCAATTAATTATATCTAGGTCTTTTTGCATATTTACTTAATAAATTAGTACTTTTTGCTTTAAAGGTAGATGGTAAGGTCTGATTAGGTCGTGTTATTTTTGTGTTTAGGACAAAAGCCTGGAAAATATACCAGACATGAGCTTAACTAAATTCAATTAAGCTGTAATCCTTAGGGTCCTTTCCATCATCAGTTTCCTACTGGTGTCTGTCTCTTGGTAGATGATCAAAAAAAGAAAATGAGTTTATGTCTCTGCTTTAATACCTGACCATGTTCAACTATAATGTTCAACAAACATATCTTTTTAAGTGTTCTCTGCATGCCAGTTGTTTCATTAGGATCTGGAATGACAATGTCGAAAGGGTGAGCCAGGTCACTGGGCAATGGAGGTTTAAAATCTGGTGAGGTTATTAAGTATGAAACAGAAGAGATATCTCAGTCTCTTCTACCACAGACATAGTTATTTGGAGATTTTGCTATTGAAGTCATAATGTTAAACAAAAAATTCCACTAACATGGATACAAGGAAAACATAAATTGTGGCTATTGGTTTATGAAATTCTGTATTGATAGTTTCTTGATATAGTAAAGTTTTACATAATAAAAAGCATTTCTGACAGGGGTCAGGGGAGCTTTTAACATGCACAAATATATAATTTAAGAAGATGGAAACACAATGAAACTCAGAAAAAGAATTAAGTGAATGACTCAATAAAAGCAAAACTGACTGGAGAGCTCTTCCTCCTGCCCCTCAGTTGAGGATCACTTGAACTGCTCTGTGTCTGTATCTCGTTTAATTTCATTCCTCATGTTAATGATTGCCTTGCTAGATCTCAATTATTCTTTCAGGTTTTATTTTCCTTTGCAAAGAACTCAGCAATTCTCTTCTTTGTTTTGCTTCGGGAACATCTGTTACAAATCTAGTGTTGAGTTTATTTGAGACTAACAGCTGCCCAGTAGCACATTTAGAGAAAGAACCTAGGTAAAATAGTCCTGTAGATTCCTTTCTAAAAGGGCTAATTTCTAAAACTATACCTTTAGTTACACTTAAATGATAGGATATGGGAGACAGAGAAACGGCAACAATCCCCCTCTGTTGAACATGATTGATCAATGTTTTGTGTTTATGATAATCCCCCCAAAACATTTAAACCAATGTGAAGACATTTCAAGGCTACATAAGAGAAAAAAAGTTACAATTTGAACTGGAGGCCAACTGGCTAATTTGGACCTTGGCTAATGCTTTCCAGTGAAGGGCTGCTGCTCAGACTCAGTAAGTTTCTTTGACAAGTTCCCAACTTCTGTCTTCTTACAAATCACATTGAAATAAAAGTGAGTGGTTAACAGTCTGAGTCTTTGAGTGGAGTTACTTTTCAGAACTAAGCAAACAACAAGCTACTACTAAAACAACCATTAAAAAGAAAACCACAAAACTACTACCAGACTAGACTCTACAAATCTTGGAGCCTCTGATGCCCAGCTCAGAAGTTTTAGCTAATTCATAAAGGGCATTTATGAAAAGTTAGCAAAGACTCCTCTGACAGCATAAAATATGATAGCAATAATACACTCTTTTAACATTTAATGTGTAGAATTACTTAACATCCAAACAAGACTTATGCTTATATAGGTAACTTTTTGTATAGCATTTACTGTGAGTCCAAAACTATCATGAGTTTTGTACACATACTACCTCTTCACCTAGACATCAGCTGTGAGGTGAGGACTATGGCTAACCACAGTTGCAAATGAGGAGCTGAAGGTGAATAACTCATTTAAAGTCATGTAGCAAACAGATGGGTGAAGTCTAAGGTCACTGAGCTAGCAAATGTCAGGGCTGGATCTGAGCACAGCCCTTTCTAATTCAAAACTCCATCTGCCTTACTGCACTTGAGGGCCCATCTTTTGGCATCTGCCTTGGAAGATCGCAAAAAAAAAATAAAGGAGACATTAGGGATAAAACTGAAGACACAGAAACACTGAGTGATTTTTGGAAAGATGCTGGTTCTCTTTTTACCCAGTCTCCTAAAAGGAAAACTCTTTCTGCCTTCTATTTCTCCCTTTCTTCTCTTGCTTCTCTATGTCTTATTTCCTTTAGTCTCCATCTTGCTTATTCCTGAACTACTATAGACAATTATTTGTAAATGCTCATTAGTGTCTTCAAAGGTGTTTATATATCACAAGATAAAGGGGGACCCAAAAACAGCTAGACCAAAATATATCATTTGAACCTCAAAGTCAGATTGTGTTTTTCTGTACTATTCCAGTAAACTGGTCAAAGAGAATCATTAGTTGATGGCATTTTAGAGGTGGAAGAACTGTAGATGTAATGAAGTCAATCTCTTCATAGTATAAGACAAGAAAAATATGTCCTAGGAACATTGATGACTTGTCTAAGGCAACAAAGCAAGCAAGTGGCAGATCTGGGACTGCCACGGGTATGCTCACAATTATGCTCATTGCTCTGACTCCATGTGACAGAGTATCTTCCTCGGCACACAGAGTTATTTCTTGACTTCTCACTGGATTCCATGCCATGCTGGGTAAGGCAGAGGATCCTCCCTTGAGTTCTGGAATCAGATAGATGGGTTCAAATTTTGATCCCACTACTTACTAATAACATGGTTCAAAGCATGTTCTTACCCTTCTCAAGACTGTTTCATCTGTAACATGTGGATGATACTCCATGCCTTCAGTGAAGGTTGAGAAGATTAAAGAAAAATAATAGTTAATGCTTATAGACGGCTTGCTCTGTGTTGTACTTTGTGAAATTTCTTATATTTTTTTTTTTTCTGGAAATACTTCTGATGAATGCAAAGTGCTTAAACCATATAATAATAAATATGTCTGTATGTAAACAAAAACATTCATACACGTATTAGTTAGTAATATCATACACATGTCAGGCATTTCATTTAAGCCTTGACTAGACTGGCTTAAATAACTGGCTGTAGTCCTATGGTAGACAGTTTGGGCCCTTGTGTTTGCCTTATGACATTATCAAGGCTCTGCCAAAACCTTAGAAGAAGACTTACACTCTCCGGGTCACAGGATGGCTCACAGTCATACCATCTGTGCTTCATGTGGGTAAATAGCAGGAAGAAGACAGAAGGAGCAGAAGGGCAAAGCATGCTCTCCAGAAGTGCTGCCTGGTGATAAGCACTCTTGCCGTTGTAGCACTAACACCTCTACCTATAGGAGATGCTACCACAGATAGTTTTTATTTGGGCATAATCTACCCCTGAGGATATGAAATGAGAGAGCTGACAGTTTCTGCCATGTACTTATAGAGGTCAGGTGAAGATGTTCAACTCCAGTTTACTAAAGAAGTTACTATACGTATATGTGTATGCTTCATTGTGAAGAAAATGTGGCTACTTGTCACATGTAGAGGTCAGGAATATAAATATGCTTTCTATATCATGCCAGTGAATTGGTGGCTGGGGTCTAGGGCAGCCAGTCAGCAAAAGAAAATTATATTAGCAAACAAAAGGATATGTTGTGTGTTAGAGTTACTAAAGCAGTAATGCAGAACAGAGGCAAATGGGCTAGAGAGGAGATCAAAGGAATGGGTTTGGAAAGAAACTTGCTTAGGTAGAGAGCAACTGTCTAGGAAAGGAAGCTGTATCAACAGGTAGGAGAGTTAAAGACTGCAGGGTATTGGAAGCTGGGGAGCTGGTTTAGGGCCAGTGTGACCTAGCCTTGAGGTCAACCCAGGGGGAATCTGGAAACTGCCAAGAGGTAGTCTGGCCTCATTGACTGAAGGAGGGGGGCAGGGTGTGGAGGGAGAGAAAGAGAGTCAGAGAGAGAGAGAGAGAGAGAGAGAGAGTGAGAGAGAGAACAAACTGTCTCCATTTCATTTGGGGGGATATGAGGGAGGTTGAGAACAGAAGGAAAATATAATACTTTATATTGATAAATTGCTCCAAGTTTTCTTGATGTACTGTACTTCTAATTCATGACATATAATAAATTTTCTATGCTAGTTGCCTCCCTAGGTTTGGGATTTTTTCAAATATCCCTTACTGAACAGGGTCATAGGGGAGAACAAACAGGAAAGAGCCTCAGAGTCAAATTTATACTCCTAGGAGAGAATCTCCTGAGACATTGGCTGAGGACCAGAGAAAACTAACTTGTGGCAGAATCTTTCTGGAACTTTTTCCATCCCAGAATACTCTGAGTCCATTTATTTCATTGGTCATTATGCCTTGACAAATAACTGTCATGTTGACTTGTCCCTGTAGCTTAATGCGATTCTTTGCTCAAAGAGAGCAAGAAATATTATGGCTGTATCATCCTCTTGTTGGCTGTGATTGAGGCTTAGTGCCTTGTACATAGTAAGCACTTAAAACAAATTAACTAATTAAATGAATGAATAATCGTTTAGAGAGTGCTTCGTGTGGCTCCAGTAAAAAGAAATAAGGTGATGATGTTTCCTTATTCAGCTGTTGATAGTGTTGGCAAAACTAGCTTGTATACAGCACCTTTTGAGTTTTTCTTCTCTAGCATTTGTTTGAAACCATCATGGTTGGATTCGTTCCAAGGTTGAAAAATTACCTTGAAGGAATAGTAGTCACAATTCCTTTAAAACATGTTGGTTTCCTATTAAAATGCCTTGAAATCGTATCAACTTTCCAAAATCTACTATTTATGAGGATGAGAAAATCATTCCTGGTGCTTCCCCATAGCAAAGAACAGATTAAATTTTATCTAATATTTTATTGATATTCATAACACATTAGGAAAAATCCTAACTTAGGCTGTCCTCTTCAGCTAAACATTCTTTTCTGAAAGATAAATGTTAGATACACAGACTTGACTTGCTCAAAATATTTTCAACTTTGTACATCTGAATGTTCATTCATTTAATAAGAATGTGGTCCTATTACATTCAAGACAGTGAGTCAAACGAGATCTGATTCTTTCCCTCTTTTCTGATAGGAGATTTCAGCCTGTCAGAAGTTAAAGATGAATAAGTAATTAATACTCAGTTAAAAGATAGCACTGTCAAATGATGTAAATGTTCAAATACAGTGATGTCGGTGTTGTAATGGTGATCTGGACAGGGTCCCCAGGCAGTATAGGAGGAAGTTTAGTGTCATTTTAAAAGTAACTCAATTTGGATTTTGTAGTCTGTTTTCTAATATTGCCTGTGTCCCTCATCAGCTGTGTGATGTGGGGAAAATTACTTTGCCTCTCAGAACCTCAATTTGCTTATCAGTAAAATGAAGATAATGGTAGTGCTCATCTCAAAAGGTGACTTGAGGTTTTAATGAGATTTGCTTATCATGAAATCATGTAGAATAAAATAAAACCCCATCTGCACCATGCTAGGTTCTAGCCTCTGCCTTACCTATCATCTCATCTTTTTTTTTTTTTTTTTTTTTTTTCTTTTTTGCCACACATCAGTCCCACTTCCTCCAAGTCCTACAGTGCACCAAGCAGTCCCTGCTTCAGGGTCTTGGCCCATGCTGATTTAATGTCCTCATTCACCCCACTAATAGTGACTCATTTCAGAAGTTTCACCCAAATAGCTTTTAGCAGTCACAGTTCAGATACTTTTTTCCGACCCCAAAATGTAAACTGGCTCCATTCACTTTGCTGTATTCTTTCCTACGTGCCTATTGTTTTCTTACACAGGTTTGTCACAATTTGTAATTCTATATCCTGCTGCATTGATAGGATATTTACCTTCCTCATAGACTGCAGTTCAAGGAAGGTGAGGGTAATATCTTTCATCACCATAAACTCATTTCAGCACAGAGCTTGGTGCAGGATGCACTTTAAATATTTGATATTCAATGAAGAAACAAGTGAATGGAAACATACTTTGCATATAAAATATTAACACTGTGTCTAGCTTATTGTACGTGTTTTACAAATGCCAACACTTGTTGCTGCCCACAGCAACAATCCTGCAGGAAGGAATCTGAGGCGGACTGGGAATGAACTACTTCTATTATCTTTCTTTAGTGGGCTGCTTTCTTGCTTGCTTGCTTGTTCACTAGTTTATAGAGGAAGAGAGTGCTTGCTTGCTTTTAGAGGAAAAGAGGCTTGCTTGCTTTTAGTACGCTTTCAGAGAGGCTACGCTTATCAGAGAGGCTAAGCTTTCAGAGGAGCTATTTCTTAGAGGTCTGCTGCTTCTTCTTAGAGGTGCGTCCTGCATCCTGCATCCTAAAGGTGCGTGCTAGAGGTGTGTGCTAGAGGCGTGTCCTAGAGGTGCGTGGTAGAGGTGCCTGCTATCAGAGGTGCTTCTTAGTGGTGCGTCCCGTGTACTGCGTCCTTCATTCTGTGATCTCGAGGTGTGTTCTCCTCCGAGGTGAAGAGAATGTCTTATATGCACTAAAGCAGCCAATCAGCTTAGGATTAAGTAGCACGATTGAAGCACGCACCACAGTACCAATCAAGAAAGAATGAGGAACATCTGTTGACCACTAGCGCAGAAGAGACATGAACCAATCAGGCAAAAGGTCATAAGAGATCACGCCATGTTAACACTAATTATGTGCCACTTCTTGGTCCAACGCCAGCTGCCATCTTAGAGCTGCTTAAACATGTCTCTACAAACACTTATCATTCTAAAGAGTGGGTATCAAATTTAAAAGGTTGTAGGTGTCAGAAAACTTTCCTAGAAGAGTAAACATTGAAATTCAAGTTTGAAGTTCTTATATCACCCATGTTTTTTGCCTTATAGAACCGAGATTTTAAAACTGTATTTGTATGGTTTATGGCAATCTATAAGAATTTTAGGGAAAAATATTAAACACTTCACTTTTGAAATTTATTTTATATGGTTTCTTCCAAAGTGCATAAAGCACATTGCACTTCAAAGTTGCACATTGCACTTCACATTTTCTCTTCAAAGTAGGTCACAGGAAGGGTGATTATTTCTGTTTCAGGGAGAGAATGACAGAACAAAGAAGAAAAACTGTATCAGGTCATGTAGTGGCACTTTTGCAACACATGGAAAAAAATAAAAGGCAAAGGGCAGCAAAACAAACCTTACAGCTATCAGGTTAAGGGAAGTATTACTGAATTCCCAGCAATGGCCATGTTCAGCAGCCCCAGCTGATAGAGTTCATCTGCCTAAACAGGGCATGCAGGCCAATGGAGTGTCCCACTTTCTAGCAGTCAGAACACCTAAGTGCAACTCATTGTAGCATCACCAGGAAGCAGCATAGCTCAGTTGTAGTAGGCCTTGCCATGGGTACCTGAACTGAAATGACCCCCTGTAGGCTAAAATTGGGTCTGACAAAGTCTGAGGATTTGCAAGGTGCTCAGAGTCTTAATTTAGGAACATTTTCCAGAAAATATCAAAAATTTCAGATTGGAATGCCTATTTATGGGGTTTTATAGGAAACCATCATTCTACCACATACTCTACTATTTCAACTTTGCCAATCTAGGCTCATTTACGGAGCTTAAAATAACCAAAGATGCTAAAGTATTTAACATCTGTTTTCCTTAAAATAAGAGGATGGCAGAAGGATTAGATCTTCCTTTTGGGCAACTCATCAGTCTGCAATAGGAAGAAAATGGTTCTAATTTTTGTGTGAGGGAAACATTTTTTCCTTTCTCCTTTGTTCTCTGACTCTTAAAGTACCAACTTTCAGAAAAGATGACAACAGAGACTATCTATCCAGTCTGACTCCCTAGCTTCCTCTATTTTGGTATAGGAAGGTTTTTCCCAGACCATCTGAATCACTGAACTTTGTCATTCTTAAAATGAACATGGCTAAGCTTTCTTGTGCCTGACCAGCCAGTCTCATAGGTTGAAGTTCTGACTCTTTTGAGTCACATTTGTTTAGTGATTTTTAGTGTTTGTTTTAGATTAAGCTCTAACCTAAGTTCTAATAATGCAAAGACACTAAAACACCATCACCACCTATAACAAATTCTAATCTACTGGGTATGGGTAGGGAGTTTTGAAACACCAAAAAATTGTTGCAGTGTGATAAGTGTACTCCATGGGAGACTTTTAAATTTATCTATTTATTTATTTATTTCTTCTTCTTCTTCTTCTTCTTCTTCTTCTTCTTCTTCTTCTTCATGGAAGCCCAAGGGACAGAGTAAGGCCATGAAGTCATTGATTTGTGGAGTGCCCACTTAAGGTGAGACCTTGACCTATAGCTGAGGGAGATAAACTCTAAAAAAGAAAGTGTCATTTCCTCTAGGAAGTCAACATGTTCTTATGAGGGGAAAGCACAGAGGCATAGAACTTAAATAATATGTAATCAAATCTGTTATGGGCTCCTTAAAATAACTGTGAAAAAATACCTCTGCTGGGAGGACTGTTATTTCAAAACATTATGGCACACAGAAATTTGAAAACCCTCCCATACAAAGTACAAATTCACAGAGGTAAGCCAGCAGTGAGACTCAACTGTTTCCCTAAAAACATCTGCCAGTTCCCCATGACTTTTTATTTAGTGGCTAAATTCAGGCCCAAAAGCAAATACTGAGATCACAGTAAATGGATAAATTAGAGATTAAAAGCTTACAATACACTCCTGGCCAAATGGTGAACTAGAAATATTCCTGCCTTGACTATTACTCTGGGTAGAAGGAAAAAAAATTACTGAACTGCACATTACAGGGTTGGTTTTGAGGTCAAAATTCATACTACTCTTTTATTTGAGATACTTAAGCTGAGAATTTATTATACAAGGACCCCAGTTTGGCAGTGTCTCAAGATGATTGGCAGAAACGGATATAATTCCTTCTGAAGGAATACACCTTTAGCCTAGTCGGTCTTCAAAAATTGCCATAGATAAATTTTATTAAACATGCTTATGATAACAAAATCTTAAAATGCAAGGAAGGAAGAAACCATGAGCATATACCAGCACAACAATACTAAAGAAGCAAAAAAATAGGTGAATAAATTTTAAAAATTAGAACATCAGCTTCAGATCCACAGTTATTAAATATTATTATTATTGGATTAGTATATTTATTATATTTAAAGAAATTTTTAAAAAGCAGATTTGATTGATGAATATAAAACAAGAGTCCTTGAGAATCAAACATATGTTTTTAAACATTCAAATAGATACTATGGAAATAAGTACATAATAATTGAAATAAAAAACAGTGAATAGGTTGAATAGATTAGACAAAGCTAAAGGGAGAATTGGTGAATAGGATATTTGAAGAAATCCAGAATGTAGCAAGAGAAACAAAGTGACAAAATATTATAAAAGAGAAATAAAGAAACATGAAAGATACAAATAGACAATGTAACATATGCCTAATTGAACTTCCAATTAGAGATAAGTCAGAGAGGTAATATTTGAAGTGATAAAGGCAAAGAAATATTAAGGTATAACAACATGAATCTCTCAGAATCCTTAGAAACATATCCATAAAGTTCCCCAAGCAGGTTAAATTAAAACCAGTCTACATCAAGATACTTTGTAGTGAAACTTCTTAATGTCAAAGATTCCTCTTCCCTATTCCTTTCTTAAATAACAAGTATTTGTTATCTTTTTGTGGGAGAATAATAGTTACATTGACATCTAACTTAAACAGTATTGTAAAACAACAACAAAAACTATGTTCAGCTTGTGGGAAATACCTGTTAATCTAGTGTTGTGTGCGCAGAAGAATTATCTTTCACGTTCAAGAATAGCATAAATGTTTTTTTCAGACAAATAACATTGATAGGTTTGATCAATAACATACCCTAAGTAAGTAAGAAGAACAGATGAACAAGAACAATTTGTATAAACAATAACAACAATGTCTAATGTTGTGGTCACAATAGTGATATCATCAAAATATTGTGGTAAATGTGTTTCACCAGCTTTATTTAGACTTTGCTAAATTAAATACACATGTTAAAATTTCTAGTCTAATGATTAAAATAATAAAGGAGGAATTTATATTTCCAAACTATATATGTGACCAGTTTTAGACTTTGATAGATTAAATACATATGTTTGTTAGATTAAATACATGTGTTGAATAGAAAAGGCAGAAATTTAGAAAAACAAAATAAGAAAGTAGAAATGAATCAAAATATGTCAATTATCATTAACAAATGAGTATGAATTAAGGTTTTTAATCAAAAGACAAAATTACCAGATTGGTTAGGAAACAAAATTCAGCTACCTGTTGAATTCAAGTGGCATACCTAAAAATAGAAAGGATGGTATAAGAGGCATAGAAAAAGGCACTCAAACTCTAGTCACCAGGGAATGCAAATAATGACATCACTAACATGCCTCCCAGGTACCCGAAATTTTAGATTTCATGGTTGGGAAGGATGGGGAACAATAAGAACTTTTATCTCGTGTTGGTAGTAATGTAAATTGGTACCATCATTTTGAAAAAGTGCTTTGACATTATCTAATAAAGAAATACACACATGGGATGTAGGGTGCATATATAAGAATATTCACAGCAGCACAGTTTGTGATAACCTAGATTAGAAACCAAATGTCCATCATCAAAATAATGACTCCCTGTGAATGTGGTGCCAAAGACAGGGAAAGGAATTAAAACTAAGAATAAGCATGGGGGGCGGGGGCAGTTGATCCCTGACTGGGAACTGTTAACCTTGTGTATCTGGGAGGTAGAAATGCTGAGTGGGCCTTGCTGATGCTGGAAATGTGGGCTGGACCCAAGCAAAATCAGGCCCGGATGTCAAGTCCTATGGTGATAATGGATGTTCAACAGCTTCTGAAAGGAATTCTTTCTTCGTTGTAGAAGATCTAACACTACAAGGCAAAATGAGGGGAGAGGAAGATGGGAAACTGCAGGAGAACCCGTGTCTGCTAGTCTTTTAAGAGGTTGGGTAGGGAAGAGAAAGTGAGGAGCAAATGGTAGCCTGAAGGAAAAGGGGATTGAACCTGTAATAATTGCTGACACTTATTATTTATTTAGAGCTTTATATAGTGAAATCATACAGCTCTCTGCAATGATACTTTTTTAAAATGCAGGAAACTGAGGAACAGAATTAAAGACAGCACAGAGTGCTAAAAGCAGGATTTTTACAGAGATGATCTGACTGAAAGACATTTTTAAAAACATTATATTAAAGTAAATCAAGTTCTCAGTAATAGGTGAGATTTCATCATGCTTATGGCATAAAAGAAGTGGAATTAGGAGAAGGGTTAAGAAAATGAAAGCAAGGAATAGCAGGAAATAGGAGGTGTCGGGAACAGGTAGGTAGGGAAGTGTAAAGGAGATGATGTTTTCCTTTGGAACTAGAGAAAAGGAAGGGGTTGTGGCGTATAACTTAAGGTGTACATGGCAGGAAATATTGGGGTTGATTTTGGGTGGTTTGGCCTCTCAATTTGGTCAGGAGGGATCTTCTGTGGAGGAAAAAGGAGATCAGACTGGCTTCATGGCACAGGCGATAGTTATGGTTTGAAATGACTGAGACCATGGAAGCTGAATTAGCAGTAAGTAGAGGAAATGGCACAAACTAGATGCTAAATTGCTAGATGAAAATAAGAAAATTGAAAACCAAACTGTAGAGCCAACTGCTGTGGGTAAGTCCAAGGAGGATGAACCAGGGACTTGGCCTAGGTTGGGATGCCCGAAGCAGTCATGCATTATTTGTCCAGTATGGTCACAATATGGAGCCTAAAGTAAGGAAGCACAGGGTTGAGTTTACCCAGAATTGAGGAGCAGTGCTGATACCATATACAGGGCAGCATAAAGTCAAGAGTAATGGCCCAAGGGGCACTGGGAGGACAAAGTGTTGAAAATAGTGGTCTTAGGAGGTTATACTGGGTGTCTACAGAGATGTGTGAGGAGATAATACACCAAGAGAATAGGGGAGACTCCAGGAACTCACACTTACACTGAGAGGGAAGAGTAAGATCACTTGGGATTAGAGAACAAAGGAGGAAAAGCCTGGGAGGTGATAGTACAGAGGAAGAAAGACTTTTCCTTCACCTTCTCAGGTTTCATGACTGGGACCAGCAAATTAAGGTGACTAAAGATGGATTATTAGCAGAAAAATACATACATGTTTTATTGGCTATTTATATTTTTATGTAGCTAAGTGACTTCAAAGATGAAGTGAAAACCCCGAGGGAGAGTTAGACCCAGAATCTTAAATACCACTTTAACAAAGAGGAAGTTAAGGAGACATGATAAGACAAAGAAACAGAGGATTTGGTCAAGGGGAAGTAATTGTGGGAAGTGACGAGCAAATATGTAGGGTGTAATGGGTGGGAGGCAAGGATTGCTTCAGTAAGGTTAATGTGCATAGACTCATCTTGGCAAGACTCCCATCTCTGGTGTTAAGAACATTCTTGCAGGACATGGAGGTGTATGCCTATAATCCCAGTAGCTTGGGAGGCTGAGGCAGGAGGATCATAAGTTCCAAGCCAGTCTCAGTAATTTAGCAAGGCTCTAAGGAATTTAGTGAGACCCTATCTCTAAATAAAAATAAAAATATAAAAAAGGGCTGGAGATGTGGCTCTGTGGTTAAGCACCCCTGGATTCAATCCCTGGTACAAAAAAAAAAAAAAAAAAAAAAGAAGCAAAGAAAAAAAAAAGAACATTCATGTCTTTCTAGAATGAGGAAGACCCCTTTCTCAAGGGAAATTAATGTCCTGATTTTAGGTATAAAGGGGAGGGCAGAGAGCACTTTCTGCATCTGCTGTTTCTCAACTGCCTCTGGTTCAACCTAATCAAGAGGCCAAAGGGGCGTACCGTGGGGTGGTACATTCTGATCTTAAGTGGGGTTCAGAGGAAGTGAGTGGAGACTATCCTGGGGTGATGTGAACCTCTTCCTGCCACAGTGAAGCCTCTCATGGACTCAGGGTGATCAGACCCAAAACACTTCTTTTCTAAGCTCAGATTTGAAGAGTGTGTCACAGCACATTTCTTTGAGCAATTATCAGAACCTAGTTAATTTTAAGGATGACAGCACTATGCGCTGTTGGGCTGGTGGGGAACCTTGCTAAGTTCCAGTGCTGGCTTCTCCTTTGGCCAGCTGCATGACCTCAAACCGTGGGACTGACTTCTCTGTTTCTCAGTTTTCTCATACATAAAAAGAGAGGAAATGTGATTGTCAGGAGGTTTAAATGAATAATTTACTTAGAACTGTGATGAATCTATAGGAGGTGCGTGACAGGAGAGTGGTTATTGATATGAAAATGGAAAAGAGAAACTCATTTGCTGATGGGTGCTTGGCTTTTTCTGAACTGGTTCTAATTTCATTGTCTGGTTTTCTTTTAATCAGTGGCAGGTACTCTTGAGTTTCCTGGTGGGATTAAAAGGGCCATCTGTGGCCGTGGAGCACACAGTGCTCTCTGAGAGGACGCGGTAGTAGCTGCAGGGGCAGTGACAGAGCCACTGAGGAATGTGACCGGCCGCAGCACCCTTCTCTAACGACCACAGGAACAGATCTGTATTCTCACGTTTTTATCTAGAGACGTTTTCATCTTTAACAGGATGTCTGTCGAGCCCCAGTTCCTGGGCTACCCTTACAGAGAGTCTTGTACAATTACATTTATTGTGGTTTTTTTTTTTTTTTAAGGCATAACTTAAACTTTTTTTTGTCTGTGTAGTTTACAACCTAATGACTGTTTCTGTAACATCCATCACTCTGACAGAGATAATAACACCCAAGTAGAATCAGGAATGAATAATTTAACAGGAAAAATTAGATTCTCAGTATAATCTTCTTCAAAGAGATTTTCTGAATTAAAGGTGAGGTAATCTGTTTGGTGTAAAATAAATTAACCCTTCCTTTTATACTCAAAGTTCCTGGGGAGATTGTTCATATCTTACAGGAATGAAGTTAAAGCAATTAGATATGATCTAGGTCTCTGAACACATCTGTGTAAGATATTTTTCTCTTATTATATAAAGAGTCTTTGGAGTGGTTATTGCGACAACCTGTCTAGCCTACACGTCTAATGTAGGTTCCCCGTGTAGCCTTTAAAAATGTCTTTCACAGCATAGGACCTGATGCTACAGGGCTCTCTGAAGCCATGTTGCCTGTGAGTCTTATTGATTGGAAAACCAAACTGCTTTGATTCCTTCCACAAGGCTTAGAAACTGATTCTGATGAGACCTCAGCACTGTATGCTCTTAACGTTAGGATGGGACAGAAGCCAGTTTTGTGATGCATTTTTCTTATATACTGACAGTGTTTGCAATGCTTGCTAATGGAGAATAGAACAGGAGAAGCCATTAAATGACACTGGATTGCCAAGCTCCATAGGAGTTAAGGAAGACATAGGGGCCTCAGTGAAATGCAAGTTTAAACAAAGAGGAAAGATGATTTATGGTTTAAATAAACCATTATAATTTTTTACTTAGAATTTCTTCTTGAACTAGAGATCTGGTGAGCAGCAGCCAGGTAGTAATAGTAAAGGGTTTAAATAAGAAAATATATTTTGAGTTTCACGATCTCTTTTAAATCGTGCCTCAAAATGGGTAATGGATATTTAGGTCTGCAGCTGGGAGGTCAAAAGGCCAAAGGAGAAGAGATTCTTTTTTATTGTAAACATGTGAATTAATCATGACTCAAAAATGGAATTAGGAGAATACCTTCAGCTGGAAAGAGGAGTGAAAGAAGGAAAGTTGTTTTCATTTATTTATTTGTGTATATACATGTACATGGTGTAACCTTGTCACCTTGTCATTTATTTATTTTTAAGTACATGCATGGTATAAATATGTACTCATACTCACCACCTAGCTCCTGAACATCATGGCACAAGTGTAGAAGTGATACCAACCTAGACTTTGGAAGAAAAGCAGCATGTGTACTTTCATCTTGGGCTCCATGTATTTAGAATTTGTGCTGAAGCAAGAATCTTTTTAAAAAAAAAAAAAAAACTTATTGGTAGATTATATTTATACATTATAGTGACATTCATTGACATATTCACATGTGCATATAACAATTCAGTCAATTTCATTCTCCAGTACCTCCCTTTCACTCCCCCACATCCCATTCCTCTGTTCTAGTATTGCTTCTTTTCTATTCTATTTTCATTTTCATGAGAATTTTTTTTTCTTCTTTATTCTTTCTAGCTTCCACCTATAATAGATAACATGATTCTTAGAATTTCTGAGACTGGCTTATTTTGCTTAACATGATACTCTCTGGTTTCATCCATTTCTCTTTAAAATGACATAATTTTGTTTGTCTTTATGACTGAATAAACTCATATGTCTTTTATCCATTCATCTGTTGACAGACAACTAGCTGGCTCTGTAACTTTGCTATTGTTAATTGTACTGCTATAAACATGGGTATGCATGTATTACTAGAGTATGCTAACTTTAATTCTTTTGACTAAATGTCAAGGAGTGCTATAGCTGGGTCATATGGTGGTTCCAAGCCGAGTCTTTTGAGGAACCTCCATACCGTTTTCATAGTGGCTGTACTAATTTACAATCCCAACAGTACATAAGAGTTCCTTTTCCCCCACATCTTCACCAGCGTTGATTATTGTTGGTATTCTTGATGATTAAACAAGAAACTTAATAGACTTTCATAGAAAAGGCTTTCCTTAGTTCTATTTGCATCCCAAATCTGACATATTTTAAAAATCAGTAATTAAATGCCATGTGAACAGAGGTTCAGAACTGTTAAGCGACCAAGCAGCCACAGAGAGACATCAAACCAGTGGGAGGTCAACCCTGCAGTAAACTAGGTTCTTCCTTACTCTTTGGAAGGTTTTCTTTTTCCTATTTAAAATTTTATTTACCTATCATCTACCTACCTACCTACCTACCTACTTATTTACCTACCTATCTACTTACCACAGTACAATGTACAAAGACCTGGGACCTTCATTTCTACCTACTTTGCTCTTTTTCTTTTTCTTTTCTTTTTCTTTCTCCCAACTGGATTTTCAGAATTTATAGCCCAGAATCCTGACTCTAGTCAATGTGGTCTTGGGTTAGCCTCCCTCACAATTACTGGCTACTCCAGAGGGCTGGGGTCAGAGGCTTGATTAAATAAATTACAGCTTCGGGTCCCCTCCAATAAACCATGTCAGGCTTTAGGCAACCCAAAACAATGCTCCCTGTTTTAACCCATAATGGGCAGTTGAGTTCAGTAAATGGCCTAATCACTGCAGCATAAATATTTATGGGAGAATTTTTCCAATTAAGGTAGAGGCTTGTTTAGATGCTATCAGTTTAGAAAGGGCTTTTCCAACAAGAAAATTACTGTTAAAAGACATCAGGAAATGGTTAAACTCTAGAAGGCTAAAAGGTCAGTGAGTCTGCAATGTGCAAAGCCTGCATTCATAGCCATGCTGTCTATATGCATTAAATCCTCCCCCTACCCTTTTTAAGAGGGGGATTAAAAAATAGCCCTTTGTACCTAGGGAAAAACGTTGGTTCATTCATATAAAAAACATTTATGTTGAGAAATAAAAATGTGGGGCAATGGTTCGACCAGATTTGGTGTTCTCCAACTTTTACAACAGGCTGTACATAGGTCTTACTTGTTTGCTGGGCCTAGCATAGGGAAGGTGGCGCCCATGATGGTATTGAATGATTTTCATAGTAGGTGGTGTCAGCATGGACCCCAAGAATTCCTGTTGCACACACCCTAGAAGGAGATGTAAATATGCGATTTGTAAGTCATGTTACCAGGAAAGAGCTGTATAAAATCCAAAATGTGACATACAGGCAGAAAAACTCCCAGAGGGGAAGAGTATGTGATCTCAGTGGGAATTCATTAATCTCCCAAACAGTGTACATGTGTGTCTGCCATATGGCATTTTACTCTAAAGGCAAACATAAAAAAGAAAAAGAGAAAGTGGGAAAAAAACAATCCCCCTTGAATGTGAACATGAGGCACCTTTGCCTGAAAAATCAACTTACTGTGTTTATAGCAGAAGAAGCACAGCAGAGTCTCCTAGACCATGTCATTGGAGCTGAGAAGCTTTTAGAAGCATTACCATGTGATTTTAATTCTCCTAGGAAAATAAAATAAAGTATTAAAGATTAAGGCTAGTTAGCAACCATTTCAACAGTTAGCCATGATGTAAAATACAGCTTAAACCACACAAGGGGGAAAGTTTGGTCTATGTCAGGATAACCTTGGTTTGTTTAAGCCAAAAGTACTAACAACCCTTTCCAAGGCACAGCTGTGGCAAAACCAGAAGGCAGTGAGACACCTGAAAAAATAGGAGACTATGAAAAGAGGCATTTGCCATCTGACGTAATTAAACTGGAAGACAATCGACTTTGAGCCCCTATCCAATTTCACCTTTACCCCCTCCTCAACACAAAATCCTTAAGGATCTAAAGAGAGAGAGAGAGAAGAAGAAGAAAAAAAGCCTAAGAGCTCAACACCCCAGCAATGACACTTGGCTTTGACTCAGCTGCCCTTTTCCTCCCAGGACTATGGATTAGCCAAATCAATTCCTGGATCAGCATGGAACCAGAGCCTGCGGGTTCCCTAGATCATTCTCTCCACCAGGAAGCGAGTCTGCCTGTAGCTAGACAGTGTATCTTTGAGAGCAGGTCCCTGCAACTGCAGTGACAGTCAGGGCTGACTGGGAATTTGCATGGGGAGCATCAGGGTTGGAAGCAGGGCAGGTTGTCTGCTCAAGGCTGGCCCCACTGGGGTTGGTTTGGGGGCAAGAGAATTGAAATTAAAAAAAAAAAAAAAAATCCTAATAGCTGTTATTCCCACTCTTCTTATGCCCTTCTTTTAAATTTTCAGGAGTCCTTAGATTTCCCCTTTTGTCTTATATCTTCTATTTAATATTATTTGTTGCTTCAGAATTGAATGTCCCTACGGGCGAAGCAGAAGCCCCTTTTAGGTTGAGGACTCCTAGACCCATTAGAGCCTGTGGATGGAAGGGGAGTCAGTTTCACAAATCTAAGCAGATTCTTATGCTACTCAGACTCTTGTCCTGTTAGTAAAAGTATGTTTATAGTTAGGGAACTCAAGTTTCTAATTAGAAGAGGCAATGTTGTGCAGTATGGAAGATAGGAGTCGTCTCAGATCCCTGTCACTACCCTTTTCTGAGGCTGGTGGGCCTAGGTTTAGGGGAGGACACATTTTTTTCAGCCTGTATCTGGCTCAGGCGCCAGCCAGCAGCAGGGAAACAATGGCAATCAGAAGGATCCTTCTACATCACATGGCTAATACACGTGGAGACTTGAGATTTGGGTAAATTTGATATGATTTTCTGATTTCCCATCTAGAAGTGCTTTAGAGATTAACAAAATGACATTGATGACTGTTTTAGGGAAATGCTATATAAGAATAATAGGTTGGAGGTTCATTGCTAATTAAGAAAAGGAAGTTAATCTTCCTTCAACACTGTTCCAGTCTGTTTAAAGAAACCATTGCAGACAATTTTAAGAGGTTTGGCAGGAGTGCTGGATGATCATGATTATCACACTGGGGCTTTGGGGGAGGGGCGATTTCCTCCCGCCTCTAGCTAATGCATATTGCAGCCTTGACCATCTGTAACACACTGTAATACTTCCTTTTCCTGACATAAAGTCTTCAGCAGGAGTACTTATTCAGGAACTTTTCAAAATGGGTATTTTTCATTATAAAAACTGTAATCTGTTGTTTAAAACCAAGCCCACAAATTACAAGGACAGAATATTCTTTAGGTTTAGTAGGTAGCTTGTAGCAACATTTCTCCATTCAGATAGCTGCTTTTCACCTACTGAAGAGAAGGAATGACAAAGGGGACATGCCGAATTTAACTCTGATTTGTCCTCTGACCCCAAATGCTGAAAAGAGAGTTATTCTTGGCAATACCACTGTGATTTGAATTGGATGGTTTGTCTTGTGTTTCATAATGCAACGGCTGTGACTAGCCCAAACTAAATAACTAAACCTCCAAATCAGAAACAAAATAACAAAACCAGAACATGCAGGAGTCATCACAGGAAGTCTACTATTTGTGTGTAAATAAGTGAACCTGAGACTAACTGAGCCGAAGCACTGCATCCTCAA
Organism: Sciurus vulgaris; assembly: GCF_902686455.1. NCBI lineage: Eukaryota > Metazoa > Chordata > Mammalia > Rodentia > Sciuridae > Sciurus > Sciurus vulgaris. Next base: position 105,896,509 of record NC_136465.1, read on the forward strand.
TAAGCTCTAGTCTACAGTAAACCAGACTGGAAAAATGACTTTGAACAAACTGTTTATTTCCGGCATCCAAATTCATCCTTTTCTAAGGCTTTGCAGCATCATTTAGTGTAGTTACAAAAATACCAAAAATCCAACAAACAAAGTTGTTCGACCTGGTGGTGCACACGCTAATCCCAGCAACTCGGGAGGCCAAGGCAGGAGAATTATAAGTTTGAGGCCAGTCTGAGCAACTTAGTGAGACCCTCAACAACTTAGACCTTGCCTCAAAATAAAAAATAAATATAGGACTGGTGATGTCACTCAGGGGTAAAGCACCCTTGAACTCAATCTCCAGTACCAAAAAAAAAGTTTACAAAGAAAGAAAAAAGTAGTATTCTGTACACCCAGAAAAATGAGGACGAGACTGCAGAAACTTTTTGAGATAGTAATTTGATATGTTCATTCTCTTTTTTGCCTTGTTCCTTTTGTTTTGCTCTCATGAAAACTGCCATTTATGAGGAAAGTCTGAATTTGTTTGCTGTTAACATTAGTTTGTGCTATATTATTCAAGTGATACAAAAGAAAGAATAGTGTCCATACAGTCAATTGAATTGAACGAAAATCTTTAGAATAATCTTGAACTGATTATGGTTTGTTGAATAAGTTCAACATCTTTCAAAACTTAACATCTTATTCTTCAGTAATTTCCTATTTTACTCCATGGGGATATTTATATTCTCTTGCTTATATCACATACTTTTTAAACCAAATTTAATTATAGCCACCATTAAAATATATGTACAATACATGGAATACAAAGATACATATGATGTAAGAGAGCACTGTAATAAAAAACTCAACATCATTTTAATAATATGTTGCATTACTAAAATAAGCTTCCAATTTGCCTGCTTTTGTTTGTAGTATATTACTTTAAAAAGAAGCCCATAATTCACAAGACTAATTGTTATAGTTTGGACCTCAAATGTTTCCTGAAGGCCCACATGTTAAAGACTCGGTCCCCAAGATGACGCTATTAGGAGGTGGTGGAACCTTTAAGATGTGGGTCCTACTGGGAGGACTTTATATCATTGGGGGGCATGCCCCTGAAGGGAATTGTGGGACCCCAGCACCATCCCCAGTCTCTTTTTGCCAGGTGGTCATAAGACTTTGCCTCGCCATGCCTTCCTGCCATAATGTGCTACCTTGCCGCTGGCCCAAAGTAGGAGGGCCAACTGATCATAGACTGGAGCCTCCAAAACCGTGAGCCAAAATAAACCTTTTCTTTTTGCAAGTTGATCATCTCAAGTATTTGTTTATAGCAACAGAAAGTTGACTAACGCTTTGACTATTACAGTTTTACAGTCCTTCAAAACTTTTGAAATTAAATTATTTGTATCTACTACTTTAAAGCATCTTTTGAAATCAGTATAGAAAAGTGAATTATTTTATTAATGTTTGGGGAGTAATATACACCTGGTTCTCTTCACCAGTGTCCCTGATGGCTAATGACTGAGATTACGTTTTAACCAGATCACTTAGCAACTTGGCCAGAAGTAGATTTTTGTTTTTGCTGTATTAAGTTTAACAATATGTCTATGTATAAAAGGCACATCTATTCTATTTTCCCTAAGTAAAGGGCATATGAATGACATATGTGAAGTTTTAAACTCCAGACGATCTGTTGATTTTTAAGATGGACAACCTGGTGATCTAAAGAAAAGAAATTTTCAAGATTTAGACTCAGTATATGATGTCAAGCCATGAGTTTTAATCATTTTCAAAAATTGGAGGCCTCAGCTTAGAGTTTCTGACACAAGTTTATAATCCAAAAGTTGGCACTTTGGGTCATTGTGGTATAGACGACGTTGTTATAATTCAAATACTTCACAACTAAGGAATGCATGTTTGGAAGTTTCCTTCTGGAGGGAATTGCTCCTCATGCTGATAAATGCAGCGCTGAGAGTGACAACTCTGCCCCACAATTTCCTGTGCTCCGTGGCTAGTCCGACTGCTTGTGAGAAATCATGTATTCAGACAGCTGGAGCCTCCTTGCCTAAGACCCCTCGAAAGCCTCCATCTTTCACTTCGTCGTACACCTGCTGACAGTTTCTTAAATGGATCAACGGTTTCGTTACCACTCTACAGAATTGATGACAGTTTTCAAGGGGGTATGAAAAATATCCTGGCCTTGAAGTTGTTTACACCAATATTCACAGTTGATAAATTGGGTTGTCTTTCTGATCCCACCATAGAGGGCAAAAAGGGGATTTAGTAGTGGTGTTGATCACAGCGATACACGCACGGCATGCAATGATCCTACATCCGTTACCCTGTTTCTGTTTGCCACCATCTGTTGTTCTCCATCTCCACTGAGGGTAGGAAAAAGCCCTGACCTGCAAGAGGAAGGATGCAGGCTGTAATCTAGAGGGACGTGTATTTGGGAAGCAAAGGCCCTTAGATCCTGAACTAGACACCTGAGAGTTTATGGCCCCTCCTTACGCTAAAGGCTTTTAAATAAAAACTGGAAGCTCTGCCCTCTGGGGACTAGTTACAAAAAAAATCCTTGTTGGAAGACAGGTGAGGAACAGAAATGGCCTCTTGGGGTGGTTTCATGATATTGGGTCTTCATTGTTCTCACTTCCAAATGACAGAAATGTGTGAATAGGCAGGTTAGGTTACAGAGTTTAGAATACATGCTGCTAAACTTAGGAAATAATGATTTCCAGTTAAATCTTTGTAACTGATTCCCAAGTGGTGGTACATGTTAGAATTATCTGGATAATTTTTGCAAATCCAACAAACCTGGCCCTCAAAACTCCAGTGCTGCTAAACCAGACTCTTAGGATTAGGCTGGGTGGCTGTGGGGTTAGGTAGGTCTGAGCATGTGATTAGCCCCTGTCTTGCTGGTCAGAATTACTGTTTTGGTTAGGTCAGTCTTTCCTGATATTGCAGTCCAGCAGGGTCAGCTGGAGGCTTTATTGAAACATCAATATCCAGACCCTAAAAAACATTCTTGAGGGGTTGATAGTAGAATAGCACCTAACTATTTTGAAAAACTTCCCCAGGTGATTTGGATGCCCCGGGGGCTTTAGGGATCATTTCCCTAAATGATAGAAGTAATTAGTGGAATATGAACATTTTTAGTGATGGAAAGGTCACCTGGCACTGAGGAAGAGATTCATGGGGCTGGGCAGGGGTGGGGTTCAAAACAGATCAGGAGAAGGCTATTTTCATTCCATCAGAGTGCCACTTACAAAATCAGTTTATCTAAGTTGGCTCTTCCCTCTCTCTCTCCCTCCCTTCCCAATTGGAAGTTATTTATAGTGTTCATGACTATCAAAGCACACAAGTGTAGGAAAGTTCAGGAATGGCCTTTAATTCAGAAATTAGTCCAAGGTCTTAAGGTTCCTGGAACAAAAATGCGATCGATGCAATCTGGCCTGACTAACTCCAGTGCTGTTGTGCAAATTAACCGCGAGGAAATACTGGTCCGCCGCTGAGCTCTTCTCAGCATTCTTGCACTGTGCTCTTTGGTGACTTTGCCTTGAGAAAGACTGAAACAGAGTACTGACTATTTAAATATATAGGCAGTCACTTCAGTCACCTGAGATTGGCAGAGTGCTACTCGAGGGGTGGGTTGTACTGCTGGGAGCGGGGGAAGGGTAGGAAGAAGCTGAAAGACTTGAGAGAAAACAGAAGTCACTATGTGGTCTGATCAGGGTGGAGAACAGACAAGGTGTCCTATTGCAACCCATTCTTGTCAGCCTGACAGTGCAGGCTCTTTCTCAGTTCCTGCTTTCTAAGAATGGCAACCTGTAAAGCAAATTAATAGTAGAATTTGTAAAAATTTCATTTGAGTTTGCATAGGAATACAAATATGGATTTCTTCGTTACAAAATACTCCTTTATGAAGTGAAAACTCACAGGAAAGGAGCCCAGATTTATGAAGTTAAATCATTTGTGTCAGAAGCAGCCCCTTTTAACCTCAAGACTGGAGTTGCAAGAATGGTTACATCTTTTGTAAGAAATTGGATAGGAAGTAACTGAAGCTGGTTTTCCAAAAGGCAAGGATCAAATCATTTGGAAGCTATAGATTGCAGGAACAGAAGGGTCTGGAGCCTGCTCTGTGAGTCTCACTCTAAGTCCCTTTAAAGTTAAGCCTCTGACTGAGCAGATAAGTAGTGATAAGAGACAGATAGCAGCGGGGCCTGAACTGCTCTCTTTCTGGCAAACTGCCTTAATTTGAGCTCCTTCACTCCCACCCCTTCCCCTATTCTCCAAATTATGGCAGTTTGCTTTTTAAGATTGCCAACATTCAAATAGAAGATCCTAAAGGGACACGGACTATTTCATTTGAAGTTTTACTGTATGTTTCTCAATAGAGCAGGAACTTTTAATAAATACTAAGTAACTGTAAAGTTCATATTTACCTTCCCAATGTATACTTGAAGAAACATTCTATCAGATGTCTTAGTAGAGAATGTAGCAGGTTTCACAGAAACTTCTTAGACACTTTAATATCAGAATGGAAAAAAATTCTTTTTTAAACAACCTAGACATCCTTATAATGGCATCTGTGCAGAGTTAATATGTAATATGATCAATGACCAATATATTTATAAAGCTAATCTACCACCATTTAAATTCTCCCACAGAAAATACCTATGGGCTTATGGCTTAGGGCATGAATCTAGATCACATGGATTTTGGTTCATTACCAGATTGTTATTCAATTCAGTTAACAAGTATTTGAGGAAATACTTGTTTTGAAGTCACTTCAACCTTCTCGGAAATTCCAATTTTTCAAACAGTTCTATCATCCGTGATCTGAGGGAAAAACCTTGGATCCTAAGACCCAGGTTGCATTGATACCCTGAAGCACAATAACCTGAAGAATAATGGGATCCGAAGGAAAATAAATGTCAGATGCAACTTAAAAATCACAACTTGCAAGCAATAATCTGATTTAGAAAAATATTAAATTAGGTACTAAATGGCAAGGGGTGTTTAAATAGTTCCATTTGGGGGACCCCAAACGTGCTCTGCTAAGTGGTGTCGGTGGGCAAAGGGTGCTCATATCTGCCATGGCAGTGCCGTGATTGATGCAGCTGCTCGTGCAAGCCTAGTAACCAACTTATTATTACAGCAGCTCTGAGGTTTGTCGCTGGGCTGTGCAAACAAATGATCGACATCATGTGGGAATGGCTGTAAGTGGAAGGGTCTCGGTGGAAAATGCTGTTTGTGAAATAAGCTTTTCAGTCCTGAATTTAGCTACTGAGAGTGTAAAAACAAAGGTCTTTGCAAGAGAGACAGTGAGCAAAGCATGATGGATAATCTCGACCATGCACATAATTGCTTCCAGGTGTCTGGCCACTTTATTACTCTGGGGGTTTTGCTACCACCCTGACAATGTTTTCTTTCTCAAACACGATAACTCCTCAGAAGGCCGGTGCCAGCAGTTACTGTTACCTACATGACTCTAGGTCTACTCAGTTACGGCCCAGTCTCCAGACAACTGCCACATTAGGAAGATTTAATAAGGTGTGTATGTAAGATGGAGTTCAGGGAAACCCCAGGAAAAGTCAGCTGAGTGCTGGAAGTTTGTTTTCTCCATCTGGGTGAAGTTGTCAACTGTGAGAGCTATTGATAATTTTTTTCAAAGTCAGTTTTTCCCACCTCTGTGTGACATTTTTAGGTAAAGTACATAACTTTCTTTTTATTTAACTAATTGGATTTCTAATGTCATTTTTTTCAAAGACTTTTGGTATCCATGATTTAGTGTTTAATGATTTAATTATGATGCAGAGTGAATATATAGTATGTTCTTGCCTGAATGTCAACACCTAGAATTAAGAAAGCTGACGCAGTTTTCTTAACCACCTGCTTTTCTAGGCTAGAAAAAAATAATCCCCAAAGCTTAAAAATAATATATCATGTTTCATTTCTGAAAAGTTTGTCCCAAGAATAATCAATACAAACTTTTACGTTCTTTAAATTCTTTCACATAGACAAATTTAAGAGTTGTTGAAAATTCAAGATCTGGCTTTAAAAATTGCTATAAAAAAGCCCCAAACCTTGAAAATGAAAATAAATACTATGGATATTTTGTATTTAGTCAATTGTTTTTTTCCAACTAATCCCTAGAATCAATACAGAATGAAGAAATGGGTTTTTAAGTAAGTGATTAGATTTGATTAAAATATTATAGTATGTAGGACATATAAATATAATAACTCATCTATTTTACTTTTATGAAGCATTTTAAAACAGTTGCAAAAGAATGTATAAATACATAAGTATATACATGGTATTATTTTATACTCCTAAAAGAATATTGTTACATGCATTTTAAATTCATCAGAAAAAAAAGTTAGCAAAATTTGAGAATAATTTTATCTTCATTAAATTTTTTTTCCATATTGTTTTAAACAAATTGCTCATTCTCATCTTCAGGGAAGTCTTTCCATCCTGCATGCTGGTTGCTGGTTGGCATCTATGAGTTGAGGTCCTGTCTTGGGGTACAAGAGGACACTGTGTTTCAGAGCCCTCAAGTTGGACCATCAATCATCCATATTTTCAGTTTATACTTGGGTACTTATTTTCTTTTTGACCTTATTCAATGTGTTTGCAATTCAAGAATATGTTCAAAGGTTGGATCTTATATGTGAAGATTCAAATGTATTTTTACTTATATGGCTCAATCAAATTTTATGCTAAAAATGAATTGTGTAGAACATAGACCTAATCTCCAAGGATGCAGTGAAGCATCACTTTTGACCTGGGTGAGGCCTAGATGCATCTGTATACTAACGGAGGACACAGCAGAAGCAAGATGGTTATTAAAAAATATAATAGCATGAGAATTGCAATGAATTTTAATAAACTCATCTTTCTACAATTCAAGTCCATTTCTTCTATAAGAACACAAATATATATGTATGTATATATAAATTGGTCTTCCCTCTTATTAAAGAAGATAATAACCTTTCATTGTTAAATATGCCAAGCAAAAGACAGTTTTTTTAATAAAGCAATTTATTCAGAGACCTTGAGTAAACCATTTTACATATTTGCAACTGCAACAATTTTAATGCTTTGTCTAGATTTATTTTTCATTTTCTGCGACTGAAGTGGTAGGTTGAGAATACAGAAGAGTCTGCATGTGAGTATTTAACAGATATCTGGTCTGGTTCTACTCTTGCCAGGGCACTGTTTTGTTGGTCTGCTTTTGTGAATTTTACCTTCCTGTAATGGCCCCTGCTTGCTGTGAAGGTCTCTCTTGCTCAGTAGCCATTTAGATGATTTCATTCTGTTTTTCTTGGACACCCTGTTTCTTGCCCACTTCTCCATATTTTCCTTGGTGATTTAAAGGGAAATCTCCTAACAAGCCCTGCTCCTTCCCATGATGCTCCCTGAACCTCCTGACAAGGGACATGTACCCTTGACAAGATTGCATTTGTAGGGGGACTCAGCTTAACCTTGTTTTCAGAATCTGACCTGAAAAAGTTACAAGTTAAAGGTGAAAAAGGAACAATAAGTGGCTCTGGAGGGAGACAACCAAGTTCAAAGAGTGTTTTTCATGTATGGTCCTGGAAAGGTTTTGAGTAAAGGAACCTGTCATGATGGTCATTATTTTTCTTTCAAAGGTGTTGAATATTGGAGAATTGAGACCACCGGAAAGCAGAGGAGAAAAGGGAGAGTTTTACTGTTCACAGCAGGGGATCAGTCTGAGAGCAGAACCAACACTACCCTCTGCAGTTAGCAGAGGTTTTATAGTTTACATAGGCATTTGGGTTGATCACCAGTAAAGGGACACAACAAACAGGAATGTAAAGAGGGGGCTGAGGCAGGTATAACTTAGTTCTGTTTTCAGAAATGTATCGCCAAAGTTGAGGAGCAGAGAAACAGAACGTTCTGTGGTCACCAGAAAACAGCAATTTGAGCTTGGGTCTTCGGATTCATTTTGCTTACTGGTTCTAAGATCTGCATCCTTCACCATGTCCTGGATTTTTGTCCTATGTACACCTAACAGGATGAGTCCTCTCTGGCAGGGGCACTCTGCTTCACCATATCCTATCTCTGAGGCTTGGATCTTGCCTTTTCCCTGTAGGGAATGTCTCCTCTCAGCCATATTACCCAAACTTTGACCATTCTGTATGGCTTCTTTTATATACCATTTCCTGAAGTTTTCTCTGATCATCTTGTCAGGACCAAAGTCTTCCCATGAATTGATTGTAATGCCGTGACGGCATTTCCCTCCTATAGTCTTCTATTGCAGTGATCTGTGTATTAATCCTCATTCTTGTACTAGGTTTATAATCATTTAGCAGAGGGAAAATTCATATATACCAGGCAGTGTACACCGTATATTTGTGTCTAATCTCCTTTAATCCTGAAGAAAACTATCTAATTGAGACCTTATTGTCCTCATTTTTAAAAATGCAGAAATTGAGACTAGGAGAGTGCAAGGGCCTGGCCTAGGCCTCTGGGTTGGTAAGTGGTAGAGTGGAGACTTGACTCCCTGCTGTACTTCACTGCAAGATCCATGCTCTTTCCCTCCACATGATGTTGGCACTCTTAGGACAGGGATTAGAACTCATTTTTATCCTCTCCAGGGACTGTTAAACGTTTGTTGGTTTCATCAGTGATTTTTAACAAATCACCTGGCATTTGGTTTTGTAAATATTGTATTTTGAAGTGGTGGGAAGTGACATTAAAGAAAGAAAAGAGAATTTTGTAGCTAACATTGTGATTCATCGATTCCAAGTTATTTTAACATCATAGGATCCACTAATAGTTAAAATAATAGCAATAAATGATCTGTTTGAACCAAGGTTCTTAAATTTATCTCTATCTGATAAGGTTTGGATCTGAATCATCTGCCATGTGGTAAAGGCTTGGATGCCAGGTAGGGCTTAGTGAATGGAAGAAAGGTCATTGAGGGTGTACCCTTGAAGGGGATATTGAGACCTTGGCCCCTTCTTCTCTCTCCTTGCTTTCCTCTACCACCCATTCCCTGTCATAACCACCATGGTGTTCTGCCTTGGCATAGGCCCAAAAGCAACAAGGCCAACCAACCATGGACTGAAACTTCTGAAACTGTGAGCCAAAATAAATCTTTTCTTCTTATAAGTTGTCTGTCTCAGGTACTTTGTCAGTGACAGAAAACTAATGCACCATCATTAATATAAATTTTTAGTATGAGTAATGTAAATAATTTTGGAGAGCAATTAGTTTATTTAAAATACAAATTAAAAGTAAGGGATGGTTTTCTGATTTTCTTGATCATTTTCCAAAGGATAAGCAGATTTTTTTTTTTTTTTTTGGGTGCTGGGGATTGAACCCAAAGGGTCTTGTGCTTACAAGGCAAGCACTCTACTGACTGAGCTATCTCCCCAGCCCCAGGATAAGCAGATATTGAACTCCAGGTTATCCTGAGAGCAGAGAAAGTCTATTTACATGGTCTGGAGTTACTTTTTCTGGGAAAGAGATAGCATTACGTACAGTTTAATGCAGTGGCCCTGGAATTATCCAGTAGCTCAATTCAGGGGAAACTTGATCCAAGTTAAAATAAAAAGCCACAGTATAAATGTACCTGAAGGTCCTCTGTCTGTTGGTAAAGTGAGTGAGCAAAGTGCAAGGAAGGCAGTAGTGGTGTGTGTGTGTGTGTGTGTGTGTGTGTATTTCCTCACTAGCTACAGAGAGGTTGAGAGTGAAGTAGAGGATTCACATGGCCTTGGCAACCAGGGAGGGAGGGTAGCAATAATATCAGGACTATAAACTCCTCAAGGGCAGAGATGAAGCCTCACCTGCTCTCTTTAATCCATAGTACTCAGGCCTTGACTTGCACATAATACCCAAGAAACAGTTATTGAATGAAGGGTTATTAGAAGCTGCCACAAAACTGAGCATTTGCTAAAATATAATTTGATATGTAATATGTTAATTAATGTTAATTATTTGAAACCAAGAGAGCAGTTCTTCAAAAACACTTGTGAGACATTCAGAATTACCCTGAATTAGGTAGGAGGGTTTTGGAGGCTGATGGACAGATTTTCTATAGTATGAACTGGGCTGGGGATTAAGATTTCTTTTCCTCAGTTCTCATTACTGCCTAGGTAGTTATTGCTGAGAAAACATAATATGCTTATGTCTTTGTGCTGAAATTTATGCCATGGGAGATGGCTCCCAGGATAACAAGACAAGTACTCTTGGAAACTGCATTATTATTCTCCGGTTAAGCTAAGGACTATTTAGTAAATTATTATTTTTTAATTATTAAATAGATTCCAATATAGCCAGAAGGAGCTCATATAACTTCCAAAAATCCTTCACAACATCCTAGGGGCTGAGAAAGCCCTAGAAGAAGCTATTTCCAAATTTAGTTTACAAACAAAAGATAATATATGTGGTAGGAGGGTTTGAAGATATAAAAATATTTAAGTAGGTCCTGCCTTTGGCTCCAGTTTAACTCACCATTTACAGCCTGGTATAGTACTTTTAAGACTGCTGACTTTGAGTTTCATTTTGAGCTTGTGGATTTTTTTTTTTTTTTTTTTAAATCATTTCCTTAAAAAGAACAAGAAACCCTGTTTTGGTCCCTCACAGAGGAATTTGTGCAGGAAACAAGAAGGTAACAGGGTTAGTTATTTGAGGCAGATTCCTGCTGTGTGCAGCATCCTTGAATAAATTGCATCTAAGACGCCAAAGACAGTTTACTCAAAATAGATATAAGAGCTTTCTGTTGATCCTAGAGAATAAATGAAATCAAGGACACGCTGTATATCATCTGCATCTCAGAATTCCTAGAAGATACTTTTTCTTTTCTTACTGGGATGTGATGCAAAAATTCATGGCAAAAGGCAGATGTTCTTAATTAGCACCTTGAAATATTGCTGATAGCATGGAAGTCTATATGTTTGGTAGTACGTCCCTAAATGAACTTGGAAAGCAAGGAATGTTTTAAGGGAAGAGGAATGGAGAGCCTGAGAAAAATGGAACTCTGTTAGACTGAACTGGGGAATGACCCCAATTCTCAGTTGATGAATAAGGTTTTTGTTTCCAAGGAAGTGACAGTTATTCAGAGGAAGAAGCAAAGAGAACAAACCTCAAACTGGTGACATGATTTCCTTGGCTTGTAAGGTTTAAGGCAGCAGCCAGACCCCAGCACAGGGTGATGTCCTGTGGCTTTTCAAAGAATGTCATCATGCTGCACTCAAATTTTTTTTTTAAACATTGTTGCTTAAGTCAGAATGATAATGGGTGTCCAAGGTCTCTGACCAGACGGTTGCAGAATTGTTCTTTACATGACTTGGGTTCACTCAGGTCATCTATTTATCTGTTACTAAAAACAAAATACAATCAAAATGTTGAGGTCTACTATCAATTCCAGACAAGCAGCCAAGAGGGAACAAGTTCAAGGCTATGGGGACAAAGCCAGGCCTCAGTGTAATGTCAGGTTAGGTGTAGTGAGAAGCGGAGCAGGAGCAAGATCAACAACAAAAAAGTCAAGGTCGGAGTTAGTGGAGAAAGGCAGGAGAGGACCACAGGCTGCCACCAAATGAGCTGCATTGAAGCCTTTATTCTCCATTTCTTTAGGAGAACCTTCTATGATAGAAGAATAATGCTCTGGGTTATTATAAAACCTTGATACTAAAGAACCCCAGTTCTGTAAACTATTGACTATTAGGAGAACTAAATATTTTCTTAAAATATTTTATTCTTAATTTTTTTCCATGCAAGAAACAGCTCTTTAAAATGTAATCACCACAAAAGAAAAAGCTGTGTTTTCTTCCCCACTGAATTCCCAGTGCATAGGATAGGGCCGCTGACCATTTCTTAAGTGAATAAAACAGAAATGAAGCTCTCCTGTTCCAGGCACTGTGCTGGATCCTCTGGAGACACACAGTTCTGGCTTTCCAGGGCTTATTAAAAGATTTAGAACATGTTTGTAAATAACCACACACAGGGAAGAGAGAGGGATCAATGAGGATGGAGTCTTGCTGGTGGGTGGGCTGTGAGAGTAGATAAGAAAAGACTCTGTGTGGTCAGTTACAGATATACAATTATAGGATGGGGCAGGGTTATAAAAGGCAAAGATGGATAAAAAGGTGTTCTAGGCCAAGCAAATTACATATGTGAAGGGATTTGAGAAACTATAGGAAATTTTAATATGCCCATGCAAGTGAAAATTACTTGTGATCATGGGCAGTTACAAATCTGGATTAATTGATTGAGGCTCTTGACTACTCTGTAGGAACAGTGGAGAGGTACTGGAAGTTCTGGAAAAGGGGAAACATGGTCAGTGTTGTATTGTTGGAAAGTGCTTTGGCATCAGGACAGGTGAAGGATTAGAGGAGCTTGGGGCTAGAGGCAGTTAGGAAGCTCTTTATGGGTCCTGGGCAAAAGGTCATAAACATTTAGAAGGTGGCAATGATGAGAGTGAAACATGGAAGTGACTGTGATAGGTATCCCAAAGTGGGGGCGCAGATGCTTATATCGATCCATTTTACATTACGATGAATGGACTTGAGGTTGTACAAGCTTATAAAGAAAAGAGGTTTATTCAGCTCCAGTTCTCAGAGGTTCAAGTGCCTGTATCTGCTGATGGCCTTCTTGCTGGCAGTGCCCCAGGGTGGTGCAGGGCATTACATGTCAAGAGTTGGGAGTGTGTGTGTGTCCATCTATATCCTACATCTTTTTCTCTCCTTGTTTCGCCAACAGTACTCAAGCATGGGGCTCCCACCCTGTTGACTTGAACTAATCCTAATCACCTCCCAAAGGCCCCCACCTCTAAACACCGTAGTTGGATTGTGTTTCCACCCTCTTAATACCTCACAATGGGAATTAAATTTCAACACGTGAACCTTGGGGGACACACTCAAGCCATGTCCAAAACCATAACAGTGCTAATAGAATATCCAGGTGTCATTGTCTGACGTAGAGGTGGAGATGTGGACCAGAAGCTTGGCAGGAAATTCAGAGCAAGAAAAAGAATGGGGAGTGTTTGCATAGAGCAGTGAGTTGAAGCTGTGAAATGGAGCCAGGCACCAAGTAAGCAAAGGCAGCATGAATGGAGAATTTTGCCAAGGCAGGATCCTTTAGGAACACCTGAATTTATGAGATGATTAAAGAAAATTTGGAGAGAAATGTGGAAAAAGAATTGTCAGAATCACAAGAGAGTGAGAAGAGTGCTTTACAGAAATCACAGGAGAGGATTTGAAGAAGTCTACTAGTTTCTAGTGTGGCAAGAAGATAAGAAACTGGGGAAGAGGCTCTGTCAACAACAAGTTCAGTAAGACACATGGCAGGCGGCATGGAATGGGTGGAGGGAAGTTTGTGCTTCATTCGATAAGGCAGTGATATATTCACTATTTCAGAAAGTTTGGAGATCAAGAGCAAAAGTGGTGTCCAGATGGGAAAAACTAAAAACTGGGAGAGGCTCACGTTGCTTGTGAGATGGTTGGAAGGAGAAATGGAAGGAGGGAAAGGGAGAGAGACAGAGAGCAGGTGGAGATTTGACAGGGTAAGGTACCAGGAAGGAAAGTGCTCCTTAGATTGAGAATACTTTTGACAAATATAAAATATTCTGAAAACTGCTAGCATGTATGTTAACAATGCAACTATGTAGGATCAAAGTTGGAGATGAAAGGCATTAAGGCACCTCACTGTTTCGGTTGATTTATGTGTGTGTGTGTGTGTGTGTGTGTGTGTGTGTGTGTGTGTGAGAGAGAGAGAGAGAGAGAGAGAGAGAGAGAGAGAGAGAGAGAGAGAGAGAGAGAGGTGTGAAAAAGCATTTTGGAGCATTTGGGAATATCCTGAAATCATGAGGCATTTTTCTTTTTCTCTGATTCATTCCAGTGGGGCCTGGAGAAGGTGTCCTATGAATGCAGAGCTGTCTGACCAACTCCTGAGTATTGAATGATGTTGACCTGAGCTGGTTTTTTTTTTCTGTTTTTTAAAATTTTTCTCCCCAAAATCCAAATTATGTTTTTTATTCTTATTTTCTTATCATTTGTTGGCTGGACTGTCCCCTGAGGTCTCCTAGTCTGCCAGTTTGGAAACAGACTTAGACTTTGGGTTCCAAAGTATAAAAACTTAATTTTGAAGCTATGGCCACGATCTAGTTGTTCATGTGAACAACCAGATTGGACAGGCTCCATCCAGTCAATTTGTACCTTTTAAGGGCTATTTCTGCTTGTTTCTGGGCAAGCATTTAGGCTGCTGTTGAAAATGGAAGCTGAAGCCAAAATTACACGCATATTCATAAACTATAAACAAACACACAATTATTCATGCACAATCCGACACACCCCCTATAATAATAAAACTGAAACCAAAGGCACCACACGAAATCCTTTCTTGCTTTGCTGGCGGAGGTTGTGGACAATGTTTTGTAGCATGGGGCTCAATTTTCATAGTTTATTACAAATCCACAATTAAAGATAGTCCACACAAAAGAATTATTCTCAGATGTACCACTGCAGTACTGTTTGCAACTCAAATATGCATTATCAGGCTCCCTGTTTGAGGCTCACAATATAAGACTTCGAATTGAATATATAGCCCTGGTCCAGTTTTCAACATATTCTTGGAAAAGTTCTTTTGTTTGCTTGTTAGACTATATAGCCATTCTCAATTTGTTCTCTTATGTGAACTATATAAACAGCATCAAGATGTTTTTTTCTTTTTATTTAAACAAACAATGACTTTGTAGCTAAGATGAAAATTAGTAACAGGTGAAAGTTTATTTTTAATGATGTTGAGATCAAATTGCTGTTTAACTTACAGAACAAATTCCCCTCGTGTCTCTTTTAATGTTTCAAAATTATTTATGAATTAAACTTACACAACCTCTAAACATGCTCAGAGCATAAAAACAGCATATTTATTCTGTATTACTCACAGAATACAAAGGATATTGCTTTATTCTGATTTTTTTTTCTTTGCGATTTTGTTTTTAAAATGTCTTGAATTATAAAAAGTACAAAGAACTGTCTTGGAGATTATTTTAACTGGTACGTAAATCAAAGTTCTATGCTCAGAATTATGTTTCTTTAAAATATGTATTAATGCTTGTTTTTTCTAGGTAGGTTTTATATTGTATATGTAATTGTTGTGTTCCATTTCACTGTATTAACATGATTGTGTCTTTTCCGGGCTTTTTGGAAATTATCCTTTTTCATTACCTTGATTTATAGAGCTTATAATAATCAATGCAATAGGAATATCTTTAAGGGCTTACTCCTCCCTACTTCCTTCATCTTTCTTTAAAGTCAGACTGTCTAGCACCTAAAGAACAACATAGACAGTATAAATTTAGATCTGGTTTTACACAACATGTCTCTACTTCTACGATTAATTTCTATTAAATCCAAATTTGAATAATTTTATTAACTAAAGTTTTATAAAATATTTGAATCAGAGGAAGATAGATTTTAGTTCAGTATGAAAAATGTTTTAACAGTCAAGATCTCTTTGAAGAAGAGCAGTATTCTTAGAAAGTGGAAGTTTCCCTGACTTGGTTGATGAGTCCTGGGTGGGGGGCGCCCCCTCTTAGGTGAGGTAGCTGGGGGAAATCACAAGTGTCTGTTTGGGCTTGTTATGTAGGCAAAGTATCTACCAGACTATGAGAATTAAAAATTTGAGAAAAAATTCACAATGGAATTGTTATTATTGCTGTTTTTTGATTATTTGTTTGGTACCAGGGATTGCACTGAGGGGTGCTTAACCACTGAACCACATCCCCATCCCCTTTAATTTTTTCTTTAGAGACAGGGTCTTACTAAGTTGCTTAGGACCTTGCTAAATTGCTGGGGCTGGCCTTGAACTTGTGATCCTCCTGCCTCAGCTTCCCAAGCTGCTAGGATTATAGGCAGATGCCACTGTGCCCAGCTCTGAAATGGTTACTAATGCCAGTTTTGAATATCAAGATTTGATGTGAGTAAATAAATCTGAGGAAGGGAAGTATGTTTATATGACATCGAAAATGAGTTGAGGGACAAATTAGAATTTTATTTTCTTTATTTTTTCTTTTGCTCTAAGAGATTTCTCCCTCTATTGTTCTCTCTCTCTCTCTCTCTCTCTCTCTCTTTCTCTGGGTGTTGGGGCTCAAACCCAGGTCCTTGAACATGCTCAAACCCAGGTCCCTAGCTCCTATCTCTATTTTACTGGTAATGCTGTAATGCCTGTGAATAGCTCCAAATTAAATTCTTTTAATGCTCTCATCTTTTCCCAAGTATAAAAAAGGTTGATTAGAGTAAATTTTTGTGGGCTGAGAGCACAACTTCTTCACTGAGTCCTTATCAGTCTTGTGCGGTATTCTATAAATTCTTGTGAATAGTGGATTCTGCAAATACCATGCGAATTTATTTAATTCAATTCAGCTTAAACAACATATTAGATGTGAGTCATGTAGTTAATTATTTAAGCATAACAGTTGTAAAATTAAGAGTTTTGTATCTAGAGGGAACAGAAAGTAGGTATAGACAGCTAGGCAGGTGGGTTACATACATTTTCTTCTCTTCTACTTTCTCATTCATATTCCCTTTCCTCCTTTTCCCTCTGGGGAACTGAATGAGTATATCCAGACTAGGGAGCCAAGAGTGACTTGAGATTACTTTAGCTTTGCAAACACATTCCAATAACAAACATTTAAAGCAGAATTCTGATAATGGATAATGACTTAGAGATGAAACTTGCAGAATTCCTTTAAGCCAGAAAATGATTTCAATTAATTCACCTATTTCCAATGTCCAGCAATGCCCAGTGCACCAATGGTGTCCATCCATTTTGATCCAACTGGTGATCCATTGTTACTGTCTCACAGACTCTTCTTGAACCTTTTTTCCTCCTGCTTCTTTCACATAACCCCTGTTCTCATGTTTCTTGGCAGCCTGTGTCTTCTGATGGCCTTCAGCTACCCCAAGACCCTCTCAGACCCAAACCTGGGCTCAGAAATGCCTTCTTCTTCCTACTCTCCTACTCTAAGGAGTTTATTCTGGTTGTGCCTGCCCTGGGATGAGTGCATCCCAGGTTCCTAAGTGGTGTTTACACTTTAAAGACACACGTGGATCAAATCCAGTTATCATCTAACTAGAACACAGCGTGGGGAACACAAGTCCGAGCTGGGTGTTCCTGCACCTTTGTTCTGCCTTTTCTTCTCCAAGGACTAAAATGAGTGAAATCAGTATGTACAGCAGTAACAGATCATGAACTGCTACTTCCTACCACTTTTACAGAAATGTTGTGCCCCAGAGTCTCAGAAGAAGAGAGAGTTGTTGCTAAGTAGAAGAGTGTGTGCTGACAGTATCAGACATATTTGATATATGGGCTCCCAAATGTAAAATCCTCTTAGTTCTCTTGCAGCACAGTCCAAGCACATATCAGCATTATTCCAGTTACCTATTGTTATATAAAAACCCATCCAAACACAGGGGTGTAAACCGGCAACCATTGGACCATGCTTATGATTCTGTGAGTGGATACACATGGATCATTGGGCCTCAGCTGGGCAAATGCAATGACTGGGGGTGACTCTGAGGACAAGAGCTGGCCTCACCTGGAGGAGTATTCAGTCCCATGTTGCCATTTGGGCTGGCATTACTACAAGGCTGGGCTCAGTTGGCATTGTTTCTCCCAACATCTCCATATCTCCTCTCTCTGTGGTCTGGGCTTCTCAAAACGTAGTGGTTGTGTCTCCAGAGGGAGTGTCATGAGAGTGCAGGCTCCCAGGGACCCAAGACATGCCACATGGGTCTCTCACCTTGCCTCAGACATCATGAAACATCACTCTTACTGCATACTCTTAGTGATGAGGAAGCCCCTCCCCAGACAACCCAGATTCAAGGGCAGAGAAGGTCAGCCACCTCTTGACAGGGAGGTTTTCTTCTGAGGAGGATCATGTGGGGTGGGAGTTAACGAAGTGACTGTGTTCAGAAAATATCGTTCCACAGCACTTCACAGTGTTGACCCTTATTCATGTAACTCAGGCTCACATACATGGTCTCTGATCCACTCAATGACCCTGCAGTGTACACACAATTCTCATTTTTGAGTTAAAGCAAATGAGGCCCAAGAAGCCTAGAAACTTGCTTGGGCCACACAGCTACCAAGTAATAGAGCTGGGATTGTAACCTTCGTCTATTTCGCTCCAAAACCCATACTTCTGCCATTATGTGATATTTTTATATTAGATTATATAGTAGAAAGGGGAAATTGTACTTTATGAAACTAGTTTTAATTTGCTCTCTTAATTAGCAAATTATAAGGTACTATTTAAATGGAAATAAAGGTAGATTTCACTTTCGATAAATGAGAAAGTCCACACATAATACATTATTTTTCCTTCATATGATTTTTTCCTTCTTTCAATTTTTTTCTTTCTATATGCTGGAATGGGTTAAAAATGTGAAGTAAACATTAATGTAGACTTTTAAAATTTACTTTATGTACCATTTCATCATTACTGGGGAAGTCAGATGCTTTGTGGAGAAGAGAACAAAACCTTCCACTTTTTTGCAGTCATTGAACAATAGATTACCTGAAAATGTTAACAACGTGTGGCAGACATGTTGTGAGAGGGAAAAATTCAAGATTGTTTTTAAACTGCATTCCTTTTTTTTTCAAAAATGTTCAGAGCATCTCTCTGTAGACTCTTTGACATTAATTAAAAACAACTTGTTGAAGCATTTGTGATGTACTAGATAGAATTTTAAGAGATTTTGTTTTCAAAGGAAAAGTGGAAGTAGACAAAAGATTGTGTCTGTATCTGAAAGTATTTGTATATTGCTGTGACTTGGAAATAGTCAAAAGGGCAAGAGATAAATTTCACAAAATATACACAAATGCTTAATTTCTGATTCTAGATTCCTGGTGCCTATGTATATGAGCATGTGGAAAGGGATATGGGTGGTAAAAGGGGAAAGTTGCTGTGAGAAGCATATTGCTTTTTCTTTGATGAAAAATATTACTTTTAAACTAGGTTTGATTTATGTAACTAGCACATATTTACATTAGAGAACAAAGAGCAAATTATCAGGCCTTGGAATGGCTGGTAAATTCCATGGACATAGATTCTTTAGAATAGTGTGCTGTTATGCTTTCTAGATAAATGTGTTAATAATTTATAATTCCCAGGCAGTTAGAGGGGTGATCCTGAAGAGTTTTCAGGGAAGGGCTTCTGGCTCTGATATATGTCGTTATTGCTAATTTGAGATCTGTGTCACTATTCACAGGTCGGTTTTTAAAGGCTCCTATCTGGAGTTCTCATGGGGTACAAGCAACTGATGTGTAGGGTGGTCTGTTATGCTCTCAGTATCAAGGAGAGAGTGGTGTTTTCATAGGTAGGAAAGCCCAGAAACTAAGACAGGGCAAGAGCTGCGCTTCCTCCTTTTCACTGTTGCTTCTCCAGGGCTGTTGTAACAAAGGGCAGCAACTTGTGCAGCAGAAACTTTACTCTGTGTGGTTCTGGAGGCTGGAAGCCTGAGATCCAGGTGTCATCAGAGTGGGACCCTGAGGGCTGCGAGGGAAGGATCTGTTAGGAGCCTCTCTCCATAACTTGTGCAGGCCCATGTTCTCCCTGTGCCTATTCACAGCATCTTCTCATAATGCCCGTCCCTGACTTTCCCCTTTCACAAGGAAGCAGGTCATATTGGACTAGAGACCACCCTAATAACCCTGTTTTAACTTGATAACTTCTGCAAAGACCCAATCTCCAAATAAGATTACATTCTGAGGTGCTGAGAGTTAGGACTTCAGTATATGAATTTGGAAGGGAACGTAATTCCTCTCCAAGCTTTGGTGCTGAGATAGTTTCTCCTCAGAAGTATCCCTGACATGGACCTGGAAAGGGGCATGAAACTCTCCAGACATTTGAGAATCTGGCCACTACAAAATTAGCCAAGGAAAGGAGCATTAAGTTTCCAGCGTGAGGGTGACTATATGATTTATCATCCAAACAGACACCTGGTGAGCAAAGGGGATACTAACGAGATGACATGTTGGGCCACAGTTATATCACGGGATTGTTACCCGTTTCTAAACAGAAGTATGCCATTTCAAGAATCCCCAGTACTGGTACTGCCGCCTCTAAATCCTGGACAGTCATGGCATATGACAATAGCTGGTTTCTGAGCAGCTGGTGTATGCTCCTCCCTTTCCTTGTCTCATTTAATCTTTGTAATATTCTGCAAGGTAAGTCTTCTTTACATTTCACAGATGAGGAAAATAAGGCACAGAGAGAGTTAATGATTCAATAGCAGTCAAAGAGCTACTAAAAAGAAAGCTTTGGATTCCCACCCAGGTTTCCCAGTACTCAAGCCTGTTTCTCCCTCCTCTGGAGATTCATTTTGCTTTCCTCTTGCAAGCTTTACACACAGGCCACCCTGGAATGCAGCAAACCGACCACAGGGGGACCTTTTATGGGTCTGAATTTGCATCTGCTGCGAACAAAGGATGGGCCTGATAAACACAGTGCTGTGGAAGGCTTGTGGGTCTTGGGCTAGTTCTACAAGTGCATGTGCCCAGAACATTCTCAGTGAAGAAAAATATTGTCTCATACATTTTGCTAAGTTCACTTATACACCTTCACAGAAAATTCTTTCAATAAAACTAAATGAATTGTGCACAAAGGTCAGGTTCACTAACAGGTTTGGTGAGCTTATACCTCCTGCGTGCCACCTGAGTCTTTGCCACTGTTGTCTGCTTGCCACTCTTTTCTCACAATGCATCATTTTAAAGCTACTTATAAGTCTAAGTTCTTGTACAGGATTGCACATATAGCACTTAGCAGGGGAGATAATTATGCCCTTTGACCCAAGAAACAGGATTAAGTGATTCAATTCACATTTAATCATTTTTATTTCGTTCTGATGCAGAAATCATTTCCTTCAGAATGAAATAAATGATTCAATCTTCCTCCAGGGAAGAGTTAAGGTAAATGCAGTTGCCACATAAAAGCCAAATGGCTTAAGGTAATATTACATATTTTTAAAAGTAGGCAGTTGAAGATGGAAATGAAACTTAATAATAATATTGCAAGCATGCACTGGGATTTTATTATAAGTTTATTGCAACCATAAATATGGAATTTACATGCAACATATATATGTTTCAATATTATATTTTATTAAATTAGTTCAGCATTTAGTCATTAACTTGTTGGTGGTATGTTACTTATATTCCCTGTGCATTACATACTCAACTTCTGAGACCTACAAAATGAATTAAAAATCAATTCTTTACCTTCACAATATGCTCTAAAGCTGAGTTTATGCATATTCTCCATGTTTTAACCACTTAGGAGGTTTTTGGCTAAAGCACCTGTGAAAAATTAAATCTGTTCTGTATTTTGTGTGCTTTGTGGGAGTGTGTATGTATATAAAACTGAGAATTTGACATGGAAATTAAGCCATAAATGACTTAATGACCCACCTAATGATCTACAAAGAAACCAAATGACTTCCTTTTCTAAATTCCTAAATGAAACTTCCAGGGCATTCTATCATATTCATTCACCAAGCAAGCCCACATGTTGTCTATATCTGAACTGCTACTTTCCAAACACAGGCCTGAGCAAATCTCACTTTCAGGGTTCAGGGAGGCTGCAACTGCAGTGCACTGTGGGGAAGGGATCCTGCCCAGTTGGCTTTCCCTCAGACCTGTCCCTTTCTTCCCACTTTGCCTCTGTGTCTCATCTCCCTCCATATCCCCACATTTCACCAATGTGCACCCCTCCCCCACATTATTAAGCAGTTAGAAGCAGAGTGACCACTAATTTTCCTAATTTCCTATTTCCAAAGACAAAAGTCAAGTAGCTTAGGACAGGGTCTTTACCCCTGATTGAACTGCCCTGGTTCTTCCTGAGTTCACATGAATTTCAGAGTCTCAGAGACTTATTTTCAGTGGATTCTGATTTTGTTGACTCCATTGATTCTTATAGCGAATCCTGTTTATGTTAAGTTCCATTTAGTGTAGGCTTATCACATGTGGTTTTAGAAAATGAAAAAAAAAGTTTCAAAAGGATTCAATTTGCAATATTTATTAAAACATATAACATTCTTGCAACCACATTATAACATCATTTTAGGGTTCAAGTCACACAATTGCAGAAACAAAAAGTGTTCCAGTATTTTTTGTAACTAAATTTACTTGGATAAAATTCAACATATATCAAGTTCATAGTCAAGAATTGAATCAGATTCACACATTAGCTATGTCTGCACCCATGCCGTATGCTGGGAAATGTTTATCGATGGTCAATAGTGACTACAGAATTTTTTCACAACAGGGTGTGCATTGATGGGGAGCTATTTGCATGATGAGCATTTAAAAAAAAATTTAGAATATATGTTACAAATCAATTAAAGTCGCAGCTTCTACTTCCAGATGCTTTTGTTCACACCTTATTAACCTTGAGAAATGTCAAGGGTCTATATGGAAAAATATTATTCATTTTACTCAGGGAGGTTAGGAACTGATAAATAACATTTGTGTGTGGAGTTTAAGCCTCCTCCCTATATTTAAGCCACCTCTTGATGTCTGAGTAATGAGAATTAAAGCAATTTAAGAAAACAAAAATCAAACACAAGCACCACATTTTTTACTGGGTCAGCTGGTTGGTTCTTTCAGGTCTGATTTTCTCATCCCCACCTCCCATGGCCTGATAAATATCTTGGAGGTGATGCATTGTAAGCAAAATGTAAGTAGGGGAAGAGGAAGACAATTTAAAACTTAGAAGAGAAAAAGAAATCATAAAGATGCCTGCGAAAGATCACAGGAGCAATGTGACTATAGAAATTCCTGCAAATATTCAAGGGAGACTCTTGATGTGACTGTTCTCTTACTTCCCCCAATGGCAGTGTACACAGGGGTGCGGGAGGTTTCTTCCTTGTTCCTTGTGGCCACCTCCAGCTCACTGTATCTCCTTCTTCCCTACCAGCCCCAGACTTGCTGTTCAGACCTTCCAACTGTAACACCCCACATCCTCCTCATTATAGTTGACCACAGATGCTTGGCTACTTTCTCTCATGCCTTGAAAATTTCAGCTTTTGTTTATTGGCTTTCTACTCACAGTTCATGAATATGTCTGTAGCCACGTAGATATCCTGATACCCAGCTCTTAAAGTTCCTCTTCTAATTTTCTTGCTCTCCACCCCACCGTAGTCATGGACCCCACGGCCATGTTACCCTTTCCATCACTGGCACCTCTTTCAACGGCAAGCATGGGACTCTGTATACTTCCTCTCTTTCCAACTTGCTCCATCTGGAATTTGGCTCAAAAAATTCTGATCCCCCCTGGGATAAACAATCCATTGCTCTTACAACCCTTTCACTGTTTTTCATTCCTTTCTTGTCCCTGTTTCTCTCTGTACTCAGATTCCACGGTCTTCTGTCACCATCATCACCATCATTACAATTATTAGCTCCCCTGCTGTACTCCATCCTCCTTCTTTTCTTGTACACACCTAGAAAATCCTAACTGCCCAAATTCAACGCTGGACCCATGCAGCAGACTGTGGCTGGAGGTAAAAACTAAAAACCAAAACTTACCATGCTGTCTGGTCTCTTTTTTAATTCATGGCTGCTGTCCTCACATGGGCTCTCAGTATTGCCAGGCAATCCCATCCTATGTCCCTGATCTGTTCACTCCATCACCAGCCTAGGTGATTATTTCATTCCTTCTCACCTTCCTCAAAACTCTAAAACCTCTTCCCTCACCTTCACTCTCATTGATAACCTTATTTTCTGTATCCCTGAAAAATTGTATCTTATACTCCCCCCATCACGTCTACCAACCCACTGGCTCCTGGTGTCCAAGTGCTCAGGTGTCCACCTGTTACTATGAATAAATTATCATGCTCCTACCTACTTTTTCTGATAGTGCACCCAATTCTTTAAGCTCCTCTCCTTTACAAGGCCTCCACTCCAGCAGGTCTCCCCTCTTTTTCCCTGGACTCTCTAAATGTTTCCTTCTGTGGAAACAGAATTCCATAAGATGTTGATGTTTTCTAAAGTCCTCAACTAAAAGAAAACAAAACAAAACAACTTTTTGAACCTACTTTCCTCTCTATTTACTGCTGCATCTCCTTTTCTTTATGGAAAATTCCTTCATGAAGATTGACATTAAAGTTTACTATCCCCTCCCCACCCCTGCCAATGTATGTTAATGGCTAAGGATTCCCAACCAAATTGTAAATCAAAGGCATCCTCCAGGGCTAGGGGGAGTGGCAGGTGAAAAGCAGGTGCTTCTCAGTCTTTGTCACTCAGGCTCATGAAAGTTACTGTCCCTCTCATTTCTCTCTATACATCACAATAATTGATATTCTTATTCACAAAGATCAAGTTTGAAAGGAACTCAAAATCTGAAATCCGGTTTCTATTTTGCCAGAGCTATTTTGTAAAAAATGTACTTTATCCCCAAACATTGAAACTTTTGGTCAACCTTAGTTAATACTCTGTTTGGTGTTAGTCTTTCAGGGAGTCTAACGAAAAAGGATCCAAACATGAGGGACAGGCAGGAAGAAGTGTCAGAATAGAACTCACTCTGCATTTACTAGAGTCTTCTGTTAGAAAAATTTTCTAACTTTTTAGATCACTGAATGTATTCCTTTAAGTAGATCCTGGATGACTATAAGTCACATGAAGAATATTTATTTGTTTTGCTTACAGCTTTCTTTAAGCTTGGCAGTTAAAATGAATTCCTGTTTTCATACCATGTTTTATGATGTTTCTTGAAAGAATATTTTAGAACTGAATGCCACCCACCTTGATGTACAAGGGACCCAAACTGAAGGGGAGAAAAAAAAGGTCAAAGCAAAATTCCATGAATAAATGAAATAAATTGGAAAGTCAAAGATAACTCACTAACCAAAGAACAAACAAACAAAACCCTTGCACAGTTGAATTTTCCAGGGCAGCAGGTAATGAATTAGCCATTCCTGAGAAGGATGAGCCACAGAATTGATTCAAACTTTGTTTCTATTTTCGCCGGAAAAACTCACATTAAAAAAGTTTATGCCTTCTAGATATTTTGTCTCTATAGTTATAACATTTCACAATGTAAGTGAACACCCAAACCAATTCATGAGTCCAGAGATTAGCATACTTCAGTAGTCAAGAGACATAGAATGCTGTTGAAACAGAATCTTTCTTAGAAAAACTATTGGGGACAAAGTTTTTTTGAAAAACACTTGAGAGTCCCACTGATTGATACTTTTTGTATTTCATCTTTTTATGACTTCTGTATTTACTTATTCATTTTTTTCCCAGAAAAAATCAGCATCAAAGTCATTCCTTGAGGCCATGTATAAAAATGTGAAAACCAAGTCTACAAGAATAAACAAAAGCCATGTGTATGTGAGTGAGCTGTTTGAGGCATGATTAGGAGATGCTGCCTTTAGAAGTCTTCCTAAAGAACTAAAAAGTGATCCAAATATCATCATTTCCAAAAACTCCAACTGTTCTGAATTATTAGAAAAAAAAAAATTGGTGCTCTAAATGTTCTTAAGCTCACCTTTTCCTCTTGATCTCTCTTCCTGAAGGATTCTTCATTAGTAAGAAGGAAAATAGTTATTTTGATTTCTTTCTATCTATTTTTTTAGCGGGTGCCAGTTCCCTCCTCCTCCTTTTTGGCACTTCTTGAGTCAGCAAAAGCTTTTCAAAGCCCTCCCTGAGCTGGAGTCTTACAGCTAGCAGAGGCCAGAGTTTTGGCAAAAATTCAGTTCTTATCATTCAAAGTCACTGTTGTTTCTTCTCTGTAGGGGACAGGAAAGGGAAGACAATTTCATGCATTGCTTGCAGCCAAGTCATTTTGTATCTGTTCAAATAAGATATTTTCCATAAGTCTCTATCTATAAAACTTTATGTAAATCTTGAAAAAGCATTTCTGCAGAAACTAGGTTTTTGAACATTGCTTTGTATAATTCATTGACTGGGTAGAAACCTTTGATCCAACATAAAATGTCTTTTATTAACATATTTGAGCCAAAGGTAAAACAGAGAAAAAATGTATTTGTAAAGTTCCATCCTAAATCTGTTCAAGTCATCTTATTTTGATGAAATGTTCTTTACATACAAAATGGTGTAAAGTAATAGAACAACTGTGTTTCCATTGCTCTATTAAGAAATAACATACTAAACCACGTGGAAGCCTCCTATTTACCCTCTTCAGCTGAATGTCACTTTATACCTAACCCAGAGGTAACTTTGTCCAAACTTCAGTGCTGATCATACCTTCTGTGACTATACTACTGTGACTATTCATAAGCAAATATTACTGCATGACCGATGTGATCCTACAATATATACAAACAGAAAAATGAAAAATTATACTACATTTATGTATGATTTGTCAAAATGCATAAATGCATTCTACTGTCATGTATAATTAATTGGAACAAATAAAAAAAATTAGAAAAATCTTCAAAATGAATTTCATGATCAAAGCTAAAGAACATGAAGCCACAGAAAAAGAATACATAGAAACCATGTGTATACAGTTGTAAAACAGAGAGCTGTATAGTCTCTATTACCACTCTAAAATTCCACAACTTTATAAAATGGAAAACGCAATGAATAGCTAATTTATTTTCATAAAATCCAATGACAAGTTTGAAATCAATTCAATTTTCCCCATTTCTTTATTTTAATTGATTGGCGTTTCTTCCCATCTTTCATATTCTTATATTGATTGAATAAATTATTCAAGTTTTAGAAGTTAAAACTTATCATATTCCTCTGGAGATAACTTTTGATTTCTTCTCATTTTTTTATTGATACATATTTATATGACACAATTCTCATAGTAAAACAAGTAGCAACAGCACATTGAACATCAGAGGCCTGTGAGCTTGTGAATCCAATTTGCACCATCAGTCACCTGCAGAATTAGTCTTTCGTTTGGTTTTTCCATCTGATGCTTCAGAAAGAGTAACTGTGCAGAGACAGCAGCTGTCCTTGGACTTTTCCACCAGCTCCCCTTTGTTGTCTCAGTCTGGCAGCTGGACTTGCCTGGGAGCACCAGGTTCACTTGAGGGTTCAGTTTGTCCAGCTGCACAAGTGCTTTGAGAGACCTGATTAGTGACTTTTGTCTGATATACCAATGCCCCTCTTTGGAAAAGCATAGTTGTAACTTACCCAACCTGACATAGACCTAAAGCTTTCTAGTTCCTCACTTAGACTTGGAACTGGCAATGTAAAGGCTTGCATTGATTTTCTTTCTCCATGAAAAAAACCCAACTCAATGTATTCTTCCTTTCCACTAAAATGTTATAGTGGCAGCAAATACTTGTTCATTCAAAGCCTCATATTCTCTAAGTGCCTGATTATAATTGATGACAGATGATGACTTAAGTTACCGTTTGCCATATCATACCATAGACAGCGAGAGTCTTCCTACTACTGGGCACAGAGTCACTAATGCCTTTAAGTCTAATTTAATCAGAGTAACACTTCCAGAGTCCCATCCTGATAGTTCTGTTCCCTGAAGCCAGTACTGATAGCTATAACTACTAGTCAGGATTCAATTGAGAAAGCAGAAGCAGTATGAATATTATGGAATAAGGAATTTATATAAAATGTTGGCCTACACAATTGTAGGACAAGCTGGAGACAGTAGGGTCCAAAGGAAGGAATTGGAGGATCAAAGAATATTCACTAAGCAATCCCCCTAAAACCATCACATTCAAAGACCAGATGCGAGCACAAAGTAGAGCCAGCAAAGAACAAGAAAGACAGTGTCCACATCTATGGGTGAGCCTGCAGTCACCACTGGCCATCAGGCTAGCTAGCTGACAAAGAGCTGGAACCTTAGCATCTCAGCATCTGGGTCCTGCTGCAGGGAACCACAGTAGCTCTCAAACAGTAATGGCTGGTACCTCATGTCTTCCAGCTGAATCTTGTGCCAATTTCTCTTTTGGACAATTCCAACCTTGAACCACATAGGAAAGAGGACTCTGGGAAATAAGAGTTCTAGCTTATCTGAGTTAATAGAAAACAAAACACCACACCACATTGTCTTATCTTCATTTCCTGACTTCAATTGCTGACTTAGAATCTGTCCTCTGGACCCGAGCTTCTCATTCATCTTTGTTGGGATTTATCTACTATTTTTTTTTTCTTTGTATTCTGTTGCCATATATCTGAGTTAGTTCTATCATTTGTTTTTATACCTGAATTAGGTTTGTCTTTATATATTACTTTACTCAAAAAATACCAGTCTTTCCTATTTTAATCTATATTCTTTCCAGTGTTTAAAATTAGCCAGTAAAGGTATTTGTATTGCTTGTGGCTGCCAGATTTTTTAAAAACACATTTTCTACATTATGAATTCTTCCCTCTCAAAATATAACCTACAACTCACCTTCCCAGCCTTCAGTAGTCTAGCTTCTTCAATTCACTCACCCTAGCATTAAGATTTTAGAAGTAGCAATAGCTGAAGTTGAAGCAGGTATGTTCTGTGCCAGACATCCCTAGGGAGAGAAGTGATGCCTGTGTGTGTCTCCAGGTCCAGAGATTCTGGGAGCTCACCCATAAGCTCCTGATCCTTTATGTGTAATGCCCGGATGCAGAGTCTCCAAGATGATTCCACGGACCTCCTGAAGGTCCATTGAGCTATGTACCATTCTTTGGCACATCATTTCTCAAACTTCACTGTACATATGAAGTAGGTCTAGAATGGGACTTGAGATTCTATATTTCTAGCAAGCCCCTGGGTAATGGGAAAACCTGTGGTCTAATTGATACAGACTTTCATCTGTTTTCAGCTTTGCTATTGTCATGCCATCAGTGTTGAGGCCAGAGTAGTTGATGATAAACCAGAATCCAAGTGGTCAAGTCTGGTGCTGGTGGTAGGAGCTCCCCCTGGAGACCTGGGTGCCCTAATGTGTCTGGAGTTTTTACATCAGTGAACTTCTACTGCAAAGAGGTCGTGTGACTATTATTTGCTCTCTTCTTTGAGGGAAGGGGATTTTTTTGGGGTACAATTTTGCTTATTTTATAACTGTCTAATTATGATAGGCAATACTAGATGATTTCATAGCTTCCAGTCCCATTTATGCACCATTGTTCTTACATTGTTCTTGATTTATTTTTTGTTCTAAGTAGTTATACATGACAGTAGAATGCATTTTGACACATTATACATAAATGGAGTATAACTTCTCATTCTTCTGGTTGTGTATGACATATAGTTATACAGGTTGTGTATCATATATGCACATAGGGTAGTAATGTCAGATTCATTCTACTATCCTTCCTAACCCCATACCTCTCCCCTTCCTTCACTCCCCTCTGTCTAAGCCAAAATACCTCTATTTTCCCCCAACCCTTATTGTGAATTAGCATCTGCATATCAGGGAAAACATTCAGCCTTTTGTTCTTTGGGACTGGCTTATTTTGCTTAGCATAATATTCTCTAGTTCCATCCATTTACCTGCAAATGTTAGAATTTCATTCTTCTTTAAGGCTGAGAAATATTCCATTGTGTATATGTACCACAATTTCTTTTTCCATTCATCTGTGGAAGGGCATCTAGGTTGGTTCAATAGTTTGGCTGTCACGAATTGAGCTTCTCAATAAATATTGCTGTGACTGTGTCACTGTAGTATGCTGATTTTAAGTTCTTTGGGTGTAAACCTAAGGAATGGCATGACTGGGTCAAATGGTGGTTCCTTTCCAAATTTTCTGAGGAATCTTCATAATGCTTTCCAGGTAGTTGCACCAATTTATAGCCCCACCAGCAATGTATGAGTATACCTTCCCCCCCATGTCCTCAACAACATTTATCGTTACTAGTATTCTTGATAATTGCCATTCTGAATGGAGTGAGATGGTATCTCTCAGTGTAGTTTTGATTTGCATTTCTCTGATTGTTAGAAATATTGAATACTTTTTCATATGTTTGTTGATTGATTGTATTTTTTCCTCTGTGAATTGTCTGTTCAGTTCCTTAGTCCATTTATTGGGTTTTTGTTGTTGTTGTTGTTAAGTTTTTTGAGTTCATTGTATATCCTGGAGATTAACTGAGGTGTGTGTGGTAAAGATTTTCTCCTATTTTGTAGGCTCTCTCTTCACATTATTTCCTTTGTTGAGAAGAAGATTTTTAGCTCGAATCCATACCATTTATCAATTCTTAATTTTACATTTTTGCACTTTAGGGGTCTTGTTAAGAAAGTCAGATACTAGGCCAACATGGTAGAGATTTGGGCCTACATTTTCTTTTAGTAGGCACAGGGTCTCTGTTCTAGTGCCTAAGTCTTTGATCACTTTGAGTTGAGTTTTATGCAGAGTGAGAGGTAGGTGTTTAATTTCATTTTTCTACATATGTATTTCCAGTTTTCCCAGCACCATTTGTTGAATAGGTATCTTTTCTCCAATGTATGTTTCTGTGTCTTTGTCTAGTATGAGATAACTAGAGGTATGTGGGTTAGTATCTTTGTCTTCTATTCTATACCATTGGTCATCATGTTTGTTTTGGTGCCAATATCATGCCATTTTTGTTACTATGGCTCTGTAGCACAATTTGAGTTCTGGTGTTGTGATGCCTCCTGCTTCACTCTTCTTGCTAAGTATTGCTTTGGCTATTCTGGGTCTCTTATTTTTCCAAGTGAATTTTGTGATTGCTTTTTATAGTTCTATGAAGAATGTCTTGGGATTTAATAGGAATTGCATTAAATTTGTATAATGCTTTATGTAGTATAGCCATTTTGACAATGTTAATTCTGCCTATCCAAGAACATGGGAGATCTTTCTATTTTCTAATGTCTTCTTCAATTTCTTTCTTTAGGGTTCTGTATATTTCATTGTAGAGGTCTCTCACCTCTTTTTTTACATTGATTCCCAAATATTTTTTTTTCGTGAGGATATTGTGAATGGGGTAGTTTCTCTAATTTCTGTTGCAGTGGATTCATCACTGATGTATAGGAATGCATTTGGTTTATGGGTGTTAATTTCACATCCAGCTACTCTGCTGAATTCATTTATTAGTTCTAGAAGTTTTGTGGTAAAATTTTTGAATCTTCTAAAAACAAAATCATGTCACCGGAAATAGTGATAGTTTGAGTTCTTCTTTTCTTATTTGTATACCTTTAATTTCTTTCATCTGTCTAATTGCTCTGGCAAGAGTTTCAAGGACAATGTTGACTAAAAGTGGTGAAAGAGAGACTTCTTCCTTGTTCTTGTTTTTAGAGGGAATGTTTTCAATTTCTCTCCATTTAGAATGATGTTAGCCTTGGGTTTAGCATAGATAGCTTTTACAATGTTGAGGTATGTTCCTACTATCCCTAGTTTTTCTAGTATTTTGAACATGAAGAAATGCTGTATTTTGTCAAATGCTTTTTCTACATCTATTGAGATGATCATATGATTCTTGTCTTAAAGTCTATTAATGTGATGAATTATTTTTATTGATTTCCATATGTTGAAACAACCTTGCATCCAGGGATTCGGAGTGGCTACACCAGAGCTACAGGCAGTTGCCAGAGGAGAAGCCGCGCGGCGAGCTGTTTGGACTCTAAGCGACCGCTTCTGAACACTGGGGCCTGCCCTGAGGATGAGGAGGAGGAAGAGGAGCACGGCCACTTGGATTCAGAGTGACTGCACCAGAGCTACAGGCGGTTGCCAGAGGAGAAGCGGCGTGGCGAGCTGTTTGGACTCAGACCACTTCTGAACCCCGGGGCCTGCCCGGAGGAGTAGGAGGAGGAAGATGAGGAGCGTGGCGGGTCTTTTGGACTCGCAGTGACTGCATTAGTGCTCCAGGCGGCTGCTCAGAGGAGAAGGCGAGTGGTGAGTTGTTTGGACTTAAAGTGACAGCTCCCGAACACAGGGGGGCTGCCTGGAGGGGAAGCGCGGTGGGTTGCTTGGTCTCGAGTGGCTGCACCAGAGCTCCGGGCGGTTGCCCAGAGGACCCGTGCAGCGGGTCACGTGGATTCAGAGCCACTCAGAGCGACCGCTCCTGAACACCCTGGGGGGTTATTTGGAGAAGGAGGAGGAATGGGGAGGGTCACTTCGACTCGGAGTGATTGATTGCCCAGGGCTACGGGTGGTTGGTGGGTGGAGGAGGCACGAAGTGAGTTTCTTGGACTCCTAGTGACCGCACCAGAATACTGGGCGGCTGTCTGGAGGAAGAGGCGTGTGGCGGGTCTCTGGGTCTCAGAGCGATTGTACAGGGCCCCAGGTGGCTGCTCAGAGGAGGGGCCGCATAGCCAGGCTATTAGAAGCAGAGCAGGGTCCCAGGATCTAGGAGGCTTCTGGGTGGAAGAGCCGCACAGAGACAGGCTTAGGGGCGGAGCGAAGGTTCCAGGCCTGCGGGCAGATTCTCTGAGGAGGGGCAGCCTAAGGAGATTCATCAGCGAAGGGTGAGGCTCCCAGGCCCAGGAAGTAGGGCCAGGCCCCTGGGAACTTTGCAGAGGAAGGCAGCCCAGGCCAGGTGGTAGCTGTAAATTGAGGGGAACCTCTAGGAGGGAACTGACCAGCGACACCTCCCCACCGGGTGAGTCTTCCCTGCTGGGTGAGGTTTCCCCACAAGGACGGTAAAACCAGAGACTCAGGCCCAAACAGGCCTTGCCTTAGCCCGCAGCCTAGGTCCCCTTTGGATGACCATTGGTCAACAAGTGGAGGCACCTCTGCACACTAGCAGGGATTATACCCCACCTGAAGGCCACCACTCCTAGAGAGGCAGCTTCCTTGTGGAGCACCGCATTATCAACTTCCTCCAAGACTTCAGCCTACTGAAGGCTAAGGGAGGATATATATAGAAATCTTCAGGGACATTGTAAGTCAATAGAGGAAATCTGCAAAATCTCAGCGGTCCACTGATACCTGAACAATATGAGAAAACAAGGAAAGAAAATGCCGCAAACAAATCTAGATGTTACATCAATAAAACCCAATGACAGCATGGCAGAAGAAATGACAGAAAAGGAGTTCAGAATGTTCATAATTAAAATGATCAGAGAAGCAAACGATGAGATGAAAGAGCAAATGCACGCACTGAATGATGAGATGAAAGAGCAAATGCAGGCATTGAATGATCGCACCAATCGACAATTAAAAGAACAAATACAGGAAGCAAAAGATCATTTCAATAAAGAGTTAGAGATATTGAAAAAAAACCAAACAGAAATCCTTGACATGAAGGAAACAATAAACCAAATTAAGAACTCGATAGAAAGCATATCCAGTAGGATAGAACACCTGGAAGACAGAACCTCGACATTGAAGACAAAATATTTAACCTTGAAAACAAAGTTGAACAAACAGAGAAGATGGTAAGAAATCATGAACAGAATCTACAAGAACTATGGGATATCATGAAAAGGCCAAATTTAAGAATTATTGGGATTGAGGAAGGCCTAGAGAAACAAGCCAAAGGAATAAACAATTTATTCAATGAAATAATATCAGAAAATTTCCCAAATCTGAAGAATGAAATGGAAAATCAAGTTCAAGAGGCTTATAGGACTCCAAATACACAAAATTACAACAGACCCACACCAAGGCACATTATAATAAAAACACCTAATATACAAAATAAAGATAGAATTTTAAAGGCTGTGAGAGAAAAGAACCAAATTACATTCAGGGGGAAACCAATACGGATATCAGCAGATTTTTCAATCCAGACCCTAAAAGCTAGAGGGGCCTGGAACAACATTTTTCAAGCCCTGAAAGAAAATGGATGCCAACCAAGAATCTTATACCCAGCAACCTTGCATCCATGGGATGAATCCCACTTGATTATCGTACACTATCTTCTTAATATATTTTGTATGCATTTTGCCAGAATTTTATTGAAAATTTTGCATCTGTGTTCATCAGGGATGTTGGTCTGAAGTTTTCTTTCTTTGGCGTGTCTTTGTCTGGCTTTGGTATTATAAAATGAGTTTGGAAGGGTTCCCTCCTTTTCTATTTTATGAAACAACTGGAGGAGTATTGGTGTAATTCTTCTATGAAGGTCTTCTATAATTGAGCTGAGAATCTGTCTGGTCCTGGGCTTTTCTTAGTTGTTAGGCTTTTGATGTCATTTTCTGTTTCATTGCTTGAAATTGATCTGTTTAAATTGTTTATGTCTTCCTGATTCAATTTTGGGTAGGTCATATGTCTCTAAAAATTTGTCAATGTCTTCAATATTTTTTATTTTATGGAGTGTAAATTTTCAAAATTGTTCCTGATTATCTTCTGTGTCATTTGCTATTTCCTTTTTCATCACAAATTTTAATAATTTGAGTTTTCTCTCTTTCCCTTTGTTAGCATGACTAAGGGTTTATCAATTTTATTGATTTTTTTAAAAGAACCAACTTTTGTCAATTTTTGCATTTTTTCCTTTTGTTTCAATTGCATTGATTTCAGGTCTGATTTTTAATTATTTTCTGTCTTCTACTGCTTTGGTATTGATTTGTCTTTTTCTATGGCTTTGAGATGTAATTTTAGTTAATTTATTCATTGACTTTCTATTATTTTAATGAATGAACTCAATGCAATGAACTTCTCTCTTAGCATTGCCCTCCTAGTGTTTCAGAGATTTTGATATGTTGTATCGATGATTTCATTTACCTGTATTTTTTTATTTCCTCCCTGATTTCTTCTGCTATCCATTTGTCATTCAATAGTATATTTTTTATTTCGTGTCCATGTGTTAGAGTAGCTTCTACTTCTTATTCTATTGCTGATTTCTAATTTCTTTTAATTACGATCTGATAGAATACAGGGTATTATCTCTATTTTTTTGTATTCGGTCAGAGTTGCTTTGTGGCATAAGATATGGTCTATTCTAGAGAAGAATCCAAGTGCTGTTGATAAGAAAGTCTATTCTTTCATTGATAGATGAAATAGTCTAAATGTGTCAGGTAAATCTAAATTATTGATTTATTATTTAGTTCTATAGTTTATTTGTTCAGTTTTTGTTTGGAGAATCTGTTCAGTAGTGAGAGAGGTGTGTTAAAGTAAACCAGTATTATTGTGTTGTGGTCTATTTGATTCTTGGAATTGAGAAGGGTTTGTTTGATATATGTACATGCTCCATTGTTTGGGGCATAAATATTTATGATTGTTAATGTCTTATTGATATATAATTTCTTTAAGCAGTACAAAATGTCCTTCTTTGTCCCTTCTGACTAACTTTGGCTTGAAGTCCACTTTATCTGATATGAAGATGGAAATCCCTGCTTGTTTATGTGATCCATGGGAGTGATATGTTTCTTTCCATCCTTTCACCTTCAGTCTGTGAATATCTTTGCCTATAAGGTGAGTCTCTTGGAGACTGCATATTGTTTGGTCTTGTTTTTTAATCCAATCTGCCAATCTATGTCTTTTGAATGATGAGTTTAGGTCATTAACATTCAAGGTTATTATTGAGATATGATTTATATTCCTGGTCATTTTGGCTTATTTCTAGTTTTTAATTTGAAGTAGTTTCTCCTTTGATTAACTATTTCTTTTTTTCAATTTATCTTCATGGAATATTTTGTTGAGAATGTTCTGTTGTGCAGGCTTTCTAGTTGCAAATTCTTTTAACTTTGGTTTATCATGGAAGGTTTTTATTTCGTCTTCAAATCTGAAGCTTAATTGTGCTGGATATGGAATTCGTGGTTGGTATTCATTTTCTTTCAGAGTTTGGTATATGTTATTCCAGGACCTCCTAGCTTTGAGGGTCTGGGTTGAGAAATCAGCTGAGATTCACATTGTTTCCCCCCATATGTAATCTGATATTTTTCTCTTGCAACCTTTAAAATTCTATACTTATTCTCTATGCTAGGCATTTTCATTATAATGTGACTTGATGTGGGTCTGTTGTAATTTTGTACATTTGGGGTCCTTTAAGCCTGTTGTATTTGATTTTTCAATTTATTCTTTAGATTGGGGAATTTTCTGATATAATTTCATGGAAAGATTGTGCATTCCTTTGATTTGTTATCTCCATTCCTTCATGTATCCCAATAAATATTAAATTTGATCTTTTCATGTCCTTCCATAATTGTTGGAAGTTCTGTCCATGGTTTCTTAATATCTTCTCTCTGTGGTAAACTCTATTTTTAAGATTATATATTTTGTCTTCATTGCCTGAAGTTCTATCTTCCAAGTAGTCTAATCTTTTGGTGATGCTTTCTATTGAATTTTTAATGTGGTTTATTGTTTCTTTCATTTTGAGGATTTCTTTATTTTTTTTCCAGAAATCTCTGCCTCTTTATTAAAGTGATCTTTCGTTTCTTGTATTTTCTCTCAGATTTCATTTTTTACACTGTCCTTTACTTCACAGATCAGTTTAACTTTGTGCATTCTAAACTCCCTCTCTGACATTTCTTTCACTGTGGTGTCCATGAATTCTGTTATTGAACTATCTTTGTTTGCTTTGGGTACCTTGTTGCCTTGCTTTTTCTTGTTGTTTGTGTGTCTATTCATATAACAGTATGGATCTGAGGTAGCAGACTTTCTACCCTGTGAACTTACAGTGTCCCTGAGGGATTGCAATACCTCACTGTTTAAGGGGAGACAAATAATAACAACAACCAATGTAAGTAATATATAGTTTTAAACCAAATAATTCCTACTGTGACATCTAAAATGGAAATGATCACAATGAACAGAAATGATATGATTGATTATTGCCTATAATATAAACAGCAAGTTTGAAAAAGGGTTTACATTTTCAAATAGTGGACAGGGAGAGAACAGAAGTGAAATAGGATGTGATGATTGTGAGGGAGAAGGAGAGAAGACAGAAGTAAAAGATTAAAGGAAGAGTGAAAGAGAGAACCATAGAGATTGACTGTTAGTGGAAGACAAGAGAGAACCATGGGAAACAGGTAGGAGAAAAATATACATAAAGTAAAAATTTAAAAAAATAATTAACAATAAAAATAAAAGAATACAAAACAAAACTAAAATGTACTAATCAAACATCCTAGTTTACAAAAAACTAATCCGCAAAAAACATCTGGCTTCAAAAATGCTAGAAACGAGAAAAAAACAAATATGAAAATGTATAAATGTCCATGTATCATTAAGATCACAATTAAACAAAAAAAGAATTAAGAAAAAAAAGAATAAAATCTTTTTGAAAAGTGAAAGAATTCTTGAACTTCAAAATGTCCTCAGCTTCTCTTCTCAGCAATTTTAGGCGGGGTCTTCTGAAGTGTGATGGTCCACCATCTTGATTGCTAGAGTGAGGGAGGTAATTCCATAGGTGGGATTCCTGGAGGCAGGGTTAGGTCTTAGGTGGGCTCCATGTTCTTTACTGAATGCCAGTTGGTCTGGAGATTTTAAATGAGTGCACCTCCAGTGCTCAGTACTTGCTTGGTCCATTCTGGAAGACTTTACCCCAGGGATCTCCCCTGGGTTCCACTTGTTTGGTGAGGGAGCCAATTCTTAGTCTCCCATGCCACTTGTGGACTGCCCCGGCCCCCCTGCCATTTCCTGGTCTTGGATTCAGTCTCCAAACAATCTCTCTTGCCCCTACCCTTCTGCGTTCCTGGCCTGATGCATCTCTTCCAGCAGGTCCTGCAAGAAGATGGACTGGAGGAGGAAGGGCAGAGCCAGGTGAGTCTTTCCGAGAACAGTTGACCCCTTTGTAAATCTCTCTCTACATTTGATTTTCTCCTGGTCTCTTATGCACACTCTATGTCATGCAGTGTGTGTTTACTGGGCCTGGATTATGGGCCAAACTTGGGTTTGCCAGGAATTGCCTTCCTCAGCTGCTGGCCTCCAGCCATGACTGCAAAATGGTTCCTTCCTTTGTTCTCTGAATGCTGTCTGGAGAGATGGTGGCTTCTTTTCCCATATTTGGATATCCCGCAGAACGTGTTTCAGGTTTGTTGGGCAATGTCCTTGGTCTGTAAATGCTCCGTACCCAGATACCCCTTGGGCCTCCCCAAAATGTGGGTTTCTTTAATTCCCTTATCCTTCTACTATGCTCATGGAGGGAGCACTCTGGCTGGAGCTTCACGCTTGGCTGTGGCAGCAGCTGTGCTGCTGGGGATGTTTTACTTATTTTATTACATTCAACCTCCTTTGTCCCTGATCTACTTTGAATGTTCAGTTTTAAATTCCAGTAAAGTTCCTTCCTGTTTTGTTTTTCTTTTCGTTCACCCACCTTGTGGAATAACTGCCTGTCTGCTTTCTTGGTTTTGTGTCACAGAGCAGCCAGGAACATGACTTCCTGTATTCCACCATCTTGGATGTATCCTAGTCTTGCATTTCTATATCTATCTCAAAACTTATATCTGAACTCCAGAGTTGTAGATCCAGCTTTCAATTTGACATCTTACTTGGGCATCTCATTGTTCTTTTAGATATAACACAACCTAAACAGATCTCATTATATTTTTTCCAAACCTGCTTAGGTCATAATCTTTCACATCTCAGATAATGAAAAATCCATAATTTGGGTTGCACATGTCCACACCTTGGAGTCATTCAGGCTCCTTCCTTTGCAACTTACATGCAGTCCCTCAGCACCTTGTCTGTTCTCACTGTGGCCTAAACCAGTTTTATCATCTCTCACCTGAATTACAAGCCTTCCCAAGCTTCCATCCTTTTCCTGTTTGTCTTTCTATAACACATCAGCCAAAGTTTTATGTATAAAATGCATTGTTCATGCCATTCTTCTCCTCAAAATATATCAATGACTCTCCTTTGCTCTTAGAGTAAGAGCTAAAGTCTTGCAGGGCCCCCACACAATTTAGTCCTTTGTCAATGTTTGACTTTATCTTTTAATACTTTGACTTTCTATGCATTTAGCTCTTTGTCAAACATACTAGTCATAGGCTAGCCTCAGGACCTTTGCATTACTTATTTCCTCTGGAATCTGCAATGTCCCCCCAGATAGTCGCCCAGTTTGCTACCACACTAACTTTAAGTTTTACACAAATGTCCATCTTCTCAGTGAGGTCTTTGCGGGCTATCCTCTCTAAAATCCCATTCTTTTCCTGATCTTTTCTATCCCCTTTCTCTGCTCTAACTTTTTTTCTTGTGCTTATTACTATTTACTGCAATATATATTTTAATTATCTTGTATATTATCTATTTTTCTCACAAGTTTATAGGCTCCACACAGGAGACATTTATCTGTTTTGTTACTGTTCTGTCCACAATGTTTATAAATATGACTGGCACATAGTAGGTGCTTGCTGTGTATTTGTTTCTTTATTCTCTTTCTTTTTCTTTTCTCTCTTTCTCCTCCTCCTCCTCCTCCTCCTCCTTCTTCTTCTTCCTTCTTCTTCTTCTTCCTCCTCCTCCTCCTCCTCCTTCTTCTTCTTCTTCCTCCTCCTCCTCCTCCTTCTCCTCCTCTTCTTCTTCTTCCTCTTCTTCTTCTTCTTCTTCTTCTTCTTCTTCTTCTTCTTCTTCTTCTTCTTCTTCTTCTTCTTCTTCTTCTTCTTCTTTTTAAATATAGTTCTGGGAATCGAAACCAGGCCATGCATGTTAGACAAGTGCTCCACCAGTGAGCCACATCCTCAGCCCTGAGTGCTTGTTGAATGAATGAATCGACAAGAGGGAAGATGGATGGTTTAGCTCCACCAGTCGAGAAGCAAGTCTCAGGTCTGCCAGAAAGACACAGTCATGAAGGTGTAGTACTCAGTTCTGTGGGTAAGATGATGTTCTACAGAGAATTTCTTTACAGTAACAATTACTTTGAATTAGAAAATATGGTATACAAGTTATATAGGACATATTTTTGCTCCTAAAATAATCTATAAATCAAATGAAGGAGGAGAATATCTCTATAAATAACTGTAATACAGCATGGGTATTGGTGGACAGGGTCTTTCAAGAATGAGCTTTAGGGAAGTGATTAGTTTCAAGGTTCACATGAATGTACCAAAGTGGAGGGGTCACCTTTAAAGTCTTTTATGTGATACTATGAGTGTAAACATGGCCTGACTTAGTAAGTGGTAGCCATTGGAAGTTATAGCATGTCTTCTTTAAGACCACCATGGGAAGTACGAGAGAAGCTGAGTGAAAAAAGATGCCTATCTCAGAATTAGCATTAAACTTCCATAATTTTTGATTAATGAATACTGATTATTATGTAAAATTGGGAAGTCGAGAAATGTAAAAAATATCAAATCAATAAACTGACTCACTGATAATTCTACTATCCAGAGTTAACTAATTTTGATGTATATAGAATCAATCAGATGGCAATATTCTGTCTTCTCCTTTATTATTGTTGTAATTATTTTATCCAAAACATTTGCCTTTCTCAGTAAACATTTTAAGCATAATTACAAAAACCTGAAATATGTTTCATTTTAATATAATTTAATCATTCTTTAATTGTCAAATATTTATACCATTTTCTTTATTTAAAATTATAAATAATGCCATTGACTATCCTATTATTTCTTTAGAATGGATTCCACAAAAGTTACAATGTTAGTCAAAAGTAGTTATGTTTAAATCCAAAAAGTACACACTTTTGTGTATGTATCTTCTAGAAAGATTTTACTAATTAACTCAGTAAGTCCAAAAATAAATAGAAGTGGATTTTTTTTTACCAGATACATAATTAGAAAAATGCCATTTTAGAATGCATACACTCTTAGTTCTATATTCCAGGTTGACTGGATTACTGTCCAACATTCTTGACTTCAAGCAACAGTTTCACTATTATTAGGAAGAACTTGGAGGTGGCACCATAAATACTTGGGAGTGTGGTTCAGATTGTTCACCTGGTTTATGCTTCTCTCTGCAAAGATTTCTCTTAAATGACATAATGAGTTAAAAATGTTTTCTCTGAATCAATGTTATGGTCTGCCATAAACCATTTATAGTATAATGAGAGAGCACTGCACCCCATGCTGCGCCTGGGTGCAGCAAGCTTGGAAAGCTTCATAATGCCAGAGAAAGCCAACTACTATATCATGAGATTGAGTTTTTCTCATCTTCAAAAACATCTGCCAGCATTAACCCATTGACCTTCAGGCACAGTAGTAAGAAAAAAATAGTGATCATAAGGTTCCTTTAAAATAAAAGTGCTATTTAAATGCTGCACACCAAATTATACAAAAGCAGATAAATACCATTGTCTTCATTTTATAGACTGGGGAAGTAGGTCATGGGTATTAAGTTATTACTCTCTGAGGACAATATAACCAAGGGTACAGAGTTCATAATTTGGACTTGGGCATCCTCTAGTCTAAGAGGTCGTGCTAAGATTTTCGGCAATGGTATCAGGCATTGAGAACTGTTGGGAATTGAAAACTACTAGAAAAAATATTTGACTTGAAAGCAAAATATTCTTAGTTCATACTGAAATACCTTTTATACTTTTGGCAATAAAACTGTAAGTTCTAGTTGAATCCATTGTGTGTTCTTGTCATGGCAAAGTTCTCTCCTCTGAGCTTCTCTTGCCCATTATTTATACTTATTTTATAGTGCCTTTTGCCTATCATGTTATTTTTTTTACATTTGTGTCATTCACTAAAAATATCCTTCAGATCATGAGTTGTACCTCATTTTTTATATCTTTAGTGCCTATCTTAGTTTTTAGTACATTGTAGGTGTTAAGTGAAATCTCACTGATTGTACAATAAAGGAATAAAAAGAGTTATTACACTAACTGATTTTAAAATATATTACAAAACTATAGTAAACAAAACATTATAGCACTGGCATAAAAGCAGATTCATTGGTCAACTGAATAGAACCAGCACAGAAATAATCCATGTATTCATAATTAATTTTCAATAATTCTGCCAAGAACACACAATGGGGAAATGACAGTTTCTTTAATAAATGATGTTGGGAAAAATGGATATCCATATGCAGAATAAAATTGAACCCATATTTCACATCATATGCAAAATTCAACTCAAAATGGATTGAACAGTTAAGCATAAGATCTGAAAGTATAAAACTACTTGAATAAAAGATAAAAGAAAAGTTCCACAATTTTGACTGGGTAATGTTTTTTTGGATATGATCTTGAAAGCAGAAGCAACAAAAGCAAAAATAGACAAGTGGGATTATGCCAAACTGATAAGCTTCTGTGTAGCCAAGGGAGGAGTTAACAAGGTGAAGAGACAACCCATAGACTGGGAGAAAACATTTGCAAGCCATAAA
Organism: Sciurus vulgaris; assembly: GCF_902686455.1. NCBI lineage: Eukaryota > Metazoa > Chordata > Mammalia > Rodentia > Sciuridae > Sciurus > Sciurus vulgaris. The sequence continues at coordinate 105,938,548 of NC_136465.1, forward strand.
TCTGATAAGAAGTTATTATCCAAAACATGAGGAGCTCAAGCAACCCAATGGCAAGATGCCAACCAAATTTTTAAAAGCAACCAAAGAACTTGAATATAGATATTTCTCAAAATAAAGTATACAAGCTGACAAAATATATATAATATAAATATTTATATCATATATATATATATATATATAAAATGCTCAATATCACTGATCACCAGAAAAAAATTGCAAATTAAAGCCACAATGGTATGTCATCTTACACGTTTGAATGGTTATTATTAAAAAAACAAGTGGTGATGTGTGTTGGTGAGGAAGTGAAGAAATAACAACACTTTACACTCTTGGTGGGAATATAAATTAGCCCGGCCATTATGGAAAACAATTTGGATTATTTTTTAAATTAAAAATGGAATCACTATATGATCAGCAATTCTACTTCTGAGTACATTTCCAAAGGAGCTAAAATGTTAGTTGAAGAGACACCTGCACTCCCATGTGTATTGCAGTACTATTCACAAAAGCCAAGAAATGGTAACAGCCTAAGTAGCCATTAGCACATGAATGGATAAAGAAAACATGGTAAATATACACAACAGAATATTACTCAACATTTAAAAAAGAAACAAATTTTCATACAACAAATATATGACCAAGGAAAAAATATTCCAGAGGTTCTCAAAAGAAAGTTCATATCAGAATCAATTGTAAAGTTTTTAAAAATACAGTGTCAAGCCAATCTAGCCTTCCAGTTTTAACTCTCAGGTACTTTTTCATAAGATTCCACAATTGATCCCAATATTCACTACCGATGGAGAATGTACAATCAATTTCCTTTGAAAATGCTTTAGCACCCTATTGTCACCCCACTGAATGACAGAGATAACAGGAACCCTTTTATATTGTATATTTAACTTAATGTGAGAGATATTGACAAAAAGATGAGAAAGTCACATTGATTTACCACCATGTGCCACAAGTCTTAGCTGCTCACACAGATCATCCTGTCAATCTTCACAATGACCTTGTAAAATCGGTACTATTATAATACTTTTTTGAATTTAAAGATGGCAATATCGAATCTTCATATTTCAAGTTAAATGTTAATATCTATTATCACTCTATTGATTTCCCCTTCCATTCAGGAAATTTGTGTACAAATATAACTCATCTTTACTTTTGCTATCTTATGAAGTTTCTTAAATTCTTACCACACTATTGTCCTTTTCTTCAGTACATACTCAGTTTATTTTTATTATATTTCATTTTTTGCCAGGTCCTATCCTTCCTATCTTCCACAAGGAGGAACTCATCTTGCTTTTTCTCTTTCTTTGGTTTCTCTCTCTCCATTCCTCCCTTTCTCTTTACAACTCTTCTCCCTTTTCTTCTTCTTTTCCTTCTTGCCTCTCTCCTCTTTTTCTCTTAAATATCTGTGTAAGAAATGGTGAGGAGAGCACGTAAGGAGACCGCTGCCTTTGAAAAGGTTGATTGTTACAGTTCCCAAGAGAAGGGTGCATGCCATGCCACAGAAGGCCACATGGGGAAACACCCAGGGTCAGTCAGGAGCCAGACGCAGCAGTGGAAAAGCATGGGCCACAGCCTGTGTTGAGGATTCCACAGGAAGGGTAAGTAGGCTTAGGACTGTTTAGCTTGAGTAATTCTAGTGGGCTCTGGACTATGGGGGTGATCTCTAGTTATCTGGTTCCTGGTCCTAAGGTGACTTAGGGTAGGAGGATGGTATTCTGTACTGTAGAGACCTGATGAAAGGAGGGGAGTGTGGATGTGGACACAGAATTGATTGGTTTGCCTATCAAAGTCTTGTTCCATCAAGGTTTTTGTTATATCTAGGAGTTAGCAAACCTCGGGAAGGGGCAGTCCCTTCTTGGATCTTCAAGGTTCTACAATGTAAAACCATCATAAAGTATTGCAAATTAAAGAAATATGACTAATATTCATCTTCTCAGTTTTCTTCATATTCATCCATCAAAATTATAGTCAGTGTAGAATGCGACTCAATATGTTGTTCATTTATAGCAATAAAAGAAATAAAGCTGTGAAAATATATTCTAGAACATGCATATGTAGCATATCTGAAACTTAATGTCTTTCTAAAACTACTTTTTATTCTACATTTTTAAATTGGTGCATAACAATTGTACATAGTGGTGGGATTTGTTGTTATGTATTTATACATGCATATAATATAACTATAAATCTGGCCAATATCACTCTCTAAAACTATGTTTTCTTTCTTTCTTTCTTTCTTTTTTTCAGTTTTGCTGGGGATTGAATCCCTGGCCTTGTGCGTGCTAGGCAAGCACTCTACCAACTGAGCTATATTACTAGCCCCTAAAACTACATTAAAAAAAAATGAAAACTCTAAAGTCAAAAGTTCATGATTAAGTTCCAAAAGATTTAAATTTATATTTCACTATTGTAAGAGAAGTGAAAACAAGGAAAATCCACAAGTGAGCCAAAGACCCAATGAAAGCAAAAAAGGAACAGACACAGAACCTGGGCCTTTGTCTTTAAGTACAAAGGAATATGTCCAGTTTGGTCTTTTGAGTTCAGGAAGACTTTTTTTTTTTTAAGCCTGAACAGGCACATGGATTCAAGTGCCCAAGAGCAATAACTACAGAGAAGCTTTTTATCTTAATGTGCTTCCCTTACCAACAATGACCTCAGGACAATTTATGATCCAGCAACAGATTTTGGGATGATAATGTAAGCATATAATTAAACAAAAGAGGAGGTCTAGGTTTCAGTCTGTTCAAAAACCCTCGAATAATGTTCAGCCAGTATGAGGCAGAATATATCTAAGTGTCAACTTTCTGTTCACAGAAAATGAATAATGAGTAACAAGAAGTTGAATCCACTGAGAAAATAAAAATTATTCCATGCTTTCCCTGAGTAAATCATAAATATGATATACTGACTAGATTTTTTTCTCCTTAATGCATATTTTTATTTCAGGTCAAAAAGAATTCAGGAGGAAATATCCATGATTAAAATAACAGATGCTTATAAAAGAAGATTAAAGATAAGAAACATACTCTTCATAAAATGAAGGATTAGTGAAGAACAGGGTGGCTAATTTTAAAAAAGCTTCATGTAGTCCTACCTCTGAGATCCTCAGGAAATAAACTGTGCTCATTTATTTAAGCAAGCTGCACCTTCCCAATGTCATTGATATTGTTCTTGAAGGGCTGAAAAGATATTGTAAGTAAAACCATAGTAAGTGACCTTCCTATGACCTTCGGCACACATGTCACTTCATTTAATGCTTGGAACAATTGTGTAATCAGGTTATTGTTTTTATCTTACAAATGATGAAAGAGAGGGTCAAAGGTTTGCATGACAACTCAAGGACAGTATAAATAGCTTAATTATAATTGGCTGAACTGGGATTCAAGTTCATGTCTTATTGATTATGTATTATGCTCTTTCAACCACAACATCCTGCCTCCTTGCCCACTGGAGGTACAGGGTAGATGGGAGTTGGAATTCAAATTTTGAAGGCATTCCCAGATTTTAGAGATTTATTTTCTTGAGTAATTTTTTCCTTTTGAACTTTAAAAGGGCATATGAACAAAAAGTGGACTTGACCCCCCAAACACAGGTAATTTTTTTTTTAATAGAACAGAACTAAGATAAAAGGATTCTACTTTCCTTAGTTCGTTCAAAAACAAAACAAAACAAACGAACAGAAAAAAAAAACCCCTGCATCCTCTACCTTCAGGTGTCCAGCCCACCTGCAGCTATTTGGGGAATATATCAGAGCCACTGGTTGTTCTTTCCCTTTCTACCAATCCAGAGCCTAATCCCAGTGAAGGCCTCTCTATTTTATAGGTGTACATGGAAAAAAAGAAAGGAAGGGACAAGAAAGGATAAGACCTAGGTTACCTGTCTCTGAGGACACGGATCACTTTGTTGGATTGGAAGACACTCTCAATAATGGTAGCCATCCTTGCATATCTCCAAGGACAGCTTCCCAAATGGTTTAAAATCTAGTTATTGTTCCAGTAGTTTATTCCATGATACAAACTCAACTCACAGTCCTATAGCTGACATTGTCCAATGGCAGCTTCCCTTTACCCAAAAATTCCCCTCCTTAGAAATGATTGTTGTGGAGGAGATAGGTGAGGGAGTGTCAGAGAGATCTTGAGGCTAAAATACCAGAGAAATTTGTTTTTCCTAGAAAAATCTCTCCTTTGCACAAATGATTTCCTTTGTTGAATTATTGCCTTTGACAGAAACAGATGTGGCACAGAAAAGAAAGGTTTGTACATTTTTCTCTCATCACCAAAAGTCATCAGGGTATTTCTTATAAGTCATATTTGTGACTGCTGAACCTGACATTTTCAACTTTTTTGGTGTAGATCAATGACTTGAGGTTATGACTCTTGTTCTGGAGTGTTCAAACTGCAGATCATGTGAATGTTTTCCTTGTGATCTGTTGCAAATTGTTATGCATAGCTGTTGAATTCTTCGATCTCTTCTTTGGAGAGAGACCAGAGAAAGATATAGCGGGAGGTGACAAATTAGAAGACCAATCCTTCTTTTTTCCTAGCCATAATAAACATTACATCTTCTCCTTCACAGAAATTCATTCATTAATTCAAAGAGGAACAGATCCTCTTTGTGTTGCTTCTTAAATTTGATGATTCTGTGACTCTAGTATTATTCTTCTGTCAAAATCGCAGTTGTACAGCTGGGCTAAATGAAGCTACTCCTGATTATGTATGAACTCCCATTCTTCTTGAATTTTGAAAAAAAATGCTTTTCTAACATGCTTCAGAGATACTCTAATAAACCTAATGGCAGATCACCTCCCTGAAGGTCAAGGGCAGCAGCTTAATGCAGAGCGTGAACACCATTGGGATTTAACTGTGGCAAATGCGTCTAATGCCATTTTTGGTTAAACTTCCCTATGAAGCACTAAAATGAACAGTCTCTTTGTTTTATGCCCTGGGGATGAGATGCAGCTTACTATCTATAAAAAAAAAAAAAAAAAAGAAAAAAAGAATTGAGTAATTTTTTCTCGATTTAGCCAAAGGGGAGAGAAGTACTCACAGGAACCTAAGATGAAAACTAATCTGTTTTGTTGATATCTTTGACAGGGAGAAGAGTGAGTACAGGGGAAAAGAAGAATTTCATTAAACATTTGTCTCCCTGAAGAGTAGAGATGAGGTCCAGTGGTTAAAAGAGCTCTGTACATCTAGGGTGCCATTGGACCATACCAAGTAGTTTCCCAAGACAGGCTACGTACACAAGAGTCACTGTAAGGAAATTGCCAAGTTGGGATTCATGGCTCACAGGGCATACATTATTTTACACCTGATATCACTTTTAATGTTGGCTGTTTTTCGTATTGCACCTGACACATATAATTTGAAACCTTTTCCTTTAATTACACTTATCACATAACTTCAGTTTTACGACAAGTCCAGTAAATTCACTAGTTTATCAACTAGAAGTTTTAATGGTTAGATGTATATCAAACTTTATAACAAAAGATTTGGAACAGGAAAGTTGGAGTAGTGGTGGGATATGTGGGAGTGATAACACCAATATAGTCACATCTGATTGTATAAAAAGAGGCAACATTCTTCAATAGTGGTGAGTAGATAGTCCACTGGAGTGAGGCCTATTTGCTTAGAACATTAAATTATGAGTGCAACTTAGGTGAAATGAAGTTGGTTAAAATAATATTTCCATCATGCTTGTTCAAACTTGTTCAAATCACCAAAGGAAATTAATAAGGTCACATTGCATTTCCAATCTGTCCTCAACATGTCAACAAGTTGTAAGAGTTAAAAGTTGGCAATTGATTAAACATCACACAACTTATACATGTATTGAACATCACACTACACTCCATTTGTGTTAACTTTTCGTCACTGTGACCAAAATACACAACAAGAACAACTTAGAGGAGGGAAAGTTTATTTTGGCTCATGGTTTCAGAGGTTCAGTCTATGGTTGGCTGAGTCCACTACTTAGGGCCTGAGATGAAGTGGAACTTATTGACTGAAGGCCCTGAAGAAAATCTGCTCCCCTCATGGAAGCCAGAAAACAGAGAGGAGGGAGAAGAGTGGAAGGGGCCACAGGAAAGATGAACCCTTCCAGGACACATCCCCAGTGACCCACCTTCCCCAGTCACAATATGCCTGCCTACAGTTACCATCCAGTCAATACCTTCAAATTAGGATGGACTGATTAGGTTGCAGCTCTCACTACCCAATCACCATACCTTCAAACATTCCTGCATTAACACAGGAGCTTTGGGGGACACCTCATATCCAAACCATAACACCATTAGTATGTTAAAAATTATATTTTTATCAGTTAAAATAAATCTATTTAGTAATAAAAATTGGAGTTTACCATATGACAGTTAAGAATAAAATTACCATCAAAAGTTTGCAAGACCAATAGAGACATGCAACTGATGGTCAGTTGTGGTGACTGGCCATCAGGTTGGTAAATAAACAAGTGATATGTAAAATATATATGGACATTTGCATTTAAATTAGTTATGTTGAAAGACAAATGTCATTATGAGTAAATATGGAATTCTTTATCTCATTCAGAGCCAAATGGTGTCTTTGGGTAGGAGAGTGGCCTTTCTAGGAACTCAATGTCATTCTTTTTGCTTTCCAAGACAGTGGAGATCTGGTTTAAGTCATATAAGCTGAAATTAGGGGCACTAGACTTCTTCTTCAGACTCTTAGCTCTTGGGCTAAATCTTCATATTTCCCTAAATTAGTAACCCAAGATGAAAGGCGGTGGGCAAGAGCTTTGGTAAGCAGAATCATGGCACACAACACAGCCTATGGTTAGTAGAAAGGTGGAGTACAGAACATTTTTTAAAAAACCATAACATTCTCAATGATTATAGCTCTTTATGTCAAAATATTCAGGGCTGAAATTACTAAAACCCACAGGAGCAGGTGTTCTGAATGATGATCTACGGTATAATTATAGATTCTGAAGAACATTATGAGATGCAGTTAATTGAAAGAGACTATATAGTTAATCATGGGATGATTTATTAAAAATTAAAAATAGACTGACAAGCTATAAAGAAGTCCTATTTCTTAAATCTGTATTTTGACTAAACATAAAGCAGAAATATGTTACTATTTGATTAAAAAATGTAAACAATTTAGTTATGTCTTTAAAATGCTATGTAATTATCTCACTTTTTATGATATTACACATCATTATTTACATAATACATAGGTTGTTTTTGAGGTTCATAAACCCATGCTGAGTAGACAGATTATAGGGATAAGTGGGAGGACAGAGCTTTAAATTCCATTTGGATTAAAGGATTCAAAATGTGCAATGAAATAGAGTCCCCCATCTCCTCTGGATAATTGTAACCACTTTGGATATTTGCATTTAAACCACTATAATTTTTGTGTGTCTATCAATAACTCCACAGTTATCTCTTTGATTTTTTCAATTCCCACAAACCACTGATGGAAAGTTCTACAGGTATGAAAATTATTTTAGTGGGTTCTGGTGGGTGCTGGTGTCACAAGTTAAAAGAATCCTTCAGAAATAAGACCTCATCTGAATACTGGTACGTGGGTCCAAGGATACCATACCATATATAATGGGGGAATTGAAAGAGTGAGGCTGGAAAGAGCTTTAGAGGCAGCATGTTGTAACTCTTCATTTTACAAATAATAAAATTGAGGCCCAATCAGTTTAAGTGACTGCTATGTCTGAATGTGTCACTCCAAATTCAGGTCCTGAAACATGACATTCAGTGTGATAGCATTGTGAAGTGTGGCCTCTGGGAGATGATTAAGGCAAAGGGCTAAAGGGTGAGAAAAGGCTCGAAGGAGGGGGCGTCCCTCTTTTTTACTCTTAGAAAGCAATCTTCCTGGGACACCAAACCAGCCTGTGCCTTGACCTTGACTTCCAGTCTCTAGAACTACAAAATATACATTTCTGTCATTTACAAATTATCCAGTCTAGGTATTTTCTACAATTTGCAGCACAGATGGACAAAGACTGAACCTACAAGAGAGACGCAGACAAAATACTGTGGGTTTCAAGAGGTAGGACACATCCTATTCAGTAGCAGCAATGAAAATGGCTTTGTGAAAAATGTGACCTCTATTTGTGGAAACAGCCTTTTGAGATTGTGAGGGTTAGGAACAATGAGTACCATGTGTGCAGTGTTTGAAAAAGCACATACGAATGCATGTCTTTGCATTTTTCACATTTCTAGGACATGAACATCTCTCTAGTCAGCTCTTACAATGTAATCTCTGTGAGTGTGTGAATGAGTGTGTGTGTGTATGTGTGTGTGTAAGGAAGGGTAGATTTAGAGCAGGATTTGATAGGAAAGAAAGCATTACTCTTCACTATTTTGCATCCAGAATAAAATTTTGTGGTAACATTGTAGATTTCGTAGATTTAGATGACAGAATTTGGAGGTGAAGTTTACTTTATCTCGTATTTTAGCACATCAAGGAGTAGAAGTGGCTGAATTGGAGCATTATATAAAGGAAGTCCTACTCAACCAGGAAAGGTCCCTGCTTTGATTTCAGGGGCTGTGGGAGGAGGAAGAAGAGGGGAGGAGGAAGGAAACCCAGGAATAGAGATCCTTTTTTTTTTTTTAAATTTTTAATTTGTTCTTTTTAGTTACATATGACCGTAGAATGTGTTCTGATATATTATATAGATGTAGAATATAACTCTCCATTCTTATGGTTGTTCATGATGTGGAGTTACACGGGTCATGTATTCATCTATGAACATAGTAAAGTTATATCTGATTTATTCTACTGTCTTTCCTATTCCCATTCCCCCTCCCTTCCCTTCATTCCCCTCTGTCTAATCCAAAGTACTTCTAGGAATAGAGATTCTTGAGTGACAGTCTCCCACCTGGATACAGGAGAGACTAGACCTCTTCCAGCAGCTGTCTAAGGGGGTAGGACAGGCAGTGTTCTCCCAAAGCAGCTCTATCTCTATAGCCTATGTAGGTAGAAGAGAGCTAGAGTGTACAATTTCTGAGCTGTGCTTTAATTCCTGTATACTGTGGAATCAAACCAGAATGTTCCAGAGGCCCACAAAGGGGCCACAGAAAATAGTTCAGTGGAGAGCCTCTGTGGCCCTGCCACTGCACAGTCACAGTAAGGGGCGTGGTGACTCCACAGCAGGAACTATAAATGGACATCTCAAGCCAGTGGTCAGTGGGAAGAATTGAAAGCTCTAGAGAAAGAATGAAGCATCAGAGGAGATGACTGGGCCATAGAGAGAAGTGCAGACTTCAGCAGCAACCATACAACCAGATTCCCAGAGATGAGATCAGAGGAGGCAGCAGGCAGCCCAGTGAGCAGTAAGGGCACACTGTGCTTTCCAAGAGTAACACTTACCTTGGCTGCCATGCAAATGTGTCATCAAGATGCCATCAGGGAGAGGAGAAAAGGAAGAAAGGTATACAAGAGGTGGAACATTTTTACTCTGAGATAGCAAAAAATACCTAAGGGAACCATTTGAGATGTTCCACTTACCAAATTGGACCTAATACTTAGTTTTAGGTTTTAGGACTAATATTAGGTTTTAGGTGTTTTTTTGCCCCCTGATACTCTCCTAAATAGGACTTATGAGTAAAATTAAGAGCCAAATCAAAAAGCAAAAAAAGCTTAGGTTTTCTTTGCAAAACCAGAATGCAGTGTGAGTAAATGTGAGTCCAAGTTATATAGTCACAGCTTGATACAGAGTAGGCATTCAAAACTGGTTGCTATTATTATTAGAGCACTTGATAACTGATTTGATTTGGAAGACTGAGAGAGGGAAGAATTTCAGAATATGTCAAGAATTTGACCTGAATAATATGGGAAAATGAGGGCACATTTATCAAAAATATGGATATCAGCAGGATGAGTTCATTTGGGGTAGAGATGTGTGCTGCAAAGACAAAAGATTTGATGAGTTCTGGAACATAGAATAGTTATAAGGAATGAGTACATAAATATAAAGTGCTGCATATTTTTAATGTTAAGCAGCAGGGGGTATGAAGGATCAGGGAGGAGATTATTTGTAAGAATTGGATACTGTGGTTGAACAAAGACTAATGAAAGTCTTGGTGGTGAGTCATGGAATTTTATTCTTTCAGTATAATCTTTGGTTTCTAATGTAGTCTACCCATGAAGTGATTTTGGCATTTTTGTGACCAAATACAATAGGTTATGTAGCCATAGTTTGTGATTGAAAAATAGTAAATGCTCAGAATGAATAAAGAAGTTTATTACTATTTCTAATTGTAGAAACAAGCTAGTTTTTTCATCCCCATTTGTTTCTTCTGCTTCAATGAGGAGCAGCTAGGGAGGGCAGGAAGATGGGCTCAGGTGCCATGTTCTCTCTGGTTTTTCTCCTCTATGGCTCAAACTCCAGCATTATTATTTCTAAACAGTCCTGCTGGAAGAAAATTGTCTTCTGGAAGTTCCATTTCTCTACTGAGAGAAGCTCAAAAAGTTTAAAAGTGGTAAAAGTCTGGGTTGTTGGAATTTAATTCCTCTGTTACACTTAACACCTGTATTTTGGTTGGACAGTTTACGTTTTTATAAAAGTATTAAAATGTGTAAAAAGAGGAAACTTTTGACAGATGTGAGAGGAAATGAACAAATGTTGCCTATTATTTGCAAATGGATGGGTTTATCTGGACGTAGGAATGTGTGTGTGGCAGTGGGGGGAGGGGGATATCCAGGATCCTTGTGGGTGAGTTTCCCTGGTACTGCTGTTCTACTCAAAGCATATGATCAAAAACACACTTTCTACTCTTTGGCTCTGAGGGTGCATGGAAAGTATGAATTACTCTTCCATTCATTCTAGGCAGTGGGAAACAGGAAAAAGGAGAATTTTGAGAGTTGGAGAGGAACCCTGAGGAACATGCTATTGGAGGAATCTCAGCAGTAAGAGAAGATCTAGTGGTTGAAAGCAGAATGAACTGTCAATGGCAGGAGTCAAGTGGCAGGGTTGGGGCGGGGCTGGAAGGGTTCATGCAATTTAGAAAATACAGGGAGAAATTAGGTTGAAAAAATGTATATTTTTAACATGTGAATATATATTTTGTTCTAATTCATTTGCTATAGTAATGTGCAATGTACATAAGTAAAATTATCCAAAAAGACTTTTTTACTAGGTGACTAGCAAGCCTGACTCTTAACTATAAGAGGGATTTCCTTCCTTTCCCTTTTTCCTTCCTTTCTCTTCTGCTTCTTTTCCTTCCTTCCTTCCTTCCTTCCTTCCTTCCTTCCTTCCTTCCTTCCTTTCTCCTTACTATAGTAAGAGACCTTAAAATATAATATTTAACTGGCCATAAATTGTTTTCTTAGACAGAATTTATGTCTGATAAATGCAGTGAAATATTTCACATTACCAGTGCTCCAGGTGAAAACTTGTCCCCAAATCTTAAGCAGAAGGTAATTCTAGTACCTTTAGATCACTTGCCAGCATCTTTGTTTATGGTTCATCACATTTTGTGCTAGGGTTGAATAATTAATTTAATGTCAATCTCTCTCTCTCTCTCTCTCTTTCTCTCTCTCTTTCCCTTCCTTTCTTCTTTTCTTTTCTGCTTTCTTTCTTCTTTCATTAACAAGCCTACATTTTAACCAGGCAATTGAACATGATTAATAATTGTTATGTCCCAGAATATGATACACACACATAAGAAAGGCTCATAAAATGGGAAATTTTTGTTGAACAACAAAATTCCTAAACATTCTTCACCCACTTCAATCCAGCGTCCACCCCCACCATTCTTGAAATGGCTCCTGCTAAGGTCACCAATCACCCTTATGGCTGAAAATTTAAAGGATACCCTTCAGTTTTCATTTTAGTTGACTTCTCAGCAGATTTCACAACAGCTGAGCATTCCGTCCTTAAAACAATATTTTCCTTTGTGTTTTAGGACAAAGCCATTCTTCTGGGTTTTCTTCCATCCCCCTTTTGAGAAGCCTTTTGCTGGCTCATTTTGCTCTATCTATTTCGATTTTCATCTTCTTTCTCCCATTGCTATAATTATCAACTCTGTGTCAGTGCTCTTTTCTTACCTAATGCCTCTGTGTACACTTATTTTTCTGCATGTTACTGAATTAATTTCTACTCACCCCTTGGATTTCATACTTACTGTCAGGGTCTCAGAAACCTCCACATTGCCTACAATGCTACAGGCTCCCAGGAATCCCCATTTTTTACAGATTTTACAATTCTCTGTGGCATTGTTTGCTTATCATATATCGTCCTCAGGACACACTGAGCTCTACGATCAAGCTCTCAGAGACCATTTCTGTTCTGCCAATTACTATATACCTAGTGTTAATGGAGGTTGTTGGCACATAATTGAAAACCAATAATAACTTGCTGAATCAATGGAGAGTTATCTTCTATTTTGCTTTCCAGCTCATACAAAAGAAAAAAAAAAGTTAATTCTATTATAATGCAAGTTTTTGTAAACATACAAAATTGTAAAACCTGAGCTTGTTAGGAATGAACTACAATAACTTTACCCTATGAAGAAATAAGGCACTAAATTTAGGTAGTATTGATCCTGGAACTTTCTCTGAGCTGGAGGGAGCTGATGGTCATTTTGTTATTTTTTCGTGATCCACGAGGTGTGTGTGTGATGGGGAAGGACAGTGGTTGTAGTGTGGGTGGTGAGGAGCTAAGTGAGCCATGTTCAGCTCCCAGTTCCTCCCACCACAGCAGAATGGGCATGCTGTTCTCCACGTGTCAGCCTGAAGCAGACACGCAGGGCCTGCAGTGGTGGGCTTAGGACAGCAATGCGCTGATGCACACAGCCAGTGGGAGGTGGAGGTTTGCCACTAGGGGAAAGGAGCAGGTGGTTATTTAAAAAGCAGCTCACAATCATTCCTTCATCCAATCTGAAATGAAACAGTGTCCAAAGTCTAGATTGCGGATCACATTGCTAGAAAAGTCAGACTCGAAGTTGGAATCTGCAGGTGTTTCCTTTCATTTTTTTTTTTTTTTGCCTGCAGGAAGAAACTAAAGGTAAATAAAAATTATGGTTATTCCACTGGCACCAGAATAGCATGCATGTATTATTAAATTGCTTCATTTAAGCTAAAACTCTACAGGATGAGTGTGAAAATTAAAATGTTATAGAAAAGAGCTGTCCTTTCTTCATTGCCTGCTTAGTTTAATGGTTACCTTCAGCATGGGTTAAATATTCAGAGTTCTAATTCTTGTAACAGAATCTCAGTGGAGGGAAAATGGACTCTAGTATTTCAAATAGCTTAGGTGTAATTGATCTTGAAATTTTGTCTGTTTTCTTTTTCAAGGTAAGGAATCTGTTTTTGTTCTGTTTATTTTGTTTTCCTCAGGTCATGAGGAAATGAGGTATATAAGTTAATTATTTTAATCCCAATAAAATGATAACGAACTACATGATTCCTGCCCCATCTTGTCAATTTATTTAAACATTATATAAGCTAAATTTTTTTTGCAAGTTATAAAATAAAGGTCAAAATTGTTCCTCATAGAAATGGATTGTTCTAAAATCACACCATCCTATAGAAAATCTGAAATTGAATAAGATACAAAATCCTTTTAGTATCTCCCAGAAGACTTGTTCACAATAGTATAATTTCAAAAGATTGAAAGTAGTTTTTGAGACCCATGAAACAACTGTATTAAGTTATTATGGCATTACCCTTTTTTACCTCTCAGGGTTAATTTTCTTCATGGGCCTCATATTTGGAGTAAAATCTCATAAAATTTTGGGAAACCTCTTAAGAAATAATTTTCATCATTAGGGAACATGGGTTCTTAAATTAGTGTTATTACAAAGGACATTTATTTTTTTCACATTAAAATTACTAAATCAGACAAGCAAGCAAACAAACAAAAATCACTTCCCCTATATACTCCTACACTGGATTGAATAATGTCATCCCCAAATTCATGTTTACCTGATACTCAGAATGTGACCTTAAAGGGTCTTTGCAGATGTAATTAGGTTAAGATGAGGTCAAAATAGATTAGGACAGGCTCTAAATTCAATGATTATTGTGTTTATAAGAGAAAAGAGGGTGATTCAGACAGAGACACTGACACAGAGGGAAGAGACCATGTGAAGCCAGAGGCAGGGCTTGGAGTGATTCAGGTGCTCTGATTTGGAGATAGTTAGCTTTCTAAAGGTTCATGTGTTATAGGCACGTTCCCCACTGTGGTGAGAAACTAAGAGGTGGTGCTTAGCGTGGGGCCTTTATGTCATTAGGGGTATGTCCTGGGAAGGGATTCTAGCTTCCTTTTTAGAGATGTGATCTCTAAAATAGCTCTCACCTTTGCCAAATGCTATGAAGTTACACAGATGGCAGTGGGACTGGGGAGCCTGTGCCATGTGGTTTGGATTTTCAGCCTCCAAAACCGTGAGCTAAGTAAACCTCTTTCTTTATAAATTTAGCCTACCTCAGGTACTTTGGTATAGGAATGCAAAACTGACAAATACACCAAGAAACACCAAGGACTGTCACGAACCCCCAGAAGGAGAAAGAGGCAAGGAAGGATTCTTCCTGAAAACTTCAGAGGGACATTTGTCTTGTTAACATCTTGATTTTTAGACTTCTAGCCTCTAGAACTATAAGAGTATAAAAATCTTGTTTTAAGTCACCTAGTTACTGGTGATTTTATATGCAGTTCTAGAATCTAGTACAATTTTCCAAGATCTTTCACATTTCATAGTTGAGCTGGTTGTAAGAATTGCCTCCATTGGAAATTTCTTCTTTATCACGTGACATCCATCCATCTACCACTGCAGTCTGGGCTCTACCTTCATCATTCCATAGATGTTGCTTTGGCCGAGTTTGCGGATATGACCTCGTGGCTGACTCCTGAGAGACTTCTCAGCCTTAGCATTATTTTATCCTCTGAAGCATTGGGTCCAATTCTCCACTTCCTCCCTGAGTTCTGTGACTCTGAAGTCACAAATCTGCTTCCTACCTTCAGGGCCTTTCCATTTCAGTGATTGTCTGAGTTCCTCTTGTAGGTGTCCTTTTAATGTTGTTATTTGGTAGAAATCTGTCATGAATCTTCTTTTCCCTGTAAATACTCTCTCTGGATGAATTCATTTACACACATTGATTTCCCAGTGTTTTGTAGATCTGTCTTAAGATCAGATCTCCCTCCTGAGCTTCAGACTTGATGTCAACTCAGCAAGTGAAGTGGGACATTGCAAATTAAGTGTGCCATGGTGTCTTAAAATTAAGGTGTTCCCAATGAAATCAACATTTTTCTCTCAAATCTCCTTTAGAACCATAGGCCTGTTGCCATCATCTGTCCCTGACTTTCTGCAAGAACATGCTAGCTGGTCTTCCCCCACATATTCCTTCCTCATACACCCTGGAGTGATCTTTGTGAGTCATAAATTTGTTCATGTAACCCTCTTGTTGAAACACCTGCAACATCTCCCCAGGTCTTGTGGGATAAAGTCCAGAATGTTTGATGACCCTCAGCATGACATGTCCCTCTGTGTCAAGCCAATTTGAAAACCACCTTTTCAACCTTCAAATATCCAGTGCATGCTCTCTGGGCGTGGATGAGATGTCACTCCTGGGAAACCCCTTCAACCCCAGCTGCTCTTTCAACCCCCCTGGCATTCATTCCACTGCCTTGAAGCTCTCTGCTGTCCCCAGTGTTTCTCTGAAGGGTAGAGACCTTCTCCATCTATTTATCTTGCATCTTCTGTGCTGACTACAGTGCCTAGAGTAGACAGGCTCAATAAATATTGGCCAAATGAATCACCTAATACCCTGAAATGATGAAACAAGGACATTTGCCCAAGAAAATGCAAACCAGGGTCAGATTATTTTCCCCAGGGCCTTTTTCATTCTTGTCTTTCCTTAAACAAACAAACTACAAAAAACTTGCATTATGCAAAATTAAATAATCAAGGTTAAAAAACATCACTTCTAAATTACAACACATAAAATGTAGAATAAGTGATAAAAACCAAAAAAGGATGATTTTATGAATAATATTCCTTATTATCAACTTAAAATAAGTTCTTTCTTTTAACCCACCACCTTGTTTCCTTTGCCTTTCAACGGACAAAGTCAGACACTTTTACAGTATTTTAACTTCTCCTTCAATTTGTACTCAGCTGTTGGTTAGTCCACAGGTGGCGGATGCCACATTTTCTCTTTATTCACTCTGAGCATGTGTGGTGCCCTCAAGATGCCTCCTGCTCCCTTCTAGCTTAATCCACTCATTTGTAAGCTCCAACTCAGCTCTGAACTCTGGCTCACCTTGCCTGCCTCAGAGCTGCTTTTGAAGGGGGATGTGTGTCATGGTTCTGAATCTGTCCCAGCTGTTCCTAATTCTTTCATTCCTAAACCCCTCCTGCCTCAGAGCTGTGCTTGTTTCTCACAGGAGAGGTGATGCTGGGGAGAAGGGACATGCCTGAGCTCCATGCTACCCAGGAAGCTTCCTTCCCTCCAGACCTCCAGAAACTGCTGACCCAGCATGTGATGCAAATTGATTGTCTTTGTTTGACCTTAGTTTTTCTAATCAAATAAAAATTATTCATGTTTATTAAAAAAAAGTTGACAATAAAGACCAGATAAAATCCTAAAGCTTAAGTAGTTTCATCAACAAATCACCTCTGCCATTAAGATTGATATATTCCCTTTTAGTCTTTGTATAAAACTTTAATTTCAGAAGTAGTTCTATTATGCATATAATTTATATTTTTTATTTCTACTAAACACTACTAATGTCTATTTTTCATAAGGTTTCATTTAGTGTCTATGACAAAAAATAATCATTCTTCATGAGTTATACTTTTGAATTGTTTCCACTGTTATTGTGAAAAATGATAGACTCAATCTGATTTAAGTATATAGAGGGGAAAAAAAAAAACTCAGCAATAAGCCTGAGGAAAAAACTCTTTGTGCCTAACACCTTACCTCTATTTACAATATCTCCTTTAGATTTATATTAAGGAATGAAAGTATTGAATACATGAGAATGAATACTTTCTCAAATTGCTTTCCAAACATGTACCAACTTATGTTGCAACAGGTTCTGTATGAAAGTATGCATTAATCCACCCTTGTCAGGCAACAGTATATACTTACTTTTCTTCCCAATTTCATGGATCAATTATGGAATAATTTCTTTGATTTCTAGAGAGGCTGAACATTTCCATATATATTAGTTCATTAGTTGTGTTTCTTCTGTAAATTGATTTTTACATGCTTTGATCATTAATGTGTTTGGGACATTTTACTTTTCTTATGTTTTTATATATCTTTATTTAATAAAGAAGTTAACTTTCATATTTATTGCAAATGTTTTCACTTTAATTGTTATCTCTGGAATGTTTTACCTAAACATTTTTAAAAGTTTTATGTAATCAAATTCATTTTTCCTTTTTATTTACAGTTTTATTAAGTTTTGGTTTAACAATTACTTCTCCCTATATTCACTCCTGCTACCACTCCACCCAAACATTTAATAATATTCACTTACATATTATCTTTTAAGATTTTAATTTTTAAATATATAACTCACATCTTTGTTGTATTTTGTTATATATATATATATTGTAATTTAATATATATACAGTTCATTCTGTTATATGGAGTAGGGTGAAGATCTGTATTTTCCAAATTTTTGATCATATGAACTCAAAACAATTTCTAAAATATTCTTTTTCTTGTCCATTCATTTGTGATTCTTTGTTAACCATATTTTCAATTCTAAAATACACTGTGATTTATGACTGGGTAATTTATTATGTTCCATTGATCTGTAAGCATTTTTGTTCTAGTACTCAGTTTTTAAGACTTTCAAAGTTCCACAGTAATATGATTAATATTTCAGATGAAGTTTGAACTTATTTTACAAAATTTGTAAAAAAAACCCACTTGTTTGAAATTGAATCAAATCTATGTATTTATGGAGAATACAGGAATTTCCATGCTTACACTATTTTGTCTTTCTATCTAGTGTATGAAAAATTTTATGGGTTATATTTCTATTAATATCATTCCTGACTTTTTACTATTTATTTTTTTGTAAATATTATTATGTAACCTTTTTCCATTATACTTAAAATGGTTATTTTAGTTTTATTAAAAACCTATATTATTTTATTTTTTAATTGATTACACATTATGAAAATTATTATTTTTAAAATGCTCTTATTAGGGCATTATAGCTATACATAATAACAGGGTTCATTTTGACATCATCATACATGCATGGAATTTAATTTGCTCCATTTCAGTCCACAGTGTTTCTTATTTTTCTTCCTTCCTTTATCTCCTAATTCTTCCTCTGCTCTAGTGGTTTTCCTTCTAGTTATTTATTTATTATTAAAAATTGGTGTTTTATATATATATATAATATATAATATAATTGGTACTATATATATGTGTGTATATATATATATATATGGAATTAACTGCAGAATATTCATATGTGTATGTAGCATCATTTTGTCAAATTCATTCCACTTTTATTTTCTTTCACCATACCTCACTCAGTGCTATAGACTTTCCTCTTAGTATTGTCTTCATATTCCCAGAGAATTTTATATGTTGCATCTCTGTTCTCATTTATTTCTAAAAACTTTTTGATTTCTCTCATTTCTTTTATGATTCATTCCTCATTTAAACAAGTATTATTCAGTCTTCATGTATTTGTTTTTTATAATTTTTCTTACTGTTGATTTCTAATTTCATTCCGTTCTGATTTGATAAGATGCACGAGATTATATATATATTTTTGCATTTGCTAAAACTTACATTGTTTTAGCCAAAATATGATGTATTTTGGAAAATTTCCATGTGCTACTGAGAAAAAAGTGAATGCAGATATTTGTTGGGCCAAATATTCTGTAGATAGCTGTAGAATCCATTTGATTTATAGTATGATGTAGGTTGAAAAATATATTGCTTTTATCTCTGGATTACTTATCTGCTGATGAAACGGATGTATTAAAATCACACAGTATTATTGTATTGGGGTCTATCTTGGATTTAATGTCAAGAAAGTTTTATAAAAAATGTAATCAGTTGTGCTGATATTTGAGGCATAAATATTTACTATTGTTATACTTCTTGTTGGATTGTTCCCTTTACATTCTTCAAATCTTCTGATTAATTTTTGCTTGAAATATGCTTTGGCAGATATGAAAATAGCTACTCTTGCTTATTTTTGGATTCCATTTGCATGGGATATGTTTTTCCATCCATTTAACTTTCAGCCTGTGGGTTTCTTTACTTATGAGATGAGTCTCTTGCAAACAGCATATAGTTGGATCTTGTTTTTAATCCATTCTGCCAATCTATGCCTTTTAATTGGAGAGTGGAGATCTTTTACAGTCCGTGTTAACTATGGATAGATGCTTGTTATTTTCTGCCATTTTTTAAAAATAGTTAATTCAGTTTTAATTTTCATTTAGTTAGCTGTTCTTCCAGAAAGCTTCATTCAAATGCGGCTTTATAAAGTTGTGCTTTATATCTTTAAAAATTCTTTATGGAGCTGGCTTAATGGTTATGAATTCTTTTACTTTATTCTCACGATGGAAAGTTTTTTTTTCTTCTTTGATTCTCAATGATAGCTTTGCTAAATATAGCAATCTTGGCTGGTAATTGTTTTACTTTAAAACTTGGAATTTCTCAATCCAAGCTCTCCTTGATTTTAGGGTCTGATTTGAGAAGTGATAAGTAAGCTTTATTGGTTTACCACTAAATGTGACTTGACATTTTTCTCTTGCAAATTTTAATATTCTTTCCTTGTTTTTAATGTTAGGCATTTTGATTAAGATAACTTGCAGAGGTTCTGTTTTGATATTGTGTGTTCGGGGTCTTATAGGCATCCTCTCTGTGGATGGACATTTCATTTCTAAGGTTAGGAAAATTTTCTGCTATTATTTCACTGAAAAGTTTATTAATGCCTCTAGTTTGTATCTCTGTCTTCTTTTCTTCGCAAATGATTTTCAAATTTGGTTTCTTGCTCCAGAGTTTTTGTATATTCTGATCACGGTCTTTTATTTATTTTTTCCTTTACTGAACACTGAGTATTCAAGTTCATATGCTCCATCTTCAAGGTCTGATGTTCTGTCTTTGAGGCCTGAAGTTATAGTTTCTATGTAATCTAATCTGTTGATGATACTTTCAAGTAAATTTTTAATATGATACTTTGTATCATTTCTAGAAATTCTCATTGGTTTCTTTCCTGTGTTTACATTTCTTTATTGAAGTGATCTCCTGTATTTGCTTTCTTAGTTTGTTCATTATATCTTCTTTTAGTTCACTGAACATTTTAATAACCAGTATTTATAGGTTTTCTTTGGAATTTCATCCACCTCCATATGTGTGTATTCCTTTGTTGGGGGATTTTAAGTTTTCTTGGGAAAGGTCTGTCTGCCAGTTTCCTCATGTTTTCAGAGGACTTGGACTTGCACATCCGTGGAGATGGATTCCTTTTCTTATTTTATGCATGTGTGCTGTGGTGTAGTTCACTTTTCTGTTCTAGGGACTTCTCTCTTTCTTTTTTTTTTGCTAGATGAGTTGATGTCCAGGAGTGGGGCATGAGGTTCCCCTCTAGCTGTTTCTACTTTGGGGCTGGTTTTGGGTTTGTGGTTTTTTTGTCTTCCTAGTCTGTATTGAAGTATTTTTGGAGCTGGACTGGGACTAGTTCATGGATGGAGTGAGGCTTGCTGTTACTTGGCTGGATTGTGAGTATATCTCAGTGACTAGTTCCCTATCCTGTGAACTTGTAGTGTCCTGAACACTTTACAGCCCTTCTTAGAGAAGGCAGGAGCAAGGGATAGCAAAAATGGTAGCAAACAAGGTACAGCCTTAAACTAAATGCCTGATTCTTACTATGATATCTGTAACACTAATTACCACCTGATGAGAAAAGGCAGGGGTCAGCACTTGGCATCAGTACCAACAACAAAGAGCCATGAACTGGATCAGACATGAAAGAGCAGGTGTCAACTATGTCATTCACCGTATTAATAACCACGACAAATTGGATGGAGTAGTTACTATACAAACTAAAGAGTTCTGTCAGATAGTGTTATTACAGTTACTTACATGATGAGGAAAGAAAGTAGGAAGGCAAGAGAAAGCTTGCAATATTTAAAAAGAAAACAGAAGAAAATCAAGAAAGAGGTAGAAAGAAATAATCTTTACAGTTGGCTATAAAGAAGGTGGAGTAAACTATAACTAAAAGTATTAAAATAAATAGGGAAAGGAAGAATGAAAACGAAAAATTGGCTATTTGAGGGGAAAGAAAGTGAATAAGGAATAATAAGAGGACCAAAATCAAGGTATAAGCAAACAAATAAGAAATTAAATCAAATCAAATTCACATAAAATTTTACCTCACTGAAGTCAAGAAAGGCTAAATAAAAAATAGATGAAGAAAGAGCAATGAAAATGAAAGAAAAAATGTATGAAAAAATACATATTTCTGAACCTACTAGCACAGTGAGAACATGCACACACACACACATACACACACACACATGCATGTGCACAATCACATAGAATGGATAAAAGTAAAAAAATTAAATTAGAAATCTAAAATTTAAAATGTAGAAAAATGGGATAAAAATTATTTGTTTTGACATATATAGAGAGTATAACTTATTCTAATAGGATCCCATTCTTGTGGTTGTACATGACATTGAGTTTTACTGGTCACATTTTCACATATAAATATAAAAAAGTTATGACCACTTATTCTACTGTCTTTCCTATTCCCTTTCTACCTCCCTTCCCTTCATTCCCCCTTGTCTCCTCCACTGAAATTCTATTCTTCCTTTCCCTTTTATTGTGTATTGTCATCCAAATATCAGAGAGAACATTCGATCTTTGGTTTGGGGGACTTATTTCACTTAGCATGACAGTCTCTAGATCCATCTGTTTACCAGCAAAAGTCATAAAGTCATTCTTTTTTTTTAAATATTTTTTTAGATGTTGACAGACCTTTATTTTATTCATTTATTTATACGTGGTGCTGAGAATCGAATACAGTGCCTCACGCATGCTAGGCAAATGCTCTACCACCGAGCCACAACCTCAGCCAAAGTCATTATTTTTATGGCTGAGTAATATTCCATTGTGTATATACATATCACATTTTCTTTATCCATTCTTCTGTCGAAGGATGCCCAGTTTGGATCCATAGCTTAGATTTTGTGAACACAGTTTCTATAAATATTGATGTGGTTGTGTTACTGTAGTATGCTGATGGATACAAATTCTCAATGAGAATTATGGAAATTGTTTCCAATAAGGTGGTCAAAAATGTTGGCAAGGATGGATGTTCATCGCTTATGGTGTTGGACCATTATTTGCATTTCTTTTTGGCCTCTACAGCCCTTGAATCAAGAACTGGTAATTGTTAAATCTGACTTCTTTGTATTTCTCACCAAGTTGCCAGTCATTGTGACCTGGAACCAAAGCTGGATTTGGTAACTTTCAGTTTCTTGTCTCACAGACTAGGATAGGCCAGACTGGGAAGTACTAACAATTGATGTATTTCCCTAGCTGGGCTGATGCAGAATTCTCAAAGGAAAGTTTTAGTGCCTGGGGTTTAGTTCTGGCTGTCTTTGGAACGTTATCAGAAGGTATTTGAGATTCAATCCACACTCCCCACCCATCTTACTGGGCAGAAGCTGATCTTTCCTGGACATCTGGGTCTCCAAGACGGTCCCCCCGAATTCCATTTGTAGAGTGGGGATCTAACACTCCACAGATCTCACTTATTCCACAACCACGGATGTGAATTACCCAGAATCAGACCTGGAGCACAGGTGTGCCTGTCACTCTGGATTCTGGTCTCATTCCAGCTGCTTGTTTGGGCCACCAGCAACAAAGGGTGGTATCTCCCCTCAGGACCCCAGCTTGGATCACCCTATGTACAATTCTCTCTGCAACTGTTTAAGTCACCCTGATCCAGACACATTTTTGTTTTTTGTTTTTTTTTTTTTTTTTTTTTGGTGTTAGCAAAAATCAATTTTATTCACTTTATATATTTGAAATGTCAAAAAAATTTTTGTAACAAAAGGTCTATTTTATAAGACTTGATAGAATTTGGTTTAATATTTGGGTTTTGGTGGAAGTTAAGGGTGATATTATGAATATATGTAGACACATACACACATTTTAAAATTTGTTATTGGTTCTTAGCTATCCATGACAATTGAATCCATTTTTAAAAATTATATAAGCATGGAATATACCTTATTCTAATTAAGACCCATTCTTATGGGTGGGCATGATGGTGGGGTTCACTTAGGTATTTTCATATGTGTACATAAGAAAATTATGTTAGATATATTCTACTGTCTTTCCTATTCCTATCTCCCCTTCCTTTCTTTTATTGCCCTTTGTCTAATCTACTGAACTACTCTTATTTCCCTCTCCCCCTTTATTGTAGTTTACCTTCCACATGTCAGCAAAAACATTTCACCTTTGCTTTTTTAGGGTTGACTTTATTTCACTTAGCATGATAGTGTAAGCATAATAGATCCATCCATTTACTGGCAAATATCATAAAGTCATTCTTTTTATGGCTGGGTAATACTCCATTGTGTAGATATACCACAATTTCTTTATCCATTGATCTGTTGATGAGCATTTAGGTTGGCTCCATATCTTGGCTATTGTTAATTGTGCTACTATAAACATCGAAGTAGCTGTGTCACTATAGTATGCTGATTTTAAATCCTTGGGATATATGCCAAGAAGTGGGATAACTGGATCAAATGGTGGTTCCTTTCTTACTTTTCTTTTTTGAGGAATCTCCATACTGCTTTCCAGAGGGTCTGCACCAATTTGCAGTTTTGACCCCACAACTGGTGACTGCTGGGTCAGGCTGGCAACACCCTTGATGAGCTCCCAATTTCTTGCCTCTTCACCCTGATGCACAATCATTTGCAGATGGTTCCCACCAGAAATCTCTGCTCATGCACTGATCAATTCTGATCACTTTCAATCATTAACTTGCCCGACCATCAGCTAAGAGCAGCCTCCCTCTCTATTTCATGGGTTCCCTCAAGGTAATTCTGTTCACCCCTGTGCTTTCCCAGCTCTCTGCCTGTCCTTCCCCTCACCTCTGCCAGTCATGCTGAAGCACCTCTAACACATTATTTCTAAATTTATGTTCAGAGCTGCTGACTTTCTGCATTTCCATGATCATCTTACTGTGCAATGTTGAATTTCAGTGAATTCCCCCAGTCGCCCACCTCGGTGAACAGCAGTACTGCTGCTGGACTCATGAATGGAGCAGCATTGAGAGCGTGCCCTTTCTCTAATCAGCCACCTTGCCGACCATGGCATTATCTTAAGACGTTGTTTCTATAGAGTTATTTTCCAAATACATAATCATATTACATAAAAGTAGTAGTAGTAATTTGATCTCATATTTCCCTTTTCTAATATTTTCCCATTCTTTTTCTTTTTTATCTAATAGCAATTTTTTTTTCAGAATTTTCACATTAAAAGCAAGAATAATAGTGAGCATTCGATTATCATTTTAGTAAAATGATTAAATTTTTGCTACCAGCATTTAATTGATAACTGGTTTGCATTAAATATTGCTTATGATTTTGAGACAATATCCATCCAGTCTAATTTTTTAAAAATAATTTTTGATTTAGGGATAAGGGTTGGAGCTTATCAAATATTTTAAATAAATCTTTTGGGGTGATCTTAAGAAAATCCAACCTATGATACAAAATAACATATTATTTATGCTGGTTTTCAACCTCTTATATCTAAAATAAATGGTTTTTGGCCATAGTAGACTATACTTTTAATGTTATGACTGAAACATTTTTTGAGTGTTTTTGCACTTTAAGTGCAATTGGCTTATAATATTATTTGGTGTTTATTTTTGTTAGATTTAATTTCAGAATATTTGCTTGGCAAAATTAAGTGGGAGATATTTCATTTTTTTATGTTTCCAGAAAATATTGATGTAGCATTGAACTTTTCCTTTTCCAGACAACTTAAAAGATTTTGTCATTAAAACCACCTAGAAATGGAGCTCTGCTCGCAAGTGTTACTTTGGTGATATGCTCAATGTCCATCTTGGCTATTGGCCTATTATGCGAGTTTCTCTTTTCATTGTCATTTTTATTTTCTCAAAAATCACAGTTCAATTCTAAACATTTATTGAATAAGATTATTTATAAAATTATTCATTTTTTCAATGCTTTAGTTGCTATTTGCTTTAGTATTATGTATTTTTATACATATATGTATATATATATATATGCTTAAATATAGTTTCCTTTTTCCCTTATTCTCCTCACTAGGCTTACTAATAGACTAGTTGAAAAGAACTCATTTATTTTTGTTTACTTATTTCACATCTCATTTCACTAGTCATTTCTGTTTCACACAGTTATTTATTTTATCTGCTTTCTGTAAGATAGTTAATTCCAATAGCTTGAGTTAAATGCTTATTTTATTTCTGCTTTATCAGCTTTGAGATAAATGACTGCATTTGTATTTTAATTACTGTTTAAATCATATGCTATTCTACTTTAATTCCTTACTTGAATCAATAATTATTTTTCATTGTTGTAACTAGCATTTTTTGTTATCATTAGTTTGAATTTTTATTTATAATTGATACTTATTCTTCTGTGATGATAAGAAAATGTAGAGAGGAAATTTTCCTTCCTTATGAAATTATTTTATGGTTGTTTATAACTATAAGCTTAATTGTGACTCAATACAATTTTGGAGAAGGTAGTGTATTTTCTTTTTTCAATTTATGTCCAAATACTTATTTTATGTTAATTGTGTATTAAGTGAGTTTTAAACATTTTCTATTTCTTCATTGTATCATTAATCTTGTCTCTTTTTCTACCATGAACTATTAAAATTGAGTTGAACTTTCTACAATTATGTTTTGTCAATTTCTTACTGTCTTTCAAAAGTTTTTGAACTATTATTTGTACTTTAAAGTTCTCCATTGCTGTGCTTTTTTCGCACATTTTGTTACAATAAAATGATCCTATCTATCCTATTTAATATTTCTGCCTGTACATTCTTCCTGACCTAGTAGTCCTCCAACCAAGTTGACTTTTTTACATACAGTGTACATTTCTTCTTGTATGTGTCAATCCTTTTGTATGTACCTCTACTTTTTTTAAAAAATTTCCTTGTTTTTTAAGTTGATGCTTTCAAAAGATGTGTTTTGTATACTTTTCAATCCATAACTTGAAAACAGCTTTCATTCAAAACTATTTTAGTGAAATTATGGTTTTTAAAACTATGCCAATTGAATTATGAGAATAGAAAAACTAATATTCTATTCAGAAAAATTTAGTATTCAATTTCAAGTTCACATGCAGGTAAGATAAAACTTCCTGCAGAAAGCAGTGTGCAACCTTAGGCAACTTTTTACCCCAAATTCATCCTTCTGAGCTTTCACACCGGTCTCTTATGCAGTTCCTCCTCTCCTTCTGGCCATTACATGTTAGTTTCCTTTGCCAGTTCCTTCTCCCCTACAGAACCCATTAAAGGAGTGGAGCGAAGGAGGGAATAGGACCCTGTCTCTGTAAGAAGTGGCAGATGAGTTAAAACCTCAAGGGTAGGCAAGCATCAGTTCTCATGAAGTGTGTGGCCATGATGTCCTCCAGCCCTGTGACACCAGACACCATCCCATTTTCTCTTGCTCTGCAGATGCAGTCTTACCATAAAAGCTGTGGATTCTTATGTCACAGTGCAGCTGAGTCAAGAGCCATCTCCCCTGAGTCCACTCAGAACCATTTGAGCCCCTTGTTGCCTGAACTAGAATGACCTCCTCACTGCTGTGCCTGTCTTCACTGTCTTCGTTCTGGCTCCATCTTCTACCCAACACAAAGTGATCTTTTCAAATCAGACCTCAAACTGTGCCTCTCTTCAGTTTGAAAAGCTTCAGTGACTTTTTATAACACTCAATATAAAAACCAAATATCTTAACACAACAAATTCTTTCACAATCTGATCTTGGCCAACCCCAAGCAACTCTTCTTGAATCATAATCCATTTTGCTTACACTGTTCTCCTTTTTATCCCTTAATTCTCTCATTTTTTTCCCACAGGTTCTTCCACCTTGGGTCTTTTCTTGAAATATTCTTCCTCTTCTTCATGGGGCTGATTCTTCCCTTCATCTGGTCTGTCATTTACTCAGAGAGGCATCACCTGACCACAAAATATAGAATATGTTACACATTCTCCATCTTTATTCTTTCGCTTAGCAAGGGTTTATAAAATACATGTTTAATTGTGTTTGTATGTTTAACAGTAGGCAGACTTTAAGATGGCCACCAGTGATTCCCTGCACCCTGGTTTCATGTCTGTGTATAATGCCTCACCTCAGTCTAGGCTGGAATAGTGACTTGATTCAAATGAATACAATGTGGCCAAAACATTTCCATATAATTTTTGATATTAGGTTACAAAAAACCTTTGACTTTTGTTCTGTTCTCCAGCTGGTTTACTCTGAGTGAAGATAGCTGCCATGTTACCAGCTTTCCTTTGGGGAGGACTACATGGCAGAAAATTGAAGGAGACTCAGCTCAATAACCAGTGAAGAACTAAATCCTGCCAACAGCCACTTGAGCGATCACGTTCTCCCCCAGCTTGTTCAGTCTTGAGAGCAGACGCCGGGGGAGGGAATATGTTCAATGAAAGCTGGCTAGTCTCTGCCTCCATAGCACTGGCTCGCTTTTCCCATTCCCATTTTTCACTTCCACTCCTTCACACACAAACTATTCTCCAGTGAGTACACTGAGAATTTTTCATTGATTAATTAATTCAATAAATACTTATGCAGTATTTTCTAAGTGCCAGTTACTGTGATAGGCACTGTAATAAATCAACATACATACAAAAATGTATGAAACCCTTATCTTGGTAGAGTTCATGACACAGAGAAGTGGAGACAGATATTGCTGCTATGTTACATCAAAATTTGTTGAGTGTAATGGAGAAAAATAAAGTAGCTTAATGGGAGGGGAGGGTTCCAGGATTGGGATGGATCACTATTTTATTGGGGCAGGGTTAGGGAGTCCTCTCTGAAGAGATGACTTTTATTTATTTTATTGAATTTAAATACATTTTAACAAGGATGTATAAATTATACTTATTTAGGGGGTAATATGTACTGTTTGATATATGTATGAATCTTATAATGTTTAGATCAGGTTAAACACATCTACCTCCTCAAATATATATCATTTCTTTATCATTCAAGATATTTTCTTCTAGCTTTTTGAAACACACAGTACAATATCATTTTCTATAATCATCCTGCTGTGCAATAGCACACCAGAACTTCTTACTTTTATCTAACTGTAACTTAGGACATGCTGATCAGCTTTTCCCTCATCCGTTCTTCCCCCTACTCTCTGCAGTCTCTGGTAACTACCATTCTACTCTCAATTTCTATGCCATAGCTTTTTTTTTTTTTTTTTTTTAACCCATATGAATGAGATCATGTGCTACTTGTCTTTTCTGTGTCTGGTTTTCACTTGATGGTCTCTAGTTTCATCTACATTGCTACAAATGATATGATTTCATTCTTTTAAAGACTGAATAGTATTTCATTGTGTATATGTACCACATTTTATGTTTGTATCAGTTGGTAGACATTTAGGCCATTTTCATTTCCTGGATTTTGTGAATAGTGCTGCAATGAACATGGGAGTATAGATATCTCTTCGACATACTTATTTCTTTTTCCTTGGATATATACCAGAGGTGGGCTTGCTGGTCATATGGTAGTAATATATATATATATATATATATATATATATATATATATTATTTTTGAGGATTCATACTGTTTTGTATAATGGCTGTACTAATTTACATTACCACCAAATGGTGTGCAAGGGGTCCCTTTTCTCCACATCTTTGACAGCACTTGTTATTTTTTAGTCTTTTTGTTAGTGGCCATTCCTACTATAGTGAGATGATATCTCACTGTGGCTTTGATTTGCTTTTTCCTGATGATTAAAAATGTTGAGCATTTTTTCATATAGCTGATGGCAATTTGTCATCTTTTGAGAAACATCCATTTAGGTCCATTGCCCATTTTTTAGTTTTTGTTATTATTGTTATTGAGTTTTTTTCTCAGATATTCTGGTGACATTTGAACAAAGACTCCAAAGGAAACAGTCACTCAGCTATCAGAGAAAATGTTTTGGGTAAGGGAAAAAGTGTATATAAAGGCCCTGGTACAGCCATGTTTGCACCCAGCAAGAATGCACTGGATTCTAGATGTGTACCAAAGTAGAGCTACTAAAACCTGCTAGCTTAGATGTAGGATGTGAGAGGAAAAGGGACTTGAAGATGTTGCCAAGGTTCCTGTTCAGCAGTAAATAAAACTTGCACAGAGGTGAGGGACATTATGGGATTCTTTAAGGAGTGGAATGGGATGGATCAGGAGTGAGTTTTACACACATGTTCCTGCAATGTTTTATGCTTTGCTCTTGGACCTCTGCAAACACCGAACGATTTTCCTAGAATGTCCTCCCACCACCCCTTGCCAGACTCCACTAAGTTTCCCTGTCCTCAGTGACAGCATCACTTCCCCCAGCACACATTTCTCCAGCATCCATCCCATCCTTCCTTCAGTTACAGAACCTAAGGAATCTGTTTTCTTATATTCCTTTCTGATTAGAACATAGGCTTCTAGAAGACAGAAACCATGTCCTATTTATCTTTGCAAATCTAGTGTCTATCATACTGCCAGTTACTAAGCCGGTACTTGATATAAATAAAATGCTGAATGACTGAACAAATGGATTACAGAAATAGAACAAATTATGGAAATAGAACAAATAGCAATGCAGAAAATAAAGCGTCTTCTATATGTGAAGAATGAAGTATGTAATGCATGGTGAACCTCAAATGGTTAAGAGTTGTTGAGACATGGGGTATGCTGCTGTGCTGAGGGGGGGGGGGGGAGGTGAGGTGGCGGGGCTGCGTTCCGTGGTACAGCACTTCGTAAATGGCTCAACTCACTGGTAGGTTGTAAGCGGAGGGCTCCTCATGTCTGAGAGGGCCTGATTAGGTTTTCCCACTTAATCTGTAGGATATTGCTACTGTGTCTTCACATGGCAGACAGAACAAAAAGGATGAAGGTCCTCCATCAAGCTCTTTATATCAGAGCATCTAATCCCCTTAACAAGAAAAAGTCTCATGACCTAGTCACATCTTAATCCCATCACATTGGTCATTAACCTAGGAAACCACCTAGATTTGGAGGGGACTCATTCAAACCATGGCAGTTACCAATTTCCCATCTGTAGATGTGGCAGCTACCTCACAGCTTGGTGCAGATGGAATGTGTAAATTCCTGCAAGTATTAAAGTCAGTCAAATGTGAACCTTAATCATTATTGTCACTGTTTTAAAATTTAATTTATAGTGATACATTTGAAACAGGTACAAAAAATAAGCACTTCAAAAAATGAATTATATAAATCTAAGGCATAACTGTTCCCCAAGTACTGTGTTTTCCAGGAGGGAATGAGAAATGAGATTTTTATGCTATGGATTACGTCCAAAGTTCCTTTTTGCCTCCTTCTAGAAAGTGTGGGGTAGGGGATCACTTGAGCTTGTTTGGAAGGTCAGCTTTTCTTCTGTTTCCTGTCCTACTCCCAACTACACAAAGTCTGGTGAGTTAAGGAAGAATATACAAGGAAAACATACTTGAACTCCTTTTCTGTCACTTCTTCTGCCATGCTGTCATTGGGTTTTATTGATGTAACATCTAGATTTGTTTGCAGCATTTTCTTTCCTTGTTTTCTCATATTGTTCAGGTATCAGTGGACCGCTGAGATATTGCAGATTTTCTCTATTGACTTACAATGTCCCTGAAGATTTCTATATATATCCCCTCTTAGCCTTCAGTAGGCTGAAGTCTTGGAGGAAGTTGATAATGTGGTGCTCCACAAGGAAGCTGCCTCTCTAGGAGTGGTGGCCTTCAGGTGGGTATATTCCCTGCTAGTGGGCAGAGGTGCCTCCACTTGTTGACCAATGGTCATCCAAAGGGGAACTAGGCTGCGGGCTAAGGCAAGGCCTGTTTGGGCCTGAGTCTCTGGTTTTACCGTCCTTGTGGGGAAACCTCACCCAGCAGGGAAGACTCACCCGGTGGGGAGGTGTCGCTGGTCAGTTCCCTCCTAGAGGTTCCCCTCAATTTACAGCTACCGCCTGGGCTGGGCTGCCTTCCTCTGCAAAGTTCCCAGGGGCCCGGCCCTACCTCCTGGGCCTGGGAGCCTCACCCTTCGCAGATGAATCTCCTTAGGCTGCCCCTCCTCAGAGAATCTGCCCACAGTCCTGGAACCTTCGCTCCACCCCTAAGCCTGTCTCTGTGCGGCTCTTCCACCAAGAAGCCTCCTAGATCCTGGGACCCTGCTGTGCGCCTAATCGCCTGGCTATGCGGTCCCTCCTCTGAGCAGCCACCTGGGGCCCCGTACAATCACTCTGAGTCCCAGAGACCCGCCACACGCCTCTTCCTCCAGACAGCCGCCCAGTATTCTGGTGTGGTCACTGGGAGTCCAAGAAACTCACTGCGTGCCTCCACCTCCCACCAACCACCCGTAGCCCTGGGCAATCAATCAATCCGAGTCGAAATGACCCTCCCTGTTCCTCCTCCTCCTCCAGGTAACCCCCCGGGTGTTCAGGAGCAGTCCCTCTGAGTGGCTCTGAATCCACGTGACCCGCTGCACGCGTCCTCTGGGCAACCGCCCGGAGCT
The DNA here is from genome assembly GCF_902686455.1 of Sciurus vulgaris. Taxonomy (NCBI): domain Eukaryota; kingdom Metazoa; phylum Chordata; class Mammalia; order Rodentia; family Sciuridae; genus Sciurus; species Sciurus vulgaris. The sequence continues at coordinate 105,970,306 of NC_136465.1, forward strand.
CTGGTGTGGCCACTCGAGACCAAGCGTCCCACCACGCTCCTCCTCCAGGCAGCCCCCCTGTGTTCAGGTGCTGTTGCTTTAAGTCCAAACAACTCACCACTCGCCTTCTCCTCTGAGCAGCCACCTGGAGCTCCAATGCAGTCACTGCGAGTCCAAACGACCCGCCGCACTCCTCCTCCTCCTCCTCCTACTCCTCAGGGCAGGCCCCGGGGTTCAGAAGTGGTCTGAGTCCAAACAGCACGGCACGCCGCTTCTCCTCTGGCAACTGCCTGTAGCTCTGGTGCAGTCATTCCGAATCCAAGTGGCCACGCTCCTCCTCCTCCTCCTCAGGGCAGGCCCCGGTGTCCTGAGTCCACACAGCTCTCCTCCCCGCTCCTCCCCTGGGCAGCCGCCGGAGCCCCAGTGGTTGCTCCGAGTCCCAGCGCTGTGCCGAGCGGCCTCCTCTCCGATGCTCCCAGTTGTCCGAGTTCACTGCTCCAGCGGGGGGAGGGGCGTCTCGCTGGCAGCTCTACTTCACAAGTTCCCTGCGTTCCGGGACCACCGTCTCATCCGGGACTCCTCCCCAATGGGAGAGACTCACCCGGCTGCTTTGAGTTGGTCCCAAGTCTCTCAATTTCTCCTCTTTTGAATCCTGAGTCCTGGAGCAACATGAAATGCAGCCACCCTCTAGGCCGCCATCTTGAAACCTCCCGAAAACATACTTGCAAATTTATATTGTGACTGTCTCACAAATCTATCACTGGTAAAGCCAAATTCTCGAATGTAAGAAAGTCCCTTGTTACTTAGATCAGGCTGGAGTATTTGGCAGGACCTTGCCATGACTATAAATTAACCTTTGCAACTTGGGTAAGTGAGAAGATACAAGAAGATGATTTGTCATACTGAGTTAGTCTTTCCTATAACCAATGCCAAATGTTTAGCTCCAAAATACCTTGTATAATCTCACTATTAATGAGGAGACATAAGGAAAACCAGCAAACACACCAATCACAGCTTAAAGAAAACACCCACATGGTATAGGTGTGGCATGGCTGGGTTCAGATGTAGATGGGCAGATGGCAGCAACTCTGATGTTGAAAATAATTAAGAATATTCTGATCAATAATTAATTGGCATTGTATATTTTCATTGATAAAAATGATTTTCTCTGTGTTTCACCTGGCCTGAAATGTAATTATTTTTCTCAAAGCATATATAAAACAAACAACTTATTGAAAAAGATAGGAATTTTCAAGAAATGATTATATTATTTTAGAATAAAATCATACATCTAGCAAAATAAAATATCATTAACATAATTTTTCTTGATTATTGTTTGTTTTGTAATCTGAACTGGGCGCTGTGGTATGTGCCCATAATCCCAGTGGCCCTGGGAGGCTGAGGTAGGAGGATCACAAGTTTAAAGCCAGTTTCACAACTTAGTGAGGCCCTAAGCAACTTAGTGAAACTCTGCTTCAAAATAAAAAAGAAAAGTGGACGGGGATGTGACTCAGTGCTTTGCACCTGGGTTCAATCCCTAGTACCAAAAAAAAAAAAAAAAAATAGATCTGCCTCTCAGTGTGAGACAAGATACTAACCTACAGGAAATACCAATGTGGATGTGAAGTTTCTTACCTTGTATGGCACTAGCAGCTAACTAATATTTATTACTCATTACTATTATTAATATTTGCTACTCATTATAATGTTTTCAACCACCCTGGGAATTATGCCTTACAGGTATCATTATCAGCCTTTCTGAACACAGAGGAAGAAACAGGACCAGGGAGGACTGTTGTCCTGCTCAAAGTCCAATAGCTAGAGAGGAATGGGACTCTGGCTTCCATTCTGGTCTACGTTCTACCATACCACTACATGGTGCTTCCCATAACTGGGCCTCGAGAAGACTTACCATTCACAAAGATGAGTATGTTGTAAAACTTGTGCCATGGGACAGAGTGTCTCTAGTGACTTATAATGTCATAAAATGTTTCTCTGAAGGCCCCAAAGAAAGGCTAGTTCCAGCTGGGAAAAATGGAGATACTTAAGGTGGACCTTAAAAATAGTTTAAATTGCAAAGATCTGGCATTTCATATAGAAAGTGACATGAACTAAGAGCATGGATTTGTGCAATTTAGAAAGCTGGTTAATGGAGGGTCTTGATAAAAATATTGGAACAAGATTTATGAGAGAATGAGGTGCCACTGGGTGTTTTTTACAAGCCTAACGTTTTTATTATTTGATTCAGCAGACATAAAAGTACTCAGCTAAAGTGCCATACGAGTTCGTAAACACTCTCAATTTCTTTTTTTATGTGTATATTGAAAGTGTCTACCATGATGCTTTGAGATACATAATGAAAAAGTCACCGTTTTTGAGACAACTTCCTGTTCACGCAGTGAAATTCAGGCTGCTAAGGTTCAAATCTGAGTTCTATGCATTATTTGCTCTTGGATATTACTTATACCTCAGTTCTCACAATAGCAAAACCAATAAAATAATAGTTACTACTTCAAAGGGTGGCGAGGATTTAAATGAGTAAAGGGCACATACCTGGTACATAGCACCTAAAACTAAAGCTTATTATTCCTGGAAATGACATGATCAGAGAAGGGTTTTTAAGAAGTAACTATGGTATAGACAAACAACTGGGGATTGGTGAGGAAGCCTGAGGGAGGGGAGCAAAATTGGAGTCCACAGAGCAAGTTTGGAAGTTCATGTGAGCTATAGTCAGGGACCATCTTGGGTACCCACAGTGGGAGTGTCTGGTGTCAAATATTGTAAAATCTTCCAGAGGTGAGAAGAAAATGTGCTTTTTAACTGCTTCAAAATTCAAGCTTTTCCCTCTTTACTAGGTAAATTTAAAGGATTTGATGACCAAATTTGTAATCCTTTGTTCCAGTCTAAAAATCCTATAAATATACCAGATAATTCTAGCCTTTGCACCTGTTCAAACAGCAACAAAGATAAAAGGAACTACAGGAGAGACCAACCCTGTCCTTTCCTTAATGAGACTTCATTGATTTTTTGCAAACAAATGAAAGACAATAAATTGCCCCAAATGACTCGTTTTTACAAACTCAGGCTACATTACTGACCAGGGCGTTCTCAACAAACTCAAGGTGGTAAGACCCCACAGCTGGACCATAAAATGCATTTGTAGCTCTGAGGTATTCTCAAAATCCCTTTGTTCCCACCAGAACTTTGGAAGTTTGGGAGTGTATCCTATTGGCTCCAAGACTATTTTTGTTTATTTATGTTACAGATCAATGACCAAAACCTCTAAAATTCACAAAGAAGTTCCTGAGCAGGTCAGAAGCTGCCCAAATGGCTTTTGGTCTCAGGACTTTGGGAGAGACCTAGGTTATAAATGGGATCTGGGCAGGAGCAACTCTTAGCAACCTGTTTTTTTCCTGTAGAGCAGTGGGTTGGTTCCTTCCAGTGACTTCTGTTTTATTTATCAGTGCCCAGAAGATTGACATCTTAGTGATGCAGTTCAGTGTGGGAGCCACAATACACAGGGGCTGCCGAGAACCTGAAATGCAGCTAAAACTGGGAAGTGCTATATATGTGATATAAAAAAAAGATATAAGAAAGAAAACATCTCAATAATCTGTATGTTGATTGTAATTTAAAATGATGATATTTGGATATATTGGGTTAAAAATTATTATTAAGATTAATTTTACTGGTTTCTTTTTAACTTTTTCAAATGTGGCTAATGAACAACTTAACATTACATATGTGGCTCCTGTCATATTTCTATTGGAAGATCATTTTAGCAGAAGGATACCCTTTGTTTTTCAGATTCTCCTGAAGAATTCAAAGCATTTGTTTACAAACACTTTTGTCCTTAGGATCTGAAAGAATCGCCTCTGTTTACACTGACCTACGATATATAATTGTGCTATAAATCTGATGCTAATGCAAGATGACTTGCACTTCATCTTAATAAAAGCTGAAGAGGACAATTTAGGTAAATCTGGACAAATAAGGCAGATTAAGAAAAAGGAAGGAAAGAAGAAACATAGTATATTGGGGAATATCTACTCAAAACACCTCTCCAGGCTGTAAGTTATTTTCTCTATTTTTATAGAGAGAAATAGTGACTCACAGAGGTTAAAGAACTTTCTCAGAGCTATATAGCTTATTCACAGCAGAGGATTCAAAGTCCTCCAAAGCACGAGTTCTTCCTCAATATTTCAATGCATCTGTGCCACGGACAAAATTGAGAATATTAAGCTGTGACAGTTATTTTTCCATATATTTCTTTTAAAAAATGTATACTGTATTAGGCATAAATTATACAAGCAATTCAGTAAGCTTGTGGAAAAGTTAACAAAGATATAAATTAGGAAATACAGTGTTCCAATCTAAAAATACCTATATTTTCTCTCATTATTTTACAGAATATTTATTAAAGTTGTTTAAAGTATAAATTTTGTCATTTTAAAAGTCCTTTATTTAATTAGAACAAATAAAAAATAATGAAAAAGTCCTTTAATATAAAGATAATTCTCTTGTCTGATGACAAATAGCAGCCCCACAGTCAGGGATAACTCTAGACCTCCATGTTAGATAAATCCAATTTTTCTTGAGACAAAATTTCCTTCTGTATTTATAGAGCATGTTTTTATTATTTCTTTAGGGTGTGGTAGACTGAGGCATTATCAGCGTTTACTTCCCTTAGAATGCTGTGAAATTGCAGACAAGTGGGAGATAGTCCTATTGATCTCAAGGTTGTGGGCACATGGGGCTTGGGACTGTCTCTTCTGTCAGGGAACCTTGTGAACAGTTTGTGGCTTGATTACCTGAATGACTGGCTGGAAGACACCATCCTGCTGGACCTCCAAGAAGATGCAGATGTTTCTTTTGTTAGTCACAAATGTCCTTGTTTAAGCTTTGTGCTTTTACTGCTGCTCATTTGCCATGTTATGTTGATATTGATTGAAAATATGTAATACAGTTTGTTCATAACAGCTTTAATTAATATTGATAAGAGATTTTATTATTAAGCTATCAATATATATTTTCTGAGACCTGTTCTTTTTCTTTTAGTTATGTGACTTGAATAGACATTCATGGAATGTGGAGTTAATAATTCTTGCTTTGTGGGGCTGTTGAGGGGTTGAGAGTAGGCTACACGGGAGAAAGTGCCTAGCAAAACTTTTAGATGCCAGAGATCTTCTTCCCCACACCCTTCTCCCACCCCTAGCATGGGCACTAGATAATGATTTCACTTCATTATGCTACACATTCATATTGTGTTTCTAGATACTCTGGGCAACATTTCCTTTCTATAAATGCCAAGCGACATGAAAAAATCTAGACATCATGAAGACTCTGGATCTTCTGTTTCATTCCTCTCTGAACATAGGATTGTTCTTTGGGAATTACAGACTGGTTTCATCAAGTCTCTCTTTAAGCAATGTATTCAAGCCTCTTTGATCTTTTTATTGAGAATGTTTTTTCCTCTGCTTACCTAAACTTTTCTCATTGATTATTGGTTGAGAATGTGAAAGACATTAGATTACTGACACATTTTTTTTCTCTACACTAAGTAGCTCTGTGATTATTACTCTCTTATTTCCTTCATATTTACTGATGTCCCCTGAAGTCCATTTACATGAATTTTCAGGCAACTATTTCTTATTAATCCATATTAAGTATGTAAAGGTTATTATTATAGACAGAGTGATGCATGGTTACTGTTGTTTTAGGGAAATTTTCTCTAAAGCTAGTATTTGTTTTCTTGCTTAGGCTAGACTCTAGCAGAATGATTTAAGGAATTTGGAGATAGTAATCAATGGTTTACTTGCTGCTATTTTACTTGATTAGTTTTACATCTTAACATTTAAGACTAAAAGAAAGAGAAAGGATGGTAGAGCAAGAGAGCCAATAGAAAATATACCCTTTATTGGACAGGACATGACATGAAGTCAGTGTAATGCACAAGTAGTGGAGAACCAAACTAAAATAAGCAATAGTACATTAGGTTCCATAGGCTGTGAGGCCCCCTCTATGCAAATTGATTTTCAATATAAGACTTGTGGACGTTGCCAAAGTGAAACATTAATAACCAAATAGGACTGAATGGAGAGGATAGTAGAAGAACACCTCTTGTTATTTGTTTTATTGACCCACCACCAAAACCATTTCCAGTTCTTGCATTTCCACTTGTTTAGAAGTTTTAGTTCATAAAAGGAGGAATGCTTCTACCAGGGGATGCAATAATGGTATCACTGAACTTGAAGTTGAGACTGCCACCAGATCACTCAGGGATCCTCATGCCACTGAAACAACACAAATATAGTCATATTTAGGCTGGGATGATCAGACCTGATTATCAAAGGGAACCTGAGTTGTCCTGACCAACAATGAAAATGTTTGGAACTCATACTTCTCGGGTTTCCATGTTGTGTGGTACAATGGTCTAGGCAGAACTGTTGATGACATAAATCCTTCAAGGACAAAGATGTGGACTGCCACATCAGACAACGAATCAGGACTAAGTGAGGAACTCAATGACATTAAAGAGAATTTAGAATAATAATAGAAAATGGATATTATTAATGTCAATTACAGCCATGTGAACTGTTGCACAAATAAGGACTGTAGAGGTCACGTGTATTTTCCAATTGCTTTGATATAAAAACATTTGTCTATATGAATCAGTCTTCTCCTCTGCTCAATTCCCATATAATATAATGTAATGTATATTAATAATGAGAAACTCTGTGTCTTGTACAAAGCTTCATGGTGTCAAAAAAGGAGAAGAAGTGCTCTAGAAAACAAAAATCACCTAGAGATGCATAAAATGATGTAAGACTTTGTGTTTCATCTCTTCTGGATGTCATCATACCTTTAATTTAGTATAAGATGTTTGACATATATTAGATACTTATTTAAAAATAAAAAGTAGACAAAGTGATATTTATGGGTGTTGAATTGACCCAGCCAACTAAGGTTGGTCATACATTTCTCAGAGTTTCCCTGTATGGTTCTTTCATAGAATTTGCTAATGAGAAGAATTACTAGAAGAATTGGAAATTGAAAGTAAAGAAAAAGCCATTGTTCTTGGGAGGACATGTGGCTACACATGGGGGCTATGTGAACCTCCCACAAGCCCCACTTCACAGCTGTGACTGCCAGACATGGTTGTATCATAGATCTCTCCATGAGCTCCATCTCATCAGTGTCAGATGTGAAGACTTTGTATCCTTCTCAGTTACTCTGCCTTGCCTACACCCTCAAGTGCTACAGGCTGAAGTCTCGAGTAATGACTTCCCTGATGTTCTGACTGAGTTTTGTCAAAACTCTTTCAGAGTTTTGTTCCTCAGTGTTTTGCAAATCCACAACATCACTAATTCATGCACTAGTTTAGCATTTTATTCCCAGCACACATCACAGTTCTGTTACCCTAAATTAACCTGGACAATGGTAGAAAGTGACTATGTGATCATTATTTCCTCATTTTATTCCTTTTATTCTAATTGCTATAAATCTTGGAGTCTTATATGTTCTTATATCATTATCCTTAACCAATTACTGATGTGATATTTGTTTAAAAAAAAGACAGACATATACAGGTTTAGGTTGCTAGAATATTGGCCTGGAAATATTTTGAAACAGATTTGTTAGAATGATGTTAACATTTAATCCTTATGACTCTAAATGAGTTACAATTTCCTTGTGTTCAAAAATGGGAATGGGTCACATACCAATATTTTATGGTCTAGACTTTGCTTCCAGGTAAGTTGATAATCCTGCTGATGGTGACACCAAACCATCTAGACAAATATTGAAGAGGATCAACTGAGTATTTGATTCCACAGCTTTGAACATATTGATGCTTGTAATATTTTAGAGTCTTTACATTTTATGGGTAAAATGAAAAGTGACTAGCTAAACTTTTAATTTTTATTCAAACGTTTTGTGGTGGTCTTATACTAGAATAGAAAAAGCCTAAATTGTTATTTTTTGAAGTCCCGTACTATGACAAAAGGAATCTAATTCAATAGTTTAAACACCGAGCCCCTGAACTAAACACTAATTCCATAATTCTGGTAATTTCATCAAATATTCTTTTTGTTTTTCTAGACTCATATCAAATCACTTTGGTTTAATGCCAATTTCATGAATTCCTGTGGCAAGAGAATGATTAGTTAAAATGTAATTAAATGTGAATTACTTTCCATTGCAGTTTTGCAAGCTAAAGCACATTTAGATATGAGCTGGTAATAAGGCATAAACAAACATGTTCTAAAACACAAACCCTGCTGTAAATCAACCAACAAAGTACTGACTTTGCTAAATATGTCTACTGTATCAGTTGTGATAATTTCATCTTTGACTGACTACATATTGAACCAAAACTGAATTAAACAATAAAGAAATTTAGTGTTTACAAAACACTGATTATGAAATTTCTAAAACTAAAGTTAATTCTTTAGACAATGTGTAAGCAAAGCCTCAGGGCATATCCTTTAAACTACTTTGGAGAAATAATTTGATGATAAGTTGATCTATTTGAAATATCTTTGAAATTTTTAAAACAAAATTTCAAAACATTTTGCAAATATCTGTGACTTCTGTAATTGAGCAAACATGTATTCAATAAAAGTTGATTTTTACATGAAAACCTCTCATAATCATTCTAAATCAAATTAAAAGCCAGAAGTAAACCAAAATATCAGGAATACAAATCATATTTCAATAATAACCTTGACTTTATGGCCTAAATTCATCAATTGAAAAACATAGACTTGCAGATTGGATTAAAAAAACAAAACCCAACAATATGCTGTCTCCAAGAGACTCACCTCATAGGCAAAGTCATCCACAGAACTGAAGATGAAAGGATGGGAAAAAACACATCATTCATATGGATTGCCATCCTTGTATCAAATAAAGTAGACTTCAAGCCAAAGTTAATCAGAAGGGACAAAGAAGGTCATTTCATTCTACTGAAGGGACTTATATAGCAGCAAGACATAACAATTTTAAATATTTATGGCCCAAACAATGGAGCATCTTTGTACTTCAAACAAACCCTTCTCAATTTCAGCAATCAAATAGAGCACAACACAATAACACAATAATACTGGGTGACTTTAACACATCTCTCTCATTACTGGAAAGATCTTCTAAACAAAAACTAAATAAAGAAACTGTAGAACTAAATAATAAATCAATAATGTAGACTTAACATAGAATATTTCATCCATCAATGAGTGAATATACTTTTTTTTCTCAGCAGCACATGAATCCTTCTCTCAAACAGGCCACATCTTATGCCACATAGCAACTCTTAGTAAATACAAAATATAAAGATAACACCCTGCATTCTATCAGATCATAATGGACTAAAATTATAAATCAACAATAAAATAAAAAACAGAAGCTACTTTAACACAAGGAGACTAAATGACACACTATTGAATGACAAATGGATTGTAGAAGAAATCAAGGATGAAATGAAAAAAATACTAAGAAGTAAATTAGAGTACTGATACAATATACCAAAATCTCTGGGTCACTATGAAGGCAGTACTTAAGAGGAAAGTTCATTGCATTGAGCTCATACATTAAAAGAATAAAAGGACTAACATTGCATCTCAATGCCTTAGAAAAAGAACAAATCAACACCCAAAAGAGTAGAAGACAGGAAATAATTAAAATTAGAGCTGAAATCAAAGAAATTGAAACAAAAGAAACGAATGCAAAATTTGAGAAAACAGAAAGCTGGTTCTTTGAAAAGAAAAATCAATAAAATTGATAAACCCCTAGCCACACTAATGAAGAGGAAAAGAGAAAAAACCCAAATTACTAAGATATGTGATAAAAAAAAAAGGAAATATCACAATGGACACAACTGAAATACAGAAAATAATTAGAAATTATTTTGAAAATTCATACTCCAATAAAATAGAAAATATTGAAGACATTGACAAATTTCTAGAAATATATGACCTACCTAAACTGAATCAGGAGGTCACACATGATTTAAACAGAAAAACTTCAAGTAATGAAATACAAAACACCATCAAAAGTCTACCAACTAAGAAAAGCCCAGGACCAGAGGATTCTCAGCTAAGTTCTACAAGACCTTCAGAGAAGAACTAATTCCAATACTCCTCAAATTATCCCATGAAATAAAAAGGAAGGAACCCTTCCATATCCATCCTATGAAGCTGCTATCACCCTGGTACCAAAACCAGACAAAGTCAAATCAAGGAAAGAAGACTTCAGACCAATATCCCTGATGAACATAGATGCAAAAATTCTTAACAAAATTCTAGCAAATCACATACAAAGACAGATTGAAAAGATAGAGCACCATGATCAAGTGAGGTTCATTCCAGATGCAAGGTTGTTTCAACATAGGGAAATCAATAAACGTAATTCATCCTATCAATAGATTTAAAAAGAAGAATCATATGATACATGCAGAAAAAGCATTTGCCAAAATACAGCACCCGATTATGTTCAAAACACTAGAAAAACTAGGGATAGTAGGAACATACCTCAACATGGTAAAAGTCATATATGCTAAACCCAATGCCAGCATCATTCTAAATGGAGAAAAATTGAAAGCATTCCCTCTAAAACTGGAACAAGACAAGGATGCCCTCTTTCACCATTTTTATTCAACATTGTCCTTGAAACTTTAGCCTAAGCCTTTAGACAGAAGAAAGAAATTAAAGTATACAAATAGGTAAAGAAGAACTCAAACTATCACTGTTTGCTGATGACATGATTCTGTGTTTAGAAGATCCAAAATATTACACCAAAAAACTCCCAGAACTAATCAATGAATTCAGCAAAGTAGTAGGATATAAAATCATTCTGAATAATCTAGTCAAAAGAAATTTATTATATGTCAAAATTAAAACCATAGAAACTGAAGATTTAAGGAGATCTTTATGTTCATCTATTGCATGAAGTTTGTGTATGTTTCTGGAGAATAAAAATATAATAAATTATGTTCCAGATAAACAATATCAGGCATCATTTAATTTGTATTCTTGGCAATAGAGTGCTTAAGAATCTTGCTCCAAGCTCTTATTATGATTACCAATTCTTATCATACTTCAAAAACATAAAAATGTTAGTTAGCACAGTATGTAAATAGTGGAATACCATATAAACCAATTCCATTCATATATCTAAAGTGTCATTATTTCTAAAGTATTCTAAGGGAATCATAACCCTAAAATTTTGTTGGCAATAGTAGTCTACCAAGTGCTAAACGGCCAAAGAAAGTTTGCTGGTTTGCTGACTTGTAAATTTGGTCCTAACAATGCACTAATATTTATAGTGTTCGAAAAGTCCCAGGGAATATCTAGTAAATGTCAGGGCAAGTTCTAAGGGATATAGTTATAGCAATAAATACCTACATTAAGAAAAAAATTTTTAATCTAGCTTTGCATCTCAAGGCACTAGAAAAGGAACAAACTAAATCATAAGATTAAGCAAGAGGAAGGAAATAATGAACATTGAGGCAGAAATAAATGAAACAGAAAGTAGAAAAGCAATAGAAAAGAATCAATGAAACTAAGAGTTAGCTTTTTAAAAACTAAGCAAGGGCTGGGGATATAGCTCAGTTGATAGAGTGCTTGCCTTGCAAGCACAAGGCCCTGGGTCCAATCCCCAGCAATGCAAAAAAAAAAAAAAAAAAAAAAAAAAGCAAAGTTGATAAAAACTGAGGTAGATAGAGAAAAAAGAGAGAAGACTCAAATAAAATCAGAAATGAAAGAGGAAACATTACAATATCACAAAAATATAATGTATCATAAGAGACTACTATGAAAAATTTATACACCAAAAAATTGGATAACCTAGAAGTCGTTGAGCCTTATGATTCAATTACTGAATCATAAGGAATCAGGAAATCTGAGCAGACTAATAACAAAGAGGGGGGTTAAATGAGAAATCAAAATCTCCCAACAAAGAAAAACTATGATCTGATGACTCCTCTGGTGAATTATCCCAGACAATTAAAGAAGAATCAACACCAATTATCCTCAAACTTTTCCCCCCAAAAATGAAGAAAAGGGAACACTTCTGAACTAATTTTTATAGTATTATTCTGATACCAAAGCAGGACCAAGACATTATAAGAAAAGAATGTGTTAAGCTAATATCCTTGATGAACATAGATACAAAAGTTCTCAACAAAATCAAGCCAGCACATTAAAAGGATCATACATAATGACCAAGTGAGATTTATCCCTGAAACGCAACGATGGTTCAACAAGTGCAAATCAATGAGATATCATGTGACTAGAACAAAAGATAAAAACCAGGTGGTCATCTCAATAAATGCAGAAAAGTATTTGACAGAATTTAATATCCTTGCATGATAAAAGCTCTCAACCAATTATGTACAGAAAGAATTTAACTCATATAGCAAATGCCATATATATAAAGCCTATATTTAACACAATGCCCAATGGTGAAAAAAATAAATGATTTTCTCTCAATTAGGAATGAAACAATGATATCCACCCTTGCTACTTCTATTCAACTTAGGACATATATTCAATAAGTCCTAGTCAGAGCAGTTATGCAAGAGAAAAAAACAGAAGGCATCAGAATTGGAGAGGAAGAAGTACAATAACCTCTTCTTTTAGTTGCACTTAAAAATACTAACAATGAACTATTCAAATAGGAAAGTAAGAATTTAACCCCATTTGGAATAATACAAAACAAAACACTTATGAATAAACATAACCAAGAAGTCAAAGACTTTTATACTAAATACTATATTGATAAAAAAGATGTCCACCATTGGATGAACAGGTGAAGAGAATGCAGAATATACATACAATGGAGTGTTATTCAAACTCAAAAAAGGGAGGAAATTCTACCACATGTGATGACCTAAATGAACATGGAGGATATTATTCTAGGTGAAATCAGCTAGTCACAGGACAAATATGGTATGAATCCATCCAGTCATGATCTGAAATAAATTTCTATGCTTTTCTGAGTTTGTTGGGATGGATCCAACTACTGTGTATAACTATAAAGATCTAATTTAAAAAAAATCTTAAATTGTCAAACTTAAATTGTCAAAGCAGAGAGTACAATGGTTGTTTTAGTCAGCTTTTTCACTGTTGTGACTAAATGATCTGACTAGCACAATTATAGAGGAGGAAAGATTTATTTGAGGGCTCATGGTTTCAGAAGTCTTAGTCCATAGAGAACCGGCTCTATTCCTTGGGGCTCGAGGTGAGGCAGAACATCATGGCCAAAGAGAGTGGCAGAGGGAAGCAGCTTGCATCATCAGGAAGCAGAGAAAGAAAGTGAGTCTCCACTCTCCAGATACAAAATATATAAATCAAAGCCACGCCCCAATTCCAATCTCCTCCAGCCACACCCCACCACTTCAATTAATCCCATCAGGGATTAATTCACTGATTGAGTTAAGACCTCTACAACCCTTTCTCCTCTGGACCTTCCTGCATTGTCTCAGGGGGACACCTCACATCCAAACTATAACATCATTGTGGGGGACACCTCACATCCAAATCATAACAATGTGGTTTCCAGAGGCTAGAAGAAGGGGGAAATGATATTCAGGATAACCACTGAACAATTTACTATGTATGATGGAGAAATTCTAGATACCTTCTGTACTACATTGGGCCCATACTTAAAAATAGTTTTCAGATCTTAAGACATTGTTCAGAGGGTAGACCTCATGTTATGCATTCTTACCATAAGAGGGGAGAATAATAGAGTGAAGAATGAACTGGATAGAAGGGGAAAATAAAGAATCTGAGATAGGCAGAATGATTGGGAGGTTGTATGGTCATCTACTTTAGCCCAGTGCCCCTCAGAAATGTGGGCTTGGAACAGTGGCCACCACAAACTGTTATTAGTTTGCACAGTTATCAGCACAGAAATTGAGTAGGCATATAGATACTTTTATAACAATGAGAATAATATTTTGTCTGTTGAAGCTAAAGGTAATAAAAGAGTAAGACATATTTTGTTAAAAAAATCATGATTCCAAATTCCTTGATCATTTAATTCAATCATTTGGATGCATTATAATTAATTTAATAAATATCATGTCACTGGAAAATTAGATTATTTATATTTTTGTTACTACAAACAATTCTTTGATGAAAATCTTTGCACATAATTTTGAGAGCATAAGATTTCTATAGATTCATTTCTTAGATGAAGCTTTATTAAGTCAAATGATTTGAACATTTTAAAAATATTTGATGTGTATTTCCTAGTTGTTGTTACTCAAATTCCCAGAGATGAGTATCTTTAATCTCCAGCATTATAGGATTGTGTTGTGTAGCGGCTCATTCTTGGCCTGTTGATCATTTTTGCAAGCTCGGCCAGGGATCTATTTAGGGTAGGATCTAAAGGCACTCTAGATTGTCACCCTGAAGCTACCTGGTCATGGACCTTATCTGTTTCTGCATCTTCCTCAGTTTGGAGTCCTTTTTTTAGCAATATGACATAATATTCTTTTTTTCAGACTGTTGTCCTATTTACTTCTGATGGACTCTACAGCCCTATATGTCTATTTGACAAAAGAGTAAAGTCCAGCTTTTGGATTCCAAACTAAGACTTACAGTATATTACAGATGACTTGCCAAAAGTGAACAGTTTTAACAATGACTGCCAAGATGATCTTGTAACTTGTTAAACAAATAGCCACCTATTTAAGGTAGAACAGGAATTACTCATCATTATGCCAGGACAATAGGCAGAATAAGAGGAACCTGTCCCAGGTAATCCAGGATTCAGATCATCCCAGCCACCACCAGCCCTGGATTCTGGATTCCTGATCTGCATACTACGCCCACCAGCAGAGATGTTTTTGGCAACATCTCCATGGCTGATTGGCTGCCAGCATTCCTGCTTGCACTCAAGGTTGCTGCCATAAAATATCACCTTAAATTCTCTGGTGTATAAACTTTATTGCAATGAAATTGCTAGTCAAGAAAAATGGAATTTAATAATATTTATGAAGAAATACTTGCAGAGCAGGCAGCTTTTCCATTCCTTTAAGATATTCTAAATTAGGCTCTCTGACAAACCAGATGTTAGTGCTGAATTCTTGGAACAAAAATTCATTGCCACTGGGTATCATTTCCTTTTAGGATATGTTGGGGCACATTTTCAGAAGCAGCTGTTTGAAATTTGTCACTTTATCAGTTGTTGACTACTTACTGTAAGGAAGGCATTGCTTTCCCTCTCCATGTCTTTGTGGGGAAAATGGGAGAAATTCTTCTGGTCTTGATTTAGGTAGAGGAAGCTCTGTGTCCTCAGACCATTGCTTTGTCTTTATTTTGTAGACTAAGCCTTGTGACATTCTGTTTCCTTCTTGGATGCTAGGCAGCACAGAATCAAATTTTAACTCATTTCTAGAAAATGTACAAGATTTTGTATATATTCATTATACCTGGTTTTCTTATATTTTCACCTTCATTCAACTTAGCCAAATTACCACATCTAGTTCACAGTTTTGTAATAATAGTTTTAGTTTTTGTTATTGTTTTGCTGTTAACTACCTCAAATCCCTCTGGGGAAAAGAGTCTGTTTTGTGTGTATAAGTAATTTAGTAATTGACCAGAAAGTGACAACTTCATGGAGATACTGTAATGCTAGATTTGGGGGAAAGCTTGTTATTTGTTTATGACCAACTTTCATTCAGGTTATTGTAGGAAGCCTTTCTTTTTTTATGTTTGGTCAGTGACATTGTGCACTTTCATGCTTTATTACAAACCTCTTCTCCTCTACAGGTTCCCTTCCAAGAGTGGCTAAACAGTTGCAAGTGACATCCTTAACACAAAACTATAGTCTTTCCTCTAGGGTTTAAAAATTGGAACTCCAGATCCCCTCCTTCTCTCCTTCTCCGTCATCTCGTCTGCTTTGTAATGGAAGAAGCATCTGCAATCTCCGTGCCCTTTACTTTCTGTCTACTTTCTGATACACTGACACTAGCCTCCGAGAAGCCTGATTTCCATAATGTTGATTCCAATGGATATTTCCTCAATCCCTGAATTACTTGTGTCTCAATTCTTCTTTCTTAGAATATGAGGGATCTATGGTGACTCTGACGCCATATGCTTCTGGAGTTTTTCCTACTCTTTCTTTCTGGCATTCATTCTCAACTGCTTCTTCAGGTTCCCCTAATTCCATCTTTCCCTTCAATGCTAGTGCTTCTCAGGGTTTCATTCTACCTACACATCCTGCACTGTGTCCTCCACCTCCTAAATAGTATCTCTAGTCTAGTAACTTTCCTGGTCTCAATTGTCCATTAGATGTGGATGTCCTGATATAGGCAGGTACCTCAAGCTCAGCTTGCTCCTTCTTCCCTGGACCTGTTTCTCCTGGTTTTCTTACCTTTGAGAATGGGACCAGGTGCCTTCTTGTCAACTCCAAAAACCTGAGGGTCCTTCACTTCTCTGTCTCCCTACCTTCATCCAAGTCACCAAGTCCTGTGATCTATTTCCTAAACATCTTTCATATCACCACTAGGGGCACCTGATTTACCAAGATACAAAATTCTGTTGCTCACCTCAATGTCCCCTGTGCTTTGCCCAATGCCAGGGATGTAAGTGATAAAAAATATTTCTTGAATGAATAAATTAATTTTGGAAATCTAAGAAACATTGAAAGATAATAGGAGTGGAATAGTTATGTTTTAAAAATTTTTCATGTCATTAGCACACAACTTGTTTTAATAAACCAACTGAACCCAATATTTTTCACAATGAATTGTGTTTTGGAACATCTATGTGAAAACATATACTGAGAAATGCATTTTTAAAAACTTCCAGGAGGCTGTTTCTCCACAAATTTTGTGTGAAAATGATAGAGTAATTGAGTCACATGAGTCTGTGATTTAGATTTAACCTATAAACATTTAACAACAACAAAAACAACAAAAAAGACACACAAATAAAGTAGCAGTATATATACGAAAGGTTTTATAGTGAAATTCCATGTTTTATTTTCTCTCAGGGAATCAAAAAATACATCTTTGTCTTTGACGCCTACTTATAAAATTCATGGTGAGAGAGAGAGGTTCCTTAATATATTGCAATTACAAAAGTAAGTCCAGCTTTAATTTAATGATGAAATTATAATTATTCAATATATATAAGCTCATAATGAGTCAGCAAAGAATGTGGGTAATCAGGTAGCTCTTTGGCAAATTGAATCCTGATAACTTCTTTATCTGGTATTTAAAAACCATATGCTTCATTTTCCCAAGGCATGACTTCTACAGATTTTGCTGAAGTCTTCTGCAAAGCAGTGGTCACATCTGATATTTGGTCTTCTGGACATTGAACACTATAAGCCTTTAAGGAGTGAAAAAAGTAAAAGATTACTTATGAGGGGGCTGTAGAAGACAGAAATTTTTTCTTGAGATGGTGGTCTCAATAAAGATCTGTGTAGGTTTTACCTTGCTGGCATGAGAATCTTGGAGGTTCTATTTTGCCACTCTGGAAGGGTATCATTATGTTAAGATCTATCATCAGGGATGGTGGGCTGGGTAGGGAAGTGAATTAGTGTCTCTTTAGTGTGGATTCTGCCATAATATGGATCTTAAAGGTCCCCCAAAGGCCTATGTATTAAGGGCTTGGTCCCAGCTTGGCACTGTTGGGAGGTGGTAGAAACTAACAGGAGGAACGTAGTAAGAAGTGTTGAGTCATCGAGGGTGTGCTTTTGGAGGAGTTCTGAGACACCCATCTCTTTCTCTATTTCTCTTTCATGACCTGGCCATGAGGCGAATGGTTTTGCCCCACCACATTCTCCTGCTGTGTTGTGTTGCCTCACCAACAAAGGTCTAAACGTAATGAGTTTCCCTGATTATGGACTGCAATCTCCAAAATTATGAACCAAAATAACCCTTTTTGCTTTATAAGTTGACCATCTCTGGTCTTTATCATGGTGACTCAAGGCTGACTAACACAGATGTTATTGTGAAATTGAAGTTTAGAAACTGATCACCCCCATGAATAACCTCTGGAGACAGAACAAAAGAAGACATGCAGCTGAGGTCATCACAGTTAGCATCTTTAATAAACCATGCTCTTGCTATTGACTGCTTGGATTTTGATGTTGACTTGGTAGTGTATGGAATGAACTTTAGACTTAGACTGTTTAGACATTGGATGGGCAGTTTTCCAGGACTCCACTGGACGTTTGCATATTTTATTTGCTGTAGATTCCTTTGACCTTGGTGAAAACCAAAAGAAAGGAAATAGCATTCAAGGAGGCAGAACTTAAAATTAAAACCACATGAAATAGAAAATCTCTGTGGAGTTAAACAGGGAACACTGGTTAGGAATGTGGTGGAGTTTGCCCTTGCACAATTTGACCTGATTGCTCAGAGGAACTTCTGATGTTAAATTATCCATGTGCAATAGGCACAATGAAAATGAGGTCAGGACTTGGGCAATGAAATTTCTTCTCTATTTGTCCAAAATATAAACATTTTTGATCACATGATGCAAGTCTGAAGTGTCCTGTGAATTTGCTAATGGCAGTTCTGTTCACATGTGCCTTTCATTTTTTCCGTTTCAAGACATCAAATTAAAAGGCCATTGGTTTATATGATCCTTCCATATTATATAAGGAGAGTTTGCATAATAAAAGGCACGTATATACAATTTAGATATGGAGGATTTGCTGCAGGTGCCCCTGACTGTCTTGTAGCAGATGGTACTTTGTATCCAAATTATTTATATTGTAAACTAACTTCTATTGTCTACATAAAGACAGCACTGGTATTTAAAAAGGAAAACAAATCAATTAACTATGTAAAAATTAACTTTCAGAAAATAGATTTTAAAAGTAAATAAAAACCAATAATCTGTTCCTCTATAGGTGAAATCTGAATTGCTGTACACCCCCAAAATGTAAAAAATTTTATCATATAACTTTTTTTTATATTAGCAAGAGTACCTTTTGACCTATTCTGTTAATATTTCTACCTTGAGTTTTTTTAATCAAAGAATATAATTTTTATAATAAAGCTTATAAGCTAGACACATTGCCTATTATAAATGTATATTACCAAACAAATGAACTACTGGGTTCTTATTAAAGGAGTCAGCTCTGCCTATAAAAGTAAATATTAGTTCTTTAATCCTTTGCCTCCTTCTCCAGTCAAGAATGATGAGAAAATTTTAAACCTGTGTTTACACACCCTTACTTATCCAGGTTTCAATGTCGTTTGCTCTTTCCCTATGTTCTGTTGGGTGAAACTCTAGTCATCCTCCAAAGCTGGTACAAATGTCATCTCATGGGGAAAGACTCTATGTGAGGAGTCAACTTTCCTTCCCTGTGTGCTCCCCTTGCTGTGGGTCATAGGTTCTGGTAGTATACATTGACTGCTGTGGTTTTTAATGCAGGTGGGTGTGGCCCATCACCATGCCTGTGGCCCACTGGGTGGTAGTACCTGTCACAGGCTAATGTTTATTGACTTAGATAATGTTACATAAAATAGGTTGATGGTCTTTGGATATGTTTCAAATAAAAGTACCATTATTATTCTTCTAACTCAAGAAAATAAAAATTTTATTTGAAAGAAATAAACATTTATTATCTTCATGTCCCAAGCGATGGAATCCAGGTATAAAAGCTTACAATTTACTTTGTTTCTCTTGTTGTACTGACTTTGTGAAAAGATTAAAAGAACAAAAGTCTAAATATCAACAACATTTATTTTAAAATGCCTATTTAATTTGCTTCAAATGTCTATATTGTCTCTAATTCTGGGTAAGAATGATCTCTCATTACATGGCTCCAGATATACTACTGCTCAAAATAAATATAACAGTCAACACTGAAATATCTGTTACCTATAGCATGATATAATACAGCTTTTAAGATCAACTTTATAAAAGTTTGTGAAGGTTTTAAAGTCTTGTGAAGTTTGTCCTAATTCTTGCTTTTTTTGATGCAAAGGATGATGGTGGAAAAACATGAATAAAATTTTGAAAAGTTTAAAAGCTACTCATAATAATAAACCTGATACAACAATTTTCATTTGAACTGATGACTTTCCTTTTCATATGCATGTCTATTTTATATATGAGATTATATAGGAACTACCCTTTTGCATTATGTTTTATTCTTTTTTATTAACTTATTTAAACTGACAAACAATACTTACATATCTTTATTTGAGTACAGGTGATGATTTGATTCATGTATAAATTATAGAAAGATTTAATAAAGTTAGTTAAATCTATCACCTCACCAACTTATTATTTTTGTGATAAGGATATTAAAAATTTCTTTTTAAAATATATAAGATTATTAGCTGCAGTCACCAGGCAGCATGATAGGTAATTAAAGTCTTTTACTTTAGTCTACCAGAAACTTTTCACCCGGTAGTCAATGTCTTCCTGATTCCTGGTTCCCTTCCTTCCCAATTCCCCAATCTCTGGTTACCTCTATTTTACTTTGTTTCAATGAGATTGACTCTTAGATTCCACATATAAGTGAGATCACATAGTAGTTGTCTTTCTGTGCCTGGCTTATTTCACTTAGCATAATACCCTCTAGTTGCATCCATGTTGTCACAAGTGACAGAATTTTCTTCTTTTTAAAGACTCGATAGCATTTTATTGTGTATGTGTATGCCACGTTTTTCTTAACCATTTACCTGTTGATGGAGAGTTACATTGCTTCCATGAACTGGGTATTTTTTTTCATATTTTGCCCTTATGCCACTATGTATATTTAAGTTTATTTTTATATTACTTAAATAGTTATCTATTATCTATCCAAAATACAAAATAAACCTTTTAGCCTCTTAAATATAAAATATTCTGTATGTTCTTCCAATAATTTTGTTTAATTTTCCTGAAGAAATGAGGCAAAATTCACATTGTTGTTGTCAGAGAGAAAAGGGCTATTATTCTAGTGACATGAGAAATAGTAGGTCAAGAGCTGGCAACGAAGGAAGTTTTTCTTTTTTTTAAGAATCAGTGGACTATTTTTATTTCCCTTAAATCTTATTTATTAAATGCTAATTAGGTTTCAGAAGTTGATATCTCACTGAAGTCATAAAAATGAACATGCTAGACATGACCATCAACTATCAAATCTTATATTCCAGTGGAAATAAAAAACTAAAAGCAGTTAGCAGACAAATAAATGAAATACTTACACATTTTGTAATAGACCAAGTGATTAAAAAAAAAAAAAATCTCAGATAGAAAGTCTAATTGGCCTGGCATGGAGGCACATACCTCTAATCCCAACTTTGGGAGGCTGCAGCAGGAGGATCATAAGTTGAAGGCCAGCTTCAGCAACTTGACTTGGAATCCAAGTTTGGAATTGTCAACATTGAAAATCTGGGTAGATTTGGGGAAACTGGCAAAGGAGATTTGATAACAGGTGAAATGTTAGCTATATATTTAGTATTTTATTTCTAAAAAAATGTCTAGTAAAAATTAGAAAATGCATTGTTACATCTGTATAACAGGTTAATAGATGTTTATTCTATTATATTTCATAGTTTTTAACATGTGTTTAAAATACTTTAATACATTCTAAATTAAATTATGGAAAGATTTCCAAAAGTCTTTCAAATAGCATTAGATAATACTCACCTTGAAAATTCATTCATTCATTTCTTTGTCAATGATTCCAACAAATCACCATTAAAAATTTTGGAATTAATTAGGACAAGAAAGTTCTAGCAATACCAGTGATGTGGATGACAAGTCATATTATAGAGAGTTATCTTCCAGCAAAATTTTAACAAGATCCTAAGTAGCAAGTCTCTGGAATAAAACTGGCAAGTTTCTGGAATGAGATCATCTTCAACTAATTTTTCCATCTTATATGAATTAAAGATCCCAAAGTAGGAAGGAACTGTACAGTCATCTAATCCAATGCATAAATTTGTAATGAAGAAACTCACTCAGAGATGCTGAAAGGCTTTTTCACAGTCTCAGTCCAATCTTTGAAATTCTAGCCTATGACTCTACATGATTCCATGTAAAGGCACACTTATGTGACAGTCATCCAGGGATGATTGTGTGCTAAATTAGAAATACACCTTTGAGACTACAGGTTTAGCCTACATGAAATTTAGAAAAGCTCATATAAATAATTTTTATTACATAAACTTTAATGTTAACACATCCCTGTGCTTTTTGTTATTTTTAGTATACTGTGTGAAAGTTTCCTGCAATACCCATATTTTCAGAAGTCAGAATCTTCAGAAACAGTAGAACACACACCACACACACACACACACACTTACTTCAGCCCCAACAATTGCATAATCAAAAAAGCTAATTTCTTAAAATTAATATATTTTATTTATATATCATATTTCAGTATTTATACAAATAAAGAGATCCACTTAAAAAATTGTCTCGTGCAGTTGTAGGGGCTGGAAAGTCAGACATCTATCCGTAGGGTAGACTGGCAGGCTGGACATGTAGGGAAGAGTCGATGTTGCAATCTCGAGTCCAAGATTGCAGGGAAGACCAGCCCAACCCAACTGCTGGGAGACCCAGGCAATTTCTATATTGTGTCTTGAGAATTGCTTCTTGTAGAAACCTAGGTCTTTGCTCTTGAGGTCTTTGGCTGATTGTATGATGCTATATCATGGAGAGTAATATGTTTTATTCAAAGTCTACTGATGATAACTGTTAATCACATTTAAATAATATCTCAAATAAAATTTTAAGTGTTGTTTGAGAAAACAACTGGGCACTGTAGCCTAACCAAGCTGACTCTTCAATTGCCTATCACCTTGGGAAAAAGAACCATCATGCCCGTTGCATATTGCAATGGATGCCTGCAGGGTGTCAGGGAGGGACATGTGGCGTAATTTTTGCCATGTGTTTGCCATCCTTATCCTGGTGCAATGCAAATGTTCCTTTTGTGTAAGAAAATCCTTTTTATTGGCAAAACTTCAAAAATATTATTGTATAAAGAACATAATTTATGTCCAGAAGATTTTTTGATGGTCAGGAAGATAAAGACCTTTTATCTCATGAAGAGAGTTGTCAGTAAATGTACCCTTCACTTCACGGCATTATTTTCTCAAGAAGGTATTTAAAATCCTTCTCATCTCATCCCTTATAGAATTCAGCTCTTGTCTACATTTACTCTCCATCCTTCACACATCCCCTGTTCTATAGGGAGGTCTCCCATGGAGATGCTTTCAAGCTTTTATTTAGGGAAATTAGCATCTATATTTTCAGAAATCAACTGCCCCTTAGAGTTATACAACTAAAATTCCAAACTGCTAAAAATATTTAATCATAACTTGGTTGTTCTCCTTCAGTCTATTCTATTAGTTTTAAGCTTTTGAATGATGTGACATACAGCAAATTTCTGTTGACTTTACTGGTACTTCATCTTATCTAATTGAATGTAGTGCTGTTCAAACAATTGTACTTTAATATTGAAGAATGCTTACAGTTGTTAAAAACAGTGGGAGAAAGACTTAGTTGAGGAGCCAGTTAGGTCTATATTTTAGTTTGAGAAGATTTGAAATAAACTTGAAACAAAAACCTTTGTTATAAAAACATCTTAAGAACATTTGAAAAAATTTCAGAAAAAACAAACCCCTATAAGTAAAACAATGTTACCAAAGGAATGATACTTGGAGAATATTTGAGAAAACTCCAAATCCAACTAGTATTTTCATTAGTGTGTTCCTTTTGTTCCCTTAGAAAATGTTTTTTATTATTGGATATCACATGTCTTTCTGAATTTCTGTTTTCAGACATGTTTCCTGCTAGGAACATATGGAAAGGGTAAATGTCTGGAGTAAAATTTGAATGATGTTATAAACTCTGAGAGAGGATCTTGAGGTCCCAATGCAATTGGAAGACTTAAAACTATGCCTTCAGTTAGGTGTAGTCAACCATTCTGCTTATGTTAGACTTTTTATAGAATATGAAAAAGAAAATGTAAAAAGCAGAGATTGTAAAATCCTGTTACTTTATGTGTTTACGTTTTGATGTTGGTATCAATTTACTCTCCTACAGATGCTTAGTATTATTATGTTTTGAACACAGAGAAATTTCATGTGTGTAAAACTGCAGAGTCCTAGTGGCAGAGACGTTTATGAATTGGAAAATGTTTTCCATGGAGAACTTTCACTCAGAACCCCAGTGTAGATTTGTGAAATCCCAAAGCCTAGACTTGTGTCTACAGAGCAAGCTGAAGTGCTGTGACTCTTAGAGATAGAGGTGCATTGAATCATGGCCAAAGTAAGGTAAAGGTGAGCCATCGCTTGGTAATTTGGGCATAAAACACAGTCTTAGCTTTTGGTTCATTTAGTTTTCAGTTCTTTGCTGCAATTGTGAAGATGTGACCTTTCTTTCATTTCAGTATTTTAAATTTAGAACTCTAGTGCACCTGTACACTGCCTTCTTGTGACCAGCAAGTGTCCACCGAAAGGGTCCACACAGAACTTGGAGGACTTGCCAGGGCATGTTGCACACCCACTGTGAGTGTTCAAGCTGAGGAAATACTGATATTGGCTGCACAGTTTATCACAAGCCCCACCATAGGACACACCTATAACCATCAGTCCCCCCTCAAATCCAGAAGGTAGGCTTGTAATTTCTATTTACAAATAAATCACTTCACTCAAGACCTCGTAACTCCAGACTTCAGATTGCAATCTGCTCTGATTCCAAACCCTGCTTTATCTTTGTTGTTATTTTATTGTATTTCCATTGCTAAACCCAGTCTCATTCATTTGGAGCTTACTTAAGGCATTTGTAAGTGACTTGCTCCATTAGAAAAGAAGTTAAATTGTACCGATCAGTGCTAGGGGATGTTTAATATTTCACCAGATTTCAAAAGCAACTCATCAAAGCATTTGAATTCTTGCCATAGCATCAACTCACAAAGCTGAAATAAACAGGGTACACTGAGAGGCAAGCTGAAAGGTTCTGTAAGTAAGAAACTGGAATACTCTGCAGTGATTTAGTTGTGGTGCAGGCTTGAAATCAGTGGTCATTGAAAATGCAGGGCAGATGGTCTTTAGTGCTTTCATGTACTCCTGGGTATTTATCAATTAGGATTCAGCAGCATTTGCCTGTTCTCATTAGGTAATTACATTAAAATATTTCTTATCACAGGAAAGAAAAACCTAATTACTAGATCTTGATTAAACCTTGTGCTAGAGGATGACCTCTTGACCAGTGACATATGACCATGATAAAAGAAAAGTCAGTCAGAACATTCATTTGGGGAATGACAATGACCAGGAGAACCAAGGATCTGGCACAGGAAGGGCATTTGCTCTTTTTTTGTTTTGCTGTTTCCTAGTCTCAATATCACAAATAATATCCACAGCATGGAAACAGAATGGATTGTTGGTAGACACAACATGCCTTTGCTACACGTTTTTCTTGATTTTTCCATAAATCCAAAGCTTCTAAAAATATGCTCTTATGGAAAAGTACTGGAGGTCAACAGGCAGGTAGCACCATGTTTCCTTTATTCAAGGTCCTCTTTATTGGGAGAGCATGCAAGCTTGCACTGACATCCAATTAGAGAATAACTCACATATCTACGCTTATTGAATCTTATGTAACAATGAACTAAAAACTTTTGAGACCCTTTTAATCTTTGACGTTTAAAATCAGTCTGTTGCCATTGCCAGGCTAGTTTTTTCTCACAACACATTTTAGAAGTTTATTACTAGATATTTTGTATTAGCATACCATGGACACACAATTAGAATTCTAGGATATGATAGATATTCCTATGATGTCTATCATTTTTAGAGAAAGGCCCATAAAAGTAAATGAAATTTTCCATATTTTTAGCAAACTGATATTTAAAACTTTGTCTTTTTTTTTTTTTTTTTTTTTGGCTTACTATTTAAAATGTAAACTTCTGGGGCAATAATTTTGTTAAGCCATATCCTTTCCATAATAGTTTCTGTTACTTGTGTTTTAGTAAACTGTTAGTAAATTTCTGTTATTTGCATATTCATTTAAATTCAAACACATAAGCTGATTACAAGGAACAGTGATCCCCACGTTTCTGAACTGTTTTTCTTCAATGTGAAAATGCTAGTGCCCGTTCTAGTGGGATTGAGATGAAAGACCTTTCTAGGTTTCAGCTCTTCTGATGGCATGTAGTTAAGACTCCTCCTGAAAGAGTCTTTCCTTGACCATCTTATGAAAATTCTCCCCTCTCCTTCCTACTTTGGCAGTTCTTTTATTTATGTATTTTGGCTCATGATTTACCCCACAAAAGCAGTAGCTCTAGAAGGGCAGGGATCACACTGCCTGGTTACCAAGATTTTCTCAGTTTTCATGATTCAATGCTTGCTATACCGTGGGTGCCCAAGAAATAGCCAGAGATGGAATGAATGCATGAATGGGTTATTAAATGAATTAATAACTGAGGAAGAATGAAGTAGTAGAACAATTTAAGCAGTACTAAATTTCACCTAGGTTACTTGTGATGGGATGATAGCATATAGAAAGTAGAATTCTACACTCATAGGCAGCTTCTGGCTTAGTGACAAAACCTATAGCAACAATAAAAACCCAACAGTGCAACTCCACATCATGTTCAACCACAAGAATGGGATCAAAATTGTAATGCTTTGTACTCTGTGTATGTATAATATGTCAAAATACATCCTTCTGTCATGTGTATCTGTAAACAACAAATAAAAAAAGAAAACAAACACAAAACCAACAGGCAGATTTGCTATTGCTACTGTGGACACTTCCATTTACTAAACTTGTACTGTGTGCCAGACATCATGCTACCTGATTCATTTTTCCTATTCAGCCTGGTCCATAGGAGTCAAAAGATCAAGCCTTGTGTCTGAAGAAGAGAGAAGGCAGACAGGGAACAGGAGAGAAGCAAAAAATTTGAGCTGTTAGGCAGGTACTCAGGCATAAATTACATTATCAGCATTTGGCAGATTTAGACTTCCTTTGTCTGTGTTTCTCAGACTGTGGAGAAATAGTCTTCCTTAGCTTTTTACTATTTTGGAATTGGCCCCTCAGAGAATAAAAGGGACAAACTCATTGTCTAACAGTGACTATCTGCAGAGCTGTGCTGCTCATGTCAGTGGTATCCAGTGATGAAACTTCAGCTCACAGTCTAGTTGGCAGAGGGAAGAGGAAGGTCAGTGACTTCTATACAAGTCCACTAGGTGATCCACACACTGAAATGTGTGCCAGTCAGCTGGCAGCCCTGCTCGCTGTGTGTCATCAGTCAATGTGTTAAGAATCAGAGTTCAGTAAGACACTGAATAGGGTGAAATGTAGGCAATTTACCGTCGGAAGTCATTCCAAATGGTCACATCAGATAAAAGAACTTTCCTATTTCTCTTTCCTCTTTCTCCCAGACATCATAGTTCCTGAGGACAGGAGAAAATTCAGAGGCAAATTGTGTCTAACCAGAGGTGACCACACATAGATGAGTTTTGAAATGCTAAATAGGGTGATGCTAACTTTTGATTGTATAAAGAACCTTAAGAACTAGCCAGATCCTAAGTGCAAATCTGACACTTGAAACACATGAATATCTTCAGGAAAAAAGCAAGCAGTAAAAAGACCAGAGACACATGTAGATTGCACTCAGTTTCTTGGCTAGTCACTTTTGTTTGGAAGCAACAGATTAACAGGCACTTTCTACATCCTGAGCTAATTTACTTGTAATTCTCTGCACCTGTTAGTTTGAAGAAAGGTGGTTAATGAGATCAAGGCTAAGAGACGTGTGATATTTCATCTTGCTGTCGAAACCTATTATTTAAATAATTTGAAACTCCCAAAACATTGAAATAGAAGAAGTTTCTCAAGTGAATAGAAAGGTAAAAAAGAGTAAGGAGAAGGAGAGGAAAATGAAAGTGTAATAAGATGGAATTTGTTTTGATTGACGCCTCAGATGTCGTGTCCTGATGCTCCCATGAGCTCTGGGATTTGAACACTGATCATCTGTCATCTTTTACCTTTTAAAGTGTTGATTAGCAAATATTTGTTCTTTTTGACCAAGCAAATCCATTCCTGGGAATTTAACTTAGAGTAATTGAAAGTGAGGGGGAAAAAAAAAAGTATGTGCAAGTTTGTACAACCAGAATTCATCAGCCACTCTGAACACTTGGAAATAATCTACTGTCATTGATTTCTCAGCAACTCTGCACATGGTTGGGACCCTGCGTAGGTTCACTGTTTCCTTTATTTTCCATACCTGACTGGTTCTTCGAGTTCTATCTAGCTCGTTGCTCTTTTCCTGTCTCCTTTGCTGGCCCAGATATTCAATATTTGCTCCAAGGTCTCTCCCGATTCATGTTATGCTCCCTCCTATGGCAACTAATCTACATCATGCTGTCATTTGTCTTATCCAACACCTCCTCACACCTCCAGCTCTGAGTTCCACAACTAATTTTTCAATTGCCTGCTTGACAACACATCTTGGAAGTCTCAAAAGCACTTCAGATTTAATACGTCCAGAAGTAAATTCATGTTCTCCCCAACACATGGTGTAGTCTTATCTCAGTGTTCTTCCCTCTGTTATAGAATGGCACCAACAGTATCAAGTTGGGCAAACCAGAAATCTAGAAGTCACCCTTGCTACCTCCTTCTGTCTCACCCTCCATCTACATCTAATTATTCATAAAATCCTTTCACTGTGCCTCCTCTTCATTTTCAAAGCTGTCCACGTGCTTCCATCTCTAGTACCTCTCACAAGCCTGGACCATTGCAGAAGCCTCCTAAATTAGTCACTGACATCAGATACAGCCCCACTCCACGCTGTTCCACACTCTACACCCAGAGAAAGCTTTTCAGGCACAAATGTGATTTTATGTAAAATATTTCAATGGCTTCTTAATGTGCATAGTGTTCAAACTTCAGGGTTGGATGATCCCGACAGCACTTTAGATTTCTAAAACCTTGAAATCTAAAAGGTTTCATTGGATATGTTGAAAAAGAAAATGTTGTGCTTGATGTATACTTGACTTTAAAGATTTTCATATTGATGTAAACAATATTAGCAATTTCACTAAAAACTAGCATGGCAACCTTGGAACATTCCATGTCTATTTGAACTTTTTGAGGGAAATCTCAATAATACAAAAACAAAATCACTTTCAACTTGATGGTTATATTTGAAACCACAATAATGCTCACTTTAACTCATTCCCCTCATTTTTAGGAAAGAAATCAGGCAAGACAGTTATATGTAATTGGGGAAGATATTTGACTCTTCATTTCTATTCTTTGTATATAGATTTTTTTGTTTTGAATAATAAATTTGATGAAAACCTTGTTGAGGAATTGTTTTCAAGAGAAAAACACAAAAATCTCTGACTTTGGCTCTTGTTTTTACTTCCATCACAAGTCTCACTGTCTCTAATGGAATGAGTTTCCTTAAATTTTTATTGAGCCCAAGCAGGATGCCTGCCCATGTAGCACCTTTGTGAGGGATATGAAGGGCAGCTGTTCTTCATCAGGTGAAGCCCTGCACAGGTGGCTGTGTAATAGTACAAGCCATGGGACCAGGATGGCCATCACTCTTGCTCTCTAGCTGGCAACCAAGGGAGAAATACTCATTCATTTGAAACTATGACTTTATCCCTATCACCTTTATTACGCTAGAAGAAGAACACTTTGCTATTTGCTGGTGATGTCATCTTTATACATGGACACGTAAATTTCTGTGACTATTTGGAACAATCAAAAGCAGCATCAACCCTTTGACATTTTTTGGTCCAGGTATAAAGAATCCATTTATTATTATTTTTTTTTTATATGGGAAGGGATCTCATGAAAATCAAAGGGAGAGCAAAAGAGTAGAAGAAAGAGACCAAGGGCAGAGAAGAAGGAAGGGAAAGGGAAAATACTGGAGAATGATATTGAATTATATTGTTATATTGTGTGCAGGTATGATTATGTAACAATGAATTACTGTTATGCACAATTAAAATATACCAATAGAAACATGGAAAAATGATCAATTTTGTATCATCTTGAACTTGGAGAATTTCTCTCACCTCTCAGAAATATGACTACCTTAAACACAATCCCTTATAATTAATGCTTTCTCAAGTACGGAGGAAAATTATACACCAATATTTCCAGACTGTCTAAGATAGACATACAGAAGAGACTCTTAGAGGGAAAATAACTAACTAGAACTCTCTCTTTAATTCAGTTTCTGATGCATTAAACATATTTGGTGGGTGGAAGCCAGATTGCTGGGCATGATGATAGGACCATTAAGTGTCAAAAGGGGAAAAGATGGATTTGACACAAGAAGCTATTTGGAATGAGACAACAATTTGAGCACAACCAAGCACAACCTGCTTGGCACAGTGGGAGAAAATAAGGTCATGTGTATGAAGTGAAAATACTATTTTACTAATCTCATAAGCTTTTTGGACCCAAGCATGCTGGTATGAGGATCCTTCTAACTGCTTGTGATGTGGAGGGAAAATTCTTGTTTTTACCGACCTTTGGGTGGCAATGTAGGCAGCTCTATAGCATGGAAACTAGGGGATTCTGTGGTGGTGACTCAGGATGATTGGCAAGACTTGGCTTGACTTGGTGTCAGAAATTTAGGATTCTTGGATGAGGCAAGAATAAAACTGGTAAATCCTTTGTTCTGTTTCTATGGTAGATGGTGATTTTACACAGGAACTCCTCTTTGGAGCTATGGGGATATGCTGCTAGAGAATCCCAACAGCAATGATGCAAACTCCAACCAACAAAATTTCATTAGATACTTTGTGGACTCTCCCCAAATGTGAGAATGCATACAATAGGAATGAGAAATTTAAAATCTATGTACAACTCAATAGTTAGTAAATGAACAAGCCAAGTGAAAAAAAGGACAAAGATCTCAAAAGACCAAAGAAATGTACAGTTGGAAAATAAGCATATGAAAAGATGCTCTGCACCATGTGATACTAAGGAATTATAAATTGAATCAAGGAGAAGCCACTATACACCTGTTAGAAT
This sequence comes from Sciurus vulgaris, assembly GCF_902686455.1. NCBI lineage: Eukaryota > Metazoa > Chordata > Mammalia > Rodentia > Sciuridae > Sciurus > Sciurus vulgaris. The sequence continues at coordinate 106,001,256 of NC_136465.1, forward strand.
AGAGAAAACCCAAAACACTGCCAACATCAAATGCTGGTGAGGATGTGGAACAACAGGAACTCTTACTCAGTGCAGGCAGGAATAAAACATCATGCAGCTGCTTTGCAATACAGTTTAGCAATTTCTTACAAAACAAAATGTACATTTACCTTATGATGCAGCAATTGAGCTCCTTGAAATGATGAAAATGTATGTTCGCAAAACACCTGTGCCTGAATGTTTACAATAGCTTTATTCACAACTGCCGGTCTTGTAAACAACATCCTTCAGCAGGTGAATGGATAAACTGTGCTTCAGTCAGACAGTATTATTCAGTGTTGAAAATAAATGAACTCTCAAGCCATGAGAAGTAATGCATATTAAGTGCATATTACTAAGTGAAAAGGCCAATCTGAGAAGGTTACATACTGTGTTTCCAACTATATGAGAGTCTGGAAAAGCCATACTATGGAGAAAATTTTTTAAAAAATTACAGGTTGTCATGCATTATGGTTGAGAGTGAGATGAATCAGAGGATTTTTTAGGGCAGTCAAACTATTCTATGTAACATTGGTGATATGTCATTACACTTTTGTCAAAATTCATAGAATTGGGACTGGTGTGTAGTTCAATGGTGGAGCACTTACCACACTTACCAGGCATGCATGGGGCTCTGAGTTCCATCACAGCACCAAAAAAAAAAAAAAAAAAAAAAAAAAAAAATCCAGAGTACAACACTCTAAACCTTGGTATGAAGTATGGACTTTAGGTGATAATGATGTGTCGATGTAGGCATTATCAGTTTTAGCAAACATATGGTGGGGCATTGGTAATAGGGTGATAATGTGTGTGTATGATTTTCTATGAATGGGGCTGGGTTTACATGGGAACTCTGTACTTTCTTCTCAATGTTGCTGTGGACCTTAAACTACTCTAATATACATAAAGTTCATTTTTTAAAAATGGATAAAGTTTGAAAAAAACCTGTGAGTTCAGCTGGGATATTACAGTTTGCAGGACTTAGGCATTCCTATTTATTACCATTATCCATATTTAATGAGCACACACAGACAGGGGAAACCTGAACATTCTGATTGCATCTGCTCCTCCTGTGACTTTCCCCCCTCACAAGGCAGCGACCTAATCACTTCTCTGAGCTATTTTCCCATACCTATTAAGATGTTTTTCTAGATGAAAATATAGTTTTTGAGAGGTATGACAGAAATATGGTTGAGAGTTCTGAAGAAAAAAAAAAAAAAAAAAGAAAGAAAGAAAAACCAACAAATTTCTAAGGTAGAAAAATTTCACTCCCCAAATCTGAAAGTCCAAAGTTTAATTACTGTGAATCCCCAAACTAAGCAACCTGGAGGCATGGATGGGAAACTCTGATGTAAATCTTGGGAAGTTCAGTTCCCAGATTGCATGATGGTGAGTCTATCTTCACATCCTAAGGGAGACTTTCAATGTCTAATTGGCTTGATTCTATGAAACTATGGATTAGAGCTACAACTGTTGGAATAATTTTGTGAAGTTCTTGCTTCATCTGAGGTTTCTCTAACTGGAGTGACTTAGATGAGGTGGAGAAATTCTTGTCCCATTTTCAACTGTTTTTAATTCTTATTTCTAACTATATGGTTTACCAATGGTGCTACCCTTCTTTTATGACTTCTTCATTCTGGGTTGATTAAGACATGGAGAAACACTTATTGCATTGGGCAGGCTTTATGAAGAGGTTCATGAGATGGTAAAGTAGAAAATCAGGAAGTACAATTTTTGTTCACCCTTTTAAGTTGGCCAGGGTTTCTGGGAAAAGATATAGAAAATGGTTAGCAATATTGCAACCAAAATAGGAGATTTGGTATATTAAGAAGAAAAGAGAAGAGGATGAATGGATATTTACTATACTTTGGAAGCTATACGTCTTGCTTTGGGCCTTGTGATGTGTAGCTCTTCAAGTGAATTAAAAAATCCAGTTATTGAGTACTGAATATATTGCTAAACAATTCCATTCCTTTTGTTTTTTAGAACTCTTGAAATATTTATCAATGAATGATTTTCAAGTACAGTAGTATGCTTTTCCCATTACCTGCTTTTAAATGAACATTCACTTTTCTTTTGGGAATTTAAACTTGCACTTCAATTCTGTTGAATATGTATATTCCCAATCGTAGGATATATTAAAACTTCTTTGGGAACTGCCCCTTGGACATCAGGAAATATCAGTGTCAGAATAAAAACCCAACCACACACAAGGCACTGATTAATGTAGGTTTTTTCCCTTTAGCTACTCAATGATTCATCAACTATTTATTGAGTTTCAGATGGAGGTTCACAAAATGGAAAATAATAATTAAAACCCCTGGGGGTTATTAATTATCAACTGATTCCCTTGAACCCATTACCTTACATCATGAAAATTATTCCTACACAGTTATGTCTCCTTGTGACTTGTGAATGCACACACTTACAAACACAATTATCTTTTCTAAATAATGGTCTCGTGTTTTTATTATACTATTATTTTCAAAAACCAAACTGAGAGTAGGAAGTTTCATTTTTGAATCTCTTTTTCAAAAAAAAAATCATTTGTAGGCCTATTTCAATAGATGTTGTTTGTATTTATTTATTACTAAGTCATTATTTCCTGTGGAAACTATCAAATAAATATTACAAACATTGCTTCAAATTATATTATTTTAATCCTATTATACTTGGCTTTGTAAAACATAATCTTAACAGAACAATTTGTAGTGGGAAATGTACTTATAACTTCACTGCAGTGAGAGCCATGTAAAATTTTTTCCTAGGATATTTCTTTTCTGTAGTGTTTATCCTTGAGAAATTTGTTCTCATGCTTATACTTGACACTTCATCTGTTCTTATACTGACAGCATTTTAGTCTCTGTGCTGTTTAGTCTCTGAAACACGTGAGAAGATTTAAAGTATAATTATATCTGTGTTCATGGAATGAGTATAGGAAACAACATTCTAGAACTCAGAATAATTATTACTAATGTTTTAATTGATGCTTGATCACTTAAAAGAAAACACCTAGATACTTCTTACTTCTAACTACAGTGAAAAAACTTATTTAGGCAGAATAATCAGTAATAATCTAAGTAAATAGTACATATAGGTAGAAAAATCAAATCAGTTGATATTATGTCTAGTTTTAAGTTTTCCCTAAGTCAAGCTTACAAAAGTAGCTTAAGAGAAAATATTGTTTGGTGTTATTTGAAGTAGTCATAAATACAGGTCACCTGAGGTTCTTGTTAAAAAATGCAGATCCTGGACCAGCTCTCAATGACTCTTATCTTGTCAAACTTTAATTATCATTTGACAACTCAGAAGCACCTGCCTCAGCTAGCCAGCTTGTCCTTTAAAACAAAAAACAAACAACAAAAAACACTTCATTTTCAGTTGACATAAAACTTTTGTACATATTTATGGAATATAGTATTGCAATTTGATAATGTGTACAATGTGGAATGATCAAATCAGGGTAATTCATATTTCCATCTCTTCAGATATTATCATTTCTAAGTGCTGGGAACCCTCAACTCTTCTCCTATAGTTATTTAAAACCTAGCTAATTGTTGTAGACTATAGTTATCCTACTGTACCATACCACACCAGGAGAGTGTGTTGGTACCCACTACCCGCCCTGTCAGCATCACACTCCTCCATCCCTTGCCCAGATTCAGTGACCTCTGTTCTATGCTCTACTCCTATGTGATCTATTTTTTTTAGCTTCTGCAAATGAGTAAGAACATTTGTTAGTTGTCTTTCTGTGCCTGCTTTATTTCACTTGACACACATTCTTCTCCAGACATTTGTGAAAGGCACTCTCTCACCTTAAAGTAACAGCCTCATCTCCTAATTTAGAATTTTCTCCTTTGATTATCTGTTTTTCTCAATAAGCTTCTCATATGATTTCCCCCTCACTGGAGGTATGGTACAATAAGCCCCCTGATCTCTTTGTTATCTCAATTACTTATTATGAGGATATTTCACCCTTTAGTTGATTTATTGTTGTTGAAAATCTAATATTTCCAAACACTGAAGGAAGTATAATGTATAGTCGACTCTACAGGAGAGAGATCCATGTGAAAAGCTAAATAATCATAAGTTATCATATTAAAAGGGACATCATAGGTAAAAGTTATAAATTCATAGGGAATAAAATGAATCTTTGTAAATTTATTGAAGAATGTAAGAAATGAGTTGGCACTGATGGGTGGGCCACGTTTTAATCAGTGGGGAGAAGCATGAAGTTTCTGTTTCATAAGTAGGTGTTGTAATGGCATATTAAATCTCAGTCCTCATATCTAGTCTACAAGAAAGTCATGTTTTAATTTAGAACTATTGAATAGGCAAGATTAGACCTAAGGAGTACATTCAATTTAAGAACATAGATGCAACTGCCTTGGAAGGAAGATTCTTTATAAGTAAAGTGAGAAATTTAGAAAAGTAAATAAAAATTCCTAAACAAACTGGAAAAAAAAAGTCATCAAGGCAAAAACAAGTAGAAAATCATTGAGAAAGCCATTAACAATTTAACAAAAGGGAATAGGGACTTCACCCACCAAAGAGAATAAAGTATTACAGATATGGTTGATATATAATGCAACTCTATCACAGCAAAGGAGACTGGATGGCTCTGTAGGGTTGTTTCTCAATTTTTAATCTTATTACATTAACCACAAATAACATTTGTTTATGAAGTAGTTCATGTTGCATTTTATTATAATTATGATGGTCATGTCTTCTAGTAGTATGAGGGAGAAAACTGAGTGAGAATATGAAAAGAGGAGGAGAAAATTTGGGGGTGGGAAGAAGGTCAGTAGGCCTGAAAAATCACACCTTTTTGTTAGGAAACAGTATTCACCTCAGCAGGTAGATAATTTAAACCTCATTTATGCAAAGATCATTTCTCAGCACATATTGTGCATACAGAAGGCAAGCATGTGAATATTCCTAAAACACTCTGCAGATTCAAGGATAAATAAGGCCTAGACCCAGCCTTAGAGATCTTACATGTTGAAGGGATTGGCCACGAATATGGGTACTTATACCATGATTGTGAATTAATTAAACAGTAGGGAAGTTCAAAGGAGGGGTTTTAACTTCCTCAAAGTGGCAGAAAGTGAGTTATTTTTCATGGACATGTTTCTATCTCTCACTTTTCAAAACATAATATTTTTGCAAGTTTTCTTCTGACAAAACTTTTGGTTTTGAGCTGAAGATCTGTCCTAAATCTCTTCCTTTAACCCTATGGCTCCATCTAGGTATCTTTTCATGTTGTTTTCCCTCTGCTGATGCAAAGTTCTTTAGTTTCTTTGACCACATTCTCATCTAAATTCCACCCACTCCAGAGCCCTATGAAAACTGACAATCACATGCACCACTGTGCTTCATCTGCTCTTGATACCAACTAAAACAAACAATTTGGGGATTCTTTATTACCATACACATCTTCTTCATTTAACTCGATTTCTATTATTGAAGTTGAACTCAAGGATAAGGGCATGGCTCAATGCTAGAATGCTTGCTAGCAAGTGCCAATGCCCTGGATACTTTCCCAGCACCACAAGGTGGGTGCAAGGAAATGTTCTCTCCTAGATTTTGGATTCTGGCTGCTCCTTCCTTATAAATCTTCTTCCTGAGGTTCTCTTCCTTAACCAGCCCCCTCAATGTTGGTGTGCTCTGGGAATTCTTCTCTCATCATGTTACTTCTGCCTGAAATTCTCCATTATTAGTTATTTTTTCCTACAAATAACTTATGTCTCCTACAAAACAGCATGTTGAGTCTTACAACACAGAGAGACCTCCCAGCTAAGGATTCTATCTTCAAGACTACACTCTTTATCCAGAAGAGAACACAAGACCAATTCATGACAATGGAATAAAAGGTGAAATGACAAGTCACTTCTGCATCCAAATCTGAAAACAAACAATCAAACAAAACCAAAACAGAACTCTTCTGACTTCTCCTGTCTGTTTGCTCTGGGAGAAAGTGGAACTACATAATCAGTTAGGCTGGGACCCATGATCACCGTGTGACTAAACATAAACCATAAACATTCATAATTGATTTATATGTGAATCAAAAATAAATCTATATTGCATTAAGCCATTGAAATCTGGGGATTTACTTTTTACAGTGTATGACATTAATATGGAAATTGGTACTTTGAAGTGGGATGCTATAATTTAAAAAATAACTTGAAATATGAGGAATCATGTGAGTAGTTGGGGAGTAGGCAGAAGAAGTGTGGAAAGTTGGTGACAAGGTCACACAGTGGTGAAATGTTGGGTAAAATTATTGCCTGTAATAACTTGGAAAATAACCATGACTCTGGACTGTAGTTGTAGGGGCCGTGATTGGAAAACAGAATGTTAGCACTGCTTGTTGGTTGTTACTGCCTGAGTTTAACAAGTCATGAGTAGAAAAAGATGAAATCAGACTAGAAAAAAACAGTTTATAAGCAATAAATGAAAGGAGTACAGAGACCTCCAACTAAAGTCCTCTTCAGGTGAGAAAACTTTATTATTTATAGACCAAAATCAATATAAAATAAAACTCAAAAAAGACTTTAAGGAGATACAATACAAAAGGCACAATCTATGGATGAAAGAACTGGTAGTTGGACTTTATCAATATTAAAAAGTTTTTAGTTTGAATCTATCCCAGTGGTTGATTCTAGCTTTTATTTCTTGTGCTATGGGAGTCCTGTTAAGGAAGTCTGATCCTAGACCAACAAGGTGAAGATTTGGACCTACTTTTTCTTCTATAATCTGCAGGGTCTCTGGTCTGATTCCGAGGTCCTTAATCCATTTTGAGTTTAGTTTCGTGCATGGTGAGAGATATGGGTTTAGTTTCATTCTGTTGCATATGGATTTCCAATTCTCCCAGCACCATTTGTTGAAGAGGCTATCTTTCCTCCATTGCATATTTTTGGCCCCTTTGTCTAGTATGAGAAAATTGTATTTATTTGGGTTTTTGTCCATGTCCTCTCTTCTGTACCATTGATCTACCTGTCTATTTTGATACCAATACCATGCCGTTTTTGTTACTATTGCTTTGTAGTAGAGTTGAAGATCTGGTATTGCAATACCCCCTGTTTCACTCTTCCTGCTAAGGATTGCTTTAGCTATTCTGGGTTTCTTATTCTTCCAGATGAATTTCATAATTGCTTGCTCTATTTCTGTAAGGTACGTCATTGGGATTTTAATTGGAATTGCATTGAATTTGTATAGCACTTTAGGTAGTATGGCCATTTTGACAATATTAATTCTTCCTATCCAAGAACATGGAAGATCTTTCCATCTTCTAAGGTGTTCTTTAATTTCTTTCTTTAGTGTTGTATAGTTCTCATTGTAGAGGTCTTTCACCTCTTTTGTGAGATTGATTCCCAAGTATTTTATTTTTTTCGAGGCTATTTTGAATGGGTTAGTTTTCCTAATTTCTCTTTCTGAAGATTCATCACTTATGTATAAAAATGCATTGGATTTATGGGCATTGATCTTGTAACCTGCTACTTTACTGAAATCACTTATGAGTTCTAAGAGTTTTCTGGTGGAATTTCCTGGTTCCTCTAAATATATAATCATGTCATCAGCGAACAGGGATAGTTTGAGTTCTTCTTTTCCAATTTGTATCCCTTTAATTTCTTTGGTTTGTCTAATTGCTCTGGCCAGAGTCTCAAGAACGATGTTGAATAGAAGTGGTAAAAGAGGGCATCCCTGCCTTGTTCCCGTTTTTAGGGGGAATGCTTTCAGTTTTTCACCATTTAGAATGATATTAGCCATGGGCTTAGCATAAATGGCCTTTACAATGTTAAGGAATGTTCCCACTATCCCTATTTTTTCTAGTGTTTTGAGCATGAAGGGGTGTTGTATTTTATCAAATGCTTTTTCTGCATCTATTGAAATAATCATGTGATTCTTGACTTTAAGTCTATTAATATGGTGAATTACGTTTATTGATTTCCTGATGTTGAACCAACCTTGCATTTCTGGGATGAAACCCACTTGATCATGGTGCACTATCTTTTTAATATGTTTTTGTATGCGATTTGCTAAAATTTTGTTGAGAATTTTTGCGTCGATGTTCATTAAGGATATTGGTCTGAAATTTTCTTTCCTTGATGAGTCTCTGTCTGGTTTAGCTTTCTCTCAGCAAAGGAAACTATCAGCAATGTGAAGAAAGAGCCTACAGAGTGGGAGAATATCTTTGCCAATCATACTTCAGATAGAGCACTAATCTCCAGAATCTATAAAGAACTCAGAAAACTCTACTCCAAGAATTCAAATAATCCAGTCGATAAATGGGCTAAGGAAATGAATAGACACTTCACAGAAGAAGATCTACAAGCAATCAACAAACATATGGAAAAATGCTCAACATCTCTAGTAATAAGAGAAATGCAAATCAAAACCACCCTAAGATTCCATCTCACCCCAATTAGAATGGCGATTATCAAGAATACGAGCAACAACAGGTGTTGGCGAGGATGTGGGGAGAAAGGTACACTCATACATTGCTGGTAGGGCTGCAAATTAGTGCAGCCACTCTGGAAAGCAGTGTGGAGATTCCTTAGAAAACTTGGAATAGACCCTCCATTTGACCCAGCTATCACACTCCTTGGCCTATACCCAAAGGACTTAAAATCAGCATACTACAGAGATACAGCCACATCAATGTTCATAGCTGCTCAATTCACACTAGCCAGACTGTGGAACCAACCTAGATGCCCTTCAATTGATGAGTGGATCAATAAACTGTGGTATATATGTACAATGGAATATTACTCAGCCATAAAGAATGATAAAATTATGGCATTTGCAGGCAAATGGATGAAATTGGAGAATATCATGCTAAATGAGATAAGTCAATCTCAAAAAGCCAAAGGACGAATGATATCGTTAATAAGTGGAGGATGACACATAATGGGGGGGAGGGAAGGGTTAGTGTTAGGGTTAGAGTTAGGGTTAGGGAGGGGGGCAAGTATGGAGGAAGGAAGTACTGTATAGAGGGTAAAGAGGAGTGGGAGGGGTGGGGGGAAGGGAAAAAATAACAGAATGAATCAAACAACATTACTCTATGTAAATTTATGATTACACAAATGGTATGCCTTTACGCCATGTACAAACAGAGAAACAACATGTATCCCATTTGTTTACAATAAAAAAATAAAAAATAAAAAAAAAAGAAAAAAAATATTAAAAAGTTCTGGCTTTGAAAGTCACTATCAAGAGAATGAGAAGACAAACCATAAACTAAGAAAAAATATTTGCCAAAAACATGGAAAATGATTGTTATTCAAAATATTAAAAAAGGATACTTAAAACTCAACACCAAAGCACATAATATGATTTTAAAAATGGGCAAATGAGCTGGGTGTGTCAGTACCTGCCTATAATCTCAGTAACTCAGGAAGCTTAAGCAGGAGCAGGAGATCTGGAAGTTCAAGGCCAGCCCCAGCACCTTAGCAAGGCCCTGAGCAACTGAGTAAGACCCTGTTTCAGAGTAAAAAAACAAAAACAAAAAAAAAAAACAAACTAATAATACCTCATCAAAGAAGATTTTGGAAAACGAGCATGTGAAAAAATGCTACTCACAACATGATATGAAGAATTGCAAATTAAATTGATGAAATTCCACTATAGACATTATAAATGGAGAAAATAAAATGTCTGCCAATATCCAATGCTGGAGAGAATGTGGAATAAAAGGAACTCTCATTCAGTGCTGGAATGAAAAATCATGCAACCGCTTTGGAAGACAATTTGGCATTCTTACAAAACTGGATGTACTCTCTTTCCTTATGATCCAACAATTGATCTCCTTGAAATGAATTGAAAATGTATGTCCACAAAACACTAGATGTGGATGTTTCACAGAAGTTTTGTTCATAATTACCAAAACCTGGAAGCAAGCAAGATATCTTTCAGTAGGTGAATAGGTAAATAAAATGTGCTACATCCAGACAATAGATGATTGATTGTTGAAAATAAATGAACTTCAGAGCCATGAACAGACATGGAAGAACCTTAAGAGCAGATCGTCAAGTGAAAGAGGTCAATGGGAAGGTCACATACTGAGGTTTCCACTCTCAAGACATTTTGGAAAAGGAAAAACTATGGAGATAGTAAAGATTTAGAGGTTGTTAGGGAATAGGGAGGAGGGAGGATGAACAGGTGGATCACAGAGGAGTTTTAGGGCAGCAAAGCAATTCTGTATGAATGGTGGATACATGTTATTGCTTCTTTGTCAAAATCCATAGAATGTACAATACCAACAGTGAACCCTGATGTGAAGTGTGGACTTTAAGTGATAATGATATCAGTGTAGATTTCACCAATTATAAAAAATGTACCACTGTGGTGGGTGTTGTTGTTGAGAGTGGGTGAAGCTGTTCATGTATGGGGTAGAGGGTGTGTAGGAACTCTCTGTTTTTTCTTCTGGATGTTGCTATGTATTTAAAATTGCTATTAATAGAGTCTATTTTACAAATTATTAGTAGTAAAAATATCGTGTCATGATTTTTATTTTCGAAAGGGGCTTTGAAGAGCACAGTTCTATCAAAACTTAGGAAAAATCAAGGAACTCGGTCAGATGACCATTGTCTTCCCACCAATGCCTGTTGCTTTAAGGTGGCTTCAAAGTACCTACCTTTTAGTTGAGACAGTTTGGCATGAGGGCAAAGGAAGCATAGGAATGAAGGAAGCTGAGGAGGGCTAGTCTAGGAAAATCTTTGGATCTAGAATAGTTACTGCCACAATTAAACTCAAAACAAATAAAACAGATGCATATTTCATTCTTTGAGGAAACTGCATTATCAAATTAGTTAAGTATTCCAGTTACTGTAGTACTGTTATTGTACCTTGGAAAAGCTACCAGTAGGAAGGGATCACTGAAATTATGCTTCCACTTAGAAGGGGTATATCTCAAAACCGATGTCAGATATGAGCATTGCAGATGAAAGGCAAGAAGACTTCCTAAAGCTAAGCCATGAACCATATGAACAGTGGCCAAGAGTATTCTTCCCAGGAGGTAGAGGGGGGACTTAATCCAGCAACCTCACCACTTCAGGATAGGAGTGGAATGCCTGTACAGCTTGTTATTTTTGTCATTGCTACAGACCAAGGAACACCATGTGGCTCTGATCCCTCTCTTTCCTGAATAAAAGTTTTTTTGTTCATTTGTCTCATATGCTACTCATTATGGTTTGAAGGTGTTCCCCAAAAGTTCAAGTATCAGAAACTTAATTCTCAACACAACAGTTCTGAGAGGTGAGGCCTGGTAGGATGTGCTTAGGTCATGAGGGCTTTACCCATAAATGGATTAATACTGCCCTTACTGAAGTCAGTTAGTTCTTGTAGGAGTGAATTGATTCCCACAAGAGTTCTCATGGGAGAGAGTTCATTCTCAAGATAGTGGGTTACTGTGAAAGTAAATTGAGCTTCCTCCATGTTATGAGTGAGCAATAAGGCCCTCATCAGACGTTGATATGATAGTGGTACCATGCTTTTGTACTTTCCAGTCTTAAAAACCATGGGTCAAAGGGACCTCTATTCTTTGTAAAACATCTGATCTCAAGTATTTTGTTATATATAGCAACAGAAAATGGATTAAGATAGTTCTCTTGTCCCTGTATCAGGAGGAGAGTGGGAAGGTAATTTGTCTTCAAGTCCTTTGGTTTTTGAGCCATGAGGAGCAATGTTTGAACTTTATGGAGAAGACAAGGTCATTTAGAGATCTTGGAACTTGAACTGGTTAAAGTGACTATTTTGATCAAGTGGTACTTGATACTGCTCTTACTGGTATCTTCCTTAAAGAGGTAAATGCTTGGAGACTATATTTACAAGTTTGATGTCTGGAAATATATGGACTTCAGCTTTCCCTCAAAGATTCATGCTTCACATCCACAGTTGCATTAGTTAGTGTTCTCCAGAGAAGCAACCAACCATGTATTGCTAATGCATCATACAATAAATACGTGTATAAGTGTATGATACATATACATATACACACATATACATCACACACATATACTAACATATTTACTATAAGGAATATAATAATATATATTTATTACAAGTAATTGATTCATGAAATGATGGAGGCTGGCAACTCCAAATCAGCAGTGCGGGTTAGCATCCTTGAGAGCCCGGATAGCCAATGATGTCTGAAAGCTGACAGATGGAAACCAAGAGAGTGGATAGTGTGAAGGCAGTTTGCTGGAGAATTCCCTCTTCCTCTGGGGGTTGGTGTTTTTGTTCTATTCAGACATTCCATTGATTGGATAATACCCAACCAAATTATGGACATATATCTGATTCACCCAAAGTTTACCTATTTACATGTTAATCTTATCTAAAAACACTGTCTAAATTGACACAAAATTAATGATTACAATTGTTTAGGGTTGTTGCTGAGAAGTGGGTACCTCTCAGAAGTACTGAAACTATCTTTCTGCATTGTTTCTTGGTGGGAACATACATTTGGTTCTCACAGAGGGACTGTGAACAGAAGTTCTGTGTGTCTTTCTGGGTCATGATACTTAAGTTGAAATCTGCTTTCCCTCTTTCAACACCTTCTGAAAAAATACAGAGGACTCCGAGATTGTAGAGAACAGTAGAACCAGAAGGTAAAAGATGGAAGTCTCCTGTATACTTGAGCCACCACATGGATGGCTATTCACTGACCAGAAATCCCTGTGTTGGACTGCCAAGCAAGCAAGACATAAAATTGTTTTGTGTTAAATCATTTAAAAAAATCATTTCTGTTGTTTCAACAGTTGTCATTACCCTAATACCTTCTACCTAAGGTAGGACTTCCATTCTGTGCTGAACTCATATGACTGGCTCCTGATAGGCCACAAGAGCCTCACAAATTGAATTAATTATTTCTAACCACCCTCTAAGTTCCACATACATATGCCCCAATGTAGTAGGTTTACCATCTTATGCTCAGTGTAAGTAAGTAGTAATACCTACTACCACCTTACCACTAATTCTCCCTCACTCCATCTTATTTATGTCATGAACTAAGGTAATGGGTTAGCTTCCTCTAACTACCCTCATAGTCTCTTTCTGATGGGTGAGTTCCTAACTATTCTTATTTATCTTGAATATTTCCTAGACTTTATCTAAAATAAGGATCTAATCACCATATCCTACTATTTTTCCCAAGTTTTTAATGTTTTAAAAGACATGTAACAAAAATTTACCTTCATTTTAGTCAGCTTTTTCATCCCTGTGATCAAAAGAACTAACAAGAACAACACAGAGGATGGGATGTTTATTTGGGGCTCACAGTTTCAGAGGTCTCAATCTCCATTGTTCTGTGCCCCAGGTGAGGTGGATCATCATGGCAGGAGGGCATTAAGGAGGAAAGAAGCTCAGAACATGGCAACCAGGAAGAATGGAGAACTCTGTTCAACAGGGACAAAATATAAACCCCAAAGGCATGACCCTTGTGACCTACCTCCTGTAACCCACACCCTACCTGCCTGTAGTCACCACCTAGTTAATCTATATCTTTGTTTAATCTACCAATTAGGTTAAGGCTCTGATAATCTAATGATTTCACCTCTGAAAACACTTGCATTGCCTCACACATGAGCTTTTACGCAGACACCATATCTAAACCATAATAACCATGCTAATTCATTTCAAGTGTAGAGGGCTTTGGTGTTGATAACGTTCATCGTGTTGTGCAGCCATTACCACCATCCCCCTCCGTAGCCCTTATCATCTTGTGTGACTGAAACTTCATACTTGTTGTACAATAATTCCTCATTTCTCCCTTATCTAGACCCTGGTAACTATCATTCCAATGTCTGTCTCTATGATTTTGACTATTCAAAGTATCTCATAAAAGTAGAATCATATACTATTTATCTTTTTGATGAGCGGCTTATTTCACTTACCATAATGTCCTGAAAGTTCATCCATATTGTAGAATGTAACAATTTCCTTTGCTTTACAGAGTGACTATGATTCTATTATTTGTGTATACCCCATTTTGTTTATCCATTCATTCATAGGTGAACATTGCTTTTGTATGTTATTCCTACTATTATGAATAGTGCTACTCTGGACATATGTATAAAAATCTATTTAAGAAACTTGTATTAATCATCTTTCCATCACTATAACAAGATACCTGAGATAATTAACTTATAAAGAGGAGGTTTGTTTTGGCTCAGGTTTTAGAGATCATGTCTGAGTAGACTTCTTGCTTTTAGGCTCTGGTGGGAGTGCCCAGTGGTGTAAGTCAGTGTGTAGCAGATCAAAATGCTCACCTCATGACTAGGAAGAAAAAGAAAGAGGGAAGAGCTGGCATCCCATAATCCCCTGTAGGGGAATATACCCAGTGACCTAAGGAACTCGCCCTTTACACACTTCTCCTAAAGGTTTCCACCCCTCCCATTAGCACTACTTTGGGAAGAAGCCTTTGACAAATCAGTTTACAGGGGACATTGCAGATACAAACTGTAGCATTCTGTCTCTGGCCCCAAAGGTTTATGTCCACCTCACAGTGCAAACGTCTTCTTGACTCTCTGAAGTCTTAATTTTCCCAACATTTCTCAAGAGTTCCAGTGCAATGCCTCCTTCAAGATGAAGGCAAAGTCTTAGCTGTGAACCCCTGAGAAAACGAAACAAAGCAAAGCAAAACAAAATAAGTTCCATACTTCTAAGATACAGTGGTAGAGTGTAAATATTCTTATTTCAAAAGGGAAGAGCTACAAAATAGCAAGACCGAAACTAAGTTTCCATGTCCAGCATCTAGGGCACACTGTAGCAGAATGTGGACTCCTGAGGACTTGGGCAGCCTCACCTCTCCCAACTTGCTGGTTGCAGAGCATATGTCTGCTCTCAGCCTGGCTTTTCTTGCTGCCTGGCTCTTCCCTCAGCAGGCATTCCATGTTCCTGGCTATTCTGACTTCCTCGGGTCTTCACTGAGGCTTCAGCTTCACTCTCATCGTTTAACTACACCTCACCCTGTCCTGCTGTACCTGCAGGGATTCAGACCCAACTACACACTGTCTGGCCTCCAAAGTTTTCTTTTGAAATCTCAGTGGAAACCTCCACTGAGACTTTGTAACTCTTGCATTCTGCAGATCTGCAAAACTAGTCTCATGTGGGGGATGCAAAGGAGTGCCACCAGTGTGAGTTGTACTTGGGCACACCTGAGCCACAGCGGCAGTACCTTGCTAGCTAAGGTGGTTCTGGATGAGCAGGGTGCCCCCAGTTCTCTTCTCAAGAGACTATGCACTGGCAAGCCTTTGGAACAAATTTGTACTTTTATACCTTTGAGCCTATGATGGGAGAGGCCTTGCAAACTCCCGAGATGCTTTCAGGGCATCTTTTTACTGTTTCAGTGCAAAGTCCTTGGTTTTTGTTTCATGGTACTAATCTCTGCACCTTCCTCAGCTGTACCTTTAAACATGCTCCTCTTCTCACCAAGCTCTGAGGTTTTCAAATCTCTCCACTCTGCTTTTTGATTCTGATTCTCACTTTAGATCTGAATAAAAGTAGCCAGTGATACCTATGCCACTGCAGTGCTGATTTGAATTTTCCTCCACCAGAGGAAACTAGTCCATCACCTTTAAATTCAGCCTCCCCAAAAGTCTCAGGGCATGGACAAAATGGAGCCAAAATTTCTGCCAGGGTGGTAGTATGAGCGGCCTTAAGTACAATCCCCAAGAGTCCTCATTTCCATCTGAAAACTCACCAGCCTCCTTTACTGTCCACATATCAGCATTCTGATCTTCTGAGTTCTCACCAGAATTGCCAGTTAATCTCTGCTTATAGAATTATAGGCTTTCTCTAGCCTGCTTTTTCAAACTTTTCCATATTCTTTGCACAACCCATTCTAAAAACGTTTCCACATCATCAGGTATAGTCACAGCAATGACCCCTCTTCTCAGTATTGGTCAGCTTTCCATTACTGTAACAAGAAACCTTACACAATCAACTTAAAAAGAGGAAGGGCCTATATTTTGTCTCGCAGTTTTGGAGATTCCAGTTCTAGTTGGTTGGCTCTGTTGCCGTTGAACTTCTACCAAGGCAGCACAACATGGTGGTGAGCATATGGTGGAGCAAGTTTTTCAACTCATGGAGTCTTGGAAACAAAGATACAGAGATCAAGAGACTGGCATTACACAACCTCTTTTGCAGGTATGCCCCCAATGACATGAAACTTCCCATTAGGCTTCTCCTCTTAAAGGTTTGTACCACTTTTCAGTAGCCTCAAATTTAGAACCCATTCTTTAAGACATGGAACTTTGGAGTTATTCCAGATCCAAAATATACCATAGGATAATTCTGATTTCAAAAAGTGTGTTAGAAAGTATTCTTTTCTATTTGATCATATTGGAAAATTTGAGGGATGATACTCATTCTTTTGAAAATCTTCAACAGAATTCACCAGTGAACACATTAGATTGAGGAAGTTTCTTTGTCAGGAGATTTTGATTAGTCATTCAGTTTTATTTCTTGTAAGTCTATTCAGAATATCTATATCTTTGTGATTTAGTCTTGGTAAGTTCTGTGTTTCTAAGAACCTGTCCACTTCATCTTGGTTATCAAGTCATTGGCCTATTCTTGCTCATTGTGCTCTCTGTGGTCCTTTTCTATTTCTGTACAATCAGGGGTGATGTCCCCACTTTCACTTCTTATATTTGCAATTTGAGTCTTCTGTCCTTTTCTCTTAGTTTTTTAATCAAAGGCTTATTATTGATTTCATTAGTCTTTTTGAAGAATCCACTCTCATTTTAATTTGTCCCAAAATTTTCTCTCTTTATCTGTTCTGATGTTTATTATCTCCTTCCTTCTGCTAGCTTTTAGGTTTTGCTTGTTCTTTCTAGTTCCTTAAGTTATTAGTTATATTGTTGATCTGAGCCCTTCCTGTATTTTCACACAATTGTTTATAGATACAAAATTTCCTCAGCAGTTCTTTCACTCTGCACCGTAAGTTTTGATATGTTGTGTTTTAATTGTCATTCATCTCTGGGCATTTTCTGATTTCCCTCATGACTTCTTTGATCTATTGATTTTTTAAGTATAAACAGTTGTTAATGTTCATCAACTATTCTGGAACTACATTCAAACTCCTTAATATGCATATAATACTTTCTCTAATTTTCCTGTAAAATTATCAAACATTTACTCCAGGTACTTACTACTTCAAACTGGACATTGAGCCAACATTTCCACTGCATGCTGTTTTGCATTTTACTTTAGAATTGTTTTGTTTTTCTACCCTCTTCTCCATCCCCTACATGATCAGCTAGGTAACTTATTATGCTTTGGTTCATATACCCTTTTTCTCACATTTTCCTGTCCTCTCTTCTCTCCCTCATATATTAGGTCTTCTTCTTTGTCTCTATCAAATTTAAAATCTTCCTTTATCCCTGCACCTAACCTATAGTTTAGAGATTATCTGTAGATGTGTCTGTACTTGGAAGAAAAGTCTGATCCCATGATCACTAGATGAAAGAGGAGAA
Organism: Sciurus vulgaris; assembly: GCF_902686455.1. NCBI lineage: Eukaryota > Metazoa > Chordata > Mammalia > Rodentia > Sciuridae > Sciurus > Sciurus vulgaris. Next base: position 106,018,757 of record NC_136465.1, read on the forward strand.
AGATTCTGAAAGTCATTTCTACATGTTGGTTTCCCTAATTAAAGGGATTATGTTTATATTCAAATATTTATTAGCTAACTGGTGTAAGTGCTAGAGATACTGACAAACATGATTTCTGCTCTCATAGATCTTACTTCATGGAAGTTAAATTAAGAAATAAAAAATAAGAAACATAAATAACAAGGATACTTTTAGAGATCAACAGTTACTGTGTAGGAAATAAAGCAATATAATGTGATCAATGGTCAGGAGATAGTTTAGATAGAATGACCAATGAAGGCATGTCTATGGAATACTATCTGTTGAGGGGAAGTTGTTAAGGTCCATAGTTTAGAGGGATGATTTCTCTAGAGAAAGAGGAACCAGAGCAGACAGGGGAGAGGTAGAGTGAGAGAAGATTCTGTGCTTGATTAAGCACTATGCTGAATGGCGAGAGAGAGCTCCAAGACTCAGTTTTAACTTGAGCACACTAGCCCAATGCAAAGACCTCCAACTCCCAGATCATGAGTAACTTCCAGAATGCTCACAAGGAACCTCAAGAGGGTATTTCCTGTTGACTGACTACTAACAGGGCTGAGTTGAAAAATATTCCAGGACAGAAATAAAGGAATGTTATAAATCATAGAATATAAAATAAGAATGTGTTATATAAAAATGTGGTAGTCATTTGATAATGGACTGGACTGATTATTAATGACTAATGGGATTCTATTAACATGCCAGTATCTTCTGAGTTCTATATCCTTTTGAGGCAAAGAATCTATGTCCCAAATCTAAGGGTGGACTGATACTGTGAAATATATATGCAGTTTTTATCCCCATTTCTTGCATACAGCTCCTAAAATCCTTGAAATCTGTACAGTGATAAGTGTCTTTTGTATGCTAATAGGTTGACTGGTGACTGGAAGTACTCAGGTAGCTAGGTTGGTGGTGATGGTGGTAGGGATTTGGTCACTGAAAGACCAAGGCAGAATTAGAGGGTTAGAGGGTTGGGGCCTTTCAGCTCCACTTCACTTAATGCCCCCCGCCCCCCCCAACACACACATGGGATTGAAGGTTAAGGTGATCACTGTTGTCAGTGATTTGGTCATCATGTTTATATAATGAGACTTCAGGAGAGCTTCAGATAGCTGAACATACAGGTTCCTGGAGGTTGTAGTGCTCAGAGGGAGCAGAGAGACTCTACATCCCTCCCACCAACCTTATCCTGTGCATCTTTTCCATTTTTGTATCTTTAAAAAAATATTCTTTACAATAAACCAGTAAATGTAAGTAAGGAAAAAAAAAAAAAAAAAAAGAATTTGGTAGAAGTTGGGAGTTACCACCAAACTTCCCAGTCCCTGACCAAAATTCACAAAAATCTGTGGAAGAGACTTGCAGTGAAATAGGAACGTCTGGAGCATGAGCTAAGCTAAATTGAATTTTAAGGAATGGAGTGTTTCTATATGATGTCTGAATGACATAAAACATATGTATTTTAACACAAAAAATGCTAAGGAATGAAGATCCTTGCCTGAAATTTGAAGTATTGCTATTAAGTAGGGGTTATTTGGGGTGCATCTCAAGGGATTAAAAGAGAGGAGAAGAACAGTGGAAGGAAAATCTACACTGAGGGTCATTATATGGAAAAGGAGGAGAAAGAGCCAGAATTCTTAGATACTCTACCACCTCCTTAGTTTCAGTGCTGCCTTTCTTTCCTGTCTCTTTGGCGTGGTTCAACCTTCTTCTATGCCAGGCTTGGTAGCCTGTTGGTGTCTACTGGTATCTTCCTCTCATCCTTCCCTGGCATACAGCTATATTAAATTTCCCAGTGTCCTTGTATCCAGGACTGATCTTAGAGTTCAGACTGATGAAATGGTAGGGCAGTACAGTGGTTGACCATCAGTGATTTCTTCTCTCTTCTTCAAACTTCTTGGCTAGATTAGAAAGTCAAAGAGAAGTTTCCCAGGAAATGCTTAGACTCTAAGAGAAGCTTTTGTGTTAGTCCACTGCCGTCTTGCTTTAATAGCAGAGGGCCCTTTTCTGATTTGATACAACTGCCAATACTGACTGATCTGCTCCTTCCACTTTGAACCTGGCACCTCAAGCTCCCTCCCTATTTCCCATCATATCAAAATTATCTTTCCTGCTTACTGTATGCCTTCCATTTGGCTCGTGTGACATCCTGGGGTGGGAGGATCATCCTCTTTGTCTGTCACTTGATAAATTTGAGTTCCACACTATGCTATTGTTATAATCATTAATTTAGGTACAGTCAAAATTGTGTTATCTTCATTAGAAGGTCTGAAGAAGATTTGGAAGATTTGATTTTAAGCTAATTGAGGACAGGGATTACATCTTCATAGCCTTAGCTTTTTAAAATTAAAGTTAAAAAAAAAAAGAAGATGTAACTTAAGAGGCTTAAACTAGATCTGCTTCCAACATACTGATTTTAAAAATACTTAAATAGAATCATTGAAGAAAGGCTAATACATTTTTATACCATTATAAGCACATTACTAAAATGTAGTTATACTTCCCAAGGTCAAAACCACCCACTTTGTGCAAAGGTATCAATGTTAGCAATTCTTGTCAAGGCCAGATGGGTTGCCTCAAAGAACTTATCTACTGTCTCTTGCATTAGGCAGGGGAGGCTGTTTATGACATATTTTAGGTTCTGTAGCTATTTTTCAGGGCATCCATATACACAAGATTTATTTTAAATCCTTTAACACATTTTCCTCATACGGATGTTACTGTTAAAGTCCCTTGTGAGAACATGTGTTGGTAATGTTAGAATAAGACTTAAAGTAACAAATTGACTTCCTTTCAAATGCTTTGGAAAATTTTAACCCTTAGGAATAAGTTCCTAATTAGATCAATGAAAATTGAGCTCTGACTCTTAGGGATTAAGTGAAAATAAACCAGGGGATGCTTTCTTGCAGAGCAAGAGATTGGAGACTCATCCTTGGGGAAGTTGTCAAGAAGCTCTTTTCCTCTCCTCCCCATCACCTGCCACCATGCACACAGATAAGAGTCTTAGGAAAGAGTGAAGGAAGGTTGACAATGGGCCGGTTATTCTGGAGGAAGAGCATCATTTCAAAACAAATGTACGGAGGATTGGCTGCTTGAAAGAAAAAGAGATTTACAGAAAGAAATAACCACTGTGGCTGTAGCAAGCAAGGGAAAAGAATTAGCTCATGCAAAATCAATGTTCTGTTTTACACCCCAAAGATATCACTAAATCAAGCTTCATCTCTACTTTCACTGGGTTCTCTTTGACCTGCTCCTATCATGTTTCTATGATCATAAAAAAGGTTTATATGCCTATTTCTCGTGCATTATCTCATTTAATCCTTACAATAGAAATGTGAAGAAGGTGGGGCAGGATTGGTCTCATCTGTTTAAAATCAGAAAGCTAAGGTATATAGGTATTATTTGAATGTCTTGCAACTAGTAAATCTCAAATTTGGGTCATTTGTTTCTATGATTGATTGATTCATAAGATATGCTGTTGCTTGGCTTACAAATCTCTTCATGATCTGGTTCTTTTTTCTTCTCAAGTTCTGTATCTTATCACTTCCTCGTTTTACAATCTGTTATTCAGACATACTGAATGCCTTTCAGGTTCTCAATTTTGCCAGTCTTCTTCGCTTCTGAGTATTTGCCACATTTCTGCTTCTGCCTTTAACATTCTGCTCACCATTTTGTCTGATGAGCTCTCAAACTTTGCATTTCATTATGTGTATCATCCCTTCCAGGGAACCTTGACTGACCTGCTCCTTGTTCCCTTCCAGGTTACCTGCTTTCTGTAGTCCCCTGGAGCATTTTGCTTGCCCTCCATCTTGGTGCTGGTCATGCTTAATGTGCTGTAATTGTGTTCCCTCTGTTTTGAAAGCTACATGAGAACAGTGGACCACATCTGTTTCATTCATAGTGTCTGGCTCAGAGTAGAGGCTAAATATTTATTCTTTTCTTCATTGACTGAAAGAATGGATGAAGGAATATTCCTTGTTGAAATTCATCCTTTTCCCCACTTCAAGTCTCCTTTTATACCTTCTTAAATGCTTTAACAAAATAAGAATAAGTTCATTTCACTTAAGGGTGTCTCCTATATTTATGAATATAAAGCTTCTCTAAGCACTCTAGCCTTCTGAGAGTAATGCAAGGACCAGACATTACTTCTAGTGAGGATAAAGAATAAATCAAAGATCCCATTTTTTTATTTCTCTGGTTCTATTTTTTCTACCACCTACTTTCTGGCCTTGGATTCTAGTCAGTACTATCTTTAGCCCATCCATCAAGATTTGTAAAAATTTCCTGTGAACCATTTTTTATCCATAGAGTGCTAACTCATAGGTCAAAATAACAATATAAATGCAAATTTGTAAGAGTTTTCCATTATGCAAAAAAGGTTATTTGAATTCTTGGTCCAAACATATTGCAATCTTAGACCTTGCTAAAATCCTTTCCCCTGAGATTTTTCCATCCATAAATTTCCTGATGTCTTCTTGCTATTCTTTGTTCAATTTCTCAGTCCTGACATGCAACTTTGAGAACTTGGGCACACTCTGGTAAGAATTGTTTAATCCAAAGGAATAAAAACTTCTTAAAGGTTATCTAACTTGAACTATGCCCAAGTTTCCACAAATGAACTATATAAAATCTTGCCATATGTTCCTCTTCAGATTGGCACATCTGAATAGAGTATTTATAAAATGATTTAGGTATATTTATTGATTGATGAGACCATGTTTCTGAATATTCAGATGATTCAAAATCTTGCATTATTTAATTTAGCTACACAAGTGAAATGTGGTTAAAGCAAACATATAAAGTCTTATGCCATTTTTTTTCTTTTTTTTTCTTTTTTTTTTTTTTTTTTTTTGGTGTGATAAAGGTCTGGGGAGCAGCTGGTCACCAGCTGGCGCCTAGTGCTGTTTTATTGAAGTGGAATTGGGGCTTTAACAAGCTTAATTATAACAAGACTTCACCTGCATCACAGCATTCGTTACTGCCCCCACCCTTTGCTCTATGCCTTTATTTTTTTTTTTTCCAACACATTGTTGGTTGTTTTGAGATCTGTTTTCAATATTTCCACCCAGACCATATATGACCTGAAGGTTTTATAAGTGATACCCTTGATTTAATTATAATGGTGTTTAAAGTGTAAATTAGATGTAGCTTCTTTTGTGTAGGTAAGATCAGGAATATAGGTGGGAGAACTTAGAGATAATGGTGAGTAATACACCTAAGTTCACAGAAGGTTATCTATAAACTAAAGTTAAGTGCTAGATCTGGCTAGATCTTTTGTTTCAATTAATTGATGAAGGAGCCTTGTGTTCATATCATTAGTTTCCTTGTGTCCTGAGGGGTCACCTTTATTTTATGTTATGATTCTCTTAAGCATATTATATTACATGAATCTCACATTTGATTGTAGGCACTTCTAAGTACTTCCTAACATAGCTGGTATAATTCCCAATACAAAATGAGAGGGAGGAATTTTTATTGACAACTTGATTGATTGGAAGCCTATATGAATTTACAACAAAGATTACTGAGTACGTATTTAAAAGCTATGTTATAAATCCCTGTATTTTCAATCAGCATTAACTGCTAAATGATGATTAACTGCTGCTACTTCCTTTGTGTTGTGTTTTTGGTGCATGAATAAATGTTGCTAACCTCTTTAAGATGACGACTTGTGGGACAGTTTAGAGAGATATTTAAAATTACCTTTTTAACATGAAGAGAAAAAGTGATGAGAATCTCTGATTGGTGACAATAATAATAACACAATCTGAAAGCATTGGTAAAAAGTAAAATCCCTTGCTACTTTTTGTGCTAAAAGACTTCTAGATCCTGGGTAGACTGGAAAGACACTGGGCTCTATGAATAAATTAGATGTTAGCATGAAATAAGTGGCTTGACCCTTCTGGGCTCATGTTTATAGCTTTCGTGTCTTCAATAAGATAATTACATTTCTATTTGCCTGCAACACTTGGGATTAGAGATGTTTATAAATCTTGGAAAAAGAGTTGGGGACATTTGGCTTAGTCTAACAACATTACTCCTATAGGGTTTTCTAAACTGAAAATGGTAGATGACAGAATCATCTATGAGATTCGCTATACATCCTGTTTTAAGAGGTTTAGCTAATGCATGATATTCAAAGAGAGAAAAATATCATGCTGATTTGAAGCTGCAATAGAAGAAATGTTGTTTCTTATAAATATTATGTGTGTTACATTACATTTAGTCTATTGTTTCACATATTTTAATGGCTAAATTCAATTTCTCTTAAGCCCTTAGATTCAGATTCAAACTCAGAGTTACTAGTTGTTTTCACCACCTTTCCCTCCCGCCCATCACCACCCCCCACACCAGTAGGATTATCATCTCCATCTCTGCTAACATCTCTTCCAACAATGCATTCCTCTTTTTTTATGGCACTTCTCAAATTGCATTGTAATTATTTGTTTACATATCTGTCTCCTTCACCAGACTGTGAGCTCTTCAAGGTCTGAGGCAATCTTTTATTTAATTCACTTGGTAGACCTACCGCCTGTCAGTGTCTGGCATATAATAGGCACACTACAAATGTTGAAAGAATAAAAGGGAGAGAGATTAATGAATGAGTGTAAGTTATTATCATCTCAGATTTATTTGGAAACTATATCAGAGTGTACAAAAAAGAAACACCCATGTTATCTATCTTTCCATGTCATGTCATCTTTTCTGGAAAACTTCTAAGCTCTTAACAGTCTTCTCAACTAATTATGCATAATAGCACTGTAATTAAAACACAAACGCTATCAAACCATCATGAATCACTTGCTGAGTTGCAATCTTGGTGTGGTTTTATGTTTCACCCATTTATGTTAAAATTCACCTACTTTTTATGTGTATGTGTGTATGTGTAGGGGGTGCGTGTGTGTGTGTGTGTGTGTGTGTGTGTGTGTGTATTCCCTTACCTTACCTTGGTACCAGGCATTTAAACCAGGGAACATTTTACCACTGAGCCATATCTCCAACACTTTTCATTTTCCATTTTGAGATAGGGTCTCACTAAATTTCTTAGCACCTCCATAAGTGGCTGAGGATGGCTTCAAACTTGCAATTCTCCTGACTCAGCCTCCCAAATCCCTAGGATTACAGGTGTGCACCCAAACCTGGCTCACCAATTTTTAAAAGAGAGATAATATCTGGTTATCTTCATAACTTGATAACTATGATTAGACTTTTCTAATTTGCTTATATTTACAAAGAGTTTAAATGAGAATATATTTTTAGAAAAAGAAATAGAGGGTCTGCTAAGTGGAGTCACTGAGGTGATCAGGTAAGCTTGTTTCTAAGTGGGACCCTGGTTCAAGGATCCTTACCATACACTATTGATGAGTGGATAGGGTGGCAGCTGAACATCCTGCTGGGTATCAATCTCATTTTTTGAACAAATATTTTGGTTTCATTAAGAATGAAAATATATTTCACCTAGATTTTCCTGTTATTATGCAAATCTATGTGTATTCAAGAAACATTTAATTATTCTATTTCATTTATTTGCACTTATGTCATTAAAAAGATATTTGGTAATGGGTAAGAAGGGCCTCTGTTGGTTTCACTCATTATTATATTAAACCCCTAAGACATTCTTGTGTTCCAAAATGGAACAAACTTAACCATTTGGATGCTCTGATGGTAACACAATTGCCTCCAATACCTACTTCAGCTAAAGAAATGGAAAAAAAAAATATCATTTACTATGCTTAGTTTATTTATTTTTTTTAAATAAACTTAAGTAAAATAGCAGTGTAAAGTTGTAGCATGTAACATGTAGACTATCAGTGGAATGCCTGGGACAAAACTCATTAAATACTGACTATAGATTAATTGATAGATGTGTCATCAAAGGTCATAGAATAATATCAATTTTTTGTTTAATGATTAAATCAGAATAAAGGAATGACAAGGTCTTTGTTCATATTTAAAGCATGTAAAGAATTTCAATTATTGTGGGAGGTCTATAGAGAGGGAAACATTGATTTATATGCAATGCATATTTTGTACACTGTAGAGAAAATAGCAAGGTTGGACTTACTTGGATAGAAAAACCAAAGATTTAATTAAAATGATAAGGTTTCTGATCAGTCAATATTAGGACTGGAGAAAGGTTGGGATGAGAAGATAAGAAGTCTGTGTTCTTTTACTCAGTATTCCTAAACTGACACGCATACTGGTTTCTGGGAAAGGGAAAACAGCTGAACTGTATGGAAATATGATTCTGGATCAGCACTTAATTTTTCTCTGTACTAGAAAAAGTCCTCAATTCTATAATTTAGGGGCATCCTTGAACTACTGGCTGGAGTAACTCGGTCCTCCTCACCAAATTCTAACTCTAGATCATTGGTGTCCAAAGGGTTGTGCTCTCCACTGCTTCACCAAATCATCCCACAGAGTATGAAGAGAAACTATTTTACACTGCCATTTAGTTTTATCTACAAAATTGAGAACATGAGTTAAATTGTATTCCTTTTTTATGGTACATTTGCGATGTACCTCGCATACAGAAAAGGTATACAATTAGATTTATTTTCACAAAGTGTACACTCCCATGTAACCAACACAGATCAAGAAACAGGAGTTGCCTCATTCCACCATGGATGATTCCCTCATATCATCTTCCCAAGTTGACTTGGAAAACTGCTACCTTGAATTTTAACACCATATATTAGTCTGGCCTTTTCTTTTCTTTTATTTTTCTAACTTGATATATGTAAATGAAATATTTTGTGTGATTATTTTGTGTCTGGCTTTTTCCTACTCATCAGCATGTTTATGAGATTTACCTCTATTATTATAAGTAGTTGTAGTAACACTCATTTTCAATCTTGTATATTGCCTTATTATCATGGCATTATTGATGAACATTTGAATTGTTTTGATTTTGCTAATCTTTAGTTCTTACAAATTATGCTGCTCTGAATAGTATCAGCATCGATATTTCTGTTGAATAAATACCTAGGAGTTGAATTTCTGAGTTTCAGGATATACACATACTAGACTTTAATGTACAGTGCTAGGTAGTTTTCCAAAGTGGTTATATCAATTGATACTTCCAACAGCCATTGTAGGAGAGTTTTAGCTGCTCTATATCCTCACCAACAATAATGGAATATTACTCGGCCATAAAGAACAATAAAATTATGGAATTTACATGCAAATGGGTGAAATTGGAGAATATCAAGTGAGATAAGCCAGTCTCAAAAACCAAAGGGTGAATGATCTCACTGATAAGTGGATGATGATACATAATGGGGGTGGGAGGGAGGCAAGAATGGAGGAAGGAGGAACTGCATAGAGGGAAAAGAGGGGTGGGAGGGATGGGGAGGAAGGAAAAAATAACAGAATGAATCAAACACCATTACCCTATGTAAATGTATGATTACACAAATGGTATGCCTCTACTTCCTGTACAACCAGAGAAACAAGTTGCACCCCATTTGTTTACAATTTTTAAAAAAGGAGAAAAAAATTTTAATAACAATTCTTTTGTGTATCTAGTGACATGTGATTTTATTTTTCACTTGTCTTGTGGAGAATGACTTTGTGCATTTTTCAGATGTTTAATGATCATTTAAATCTTCTGTTGTTCAAGTGTTTTGCCCATGGTTTTTGCTAGACTACTGCACTCTCTTCTTATTGATCTGTATGCATCTTTTATACCAGAGATTTGCTGATGTAACACATACCTTCTCCTTCACTCTCTGTGGCTTCCTTCCATCACTCGTGGGTGATGCACTACTGATCTGTCATATGGAAAGATGCTGTATCCTCACTGTGTGAGTCACTGACCACATCCAGAAGGGGTGTGTCTGGGGGTGGGACGCAGGAGCTGGAACCTGGAAGGTGTGCTTAACTGTCACTGACTCACTTGAACCTTCCTTTCAAGACTTTACTATGCATTATTGTTTAATATGTGCATGATTAAATGGACTGAATGATTTATCAACCAGTTTTCATTAAACAGATCTTCACAAAATAGACAAGGGGCCTTGAAATATTCTTGAAAAGCAAAGTTTGGGCATTACATGAAAATGGTTGACTTGATGGCTCCTTTTTAAATAAAAACTATTCCTCAGCTAGATATAGAGAATGACAACTTAATAGTATCAGAGAATTTAGTTTAAAAAATTGTTAGAAAAGCTGTTTAAAATAAGGATTTATGTCTACTTTAGTTAACCATGAGTTGTGTCCTAATATATATTTTCTTAACCTATTAGTCAAAGTACAAAGCCATTGTGATTAATAAAACATTCAGAATGCTTATTTCATCTTTATCACCTTCTTTAAAATTTTATGGGTTTTGTATTTATTGTGGTTTGGATGTGAGGTGTCCCCCCAAAGCTCCTGTGTGAAGGCAGGAACATTCAGCTATTCCACTGTGAGAGCTGTAATGTAATCAGTCCATCCTAGTGTGCACAGACTGACTGAGTAGTAACTATAGGCAGATGCAGTGTGGCGGTCAACCATGGTCCAAGACTTCTAAAACTGAGTCAAAATAAACTTTTCCTCCTTTAAGTTGCACTTTGAGGGTATTTTGGTCACAACAAAGGAAAGCTAACTAACACAGTGAATTATGCATGTAATTTATTAATAAACTAATAAACATCTCTTGGGGTCAAAATCAAAGGCATTTGGAGCGCTGCTCTAGGAAAACTAAAATTACTGTTAAGTAGAAGAACTACCATGCAAACCTCCAGGCAACTTTCGAAATGGAAATTTACAAACACCTTTTGCATCTTAGTTTAGACCTGGCTATTTGAAAAACATGGTAGAGAGTTTCACAGTGCATGTGGGAAAGTGGAGGTGTCTGGAGTAGGATTCTGACAGGTCTGTACATAAGAGAAACTATTGTTCTGAACTCTCCAGTGTTCTGTGAAAACTGTGTGGAATATTCTGATGTTTTTACATAAGGGCTGATTTCTGAAAATGAAATATGCCTACTCAGAATGGTAGATTTTACTTTGGAATGTGGGATTCAGAGTTAGGACCTGGAAGCCTGAGAATACGTAACCATGGTTTAACTATGGCAGTGAATCAACAGTGGAGGCAGTTGCCACAGTGGCTGGTGGGACATCTTGGGGAGAAGCCAGCTTCTCAAAAGCTATGTTAAAGGCTTAATTAAACTTAAACCAGATAGGCCCTTAAGAGCCTAGCTACAAATAAAAAAATCATGTCAAAAGAAAATTATAATGGGCATAGGTTTTCTTTTGCTTTTACTCTAGGAATGTTATAAGAGGTAGTAAAACTATGGGCCAGATTATCTTGTTTGTGGCTGTTCATTACAAATGTCTTCATTCTACTGATGAACGAAAAGAATCTCGAGAATCACCTACTACTTCCTGCAATTTATTGACAAACTTGAGAGAAGCCACCCAGGGTGAATGAGTCTTAGGACTCCCCCTGGAGAGGAAATTGCACCCTCAAACCATTGTAGTCTGTTTTTGGCTGTTTACCTGGTAGACGCTTATCTTCCAGCTGAGTCTCATATCATTGAATGATATACCCTTCCACTCGCTTGCATCCCAAATACTGTGAACACTCTGGAAGAAAATGGTGCAGAAATGTAAAGCATTATTTTAGGAACACAGTCTCTAGTTCTGAAGCTTTTGCAAAGCACTGTCTATAGGCAACATATCTGTCACATCTGTTTTTGTGTGTGGGAGGCACACTATATTTATCATTCAGGGATGAGTCACCTCATGAAGGAGCATAATCTACGTCAACTTTTGTGTTTAACCTGCTCTCTGGTAGAATGAACTATAGTATTTAAACTTTAAGTGGTACATATCTAGGCCTCCTGGTAGCACCCTGCCAAGAGGAACGACAGCTACAAAGGAGCAAAATCTTCCTCCTTCCATTTCCTTTCAATCTGACTTTTTAATGATATTACTGGAGGAGAGAGGCAGTGAGAATCCTCAAGGGAGGCTGCAGTGAAAGACCGAGTCATCCCACACCTGTTCTGAAATTAGAACAGCTGAATTTTGGCAAGGACAGAAGACATAAAAACAAGGAAGAAGCCGCAGCAGATATGTTACAAAATTGCAGTTAAATGGTTCCGACCAATCATTAAATATCCATAGTAGATGATACCAGATATCCTGAAGTATGGCTTTTAGACAGGGTCCCTAAGATGTCACTCCTACTCTGTAATACCTATTCCCTGATAATTTTTCTTTGGTTTCTCAAAATCTAAAGGAAAACAGTGACTTTAACCATTTTTACAGTTTCAGCTCAAGGGCCCTCAAAAACTTTTTTATTATTGATGATTGATTCATTTTTGCCAAAAAATATTATTTTCTTTGATTCTCAAATATTTTTAAGGTATTTCAGTAGCTATTAATAAATTGCAATCAGGAAGTAAGCATGTCTTTCAAAAGAAAATTTGTAGCTTTCTGAGGTGGCAGCTGACATGACAAGCTTCTCTTTCTTTCTTAGGTTTAGATTCTGTATCCCCCTAGTTGGATAAGAATCCTCACTTAGGCCCACCACAGCCACATGATGCAAGACATGAATAAAACAGTGCTGGGTCTGTGAATGGAATGGGCCATAATATTGTCCCATATGTTAACTCAGAGTTTTACTTCTGGTTCTTGCCCTCATCTTCTATTCAAAAGAGAAATAGATGTGATCTGAGTAATAATCCTGTTTATTTGTCTACAGTGAGCCTTGGGTAGTCAGTATGCAGATGTAGGGAATCACTGCAGTTTTTTCTTTTTATTAAAATTGAGTGTTCAGAAAGTGTGAGTCGTAAGTTTAGTACTCACTGACACAGGTCATCTTTAACAATGTGGAGATAACGTTTTCCACGGCCTAATTAGAATTGGGTTTGTGATGAAGTAAATTGCTTGCCTCTATTTAGATGGGATGAGAGGCAAAGGATGGATCTGTCTGTTTCTTCCCAGGATATGTGTAGACAACATTGTCTTTATCCTTGTTCTTGTCATTCTCTTTATTCTTTCTTTTGGGTTTAAGTAATGAAGTTCCTCTTAAACTGTAAAGATAATTTGGAAATCACAACATATTAGTATACCCCTGCTATTGTTTGAATGTGAGGTGTTTCCCCAAAACTTCTCCTTAATGCAGGAATATTCAGAGGTGAAATGATTGATTGTGAGAACTGTGACCTAATCAGTCCTTCCAATTTGAATGGCCTGATTGGGTGGTAACTGTAGGCAGGTGGGACGTGACTGAAGGAGGTGGGTCACTGGAGATGTGCCCTGGAAAGGTTCATCTTTTCTGCAGCCTCCTCCCTTCCTGTCCTCCCTTCTCCCTGGCTGCATTGAGCAGAGCAGCATGCCTCTGCCTACCCTTCTGCCATGATATTTCGCCTCACTTAGACCCACAACAATAGACTCTTCCAACTGTGGACTAACCCTCTGAAACCATGAGCCAAAAATAAACTTTTCTTCCTCTAAGTTGTTCCTGCTGGGTATATTGGTTGCAGCTACAAAAAGCTAATTAACATAATCACCAACCCTCAAATGTGTCTACAGGATTTTTTCCTCATGTGAAAAATCTGGAGAGGCAAGTTTTGATAAAGGGAAGAAGGCCCGGATCAAACAAATACCATACTGTCTCTATAGAGAAGACAGTAGTTGCCTTATGAGGCCCAGGGAAGGGAGCTTGGTTTCTGACAACCGGAAGGGACCAATGACCAATGAAAGTCCACAGAAGAGCGACAGGGAAAAAGATGCCTCCTTCCTACATTAGTTCACACTCCTTTTGTCTGTTATTCTTGTAAAAAAGTGGCAATGTCTGTATTATGGTTGACTCAGAGAAAAAGAATATTAGCATTACTGAAAAAATACTGGATGATGTCTTACTGTAGATCACCTGTTCTGAACACTTTCTCTAGTGTTTGAAAGAAATACCATCCACCTCTTTCAGTAAGCTTTCCCCAATTCATCCTAACCTGTGTGATCTCCCATGTGGGGGTTTGTATTCAGTTGTACAGTTTTAAATCATTCCTTATTTGTTTGGTTTTTATTGAATCTTGCTAGCTAAACAAGGTGACAAATACTTTGAGGTTGAAATCCTAATGCTTTTTGTTTCATTGTCTTCACTAAAACAATTCAAGCAAGATTAAGTACATGGTATATACTAAATAACTTATAGGCATTTAATAAATAGAGATGGTCTGCCTTCCCTCTGCATTATCAGAGAACTGCATATGTATTACTGTCTAAGAAGATATGGAAGAAAAAGGATTATCAATGTTCATAATTTATTTAGTATACTCATATTTCTAAACTGTCATATTAAAATCTATTATTTTCTCACTGCTGTGGCCAAAGCAAAAACAAAAACAAAAACAAAAACAACAAAAAAAAAAAACCAGAAAAGTCCTTGTTTTAGTCAGCTGTTTCGCTGCTGTGACTAAATGATCTGACCAGCCCAATAATAGAGAAGGAAAGGTTTATTTGAGGGCTCATGGTTTCAGAGGTCTTAGTCCATAGAAGGCTGGGTTCATTCCTCGGGGCTTGAGGTGAGGCAGAACATCATGGCGGAAAAGCAAGGTGGAGGGAAGCAGCTTGCATCATGGAGAAGCAGAGGGAGAGTCTCCACTCTCCAGATACAAAATATATACCTCAAAGCCACACCCCAATTCCAGTCTCCTCCAGTCTCACCCTACCACTTCAATGAACTCCTCAGAGATTAATTCACTGATTGGGATAAGACTCTTACAACCCAATCCTTTCTCCTCTGCATTGTCTCACATGTGAGCTTTTGGGGCACACCTCACATTGGAACCATAACAGTCCTCAAGAGAGAAAAAATAAAACAAACTCAAACAAAAAAGCCAAAATAAATATAGGCTTTATATTAAAAAAAAAGCCAAAATAAAGGCAAAAAAGTCCAAATACTTGTGAAGTGAATTAAAATAAAAACAAAACCTTTATAAGGTCAACACAGATAATTACAGTACAGAGTGAAGCTAGGACAGACTTATTCAGTCAATTTATTCTGAAATTGAAGCAAATATTTGAAATGAATTAATAATGGATAGAGCAGCATCTGATTTTTTTCCCCCACATAATCCATTTTAGATCAAGAGTATTTTGTGGCAAGAACATGAAATCAGTTGAGACCAGATGACCTTTGCAAAAAATTGTGGCTGGCTAACTTCATAGTTCACTTCATATTGTATTTGAAACATGAAAGAAAAATCTTCTAGTTCCCATCTGCCACATAACTGCCCTTCCCTCTTTCAAAGTCCACACAGAAAACGGACTCTACCACAAAGCTTCAAGTGGAAGATAAGTGCTAATGCTGATACTGGACTCTGCTATATTAGGGCATTGAAACAACCAGTTTAGTTCTTGACTAATTCGAATAAATAAGTTGGTTAAATAGGATTAAATATGCAGCAGGAAATTTTTTCCTTTTTTTTAAAAAAAATCATGACTGTGCTTATAGCCTGTCAAATCAGCTTAGAATTAAGTATATAATAGAGAGGGATTAATACTTTTGGTCATGTTTATATGTTCTGGGTTAAGGACATAAACTCCATATAGTATCTACTAACAATACAATATGTTCAGTCAGATTCCTTTTAGATTATTACTTCTCTTTGACTAAAATTAACTTTTTCTAACTTCTTGGTAGCAGAATGCTTCCAAGTGCTTATACATCCCTAACTCTTGTTCACATTGAGTAGTACTATCCTGCAAAAAGCTGAAAATGTGTTGATAAGAGAGTCATTTCTTGTTCCACAAGATATGATCTCTAATCTTCCCACACAGGCTATAACTGGACAAATACCAATACCATTCTGCTCCAAATACTTGGTTAAATGAGATAGTTTATAGATACTCCACCACAGAGACATTCCATTGGTGTGATGGAGTTTGGGCTTGGTGTTGTGCAATAATGCTTTCATGTCTACATGTGTGCTTACTTCTTTATATCTGGAAACTTGAACTGTTCTTCCTTTAACTATTCTGTTCCAATGTACGTAAGAGAAGACTACTTCATCCCTTCTATTTAAGACAAAATCATCTTTTTTCACATCTTTCTCTCATCTAATTCAAATGTTGTTGTTATGATTTGGATATGTGGTATCCCCCCAAAACTCACAATACAAGGACATACAGAGGTGAGATGATTAGATTATGAGTTTTGGGATCTAATTGGGGGACTAATCCACTGATATGGATTAATTGGGTGATAACAAAAACAAAAGGGTGTAGTTAGAGGAGATTGGTTATTGGACGCATGCCTTTGGGTGTATATTTTGAACCTGGTGAGTGAAACTCTCTCTCTCTGCCTTCTGATTGCCGTGTCCTGAGCCAGTTTCCTCTATCATGCCCTTCTGCCATGATGTTCTGCCTCACTTTGGATCCAGAGCTAGAGCTATGGAATTGGCTGAATGTGTACTGAACCCCTGAAACCATGAGCCCCAAATAAAATTTTCCTCCACTAATTATTTTTTGTCAGGTCTTTTGGTCAAGGGACTAAGACAGTTGCTCTTGCGTAAAGAATCTCTTTCTTTCCCATTATCCCTTCCCATGGAGAACTCACCTCCCACTCCCTCTGACGAAGTGAGGTTATAGTGAGAAGTGGCTTTGTATACCATTTCTTGGTCAGTGAACTAGCTGTGTGAGCAAGTATAGTGTAAATAAAGAAGAGAGACATTTTATTTTATCCTATGTTGCTTCCTCACATTTTCACATGTTAATCGTTGGGGTGAAGGGACTTAGTCTTTTGAAATATCCATTTTCCTTCCTTTAAGGCTATTACCTCCCTCTCTGCGACTTTCTTTAAAACATCACTGTTTTTGTCTACCACACCCCAGAATTTATTTCAGTTTCTAAAAAACTGAAATAATATTTGGTGGAAAAATCTTCCTCGACAGCATTAATATTTACACTTTTTACCCTGATGATTCCTTGACTTGGAGTCACTCCATTCCTGTTTCTGCTGACCTGTAGAGCTCTTCGCTTCTTGAGTCCCACAACCTGAACTTTATTATCAGAAGTCACTACTTTTTTTCCCCTGAAATCTTTAATTATGCACTTCTCTGCATTGTTCATAAGTTTCTACTTACATCCTTCACCATTTAACCCAATATTTATTATTAACTTTCTTTGGCACTTACACATGCTCAAATGATGACTCTTCCTTCTCCTTTTCAACCTGACCTTCCACAGCCAACTTTTATACTTGGTATTCTCAGTCCTTCTCTCTGTCCAACTCACCAAATCTCAACCCCAAATAACCTCCACATTTTGCCTTCCCAGTCTTTTATATATATATATATATATATATATATATATATATATATATATATATATGATCAAAGAGCATTTATGGAGGAGTAAACAAAACTCAAAGACTTACCTGACTGCTGAAAACACTCTGCTTTCACTCTAAATGCTCTCTAATCTTGAAAATTTATGTTTTAATGCAAACTAGCATCCAGTTTCTCATCATTTCCTTTCATCTTCCACCCCATTGTGCTAACCACTATTTCAGAGAGTAAAGGACATCAGGTTTGCATGCTTTTGCATCACCCTTATCTCCTATGTCCTTCTTCATTTCACTTTTCAGTTTAGCCTTCACCTCTCTCAATATTCTGAACTCCACACATTACCATTGTTTTCAGGATATTATTACCATAAAGGTCTACTTTTTCTCAAACATCTTTACTCTATCCCACATGCATTATTAAAAACAAAGGGGAAAACAAATCTCATTAGCCAGATATTAACTAATATCGTGTACATATAGGTGCTCTGGTAGATGCTTAGGATGCAAAGGAAAAAAATCTCAATAAGAGAGTTTTTGTGTACTTGCTATCTTTTCTATTTACTAGCTGAATTCTTCACTTTGTTCACACAAACACTTTTCAAATATGATCCTGAGTTTGCGTCCTTTATTTCCATTTTAACCGTTTCTTTTAAGAGTCTTTTGCAGTCTAGTTTTGCCTCCATCTATGTGCTTCCCTCCAGGATTAAGGGGAAAGTGATGAACTTTTTTCATTATTACGTCTATTCTTTGCCTTTATTCACTTCACTTTGTATTTTCACTGTGTTTTCCATTTTCAGGTTCTCTTGATACATCTTAAGTCTGATTGGCTTTCAAAGTATTATTACAAATGCTATAATGTTTCCTCATCAGTCACTCTGTCAAGGAGCAATTGCACTTTAAAGATTTTCCACTGTCATTTCTATGCCCATCTCCCAAAATAATACCTCCACTCTGGTCTTGTACCTCTGTTGCGGCCCATTTTTCAAATGGCCTATCTAGTACTTTTATTTTAATAACCTGCCATATCTCAAATTCACCATGATCATAGCTATAATGTAGGTCTGGGACATGTTGAATGGTAGAAGGGCAGAAACTCCAAGTGGGGAATTAACTTTTCTGTAAAAATCAGGCCCAGAAAGATCAGTTGGAAATGTTTCAAGTAATGAATCATGAATATGGTCATTTCATACACAATTCCAGCAAGGCCAAACTAGTAGACCTAAAACATTATTAGGAACACAGTGCAATGGGATTTCAGGCAGAGGGTAGGAATGATACCTAGAGGGTAAGGGCCAAATTGTCAAAAAAATTTCCTGTGCTATTGCAGTTTCCATTTTGCTGGACATCTACTCTGTTAACCAGGAATTGAATCTTTAAAATCTCAATGGTTCTCGCAGCTATGTGGCTATTCTTTTCTGACTCTTCATTTACTTCCCTGAGTATTTCTTTTTAATCTTTCGCACACATGGCTCTTTCTTTTTTTCTTTTTCTTTTATCATTCATAAACAGTGTTCCCTTGGGTTCTATCTTTGGCTCTCTGCCATTCTCATTTTCCTTAGGTAAACCCATTCACTTGATTTTAACTACCACTAACTACATCCTGTCAATTCATATTCCAGATCCACAGTTCTGGTATCTCCCATGAGCTTGAGACTCATATATTTAACTAACTTCTAGTTAAATCCATTTGGATGTCTTACTCATCATGTTCAAATACAACATGTTCAAAGTAGATCTGGATTTTTTTTCTTTTCAAACCCACTCTTCCTTCCGATGTTTCCTATGTTAATTAATTGCAGCATTATTCACCTAGTCACTCAAGCCAGAATTTGTAGTCATCCTAAACCACTTCCTCTCTCTCTTCCCCCACATACAATATGTCAGCTAATCTTACCAATTTTACCTCATAATTATTTCTCAATCTCTTCCTTTACTTTCCTGGTTCAGTCCATCATCATTGTACACCTGGAATATTTCATAAACCGAATACTTGCCCTCCCTGATTGCCAACTGGCTTCTTTGCGTTCTATTGCCCTTTAAGCACTCTGGGTGGTGTATCTGAAACACAGATCTAGCTGGGTCATTTTCATGCTTATGACTTTGCCATAGTTTCTCATTATTTATTCTATGTGTCTGAGTTTCTGAGTATAGATTGAAAACTCCTCATGACCTATCTCTGAGTTTTAGGTATCATCTCCTGTCATACTTTAAACACTTGCCTAAAACTGAAGCCATGATCTATTTTTATCCATTTATTCCACAAACATCGCTCTCCTTCTATATTCACTATAATTTTATATAAACTTCTGAACTAGATAAGAAGTCAACATGTATTCCTTCACCTCTCTCACCAGTAACACCAAACAACTGTTCAACAAACTTGATAACTTTTATGCCAGAAAGTATCTTTCAAAGCTGGGCCAGCCACTCTATTCCCTTTAAATATTTCTTCTCTGAACTACAAAAGCATCTTGGTATCATGGAATTTGATGACACCATCCTGTATGATGAATTTGTGTACCTTCCTAAAGATATTGATTCCTAGAGGAAAGGGTTATATCAAAGAAATGTCATATGTATTACCAGTGGGTCCAAAGAGGATACCTGATTAAAATATAATTAGCAGAAATTGCATAAATAATCAAAATCACTCAGCCATTGTTCATGGATATAGGGTAACATTTATTTCCCAGCTTTTTGGGGGACAGACAAAACTAGTAAAATGTAAGGATAAAAGGACTTTTTTTTACCCCTTATTATCAACAACCTTGGAGAGCTTAGTATAAAAGGAAGGGTGTGGCAAGATATTCATCATCTAAATAATCTCCATACCACCCTTGCTCACCTTCTGGTCAAACAGTGGTGTGAACATGCAGAAAGTGTTTTGAAGTTACCTCAGCTTTTATGAAAACTATACACTATGGACTCTATAAACTTTGAGAGAAAATTCATTCAAGAAAATTTTTCTTTTGGGAAATTTGAGGCTCTCTGTATTTGATTTGACCGAAAGTGCTGTTAAAAACAACTTTCTGGAAAGTAGTTCTCATGAAAGTTCTATTACTCACCTCCAGCCAACTCAGCAAAAACAGCTCTAAATTTGTCTCAAAGTGAAGTTCAATGAAGAACTACATGCTTTTAATAATAATTCAATAGCTTCATAAATAGTCCCTCTAGGCATGAACCTATATGCAGTACACACTGAGCATGGAAATGAGAAGCTTAGAAAGAGTGGGGAATCAAGCCTGCTTGGGAATGGAGGATGGCATAAAGATGCTCTTTGATTCACAGTTTAAGTATCAATTACAAAAAGTGACTGCTTAAAAATGCCCAGAAGAAAGGTGTTTGCTTATTTTGTTGGAAGGTACAGATCACACTTTTCACCAGTTCAATTTGTGAGTCCTGCTTTTCACCACACCTCTTAGGGGACACTTAATAATAAAGACTCATATTTCACTTTCCACCAGCCGTGGCTACTTATCCAGTAGTTTCCACTCACATCTGACAGCACAGGCATAACCAGGATGTAATATAAGACCAGCCAGGCTGGGCCTACAGCAATCTTCTTTACGACACATTTGCATCAAACACTCGGTGTGTAAAAGTGAGAAATGCCTTTAATGTTGGCAAGTTGACGATGGGAAGGAAAAAAAAAAGTCTGAGTTCTCTGAGAGGCTAACTTTATCTTGAGTAAGAGTTTGTTTGGAATGTCAGTATCCAGTCTGAACAAAGAATTCCTTGTATGGTGAAGACCCCATTTGAATTTATTTTCCCATTGAAGAACTGAATTGAAGAGAAACTAGTCTCCTGGGAGAAAGCTGAGTTTAAAAATTTAACCACATTTTTGATCCCTGGCATTCACAATTAATATGACTTTTATTTTTCTTGGTGATTCAAATGGCAGGTATAAGGCATTTTGATTCAATTATCTACTTTCAGCATTTTTCCCATTCCACCAATTTAGGCAGTCTAGACAGTGTGGTTTGTTCTATGGTAAGTGGGCTTCTTTCTGGGAACTGACTCATTTTGGATCAGGGAGGAAGTTTAAGCAGACATGGATAGCTCTCTTCCACATACTTGTTTACACCAATACGTTTCAATAGCTGTGATACCATAATGAATTAATACATCTGGGTCATATTAATATTGCATTAGAGCAATACAACAGTAACATGATACAATAGAAACATTGCTAAGCCCTTAAAACTTTCACATGGCTTCGTTAGATGAAAAACATTCTGTCAATTCCAGCTCACAGACTTTATGTCTGCGAGAAGGCGAAATAGACAGTGTCCTGGGTGCCTTTGAATAGTATAAACTGCCTTGTTATCAACACCAGCACTGCTGTCCAGAGATAAGGAAAGCAGACAGTCAGACTAGTTACTCTGTGGGCTCTGCATTTTTATAACCCCCAAACACTCTCCTTTTTTGCATTATTGGTTTGTCATCCTCTGGTAATTGTTCATAAATCATTGCTCAAATTACTCACAACTCCATAATGTTTCCTGCCAAAAAGTATCTTACCAAATATTTGGTAGATTTTCCAAAATAATTTACTTGTAATATACTTGGATCTCACATTTTCAAAATGATAGGGAAAAACATAAAGAGAAAAAAAAAATAGGCTTTTTCTGAAAGCCAATTTTGCTGGATATAATTTTATTTCCAAAGTGAAAAACACAGATACATGAACCCTAGCTAGACCCTTTCTTTCTAACCACATTTCTAAATATCCATTCCCTGCTTCCAGTCAGGTCTGGATATAGTAAATTTCTCCTCAATGGAAGTTGACTCTATAGAAAGTTTCCCAAGAAAGAAATATCTCAACTTTTTGTGTTAATTAAGTCTATTGTTTTATAAGGACTTTACAAGGACTAACCTAAACATTTTATGCTCCATTTGAAATTGTTCTGTGCCTTTAGCATCATAAATAAAAATTAAAACCAGCTGCTTACCTCTGCCTATTACTGTTTGTATCCCTGAAGTATGTCGGTAGGTTTGCCCCTTCATAATTCTATAAGAATAGGCCCAGTTCCCCTGACCTTTCTTCAGAGAGACAATTTTCCAACCATTTAATCATTTTCATTGCTCTTCTTTGGAGCTGTTCCAAGTTCTCTTTCCTTGGGTGGGCCCACAGCCTTGTGGAACAGACGCCTGAGCTGTGCTGACTGAATGGAAACTGCTTCCCGGGAGACACCTAGCATGAGCTGGACAGCATGCTTTCCATGTGACTGCACCTTGTTTTATGTGCTCCCACTATATGAAAATCCAGATATCACTCAAAAATAAATATTGCAAGAAGTGTCACCATAAGCAAACTTCCAGAAAAATACCCTATTTTAAATATGATTGGTTTTCCAAAATTTATATATGTACAACTTTTCAGAGGACATCTATCATGTGAGGTGAAGTATATAATCTTTAGATATTTATTCACTTATTCATCCTTTCATTTATTCAGTGATGTTGGTCAAATGCACAGTCTACACTGATAAGATCTGGAAATATAAAAACTGAATATCTTGTCTCACTTATCTTGGTTGCTTACTTGAAGAGCATGCAACCCAGAGACATAGCATATAAATAGTGGGATCTTAGAAATCAATTAGATTTGTATTGAAATTGTGGCCTGTTATCTAGCATATGCTTCTGTGTTAGTTTTCTGTCACTATAATAAAATACCTGAGATAATTAATTAATTTATAAAGAGAAAAAATTTATTTTGGCTCAGTTTCAGAGCTTCTAATCAAAGATCAATTGGCCCCATTGCTTTATGCGTATGGCAAGTCATCACATCATGGCAGGAGCATGTGGTGGAGAAATATCCCTCATCTAATGTCCAGGAAACAAACAAACAAACAAAAGACTGAGAAGGTGCTGAGAAATGGGTCCCCTAATCCCCAATGAACTGAAGACCTCCTATCAGATCCCACCCCTTAAAGATTATACTATCTCCTAATAGCAATTCCCTTGGGATCAAGCCTTTGGCAGATTACCGAAAACCACTGCTTCTAGCCCCGGTTGCTCCAAGTGGCTCAGCACCGCTTCTTGCTCTTATGGCCCGACCAGTGGGACAAAAGACACGTACTCTTCAGAAGTTCATGAAGCAGCTTCCCGTTTATTCAGATAACACCCTCAATATATAAGCAGTCTCATGCATAAGCAATTGTAACCAGATATGTCCATCCAATCCTGTTAAAGGTCAAGTGATCACTCGCTCAGGCATACATGTAAAGTATATCTGTCCACGCGCTAGGCGGCTGAACTGATTATCATACAGCCAATTGTAAATGCTTCCTGCCTTTCTTCAGGCATAATCAGGATGCCGTTTGCTCTCTGCCAGTTGCCATCTTTAGATGTATGCGTAACCCTGGGCCCCGGGTCTCACCTGCCACAACTCCCCCTTTCTGTTTATAAAAGGGGCCGTGCCTGTCTTAGGTTGTCCACGGCAGAGCAACATCTAACCTGTCATTGGACAATGAGGCTTTAGCCCTCATTTCCTGTCTTAGGTTGGTATGAGCTCCCCATGAATCTTACCTGTCTTTGACTACCGGTCCAGCATTTTTAACCAGACTTGGGGGGATGAGCCAGCATCAATTGCGACGAGAGCTTGGCGAATAATGGCTGTTTTTCTGCACGGATGTATATGCATTTTGTATATGCACAGGACAGATACAACACACAAGAGACCTCCCCTGGACAAAAACCCAAACCATTATTTTCCCCATAGAACAGCGGACTGCAGAAATGTGGCCAATTGTTGTAAAAATAGGAGGATATAGAATAGAGGAGTTGGTAAGGGGTACAGGATAGGGACACATCTTCACTATCCTCCATAGTTCACGCAAGTCTCCTCCATTAATTTGGCGAGAAATCTCCAGCACCATCAGTGGGAGAAGCCTCCTCATCTTCTTCCTGTTTTTGGGTCTCTGTTGAGGCCTTGACCAATCTCTCCAGCACCTAAATTGGCGATTGTGAATCCTGTGGGAAAACACAAAAAGATCCTCGGGTCCAGATTAATACCAGATCTGGGCCTTCCATTGTCCTGATAGAATGTCCTTCCAGAGCACTTGAGGTAGATGCTTTTTATTAGGCTCTGAATGACGGTCAGCAGCCGATCGGCTCTCAGAATCAAGATTTTAAAAATTTAAAATGAACGAAACAACAGATAATTTGTCTTTTGGGGATCTGTATGATGCCCCTATTCCCCCTTTTTGTTTGTAAAGCATGTTTTTAAGCGTTAAATGGGCACACTGAACAATGCTTTGTCCAGTAGGATTATAGGGAATTCCTGTGACATGTTGAATACCAAAGGTGGAACAAAATTGTTTAAAGGCCTGGAATGTATATCCAGGACCATTATCTGTTTTAATCTGTTTGGGAACTCCAAGGATGGAGAAAGAGTATAAACAGTGTGTTATTACATCTTTGTTTTTTTCTCCAGTATGAGCAGAGGCCATAATAAATCCTGAAAAGGTAGCAATAGACACATGAATGAATTGTAGTTTTCCAAATTCTGAATAATGAGTTACATCCATTTGCAAAATATGATTGGGCTGAAGCCCTTTTGGATTTACTCCTAAAGAGGGGTTAGGAATAAGTATAACACATTTAGCACAAGACTTGACTATGTCCCGAGCTGTTGCCTTAGTAATTTTATACCGTGTGCGTAGAGTGGAAGCATTTACGTGAAATTTGGAATGAAAAAATTTTGCATTTTTAAGCGTATTAAAGATGTGTGGGTCTCTGGTGGCCATGTCTGTTAAATCATTGTGTAAACTTAAAGGACCTGGAAGGCCAGTATGAGCCCGAACATGCCCAATAAAAAAAGGATTTTTTTCTGTCCCAAATAAGTTTTTGTAAACTTTGCAAATATTTAGTAATAGTGGAGGTGAGGGAAATCATACAGTTAATTCTAAATTTTGAACAGCATTAACAACGTATTTGCTATCAGAGAATAGGTTAAAAGGCTCATGGTGGGTTTTGAATACTTCTATAGCTACTAATAGTTCCGTTTGTTGTGCAGATAGAGTATTAAACAACAATGTTTCTGTAACATTATCTATAGTAATAGCACTCGTACCATTTTTTGATCCATCAGTAAATATAAGGGTAGCTCTTGTAATAGGTTCTTTTCGGGTGACTTTAGGAAAAATTATAGGATGTTGACTCCAAAATTGGAGAAGAGGATCAGATGGCAAATGATTGTCAAACACAGCAGAAGTACTAGTAAAAACTATAGCCCATGAATTTGAATTATTAATAAGATATTGGATCTGAGCAGTAGTATATGGAGTAGTGATAGTTGAGGGATGTGATCCAAAGGTGGAAAGGGATACTTTTAATGCCTTAAGGATTAATTCTGCCACAGATTCAGTAAACAAGGCTAAGACCTTGTTAGGGGCATAATTCATGTGAACCCATAGAATAGGACCCTTTTGCCAAAATACTCCTGTGGGTGACTTATTTGTGGCGAAGACAATGAATGATAAAGGCTTAGTTAGGTCAATATGATCAAGATGAGCCTTTTCCATAGCTGTTTCAACATGCTTGAGAGCTGTTCGAGCCTTAGGGGTAAGCACTCGCTTAGAAAGAGGGTCAGAATCACCTTTAAGAATATCAAACAGGGGGCCCAAACTTGAGGTGGGTAAATGAAGGTAAGGTCTAATCCAATTAATATCACCCAAAAGTTTTTGAAAATCATTTAAAGTTCTAAGCTCGTCCACCTGAACAGTAATTTTTTGCGGGTTTAACCATAGTTTGATTTATGATAGATCCCAGGAAGTTTTTGGTGTCTGTAATTTGTACTTTATTAATGGCAATATGTAAGCCCCATCTTTCAAGTGACTTTAGTAAGGAATTATAACATTGCTCTAAGACAGGTTTTTCCTTATGAGCTGGCAAAATATCATCCATATAATGATAGATTAAAAGTTGAGGGTTAATTTTTTGATACACACCAGGGTGGAAATTAATCTGATTACCTTGCCCTTCATATGGTCCTTGGCCTATTAGCATGTTTAGATTCCATTGAGGATTGCCCGCAACTGCATTACATCGGGCAGTATCAGAACATAACTCCTGGTTAGCCACCTTCCATTTTAATATGGCTGTGCTTTTGTTAGGATTGGAAGCCATACCCAATCCTCTTAAAGTCTGATCTGCCTGTTGAAGTGGCCAGGCTTTGGGCCATTCTGTAATTTTGATAATACTTTTGACAGCCCCAGTATCTAATAAGCCATCAAAACTTTTGCCTTCTATCACTAACTTTGTCATAGGCCTATCTTTTAAACCCCATGTTAACATGACCATATTTTGGCCAGTAGAACCTAATCCTTTATTTCCCCTAATAACATTTTTTGATGGATATTGATCATAGAAACTGGGTAAGACCAACAATTGTGCTATGCGATCACCCTGAGCTATTATTGCTATACCTCTTGGTGAAGAAGCAAGGATTTTTATTTCTCCTGTAAAATCAGGGTCTATAACTCCAGGGACAATATTTAATCCTTTTAAAGCAGAAGAACTCTTCCCCAGAACTAGTCCCACTGTTCCTTTAGGTAATGGGCCAACAACCGAAGTTGGCATTGGTTGTACTCCTATCTCTGGAGTTAAAACTGCTCTGGCGGAGGCACAGAGGTCTGAACATCTACTTTCTCTTTCAGAAGCTCAAGTTGATTGTTCTTCTTTTACAGTTTCTAATATCTTTTCCCCTTCTCTTAACTGTTTTTGAGATTTTGGTTTTTTGGAAGTCAGACAGAAACGAACTAATGTACACGTCGCTACAACAACAACAAACAGAAACCAAACAAGAAAAGGTAACACAATTAACAACTTACACATATTTGTTATAGGACATCCTTTGCTGTCTTTTGGGACAGCCTTTCAATATATTCCCTCTCTAGGAGAATCTTCTGTTAATATTCCCTCTCTAGGGGAATCTTTAGTTAAAACCTTAAGGTAACCTTCTCGTTAATTATGCTAGCGAAACTGTCTTTTATTTACCTGAACGCTCACCCATTCCCACTCCGATCCTCGTCTGATCTCACTCTGGGCCACCACTTACCAAAAACCGCCACTTCTAGCCCGGGTTGCTCTAAGTAGCTCGGCGTAAGAGCTTCTTGCTCTTACGGCCCGACCAGTGGGACAAAAGACACGTACTCTTCAGAAGTTCATAAAGCAGCTTCCCGTTTATTCAGATAACACCCTCAATATATAAGCAGGCTCATGCATAAGCAATTGTAACCAGATATGTCCATCCAATCCTGTTAAAGGTCAAGCAATCACTCGCTCAAGCATACATGTAAAGTATATCTGTTCACGCGCTAGGCAACTGAACTGATTATCATACAGCCAATTGTAAATGCTTCCTGCCTTTCTCCAGGCATAATCAGGACGCCGTTTGCTCTCTGCCAGTTGCCATCTTTAGATGCACGTGGCGTAACCCTGGGCCCCTGGTCTCGCCTGCCACAGCAGATGGGTCTTTAGAAGATATTTAAGATACAAACTATAGCACTTAACTTCTCCAAATCTTAATTTCCTCATCCTTAAAAGGAGGATAATGATTATTTCTATGCCATAAAAGGCAATAAAGTTTAAACAAGAAATATGTGTGAATAATGTAACAGAATGGTTGGTTATTATTATATTCCAAGATCATTCACATACCAGGCAATTTCATTCATTGACTAAATTCATAAATAAAAGGATGGTTAACTAAATAAAGTATATAGGGAAATCAATTATTTTAATACAATGTAATAAGTGCTGTAATAAAGTTGTGAACAAAATTTCATGGGAGAACAGAGATGCAAAATACTAAGCTAAAGTATGGAGACTCTGGGAAACACTTAAGATGTATTATTTAAATGATATAATTAAGGATTGCAGAAATATACAAGACGGAAAATATGAGTAGGGACATTCAAGACAGAAGAAATAAAACATATGAAAGTACTAAAGTAAATGTGACAAGTTGAGAATCTGTGAGGGCCTTGTGCATTTTAAATGGAAGGGTTGAATGAAGGGTGGGTTTAAGTGATGAAGCTGGACAGGTAGGATTGTGTCAGAGGTTGTGTCAAATGCAATGTTAGAGTTTGTGCTGAAGTCAAATACACAGTGAAACAAACAAAAATTGGAAACAGAATTTTTTTAACTGTAGATAAGGTTTGGTCATTTCTCTTTTAAAAATTTCTTCATTACAAAAATCAAACTTGTATTCCAATATAGACATTCCTAATAAAATAGCAGATATTTTAAGGCTTTCAGTAATTTGATACATCTCATCTCTTTTGTTCATTACAAGTATACTCTTCATTGTAGGTTTTCTCAATCTCCACCAGAAATCTTTGCATGATTATTCAGTTATTAACTTTAAATATATTATTTGTGCAGAAATAGCAAGCAGTCATTTAAATTTTGTTTGTAATTTATTACCTTTTGTCCAAAAACTTTAGTAACCTGATGATAGCTCATGATGCCTCCATAGAGAATCCACTTCTATCTCACAACTGTAGAAAGAGTCCTGAAAATTGATAAAAAATTTTCTTACAAATAATAATAGACTGAACTCAAAGCCTTTCTTGTGTGTGCATATCTATCTATCTATCTATCTAAATTACGTGTGTGTGTGTGTGTGCTCTTTTCTGAAGATGTCTGCTCTATCTACAAAAATGGCAGTAATAAGGATTCTAGAAAAGGGTAATTGAGGAAACAAGTAGTTAAGTTTTTACTAATACTAAATACTCTAAGTTCAGTTCATTCCAAGTTTAGGTCAATAATATGTAAAGAAATAAGTAAAGATTTAAGTTAGAATATCAGGGAGTAAAATATGACATTACTATTATTTACTCATCCATCAACAAATATTCATTAAAAGCTTATTACATGCTTGGTAATTTATTAAATTTATTAAATGATAGATACATGATTACTTTATATGTAGCTTTGAGCAAGTTATTTAACTTAATTTCTGTAAAATAGGGAAAATAATGCCTTCATAATAGGATTGGGGGAAAAGAATGACAGTGGAATACAGACCCTGGCACAGTACATCCATGTTTGTGCCCTTTGGTTGTCGGTTGATTGAAGAGGACTGTTCTAAAATAAAGGAGTAGTAATGAAATAGCTCTAGACCAGAGCACAAAGTAAAAGTAGTAGTTAATATATTTGGGGTTCATGGTAATCTATGTATTTGCAATAAATAAAAGGGGATTAGTATATGGAATCAGAAGGATAGAGAAGGGTACTATTATCTCAACAAGCTTTTGATATATTTACATTCAAATCCTGAACCAGTCTAAATATTAACTGAGTGACTATAATAGTTGCTGGGTCCCTGAGTCTCAGCTTCCTCATTTTTCAAATGGGATAATATATTAGTCAGGGTTATGTAGAGATACAGAACCAATAGGAATAAGTAGATATATAGAAAGAGGTTAATAATGAGGGAAGAACTCACATGGTTATGGAAACTGAGAGATCACATGATCTTCCATCTGCAAGCTGGAGACCCAGGAATGCTGGTGGTGTGTAGTTCCAGGCAGTCCAAGACAAGAGATCCAGTGGAATAAATCCTGGTCCAAATGTGAAGGCCCAAGAACCAGGATCCTCTCTGAGATTAGAAGATGAATGTCTCAGTTCAATCAGAGAGAACAAATTCATACTTCCTCTGCCTTTTTGTTCTGTTTGCTCCATGTTTGTACTAAATGATGCCCACCCTTATTGAGTGATCTTCTTTCTTCAGTTTATTGATTCAAATGTTAATCCTGCAGACACACCCTCATAGATATACACAGAAATAGTGTTTTATCAGGTATCTGCACATTTCTTAGCCCAGTCAAGTTGACACACAAAAATAATCATTACAAGTCCATGCCTCATTATTTTGGTACCCATCGATACATCTCTTCAAAACACACTTAATCTCTAAATAAAGAAAATAACAGGATCATAACTATTCTTAATTATCCTGTGTGCAACCTAAAATACCCTAATCCCTATCCCAGAAGAGGATGTAAGGTACTGGAGTGATGTTCACTCTTCTGTAGCCTATAATTTAAATACTGTGATGTAAAATTACTAATACTTAAAATATTGATCTAGAGTCAATAACTCTTAAGCTACATTATAAGGAAATAAGAGGGGAAATAAAGCAAAGGAATTGTTTAATATATAAACACATAGACACAAACATAGTTTTGACAAAAATAAAGCAGAAATACTCATGTAAACCCCTATCTCTCACCCTGCTCAAAACTCAACTCAAAATGGATCAAGGACCTTGGAATCAGACCAGAGACCCTGCATCTTAATAGAAGAAAAAGTAGGTCCAAATCTTCAACATGTCGGCCCAGGATCAGACTCCCATAGCACAAGAAATAAAAGTAAGAATCAATAACTGGGATAGATTCAAACTAAAAAGCTTTCTCTCAGCAAAGGAAACTATCAGTAATGTGAAGAGAGAGCCTACAGAGTGGGAGAACATCTTTGGGACTCATACTTCAGATAGAGCGCTAATTTCCAGACTCTATAAAGAACTCAAAAAACTCTACACCAAGAATACAAATAATCCAATCAACAAATGGGCTAAGGAAATGAACAGACACTTCATAGAAGAAGATCTACAAGCAATCAACAAACATATGGAAAAATGTTCAACATCTCTAGTAATAAGATAAATGCAAATCAAAACTAAAAAGCTTTCTCTCAGCAAAGGAAACTATCAGCAATGCCAAGAGAGAGCCTACAGAGTGGGAGAAAATCTTTGTCACCCATACTTCAGATAGAGCACTAATCTCCAGAATCTATAAAGAACTCAAAAAACTCTACACCAAGAATACAAATAATCCAATCAACAAATGGGCTAAGGAAATGAACAGACACTTCACAGAAAAAGATGTACAAGCAATCAACAGACATATGAAAAAATGTTCAACTTCTCTAGTAATAAGAGAAATGCAAATCAAAACTACCCTAAGATTCCATGTCACCCCAATTAGAATGGCAATTATCAAGAATACAAGTAACAATAGGTGTTGGCGAGGATGTAGGGAAAAAGTACACTCATACATTGCTGGTGGGATTGCAAATTGGTGCAGCCACTCTGGAAAGCAGTATGGAGACTCCTTAGAAAACTTCAAATGGGACCACCATTTGACCCAGCTATCCCACTCCTTGGTCTATGCCCAAAGGACTTAAAATCAGCATACTACAGTGACACAGCCACATCATTGTTTATAGCAGCTCAATTCACAATAGCCAGATTGTGAAACCAACCTAGATGCCCTTCAATTGATGAATGGATAACGAAACTGTGGTATATTTATACAGTGGAATATTACTCAGCTATAAAGAATAATAAAATTATGGCATTTGCAGGCAAATGGATGAAATCGGAGAATATCATGCTAAGTGAGATAAGCCAATCTCAAAAAGACCAAAGGAAGAATGATCTCGCTGATAAGCAGATGATGGCACATAATGGGGGGGGAGGGGCAAGAATGGAGGAAGGAGGGACTATATAGAGGGAAAAGAGGAGTGGGAGGGGTGGGAGGGGTGGGAGGGAAGGGAAAAAAATAACAGAATGAATCAAACAACATTACCCTATGTAAATGCATGATTACACAAATGGTATGCCTTTACTCCATGTACAGAGAATCAACATGTATCCCACTTGTTTACAATAAAAATAAATTTAAAAAAATAGTTTTCATTTCTATAACTACTCACTTAGTAGCTAGTATGTATAATTTTCCATTAGCCTCAATCACAGAGCAGGATGATACCAAGTAATAGATGCCCCACAGGATCTCTGAATGGGAAAAAATCATGAATACCAGGGAGATATTTTTGTCCCATGTGAATGCTCACCAAAGGATGGCCTCAAAAGTGGAAGATTTTTATAATTAAGTTGTTAGAATGACCAGTTCTAACCTGATATCAACCTCTTTCCCCAGTCATCCCTGTCTTTACTCAGTGGGCCCATGAACAAAATGGCCATAGTGACCATTGTGGTGGGGAAGATTATGTGTGGGCTTAGTAACATGGACTATCACCAAAGTCGACCTGACTTGAACATTGCTGAGTTCTTAACCTGCCAGTAGAAGAACCAACAATGTGTCCCTAATATGGCATCATTCCCCTGGGGCATTAACCAGCTCCCTTTTTGATTACATTAGAACTCTTTTTATCATGGAAGGGACAGTGCTTTGTATTTATGGGAATAATCACTTACTCTGGATATGAATTTGATATCCCTGCATACAAATGCTTATAACTGAAAACTGTGGACTTCAAGAATGCCTTATCCACCATTGTGGTTTTTCCATGCAATATTACTTCTAAGAAACTCACTTCAAAATAAAAGATGTGTGTCAGTGGGCCCATGCTCATGGAATTAACTGTACCTCACCATCCTAGAGCAGCTGACTGATAGATTAGTGGAATGGTCTTTTGAAGACACAGTTATAGTACCAGCTAGGTGGCAGCACATTGTAGGACTGAAGTTAGAGTCTCTAGAAGTCCACATGTTCTCTGAATCTGCACTCAATATATGATGCTTTTTCTACAATGGCCAGGAATCACAAGTCTAGGAATCAAAAGGTGGAAATGGGAGTGACAGTATTCACTATAACCCATAGTAACCCACTAGCAAAAGTTTTGCTCTTTGTTTCTGATAATTTTTGTTTTGCTGGCCTAAAGTTCTTAGTTTTAGAAGAAGGAATGCTTTCACCAGGTAATATAATAAGAATTCCACTGAAATGAATGTCAAGACTATTATGCTGCTTCTTTGGACTCCTCATGATTCTGATTCAACAGGTCAAAAAAAGACAGTATTGATGGGGCCGAGGTTGGACTGGTCTAGACTACCAAGGTGACTCTTATTCTATAGCAGACATAAGAAAGACTATGTCTGAATCACAGAAGATCTCTTAAGACATCTCTTATTTAGTATTACCAAGCCCTATGATTAAGGTCATTAGAAAACTATAATGATCCAACATAGGTAGGACTACCAATGACTCAAGCCCTTCAATAATAAATGGTTGGGTAATCCTATTAGTTAAATAACCATGATGAACTGAGGTGCTTGCTGAAGGCAGAGGGAATACAGAATGAGTAGTGGAAGAGGTAATTGTAAATATTAGTTACTAAGTGAATAGTAACAAATAATGAAATCTGCCATGAACATTTCTGGTTTACTTTGTTATGAGTACTTTTGTGTGTATATATATATATACATATATTAAACCTGTACTTTATTTTCTTTATTATTCTTCTATCTTGTACATAAGAAGTATTGATCTTAAATCAGTATTTAAGCATTATTAATTTTATATTATAGTATTTAAATCTTCCCCAAGTTCCTTTGTTAGCAATTTTCCAATCATGTTCCTTCCAAGCTCCTGACCACACAACCAAACTATTGGCCACATTCCACTAATGGACATATAATCCCTTGTCTGGTCATTTATCTTGCCAAACAAAGTGCATAATTAGATGCACTGACTAAAACTTCTGTACACTGAAAGAGTTTTCCTTCAGAGATGTTCCAGAGAAGAACTGTGGTGATACAGTTGTCTACTTTTGGGTGATACCCACATATCATACAGAAACATCTAGAAACCAGGCCAAAGAGAAGTAAATAGGAATGTGATGAATCATCATTCCTGCATCTTTGAAGTCCTCGACAGTGGCACTAATTGCTTCAGGGATGTGATATTATCTTTTATTTACTATTTTTCTAGGTAGAAGCTATTCTAAGGACTTTCACTTTGGTATTCCAACCAGAAGAACCCCCATGGAACTGATAGGAAGATTCTATCAGATACTAGTTATGCCTGGTCAAATTATGTATTCCAGAACTTGGAAAATACCCACATATTTAGCTCATGGACACAGTGGAACCACTGTGAGATAAATCTGAGCAAAAATTCCATTGATTACCTGACATTCATAAACTCCTACTTGACTAAAGGGCCACAGTAATGTCTTAGGTCTCTTAAGAATCAGTGTCAGTTAAAAACTATGTCTAATATTTCCCCAAATTCTGATGATTTCCTTTTTCCCAGTACACAGTTATCTTGGTCAAAGGCTGAAAAAAAGATAAAAATCATACACTTTTGGTAATGTGCTTGGTTTTTTCTTTGAGGAAATCCAGACTCACCTTCACTTAATAAGTTCTGGGTAAACAAATGGCTAAGTCTCAGAATTGGTAGATGAGTCGTTACTCTCTGTTTTAATGATTGTAGCTAGATTTTTTTCACTTGACCTAGAATTTTTCTGCCTACATAGATAAAGAACATAGTAGGGTACCTGTCTACTTTACTCTTAGAAACACCATGATCCTCCAGCCAATGCCATAGTTCTGCACAAGTTGGACAATTCTGAGTGCTGCTCTGCTGTCCATTATGGTAACCATTCTCCAACCTTCGTCTTTGGTGGTTGAATGCTGCCAATTGGCCTCTGCCACTCTAGGATTCAATTACAACCATTGGATTTATGTTTACTAATTAAGCGGTTATGATATCCATTGTAAGGTCTGGCCTGCAGAAAAAAGTAATCACAGAACTCTTTAAGGATGCTGGGGTTCCCTTCACAAACTTATTTCTCAAAGTATTGTTGAATGGTGTATATTCTGGCTCCTCTCTGTGTGGGATAGTAGGTCTTAGATAGTTGCTATAGTCTAACATTGCAAACTCTCTAAGCCTTCGTATGTCTTTTACATTAAACCAAACTGTGCTGGGAATTTTCAGTTTGCTCATGGTGGGGTAATTTTTTCTTCTTGTTTCAGTCAACCAACTAAATAAACAGAGTCAGATCTAATTGACCAAGTTGCAATATTAAATATAGAATCACTACTTACTACACTTACATCAATAAATTTGACCTTACCCAAATTTATGTTCCTTCTGTCATTATTTCACAC
The DNA here is from genome assembly GCF_902686455.1 of Sciurus vulgaris. Lineage (NCBI taxonomy): Eukaryota > Metazoa > Chordata > Mammalia > Rodentia > Sciuridae > Sciurus > Sciurus vulgaris. Next base: position 106,053,981 of record NC_136465.1, read on the forward strand.
ATTTCCATCCATTCCCATACATGTTCCTTGGATTTCTACTTGTATAAATTAGAAGACTCAATTTCTCAATTAAATTAGACATTCCAAGCAGTGCTCTTGGAGTGTAACATACCTCTTCTTTGGTCGCTCTTTGAACCTTACCCAAAAACTCTAAAAGGGCCTGATGGAACTGGAAGATAGTTGTAATTCTAGAGTCAAAGAAGATTGTGGAATGATTTCTGAGGAGAATTAGCATTGTCCTGTATGGAAACTAGCTCAGGGGAGGCCATTACTATTTCTTCTAGATATGCAGTTTAATTCCCTCAATAGAGACAGAAAATCCCCTCAACAGAGACAGAAAGGCACATATCATGGTGAGTGGGGAAGCTACTACCCTTGGTGGTGGAGATGTCACTGCCACTTGGGTGGGGAGGCCACTTCTGGAGTTGGGAAGGCTGCTTTTTCTGGGGGTGGGAAGATTTTTGTCACTGGGAAGGAAGAGTCACCAGAATTTAGGGCATCAATGTTTTAAACTTCATAAGGATTTTCCTTCATCTTCCCATTCAGATTTAATAGGATCCCATTCTTTCCAATCAAGGTCCTCAGTTTAACAGCAGACACCCTTTGCATCTGGGAATTTAACTTACATTATAATTTGGCCAATAGCATGATAACATCCTGAGTTTGATTTTCAGCAATTTCAGCCTGGCAGCTACAGTAAATAAAGCTCTCCCCCAGTGCATGTCTAGAAGTTCTTAGGTTATTTTTGCAGTGCTTCAGCTGGGAACCCAAATCCCTGAAATCATTCTTTTCTTCTGATACTTCACCTAGGGACATTTGGCTCACCTGACAAAGTCATTGAGTTCCTTGGTTTCCCCAAAATATTCAAAGAAATGGTTGGTTAGAAATATCTAATGATAAATTTTATGTCTCTCTAAACAACTCATGGCATGAGTTTTCAGTGCTCTGTTTACCACTGGATAAAGAGTCATCAGCATCAAATTAAATCTAATAAAATTAGAGAGGCAATTCCAGAAACCCTTAATCCAATACAGAAAATACACCTTAAGAATTCTGTTCCTCTGGAACCATTACCAATGGGAAAATCTGTAGTGAGATTTCCAGAGAAGCAGAACCCACAGGAGCAGAAATATAGATATCCCAAAAGAGATTTATTATGAGGAATTAGCTAACATGATTATGGAGAATGAGAAGTCCTGCAATTTGCTGTCTTCAAACTAGAGGCCCACAAAAGCTGGTGGTATAGATTAAGTCCAAGAACAAAGGACTCAGGACCAGAGGAGCCAATGATCTGAGTCTGATGATCCAGAAACCAACAGTGTCAATAACTACAGGCAGAGATAAATGGTGGGGCTCCAGCAGATTCACAGTTCCTTTACCATTTTGTTATATTCAGACCCTTGACGGCTGGATGATGCCCATCCACATTGGTAAGGGTGTGTCTTTACTCAGTCTACTGATTTGAATGCTAATCTTCTCTAGAAGCACCCTCAAATCAACACCCAACATGAACATCTTACCAGCTCTCTAAGTATTTCCTAGCCCAGTCAATTTGGTGCATAAAATTAACTATCAAAGTTAATAATAATATTCAATTGCATGGGATGACCCTTGTAAGGAATCTATCACAGTGATGACAGTAATTAGTATTGTTTAACTATTATTCTTGAGAATCCCTTGGAATTCTAACTCACTTACATTGCTATCTGACTTCATTATGCTTTTTCTGATTTAATATTGCAATGACAAAGTCAGAGAATTGCTATTTTCCATCCAGAAAATTCTCCCCCTTTTAAGTGAAAAGGAACTATTAGGATAATCCCAGAATGAAATGTCAATCCATTTGGATATGCAAAAATTCAACACTTTTCTGTCTAAGATTTCCCAGCTTTCTTTGTATAAGTTCATGACATCTAAATTATATAAAATGTTACTTCTTCTTATTTAAAAAGAAAACAGAAGTAAAATTATACATTCTTCAATTTTATCTTCTTAATAGCTACTTACTCATCTCTTCATATTTTAAGCTCAGAAAAAGGCTGTTTATTTTCTATGTCAGCATTCTGCTCCTTCTCATTGCTTATCCACAGAAAATGACAGAAAATACTCCATGTGGAAGGTTCAGTGAAAGTAACAGCATCAACATTCTTTTATCTGTGATGACGGAGAGATAATCCACATGTGAAAGCACTTGGTGCTTCAGCTTATTTTGAGTGACAGAAGCATAATAGAATCTCCTAAGCATTAACATTCTACAATAACACAGCATTGTCATCCTTTGTCTGATCCTGGCTCATACAAACCCCTCTCAGTGTTTCAAAGTCCTAACAAAAACTGGAGAAATACACCTCAAAGCTATTATGTGGAAATGGATTAGGTACAGCTCTAAATCTTAAACAAACCTTTAGTGATGCGAAAGTATTATTTATATACTTCTTAAGGGATGTTTATGGACAGGATGAGAATGAGAATCTGGATCTTGCAAGCAATTTGCATACCTAAATCTTATATATATATTATGCTTCTCAAAAGTATTAACCTTTTCTGTCCTTTTCCCACATTTGATATTTTGGTTTCTTAATGCTGTTTTGCAAACTGTTTAAAAGAAGGCTGAAAGGAAAATTCTGTATTCATTTGAAAGGAAAATTTTATATTCTTTTGAATTTAGAATTAAGGACATCTTGTAATTTTCCATTATCTCTTGGTTTTTAATTTAAAAAAGCAAATGCTATTACCTTTTGTTGTAATCCAGGTATAATGAGCCTTCAGAAATTTGGCAGTAGGAGGAATTTCTTAGTCATTTCCTCCCATATCTCTTTCTGTGCTCATGTCCTCAGAGCTAAAATCTGTTCTTTAATTTCTTGATAGACCTGACCTGTTTATTGTCATAGGCACTAAATCTGGACCTTCTTTTCAAATTCAATGCCCTCACCTCATTCTTTGTACCCATTGAAACTTACCTATCTTGATTCTCATTTCCTTGGCTTTATGTTCCTAACCCATGCTCAGAGAAGTAGTATGGTAGAAGTAGAAAGAGTACTGTCTGCAGCTAAGAGACTTGCATTAAAGATCTGGTTAAAATCTAGTGGTATGTTCACCTGAACTGTTCTGCAAGGTTTGTGATATTTCAGTTAACCTCAAAAACTGTCCTCTGAAAACAGGCACTGTGGAGTTAATCACACAGTTAGGAAGAGGGGGAATCGAGATCCCAGATCAAGCACTTAGGCTCCAGAGTCTATGTGTTTAATTCCTATGTTATTGTGCCAATGATTCACCTTGTGTTCCTCTCTTGGCCTCTGTCTCGTCTAATACTCCTGTCAAATAGGAACATTAGACAGTAGCAATGATCACTATCTATTTCATAACTGTACACTTTTGAGGAGTGTATTCAATCATATTGCCATGTTGCACTTATAGCTAGACATATAAGTGATGTTTTCAAACTGAGATAGAAGCACTGCATAAAATTTGTTCTCTAATACCAAATAATGGTGACAGTCTTTTCTTAGGACACCATTAGAGGCTGAGCAATTGATGGCAGATGACTGAACAAATAAGTATCTACATTCCCATGATCATGCAATGTATTCTAACATTGGGTATTACTTAGAATTTTATTTTTACTGCATAGAGAAAAATCCAAAAATAATACTTGCTTGCACAAAATAGAAAAGTATTTCTCTCATGTAAAAACCAGGTGATAGGTGTTCCAGAAGGTGTAGCACCTTAATCATCCAGGCTCCTGTATTTCCAATCAATCATCTTAGTTCAAGGCTTCTATCCTCAAGATCAATTCATGTTGTCCATATGGAGAAAAGAGAAGGGAGAAAGGACCCCAAATCTCCCTCGTACATGAGTTACCTCTATTTAAACAACCTCAATGAAGATCCATCAAGTGCTTCCACTAAACAAGCCCACTTATGTATCTATAGCCAGAACTTATGATCAATCTTAGCATCATGTTAGTCTGGGACATGTTATCCCTCAGCTGGATGTTTTGCAGTCCTGAATAAAATTACCTTTCTATTAGTAATGCAAAAGAGGAGAATGGATATTGAGTGGCAAAAAGGAGTCTTGGTAACCTGTTATAGGATCTGCATTAGAAACACCAGTGACACAAGGAAGTGACATTTGAAAAATAAACAGGACTTGGTTATTAGTTAGAAATGAAACACAAAGAAGATTAAAGGGTCAAAGTCGGTGATGAAAATGAAGTGAAAATACAATACTTAAGAACAAGAGGAGAAACTGGTTATGAGGAAGATGATTTCATAGTTTTTAACTTCCCTAAAATTTAGGTAGATGTAGAGAAATCAAAAGGACGTTCTGGGAAGCTGCTCCTAGATATTCAAGATTGAAACTCAGGTTAATTTATTTGGGCAACATATATAGATATGTGTGAGTGAGTGGATTTATATACAGTAACTGAAGTGATTGGAATTGATAAATTTACCTAGGAATAACGACTAGGACTCATGCCCCAAAACAACTACATTTTAAGGTGTGGAGAGAAAAAAGACCCAATAAAGATAAAGCAACAAGGAGGAAAACCAGGGGAATTTGAGGTCCTCTGGCTGAAGTAAAAGACAAGTAAGTAAAATGGAATGATTGATGATGTTAAATGCTATTGAGGAGCCAGGTAACGTAAGGACAAGATTTGTTAAGATTTAATACCATAGAAGTTGTCAGTTGCCTTGAAGAGAGTAATTTTTCGGGACTCTTACTGAAATACAATAATAAAATAAGACTATAAAAGGTAAGAAAAAGGAGATAGTATGTGAGGACCACATTTTCAAAAAGGTTTATAGTGAAGAGGAGAAAAAAGACAATAACTGGAGGGAGATTATGGAATCAAGAAGAAGATAATCAATATAGTGAGGTTCTCCGTGGTTCTCACTCAGTTCTATATATGGATTACTTTTAGGCAAGAGAAAAGATATCTAATTCATTGCAATAGGAAAGAAGGAAGAATATTCAGAAGTATTTCTGTTTGCTTGTAGTTTAATAGGAATTTGTGAGTTCTCATCTAATGGCTTTATTTTCTCTGTGGATTAGCAGTCAAACTCACCTGCTAAGATGTATGGAGAAGTTTGAAATGGCTCTGGAGAATGGGAGAATATTGACCACCAAAGCTTAAGGATACGGGGAAGGGTCAAGCATATGATTGAGGTCACAGACCTCAGTAAATTACTACAATCTTCTACTCCTTCTGCTTCTCCACATATACACATTTCCATATTTGTTTATTTTTAGTTATTTTATGTTTATTTCTTTTTAGAGTTTTCTTTATCATTATATTTTCTAACTAGATATTGCCAACATAAAATACATATATTTCACTGTTCTGTATTAACTTCTGTCTTTGATAGCAAAATCCTTTATTGCTCCTAGTCATTTTTCAGTTTGTTATCTTGGGCTGTTCAGCTAAAAATATCCCTCCTTTCTAAAGCATATTTCTCATTCTTTTTCCACTTCTATTTAGTGACTATGACTTCTGAATAATGATGAATAGCAACAGTTACATAAATCATCCTTTTCTCATTCCTGACTTTAATGGAAATACCTCTGATGTTAGGACAATTTATTAGGATGTATTTTCTTCATAAATATTTATTGAGCACCTATCATGCATAGTCTGGTTATATTGTGGTGAAAGAATTTGACAACTCCCACTTGTACAATGTCCAGTGAGGAGATAAGTTTTTTAAAGATTACAAAGATACGACTTCATAATTATAACTTGTGATAAGATTTAGAAACAGAAAAGAAGATTCCAGGAGAGGAAGAAATGTAAGCACTATTTTAGATCAGAGGCTCAAGTAATTCCTCTCTGAAAAAAAAAAATGACATTTAAGACATAAAAGTTGAGTCAGAATCACAGAAAACTCAGATCAAAGTGGGAAGATAGGGGTGAGTAAAAGGAGTTGTGTTAATATAAGAGTATTTAATAAAACTACAGATTGGGATTATGTTGTATAATGAAAGGCAGAACACATAGCAAGTGATAAATATTAACTCTTAAGTGATAGCGTATTATCAACTTTCTTATGTTAATAAAATTAAAATTTTTTTATGCTTGGTTTAATTAGAAGAGATTGTACAATTGGGAATGATTTAAAATCATATGAATAATCCCTAGAGGCATATTCTGAGATGATCATAGGGGTTTTCTCTTTTTATCTGTATTTGTGATAAATTATATAAACAGATTTGCTAATATCAAACTACTCTTTCACTCTAAGAATAAATCTGTTATAATTTTATATAATTTTTCATTTAATTGACTTATATTAGGAATTTTATGAATACATTAATAAGGTTTTAAAAATTATTTTTGCAGGTTTTTTTGGTTTGTTTTTATTTATTGTACTTGTCAGATTTATTACTAATGTTATGTTAACTTTGTAAAATCATCTAGAATTTTCCATCTTAAATAATATTTGGGAATAGCTTCACATCACAAGAAGTTTTCAAGGAACATTTTTATGAAACTATTGAAATTTGTGATTTTTTGGTGGCACAATTTTACAGCAATTACATCAATTATTTCTTGCCATATGTCCATTAAGATTTTATTCCTCTTTTGAGTCTGTTCTAATAATTCATGTTTTGCTAGTATACATTACTATTGATTTTCTACTAAATATCTTATAACTGATTTATAAATGATTTTACCCAGACCCCACTCATTCTTTGTAAGGATGATCTTCAAAATTGTTATGCTAATTGATTTACTTTTTCTCTGATAATCTTTCAACAATTCTCCATTTTTCTCAAGATAAAATTCAAAACTCCTAATACAAAATATAAGCCATGAGTTTCATTATTTCTAAAGCCATATCACTTTCTTTCTTTAGGTTCATTTAAATTCCCAGGATATTTTAGGTTCATTCTTCTCCTGGCAATCTGTTTTTATTATTCCGTCTAACTGAAATTACCTTCCTCCTCTCTTCCCCAATTTCTGGACAATTCTCCTTTAACTCTTCTTCTTCTTTTTGGTAATGGGAATTTAACCCAAAAGTGCTTTACCACTGAGGCACATCCCCAGCCCTTTTTATTTTTTATTATAGGGCAGAACCTTGCTAAGTTGCATTAGAACCATGTTAAATTGCTGAACCTGGTCTCAAACTTGCAATCCTCCTGCTTCAGCCTCTTAAATTGCTGGGATTACAGGCACATGCCACCATGCCCCACTACTATAACTTTTCTTGTTCCTCAGGTGTCTGCTCAGATGTAACTTTCTCCAGGAAGCCCTCCCTAGCACCAGAGAGTACATGTCCCCTCCTGTGGAGACATGTCACTGTTGGGTGGACTGTAAGAGAGCATGTGGAACTTTAAGCCATTTGAGAGGGGATGCTTTACTTAATTCATCTTTGTATCCTCAATGTCTGTAATAAAGGGTGGCACATAGAAAGTACTCAATAAATATTTATCAAAATTTTTAAGTTTATCAAATTTCATTTGTTTACATACAGAATAATATTTTTGTTAAACATGATATGCAACAATATTTGACCACAGTCAAATTTTGTTTGTTTTAAGGGTAGAATACAAAAGTTAAACATTGGCTATTCCTTGAAAGTTTGACTTATAAATTTTGTTTTACATTACAAAATAATAATTCATTCCACAAGTGGTTGTGTTTCTCAAAAGGAATTATGATAACTCTATACTTCCATGTAATGGATTAGGGGAAGCTATCAGAAGCAGTCATCTTAATCTATTGAATCTTGAAAACAGGACAGGTGTAAATAACTTCTAAGTACACTGAAAGTTTTAGCAACTCCCATTTATTTCACCTTCCAAAGCACTCACCTTAGTTTACCAAAGAACTAACAGATTTTTTTCACTCACATATTATCAGTCTTCATTGTATTTAAGTACATAATTACAAAAGCAAATGCAACTGGGATGAAGAAGTTTGAGAATAAAAACCCTGACTTGCTACACACATACTTGAGCCCATGAAAACAGAAATAATCTAGTAGCCATGAACAGAGAGATGGGCAACCTTTGTTTATCTGTGAGCTGGTTAAGCAGAACTCTTTTAGAGTTTCTACTAGATGTAGAGGCAGTTCACAACTTAGAAATTGCTGTTGAAATTTATTTGTAAGTTTGATAATTTGAATTAAAACAATTTGTCATGCAGGATAAGAAATGATTAAAGCTCAAAGATCAGGCAAAAGTCCTCATTAAAAAGGAAGTTGGTCTAAGACTATATTATTATAACCTGTGTTTAGGTTAAAGGGGCTAGGAATTATGTAATATGGAAGGGAGCAGAAGAAATCATATACAGAGAACATTTCTTGGTGTTGGAAAGACTCTGGAGAAAATACCACCATATAAAAGAAGATCTTGTGAGCCCAGATGCTTCTACACATTTTTTTTTCTATCTCCTGTTCCATCTCTGCTGAGGGTATTCCAAATGTTCTACTCTAAAATATATGTATAATCAAAAGGTCCTGATTTTCAGAACTGATTTCTTTTTCCCACTACTTCTTCACTTATTGGCAAAGCACCCCTTGATTCCACTGATACATGTCAAGTAAATGAATTTTTATATGTACTGGCTATAAAATTTCTATTTGTTCTACATGTTTTAGGATTACCTTTGGCACAGCCATTCTGCAGTTACTAGTAGGGTCATTAATGTTTTATTTGGAAGACTTAGAACTTAAGTCAAGCTGCCTGAGGAATAAGAAACACTGTGGTTGGAGTTGATTTACATCGTCTTATTAATCTCTCTCTCCTTTTAAAAAATTCATTCAGCTCTGTAATAGCAACTTATTAGAAAGCTTTGGTCAGTGTCTCCATCCCCACTCATTGCTCTGAGATAAATTATCTCCTACTAAGTATCTGCTGAAAAAAATAACCTTAGTATATGGATATCTACCCCCAAAATCGTCCTCGGTTGACCGGTTCCAGGATTGTGATGGAAATCTCTTTCAAGCTGAATGCCCCCCCACCCCTCCTCTCTCCCAGGAATCAGGTGTTAGGATATTGAGTGAGTTTGTTGTGGATATTGAATTGGACAGTCACCTCCTTCTAAAATTTGAGTTGGTGTGAGACTAATGAGAACCCAAACTCAAGAGCCCTTCTAAGAAGACAGGTTATAAACAAGGCAATGGAAAACAGCAGAGATGGGATGTGGTTTCAGAGACAGAGGCAGAGCAGCTGCCTCTTAACTTGTAGATCAGCTGAAACCCAGGTCACAGCCAGGGCTTTACTGCTTTGAGATTCCCTAATATCTTTTCAGTGAACTTACTAATTTGCATAAAGTGGGTGTATGTTTCTTGCAGCCAAATGATTCCTAGATCATTCTTTGGACCATATTGAGAATTTGAAAACAAATAAGTAAACTTTCAGATGGGAAAAATATGACTCACTGAAGACAGAGTGAAGAGCAAGAAAAACATCGCCTCCTCCACCCTCATCCCAGCTTTTGATATCTTTTTTCTTATAAAGCTTATGGCCCAAGCGCTGCACCAGGCAAAAATCAAAGTCAGAAGTTTGCTTTTGATGTCCTGGCTCTCTCTTTTTTACCCACTATCTACCATACAGAGGTGCAGCCTTTTCTTTTGGTGACCTAGGAACTTGTGCCCTCAGCTTTATCCGTCTTACCATAACATGTTTCAGGAAAAAAAGAAAAATCTGATAAGTTGATTTATTAAGAGAAAAATAGTTTTGAAGTTGCATGTATTATATACATGTATATAATTATCTTTGTCTATATTTTATAAATTTTCCATTTGACAGTGCTCAAAATATCAACACACAGTAATCTCAAATTCAGAAACTTCGGTGGGTACAAGGACATGCATTCTGGGAGCTAGGCCACCTGACTATTTGAAATCACTCTCCAGAGATGGTTGTCTCTTCTGTGTCTGTGTTAAGGCTTGCTCTGATTTGAGGCATGTCAGTGACAGTGTGTGGAATGTGAATATTTGAGAAGAGACCACCCTGCCTGTTTGGATTAGTGTCTGTATCTATTTTAACAAGTATGGTGCCTGGGAGTTCGGTTATTATGAGCTCAACTCTAGTTTGGGGTTCTGCATGCATTTTAAGGGTAAAGGGCAAAGTACTTGTAGTCTTTTCTCTATGCTTCATACGACTCTTTGAAATACAATATTTTCTCTTAAGTGGACATGTCTTCAAAACGAGCCAGCTAGCTGACAGATAGCTTGCATATGCTTGTGTGTAAGTACATTCATAACACACAAGTATTCAAAATGCCAGAATTGTTTTCTCGAAATTTAATTTTGCATAGTTCTGGTAATTAACTCACTGTCAAACTTTGCATAAATTTGAATTGCTTCAGTCTGCTGTTTCCAAGCTTCTAAAAAGCTTGAATGGAGATCAAACAAAAACTCTCAACCTCACTAATGCAAATGACAATGTAAGACCAACTCCAAATATTTTCCGTCATGTAATCAATAAAATTCTATGAATTTGTAAACAGTTCTGTCAAATTTCTGGGCATAGGCATACATACATATTCCTAGACTTGAGGTAGTTTGCAAGGTCACACACACACACACACACACACACACACACACACACACACACAAATGAGTCTGGAAAAACTTGGTTTTTCTGTTAAACTCATCCAGACTCAATTTAAACCTGGAGTACTTAGATCTGTTTATTTTGAGGTATCGCATCATAGTTTCCTGCTACTGAATAATGACGCCAAGTAAGTTTTGCTAGAATCTTTATTCTGGGGGAGGGTGCAGAGAAGAGACATAGATGCTGAAGTGGAGTTAATTAGAGTTGTGAAATTTATTTCAAGTCAGATTTTTGCCTTATGATGGAAGCACACTTTTTATTCCTAATTCTTCTCCTTTGAAAAACAAGATGCTACGTTATCAGGGCACAGAATTCTCCAGGGAATAATAGTGCTGGCTGATGTGGGAAGTGCAGATTTTAATCCTAAATCAGGGATTTTTGTGCTTGGTTCTAACACCACTACTGAATTATTTTCTAAGATGAGGTCATTAATCCTTCCATTTATCACATGAACTCTTTTTGTGTTTCTGTGAAGTGCCAGTCTCTATGACGTGAAGAAGTTCAGGGATGAATAAATCAAAGCTAAACACTAGTCATTGTCATAGTACTGTTTACTGTACTGTGCGAGGGTATTAGGCAAATGCCCAGGAGTGGTACCTAATCCATATTAGTGGGGGCATCGATAGAAAAGGAGAAGCAGGGAAGAAAAGTTGAGAGAGTCATGATGCCTGGGTTAGATCTTCAAGGACAATCAGGAGGTAACCAAACCTAGGAGACAGCTAGAACAAAGAACCCATTAAAGAAATAGCATGTCAATGCCAGTGAACAAGCTTGGGAGTACTGGAGTAAAGGTAGGGAAAGAGCCATGGGAGAACAGAGAAAAGGGAAAGGCAGGAGCATGGTTGTGGAGGACCACAGCTGCATCCAGTCTCAATCTCATCCAGATATCTATCACCAGATTATCTAGAGGTCAACCTTTGTAATCATCTTCCTAGCATCCAAACACCATCCAGGCCTACCACCAAGTAACTGCTTGGTAAATGTCTGGTATAATTCTTCACCTGCTCTTTTAATTTTGGTGTTTCTATAGTGCACACATACATACATACACATACACGTACTTGTACACATACACACATACACACATTTACTTTTTAGATGATGTTACAGTTCTTAACCATGTAATACTGACTTTTTGGAAAATACATAAAATAATATCAAACATAACATCATCCATGGTCTCAAGTCTTACCTAAACCTATTTAGGTAACACAACTTGATTAGCAAAAATTAACAAAATTAACAGCCTGCACTTGATAGAGTTGGATCTAGGTGTCTGACCTTGTGCTACAACTTGGTATTCATGTTCTGTAATCCACATGCTAACCTCATCAAATGGTTTTTTATTATCGCCACTTTACAGATGGGAAGCTGAGTGTCAAAGATTTGAAATAATTCATCCACATTCAGTTATTAGGCACAGAGGCAGGGTTTGAATTTCAACCTTTTGACTTTAGTTTCTAGACCTCCACAGCAACAGGAATACCCTGTGCTAGGTACCCAAATAAGCAGAAAGGATTCTCTATTTAGATTAATGCAAAAAGATTATAGGTAGACTCCTCCCCCTTTTGATGATATGTGAATTTTGATTAGTAGATAGTCTTAGAATATATTTGATCAAAAAGTTTTACTGGTACTAAGTTTTGTCTTGTTTTAATAGATCAACACCTTTCTGATTTGGAATTTTTTTTGGGGGGGAGAAAAATCACAATAAATCATGCCAAAGTTTTTCGAAAATACCTCTTGATTAAAGCTGTTTTAAATTGTGTTGAGAGGGGGAACTTTGTCCTTCCTCCTGTAGTTTTTGGAAGGTTTCTGCTCTCTTTGTGGTTATACTTGTCCTTGGCATGTTTTCCTTCCAGGGAGACTCAATAGCAGCATTCAGGTTGTCAGAATTTCCTGCCTGGGAAGATAAAGTGGAAGCTTACATTATACAGTTTGCTACTGGGCTTGTGTGATTATAGCAACATACCCAATGTGCATTCCAAACAGAAATGAATCAAAGAACTAATGGAGAATACCTCATCAAGACTGGGAAATAATGATAGCCAAGTGAAATTTATATCTGGAGAAAAAAAAAAAAACATGGAGGGCCATCGTATTTGTACCTTGGGCTGTTAATCATATCTATGTTTTATTTTTGCTGAAAAAGATAAAACCACCCTAATCCTTTTGCATGAGGCACAATATATGTCTCATTTTGAACAATTCTTCCACTAAGAGTGTTTGTCCAAGGTTGTAAATAAAAATAAAAATCTATTTTTAAACTGCCAGTTAAAAATTTTCTTTCTCTTTAGTGATTTTCCCAGTACGTTAGCTAAAGAATGATATATTTGCCTACATGTAAGCTTTTCTTTCTTTCCAGAAGTCACTTTTTACTCTTTATCATTGTTATACTTGAACATTTTTTACATTCCTCACAGCCCCAAGTTTCAGACCCCTAGTAAGAGGTCCACGCTACACACAAATCTTATGGGGGATGGAGTGCTTGTGCATCCTTTTAGCCCTTGCAAGAACATTATCTTTTCCTTTGCCCCAGCATTCAGGTTTGAGAATGTAGCATGGAAGCCTAATACGGTGCAAGACTGGACAGGCCCCTGCCCTGTGGAAGCATTTGATATTCCTTCTCCTACCTAGCTTCCTTCTCTGAAAGTGCAGCTATAACTAGAAAGTAAGCCAGATGTGTGGCCAGTACCCTTTTGTTTTCTTCCTTCACCCTTTCTTTCTGCAAATGTCCCCTCTGACAACCCTCTGGGACTCTGTGTCTTTCTTTCCCCAGCATCATCATCATCCGATGCAACTCAATCAATAATCCCATTCTCTAAAGTTCAAGGGAAGTTCAATTTTAAAACAATTTAAAACATTATTGGTAGCTTTTAAAAATAACATAGGAAAGTTGCTTACTTTTTTTAAAGGAGTAAATGTATGGAATTTTGACACACTCTCAGAGGTGAAAGGTGAGGAACTTTCTAGAAGAAGCAGTCATTTTGTACAGTGAACATTCATGTCCTCCCTTCAGGTGATGGGCTTCTCTGGATCATGGTGGCTTCAGTCCTGCCACTCACACTTCTTGACCTGCAGTGATTTTGCCCTGTCTTTCTTTTAAGGTGCCAGAGAAGTCTTAAAGACTCTTCCTGTTTCCATATTTATTTTTGTTCTTCTTTTTCTTTGAGATCAAGGAAACATCAAATCAACTTTAAAGTATTGCTGCCTCATAATTATTTTGTTGAACAAAAGAAAAAGCATTTCAATCAAAAGTATGACCCAAAGAAATCACAGAAGAAGGTGCTATTCCTGTATTAAGGAGTGAGGAATTCAGTTTCCAATATGGTGTTTTATCACATAATATGTTAGATCCCAGCATTAACTCTTGTTTCAAGTTGCCCATGTCCAACATGAGTGTTTTATATTGGCATTTTCTTTTGAATCTTTTTATAAGCTATTGACCACTTACCATAACTTTGTTTTTAGCATCTTCTAAAAGAGCTGTGAAACACAATAGTATTGCCTATGGTCATGTAAAGATCATTATTTTTCCTATAATAAGGTAAGAGTCTTACATTTAAAAAAATCTTTCTTCAATAATATAAACTATAGACACAAGTTAAGAGCTACACCAAAAATAATGAATATATGTATTTTGTCTCTCCTGTATTTTTTTCTAATTCTTTAACGTGATTAGATTTAAATTTATTCAGCATACTACTCATTTCCACTTGATTTATGGTGTCTTGGAGGTGTCATTGAAAACAATAGTTTAGTTCTTAATAGTAGCAGAAATATAAGAAGATAGTTTAAGCAATTTGAGTGTTTCAAAAACAATTCCAAGTGATACTACAAGTATCAAAAAAGATCCAGCTGTGTTTATAAGGCACAGATTTTGGATTCAAAAGTACAAATGGTTGAAAGTAAAATTTGCAAGAAGATATAACATACAGGTAGAAATCAAAAGAAGTGGGAGTGACTACACTATTCCTGAACAAATAGACTTATATAAAAGATAGGTTACTAGAGTAGTGGTACACTCCTATAATCCTAGCTACCTGGGAAGCTGAAGCAGGACTTGAGCTCAAGGTTCAAGTCCAACTTGGGCAACTTAGGAAGACCCTGTTTAAAAAACGAACGAAAGAAAGAAAGAAAGAAAGAAAGAAAGAAAGAAAGAAAGAAAGAAAGGAAGGAAGGAAGGAAGGAAGGAAGGAAGGAAGGAAGGAAGGAAGGAAGGAAGGAAGAAAAGAAAGAAAGTAAAGGACTAAGGATATAGCTCACTAATAGAGTACACCTGAGTTTAATCATCAGCAACAAATACACACACATAAAAAGGATACTTTATAATAATAAAAATTTTAAGCCATCAGATGCATTTTATATAACAATTAATACAATGTATGTACATAATAACAGGATATGGAAATTCAAGGAACAAAACTTGATAGAATTAAAGAGAGAAATATAATATTGAACAAAAATATTTTGAGATTTCACGAAATCTCACTTTCAAGTAGTAGACAGAATAATTAGGCAGAAGTTCAGCAAGGATGGGGAGAACTGCACAGGAGTGTCAACCAACTAAACACAACAGAAATCTGTGAAACATTCTATCCAACAATAGAAGAATATATATTCTTCTCAAATACACACAGAAATTTCTACAGGACCATATGCTAGGCCATAAAACAAAACTCAATCAATTTAAAAGAATGGAAATGATACGAAGTGTAACTCCAACCACAACAAAATAAAATTAGAAACCACTAATAGGATGAAAATAGGGAAATTCACAATTACTCCGAAATTAAACAGAATATTCCTAAATAATCAATGAGCTGAAGAAAAGGAATAAGGTAAATGAGTGAAAGTGAAAATATAACATGCCACTACTACTGGACTGTGACTATGGCAGGGCTGAGAGGAAAATCGACACGTGCAAATTCCTGTGTAGAAAATAAATATTTCAAATTTATAACCTAGGCTCCCATATCAAAACACTGGAGAAGCTGATCGAACTAAACCTAGAGCAAGCAGAAGGAGGGAAATAATAAAGATTAAAGTCAAAAGTAATTAAATAGATAATGGAAATAAAATGAATGCATAAAGTCAATGAAACCAAAGTTGGTTTTTTAAAAAGATCCACCAAGTAGAAAGGTTGAGAAAAATGACAAAACTCAAATTACTAAAATTAGGAATGAAACAAAGGACATTAATACTGACCTTACAGAGGTTTCTTCTAAAAGGATTAAAGGGAATGATGTAAAGAACCATATGTCAAAAAGCTGGATCACTTAGATGAACTGAGCACATAACTAGAAATGTACCATCTATTAAACTTGATCCAAGAATACAGAGGCAATCTGAATCATCTTTTGGTAAAGAGATAGAATTAGAGATTTAAAATTTTCAAACAAAGAAAAGCCTTAGCCCAGATGGCTTTATTGGTGAATTTTCTAAACATTTAAAGAAATAACACCAACACTTTAAAAAATAAAAGTGGAATGCTGAAGACTAAAATTTAGATGCTAAGTCCTAAAAAATGATCTATGTTAGATCTCAACTTCAGTGTTATGGATTTAGGAGGCATGGTCTTTGAAGGTAATTAGGTCATGAGGGTGAAGTATTAACCAGGAGACAGGTCCTGATCAAGCACCAAATCTGCTAGTATCTCTATCTCATACCTCCCAGACTCCAGAAGTGTCAGAAACAAATTTTCTATTGTTTATAAATCAGCTAGTTGATGATATTTGTTATAGCAGTTCAAATGGATTAAGACAAGAAGGGAACATTTTCTAACTCATTCTATATAACTAACATTTCCTTGATATATCTTACAGGAATTTTAAACAGAATATATAAAGAGCACTTACAGCTAAATAATAAAAATACAAAATGTGATTTAAAAATTGTCAAGGGATCTAAATAGACATTTCTCCAGAGAAGATATATAATTATCCAAAAAGCACTATGCATGTATAGAAATAGTGTTTAACATCATTAGCCATTAGAAAATAAAAACTACAAATGAGATATCATTTTATAATCAATATGATTGCTAAAATAAATAGAGTAAGTAGTAACAATTCTGTATTGACAGAATTGTTGAAAGACTGAAATTCTCATACTTGCTGGTGGAAATTTAAAATGGTTTAACCATTTTGGAAAACAATCTAACACTTTCTCACAGTTTAAACATAGGGCTTATGACTGAGCAATTCCACTATTAGGTAGTTTAAGAAGAAAATTTAAACATTTGTTAAAAATGCCAGGATACATTTTATTTGAGCTATTATGGTATGGAAACTTCAGTATAGAACTCAGCTAAACTCTGATTACTGTAAAAACAGATGGGTTTTATAGCCAATAAGCATAGTGAAGGAGTCAGTAAATCAAAAAATCCTAAAAGGAAATTTACAAGTTCATCAAGACATTAGGAGTAGAATTCTTGTAAAGTGGTTTATCTGGATTCTTGTTTAAAGGTAGGCAAGGGTTATAAGTAGTTTTATAAATTTATTTGGAAAAATAAGAGGCCCAGAATAGCCAAAGCCATCCTCAGCAAGGAAAGTGAAGCAGGAGGCATCAATACCAGACCTTAAATTATACTATAGAGCTATAGTAACAAAACTAGCATAGTATTGGCACAAAAACAAACATGAAGACCAATGGAGTAGAATAGAAGACACATAGAAAAACTCACATAAATACAGTTATCTCATAGTAGACAAAGTGTCAAAAAAACATACATCTGAGAAAAGATAGCCTCTTCAACAAATGGTGCTGGGAAAACTGGAAATCCATATGTATCAAAATGAAATTAAACTCCTTTCTTCCCCTACACAAAACTCAACTCAAAGTGAATCAAGGACCTAGGCATTAGACCAGAGAACCTGTACTTACTAGAAGAAAAAGCAGGTTCAACTTTCCTGCCATGTTGGTTTAGGAACCAATTTCCTCAATAAGACTTCTAAAGTGCAAGAAGTAAAATCAAGGATCAATAAATGGAATGGTATCAAATTAAAAAGCTTCTTCACTGCAAAGGAAATAATCAAGAACTTGAACAGAAAGTCTACAGAATGGGAGAAAATTACCACCAGCACCACAGATAGAGCATTAATCTCCAGGATATACAAAGAACTCAAAAAACTTAACACCAAACAAACAAACAACCCAATCAATAAATGAGCTAAGGAACTGAACAGACACTTCAAAGAAGAAATATGGATGATCAGAAAGTATATGAAAAAATGCTCAACACCTCTAGTAATTAGAGAAATGCAAATCAAAATTACACTGATTCCATCTCACCCTAGTCAGAATAGCAAGAATATAAGTAACAGTAGATGTTGGGGAGGATATGGGGAAAAGGGTTCACTTATACATTGCTGACTAGGTTACAAATTGGTGCAACTACTCTGGGAAGAAGTATGGAGATTCCTCAGAAAACCTGGAATGGAACCACCATTTGACCCAGTTATCCCACTCCTTGGTTTATACCCAAAGGACTTAAAGTTATCATACTACAGTGACACAGCCACTTCATGTTTTAATAGCTCAATCCACTATAGCCAAGCTATGAAACTAACCTATGTGCCCTACATCATATGAATGGATAAAAGAAAATGTGATACACACACACACACACACACACACACACACACACACACATACACAAACACAATGAAATATTACTCAGCCATAATGAAGAATGAAATTAGGTCATTTGCTCATAAATGGATGGAACTGGAGGATATCATACTAAGTGAAATAAGCCAGTCCCCAAAAAACCAAAGGCAGAATGTTCTTTGATATGTGGATGCAAACCCACCAAGGAAGGGGAAGATAGAAGTTCATTGGAGTAGACAAAGGGGAATGAAGGGAAGGGATGGGTGATGGGAATAGAAAACACAGAAGAATAAATTCAACATTATCTTTATTATCCTTGTATATGACCTCACAACCAATGTAACTCCACATCATATACAACCACAGTAATGGGATCCTAATTGGAACAAGTTATGCTTATTCTATGTATATATAATATGTCAAAATGCACCTTACTGCCATGTGTATCTAGAAAGAAAAAAATAAAATAATAATAAAATACAAGATAAAAAATAAAGATAGGCAAGGACTTAGATATCAAGGGTCAGGGAGAAGAAACTTAAATGGATATGAAAAGTTGGGGATATTCTTGCTAATCTGTTTTAGTAAGAATATTTGCTGAAACTGGACTGGCAGCCAAGGGCAGGGTGGCAGGCCAAGAAGGCTCAGAGGAGCCTGACTCAAGTTTGGTCAAGGAGAGAGTTTTTGTTACTATATACTCAAAAAAAGAGAAAACTCTGATCAATACAAATCTTCTACATAAAATTTATAGAGCATTATTCATAAGTCAATTGATACTGTCATTAAATGGCTAAGTAGACAAATGTGATTTATCTACACAATTAAATACTATTTTCCCATAAAGAGTAATGAAGTTACCATATGAATGAGACTTGAACACATTATGTTCAGTGAAAAAAGGCACAGAGGACCATACATTGGGTGATTCCATTTATATAAAATCCAGAAGTAGCAAATCTATAGAAACAAAAAGTAAATTAGTGGTTGCTAAACCTAGGGGAGGAGGCTGGGGGTGGGGGGTGGATTGCTAATGGTAAAGAATTTTGAAGAAAAACAGTATGATAAAATACCTGAAATTTACAGTAATGATGTTGTACAACCCTGTGAATATACAAAAAACTGTTGAATCATGTATTTTCAATGAGTGAATGAATGTTATGTGAATTATATATCAAAAAAGCAGTTTTAAAAATATCCTTGAGAAAGCTGGCTGCTAAAACTTACATTACATTTTTATCATTGCATAACCTTTTTTCTCTATTTCACATATATTGATACAATTTCTTAATCTCATGACTAATATACTGTAATAGAATAGAAATGAAAAGAAACAGTGATCAAAAGAACCACATTTATGCTTCTTAGCTGATAGCTCATATGATGCATTGTGAAATACAATGACTTCTTTCTCTTGTAGATTAGTTAAACACAATGGAATGTGTCTTAAGCAGGGGGCCTTGGAGATCTATTTTAGCACTCACTTTTTAAATAGACATGGAAGGTATAAGTCCTTTATCTTGGTTTATGTGATGAAGTGACTTATCAGAAGCTCATGATATTGGAGTCTGAATTGTATCCCAGATCTTTTTCTTCTTTATTAGTTCAGATTATTTTGTGGTCATAGCACTTCACATTCAATTCCTCATTTTTTATTTGTGCTTGGATTCATCCACGTTAAAATGTCCGAGTCTAAGAAACATAATTTCACCCCGAACAATAGGATTTAATCTCCACCCCTTCATTTTCTGATGCAAGATTTCCTATTGCTATAGACCAAACATTTGTGCTTCCCCTAAATTCATATATTGAAATCCAAATCTCCAAGGTGATGTGATTAGAATATGGGTCTTTGGAGAATGAATTAGTTTATGAGGGTAAATCCTTCATGTGGGCTTTAGTGCCGTTTTATATATGGAACACAAGAGAGCTTCCACTGTCTTTCTACCATGTGAAGATGCAAGGAGAAGTCAGAAACCTACAGCCTAAAAGAGGGCCCACACAAGAAACTGACAAGGCTGGAACCCTGATTTTAGACTTTCAGGAGCTAAAACTGTGAGAAACAAATTTCTGCTGTTTATAAGCATTTTAGTTGTTACTCTTTGGATGGAATGTCCCCCAAAGGCTCATGTGTTCAAGGCTTTATTCCTAGTTGATGGCTTATTGGGATGAGGTGGAAACTTTAGGAGGTATGGCCTACTTGGAAGAAATAAGTCACGGGGGCATGTCCCTAAAGGGTGTATCTTGTCTCTGGCCTCTTATTCATTCTCTCACTCTTTTTCTGCTTCCTACCTACCATGAAGTGAGCATCTCTGCTCTACTTTGTGCTCCCCACCATGATGTTCAGCCTCATCATAGGCCAGGAAAAAAAGAACCAAGTGACCATGGGCTAAATCTCTGAAACTTAAGACAAAACAAACATTTCCTTATTTAAGTAGCTTCATCTCAGGTATTTTGTCACAGCAATGAAGAGCTAATACATCAGTCTAAGATACTGCTCTAGTAGCCCAAACTGGCTAAAGCACTTATTCTACCAATGCACCACAAGGTGCATCCATGTGGTCATTTAATTTATTTAAAAAGCATTATTAAGCCCATATAATTGACTATTTCAGTGCTCTAAAATTGCTGTTTTCTACATAGTACCACACAGATAAATGAAACAGATACTCTACAACCCAAGATAGAAAGGTAGAAATATAACATGATGTTTAATACAATAACCACAAAAGCAGATTAATGAATAAAGTGTTTTAGAAGCACAGAATAGGAAGCAACTAACTCTGTTTAAAGGAAAATCTGTTGCTAGTAGAGGTACCAGTTGGAGAAGGCAGAAAAGATGTTATAAGAAGAAGGAACAACGTGTGAAAGGACACAGAAAAATATTCCAAAATTCAGGCAGGGAAGGGGAGTGGGAACATATTTGAAGAGGAGCTATCAGTTTTGTTTTAACTTTTTAAATTGAAATATACAAAATATATGAAATATACAAAATATATGATGCTCACCTCATGGTAGGTAGGAATATATGAACAACGTGTGAAAGGACACAGAAAAATATTCCAAAATTCAGGCAGGGAAGGGGAGTGGGAACATATTTGAAGAGGAGCTATCAGTTTTGTTTTAACTTTTTAAATTGAAATATACAAAATATATGAACAGAAGGTAGTCTTGGTAAATTTTCCTGAAGAAAGCAGGTGTATGTAGCCAGACAGACAGGAGGGAAAACAAAACATGATCAGCATCCCACTATGCCCCTGGCCCTCCAGATGCTACCTCCCTGCAAAAGTAACCACAGTCCTATGAAAAGTTTTAAGAAGAGAACACCACAGTGAATACAGAGAATCTACCAAAATAGAAGGGGATTGATGGAGTAGGAGAAAAAAACTTAGGAAGCTCTTGGAATAGCATTGTATACAAAGATTTCAAGTAAAGTAATTCCAATAGGGATGGAGGGAATAAGAGAAATTAGAGAAATACTTGAGGGCAATATTTCTCAAACTTGAGTATGCATCAGAAATACCTAGAGAGCTTTAAACAAAATATAGATCCAACATCCACTGAATCTTCAGATTTGAATATCAGCAATAAACTTTGTTAAGAGTTCTCCTCCGGTGGTTTCTCATGTAAAGACAAGTTCAGGAGTCACTGACTTCAGAGGCAGAACCCAGATCATGGAGATGAACTAGATGGAGGAAATGAAGAACAGAAATGAGTCGATGGAGGTTGTAAAATTTGTCTATGGCAGCCAGGGGGTGAAAACAAGCAAGTTATTGATGGAGATAAACCTACAGCATCATAAGTACAAAGATGATAAGCTTTTGGAATGATTAACCTTGAGTTGAGAATGGACTGTGATGAATTGGCAAATTTTTAATGCATGTTGTCTTTGATCTGATTGTATTGAAAAGATTGTTCACTAATTAGAACCATTCTGTTTCATTGATTTACATGATTGAGAAGTGACTTTGCTTATTCAGTGATTTTTTAAAAATTATCTTTTTATTTTTTACAAACTGCATTTTGATTCATTGTACACAAATGGGGTACAATTTTTCATTTCTAGGGTTGTACACAATGTAGATTTGTACCATTCATGTAATCATAC
Source organism: Sciurus vulgaris (assembly GCF_902686455.1). Classification (NCBI taxonomy): domain Eukaryota; kingdom Metazoa; phylum Chordata; class Mammalia; order Rodentia; family Sciuridae; genus Sciurus; species Sciurus vulgaris. Next base: position 106,076,263 of record NC_136465.1, read on the forward strand.
ATGTACATAGGTTAATGATGTCTGTCTCATTCCACCATTTTTCATACCGCCCTCCCTCTCATTTCCTTCTACATAATCTAAAGTTCCTCCATTCTTCTCTCACTCCCCACCCCCCCAACCCCTATTATGTAGCATCATCCACTTATCAGGGAAAACATTTGGCCTTTGGTTTTTTTGGGATTAGCTTATTTCACTTAGCATGATATTCTCCAATTCCATCTACTTATTTGTAATGGTGTCTGTTCATCCCTTCCATGTGGAGTACTGGGTGACCAAATAGTTTAATGAATGCAGATTTCTGTGTCATCTTTGGAGATAATCAATAGCCATTAATCTGAATTCATTTCCTCTTGCAAAATATGCCCCTTAGTGTTTTCAGATGAAGAGAGGGGTCACTGGAACAAGATATCACTGTTACAACACCATAGACAGGCAGATACGTTTCAACTCAGACCACTGATGACTATACAATTAAGCAGTAGAATATGATAGACAACTGTTTTTCCATATGCTACATGACTGTTGACAACTCACTTTGCAGAATAAAAGAATTAAAGGAAGGTTGCTTTACTTATAGTAGGAGAGACAAGAATTGTTGTTATTTTATCTGCTTGGTATGTACCCTTGGAGACTATTTTCAGTTTATAAATATGCTTCATTTAGCCATTTAGAATTAAAGTAACATTGAAATGAACATAACACAAAGAATAATATTGTAATCCAATTCCAAATATTTTTGCTTTATAAGTATGTTATGGCATTTGAATAAGCTTATAAACCCAGCTCTAGTGCCTTGTATTTGTTGCTTTGTATTGAAAAACTCAATACTGGATTGGAGAAATTTCCTGTTTCACATTCATTACTTGTTAATTTTTGAAACTATAATGTCCCCTCAAAGCTTAGAGGAACATATTGTAGTGTGGATCCCAACTCAGCATGGTTCAGAAATGGGGCTTTCAGGCAATGATTGAATCACAAGAACTCTGACTTCATCAGTGGTTTAATACATTAATTGGATTAATTCACTGATAGCTGAATGAACTTCTGGGTTGTGGAACCTAGTTGGAGGAAGTACGTCACTGGAGGCATGCCTTGGAAGTACTTATATTGTCCCAGGCCCTTTTCTCCCATCCCCCCCTCTCTTTCTCCCTCTTTCTTTCTTTCTTTCTTTCTTTCTTTCTTTCTTTCTTTCTTTCTTTCTTTCTTTCTTTCTTTCTTTCTTTCTTTCTTTCTTTCTTTCTTTCTTTCTTTCTTTCTTTCCTTTCCTTTCCTTTCCTTTCCTTTCCGGATGCCATGAGCTAAGAAGCTTTCCTCTGCTACACCTTTCTGTCATAAATTTCTGCCTTGGAGTCAGTTGACCATGGACTAAATCCTGAAACCATGAGCCAAAATAAGTCTTGCCTACCCCAAGCTGTTCTTATTAAGTATTTTGATCACAATGATTAAAAACTGACTAATACATTATTAAAATAGGAAGAACTGTTCTACCAAAGAAACATAAATCATATAACACAAGTCTGTAGTTTGTCCACTGAGAATAGATTCTCCAATTTATGAGACTCTACTGAATGAATATAAAGGACATTTCTCTTCTGGCTATTTTCTCCATATCTCTAATATTTAGCGAAAAAATATAGAAAGAAAGAAAGAAAGAAAGAAAGAAAGAAAGAAAGAAAGAAAGAAAGAAAGAATATATGAACTGAATAAAAATAACTAGGCCCTTGCATACCAGGTACTAACACAACTTCCTATTTAGTCAGTGGGTCTATGTTCATTACCAGGAATGAATTTGCCATAAATAGAATGTTGCCTCTGTTCCAGCAGGTGCAATCCCCGCCAATGAGGCATATAGAGCAGACCTTCTGGCAGGCTGCTGGGAAAGGTGTCCTTGTTCTTGAAAATAATATAAGGGGAAGAAAAGGTATCTTTTTTAAAAGTTAAATATTGATATGGAGTACAAGGTATGAAATCATGACAACCATCTGACTGTGCAGAGATCTAGCTGAAGACACAATTGATAGTTGCAGAGCTGAAAGATGAAAATAATTTGGGTTATTGGGGTTGCTTAGTTTACCAAACCTGAAAGTGACTCTCCCTCTAGTCCTTATTATATGAGATAGTTGAGTTTTATAATTTATCAAGTCAGTTGAGTTTTATAATTTTCATCTGTTAGAATTCAAACTGAATGGAATTTGAACTATTCACAATTCAAGTTGTTTAAATTCAGGTAGAATTATTCTCTTTAACTTTTAGTGGTTTTCTTCACAATTTAGTGTGATGTACTATTTTACCTGTGGTCAATATTGTTTTTGCTGAGTGATCATTTGGAATTGTAATACAAATGCTCTGAACGTATTACTTCACTTTTTCAAGATTTTTCTTCATATAAATTCTTGGGTTCACTTTTGTTTTATTCCTTGATTTGGTTTTCCAGGTGTGTTCAAATGGAAAATATGTGCTAATAAGAATTTAAAGAATTCATTTAAACCCTGCTATATTATACACATAAAGACCAATGGCACATTCCTAAACTATATTATCAGTAATAATAACCTTTCACTAGCCTCATTGATTCCCTATTTTTTAATAATGAAAATTTATAAATTTTTTCAGAAAAAAAAAAAATCTTATTTCTGTTTCCGTGCTTCTATAGCATACTGAAACTACTTTTAACCTGATGCCTCTCACCAGGGTCTCTGTGCTGCTCACTTTGGGGAGATGTTCACACTGTGACCTTTTCAACCATTGTATTCATTTAACCCTGGTAGGCATCATTCACACATGCAACAATGTAAATTTATTTCTGGAGTTGTGCAACATGGTTGCCTTCTAATATGGTTAACCCCAAACCATTCCTTTAGTTCTGTTTGCTCGCCAGAGAGAAAACCTCTTGAGTACAAAAATCATGTCATGCTCAACTTTGCATCTCTGTCTCCAGCAAACTGTCTGGCATTTTAGTGCTGACTATGTGTTTATTGCATGAGGGAAGAGATAAAAGCATTTGCTTCATGGACTTGTTCTCTGGAAAGGGGCCACATTATCAAGTATAGCATGTGGTTCAGCTATTGTTCCAATTATATGGTGTTACCCTGAATTTTGTGTTTTAAAACAAGAGCCATTTTACTCTATTATATGATTTTTGTGGGCTAAGAATTCAGGCAGAAGTCAGCTGGGTCTTTAAGGATACAGGGTATCAAAACTGGGCCAGTACATAGCTGATCCAAATGGTTTCTTTACAGGCTAGGGTTTGGCCAGCATTGCTATCTCTGTACACGTGACCTCTTCCCATAAACAGTTTGGGCTTCTTCACAGCAGGGTGTTCTCAGTGTGGCTGGATTTCTTACATAGAAGCTGATGGCTTTAAGAGCAAGGGCTGCCAAAGACCAAGGCCAAGCCTCACATCTGCTGCATTTTGTTGGTGGAGCAAGTAGTTGAGCTGCTTTAGATTCTGAGTGGATGTACACTGTTTTTTCAACAGGAAGACAAAGAATTGTCAGCTATCTTTAATATACTATAGATATTTGCAAGTAACCTCTACTTTTCAAGAAAGAGGTTAAATAAAATGCTAAGCAAACTGATATTAGGAGTGTTTATATGTTTCATGACTTTGGCTAAGACTGGCACCTCTTCAGCCAAATATCCAAAATCATCTACATCTGCATCTATAGCATTTGTAAAGTTTAGAGTACAAATAAGGAAAGGAATCTCAGTAATTTTTGAGGTCAGTTCCGCAACTCCAAGTTTTCATTACAGGCTTCCTTGAAATTAACTTAAACATTTTAAATGTTTTAAGCATTCTGGTAAATAATGCTGGAGATGGTTAGCCTCTTTCATGCATATTTTCATTAAAATTCAAGAGAAAATGTCAGAGTTAATCTCCCTATGTCTACATATAGGAATTTTTAGGTGTACCTTTGGGAATGTTTGATTTTTGCATATTTCCTGACTAAAAGTAGTGCTCTGATGAGTTACTGAGTCAACTGTGTGCTCTTATTGGCTATTTGTCTCTGTTAAAATGGTTCAAATGTGATTTTCTGGGGTCAATAATACCCTGCCTTCATAATTCCCTGTCTCCTCTTAAGGGGCTTTGTGGTGGTCTTCAGGTCAGGAACTTGTTTGTTTTCTCTGTCTTTGGGATAGAATGTTAATCCTATGCACAGCTCAGCTGAGAAAGCCTGAAAACTGGCAACAGAGTACAGCTGTCTTCCAGCTACTTGTATTGCAGTATAAACTCTGCTACTCAAAAGTTTAAAAGCTCAAGTGAGAAAAAAATGTTTGTGGAGAACATCCTATTCTATCTAGAAACTCACAGCTCTGCCCTTTGGTTAGAACAGTCAATCCTGGAATTACAGCACTCAAAATGTATCATATTAAACTGACAGATTTGCCTATCACAACAGATAGTCTTATAAAATTCCTTGAAACAAAATAAGAATGCCGATCACATGACACAAAATTCTCACTACAGGTATCAAATGCAGGGTTCCTCTTTGGTTTCAGCATAGGATTAGCTGTGCTTCCTTAAGTGACTGGTTTATTTTTGTATCACAGATACCTTGAATCATGGAACTGCTCAAATTTCTTCCTTCTGCAACTGATAGCAAGGCTACAGACAGCAGTTCAACTCTAGCAAGTATAAGAAACTGCAAGGCATTGATTTGCACTGAAGTGATTCCTGATTTCACTAAATTTTCCTAACCATATTTTTCCTTTACCTCAAATTTAAAAGTTTAACAACAAGTTATCTTTCTGTATTTTAAGTGGATCTATTACTTGCTTATGGGGTACAGGTTAATAAAAATTCAAATGAACAGGTGCTAGTGAAAGGATAAAATTAGTGACCTATTTTTCATCTGTCCTGGGATAAGGTAGCTTAGCCATGTCTAGATTTTAATTTAAAACCTCTGATAGGATAGTTTTTTTTTTTTTTTTTTCCTTTTTTTTTTTTTTTTTTTGGAAAGTAGAAAGAAATAGCAGTGACTCTGGATGATTCTTGGAGACAGATACCTTCTATTATGCAATTATTCAGCCACAGAGTTTTAGTGAGTTGGGAAAGAAAGGAGGACACCCCACCCTGTTTTCAACCCCAACTCTTACTATTATTGCTGGGCTTGCAAAGGGAGTGACTCCTGCCGCTTGCACCTGGGGCAATGGATTCCTGGCACAGAGACTTTGCCACAGAAAGTGTTCTAACTTGCAGTTTAGTGTGGTGAAAATAGTACTACCATAGAGTAGTGTTATACGTACACATACACACCCATTTTGAATGGTGTGCATGCGATTTTGGTGTTAGGTTGTATATGAAGAAAGTGTCATTTGTTAGTTTATATGGATATCTAATTTTAATTTTTGCCACATCATTTCTATGGAGAATTCTTCCAAGTAGCCTTACCAGTAAATTTTCTGAACAACATTTATTTGTGAATCAGGGGACTTTCTTTTCCTATTTTTCTGCTTACATTGAATACATTTGGGGGAGGTAATAAAATGAACATAAGCAACATATTTATTTAACACAACAGAGGAGGAATAAATAATGTTAAAAAGGGTGCTGCTATGGTTTGAATATGACTTGTTTTCCTGAATTAATTGAAGAGTTTAATTTCCATAAAGGTATTAAGAGGGTATTGAGAGGTGGGTCCTTTGGGAGGTAATTGAGGTTAGATAAGGATAATAGTTGAACCTTATGACTCTTTAAGAAGAGGGACAGAGACCAGACCCACAGACACAGACATGGCCACTCCCTGTCTCTTGCCATGGGACTCTGCCAGCCAGAAGGCTTTCACCATAACTGAGCAAATGCTAGTGCCATGCCCTCGAACCACCAGAACTGGGAACTAAATAAACCTCTTTTCATGGTAAAGTTAGCTTGCCTCCATATTTCATTACAGCAACCAAAAACTGACTAATATAGAGGCTATTTGTAATTACTTACTTAGTAGATAAATTTTCCTGCTTGATAGTTGGCATTTATGTTTCCTTACAAAACCTTAAAGTATGAATACTTATTGGTAATCATCTTTATTCAAGAAATGAAATAAATACATAATAACTAAATTAGAGAGGACTTTAAAATATTTAAACTATAATCTATTTAATTATCATTCAATTCAAAACTGCTTAGGAGTAAAGTTAACACTGCATAAAATTACATTTGGATTACATTTAAACATGGTAAAATAAGAAAATAGAAATGATTTAAGAAAAATAACATTTATGGGAGGTGTGACAATTTACAGAGAAATGGCTCCTGGATAGGTCTGTACTATGCTGGACAGAGAATGAGATCAAGTCAACATCTCTTCTTCATATGTAGCTTTAAGGGATTAGGACAAGATTTTTCTGCCACTTATGAGATGAGAGTGAGTATTAAGAAAGGTCCAGAACAGTTCCCAAAGGTAAGATTTGAAAGAAATTGAGAGGACAGTAGGGTCCTTTTGGAATACAAGAGTGTGCACTTGTGAGTGCACACATGCGCATGTGACAACGAAAAACAGAGGGATTGACACAGAGAGGACAGAACAGCCTTACCTCCAGGTAGAGCCTGGACCTATTGACAGAGCATTATTCTAAGAAATCAGAGTTAGAGAAAAAGCAAAGAGAGACAAAGGAGGGTGAATACAAATGAGGAGATAACCAGGCTGACCATGACTTTCTAAAAGGCATAGTTGAATGTCTGCCGGGATGGCTTCTGAGAGGCCAAATACTGTATCGCATTGGGGTCCTCCAGAGAAAGGGCAGCCCCTGCCAACTGCTGATTCTTCCCAGTTTCTCATGTCTTGTGGGTCTGCCGAATGGTGTCATATCATGCCTGAACCTCTACCTTGTATGGGGCTGCCAGGCAGCCAGGTGACAGGAAGCGAACTGGGGTACAGAGGGTAGAAGGTGGATTTCACTAGAGCTGTCTAATACATCTCCATCACAGAACTTCTGAACCTCACAAAGTCAAAGTTTTATAGAGCGAATGAGGTCCTCGGAATGAGGAATGAATTTTAATTTTGGTGTTTTTCAAATCGCTGACTCAAAGTGTTTAAAATTTTACAATTTGAGGGATAACAATTAATTTATAAGAACAACTTTCAGTTGGATAGTTTTTTAGGCAATTTTGCAATCAGTACCTCTTCTTTTGTATTTACTCCTCTCTTCAAATGTCTTCAAATTTCACTTCAGTTTAACATCCCCAGAAGTACAGTAGAGAGAGAAGAAATTAAGTAAGCATTCATTCATTACCAGATTCCCAAAATGTCTGGGTGTAAAATGTGGCTTTACTAAAATCCTTAGTAGAAAGAACTAAATGTTTTATTTACTTATTATCTTCCATTATAACAAATATTTTAAGGTGATCTTGGAAATACTCCATTGAAAAATCACTGCCCTCTGACCATTCTTTAACATATTTTGAAAGAATGGACCACTGTGGTTCAATTAGTAACCAACTTAAAACCACACACCATAAACAGAGCTGATGAGTTTAGTGTCATTCGATAGATGGACAAAGTAGGTAGGGTTTGTGTTATGATTAATAATAGATCGCTTGGTTATACATTGTTGTGCACAAAGAAAATCGCACATCTTAACCTTGAGAGAAAATAATCTTGTAATTTACGGGATAGTCTTAATGTAATTATTACCATCTGGGCCTTCAGTTGACTTTTCCCCTCATTTCTAATATTTTTAGCAGCAACATCCTTGATTCTGTTATTGAGGATACCTTGGAATAACAGTGACCTCACAGGAATGATTAATGACTCTTAATCAGAGAATGGAGAAGCTTCCAAGCACCAACTCAAGCACTGAATATAATTAGCATATTCACTTTTCAGAAGCCAAACAGTCACTTTTTATTACTGTTTGTGCTATAGCCTCTTGACCAAAACTTGTAAGTAATTATTTCACATCCCCTTATTTACTGCAGTGACCTCTTAATGCTGAGCATGCTTTTAATTTTGGGAGAAGGCTGCCTGTTACGTGACTTCTGAGGGTCCATGCTTTTGATGTTGGGTAGTTTGTCCTTAGTAATAGTCTAATTATCCCACTGGAGGAGATGTTTTGTTTTCAAAGGGGATTATTCATGGCCTAAATCGGATACCCTAAAGCTGCCAAGTAATAAAAGAGATGGTTAAAATTCTAAATTGTCTTGCCTGTTAACTAAAAGCCAGTAGTATTGGTGTTATTTTGGTGACCACACTATTGCATTCTTCTTGCAGAACTGCATAATTGAAGGGGTGGGGTCTGGTTTGCATTTCATCTAAAATGCCTTTTACAGCCCTTAGAAAGCTGGAAATCTGCTTCATGTTTAACATCTCTTTCCACAATTTAGGTTCATCCTTTTTTGACTTAAGTCATTGGAAAACTTTAATGTTCAGGTTTTTTTTTTTTTTAAACTTCAAAGTAATGAAGGCTCTCAGTATCTTTTTTTATGTTGAAAAGTGTTTCAGTACAATTCTCTCTCGTTGATCTATCACTTTTATAATCAGTCTTAATGCAACTTTATTTCTTAATTGTAATAGACAATGTTTCGTAGGGGAGCAGATGCAGGTCCAACCTGTGCTTTGGTGAGCTGGAAATTTCCCATCTTTGGAAAACATTTCTAAGCATTGCTCTTCTCTATTTTGGCTTACATAGAATAAACTTCTTGATGTCAGGGTGCAGTTTCTATCCCCACCCCCATCTGCCCGCCTGAAGTTAGCACAAGATGAGAACAAAAGAAAAATCAAACAGCGAATCCCAAAGAAGGATCAGAAGTAAGTATCTGAGCCAAAAATTCGAGGAAGGGAAAGCACTAAAATAGTAAAGGTTATAAAACAATGAGGGATTGAAGAGGAATGGCAAATAACAAGGGAGTTCTCCAGGCAGTTTGTCATAGCATCATAATGGAAAATCTTGCCAGTCTCTAATTCTATCCCAGAGAGACAGAAAAAAAAAAAAAAAAAAAAAAAAAAAAAAAAAAAAAAAAAATTGACCTACATTTTTCAAAGTGAAACCTTCATACATTCAATGATATTTTTCTTTTAGTTTTGTGAGTTGTAATAAAATTAACTCATTCCCATTCAATAGGAAAATGTCACACATCAGGGCTTGTATGAAGAAACATTGCCCAGTTGTCTTGTCTAAGAGTGAGTATGCCTCTAAGAACGGTCAGTGGAAAAGGAAGGAGCAGGTAGATATGGATACCCACCCTGGGAATTGAGTCAAGGTCTACATGTCCTGTTACCTACTCACAGTGTGAAGACCCTTGGAGAAAAATCAAATCAAAGCATGTAAATATATATCATTCTTTTTTTATAACATTGTGTGATAACAATAATCATTATCATTAATGATAGCAATTTGATGTAGTGGAAAATGTTTTGGAGCCAGGAAGACTGAGGTTCAGACTCCAGTCCTACCATTGTTAGGCCTTAGGCAAGTTATGGTGTCCTTATCTATAAAATAGGCAGTAATAATATTGTGAGGCTATATTAATATACTTGATATCTATTTTACTACCTGACACCTAAGTTCAAAAAGACTAGTTTTGGTATTATAAAATTCTCTTTTTAAAATTATAACTGGTATTCCCTCTACTTATAAAAGTGTCTGAAGAGCATATCAGAAAACATTAAAACAGTGATTCAGCAATCTCAAATCAAACATTGTGAACTAGACAAACTACGAGGACCATTGCTTTTAACAGTTCCCCCCCCCCTTTTTTTTTGAGCAATAGAATTATCTTTTCTATCTTTAGAACCTTGAGTTTATCAAGAAACACTTGTGTAAACCACCAAACTAGAGAAAATAGCTCTCAGAAAATTGAGTGCTCTACAAAATTTTTATCAACTGGTTGAAAAAAATCCTACTCATCCAACCTCCTTACTTTGCAGACAAGGAATTGAATCTCCAAGAGTTTATGACTTATTCAATTGGTGGTGTTACTGAGAACTAAAAGCTGGTTTGCTTCCCAGTTGAATGCTCTTTCCATTATACCATGGGGAGTTATTTTGAGTCAACCAGAAAATCTGCAAGAACATCAAAATAACGTTCCTTCTCCCTCTGACCTCAGTAATAACTGGTTCAGGATTTAGAATGCTTTGGTGCAAATCCTCAAAGCAGCTGCAGGTCCTCAGAATCCAGAATAGATATTTAAAATTCTCTAAATAAAAAATCCTGATAAAGACCTTCTTTTCACAGTAACTAAAAAAACTTCTAACTCTCCTGTCATGAAGTGGCTGTTGAGACCTCAAATACAAGATGTGCTCCTTTGAAGTAGCCGACACAGTAGACAGAACACCAGGATGGATGTCAAAAAACCCCTGGATCCTACTTCCAACTCAAGCTTGCCTTTCATGTGGCATGAGGTAAGCTTTTGATATCTCTGAATTTGAAGTTATTTCTGATTTTTATTTTTCCCACATACTCTATGTTTAGTCCAGCAGCAAAACTTGAGGGAATTAGCTTCAAAATATACTGAGAACCCGACCACAACTCACCAATTCTACTGCTTCTACCCACTTCTGAGCCACCATCATCTCTTTTCTGGAAAATTGAAGAAGACTCTGCTATGGTTTGGATTATGGTTTGAATGTGTGCAGCAAAAGTTCACATGTGGGAAACTCAGCCCTCAGGGTGGCAATGGGAAGTAGAGGATCTTTTTTAAGAGGTGGAGCCTAGCAGGAGGTGCTGAGGTCATTGGGGGTCTTGTCCTCAGGAGTGACAATGGTACCTATCCTCTCTGGTATCCTGTTTTGAGATGAGATCTCTTCTTCCCCACATGCTCCCATGGTGGTAATACCAAAGATTGAACTAATGGGAACTCCTGACCTTGAACTTTCTGTCTCTAAAACGTAAGTTAGATATACCTCTTTTGAATAAAACTAATTTGCTTCAGGTATTTTTTTATAGTAACAAAAAATGATATATCCTTCTGATCAATCTCTCTGATTCTACCTTTCCTTCTCCATATATCAGTAATCTCAAGAGTTTGTGAGTCAGCCTTCTATAATGGACCTGTCTCTCATTTAGCAACCTGAATTTGTTCCTAAAATCCCTGCCACTAAATGGAAAGTCATTATTTAAGTAACATTTTTTTGTTAATTTTAATGGATTAATTATGATGCATTTCATATCAACACAAGGTACACAAATAACTTTTATAGATAGTAAAATATTTTACTTGAACAATAAAAATATTTTTCAATTATAATTACGTTATGTAGGTATTAACATCTTGTTAAAAATAAAATCAATTTTGTGCATAAAATATAATGACATGAAGATTTATTTAAATCATCAAAAGAGGAAGTGAAGACTTGGTGGTGAAATGTTGAAGGCAGTTGTTCTTTTTAAGGTTATTTTCTTTTGGAGAAAAATTTTTTATTAGTATTTATAACCTTGGAGAAAAATGATTAAGTTGCTTTCAAAGTTCACTTAAAATTTAAAGTTACAGCACAGAGAGACAATTTAAGTCAAAATAATAACTAAAGATGAGAGTATTTGAAAGACTAAAACTTTATTTAGTAAACAGAAGCTGCTTACAAAAGATGTTACTTCTTCATTCCCGTCACTAGGCATGCTTAAGCAAAATACTTTTAGTTTATCCCAACCAACGCAGCCCCCAGTTCAAATTTGTTCTGTCTGATATTTGATGACTAAGAATTCATGACTAAGAACCATTGGAAAAAATAGCATGTTTTTCCAAAATCTGCAGTATCAAAATATCAATTCTAATGCTTACTTGCTTTACGTGTTTTAGGATATAAAGATGAGTTCATTTTTTTAAAAAAAGGTAGGAGTTTTTTGGAATGGTAACTTTTCAAGAGGCTTTATGGCAAAGAGTTATTAATTAAATAGGTATTGTGGGCAGTAGGCTGTGTTGGTTGGTCTTTTCATAAAAATTCCTAATTCTTTGTGGGGTGGTGTAGGATATTACTGGCTTATATACAACCAAGGAATCAGAACATAGGACCGAATGTCCACCTATTTCCTTATCAATTAATACAACAGGTGTTTTGATAATCACCAGTTATACACCAGGTACCATAATGAAACAGGTAAACCAAAGAAGTAAAGGATTACCTGCACCCTCATGGAGTCTTCAGAGAGACAGGGAAAATGACAGGACAAATGTGTCAACTGTAAATGTTTTGAATGTTGTAATACAGAGGGGACAGATAGGAACCCCTAAGTCTGTCTAGGGTAGGCTGCAGTTGTCAAGGGAGAACACAGAAAAAGAAGCACTTAAAGTGAACCTGGAATGATCAAAAGCCTGGAAGAGGAGGTGGAGGTAGGGATGGAGTTATGTAGTCTGCCCTCTCTGCCAGTGAATTCAACCAACTGTGGATAGAAAATATTTGGGGAAAATTTTCATCTGTACTGAGAAGGTACAGACTTCTTGTTGTTATTTCCTGTACAATACAGTAATTTTACATCTATTTTATAGTAAATTAACTATTTATATAGCATTCACATTGTACCAAGTATTATAAATACTCTAGAAATGATTTAAAGCACATAGCAGGATATGCTTAGGTTATGTGCAAATATTAGGTCATTTTATGTAAAGGACTTGAACATGTACTGATTTTGGTATCCTGGTGTCAAATCCCTATGGACACTGGAGGACAACTGTGTTTACAGAGTCAGATAATCAGGAAAAGAGACTTTTCTTCAAGAAATAGAATTTCTTCATTTTTAAGCCTTCATTTATGTTGAGAGTGCTTTGTTTCACATTCATTAGCATAAGTGATCAGTATGTATACGTATAAGGATGTTGTGAAAATATTGTCATGGCTTGGTTTATCTTCCTGCAAAACAATTAACCCCAACTTTAAAAGCCTAAAGCATCAATCATTTTTTTTAATGTTTATAAATTACATGTCAGAAATTTGAATGAAGCACAGCAGGGAGGGTTTGTCTTAGCTTCATGGTACCTGGGCACTCTCCAGGGAAGATCAGAACAGCGGGCTTGAAGGGTTAGTAGTGACTTCACTAGTTAGGGGCTGCAATTGTCTGACGGTTCCTTCACTCACACTGGTGGCACTTAGGTTGAGCTTTGAAAACTGAGCTCAACCAGGGAATCTGCATGTATATTCTCTCTATATAGGCTGAGTTCCAACAGGGGGGCCCCTTTCTGAAATGTCTCACACATAGATTTCCAGTAGAGTTATTTGAAAATTGCATAGCCTCCAATGTCAAAGGTCCCCACTTTACCCACATCCTATTGGGTGTCAAAATTCCAGTTGAAGGAGAAATGTCCAGACTCCATCTATCCATGACAGGTGTGTCAAAGAATTTGCAGCCACTTATTTAAAATCTCCACATTTGCCACATTACACAAAACCTTTGTTGATTGCACGGTAGTATATTCTTCATAGGTTAAAAAGGGAGAAATTTCTTTGTGGTGTAATGGTCAGGTAAGATTTTTCTTTTTCTGAGCAGGTGGTATATTTTTCACTTTGTATTCACTTGAATCAGAAAACTGACCATATCCCTTGTTAGTCTTTCTTTACTGTAACGAATATCTGAGATAAATCAACTTATACAGAGAAAAGATGAATTCTGGATCATATTTTGGAGGTTTCAGTCCATGATTGGTCAGACACATTACTTTTGGCTTCTGGTGGTGGTTGTAGGGGAAGGCATATCATGGTGGAAGCCCACAGCAGTACAGTATCACTCACCTCGTGACTAGAAAGCAAAAGAGAGGAAGGGATGGGGCCCTCACAGTCACTTGAAGAACAGGCCCCAGTGACCAAAAGGTTAGATCCCTTTAGGTTCCACCTGGTAAAGATTCTACCACCTCTTGGAAGCACCACAAATTGGGGACCAAGCTTTACCACAAAGACCTTGGGATACATCTACTCAAACCAGACATTTTCCCCTTAAGTTTGGTATACTTGTATAAATAGACTTAAAATATTTTTGAAAGATGGCTCAGAGTAATTAACAACTAAAATCTGTTGGGGGTGATTTGGTTTAAGTTTCATGTGCATAGAGAGTAAGGGCAGGAGAGTAAAGATGTAAAGATGTAAAGATAGGCAGAAACCCAAACAGAAAAGCTGTGTATGTTCTGCTAAAGACATGGGTGATGTAATTTATATTATCTCCTTTAATCTTCATCTATCCTGTGGTGTAGGCATGAACATTTAAATTTTATAAAGATAATAGTTGGGATAATTTACTTTTTTTAAGTTCAAGAGAAGTATGATGGATTTATAACTGCATAATTTTTATCTATTTGTCATTCCTTCATCTTTTTATCTTCAATTTTAACATTGAAATTTAAGTACTAGCTATTACCACATTGCTTATTGAGGAAAACTAGAGCAGAACTATTTGCAGTGAAAGATTCATTTTTTTATTTTCATTTTTTTATTTCAACCTGTCATTGACACTTTTTTAAATAAAATAAGAATACAATAAAATGCAATAAAAATTACAAGTATAGTGAAGTAAAAAAAGACATTCAAAACACAAGTCAAATTTTTTATTATTAGATTTTACAGTTATAAAATTACTTTGTTACATTGCTCTAAAGGTTCCAAATGCTCACTTTCTATTTCTGTACAAAGATTAGCAAAAAACAATTCATGGACCACGTCCCATCTACAGAGTAGACCTTGAGTAATACTGCCCTAGAGGATTGGATTTATGTGGCTTAAACCTCATTTTTTTGCCTTGATCTCTCACCCAAAATGCAGTTGCTAGTAGACCTTTCTCCATCACTCCATCACTTCTCCAGACTTTTTTTTTTTTTTTTTTGATAAATAGTGCATACAACTTTTTTTTTTTTTTTTTTTTTTTTCACTTATTTATGCAGGGGCTTGAATTGCTCCAAATTGTCTGGAGGTTTATCAGTGCCTGGCCCATTGTTCAGCTTCAGCTGGTGTTCTGGGAAGGGAGCAAGTCTTCTGGTGATTAAGCAATGGCATACGCACACTGTGCTCATAGTTTATAGGCATCCTTGTCCTTCATCCCACAGATTACTGCCTGCTTCAAAAGATAAAGAGAGAATAGATGTATTTGAATTCTGTCTGTGTATGGGAAGGAAGGTAGAAGGTGTTTATATATTGATGCCATATTCATGTTTGCCAAAAGGATACTCTAAAACTACTGTGCCTAGAGAAAATTGAGGGTAGATCAAGAAGTTTTCTTTACATAGAGTGGCTGAATTTTTGCTAGAGTTTTGTGATAGACTAAACAATATATGGGTACTTTCCAAGTTCCTTTTCCAAGAAAGAAAAAGGAATGCAATTTCAATTTATATCAGAAGAATTTGCCAATCTTGAATGACTCATGAGGTTTGGCAACATGAAATTGGCATAACATTTTCCAAAGTGCATTTTAAGAATTAGAGCTTACTTATCCTGATTTTCATCCTTTAGTAGATGGTTTCTCAGAATAGTTCATTGGTGAGAAAACTATGGTAGACCAGAACAACTAATATAAATAGATTAACAACCTGGTTAATGATTAGTTTCCATAGATTATTGCATATTGAAAACATCTAGAAATATTTTTTAAAAATACTGATACTGAGTCTTATACCCAGATCCTGATTTCATTGTTCTGGGACAGCATCTGGACATGTATATTTTTAAAAGAATAATTTTACTGTTCATCCAGTTTAAAAATCATTGTCCAAAACGAAAGGCTATAATGATGAAAGAGTCAATATAATGGGAGTCAAATTCTATTATCATCATGTTACAAGTCAATGTTCAGTAATTGATCAAAGTAATATATATGTTTTATACATTTATTTTTGTGTATAAAATCCCACTCACTTGAGAAATAGAACTATGACAACTAATTTTCAAGTACTGTCAAAGACTAATTACATTATCCCAGCTGATTCCCATAATATTAAATCAGTTGACTTACTGTTTCAACTTTTAGAATTACAGATACTGAGGTACAAACAGTTTCTGAAAATATGACTATAGTCATTTTAAAAAGGCAGAGCAGGAGGTCTCGTTTTGGGTTTTTTGTTGCAAGTCTAATACCTTTTTAGTTATTGAATTGTTTATATTTTTAAAGTTAATGTCCTCACTGATGCATCTGGCTCAAAATGTACCTACACTTTACCACAAGCCACTATTTCCACTTAAGATTTGTCCCTTGCCAGCTTTTGAATTAGTCCTAATTTGCAATTGGTCCATTTTCTAACCTTGAGATCTTTATCCCATGGTTTCCCATTTGAACTTGATATCTTATAGGTTATCCTCTGGTTTAGATACCTAACTTCACGGATGAACTTGGTTTGTGTTTGATCATGACTGGGATCGTGCATTGATTGGGTGAATCAGTCTATGACATACCTATAACATACCAGTCTCATCAGTCCCATCCATAACCTGATCTACACGAATAAAAACAAGGGTAAGAGTCAAAACTTTAACAGTTGAATGATTTTATTCCATCTACTAGATGAGGTTCCCATTTTATGTCAACACAAATTCAAATCAAACTAAATGAGGCAATGATTGAAGATGAAGCCAAGAACATAAATTTCCATGTTATGTTTCCTTTGCATTTCCACTCCTGCATAGAGCAAAGAAAAATACTGAAACCAGAGAAATTCTTACCTGTATCTTCTACACTTAAGTCATGGAGATAATTCATGGGTTGACTGATCCATTTGGTGAATGGGATTATAAGGTCTACATAGTTGGTTAAAATTGCCTTAAGAGCTAGTTAATGTCTGAAGAAATACTCTTTCATAGTCACTAACTAGAATGTCACCTCTGCCTCACATCAGTGGCCACAAATAAAGCAAGAACACATGGTTGCAGTAGCCAACTGCCATAACTAGGAGAACACAAGCATAACTGATACACAGTCACCAACACACTGCCAAAAGACAGTTTTGATGAGAGAATATGTCTTTTGCAATTTGCAGTTAGAAGTCTCCATTGCTTCTGAGTATCATGCAATTCACAATCTGTGTTATTTTTTGCTATTTCATTTTTAGCAGACTAAATGTGTGTATATATGTACATAAATATATACATATATATTTGGGGCACATTGTGATGTTTTGATAAATATACACATTGTGGAATGATGATCTTGCGTATATGTGGAATCTAAATCAAATAAACAAATTGATAGAAGTGGAGCAGAATGGTGGCTACAGAGGCTGGGGATGAGGTGGGAACTGGGTATGAGGAAAGGGTAATGTTGGTCAAAGGGTACAGGTTTAGTCAGACAAGAGGAATAATTTTTAGTGATCTAGTATACAGTTGGTGACTTTAGTTAATAAGTGCTGTATATTTCAATATTACTAAAAGAGCAGACTTTAAATATTCTGAGCACAAAAAATGATTGAAGTGTGAGGTGATGGAGATGTTAATAAGTGTATTATTTTCTAATGATCAGTTACACAGAAGTAAAATCTTCATGATGTAAAATATTGTAGCTATTTGAAAACATTTTTCATTATTTGGTCAATACATATAATTTGCCTGGAACAGAGAGATATCACAGCTGATTTGAGACTCTCAACAACCTTCTATACATTCTATTCAAAGGGTAATTGCAAACGTGCACATTCAATGTTGCTGTAAGTTTGTGAAGAATGTGCAAAACCACTTCTCCAAACCTGTGATACTATTTATATAACCATGTTATTACAATGCCTATTGTTATATAATGAACATCTTCCATGATTTGTAAAGTTTGAGTAAAAAAAAAAAAAAAATAGGATGTAAAACCTTCATAAAGTTCTGTGGTTATTGTGTTTGGGCATGAAGTGTCCCTCAAAGGCTCATGTGTCAAAGCTTTGGTCCCCAGTGCAGCATTTTTCAGAGGTGGGGCTCTTGGGAAGTACTGAATCATGAGCTCTCTGACCTCCCCAGAGGTTTAATCCATTGATAGCCAAGTAGACTATAGGGAGGTAACAGAGAAGTGGATGGAAGGAAGTAGTGAATCCTTGCAGACAGATCCTTGAGGACTATATCTGTACCCATACCTTCTTGGCACATACTCTTTCTGTTTCTCAGCTGCCATGAGATGAGCAGCTTTATTTCACCACACTGTTCCACCAAGATATTCTCCCTTGCCTCAAGTTCAAAGCAATGGAGATGGCTTGCCCTGGAATAAAACCTCTGCAATCTTTAGCCAAAATAAATCTTTCTTCCTTTAAGTTGTTTATGACAAGTATTTTGGTCACAACAATGAAAAGCTAACTCACACACTAAGAAAATCAGAGTTGAGTCTCAAAGGTAGTTAATACAATGTAACCATCCAGCAGAAGTAGGTGGGTTCTCTGAGTGCCAAAATGATTAGTCACTTTATTAATAAGTCAGTCGTACTGATTGAGATTTTATAAACAGAAATGAATATTTTTCAGTTTTCAGCCAGATGTTACTGACATGCAAAAAACAGGTAAAAAATCAAGAAGATACAGGGGGAAAAAGCTATGAGGCTAATGTTATATTTAGAAAAACATTAATTTGATATTTTTATTGAGTGAAAAGGAATTACACAGGAAAAAATACATTTTCAATTTAATAGATAATATGGTATAATACCAAAATAATTTCCTTAATGTTATTAAAGTAGGCATATTTTTAATTTTTCACTTTCCAGTCCATGTTTCCCAGTATAAAATAATTTTTCCCTTCAATGGATGTTTAGGAAGATTTTGAGGGTTCATTTTCAGGGTTTACTCTAAATCATCATTTTGTGCCAGAATATACTTAGTTTAAAGACCACATCATTCTGTTATTAATAGTCTCTAAGTTTCTTCAACTCATTGTTCAATAAGATATGGATAGTATTATTTAGTAATTTGTCAAAACAAGTGGGTCCAAATACTACCTTAATTTCTCTTCCAACCAATGGGCTTATTCACTTAACACTACACAGATTTCGATTTTTACATTCTTTCACCAAGAAACCAGATATTTTAGACTTACCACAAAACAGATAACAGCAATATTTTAAAAGCAGAAAGCAGAGGCGTACCACTGTGACTGTAGAGATCTTGAGATTTCTCTAAGAGAAGATGTCTAGCACTATGGCAAATTAAACTAACCAGAGCCCAGCTTCCTGCCACAAACACAGGAAACAAACAAACAAACAAGAAAACCATGAGTGGAATCAAAAAGAAAACATTTAAGTTATAAACATTTCAATTACATAGGTTAACTTAGAGAACGAAAGCAAGAAAAATTTCAAGCCAGAAGAGTAGTGTTAACCAGAAGGCTGAATTTACACTTTGAACTTCTAGGAGAGTTGGATCCTACTCTAGGTCTGGGACATGCAAGTTCTAATGTCCTTGAGGACTTGGTATGTAACTCTCCTAGCATGTGGGAGTAGGAGACACTTAAATTGAGCACCTTACTCAACCCAGAATTTTTCAGAGCTGTCCTGACCCGAATAAAGGCAAAGGAAAACACCACCCAATAGTCTGGGTAAGCAGCAATATAGCTCATTTTGGGCAATAGCTTTTTCATGAAAAGGAACAAAAGTGGGGGCAGGACATACAACAACTAAAAATTTCAGTAAAGATGTGAGCCCAGGGTTGTCTTAGTTAGAAGCTCTTTAACCTATGCTGGCTCTCATTTCTCTCTGAATTGTCTTGATGTTTGTGTAGAGTTTTACTCTTGAATCCAAGCTTAGGATTGTTTATACACAGGCTGTTCTTACACCTTTTGAGACTTGTCTCTCTGTGAGCCCTAGTAAATTCTTTTTCTTTTTGGTAAGGGTAAGGTATTTTTCCCATTTTTTTTCCTGCAACAATCTAGCATAGATCTCAAAGATCTGCATATGAGTGAACAACAAACTAAACAGTGAAAACTTCAAACCACTGCCTCGAAGAGGAATTAAGTCAGAAATTCAATCCCATCATGCCATGGCCTACGTTCCACAGCAGAATTTCATGACTCCTCCCCTAAAATGCATTTGAACTTGAAACCACCACTGAAATCACAAAGCATCACAACCTAGAGAAAGCTACATTTTGAGGAAGGATGCAGATGGATATTCATATTGGATGTGGGTTTTGAAGTTACCTTAAATGCTTCATGTTGATTTATGTTAACTACAGCAATGGAAAGCTAACAGATATGCATTAAATTGTGCCTGGGATTTCAAAAGGTACAAGGTTATGTGCCACTTAAAGTCATCTCACATACTCTTTCTAGTGTAGACCTCAGTTAACTGTTAAGAGACCTAGGTTTCCAATTCTAGTCTCAGTTTTGTTCATAACTTATCCCACATTTGCCTCTGGGTCTTGGAACTTCTCCATTATAAAATGGGAACCAATTTTGTCCTACCTCCTGCAAAGCATCATTTTAAAGATTAAGTGAAAGGCACTTGTAGAAGTATTGTTGCAAATTCTAAAACATAATATAGAAATAAATGAGGCTTATCGTGTATGCCTCTGTAGGCGTAAAATATGTGGCCACTGAATGGTGATGTGTACAATTGAAGGCAGATTGAAAACTCCTATGGAAATGCAGAGTTATTACATCTGCTCTTTTTGGGAAGAAACATAAAGTATTCATGTACTCTGTGGTCTTGTACCAGAAAAGAAATGTACCTGTATTTAAAAGACTTTAACTTTTGTAGCACAACTCTGTGATAACAAATTAATGGATACAGTTCTCTCTCTGTTACTTCTGCCCTCTTGAAGCACAGCCCCTTGCTTGGTTCCTCCACATTCCATCCTGCATCTTCTTATAGGTCTCTTCTTATTGCTAGTCTTCCCCACTCAACTTTTCCTGATTTCCATTTATTTCTCCTTCAGATTTTTCTATTTCTTTTCTTTTCCCCTTTTTTTGGATCTGTTATTAGTCAGCACTCAATGCCCTAATTTTATCTTGTTCATCAAGATTTGTCTTAAATAAAGATAGTTTATTCTCTAAAAACCTATTTATATTTTTAATATGCCCATATAGGCATATTGAAATATTTATTTAATGAAAGCATAATAAGTAGCATGTAAATAATAAAAATATAACTAACAATTCCTAAGAATTTACTACAAATCCATCACTTTTTATTATGATTTGCACAAATGAACTAATTTAATCCTTCTAAAAACACCCTGATCTAAGTATTATTAAGTTATCCATTTTATACACAAGGAAAAAGAAACTATATTGCCCAAAATTACATGGTGATTGTTTAGGTATTGGAGCTAAGATTAAAACTCTTAACATTTCACTTCAGAATTTACACTCTTAACATTACAATATAATGCCCCCCAAACATTTGAAAACTACCCTCATTAAATCTCAGAAACATTTGTTATGCATTCTCTCCAAACACTGTGGAGAATTATATTTCATAAAAGATGACTTCATGTCAGTAACAAGAATATTAAAATTACATAGATGGTCCTAAGCAGGTAATAAGGCAAGAATATTATATTAAGAAATATGAACATAATGGATGACAGCCCATTTTATGTCATTAATGTCTTTGAATTTAAATGGAGGTTTTATGTTCTTTGAAAATAAACAATGGCATGGACATTTCCCTTTCATCTAAATTAATGAGTCTGGCTATGTTTTTCAATGAATGTTAAAAATAGAAAGTATGACCACATTGTATATACATATTTTTTCCTTTAATTACTAGATTGCAAAGAAAGTGTTTGATAGATAATTTGAATTTTCATGGAATTGAAATTAATTCTGGAAAGCAATTTCATACAATATGATTAGTTTTTACAATGGGGCATGTGTGTGTGTGTGTGTGTGTGTGTGTGTGTGTGTGTGTATGTGTGTGTGTGTGTGTGATCTGCAATCTACTGTACCAGAGGGAGGGACCTACCATTTGTCTAGGATGGCCTACATTCAATGTCAATAAATGCTGACAAAACTTATGGTGGTCAAACACAAATAAGACAATTCTGTGTTCTAGTAGTAACACACGTTTTATGCACTGTAACTTGGAGAGATGACTTCCTAGAAGAGTATTTTTAAAATGACGAAATCATCTGTGCAGACTCTAGAAAAGGTGTTAAAAAGCTGAGTTAAGAGAGTGAAAATGTGAGAACAATTATCTATTTTTAGAGCAAAACAAATAATCATGATGTAAATTAGGTTCTTTAGATAGGGAATAAATTAGCACTTGACTTTACATAATAGCTTAAAAGCAAACTACCCTCATAAATCAGAATTAAGAGAGGATGAACACATCCCTTTGCTTTGCTGTCTTGGGAGACCTGAGTGTGTAATGATGAGAAAGATTGGTGGTGGTTAGATCCTAAGTGTGTTTCTCTTCATCTTCCTTTCTCATAGACTTCACAGATTAGTGTCAATATGTATTGATCTCTCTTTGCTGGTGTGCCTATTCTTATGCTCTACCTTGAGAGGACTTCATTCTTTGCCATCTCACTCCAGCAAAAGAGCAACCTAACCAAAGTCTAATAACTATGCAACATGTGTGAGAGCATGTTTGCTTTAAGGAATTCTTCCTAGGATTCTGGAAATCATTCATGAAAAAGAAAACTGTTTCTATCAGAGTGATTTTTTTTTGTATTATTGTGTTATATTTCTAGACACTTAATATGAATTTAAGGAACTTTACGAAGTTTGGAATTTCATGAATTATGAGTGACTCAGACAAAAACACAAGATTTGTCTGGTTCAAATGTGAAGACATGACTAATTTCAGAGAACTCGGTGACATTTCAATGCTTACATCAAGGATTAGGAGCTCTGAAGGTAAGAAGCAAATGCCAAGGAAAGAACAATTGTAGCTTGCTACACGTTGTATAAAACATAGGATTTTATGCTGTTCATGCATCTGTAACTGCTGGAATTTGAAGCTCATCTAAAATTAAGAAATTTTCTGAGATGAATTAATAAGTGCTATGTGTAGATGTAGGGAAGTCATTTTTAAAGTATCACGTTGCAAAAAGTTTAGGTTCTAATTATCAGTGACAAAGAAGAATAGTGACAAAATTACCTTATTACCACTAGGCAATCTTTAATTTTAACAAATTTCAAATATTTTCATTTGTCATCTATAGCCAGACATCTATCAATACACAGGATTCAAATCAAAGGTGAAGACATCTTTATTTTCAAGACTGGCACTTAATATTTCCCACTTTTAAACTTTAAATATATTGAACATATATTACATACCTGGCAGTGGATCCTACAGTAATTTAATAAAGTGTCTCTCTTTATTAGGAAAACTTACTACAAGAGAGCTAAATTTCCCATGGAATTATGTGCAAACACCTTTCTTTAATGTTATGTCTTGCCATTCCTTAAAGGATTAAAGATACTACAATACATAATTTGATTCTGTCAAAGTAGATGAGCCTCATTGTTCCAAACCTTAATATAATAACTGCCTCTTTTAAGATTTATTACTGCAACATGATGTTTAAAAAATCGTAACAATTTCTTTGAGGGAAAATTTTCATTGTTATTTGACTCTAGCCTCCTATTCACTATTCTGGGTGATAGTTCATAATGTTTTTTTAAAGGTGAAGAGTGTAAAAAGGAGAGAATCAAATGGAAATTAAAATTGAAACTCCATATTTGAACATTTAAGATAATGTAGAAATTTAGAATTCCATTCTCCTCTTTAGGAAATCTTAATTTGTATTTAGGGCTTGCAAGCCCTTTTTCTCATTGTGCATTTTAAAGATCTTAAGTGACTCAGTTAAATGTTCTTCAGGAATTTGGAATGTTCTTTAGGCTATCCTACATAATTAGTGGTCACCTATTAAGTGAAATACTGAACTTTTTGTGTTAAATCCAACATTTTATGAAAATGAGGGTATGAAAGTATGGATTTTGAGGACAAATTATACAAGGACAAATAACATAATTAAATATATGGGAATTCTAGGGATATTGCCACCCTGGTTGGAAGATATATAGCATGTCATTCAAAGATATTTTAGACTACGCCTATTATTTAATTTTATTACCAATTGATTAATGTTGATTTTTGAATCATTGTTCATAGGAGAAGGGAGTTAGAAAAAGGTTAAATGGGGGTGTGCAGAGTCAGAGGTATAAAAGATTAGGAAAGGTTAGGTTTGGCCTGAAACACTAAGAATGCCTGGCACATTTTATTTCAAACTCAATGATGTATTTTATAAATGAATAATTGTTTTGCATAAGGAGATAAACCATATTTAAATCTCTTCTCTCTCTTTTTTCTTATTTCTTTGCCTCTGCCCCTTTATTTCCATTTTGTACTTTCATCTGTTTTTTCACCTGTGTTAGTCAGATTTCCATCACTGTGACAACATACCTGAAATAAACAATTATATGGAGGAAAATTTTATTTTGGCTTACTCCAATTATACTTATGTTAAGATGTCTGAAATATTTTCCACAACTTATTGATGCCCAATTGGCTTTTTTTCTACTAATTTCCTGTGTTTACATCTGCATAGTTTATTGCTGTGGTTTTGCATGGTTCATTGCTGTGTTTTCAAGTTTACTCATTGCTTCTTCTAAGATATCTAATATATCATTAATCCCATCTAGTTTATTTTTCTTTCTCATAATCTTATTTTCTATTTCTAAAATTTTAGAATTTCAATTTTGGTTATTTTTATTGTTTCTTTCATGTCTTTCTTTAGCATGCTCAAATTTTTTCTACCATCTTAAGCATATACTATATACTTATAATAACTGTTTTAATATTGTTATTTTCCTATTGTCCAGGTAATTTCTGGATGTGTTTCTATTGATTGTTTTTTTTCATTATAGATCATATTTTTCTACTTCTTTTCACACTAATTTTTAATTGCATGATAGTATGAATTTTAAGTTGTAATGTTCTGGATTTTGAAAAATGTATACACTTATTTTCAATATTGATTAGAACTCAGTTATTTACTTCAAAACAAACTTCATCCTTTGAAGTATTTCCTAGTAAATAGTGTTAAGCATGACCAGAGCAGCATGCATTGTAAATGTCTATTCAAGTTGTTGTTTGTTGTTGTGTTGGGATGTCTGTCTTTTCCTCAGTGACTTTTAGGATATGTAGTCATTTATTGAAAAAAATATATGCATAGACACATATGTGCATATGTTGGAGATTTCTTCTCTCACTCTGTGGCATACTTTTTAACTCTCCTTCAATCAAAATGTTATTTCCTGAGAAAGCATATGATAAATATTTCCCTCCCAGAATAGAGTTGTCTGCATTGTAACAGACAGATAAATGAATTGTCAAAAGAACAAAAGTCCAATTGTGGAATTTCCATTACCAGTCCCCTAGATTGGGAAGTTCATGGAAGACTTGTTGGAGTCCCTTTAGTTGTAGCACTTATGCCATCTACTTTGCTGCTGATTTTGATTGGTCCTAGGTGTGAAAAAGTAGAGGTGAACCTTCCCTATGACATATGCTTGTCTAGAGTAGGCTCTACAGATATAATAAAAATAATAACCAAATCCCTGAGATCACTCACCTAGAAACATCTGAAATGAACCAGTCTTCCTTCTTATTAAAAATGTACTTTTGAAGATGAATGTTTATTCAGAGATGAAAATGCCTATAGGAATATTTCCCTAGAAATATGAATCATCCAGTACTTTGGCTTTTCATTTAAAAATGAAAATGAATCTTTCTGTGTAAATGTATCCAAATGGGAACATGTTATATCAGCTATTTGCGTTTCAAAGGGAGAAGGGTTAATTAAATAGCTTCAATTTAATCAACGTAAATTAGGTAACTTCCATTTCTTTGTCTAAATAATTTCCAAATATTCATTATGCCTAGAGCATAATAATTGGGGAATTGACCCCTTATTTTTACCTAGCCTACTTCTGAGATAGCATTATATCACTTATTCATTCAGAATTATTTGCCTACTATGAGCTAAGCACTGGGGATAGAAGACATGCTAAATTAGACACTAACACTCACCCAAAGGAAATTATAGTGTAGAGGGAAGAGATGTGAATAAATAGGTGACTTTAAGTACTATAACAGAGATCAGAAGAGCCTGTAGACAGGCTAGAAATGCTAGAAAACAATGATTGAAGGAAGACGCTTGAGTTCATACTTGTATAAGATTTTGAAATGTAAAATAATAAAGTCAATGGAGTCTCTCTAAGCTAGGACATGGTTAACTTTTTCAAGTAAATAAAAATCCCAGATCTTTAAGTATAATTGTGTCAGATGTGGTATAAGGGAGAAGGAGGACGGGAGAAGTCTATAGAGGACAAACAAAAACAAAATACTTTTGAAAAAAACATATGGAACAGAGGAGCACTTCATCAGTAACCACTATCATTATACTCATTAAAACTGCCATTGGTTGGGCTAGGGATATAACTCAGTTGAAAGAGTGCCTGTCTTGTATTGCATGCACAGACCTTGGGTTCCATCCCCAGCATCATCAAAAAAAAAAAAAAAACCCTACAAATTTACTGTGCCTCAACTCTGTTCTGGGTGAACTATAGGCACCGAAACTTAGTGTTCACAATGGCTCTGAGTAAGGTTTTGCTTCTAGTAACTATCAGAGAAAGCACTAGATTCAAAATCTTTCTCTCCTTAAAGGCATGCTCTTTTTTTTTTTTTTTCTTTTTTTATTTATTGTAAACAAATGGGATACATGTTGTTTGTCTGTTTGTACATGGGTTAAAGGCATACCATTTGTATAATCATAAATTTACATATGATAATGTTGTTTGATTCATTCTATTATTTTTTCCCTTCCCCCCACCCCTCCCACCCTTCTTTTCCCTCTAAACAGTCCTTTCTTCTACTTTGCAAGGGTTTTCAGAGACTAGTGTGCAGAGTACATCTTAATCCAGGAAGCTGGAAGTAAGGGAAGCACTTGATAGCTAAACATGAGCACAAAGGCCCACAAGAGATATGCACAGGGTTCAGACAAATTGTATCTTTATTATCCAGAAACTAAAAGAGGTACACAACATAGTAGATAATTTTAAAAAGGCTAGTTCAACTATAATGCAGAAACCACTAGTGTCAGGGCCTAGAAAGAGAACCCAGAGATTGAAGTGGGGATGGGCCGGTGAATGTTCCTGAAGGGGTTTCTTGGAGGTGTTAACTTATCAAATTCCTAAGCTACATTAAACCATAGTTGTTACATATCTTGGCTTGCAATAGATTTGAAGGGGATTGAAATACGTCACCAAAAATATGCTATTTTGGCATAAAGGTTATTATGAGCTAAAGAAATTGAAAAGAAATAAGTTCAGAAAAAATTCTCTGCCTTCCTCTTATATGCCTAAAAGGTAGAATGAAAATTTCCTTTGAGAAAGGCACCTCTGAGAAAGAGGATATTGACTCTTCTCACTGGAAGGGAGGTCACAGCAACTTACCTCTGCATAAACAGACCTTACTAAGCATTTCGCATCCTCTGTTAGTTTCCTTCATGTATTTCCTGGTCACATTCTCACAATTTATCATTCCTAGAAGCCCAAGATCTCTTTCTTTGGTCTAGTCAACTCTCCCCAATTTATCACCCTTTGTTAAAATAGTACATAAGGCCCAGCAACCAACTGCTTCTTTGAGTTTCTACTTCTTTACTGTAAAGCTCCCTGTGCACAGAAAAATATTAACATCAATATAAATCATGCCTTTTCTTCTGTTAATCTGTCTTTTGTCACTGATACACAGGTTTCAGCCATTGAATTTACAAGAGTCAAGGGAAAGTTGTTTTTTTTTTTTTTTTTCCTTCCCAGTCTGTATCCTACTTGACTTTTCTCACACAAGAGGTAACTTAAAATGGTGGGGAAAATATCCAGTGAGGAGGTGAAGCATTGACTGCTCTTAGCTTAGACATTAGCTACTTCTGTGACTCAGTTGAACAATTTTACTACAAGTCCTAAAACTTTAAGTTTTTTTTTTAAAATAAGCCTAAAAAAGGATAAGACTAAAAGAAAATGGTGACAAGGCTTCTATTCATGACTGGAGGGCTCTCTCGAAGAAGGTTGAGAAGACACATGCACCGTGATGTCTGTAATAGGCCTTCGAGTGGAGTAATTCCAATATATGTGCAAAATATGTATCACCTCTTAAATAAAATATGGAGAAAACCCTCTCTCACTTCTGGCATTCTGTGAATCTGTTTGTACTCTGTAATTTGTTATTGATATAGACTGGGAAAACATTTTCCGAATTCCACCACAGTAAAATGTGGTCAGATGTTTGAAACAATAACACAATGATTAGGGGAGAAATGAAATACCATTCAGTCTTGGATGGAAGAGCAACAGTAACCTGGCAGGTTGCAATATTCCATTTCATCCCCTGTCCAGAAATTGAGTCTGGGTGCTACAGACAAAAATAATATACATATAGGTACTTCCCCAACCCAGTTCTAATGTTTAGGTTAATACGTCTTTCTGGAAGAAAAGAAAATCAATACACTAGTGTTATTAAACACTTGGTTTCAACAAACTCATAAGGGGCATTAAGTTCTTCAAGGATGAAGCAATTTGAATTTATTTAAATATGACCATAGCTTGGTACATTTGAAGTTTTAGAAATTTGTTCACCAATAGTTCATTCCCACCTTTTTCCCCAGATGCAGATGTAATTTATGTAGAAGCAGACATTAAAATAAGCCATTCAGCACTGGCTTGTTTTCATTTACATAATGTTCTTTGAGGGGAAAGTATTAAATCAATTTTAACCTGTTTGGGCCTGCATCCAAATAATGTGCAGGCCTGTTTGAGGAGAATCAGTTTTGAAATTTGTAAAGGAGGTCATCTGAAATGCATTACTCAATTAAGTAAAGGAATTTATACTTTATTATAGAATACTGTACCATCTGCCGGATGAATATAGCTAATTAAATTTGACTTGGTATGTGATTTTACAAACAGTTGAAAAATGAAAATTCTACAATGAATTCTTCAACAGCACCTGAAATGATAGATACCCACTGGGAAAGATTGCATCCAGCCCCTGGTTAGGTTGCACACAGACTTTCCATTGTCTGGCTGCAGTCTGCATGATGTTTGCATTAGAAAGCAGGTCAGTTTCAGTGACTACTTACAAGTAACACAGGAAACCCAAATGCAATGTTTGTCTGCTATTGTCAAAGAATTAACAAGCTAACATATTGAAATCAAAATTATTTCAAAGCTTCCCTGATCACCGAAAAGAAATGAAACCTGCTTAGAGGCACTGCCAAAACTCCCTGCTTTAAAATAGGCAACCAAAACAATTCTGCATAAAATACCCATTTTTTTTGCCATCCTGCAATTTGGTTGAAATGTTCCCGTGACAAACCATTCTAGGCTGTACTATTCTTTGGTTTGTGATAGGAGGAAATCGAACCTAACCATTTCTATAGGCTTCAGTTGCATCTGTCAAATGGAAGTAGCATTATAAGAGAACTTGTCAGGAGAGATGTTAAAGGAACCAAAGGCTTTAGAAAGCACTTTATACTATATCCTATATAAACTTATCTATAAGGATGCTGGAAGAACAAAATGATTAGTTAAAAATGAAACATTTCTACCTGAAATGTGACTACTCACTATCAACTACTGAAGCCTCATAATATTTGACTTTTTTACTTTCATCCCAGATGTTCTTATCATGTGTTGACACAGCCCTGGTATTTTGAGTTGAACAAATGAGTCATTGACAGCTCCAGCAAGGGTGCTGGTTGTCTCTCTTTTATGGGAACTTAGTCTTCCGAAGATCACTCATCATTTCTCCAGGGAATGTTAGAAAATTAATATATGTTCACATGTAAATGAGCTGGTGTCTTCTTTAAAAGAAAACAGCAGTATATCACTTTCTAGTATACTACTCCTTTATTTGTTCAAAGAGTTCAACAGTAGTCCTTAAATAAGGAAAGGAGTTGTATTAGTGCAGCTGGCTCTGGGAACCAGAATTGTCCAGTGTGGAGAAGCTGATCTATACAATTTAGTGATGGAGGCGCTTCTGACCAACATGTGCTTCCACTTTGGGCTGATGGTGTTTATGAAGCACTAGGCATCATCACTCTTCCAAAAAGAAAACAGAAGACTTGTCTGAGAAACAGGAGTTGATGCTGTTAGGACCTATGAGAAAAGAAGTGTCTCCACTGTCATTTGTGCAGGAATTAAGAATCCATGGGAAGAAGCATTTTTGGAATTAACCAGCTATTTCAAATACTGAGGTCATTTTTCACATTATGGAAATCGTGGCTATCCTGAGGGCCTGTATAAGACAGCTGAATTCAAAGTAACCTGTTGACATATGGGAATGATAGGAACAAATGCCAAATTGAAATAAGCAGAAGGAACATACGAAAGAAATCACTGCAAAGCCGAACACATGTAGGTAGAGCTGGCCAAATTAGACTTTGGTAAAACCAAGAAAAAGCAAAATGAGATAAATGCTTGGGGTTGAAGTCAGGGAATACTATAATTTTCCTGAAGTCAGAAGACGTTTTCACATCCAAACCTGAGCTACAAGATTTGGAGGAGGTTGCAACAAAATTTCATCTAGAAGAGCCATCAAGCCTTATTTTTAATTGTATATTTATTAAAGACATTTTACAGGATATCCCAGTTAAGCTGAGCTGCCTGTTTACAATATGTGTCCACTTAAGAGTGGATTTATAAACATCTATCATTTGCCAAGATTGAAAATCTCCAACATCTTTTATAAATACATTATCCAGGCACTATTCAAATACTGGAATTATTGTCCCAATGGGATGATTTCTGGCCAGTCTCTATAGGATTTCCTGCTCTAATATCATCTGAGTAGGTGATAACCACATGTGAGTCAGGAAGAAAGCCAACTTACACCTGTACTCATTTGAAAAGCATCCTATTGGAGATGGGGGCATAACTCAGTGGTAGAGCGTTTGCCTAGTAAGTACAGGTTCCTGGGTTCAGTTCCCAGCACCACAAAAAGAAAAGAAAGAAAAGTACCCCATGAAGTCTCGGTATTGACTCTCTCTCGGTAGCCTGCCTAAAAAGGTGTTGACCTGAGAAAATCTTGTCTTGCTTTTGAAATTTCTTTTTAAAATGATTTTGAGTCAATCCATCAACAGGTGTATGATTTTCCTGCCAGATAGCAGCAATTAAGATATCAACTGCTATTTCCTTGATTGCAGAGGGAAGTATGTTCTTACTGAGTGCAGTGTAGGTTAGAGGCAGCATCTGGGTTTTTGAAAGGTGCTGGTTTTATGTAGTTTGGCAGTTGATTTGATTGAGAAAATGGCAACAAATGACATTTTTCAGGTCATAAAAAGGTAGTGGGGAAAGGACGGCATTTAGACCCACTGTCCCCATAGTGACTGAATATAGCCACACCTCTCTTTGCTTAAGAAGAGGTTTTGCTGGGCACAGTTTCACATGCCTGTAATCCTAGGAACCTTGGGAGGCTGAGACTGGAGTATTGCAAATTCGGGCCAGCTTCAGCAATTTAGTGAGACCCTAAGCAGCTTAGTGAGACCCTGTCTCCAAATGAAACATAAAAAGGGCTGGGCATGTGGCTCAGTGGTACAGCACCCCTAGGTTCAGTTTCTAGCACCAAAAAAAAAAAAAAAAAAGGAAAAAAAAAGAATGAAAAAAAAAAGGTTTTGAATTTAAATGATAGAAACCCACTTTAGGTTTTAAAACTAAAGACATTTCTTATTTCTTTAAATATATATGATATTTAATTATAGAGAAATGAACTTTTTCTGGCGCTGTTACATCCTGCCTTTCACTTCTTATTTGAAGTGATTCATCCATCATCATTTAAACAGCATTACCAGCTATCCCACCTGCCTGACCCATGTTGCTGGGTTCCTTAGAAATAGAAAATGAGACAATATTATTATTAATGAGAATTATAATTATTATTTATTTAGTGCTTACTACATTCCTGGCACTGCCGGGGTCCAGCCCTAGCAGGAGTCGATGGGTTCCACACTGGTAAACGGGGCGCGGGGAGACAGCGTCGGCGATGGATGGAGAATGAAAGACACAGACTCTAGTTCTGGTGCAATCAATCCCACTTTATTCTGGGGAAGGCTGGGTTTATATACATTTTTCTTCAGGCTTTGATGACAGGCTTATGATTAATAAAATCAAAGAAGTTTCCAAAGCATATGCAGAAATTGTTTTTACCAAAAGATTATGAGAAAACAGTAACCTTACAGATTATCCTTACTAAATCACAATTATTTTAAAAATATCTAACTACGTCAATGAGCTAATACAATGTTTATTTCCTTAATATCTAAACTCTATATGACCTAAGACTATTCTTACTATTTTTGCGGTAAAGCGATAGACAAATAATGTCATGTGACCATCTCTACTAGGTCCTTCTGGTTAATATCTAAATTGCTGAATTAAGGGTTACAGGAGGGCAGCGGTCCCAATGGTTATTATGTACCAACGTTTATTATAGGGGTGACATATTCTTTGTAGGAAGGAAGGAATGTTGTGAAACCTTATTCTTTGACCTTACCACCACACATAAACAAAACCATCATCTGGATTAAACCACCCTGTAGGAGACAGGGGGAGATCTATATCTACCTTCTCTAAGGGCTTGCCTTTAGGGGGGTACCAGGGCTTGCCATTGATAAAATAAGCTGGTCCATATCTAGTAGCTACTGTGGGAGGTGCTTTGTGCCTAGAACTTGGGGAAACATTGTTATCTATAAATTTCTGTGCCCCAACAGGTTCTGGCTGTGCCAGTAAATGCAGTGTTTGATTTTTAACATAATAAAAACATTCTCCTGTAGTGAGGTTAACATCACAGGGTTTCAACATGTATTTTTGTTTCCATGATGTTTTTCTGGAAATTTGTAGAATTATTCCCATCACCTCTAGCAAGTTCCTCAGACTGAAGTGAGTAATATATTATTAGGAAAACTCCACAGAATAACATCCAAGCTAGGGAGGCATACATCTGGCTACAGTCCTTTTAGGATGAGTCTCTGCAATCATCCTTCAGTGGAACTCTGTCAAGCACTGCAAGGAGAGCCAGGTGCCCCCGCATGGCACTAAGTGCTTTATCTATATTATCTTCTTCAGTTTGGAGAGCTGTAACAAAAATACCATAGACTGGCTGGTTTGAGCAACAAAAAATATTTTTTTAACAATTCTGGAGAAAGAGAGGTCTGAGGTCAGGGTGCCAACATGGTCTGGTTCTGGCGAGAGCCCTCTTCCTCATTTGCAGATGGCTGCCTCTTGCTGGGTAATCACATGGTAGAGAGAAAGAAAGAGTGAGAGAGGAAGCAAACTCTCTTGTGTCTCTATAAGAGTAATGTCGCAGGGCACAGTTGGTGCACACCTGTCATTCCAGCAGCTCTGGGCTGAGGCAGGAGTATCATGAGTTCAAACCCAGCCTCAAAAATTTAATGAGGCCCTACCCTAAGCAACTCTGTGAGACCCTGGTTCTAAATAAAATATAAAAAAGGGCTGGGGATGTGGCTCAGTGGTTAAGTGCCCCTGAGTTCAATCCCTGGTACCAAAAGAGAGAGAGAGAGAGAGAGAGAGAGAGAGAGAGAGAGAGAGAGAGAGAAGGAGAGAGATAGTAAAGTTATCACATAGGCTTTATCCTCATGACCTCATCTAATCTTCATTGCCTCCCAAAGACCTTACCTCCAGCTACCATCATATTGAGAGTCTAGGCTTTATCATATGACTCTTGGGAGCAGGGATACACAAACATTCAGTCCATAGTGTATTCTCAATCAGTTAAAAGACAATACTACCTTTAACCATTGGAAAAAGTAACCATTATTACTCTAATTTAATGATATTAATAAATGGGTTTCTTTTTTTTTATTGTAAACAAATGGGATACATGTTGTTTCTCTGTTTGTACATGGCGTAAAGGCATACCATTTGTGTAATCATAATTTACATAGAGTAATGTTGTTTGATTCATTCTGTTATTTTTTCCCTTCCCCCCACCCCTCCCACCCCTCTTTACCCTCTATACAGTACTTCCTTCCTCCATACTTGCCCCCCTCCCTAACCCTAACTCTAACCCTAACACTAACCCTTCCCTCCCCCCCATTATGTGTCATCCTCCACTTATTAGCGATATCATTCTTCCTTTGGCTTTTTGAGATTGGCTTATCTCACTTAGCATGATATTCTCCAATTTCATCCATTTGCCTGCAAATGCCATAATTTTGTCATTCTTTATGGCTGAGTAATATTCCATTGTATATATATACCACAGCTTCTTTATCCACTCATCAATTGAAGGGCATCTAGGTTGGTTCCACAGTCTGGCTATGGTGAATTGAGCAGCTATGAACATTGATGTGGCTGTATCTCTGTAGTATGCTGATTTTAAGTCCTTTGGTTATAGGCCAAGGAGTGGGATAGCTGGGTCAAATGGAGGGTCCATTCCAAGTTTTCTAAGGGATCTCCACACTGCTTTCCAGAGTGGCTGCACTAATTTGCAGCCCCACCAGCAATGTATGAGTGTACCTTTATCCCCACATCCTCGCCAACACCTGTTGTTGCTCGTATTCTTGATAATTGCCATTCTAATTGGGGTGAGATGGAATCTTAGGGTGGTTTTGATTTGCATTTCTCTTATTACTAGAGATGTTGAACATTTTTCCACATGTTTGTTGATTGCTTGTAGATCTTCTTCTGTGAAGTGTCTATTCATTTCCTTAGCCCATTTGTCGACTGGATTATTTGAATTCTTGGAGTAGAGTTTTTTGCGTTCTGAGACTCTGGCCAGAGCAATTAGACAAACCAAAGAAATTAAAGGGATACAAATTGGAAAAGAAGAACTCAAACTATCCCTGTTCGCTGATGACATGATTATATATTTAGAGGAACCTGGAAATTCCACCAGAAAACTCTTAGAACTCATAAGTGAATTCAGTAAAGTAGTAGGTTACAAGATCAATGCCCATAAATCCAATGCATTTTTATACATAAGTGATGAATCTTCAGAAAGAGAAATTAGGAAAACTACCCCATTCACAATAGCCTCGAAAAAAATAAAATACTTGGGAATCAATCTCACAAAAGAGGTGAAAGACCTCTAGAATGAGAACTATACAACACTAAAGAAAGAAATTAAAGAACACCTTAGAAGATGGAAAGATCTTCCATGTTCTTGGATAGGAAGAATTAATATTGTCAAAATGGCCATACTACCTAAAGTGCTATACAAATTCAATGCAATTCCAATTAAAATCCCAATGACGTACCTTACAGAAATAGAGCAAGCAATTATGAAATTCATCTGGAAGAATAAGAAACCCAGAATAGCTAAAGCAATCCTTAGCAGGAAGAGTGAAACAGGGGGTATTGCAATACCAGATCTTCAACTCTACTACAAAGCAATAGTAACAAAAACGGCATGGTATTGGTACCAAAATAGAAAGGTAGATCAATGGTACAGAATAGAGGACACGGACACAAACCCAAATAAATACAATTTTCTCATACTAGACAAAGGGGCCAAAAATATGCAATGGAGAAAAGATAGCCACTTCAACAAATGGTGCTGGGAGAATTGGAAATCCATATGCAACAGAATGAAACTAAACCCATATCTCTCACCATGCACGAAACTAAACTCAAAATGGATTAAGGACCTCGGAATCAGACCAGAGACCCTGCAGATTATAGAAGAAAAAGTAGGTCCAGATCTTCACCTTGTTGGTTTAGGATCAGACTTCCTTAACAGGACTCCCATAGCACAAGAAATAAAAGCTAGAATCAACCACTGGGATAGACTCAAACTAAAAAGCTTTCTCTCAGCAAAGGAAACTATCAGCAATGCGAAGAAAGAGCCTACAGAGTGGGAGAATATCTTTGCCAATCATACTTCAGATAGAGCACTAATCTCCAAAATCTATAAAAAAATAAATGGGTTTCTTAACCTTCACTTTCAAAGTTAATCAAGTATATATATCTCACTTTAAACAAAATAATACATTGCTTCACTAATTCCTTCATTCCTTCATTTATTTATTTAATCACCCACTCAACAAGTATTCTTTGAGTGGTGAAGACCAAAATGATAGAGTCAAGACCTCACTTTAAAGGTTTTGCAATTTACCAGTTGCACTATTCAAGCCAGAACTTTTGAGGCAAGAGAACAAGATCTTTGGAACAGACAGACCTCTGTTGTTAATTAACTGCATGACTTTGAGTAAATTACTTGACTTCTCTGATTCTTAGTTTTTCCATCTGTCAAAAGAAGAATTAAGGGCTGGGGTTGTAGCCCAGTGGCAGAGCGCTTGCTTGGCACATCTGAGGCACTGGGTTTGATCCTGAGCACCACTTAAGAATAAACAAATAAAATAAAGGCATGCAGTCCATCTACAACTACAAAAATTTTTAAAAAATGTTTTTAAAAAAGGAATCATTATTATGAGGAGATTCACTATAAGCACAGTACTCAGGATTGGGCTAAGCAGAGAATATGCATACATTAAATTGCATTATTGGTAATATATAACATTCCAGGGAGAAAATATCTGTGGTATCAAGTATATGGTAGGCAGTTCCCAAGGAAAGGCAGGAACCATGACCAGTATTCCATAAGCTGCATCACACCCCTGTCAACAGGGTACTTCTGATCCAGGAGGCCATTCCATGTTAGAGGATCAGAGTTAACAGTCATTCCCGTACCATCCGGTGGCTCAGGCAGAAGTGAATGAACCCTGTGGAAGACTGAATTAGAAGGAAATTGCCCCCAAACTCCTTCTGGTTGCCTTGTCTTCTCATCTCTGTTCAACTTTGAAGAGGATATCACATCTCTCTTCCCTCTAAGCAGCTGCCTGGGTGTTTATGGATCAGGCAATTCAACTCTAGATGTAAAGCAGGCCCTACAATCCTCAAAAAACATTCAGTGGCTTTAGTTGATTATGACAATGACCACTCATTCACACAGATGTCAAAATTATTGATGCTTCTTACTTGAAGAAAGCCAGGTGTCTGAAAAGCCACCTAGAAACAATCACATGTGCAAAGTTAGAATGAGAAGTTTTAAGCAAAAAAGAAAATAGAAAAGAAAAAAATGTTGCTCCGTCTTTTTTAATAGTATCTGTTTTGTAAAACATTTATTTGGTCAAAAAGAAAATAATTTTGCTCTTACTTTAGAAATACTATACTGTTCTGTATATGTATATTGTTATCGAAAACTGAGTTGAGGCTGTAGCTCAGTGGCAGAGTGCTTGCCTAGCAAGTGTGAGGCACTGGGTTCAAGCCTCAGCACCACATAAAAATAAACAAATAAAAAAATTAATTTCAATTAAAATACTAAAGCATTGGCCTGGGATTGCGGGTCAGTGGTAGCATGCTCGCCTAGCATATATGAGGCTCTGGGTTCAATCCTCAGCACCACACAAAAATAAAACAACTAAAAAATATGTTTAAAAAATACTAAAACATTTTGTATATGTACAATATACAACAATAGTTTCTTAGTATTCAGCATTTCCTAGAAGGGACACTTTTCATTCAATCGTGTTTTTCTGGACCTCAGGTGTAGCAGCTTAGGGTAACACACTCCTTGATTTATTACTTTTCTCAAATTGACTACCTTTCCCCACACCCACTGGCCTCCTCCCACCCATAAGCTATTTTAATATGACTAGTATAAATTGTCTTAGATATGTTATTCTAAAAACATGTGCATGCATTTTAGCATTTAAATTAATTTAACTTTCATTTATTCATATTATCTTCTATGTTACATTATGGAGTTAATATTACATGGTACAAATTACATGATAAGAGTTTTCTGTGTTCTTTATTAGGTTAGTTTCTAGATACTTTATATCTAGGAATATAAGTTTTGATTGATATTGTGATTAGAATTTTATTTTGATTATATTTTTAATTTATTATTGCTGGCTATCTTAATTGCCTCCTAAGACAACACTGTTAAGAAACAAAAAAATCTCAAGATCAGTGATTGAATTTAATATATGTTAAGTTTCAAATTAATCATCATAGATCACATTAGTTAGTATTAGTGTTGCCAAGTAATGTGGCCTAAGAAGCCAATCTAAAAATAGCAGGAGTCCAAAAGAATGAAACAAAATTACACAGGTAGGTGTAAAATTCTTGTTTTTATTCAGTGCACACACAGACCATTGGCTAAATCAAGGCACACTGTCAAGGTCAACAACACTTTGGAAGGAAAATATACTCTGCCCCTAGTTGAGACTGAAGGATAGGAACTACAAAGCTATGAGACGAAAGGTGTAGATGTTTGATTCTGTTAGACAATCTCTACTGATACAGATATAAACTATTGAATTTTTAAAGTCAAGTTTTTGTTCATCTTGGCTGAATATTTTATCTCTCTAATAGTTGTTGAAAGCTTGAGATTATCAAGGCAGATAATCGCATAGTTTGTATGTAAGGAAAGTTTAATGTCCTTCTCTTCAATTTTTACACATAGTATTTCTTTTTTCTTTTCATATAGCATTGGACAGGACTCACTCTGTTGAATCATAGTAGAGATAGTGGTGCAATTTTGTCTTGTGCCAAATCTTGGAAAAAATAAATATGTTTCATCCTTAAGTATAATGGTTGCTGTAAGTTTTTTAGTTCTTATCAAGTTAAGAATTTCCTTTTCTATTTAGTTTTAATCATAAATAGTTGATAAATTTTATACCCATTTTCCATGCATTGATTGAGATAATCATATTTTTCACTCAGCTGTTAATGTGTCCTTACATTGATAGAATTTCTTACATTGACCTTTAATTCTTATTTGAACCATGTTTATTTTTAAATACACTATTGTTATTTTCCATTTTATTTTGACACATTTATTTTCTTTATGTTTGTACTGTTAGTTTCCTTCTTTTTTTAAATTTATTTATTTTTTATTGTAAACAAATGGGATACATGTTGTTTCTCTGTTCGTACATGGCGTAAAGGCATACCATTTGTGTAATCATAAATACATAGAGTAATGTTGTTTGATTCATTCTGTTATTTTTTCCCTTCCCCCCACCCCTCCCACCCCTCTTTTCCCTCTATACAGTGCTTCCTTCCTCCATATTTGCCCCCCTCCCTAACCCTAACTCTAACCCTAACACTAACCCTTCCCTCCCCCCATTATGTGTCATCCTCCACTTATTAGCGATATCATTCTTCCTTTGGCTTTTTGAGATTGGCTTATCTCACTTAGCATGATATTCTCCAATTTCATCCATTTGCCTGCAAATGCCATCATTTTATCATTCTTTATGGCTGAGTAATATTCCATTGTATATATATACCACAGCTTCTTTATCCACTCATCAATTGAAGGGCATCTAGGTTGGTTCCACAGTCTGGCTATGGTGAATTGAGCAGCTATGAACATTGATGTGGCTGTATCTCTGTAGTATGCTGATTTTAAGTCCTTTGGTTATAGGCCAAGGAGTGGGATAGCTGGGTCAAATGGAGGGTCCATTCCAAGTTTTCTAAGGGATCTCCACACTGCTTTCCAGAGTGGCTGCACTAATTTGCAGCCCCACCAGCAATGTATGAGTGTACCTTTATCCCCACATCCTCGCCAACACCTGTTGTTGCTCGTATTCTTGATAATTGCCATTCTAATTGGGGTGAGATGGAATCTTAGGGTGGTTTTGATTTGCATTTCTCTTATTACTAGAGATGTTGAACATTTTTCCACATGTTTGTTGATTGCTTGTAGATCATCTTCTGTGAATTGTCTATTCATTTCCTTAGCCCATTTGTCGACTGGATTATTTGAATTCTTGGCGTAGAGTTTTTTGAGTTCTTTATAGATTCTAGAGATTAGTGCTCTATCTGAAGTATGATTGGCAAAGATATTCTCCCACTCTGTAAGCTCTTTCTTCCCATTGCTGATAGTTTCCTTTGCTGAGAGAAAGCTTTTTAGTTTGAATCTATCCCAGTTATTGATTCTTGCTTTTATTTCTTGTGCTATGGGAGTCCTGTTAAGGACTTCCTGTTAAGGAAGTCTGGTCCTAAGCCGACATGTTGAAGATCTGGACCTTGATCTTGATCTTGAAAACCGCCTACCTATCATTCTTTATTCAGTTCTTTGAGACTTGAACTTAAGTAGGGAAGTGAGGGCATAGGAGCATGTAGGGCAGTTGGAAAGGTGGCAGAAAAATGAGTCATAGCTCTCTATAAAGCTGATGAACTATAGAAATTTGGGAATTAGATTAAGCTGGAAAGAGTGGAACTAGTGGTCTGGAAATAGGAGATCTGTAATTGAGAGTATGGAGTGGTTGCAGGTATCAGTAATGAGAAGGTCTAAGGAGAATCTCCAGCAGCAAGTGTGAGGTAGAGTGAGGTCTGCCTCCTTATTTTCTGGGAGGGGGTTATGATCCTGGAAAGCCAGCTGTCATTAACATTATCCACAAAGATCCTGAAATCATCTGAAGACTTATGACAGGGATAGTATTGGACAGAATGTCAGGGGCCATGAAGGAGAACTTAAGAGGAATGACAGGATTAGTAGTTGATTCTCACAGGAAGTAATTGAGGGTTCACCAGAGAGTCAAAGCAGGAAATACTTGGGGGAAAAGGACAGGGACTTTTCCCTGTACTTTTGAGGGAAAAGTGGAAGGTTGAGACGTAATCCACATTATCTCTGGGTTCAAGAGTAAGAAAGGCATGAAAGAGAATCAAGCCACTACTTGAGATCCTGGAACACATAGTACTTTGTGAAGATCCAGGTTTTAGTGTGAGCCTGCTGTGATAGGAAGATAAAGTAAAACAGCCAAGGATCTAAAGAATTTGATGATGACTGATTGTGACATATAAAGGGCCCAGAGGAAGGATGTTTGTCCCTTAGAAAAGAAGAGATGGGTCAGAGAAGGAAATATACAGCAAGTTAAGGTATGGGAAATAAGGAAAAAAACTAGGGAGCCCTAGCTTCTGATAATGCTGAATAAAAACAAGATAAAGACATAATGAAATTAGTCCCAGTTGTTAAGTAAAAATTATAGGAGGCCATTGTTTTGGACCAAGTTTCTACATCAGGTTCCAAAAGACCAGGCTAAAAATCAATATAGAGTCACTCATGTTGAAAGTCTCACATCACCAAATGAAAATAAGCTATTTATCTAACTTCTGAGAAATCAGTATTGGGGTTATAATAGCCAGATTCCCTAAACATACCGTAAACCTTTCTCAAAAATCATTATGTACTATAACTCAATGTTAAACAATTAGTTTCTTTTCTTTTCTTTTATTATATTTTGTTGTCCCCACCTTATAAAAAAGGTAACTTTGAAATGAAAAATCCGATCTTTCCATTTTTGTTTCTGCTTTCTTCTATGAAACCAAACTTCTCTGCTGAGTTCATCAGAACATTTATTCTGTATTATGAAATGAAGTTCTGTCTGATTGTAGAATTGAAAATAAAGCCAGTGGAGATCATTGAACTAAATCGTGGTTTTATCCTTTAGAACTGTGTTCCTAGGTTAGATAGATATGGGTGAAATGAAGGGTGGGAGAAAATTAGAGGCTTACAAGAGTAGAAAAATCTGTGACTCCAGGGCAACTCAGATTATTAACTGTTTCCTTCCTAGGCAGGTCTATTACACAAAATTTTTGTTCTATTTGTTTTAACAATTCTGCTGCAGGAGTCACATATTGTTTAGTCATTGTTAATATTATTTACCAGAAAAGGATTACAACTCGCATCTCAGGAGCTTCAGGCAATGAATCCCCAGACATGTTCCATTCTACCTAATGTTTGACTCTAACCAGATTTGTGCCCTTGTCCTAGAGTTAGCCTCAGACTTTCATAGCAGAGCAGCAGCAGTGCTTTGGGAAGACCCTCTCCTGGCTGTAGCCCACTAGACCTGGGGCTTCAGGCTTCCTCTGCTCAAAGGGCCTTTGCACTCACCATTTCTCCTGTCTGGAACACAGTCTCTTCCTCTGCCCTTCTCTTCTCCCACTTAATTCCAGTTCAGGGATCACTACCCTGGGGAAATCCTCCCCGCCCCGTCTCAACCTCCTTCATTAATGTGCTCCTAGAATCTTGTTACTTTGCTTGAAAGCATCTATTTCAATTTGTAATTACATACTCACTCTTTTGATTGTTTGATTTATGACTGTTCCTACAAGCCTGTAAACTTCCTGAGTGGAAATTGTGACTTTTTATATTTATTATATTATCTCCAGTACTCTGCAGCTTGATGCTCACAGTATGCACTTAAATAAATGAATAGATGAATTATTGAAAAGACTAGCTAGTGATGCTGAGAACAATTTCCACTGAAGACAATCAGTTAATATATTTTCTTTTTTTAAGGGAGGATGTTGGACTTGAAAGTAGCTTTTTGAAATTACCATTGTCTATGCCACATAGCATTCTAGAAGAACACACTTATCCATTTTAATTGTTATCTCTTGTTTTTACTTCTGCATCAAATTTATAACCTGACACTTGGGATGGGAAAATGTAAGTCAAAGGAAATTTAAATACTCTCCTATATTTTTTTCTTCCAACTTTTACAGGAGGAAATCAAAGAGTTTTGATTCAACAAAATATTTTGGAAACTGCTGGATTAACTTTACTGATATGATTAATTGCAGATGGTGACATGCACAAATGCAAGGCATAGCATTTCAAAATTAAGTATGACTGTGCTTCAATTAAATTGTGGATCAAAAAGGCAGAATTGTCTTCCTTCAAATTATCCAACATATGAAATCTCATCTTCCCAAAACA
Source organism: Sciurus vulgaris (assembly GCF_902686455.1). Taxonomy (NCBI): domain Eukaryota; kingdom Metazoa; phylum Chordata; class Mammalia; order Rodentia; family Sciuridae; genus Sciurus; species Sciurus vulgaris. Next base: position 106,118,824 of record NC_136465.1, read on the forward strand.
ACTTTCACTTTGAGACATCTCTGATGAGAGGATGCTTGCAAAAGTCAAGGTGAACAGTTTATGATCAGATGGCAATAACAACTTGAAACACATGGATTGGTCTGCAGTGTTTAATAGCTGATTTTACTCCTGACTCTAAATATGTCAGTGGTGTATTTTGCTTGTCAACCTCGCCTTAGTCTTACATGTTCACCCCTCACCCCCCGGGCCTTCCCCTCTCTTGACATTCTGGAATGTCATCTTTATCAACTTGTTAATAATGTTGTACTGTTATAAAGGGCACTTTTGCCCATTCCTGTCAGGGCCCAATCAACATGGTTAGACTGATATTTAAGGATCATAATGATATGCTAGCAATGAATAATTTTAACATATTAATTGTTTATTCTTCTGGTCATAAGGCCCTGAAGAAACTAATGACAATAGCCTTGGTTGATTTTTACATTTATTTTAGCTGAGATTGTTAGAATACTGAAGTGTTGAAATGTCACTTCTGACATTTTTCTTTGCAATTAAAGTCAGTTTATCTTACATTTATATTTTTATCAAAAGAAAATAATTAGCACTCTTGTTCACTCAATTTCTCCATTAGGAAACTTTCAGTTTTATGTTAAAAATACTCAATTATTGTAGAATCTACTTCAGAATAAATTGGCATATCAAACTGATATAAATATATAACATCATATTACATATATTTTTATATACATAAATATATATTTACACTATAAATATATATAAAACATCACATTACATATGCATTTATATATGTATATATATGTATATATATACACACATATAAACACAAACACTTTATGCTATCATTTTTTCTTACGTTTACCTTCTCAGAGCAATTTTAAATGAAAATCCTAGACAGTTTATAGGATACTAAAATTCTTTCAAAAAAACCTATGACCTATGGAAGAAACTCATTCATTTCCTCCCTACACACATGTATTAACACATACATATTATATTAGACATGCAATATATAAAGAGATAAAATTATAAAAATCTTTGAAGAATTATAAGAATCTTTGAAGATGCAAAATAAGCAAAAAATACAATGGAAAATATATCAAAAGGTAAATACCTGGCAAAAATAGTCATTTCAAATATGACAAAGAGTTAATATACTCAATATGTAAATATTTTATACTAATTGATAACAAAAACACTAAGATGGAATAAAATTTGAGGGAGGGAACAAAGAACTTGAGTAGATAGTTCATAGATATGAAGAATAAACTAATGGTATATACATGAAAGATAATATTTTCCTTCACAAATAATCTAAAGATTTCAAATTACAGCACTGGAAAAAACTTTTCTCTAGCAAGAATAAAGATGTGCAGTCTTTCAAAAAGTCAGATCAGGTCAAAACATCCCACTCACTTTAACCTTAAAGGCACCTGGCTTTGCTGCATACATATTACAGTGTTAGATCAAATCCAATAAAAGAAAGGGAGAAACACATCAGGGTTCAAAAACAAGGTAAACCCATATAACTCTAGAGATGAACAAACAAAAATTAACTAATATCAAGTTTTTATAAACTTTATGCTAATACAACTTCAAAGAGATGAACAATTTTACAATAAATTAAAAGGTATAAAAGTAATACCAAATGAAATAAAAACCTAGAAAGAAAACTTTAAATGTCATCATAGAAAAAAATCTTCTTAAATTTGTCATAGGAGATAACACTTTTTTAAATCTTAAATTGGCCAGGAATGATGGTGCACGCCTGTAAACCCAGTGACTAGGGAGGCTGAGGCAGAAGGATTTCAAATTCACAGCCCGCCTCAGCAATGTAGGAAGGCCCTAAGCAACCTTAACAACTCTGTCTCAAAATAAAAAATAAAAAGGGCTGGGGATGTGGCTCAGTAGTTAAGTGCCCCTAGGTTTAACACCTGGTACCCAAATAATCATAATCATAATCAAAATGTAAAAGAAAAACTATTTGAAAATATAACAATATTAAAATTAAAAGTTTATGTCCTAAGAATGCTACAAAATGAAAAAGCATGGATATAAGTTCAATAAAATACTGATAACTGACCAATATATTGTTTCTAAAATATAGAAAATATTCTTAAATTACAAACTTTCATTGGCAATATGGAAAACTAGAGACTCTTAGATTCTGTTAGTCAGTTTTCCACCACTAGAACAAAAATTCCTGATAAGAATAACTTAGCTGAAGCAGTTTAGTTTGGCTCATGACTTCAGAGGGTCAGTCCATAGGTGACCAAGTCTCTGGGCCTGAGGTGAAGCAGAACATCATGGCACAACAGCATGGCAGAGGACAAGTGCTCAACTAAGGGCAGCTAGGAAGCAGAGAATGTAGGCGAGGAGCCACAAAGATGATACAGCTTTCCATATCAAATCCCCAATGACCTACCGTCAGCAGCCATGCCCCACTTGCCTTCAGTTACTACCTACTAGTTCATTCGAATTATTAATTCATCAAATTAATTAGGCCACTGATTAGGTTATGAATCTTATAATCATGTCACCCCTGAACGTGCCTGCATTTTCAGAGGAGTTTTTGATGACTATTTCATATCCAAATTGCAACAGAAGTCTTCTGCTATAACATATAAAAGTATTTGATAAAATATGTACTTTCAAGTGAAAAAAACAAAACTGAGATAATGATAAAATGTTTTAGTACCAGAATCAAACCAGTATCATAACTTAAGAGAGACGAAGAGATTCTAACTCTTCTATATTCACTGTTCTCCCAGAGCAAAGCATGCTGGAATAAAGTCTTGAATTTAGCAGTGCCAGAAGCCATACTGATTTTTGTCCTGTATGCAGTAAAAGACACCATACCATTAGTGAAATGGCAAAAGACAAAATTACAAAAAAATTGATCCTTTCATCTTTATATCTAGCAAAAGAGAGTAAGAAAAGTTTCCTAAGGGGAGGTTTGGCGAGTTAAATTGATCAAATTATGTTATATGCATGTATGAAAATGTTGAAAAGAAATCCACTGCTCCAAATCATTAATACACATTCGTTTAAAAAGAAAGAAAAATTTCTTGAGAAATACTTGTTGATATCATCTGGGTATAGTGCTTACATCAATGCAATTAGCATAATATGAATTCAAAGAATATATTTAAACAAGGTCCAGATTTATCATGTCTTACAGTGTATAGTAAAAGTAAATGCTATTTATCCCCAAGTGTTTTACAACTGATGCCCCATAAAAATCTTAGAAGCAATCAAATTCAGAAAAATAAATCTTCTTTTAGTTTTGGTATTATCATATTTTCAGTTACAATATACAAAACAATAAAATTTAATAAATTTAGTGGAATAAAGGATAAAAATAAACATATTAAAAAGTAAAGATTGAAAAATAATCAGGAAAATTTATGAAAGAACCTAACAAAAATTCAAGAAATGTGGAGAAGGGTGAAAGGGAGGGAAAGGGAATTTACAGGGAATGAAATAGATTAAATTATGCTATGTGTGTGTACGAATCCATCATGACAAGTCCAACCATTATGTATAATTATAATGCACCAATAAAAATTAATAAATAAGTCTTAAAAATAAAACTAATTAAACATATCTTTAAAAATAAATGAATTAGCACAAGGCCATGGGTTCAATCCCTAGTACCACACACACAAAAAAATAACTACTTAATTAAAAGAAGAACAGTTGAGGGTTTAAAACTATATTGTGAATCGCTAGAAGTTACTCAGAATGTGGCATAGAAAAATGATAGAATGTAAGTAATAAAGAAAGGTTTATCAACAAGGAAGAGGGAGGAATAAAATACAAGAAAGAAATCGAAAAGAAATTAGAGAGAGGAAATATTTGAAAGAAAAATGGTAGAAATTATACTCAGAATTGATGAAAGGCAGAAATCCTTAGATTCAGGAAGCCCTGAATTTAAAACAGGATGTATAAATAAAAATTTTCACCTAGAAATATCATAGTGAAACTATAATACGTCAAAAATAAATACTATAAATCAAAAGACAGAAAAAATTTTCTTTAAAAACAATTACTGATTAACCTGACAATTGACTTCTTTAGTAAAAATGGAAGCCAGAAGACAGTGGGTTGATTGATGTTTTTAAAATCTTGAAATACAATTGAAAATCCAATCAATGTTTAGCAAATTTCTATTTCAATAATTGGTGAAATATAATGATTCAAAAGACCTTATATAGTTTAGAATAAGGGCAAATACCCTAACTTTAGTATTTGTAAGGTGTGCATTTCAACATTTTCTCTGTAAAAATTAAAAGAGAAAACAAAGGCCTATCTTTTCAATGAGTAGGAGCTGATGGAATAAGGAATAAAAAGGAAAACATGTCCTCGGTCTATTTAAATGGAGTAAATGTGGGAGAAAGATAGAGAAAAGATGGATGCAGAGGAGCAGGAGAAGATGGAGAAAACAAAGGAGAAGAAGAGGGAGAAAGAAGGGAAGGAGGAGGAGAAGAATAAAGACAAATTTCAATAAATGTCCACTTAAAAACATATAGGTTAAATATTATCTGAAAATGCTTAAATCTGAACTATTTCAGATTTTGGATTTTTATTTTTTTATTTTGGAATCTTTACATAACTATAATGAAATATCTTAGGGGTGGGACTCAAGTCTAAACATGGAATTCACTTATGTTTTATATATGCCTTGTAAACACAGCCCGAAGGTAATTTTATACAATATTTGAAACATGTTTATTTCACGGAACAAAGTTTCACACTTGAAGTCAGGTGTGAAGCTTGCCATGTCACATTGGTGCTCAAAAAGTTTCAGATTTTGGAGCATTTAGGGTTTAGATTTTCATATTAGGGATGTTCATCCTCTACTTATTTATGTATTTCTTAGTGGCTTACTCATTTTTTTTTTACAAAAATTCTAAAAAGTCAGTGTTATTAGTCTTGTTTATATGTTTACTATTGAGACTGTGAATAGCAATGAATATAATACATTTTTTTAATTTCACAAAAATAATTACAGGAAATACAGTTTTAAATGCATATTTTTGTGGTTAAGAAAAGCACGTAACATAAGATTTCTTCTATCAACATTTTTTAGGTATACAGTTCAGTAGTATTAAGTAAATTTTTATGAAACAGTCTCCACAACTTTTTCATTTTGCAAAACTGCATCTCTCAACCCATTAAATTACTCCTTTCTACCACTTCCCTACCCCTTCTACCATTCTGCTTTTTGTTATTATATCTAGACTAATTTAGATACTTCATATAAGTAGAATCAAACAGTAATTTTCTTTTTGTGACTAGCTTATTTCAAAATTCATCTGTGTTACAGCATGTAACATTCCCCTCCTCTCCTTTTTTGTATGACTGGATAATATTCCACTGTGTTTATATACCACATTTTGTAGATTTGTTCATTCACCTCTTGAATATTGTAAATACGGATGTGTAGATATCTCTTCAAGAATCTGCTTCCATCTCTTTTGATGTATATCCAGAAGTAAGATATATTTTTTATTACATGATAGTTATATTTTTAACTTTTGAGGAAACTCCATACTTGCATACTGGAAATCACACCATATTGCATTTCAATAAATACTACATGCAGGTTCCAATTTATCAACACATTTTCCAACTCTTGTTGCTACTCTTGTTTTAAAAAAATTTTTTTAATAGTAGCTGTCCTAAGGGGTATGAATTGATATACCATTGCTGTTTTGTGTTCCATTCTCTGATGATTACTGATGTTCAACATCATTTTATATGCTTTTTGGCCTTTTGTATATCATTTTTAGAGAAATATCTATTCAAGTCCTTTGCCCATTTTAAAATCAGATTATTTAATTCTTTCTTGTTGAATTATGAGTTCTTCAAATATTCTTGATATTAACCCCTTGGCAGAGAGATGATTTGCCAGTATTTTCTCCCATTCTGTAGGCTGTTTTTCACTCTGCTGGTTGTGCTCTTTGATACACAAGTGATTTTAAATTTGGTGTAGCTCCATTTGTCTATTTTTGTTTTTGTTGCTTGTGCATTTGGTGTCATGTCCAAGAAATAATAAACATGCCTAGTAGCATGTTTGTTCTTTTCCAAAAGTCTAAATGTTGAAGAGCTAAACATTCAACATAAGAAATTAGAGAAAGAGTAAACCCACAATGAGAAATTTAAAAAATAAATAAGCAAAAAAACAAAAACAAACCAACACCAGAGAAAATTAAACAGGAAACAAATCAGAAGATAAACAAATACAAAATGGTTATTTGAAAAAACTAAGAAAAATTTCAAGCCTTTAGTAAATGAAACAGACAATGAGAATAAGAGGGATACAACATAAAAAGACGATGCTGATAATGGAAAAGAAACAACAAATATAAGGAATATAAGGAAACCTACACTATACTTATTTGACCTTGAGAATCATATCCCTGAGAAATTGTTGGCTGGTTGAGTAAGACAACCATGGCTAAAAGCAAATGTTCTTAACCTTAGTTTGAATTCTAGCCTGGCCACTTAGTCTCTGCATGAATTACTTTATGTCTCTGTGCCTTAGTTTCCTTATATTTAAAAGGAGACAACAGCAGTATCTTCCTCATGGGGTTTAGTTAATCAAGTTAATGATCATGTTTCACCTATTGTCAATATTGTATGTCTAAGTAAGTGTCTGCTGTTACTACTACTAATATTGTAATTTGGAATAACTGTAGAGAAGTAAGATTCTTTTTACTCTTCTTTCTGCTATTATACTTTTTCTGAGCTTTTTCATACTTATTAATATGCTCTAGTAAGAAAAATGAAAGGGAGAGCAGATCAAATAAAATTGAAAATTGCTTTTTATCCAGTGCTTAATTGGAATTTAGCAGAGAAGGAAGAGGAACTGAATAACTGAAGTAACATATTTTAGAAATTTATATCTCTACATTACATATCTCATTGAGAGATGGCTGTACTGAGGCCAAATTTATACAGCAGCTAAATGAAAGCAGTTCCTCGGTTCAAATAATTCTGTTTAAGTCAAATTCTAGCTTAAAAATGTAAATCAAGCCAAGAAGTCATATGGAGTTTTTTTTTTTTTTTTTAACTGCAACTCAACTTTTAATAGCTGGCTTATAATTTATGTCCCCTGACAGAAAGTAAGGTCCTTGAGAATGTACCTGTGCTTTGTTCAATATTATATTGTTATCTGTAGCATAAGGCATGGCACATATTAGTACATCATATATATTTGGTCAGTAATTTAAATAAATAGCAAACAACAGTTGCAGGTTGCAGCATCTTAGGAAGAGCAGAGAGAATAATCCTTATACTTGATGCATTTATTCTGATTATGCTTCTGCTTTTTCTCTAATTTTTATCTATGTCTCCCACTTTGTATTTTATCCCTGCCTATGGAATTGAACTGAGAAGCAATATACCCTAGGAATTAAATCTCTGGATTTGAATTCTAGATTTAGTATTTATCTTTTGCATCATTTTGAGTGGGTCAGGTAATTATTCTCAAATAGTTATCCCTTTCCTTCCTCTCTAAAATTAGCATGTAAAATTTAACTGGATTTCAACCCTGGCTCCAACATTAACTTGGGTAAAGTTTTTAATGTAATCTTGAATTATCATTCGTTTTAAGTGTATACTGGTGGTGTCTGTTGTAAGACTTATACAACCCTTTGAGATAGGTATTACTAGTATTCCAGATGAAGAGGCTAAAACCAAGAGATCTTCACCCTGTTTCCCAGGGATATTCTGTCGTATCAGATTTTCTTAAAGGTTAAGGTCTAAACATTGCCCACAAGTCCTTGGCTTGGCTGCGGTTCTCAGCAGCATGGACAAACAGACAGTGGTTTTCCAATCCTTGTGCTTAGAAAGTAGGTGATGGAGAGAGGAGAACTCTGTCCCCCATGAGCTTGCCCAGTCTCCATGGATATGCCAACTGCCTATTTTTGAGGCTAAGTTCTCAGTAAAGTCCTTATTTTAACTTCTGAAATTTCCTAGTTTTCCCATGGAGTTATGAACGTCTGTGGAAGCCACAGGATATCATTATGTGGGTTAATCTGAAATGGTGACATTTTGAGGAGTAGTTTATGTCTCATAGTAGCTGAAATGGTATATAGTTTCACATAAGCATCTTGGAAACATTTCCAGGCAATTGCTTCAGGGTTTTAACTATATAGTTCAAGATATTTCTCAAGGACCAGCCATAAATTCAGGTTGCTAATTTTCACTTTCAGTTAGGATGTAGAAAATTCACCAGAGACTGTTATTCCCACCCTATCAAGAACAAGCCAGATACATTATAGTACTATAATTTTATGAAACACATGAGAGAGCTGAGAAAAAATGAGTCTTGTAGAAGAGAAGAGATCTCTCTATGGGAATGTCAGGAGAAGGAGCCAACCTGGCATAGATTAAGGGAAAAAGAAACCAAGAAAATTTAAAAAGACTGTTCCTGACCATGTATATATTGTCATGGTGGATCAGAATCCCAAGGAACCACAGTCACACTGCGAACTGCACTCATCTGTCAATTCTTCCCTATGGTGCCTTCATAGAGAATGTGATGGCAATGTTTGAAAGACTGGAAATAGGGCAAGAGGGCTGAGAAAATATTTCAAGGTTCACGGGACCTTTACTAGGCTCCAGGATTGGTAAACTAGAGCTTAGAGAAATTACCCCAAACATGTAGAGCTTTTATTACTTATGGCAACATTGAAGAATGAAGGCAGAACAGGAAAGCTAAGACAGAGCACCCTAGAGGGGCACAAGGCCTTCACTGGTCCATGGCAGGGGCCCAACAGAGACCAAGGCAGGGAAGGAGAACTGAAACAGATCACATCTTCATCTCTGAGGTGCACTAGGCTTTCGAGTGGAACGTGACAAGGCACAAACGGGTGTAGAGAACTTCTGATGTGCAAAAAGTAAACGGAAATGGGCAGAGTGGAGGTATAAAGAAAGCTTCCTGGAAATACTAACACTAGCAGTTGAATTGAGAAGCAGAAGGAAATCTCTTGGTCCTTGTAATGATGGTAGGGGGGCTATAAAGTGTAGGGGTCTCTAGAGTCCTACTGCACATGGGTATCAAGACGTATAGATCCTATCCTCAAATTTTTTGAACCCGTACATAAGCTGAATATAACTCCAAAATAAAACCCAGACCACTGAACTGATGATTATATCGTCTCAACACCCTCATACTATAACAACATGGCAGAGGAGGAACACCATTTTTTAAGAGTACAAATTATGTACCTCAGTCTTCAGTATTTGTTTACACACAAAATCTTGGAAACAATGAAAAGTTATGGAATATAAAGCAGGAAAAAGTTATTCACAAAGGGAAAAAAAGGCTAATCCATAGAAGAAAACCACGTGCAACCCAGATATTGGAATTAACAAACAGGAGCCTTAGTATAACTGTAATGAATATGTGAAAATGTTAGTGGAAAATATGAGCATATGTGAGAAATATTGGGAATTTCAGGAGAGAAAGGGAATCTATACAAATAAAATCAAACAGAAATCCTAGCACTAAGAATAAGGCAATACCAGAATTACTTATTTTGAAAACAGGCCATTGGAGAGTATATAAATTGAAACTAAAACAAAGATAAAGCAGCGGTAGCAGGGGACTTGAAAGCTTCATCCAAGTCCTCTAGGGTCTAACAGTCTAACATTATATAATTGGAGACCAGTAGAAAAGAAGAAAATGAATTGTATAGAATAAATATTTGAAGACAAGTTTTTTCATTATTTTTCATTCATTGCACACAATGGGGTACAATTTTCATTTCTCTGGTTGTACATGAAGTTGAGTCACACCATTTGTGTAATCATACATGTATATAGGGTAATGATGTTTGTCTCATTGTATTATCTTTCCTTCCTGCCGCCCCCTACCCACCCCTCATTTTCCTCTGCTCAATTCATCCTTCCTTTATTCTTGTCTTACTCCCTCTGCCCCATAATGTATCATCATCCATCTATCAGAGAAATCATTTGGCCTTTGGAGTTTTTGGATTGATTTATTTCACTTAACTTGATATTCTCCAACTCCATCCATTTACTTGTGAATGTCATGATTTTATTCTTCTTTATGACTGAATAATAGTCCATTGTGTATATATACCACAGTTTATTTATCATTCATCAATTGAAGGGCATCTAGGTTGGTTCCACAATCTAGCTATTGTGAATTGAGCTGCTGTAAACAATGATGTGGCTGTGTCACTGTAGTATGCTGATTTTAAGTCCTTTGGGTATAGACCAAGGAGTGAGATAGCTGAGTCAAATGGTGGTCCCATTCCAAGTTTCCTAAGAAATCTCCATACTACTTTCCAGAGTGGCTGTACCAATTTGCAACCCTACCAGCAATGTATGAGTGTACCTTTCTCCCCACATCCTCGCCAACACCTATTGTTGCTTGTACTATTGATAATAGACATTCTAATTGGGCTGAGATAAAATCTTAGGGTAGTTTTGATTTGCATTTCTCTTATTACTACAGATGTTGAACATTTTTTTTTATATATATCTGTTGATTATTTGTAGAACTTCTTCTGTGAAGTGTCTGCTCATTTCCTTAATCCACTTATTGATTGTACTATTTGTATTCTTGGTATAAAGATTTTTGAGTTCTTTTTGTATTCTAGAGATAAGTGCTGTATCTATTATATGTGTGGCAAAGATTTTCTCCCATTCTTTAGGCTCTCTCTTCACATTGTTGATTGTTTCCTTTGCTGAGAAAAAGCTTTTCAGTTTGAATCTATCCCAGTTATTGATTCCTGCTTTTATTTCTTGTGCTTTGGGAGTCATGTCAAGAAAGTCTGGTCCTAAGCCAACATAATGAAGATTTGGACCTCCTTTTTCTTCTACTAGGTGCAGGGTCTAAAGTCTCATTCTGAGGTCCTTGGTCCATTTTAAGTTGATTTTTGTGCAGGGTGAGAGATAGGGGTTTAATTTCATTTTGCTGCACATGGATTTCCAATTTTCCCAGCACCATTTGTTGAAGAGGTATGTTTTCTTCATTGCATGTTTTGGTACCTTTATCTAGTATGAGATAACTATATTTGTGTGGGTTTGTCTCTGTGTCCTCTAATCTGTACCTTTGATCTACCTGTCAATTTTGGTGCCAATACAATGCCATTTTTGTTACTATTTCTCTATAGCATATTTGAAGGTCTGGTATTGTGGTATCATCTGCTTCACTCTTCCTGCTAAGGATTGCTTTAGCTATTCTGGGTCTCTCAGTCTTCCAAATGAATTTCATGATTGCTTTCTGTATTTCTATGAGGTACATCATTGGGATTTTAATTGGAATTGCATTGAATTTGTTTAGTGCTTTTGGTAGTATGGCCATTTTGGCAACATTAATTCTGCTTACCCAAGAACATGGGAGATCTTTCCATCTTCTAAGGTTTTCTTTAATTTCTTTACTGTTCTGTAGTTTTTGATGTAGCGATCTCTCACCTCTTTTGTTAGATTGATTCTCAAATATATTTTTTGAAGCTATTAGGAATGGGGTAGTTTTCCTAATTTCTCTTTCATAGGATTCATCACTTATAAATAGAAATGCATGAGATTTATGATTGTTGAACTTATATCCTGCTACTTTACTGAATTTATTTATGAGTTCTAAAAGTTTTCTGGTGGAATTTTTTGGATCCTCTAAATACAGTATCATGTCCTCAGCAAATAACGACAGTTTGATTTCTTCTTTTCCTATTCGTATCCTTTTAATTTCTTTGGTCTCTCTAATTGTTCTGACTAGAGTTTCAAGGATGATATTGAATAGAAGTGATGAGAGAGGGCATCCCTGTCTTTTCCAGTTTTTAGAAGGAATGCTTTCAGTTTTTCTCTATTTAGAATGATGTTGGCCAGATAGATCTTCCAAACAAAAACTGACCATAGAAACCACAGAACTCAATAACACAATCAATAATTTAGACTTAACAAGCATATAGAATATTCCATCCATCAATGAGGAATACACTCTTCTCAGCAGCACATGGATCCTTCTCTAAAATAGACCATATATTATGCCACAAAGTTACTCTTAGCAAATATACAAAATAGTGATACTATCTTATATTCTACCTGATCATAATGGAATAAAATTAGAAATCAATGATTAAAATGCAAAAATAGAAACCACTCAAACACCTGGAGACTAAATAATATGCTGTTGAATGATGCATGGATTGCAGAAGACATCAAGGAGGATATAAAAAAATTCTTAGAGGTAAACAAGAAAGGTGTGAGAAAGGTGTGTTGACATTACCTAGTATTATTGTGTTGTGGTCTATTTGGTTTCTGAAATTGAGAGAATTTGTTTGACGTACATAGATACACCATTGTTTGGGGCATAAATATTAAAAATCATTATGTCTTGCTGATTTATGTTTCCCTTGGGCAGTATGAAATGTCCTTCTTTATCCCTTCTGACTAACTTTGGCTTGAAGTTTACTTTATCTGATATGAGGATTGAGATCCCCCACATTTTTACTGGGTCCATGTGCATGGTATGTTTTTCCCCATCATTTCTCCTTTAGTCTGTGGGTGTCCTTTTCTATGAGATGAGTTTCTTGAAGGCAGCATATCGTTGGGTCCTTTTTTTAAATCCAATCTGCCAGTCTATGTCTTTTGATTAATGAGTTTAGGCCATCAACATTCAGGGTCATTATTGAGATATGATTTGTCCTCCCAGTCATTTTGGCTTATTTTTGGTTTTTAACTTGATTTGGTTTCTCCTTTAATTGGCTTTTCCTTTAGGGTAGTTCCTCCCTTTGCTGACTTACATTGTTGTTTCTCATTTCCGCCTCATGGAATATTTTGCTGATAATATTCTGTAGTACAGGCTTTCTATTTGTAAATTCTTTTAACTTTTGTTTAACATGGAAAGATTTTATTTTGTTGTCAAATCTGAAGGTAAGTTTTGCTGGGTATAATATTCTTGATTGGTATCCATTTTCTCTCAGAGCTTGAAATATGTTGTTCCAGGCCCTTCTAGCTTTTAGGGTCTGGGCTGAGAAATTTGCTGATATCCATATTGGTTTCCCCTACATGTAATCTGATACTTTTCTCTTGCAACCTTTAAAATTCCATCTTTATTTTGTATGTTAGGTATTTTCATTATAATGTCCATTGCTGTGGATCTGTTGTAATTTTGTACATTTGGTGTCCTGTAAGCCTCGTGTATTTGATTTTCCATTTCATTCTTCAGATGTGGGAAATTTTCTGATATTATTTTATTGAATAGGATGTTCATTCCTTTGGTTTGTATCTCTGTGCTTTCCTCAATCCCAATAATTCTTAAATTTAGTCTTTTCATGATATCCCATAATTCTTGGAGGTACCATTCATGATTTCTTACCATGTCCTCTGTTTGGTCAACTTTACTTTCAAGATTAAGTATTTTGTCTTCACTCTCTGAAGTTGTGTATTCTAAGTGATCTAGTCGGTTGGTGATGTTTTCTATTGAGTTTTTAACTTGGTTTATTGTTTCCTTCATTTCAAGGATTTCTGTTTTTTGTTTTTTTCAGAATCTCTATCTTTTTATTTAAATGATCTTTTGCTGCCTGCATTTGTTCTCTTAAATGTTTATTGATAAAATCATGTATTTCCTGCATTTGCTCTCTTGTCTTATTCTTTGCTTCTCAGAGTATTTGAACTATGTGCATTCTGAACTCCTTTTCTGACATTTCTTCTACCATGTTGTCATTGGATTCTATTGATATAGCATCTAGGTTTGGGACTCTTTCGTCCCTTGATTTTTCATGTTGTTTGTGTATCTTTTCCTCTAGCAGTGCGAATCCAACGTATTGCAGTTTCCCCCCTATAGCCTTATAGTGTCCCTGCAGGTTTCAAATACTTCACCTTAATGTGGTAGATCAAAATTAGCATCACACAATATAAACAATATGCAGTCTTAACTCAAATAGTTCCTATTAATTTATTAACAGTATTGTCTTAATAAACAGAAATGATGAGTTCAATTATTATCTACAGCATAAACAATAGGTTTGCAATAAGGTTCACAATTTCTAATGATGGACAAAGAGGATGGAGCAGGGTGGAGGGTATAATGCTAATGAGATAAGAAGTGAGCATATAGAGGTACTAGATTATAGGAAGAGTGAAAGCAGAATCAAAAGAAATTGGTTGTTAGTATTAGAAAAGAGAGAAAGATTCTCCAAAGATACAGATAGATAAGAGGAAAATAGAGTGAGAAAAATAATTAAAAATAAAAGTAGGAATAATAGTAATAACACTAGTACTAAAAAAAATTCTACAATAAAACTATAATATACTGTTCATACTTCCTATTCTTCAGTAGCCTGATGCATGAGAGGTACTTGATAATGTGGTGTCCCAGGAAGGGAGCTGCTGGGACTAAGGACAGTAGCATCCAGGTTGGGACACATCCATGACAGCAGGCAGAGAGTGATCCCACGTGTTAGAGATGGGAAGCCTCAGCCTGTGATGCTGGAGACTGCATGAGGGCAGTGGCTACACCTGGGCCTGGTCTGCTTGAGAAAAGTTTTTCCAAAATTAATAAAGCATATCAACCTAGAGATCCATAAATCTCAGTTCAATCCTAAGGAATAGAATTTTTAAAAATTTAGACATTCTTTGAACTGTTGATAATGATAGAAAAGTAGAGCATCTTGAAAGCATCCAGAGAAGACATATGCATTAGATTTAAAGGCATAAGGGTTAAAATAATGAAGTTCAGAGAACGATGGAATGAAATCTCTAAAGTGTTGAACAAAAATCCATTCACTTAGAATTCTATAACCAGTGAAAAATCCTTCAAAACAAAACAAAACTAATCTGGCACATAAATGTTGAGTCTGTTTCTAGCAACCATACATTGAAAGAAAGAATTTAGGCAGAAGGCAAACCACAGCAGGTAGAAGAATGAACCGGTGGGAAGGAATGAATAGTTCTGGAAAGTGTAAATATGTGGAAAATTTAGAATACTGATTTTATTATATTTATTATTTATGTGTTCACAATTAATTGCTTTAAAAAAATAGAATATTTTTGATTGGTTGATGCTGGGGATTGAACCCAGAGGTGCTTTACAACTAAGTTACATCCCCAGATCTTTTTATTTCAAAACAGGGTCTTGCTAAATTGCTGAAGGTCTTGCTAAGTTTCTGAGACTGGCCTTGAACTTGCAATTCTCCTGCTTCAGTCTCCTGAGTCTCTGGGATTATAGGCAGACACCACCACGTCCAGCTTCTTTTAAAAAATAGTATGTCATGGGGTACATAACATGTAGATTTAAAATACATAACAAAGAAAAATTCTGAAGGCCCAGAGCAGGAGGAAAATGGAATTATATCATTATAAATTTCTTACATTGCTGCATTACTGACAAAGTAAGATATTCTTAGAAGGTAAACCTTGATATACAAGCATATTCAACCTCTAAATGATTAATAACAAATAGATATCACTAAAAATTCAATAGAGAATATTAAATAGGAAGAAAATATTTAATTGATAAATAAAGTAGAAAAAGAAACATAAATAACAAATAGAATAAGTAGGATTCAAATAACAAATTAGTAGCATATACTCAACCATATTAGTGATTACTTTCAATAAAATGACTTCAAACATTCCTTTAAAAGACAGAGATAGTTAGACTGCATATAAAAAACATTACTCAACTATGAACTAAATGCAAGTAAAATTATGGGAAAAGACCTACTATACAACAATAAATATAGGAAGGTTGGCACAGTTGTACTAGTATCTGGCAAAATAAAATTCAAAACAAGATGCAGTATCAAATCTTAATACTTTACAGAAAAAGCATTTGACAAAATATGATATCCCTTCATGCTTAAAACACTAGAAAAAAATAGGGATAGTAGGAACATACCTCAATATTGTAATGGCGATCTATGCTAAGACCATGTCCAGCATCATTCTTAGTGGAGAAAAACTGAAAGCATTCCCTTTAAAAAGTGGAACAAGACTTGGATGCCCTCTTTCACCATTTGTATTCAACATCATCCTTGAAATACTAGCCAGAGCAATTAGACAGACTAAAGAAATTAAAGGGATACAAATATGAAAAGAGGAACTCAAGCTGTCACTATTTGCTGATGACATGATTCTATATTTAGAGGATCCAAAAAACTCCACCAGAAAACTTCTAGACCTCATAAATGAATTCAGCAAAATAGCAGGATATAAAATCAACACGCATAAACTAAAGCATTTGTATACACAAGTGATGAAACATCTGAAAGGGAAATGAGGAAAACAACTCTGTTCACAATAGCCTCAAAAAAAAAAAAAAAAACTTGGGAATCAATCTAACCAAAGAGGTGAAAGTTCTCTACAATGAAACCTACAAGACATGAAAGGAAGAAATTGAAGAAGATCTTATAATATGGAAAGATCTCCCATGTTCTTGGATAGGCAGAATCAATATTATCAAAATGGCCATACTTCCAAAGGTACTAAACAGATTTAATGCAATTCCAATTAAAATCCCTATGACATTTCACATAGAAACAGAAAAAGCAATCATGAAATTCATATGGAAGAACAAAAGACTCAGAATAGCCAAAGCAATCCTTAGCAGGAAGAGTGAAACAGGAGGTATCACAATACCAGATCTTAAACTATACTACAGAGAAATAGTAACAAAAATGGCATGGTATTGGCACCAAAATAGACAGGTAGACCAATGATACAGGATAGAAGACATAGAGACAAAACCACATAAATACAGTTATCTCATACTAAACAAAAACTTACAATGGAGAAAAGATAGTCTCTTCAACAAATGGTGCTAGCAAAACTGGAAATCCATATGCAGTAAAATGAAATTAAACCCCTATCTCTCACCCTGTACAAAACTCAACTCAAAATGAATAAAGTATCTAGGAATTAGACCTGAGACCTTTCATCAAATAGAAGAAAAAGTGGGCCCGAATCTCCATCACATTGGCTTAGGACCAGACTCCTTAACAAGACCCCCACAGAGCAAGAAATAAAAGCAAGACTCAATAAATGGGATAGATTTAAACTAAAAAGTTTTTTCTCATCACAGGAAACAATCAATAATGTGAAAAGAGAGCCTACAGAGTGTGAGAAAAATCTTTTCCACACACACTTCAGACAGAGCAATAATCTCCAAAGTTTATAAAATATTAAAAAACTTTACACCAAAAATACAAAGAACCCAATCAATAAACGGGTAAGGAACTGGGCAGACAATTCACAGAAGAAGATATACAGGTGATGAACAAATATATGAAAAAGTGCTCATCATCCCTAGTAATTAGAGAAATGCAAATTAAAACCACCCTAAGATTTCATCTAACTCCAATTAGAATGGCTATTATCAAGAACACAAGCAATAATAAGTGTTGGTGTGGATGCAGAGAAAAAGGCACACTCATACATTGCTGGTGGATTTGCAAATTGGTGCAGCCACTCTGGAAAGCAATATGGAGATTCCTCAGAAAACTTGGAATGGACCCACCATTTGACCCAGTTATCCCACTCCTCTGTTTATACCTAAAGGACTTAAAATCAGCATACTACAGTGATGCAGCCACATCAATGTTCATAGCAGCCCAATTCACAATAGCTAGATTGTGGAACCAACCAAGATGCCCTTCAATTGATGAATGGATAAAGAAACTGTGGTATATATATACAATGGAATATTACTCAGCCATAAAGAATAATAAAATTATGGCATTTGCTTGTAAATGGATGAAGTTGGAAAATATCATGCTAAGTGTAATAGACCAAGCCAAAAAACCAAAGGCCGAATGTTTTCTCTGATAAGTGCATGACAATATATAATGAGCAGAGGGTGGTGGGGGGAAGAGAAGAATGAAGGAACTTTGGATGGTGTTGAGGAAAATGGGGAGGGAGCGTGTGGGGAACAGAAAGATAATAGAATGAAACAAACAGTATAACTCTCTATATATGTATGATTACATGAATGGTGTGAATATAATTGTGTACAACCATAGAAATGAAAATTGTACCCCACATGTGTACAATGAATCAAAATGCAGTCTGTAAAAATAAAAAAAGATTTTAATAAAAAAATCTTAATACTTAAGTACAATACCTTGTAATTATAGAGAGTTAATTTATTAAGAATGCTCTCTAGCATTTATCTCTTACAATTTAAAATACATATGCACCCAAAACAGGTCAAATGATTCAATAAAAAAAATTACTAAAGGTAGGAAAGATGTAGACAAATCCACAAAAAGAGATAGGGATTTTGACACTTAGTATCAATAATTGATAAAACAATTAGAAAAGTTGCATTTGAAAAACACTGAAATTACCTAATTGACATTTACAGGAAAATACATTCAATAATTGGAAGATACACTTCTTTTTAGTGCACATGATTCACCAAGATTTTAAGTCATAATACATTTCAAAAGAGTGAAATCATATAGAGAACATTTTCAATGGAGTCTAACTAGAAACCAAAATGAGTAAGATGTCTACAAAATACTCAAATCATGGAAATTAAGCAATACTCCTCTTTTTAAAAAAAAATAGAATTAAATTTCAGGTAATTTATTTTCAAAATGTTTATACAATTATGTATTCAATAAATGCATTATGTTTTTAATCAATACTCTTCTAAAGAACCTTACACTACAAAAGAAATTGAAAGAAATGTGTAATATACTTTGAGCTGAATAATGTATCACAATTTGTGAACAGGTTGCTATGGTGTACACCTGTAATTGTAGCAGCTTGGGAGGCCAAGGAAGGAGGATCACAAGTTCAAAATCAGACTCAGCAAATTGGTGAAGACTCGAGTAACTTAGTGAGACTCTGTCTCAAAATAAAAATATATAACAGGCTGGGGATGTGGTTCAGTGGGTAAGTACACCTGGGTTCAATCCCTGGTACCAAAAATAAAAATTAAAAAATTAAAAATAAAGAATTTGTGAAATGTGCCTAGTCAATGCCTGCTATAAAAATTTCCCTTCATCTTACATTGTTTCTGAACAATGTGATTGCTTTAAGAAACTAAGGAAGAGAAGTAAATGAACCCCAAATATGCACAAGAAAGGATGTAAACATCAGAGTGGGAATCAGTAAAATAGAAAACAGCTTATAACCAATAAAGTTCAAATTTGCTCTAATAAGTACATCTATGAAAAACCCACAACTAATATTCTCAGTGGTGACACAGTGAAAAATTTCCCCACAAATCTTTCTATGGATTCAATAAAATTCCAATGAACGTTCTAGCAGAATGTTTTGTAGAAGTTAAAACCCTTTTTTCTTAAATTGATATGGAACTACAAAGACTCTAAACTGCCCCAAGAATTTTTCAGAAAGAACACATTGGAAGACATGTCCTACCTTACTTACTTCAATACCTACCAAAAACTACCTTAACTAAGGCAGCATGTTGTTTAACAAGGTAGTATGATGTTAGCACAAGTATAGAAAAATAGATCAGTAAAATACAAAAGAACCTATAAATAGTGGAAGACAAAAGAACCTATAAATAGAACCATGAATATATATTATCTTGATTATTGTAAATAGCACCAAATTAATTCAATAAAGAACCAAAAAGTCTTTTCAATAAACGGATCTGGAATGATTTGCTATCTGTATGGCAAAGGAGGGAAAAATGAACCTTAATCCCTACCTTACCTCATATAGAAAAAGTTGAAATGGCTGACAGATTTTAATTAGATGTCAGGCCCTCAAAACTTTCAAAAAGAAATAAACAGGAAAATATCTTTACAATCATGGGTTGGCAAAAATGTATTAGGGAACACACACACACAGTAACTATAAAAATAACTGACAAATTGGAATTCGCTAAACATTGTTATTTCTGTTCAACAAAAGGTACAATTAAGAAATGAATTTACAACCTGTAGATTGGGAAGAAATATTTGTGAAATGTTTGTCTAACAAAAACTTCTATAGAAATACATAAAGAACTCCTGTAAGTTGGAGATAAAAATACAGAATATCCTATTTAAAAAGCATGGAAAAGACTTGATAAAAGAAAATGAAAGAATGGCCAATAAACACATTAAAATGTGCCTCACACCATTAGACATTAGGAAAATATGTTAAAACCACAGTAACACAATGTCACACCTATTAACTGCTAAAATCAAACAGATGGATGCAATGGACTGAATGTTTGTGTTCCCTCAAAATTCATACACGGAAGTCCAAACATCCCAGTGTAAGAGGAGGTACATCCTTCGGGAGGTAATTAGAATTTGATTATATCCTGAGGATGAGTTCCCAATGGTGGGATTTGTGCCCTTATGAGAGGGGTAGAAGAGCAGAGTCCTCTTTCTCTTCAGCTTTGTAGGAAGGCAGCCATCTGCAAGCTGGAAATCAGCCCTCACTAAGAACCCCACCAGGTGGGAGCACTGATCTTGGACTTCCTAGACTTTTGAAATATAAGAAATAAAGGCTGTCATTTGTGTTACCCAGTTTATTGCATTTTGTAATAGCAAGTTAAGCTAAGACAACTAACAATAATAATGCAGGTGTGCATTTAGAGCATCTGAAACACTCACGTATTGTTGGTGGACTGGACAATAGTCCATCTCTTTAGTCACTGTTTTATACCTTGTCGGCAAGTTACACACTCATTTATATCACAACCCAGGTATTTCACATCTACGTATTTACTCAGTGGGAGTCAAAAATACTCACACCAGCCTTGTTCACAATGACCCCAAACTGGAAACAACCAAAATATTGATCAGCAGGAGAATGGATAAGCAAATTATGGAATGCAATGATAATTAGAAATAAAAATTAGAACCACCACAGCTACTTGCGGCAACATGGGTGAATCTCAGAAATATTAAGAAGTCAGACCAAAAAAACCACAAATTATGATTTTGTATGTTTTCCCATGAACAGGCCAACCTAATCTATGCTAAAAAAAAAAACAGAAGGTGGTAGTGATGGTATGAACTGGCTGGAAAGGAGTTCACCAGGATCTTCTTAGGTGATGCAAGTTAATCTGTATAATTATTCAGTGGTAGTTTCATGGCGCTGTATAATTACCAAACTGTAAATTTAGGGTTTGTGCATTTTATTGTGCATAACATGCTTCAATAATAAATAAATTAGCAAACAAACAGATAACCAAAAATTCAAGCTTTTGACTCATCTTCAAACACATTCACCTTTAGGGTATATATCTTAAGTGTGTTATTTCCCCCAGTGAATAATACATACACAGAAATACAGTAATACTGCACAGAAATGGCTCATTTAGATATTAGATTCTTCAGCCTTACTCCCACAGTATCAGAGTAAAATACATTAATATTACATATGTACAACTGGATAAATGTACACATGAATATATTATATATTGTTAAAATGTTAGCGGAATTTCAATAATTTAATAGTCAATAGTTAAATTCTAATATTATTAGATTTAATTGATAGTAAATATTAATTTTAAATTTTGATAATTGATATGTAAAGAAACCAATGTACAATTTACTATCAGCTTGTGAATGGAATTCTATCAAGTTTCTATATTAGGTACAGGAAAAGAAGATATATGGGAAGAAAAAAATATAATGTAGCGGGCCATAGTTTTATATGCTTTTTTGTAATTTAGTTTTCATGTGTAAAATTTAAATATCAAATGGCTTCTGGAGGCTTTAAAGGAAAAATAGCAGTCCTATAACCTGTGCTTTCTCTTTCTTGGGCTAATTATTTTGTTATTCTTTTAGTAGCATTTTTATAAGGAATAAGCAACCAAATTCAGTTTGCCATGTGAACCTAGAAGTGATGGAATATTTTTTAATGTAGATAAATGGTAACAATTTTCATGCTGTATTATGAGATATACACTGATAAGACTAAGAGGATTCTGAGATATAAATTGATAATAGGGATAATAAATTTATAGATAAACTGGTATAGAATATTTCCTTTCTTTCTTTATATCATCTAGTAGCTTTCAGTTCCTCTACTAGTACTAGGTAACTGTTGATTCTGTGTTTGACTCTTGCTGTGAGAATAGAGTTCTCAAGGCCCTAATATTTTGTTGCAGAGTATCTTCAGGATTGAAGCCAGTATTCCCCAGAATAGCCAATGCATGCTATTACTCAGTGCCTGGTTTAGAGTCATTATGTCAATGAAACCCATCAAAGCATTTGGGATGCTGGCTCTGCTGTGACATACATTACCTCTTCCAGTATTATTCTACCTGCATTCATTAGTTCAATTTAAATCACCTCCAAAACTACATTGAACATATTTCTCAATAGACTAAAAAAATCTCAAGTATAAGGATTCTTACTTCAACACCATTTTAATCTGAGTCTGGTACATGTTAGGCATTTAGTAAGTAATTATTGATTTAATATAAGTGTTAACAGAGCTAAAAACTATCCTGCAACTGATCCCAATGTATTTTTTCTCCCTATGATTAATTCTCATCTTTGGACAGAGATTTGTCTATCAGTTACTAACCTACTGGTTCCCTCATTTGTAGCCAGTGTACTTCCATTTTTATTTCAGAATAGCATGAAGAGTCAGCCCTGTCTGCACCCCCCACTCAAGTTGTCACACTCGTGGGAACTGTGCAATGTAGGAAAACGAATTGCTGCAGAGTGCTCCCTGCCTCCTCACCCTTGGTCTGCCCACTCCTTTGACAGGATACCTCTCTCAATTAACATTCATTCTTCTGACAAACTTTCACTTTTTATAAAACATCTCCTCTCCAGAAAATCTCCCCATCCCTTGGCCTCAGGAGTGTAAACTGCTCTTCTGGATTTCTGTGATGTTGCATGCCCATCTTATCTGTTCTTCTGCTACATTCATCTGTACTGGAAAGTACATCAGGTAGCTGCCGTTTTCATTAGACAGTGAACCTATAATCGTGAGCATTGTACAGGACTTACCTCTGTATCCTCAAAACATATGGAAGGTATTCAACTCACATGATTTGAAAGAATGAGTCCTGCCAAAATCTGAGTTGACACACACAGGACTCACAGCATTTCTCACCCACCAGCCTCTCAATGGTAGGAAGGAAATAAGAACATATCTTTTCTTAAGTGGTTGTTAACTACCTTTTTAATAATAAATTTAGAATTGTAAGGATAGATTTTACATTAAAGTCATCAAACTATTGTTACTGAAACTTTCTCTGGGAGAACATTTACCTATTACCCATTCTCTGCATAAAGGAAGAAGAGCTTGGACTAAGTAGCAACCAGGAGAACAGAAAGGAAGGACTGGCTATGAACAACACTGGAATGAGCAATGGCACTGCTTACATATGAGGGCAAGGAGGAGGCAAGGAGGCAACAGGTTATGACACTGTGTTGAGCCTGGCAGTTTTGCGTTTGAGGAGAATGACCAACAGTCACCTGACAATAGTTTTGGACCATGGAGACAGACATCACTTCAGGCAGACAGAAGCTGCCAGAGAAGCAGCATCATGACCTATCTCTGAAAGAACTGGCCAGAAAACATGAAGGCCTGAGACCAGAAGTTGGTCCCTTCCTATACTTTCATATGCTGCCCAGACCACTCACTTCTCCTTCTCCAAAGGCTTCATCCAACCCCTTGCTACTCATCCTTCAAAGATCAACTAAATATTTATGTAAAACTTAAAATTCACTTAGCCAATTACATGCATTGTCTCATCAACCTGAATCAGACTGCAATACACACTCCTATTTTCTAGTCAAGGAAATTGAATAGTATGGATAGAATCAAGGGTTGAGCAGGAGTGTTTTTATTCTTCATTTATTTAACTTGAAGTTATATTGAGTTTTCTAAGAGAAAGAAGCATAATGCATGACCTTTGACCTTAGGAGCCTAAAATATTATTGGGAAAATGAATATAAAATACATGAAATGATTAAAGAATAAGTGTGTATTGGATGACTATATATTAGTAACTATATAGCCACATGTTAATATAAAAATTAAGTAAAACCCTGCTATCTTAAAAATTCAATATTCCATTTGAAAGAAGAATCCTTTAAATATTTGTTCGGTCTCAGTGGCGAAAAACACAGAAAAATTCAGAATTGGAACATCTGTAGAGATTTTATAGCACAAATACACTTTCTTTATTTGCCTATATGGGACCTATATCTTGAGAAACTGAATTTCTTCACTTATGAAAATGTAATTTTTTATGTCTGATATTAAGTAGAATAAAATATATAAAGAAAAAATAAAGCTCCATGAAGTCAACATAATCATGGAAAATATAGGCATATGTAAAAACTATATCTATTTTATCCATTTTAGACTGAAAAGAGAAGATAGAGCTCCTAGTGTGCATGGTAGAAATATAGCTGTAATATAAGAACTTCGTGTTTATTGGCTTTTTTTGTATTAAAAATTCACTCTTTAATAATAGCAGAAGAAAATAAAAACTGATTTCAAAAGGGAGCAATTTAGTTCTCTGGGAGGTAATCACTCTGACCCTGATTTAAAATAATTTACAGAACATGAGTTCTCTATAAGAATCATGTTTTGCTTTTTGAGGATTAGTCTTTTCCAAGCAGGAGGTAATTAGAATTTTTAGAGACTAGTGTTTGTGGCAAAATAAAGGCAGTTTGGGGATTCTTTTCAAATCAGCACTCCATCCCACCCTGGTACCTCAGTTCCGAACAAAGCAGCATTAAAAATAGGTTTCATTCTCCATGTTAAAGACATTTTACCAAATTCCATGGTTTTTACAAACAAAACAATTTTTTTTCTTCTGCCCTCAATAAAAATGAAAAACAGCTTTAGATCACTCTTCCTAGGATATTCCTGCAAGATTTTCCTTCAGCGCTTTGCCACCCAGAAGATGAGTTCTCAATTTTTGCTTAACGGCAGACTTTTAATTAGAGGAGCTCTACTACAAGCAAGAACAAAGAGGCAGTGAAGGTTCTGTTTTAAAAAAGAAGAAGAAGAAGAAAAGACTTGATTTTGAAAAAGGGCAGAGAATTTGTTCGCTTTTATTTGTGAGATTAAACTATTCCTTTCTCCTTCCACAGAGGCTGCGATGCTGGAGTAGGAAACACATGACAGTCTGGAGGCCCATCTACCTCCAGGAGGGGAAGAGTGAGTCATCAAAGACACCCAGTTGTGTGTGGGAGTCATCACTGGGGCTCAAATAATCAGGCCAAAAACAACTGGGCCTGGCTCGATGTCTGGAGCTGGTTCATGTCAGGGTTAATTCCCACTTCAAAGAAACCCAGCAGACGGGAAATGAAAGTTCAGGACTTCTTCCTTGGGATCTGTTTTCAAAATGGCTCATGCAGTTTGCCCTCTGCTATCTTCGAAGGCATATTTCAAGGTTTATCATTACTATTTGTCTTTCATCAAAAGCCAATGATATGTACTGAAGATACACAAGAACATATACATTCTTCTTCTCTTATGGGGTTAGTGATATTAACATTACGATCCTTTTGGAGAATATGACTAGAAAACTTGGTGACTGACCCACACATGCGCAATAAGATCACATCCAAATAAAGTTGTTGCAAAAAGAAAAGATTCATGAGATACAATTTTCAAAGAAATACCAGAATTTGGAGGCAAGTTTCATGGACAGGAGCAAATGAAGAACATTTGAAGGAAAAAGAGGAAAATGTGACCTCTCTTTCCTTATTTAGTCAATACAAGTAATAGGATTGTCCCAGCAATCATCTGTGCCTTCATCTTAGAAAGAAAACTACAATTCTGAGCAGCTTTGCTTTTGGAAGATTTTCCTGATTCTTGGTTCTATCAAGGTGTGAGAGCAATTTGCTCTCTCTTCTGTGCCACAGATCATGTTAGTACCTAGTAATCCAGATTTAAGGAGGCCTTGAGCATGACAATCAAAGTAAGGGTCATTGTAATTGTAAACAGATTTCATCTAGTTCCATCTTAAGCTCACTTAGCTTGGAAGTTACTAGGAGGTATCACAGAGTTCAGTAAAACAGAACGAACACTAGAAAGAGCTCTCTCCTTGCTGTTTCTTAGAGCAGATGCCTCCAGGCTGAAACACTGCGGTCTCAGCCTAGGCTGGCCTGGCTCTGCTCACTGACTGTACTCTGGCTCTGCCCGCACTCACCAAGATGGGAACAATGACTGAGAAGAGTCTGGCATTGACCAAGGGGCACAGGGGAGCTCCATTATAAAACCTCTTTGACTCACCTAAAGGCTCTTACTAGTAGTATTTTGTACAATTGGGTTAAAATGTTCTTTCCTTATTATATTTTCTCCTCTGTTACATATCGTATAATGTTCCCTTTGTAAATAGTTACTATATACACATGGTTCAAACAGGGAAGCGTACTTAAAATCTGAAAGAAGAATCTTCACTTCTATCTAGGGTTCACAGTTCTCCCCACTAGTATCCCCACCATCATCCCCACCAAGGAACCTACTATTATTAGTTTCTTCTCCATCCATGCAGTGTCATTCAACAGGAAATATAAATATGTTTCCTTCTTCACCCAAAAGATAGTGTACTATCAGCACTGTTTACATCTTCAATATGAGTAAAATGAACAACTGAAAACCTTGTCTTTCCCCCATCACTTTCAATGATTTTTTTCCTCTTCCAACAATGTTTTAGCAAATATTATTTAGTATGCAAGTTTCTCTTTCATCTACATTTCTAATGAAAATGGTAAAACAAACATAACAAACAAACAAAACAAAAACACCCTATAAATAAAATTTACAAAACTCAGGAAATGTTGAAAGGAAAATATTTTTGCATCAGGCCATACAGTAAGATTTTAATCAGTAATACATTTTTTGAGGAAATAAAAAATTTTGCATGATGTAGATCTCAGAATTAAAGAAAAGTTCTTAAATCCTACAGAATGACAGCAAATACAGGAAGAGACAGAAATATTTGTCTTAAAGAAAAAGCTACTAAATACCATAATCAAAGAAACCACAAACAAAGGAAAAATGAGCTCCTTGGAGAAACAAGAATTCTTCAACCTCATTCATATAATAAAAGAATAATAATAATAATTTAAAAGAAAAATAAAATAGTATCCATATACAATCAGAATAATTAGAATCTATATGAATAAGGCAGTGAGAAGAGAAAAAAAAGGGATATATAATTTATACAATTTTGAATTGCTACTTTTATTTATAGTGCTTTAATGCATTTTTTTAAGGAGAGGCCTGATTTCCCTTGCTGTTGTATCTGTTTTGTCATGATTCTTTCTCTAGAACTCACAAGGTTTCAACTGAAGGAAAACTAAAAAATTTTTTCTCTCTACAGTTCTAGTTGAAAATCATTTTTAAAGAACACTTCTAGAACCACAGATGCATAGAAGCAGCTTCTGGGAGGAAGCTTAAAGCATTGCTCAGCCAACTCAAATACTTAAACACAAAGAGCAATGTTAGCACATAAGAGTAAGCTTCATTATACAAGAGGAAGACATGACATAAGGGATAAAGAACACATTCCGACAAAGGAGGAAACCTGCAGGTGAACTCAGATCACAGCTGATGCTTCTTTTCCCTCCAAGTGTCAATCAGGTCACTTCTGTGTCTGATTCTAGGAAACTAACAAAGTTCAGAACAAATTAGAATAATTTTCTTTGGGAGAGAAAATCATCTAGCAAGAACATAAATATATTTATATAAATATGTATTGGCACTTACAGTACACACAGTTCTGATCCTGTAAAGGAAGGAACTCAATCACTCTATTTCTTAATAGTGGCAATATAAGTTTTGTTATTGATTCCTGGTGAAAGAGTCTACAATATTTTCCTTTCACTCCATTGGAAAGGAATGCAATTACATAGAAATCTGTGATAATGTATTAAAGATCTCATGTCACTACTCTACAGAGCACTTAGAATGGAGTAACATTACTCCATACATGGCAATTAAGCGCAAGTAATTAGTGTCACTTACTGTGAGAAGCAACTGATTAATTATGTTTAGACACTGCTGCTGAGAAGAAACTCAGAGCCTCCAGTTCTAAATTGCATGCTCTGCCATTCAGCTAATAGAACATCTCTGCTAGCCCCCTAGTTACTCAGTATTTAATTCAGACTCATTCTCTGGCTAACACAGGCACCCCTGAAGTTCTTCCCTAATGCTGTGTTCATGGAATGACTGTACATCAAAATTACAGTGTACTTTTCCCTCTGTCATGTTAGGAGCATAATTAGTGAGGCAGCTGTGCAGCTACCAACTTCTAGGCTCAACTCAGTGGGCACTAATGAATTTTATCGTCATAGAAACAATATCCTAGCACCTCCATCACTTCAGCAACTTTCTTCAATGTGGAAAATCAGAATTACTAAGGAATCAAAGGAAGAATGAGTACCTTCATCACCCTCTGAAAGCTATTGTGTCCAGAAGGCATTTTAAAGAGTCCGATGTCACATGCCAAATTTTGCCAATTTCCCATTTACCCTCAAATCTCCAGTCTTGCTTCCTAAGCTGAATCTGATGATCGTTCCTTCTCTGTCATCTCCATGTTTATGCCACACCAGGGTGGGAAGTGAGACCAGATGGTTATTTGAAAGTGCTTCAGCCTGCTTTGCAGCTGTTCTGAAATTTGTTCCTGAGCTGCTAAGGAGAGAATCCATATTCCATATCTGCTTCATGCAGGGAGAGCAGAGGGGGGATCCAAGGTGAGCATTTATTCCTTTTTTTTAAAATGCACTGAATTCTGCCTTAGGAAACAAGGAACAAGTTCCAGAGGTATCCTGAAAAATGTCTTGCAATAGTAAACAGAGCCTGGTCCACTGCAGTTATGACAAGGAAAAGCCTCCTTAGTCAGTCTCTAGGTTGACAACTATTAAACTAGTACATCTTCTCTCTTTTAATCCTCTCTCCTTTAAGTCTTCCTTTTTCTTCTTCTGATATTGCCCAATTCTGAGCTTTTATTAGCTTCCATCTGTACTATCAGTATTATAGGTCAGTGATCTCATGCTTCAATATACTTATAAATAACCTGTGAATCTTGTTCAAAGGCAGAATCTAGTTCAGAAGATTTTGCATTTGGCTCAAGATTCTGTCTTTCTACCATGCATCTAGCTCAACGCTGCTAGCTATCTTCTACATAATCTCTTTGTGTCCAGTTTCTCCCCTTCCAAAATGCCCTTTCATGTTACATTTGGATTAACTTGTCTAAAGTGGGAAATTCTGAAATGTGACCTTAGGACTTTCTGTGACAGAGTCAGCTGGATCCAATATCAAATCCGATCAATCATAACTTATCAGGGTGAGGTCCCCACATCTGCATTTTTAACTATCACTCTGTTGATCTCATGAGAATTACTATTGCAAGGCAGTCTGAACCAGGGTGATTTTTCTTCCTGAAACATTCTGAATTGTCTCTTACTGACTTAAAAATAAAATTCAAAATCACTTACCTTGGATTTAACATCCTGTATTTTCTTTTCTCCATATCTTTGTTTTTGTAACTTCCACATATTTCGAAGGAGAGAAAACTGACATAATAAAAATGATAATGATAAAAGTTGTCATTTCTGAGGGTCTATTTATATCTCATTTAATCTACTGCAGTCTTGCCATTTTTGTGTGCTAAATGTATTTGATTTTATTTCATTATCTTTTAACCCTTTCAGGTAAGTGATATTCCCTCCATCATACAGATGATAAATCTGAATGTCAGAGATTAGGATAGGTTGAAAAGTGTGATGAATTCAAATGCTTATGTTATTTGTGTCCCCCCCATATTGACTAACTTGGAATATCACTCATATTTGGCTTTACAAATGTTTCATTCTCAAATAATTGCTTACATAGCAAACGATTGTCGTAAGGCGTCTCCATTTTTCTGTTACTAAATACACATGACCATTTTAGTACAGGAAATGAACATTGAACATATATGCCAGACAAAAGTAACAGAGTTTTATTAAGTTGACGAAATAGAATGTTTCTACTTTCCCTTTCTACTTTCTAAACTTCCATTCAATTTTACTTACAATATTCTAGTATCTCAGAATAGTTTTTCAGACTATAAATAATAGTCTGAAATAGTCTACAATAAATAATACTTGGAAAAAACTCAGGCAATAAATCCATTGTGAAAATGTAAAACCATCTGTACATTGTTCATCTAACACAGAAACTACTCAAGTACGTTCTGCTGTCATAGAATATCAACTAATCATAAAGAACTCTTTATGAATTTGGAGTAGTATTTACTGATGTTTACAAAAGACATTACTAGGAAAATGTAAAGACTATTTTAAATTGAGACATGAGACTGAATTTGGCAATATTTTACATTAACACCTTGTAAATGGAGTATATAAATCAATCATCAGAGAGCATGTATTAAGAATCCATAAGCATATGGTGCTATCTGAGGAACAACATAAATAAAGTAGACACATCTCTGGTATCTCCATTCCTAAAATGAAAACTGTGATATGGCAGAAGGTGCACAAGAATACTTTTATAGTTCTTAATGTAGTTGTTTCATTTGTCATATGAAGGATTAAGGGAAAGAGAGAAGCCAATTTAGCACAAACCATTAAGAATTTTTTTTCTCCTTGTGAATTATCTCTAGAATACTTGGAAAATGACAAATGACTTGATATTAACTGGATATCATTAGTATCAAGCAAAGAATTTTGAATGGTCAGTTAGTACTCTGTTCTGATTTTGAGGATAAATTAAGGAAAGCAAATCAATGAGAAAGAAATTCTTAATTTACTTCTTTAATATCATACACATAAAACCAAAGCATTTCTTATAAGCAAAGAAGGCATTATCTTCCAAGTATTTTAATGACAAGTCTAACCAAATAAGGCAGAGCATATATCTAAATGTCTATACATCAAAAATCACAAGTAATATGGTAACATCATACGCCATCTGGGATACAGATGCAAATTATAAGTAACAACAAGAAGAAGAAGAAAAATGACAAAAACCAAAGGAACAGTTAAGATACTACTGCTTTGATTTCTGGTTTAAATTATTTTCTGTCTTCTCATTAGCCATGTTGCACAGAACAATGAGTGCTGCAAGGCAATATGCTCATTTCTTAAAATATTATGCTGCTCCTTGCAGTTCTGATACTCCTATTTTTCCATAGAAATTCCTTTTATGAATGTTTCACCTTAGTGAACAAAAAGCAAATGGGGATTATTTTGCTGCCTAAATGTCTGAGGCTTAGTTCATTTTTTTTTTTTTTTTTTAATGGCACAGTGAAAGTTTCCAGGTAAAGAAGTTTTTAGACATTAACCCATGATTTAGACTCAAGGATTTATTATTAGGAAACAAATGTCATAGCTCTATGTGGTTATTCTCTCTATAATTGAGTTTATTTATTCTACAAATTGAGAAATCAGCTATCTTCCAAATATTCAGTCAGTGACCTCTAATGTTCGAATGTTCAAGTTGAAATGACATGAAGTACTATAGGTTCAATCCTATGAAGACTGTCCATTATCCCAAAGGCTCCTGGAACCTAAGCATGAGTAGTCACCTTCCTTGGTGACAGCCACCTCTTATCCTTCTTTTCCAGGTCTAGCTCTTTTTTAAAAACTCATTTATGGTCATTAGAAATGTGTATGCTATGCTACGTCACTGGCAGAGGTGACCCAGCTTCATCATTCTTTCTTATTCAAAGTGGTATATTTTCTCTGGACAAAGCTATTAAATTTACAAGTCAATAAACATATAGATGTGCTCAAAAAAATGTTGTCAATTTTCTGCTTTTCTCTATGTTCCCTAATAAAATCAGATTCTACCTCTACCCTCCAACTCCCCAATTTATAGGAGGGCACCTATAAATTCATCTCTAAATCTTTAGTGTTTCTCTCTTCCTCTCCTTCCTTCTCACTTCCTTTCGCTCCTTCCTCCCTTCCTTAGTTATTCTCTTTATTCATATTCCCTTTTGTTTTAAATACTTTATGACACCTTTCTGTGGAAATTAACACCAATAACTTAGTAGTTTGTTGTACTAGGTTCTTGGTTGTACATGAACTCATAAGAAATCCTGTAGTATTTAAAGAACAGATTCCTAATAAAATGACTTTCTCCCTAAAGGCTATGAGTTATCAAAAATTCTCTTGGTCTGAGGTATCATTATTCATGGGAGAGTATTCAGGGACTTGGCATTTAAGAAAAAAATAGAACTGGGGATTATAATGACATAGGAAAGGGAAGGAAAAAACAGCTTTCTTTGTAACTTTTTCCATTTACCAAAAATGCACATGTATATACCCATGAATATAAATAGAGGTACAGTGGTGTGTATGTATCATAAAATTAACTGTAAATGACAGATACTAGAACCATGGTAGCCACTTCAGAGTGTCTAGCAAGAAGCATAATGCTATCTGCACATTTATTCAGTGCTTGGTCAGCATGGACACCACTGGAAGTTATCATTTCAAATGAAATGAATGGAATGTTGTTTCTAGAAGTTTGAGAGCACACAACAGTGATTGAGTAAAAGAAACAATGGAAGCAGCAGGCCACAGAAGTTATTAACGCAAGAGAGACCAAGAGTAACTTGCAACCATCATTTTACACTGTGAACATCCTTAGGACTGGTATTGATAAAATCTTTAAAAAAACAAAATGATATTATTTGCATTTCGTTGAGTAAATGTAGCAGTGCTTTATTTCTTTGTTGCATCTCTTTCTTAATGTTAACTTTTCTCTCTGTGTTTAGAAGATTTACTTTCAGGATTTTAATGGTTGGAAATTTCTTACCAACCCCCTTCCTACTGTATCCTCCTCTGTGCTCACTGGTGGACTTCAGTCCCATGGCAACACAGGGACACTGCAGAGCTGGTAACTGCAGCAGCAGGTGGTTTGGCCCAGGTCCTGCTTGGTTAGTTGCTTCTGTTCTCTCCAGCAGCTTCCAAAAGCCACAGCAATCACATCATTCTCTCATCTCTTTTCAAGAGTGGAGGAGTCCTACCCCGGCCCAGGTTCCTGCCAGGAATTCAGATTCAGTTCCCCAACCTATATATGATGTTGTTTGTTTTTGATACCCTGCAAGAACACCACTCTCAGGGTCTAGCCAGCACACAGCTTCTGCCTCCATGCAGCCCATGTTGGTTCTATTTCTGATTCACAGAAATTTTGTGTGTTTCTGAGTCACAAAGATTTTTAGTTTGGGTTTTAATATTTTATTTACTGTTTCTGTGTATTTGGATTGGGATGGAGAGATTTTAATGCACAGATTTAAAGCACTTCCATGACCTGAAACCTTTGAAAAATTCCTTAAACTTGATTTAAATAAATTCAAACTTGTAGCCAAAAACAGTGTCATGATAATCCAGATGCTATAATAATTGGTATGAACCTGTGATTGTTGCTGTAAGGTTTACAGTGAATGACAGAAGTTGTATATAACAATGAAAACTTTTTTAAATTTTTGAATAATCTAGAAAATAGAAAATTTTGTCGCTATTACTTTATTAGGATCTCTGTCTGACATATGCTGCATGCATTCACATTCTTTTAATATCAGAATCTGTTGTATATCACTACACTTTACTCTTAATGTTTTAATGCCATGATTTTCTTGTTTTGTGAATTTTTCCCAGATAACTGAAAAATAACCTTCTCTAGTAACAGTACAACTTCCTAAGAAACAATCAATTCTTAGTGGAAAAGTCATCTTGAAAACCATCATGGGCTCGAGTTCCTGGAGTACTTGTCCCACTGGTCATTTAGTCATCAGGAAGTAATATGCAAAGGTGACCTTCTACCTTATTATAGGGGAGGGGCAACAGGATTTGAACCAAGAACTGGTAACCTTAAGAAGAAACTTTAAAAATTAGTCTTCTAAGTTTAGTGGCAGAAAGTTCAAAATGCATTTGTGATTACAAAATAAAAGGTGTGTAGTTATCCTCAGAAAGAAAACTCCAAAGAATACTCCAAAGGCTCTGTAATTCACTGGTTGTAAAACCTGACAATGTGGTCATGGGAATTTTGCCTCCTAGGATAACTGCTGGAGCCTTGTCAGCTTATGTGTAATGTATATGTCATTGTTCTTGCATAGTGAGCAATTGGTTTCTCAATGCCATCTGGGATTTTTTGGTTAAACACAGATGCAATGCCATAAGGCAAAATACCAGTGGTAAAAAATAATAGTTCATATTTATCGTAATGTACCCGCCTAGAACCAGAAGCCAAAAACTGCCTAATATTCCAGAAATATGTCTTAATATTTCTTGTTTTGTTGTGCTTTTGTTTGTGTTCTTCGGGGTATTAGTAGGCCATGTAAGGTTCAGCAATCATTCAATTTTGAAGAGAAATTGATGGTAGAATTTTGGAAGGAATTAGAATTGGCACACCTATTTAAATAGGCTTAGTGCATGAATGCAATAGTCTAAATAATGATTTTGGAAACTTGGTTCGCTTTTTGATCACATCGCCAAGAACCGATTATTGGCTCAGAGATACAATGATGAACAACATGGACATGAAAAGCCCCTTGTGTGGCATCCAAACGCCCTGTAGTCCTTGAGGGAGGCGACTCCAATGACAACATGATCAAGACATTTAAAAAATACGGCATCATAATTGTACTCTTAGGAGGCAGTGTTTCATTTGCTTTTCCCAGAGTCAATTAAATTCTGTACTGAAAGAACTCAGATTATTGCTTTTTTATAGGAGTTGATGAATATATGGACTCATATAATGAAAATCAATCTTAAATATACTTGGTCACTTAACATGTATTTCCCCCCTAAAATAACAGCAACCCATTGACTGATGGTAGGCAGTGTAGGAGAGGCAGGCAGCTGCTTGTGTCCAATTCAGAGGACGGTGTTTATGCAGTCATGCCTTTCCATGAGGTCTTCATGTTGACAGCCGGGGCACCATCCTCCAGATGTGCAAAATGCCTAGCATATTTTCAGTTATTAAAAACTCGAGTTTTTCTACAACATTTTCCATATAGAAAAAGGTAAACTAATAACTCTGAAGTGACTGGAGCTAGATGAAGTGGCAGTCATAATCGTTAGTAACCAAAAGATTAACTAGAAAAATCAGTAAAAAAGAAAAAAAAATCCTACACGTGTTGATTCTTCTGATATAAATATCTTGAATATAATCGGTAAGCATAAACAAAGTTCTTTTTTTAGTAACGTTCTAAAGAATGATGGAACTTAACTTGATTTTTCTTTGCTTTGCTTTGCCTTTTTAAAAAAATTTTTCCTGGTGCAAGGGATCAATCAAACCCAGGACCTCACACATGCTAAGCAAGTACTCCATCATTAAGCCCTACCTGATTGCTCTGTCTCTTTGCTTCCTCAAGTCATCACATTCTTTAGTAGCTAACTCACAGTCTTCTTGTGTGATATGTAAGGTTCAGAAGGTTCAAGGAAACTTTAGTGATCATCCAGTCAGCACATCTTCCCAATGTCACCATTCCCGAATCATCTTATTCCTCGACTTGCTTTGTCCGATGTGGTGGCCACTATGCACAATTGATGACTGCATGTAAGAAACACAACTAGCTGTGATAAAGATGTGCTGAGTGTGAGATACACACTTGATTGCACATACTTAATCTGAAAATGAATATAAAATGCACCACAATTGTTATATATTATTATGTATTGACTACATGATAATATTTTGGATACGTTGAGTTAAAGTATATTTTTAAACTTCACCTGCCTTCTTCCTCTTTATTTTTAAATGTGGCTACTAGAAAATTCAATCTTAGATATGTGGTTCACATTACATTTCTAACAGGTAATCATGTTCAACAGTGTTTTATTTCATCATTCTCTTTAGGTCACCCACTCATTCAGTTTAGAGTAAT